>NC_060121.1:73044333-74294333 GCF_021461395.2 Schistocerca americana | reverse complement strand
ATCGTCAATAAGAAGGTCCAAGGGATACAGTAAACCTGAAGTGAAGCATCGGAATCTAAAACTGGACTCACAGGAGAGGTTCAAATCATAGAAAGTGAGCGTGTCTGTCCTCTGGTACTTAAGTCGGCATTGTACCTTTTGTAATCAATTCGGATGCAATTTCTGTCTTTCATAGTCAATAGGAATGACCAAGGTATGCAGTAAACCTGAAGTGAAGCATCGGAATCTAAAACTGGACTCACAGGAGAGGTTCAAATCATAGAAAAGTAGAGTGCCAGTCCTCTTGTACTTAAGTTGGCTTTGTGCCTTTTGTATCAAATCCGGATGCAATTTCTGTGTTTCATCGTCAATTAGAAGGTCCAAGGGATACAGTAAACCTGAAGTGAGGCATCGGAATCCAAAACTGGACTCACAGGAGAGGTTCAAATCATAGAAAGTTAGAGTGTCAATCCTCTTGTACTTAAGTCGGCATTGTGCCTTTTGTACTAAATTTGGATGCAATTTCTGTGTTTCATCGTCAATAAGAAGGTCCAAGGTGTACAGTAAACCTGAAGTGAAGCATCGGAAACTAAAACTGGACTCACAGGAGAGGTTCAAATCATAGAAAGACAGAGTGTCAGCCCTCTTGTACTTAAGTCGGCATTGTGCCTTTTGTATTAAATTCGGATGCAATTTCTGTGTTTCATCGCCAATAGGATGGTCCAATGTATACAGTAAACCTGAAGTGAAGCATCGGAATCTAAATCTGGACTCACTGGAGAGGATCAAATCATAGAAAGTGAGGGTGTCAGTCCTGTTGTACTTAAGTCGCCAATGTGCCTTTTGTATTAAATTCGGATGCAATTTCTGTGTTTCATCGTCATTAAGATGGTCCACGGGATACAGCAAACCTGAAGTGAAGCATCGGTATCTAAAACTGGACTCACTGGAAAGGTTCAAATCATAGAAAGTTAGATTGTCAGTCCTCTTGTACTGAAGTCGGCATTGTGCCTTTTGTATTAAATTCGGATGCAATTTCTATGTTTCATCGTTAATAAGAAGGTCCTAGGGATACAGTAAACCTGAAGGGAGGCATCGGAATCTAAAACTGGACTCACAGGAGAGGTTCAAATCATAGAATGTTAGAGTGTCAGTACTCTTGTACCTAAGTCGGCATTGTGCCTTTTGTATTAATTCGAATGCAATTTCTGTGTTTCATCGTCAATAAGAAGGTCCAAGGTATACAGTAAACCTGAAGTGAAGTATCGGAATCTAAAACTGGACTCACAGGAGAGGTTCAAATCATAGAAAGTGAGAGTGTCAGTCCTCTTGTACTTAAAACGGCATTGTGCTAGTTGTATTACATTCGGATGCAATTTCTGTGTTTCATCGTCAATAAGAAAGTCCAAGTGTTACAGTAAACCTGAAGTGAGGCATCGGAATCTAAAACTGGACTCACAGGAGAGGTGCAAATCATAGAGAGTTAGAGTGTCAGTCGTCTTATACTTAAGTCGGCATTGTGCCCTTTGTATTCAATTCGGATGCAATTTCTGTGTTTCATTGTCAATAGGAAGGTCCAAGGTATACAGTAAACCAGAAGTGAACCATCGGAATCTAAAACTGGACTCACAGAAGAGGTTCAAATCATAGCAAGTTGGAATGTCGGTCCTCTTGTACTTAAGTCGGCATTGTGCCTTTTGTATTAACTTCGGATGCAATTTCTGTGTTTCATCGTCAATAAGAGGGTCCTAGGGGGACAGTAAACCTGAAGTGAAGCATCGGAATCTAACACTGGACTCACGGGAGAGGTTCAAATCATAGAAAGGTAGAGTATCAGTCCTCTTGTACTTAAGTTGGCATTGTGCCTTTTGTATTAAATTCGGTTGCAATTTCTGTGTTTCATCGTTAATAAGAAGGTCCAAGGTATACAGTAAACCTGAAGTGAAGTATCGGAATCTAAAACTGGACTCACAGGAGAGGTTCAAATCATAGAAAGTGAGAGTGTCAGTCCTCTTGTACTTAAAACGGCATTGTGCTAGTTGTATTACATTCGGATGCAATTTCTGTGTTTCATCGTCAATAAGAAAGTCCAAGTGTTACAGTAAACCTGAAGTGAGGCATCGGAATCTAAAACTGGACTCACAGGAGAGGTGCAAATCATAGAGAGTTAGAGTGTCAGTCGTCTTATACTTAAGTCGGCATTGTGCCCTTTGTATTCAATTCGGATGCAATTTCTGTGTTTCATTGTCAATAGGAAGGTCCAAGGTATACAGTAAACCAGAAGTGAACCATCGGAATCTAAAACTGGACTCACAGAAGAGGTTCAAATCATAGCAAGTTGGAATGTCTGTCCTCTTGTACTTAAGTCGGCATTGTGCCTTTTGTATTAACTTCGGATGCAATTTCTGTGTTTCATCGTCAATAAGAGGGTCCTAGGGGTACAGTAAACCTGAAGTGAAGCATCGGAATCTAACACTGGACTCACGGGAGAGGTTCAAATCATAGAAAGGTAGAGTATCAGTCCTCTTGTACTTAAGTTGGCATTGTGCCTTTTGTATTAAATTCGGTTGCAATTTCTGTGTTTCATCGTTAATAAGAAGGTCCAAGGTATACAGTAAACCTGAAGTGAAGCATCGGAATCTAAAACTGGACTCACAGGAGCGGTTCAAATCATTGAAAGTGAGAGTTCAGTCGTCCTGTACGTAAGTCGGCATTGTGCCTTTCGTATTAAATTCGGATACCATTTCTGTGTTTCATCGTTAACACGAAGGTCCAAGGTATACAGGAAACCTGAAGTGAAGCATCGGAATCAAAAACTGGAGTCACAGGAGAGCTTCAAATCATAGAAAGTTAGTGTGTCAGTCCTCTTGTACTTAATTGGGCATTGGGCCTTTTATATCAAATTCGGATGCAATTTCTGTGTTTCATCGTCAATAAGAAGGTACAAGGAATACAGTAAATCTGAAGTGAAGCATCGGAATCTAACACTCTACTTACAAGATAGGTTCAAATCATAGTAAGTGAGTGTGTCAGTCCTCTTTTACTTAAGGCGGCATTGTGCCTTTTGTATTAAATTCGGATACCATTTCTGTGTTTCATCGTTAATACGAAGGTCCAAGGTATACAGGAAACCTGAAGTGAAGCATCGGAATCTAAAACTGGAGTCACAGGAGAGCTTCAAATCATAGAAAGTTAGTGTGTCAGTCCTCTTGTACTTAATTGGGCATTGGGCCTTTTATATTAAATTGGGATGCAATTTCTGTGTTTCATCGTCAATAAGAAGGTACAAGGAATACAGTAAACCTGAAGTGAAGCATCGGAATCTAAAACTGGACTCAAAGGAGTGGTTCAAATCATAGAAAGTGAGAGTGTCAGTCCTGTTGCACTTAAGTCTGCATTGTGCCTTTTGTATTAAATTCGGATGCAATTTCTGTGTTTCATCGTCATTAAGAAGGTCCAGAGGATACAGTAAACCTAAAGTGAAGCATCGGTATCTAAAACTGGACTCACAGGAGAGGATCATATCATAGAGAGTGAGCGTGTCAGTCCTCTTGTACTTAAGTAAGCATTGTGCCTTTTGTATGCAATTCGGATTCAATTTCTGTGTTTCATCGTCAATAGGAATGTCCAAGGTATGCAGTAAACCTTAAGTGAAACATCGGAATCTAAAACTGGACTCACAGGAGAGGTTCATATCATAGAAAGTCAGACTGTCAGTTCTCTTGTACTGAAGTTGACATTGTGACTTTTGTATTAATTTCGGATGCAATATCTGTGTTTCATCGTCAATACGAAAGTCCAAGGGATAAACTAAACCTGAAGTGAAGCATCGGAATCTAAAACTGGACTCGCAGGAGCGGATCAAATCATTGAAAGTGAGCGTGTCAGTCCTCTTGTACTTAAGTCGGCTTAGTGCCTTTTGTATTAAATTCGGATGCAATTTCTGTGTTTCATCGTCAATAAGATGGTCCAGTTGATACAGTAAACCTGAAGTGAGGCACCGGAATCTAAAAGTGGACTCACAGGTGAGGTTCAAATCATAGCAAGTTAGAGTGTCAGTCGTCTTGTACTTAAGTCGGCATTGTGCCTTTTGTATTCAATTCGGATGCAATTTCTGTGTTTTATCGTCAATAGGAACGTCCAAGGTATGCAGTAAACCTGAAGAGAAGCATCGGAATCTAAAACTGGACTCACAGGAGAGGTTCAAATCATAGAAAGTGAGCGTGTCTGTCCTCTGGTACTTAAGTCGGCTTAGTGCCTTTTGTATTAAATTCGGATGCAATTTCTGTGTTTCATCGTCAATAAGATGGTCCAGGGGATACAGTAAACCTGAAGTGAGGCACCGGAATCTAAAAGTGGACTCACAGGTGAGGTTCAAATCATAGCAAGTTAGAGTGTCAGTCGTCTTGTACTTAAGTCGGCATTGTACCTTTTGTAATCAATTCGGATGCAATTTCTGTCTTTCATAGTCAATAGGAATGTCCAAGGTATGCAGTAAACCTGAAGTGAAGCATCGGAATCTAAAACTGGACTCACAGGAGAGGTTCAAATCATAGAAAAGTAGAGTGCCAGTCCTCTTGTACTTAAGTTGGCTTTGTGCCTTTTGTATCAAATCCGGATGCAATTTCTGTGTTTCATCGTCAATAAGAAGGTCCAAGGGATACAGTAAACCTGAAGTGAGGCATCGGAATCCAAAACTGGACTCACAGGGGAGGTTCAAATCATAGAAAGTTAGAGTGTCAATCCTCTTGTACTTAAGTCGGCATTGTGCCTTTTGTACTAAATTTGGATGCAATTTCTGTGTTTCATCGTCAATAAGAAGGTCCAAGGTATACAGTAAACCTGAAGTGAAGCATCGGAAACTAAAACTGGACTCACAGGAGAGGTTCAAATCATAGAAAGACAGAGTGTCAGCACTCTTGTACTTAAGTCGGCATTGTGCCTTTTGTATTAAATTCGGATGCAATTTCTGTGTTTCATCGCCAATAGGATGGTCCAATGTATACAGTAAACCTGAAGTGAAGCATCGGAATCTAAAACTGGACTCACTGGAGAGGATCAAATCATAGAAAGTGAGGGTGTCAGTCCTGTTGTACTTAAGTCGCCAATGTGCCTTTTGTATTAAATTCGGATGCAATTTCTGTGTTTCATCGTCATTAAGATGGTCCACGGGATACAGTAAACCTGAAGTGAAGCATCGGAATCTAAAACAGGACTCACTGGAAAGGTTCAAATCATAGAAAGTTAGATTGTCAGTCCTCTTGTACTGAAGTCGGCAATGTGCCTTTTGTATTAAATTCGGATGCAATTTCTGTGTTTCATCGTCAATAAGAAGCTCCATGGTATACAGTAAACCTGAAGTGAAGCATCGGAATCTAAAACTGGACTCACAGGAGAGGTTCAAATCATATAAAGACAGAGTGTCAGTCCTCTTGTACTGAAGTCGGCATTGTGCCTTTTGTATTAAATTCGGATGCAATTTCTGTGATTCGTCGTTAATAAGAAGGTCCTAGGTATACAGTATGCCTGAAGTCAGGCATCGGAATCTAAAACTGGAATCACAGGTGAGGTTCAAATCATAGAATGTTAGAGTGTCAGTCCTCTTGTACTTAAGTCGGCATTGTGCCATTTGTATTAAAATCGGATGCAATTTCTGTGTTTCATCGTCAATAAGAAGGTCCAAGGGATACAGTAAACCTGAAGTGAAGCATCGGAATCTAAAACTGGACTCACAGGAGAGGTTCAAATCATAGAAAGTGAGCGTGTCTGTCCTCTGGTAGTTAAGTCGGCATTGTACCTTTTGTAAATAATTCGGATGCAATTTCTCTCTTTCATAGGCAATAGGAATGTCCAAGGTATGCAGTAAACCTGAAGTGAAGCATCGGAATCTAAAACTGGACTCACAGGAGAGGTTCAAATCATAGAAAAGTAGAGTGCCAGTCCTCTTGTACTTAAGTTGGCTTTGTGCCTTTTGTATCAAATCCGGATGCAATTTCTGTGTTTCATCGTCAATAAGAAGGTCCAAGGGATACAGTAAACCTGAAGTGAGGCATCGGAATCCAAAACTGGACTCACAGGAGAGGTTCAAATCATAGAAAGTTAGAGTGTCAATCCTCTTGTACTTAAGTCGGCATTGTGCCTTTTGTACTAAATTGGGATGCAATTTCTGTGTTTCATCGTCAATAAGAAGGTCCAAGGTATACAGTAAACCTGAAGTGAAGCATCGGAAACTAAAACTGGACTCACAGGAGAGGTTCAAATCATAGAAAGACAGATTGTCAGCCCTCTTGTACTTAAGTCGGCATTGTGCATTTTGTATTAATTTCAGATGCAATTTCTGTGTTTCATCGCCAATAGGATGGTCCAATGTATACAGTAAACCTGAAGTGAAGCATCGGAATCTAAAACTGGACTCACTGGAGAGGATCAAATCATAGAAAGTGAGGGTGTCAGTCCTGTTGTACTTAAGTCGCCAATGTGCCTTTTGTATTAAATTCGGATGCAATTTCTGTGTTTCATCGTCATTAAGATGGTCCACGGGATACAGTAAACCTGAAGTGAAGCATCGGAATCTAAAACTGGACTCACTGGAAAGGTTCAAATCATAGAAAGTTAGATTGTCAGTCCTCTTGTATTGAAGTCGGCATTGTGCCTTTTGTATTAAATTCGGATGCAATTTCTATGTTTCATCGTTAATAAGAAGGTCCTAGGGATACAGTTACCCTGAAGGGAGGCATCGGAATCTAAAACTGGACTCACAGGAGAGGTTCAAATCATAGAATGTTAGAGTGTCAGTCCTCTTGTACTTAAGTCGGCATTGTGCCTTTTGTATTAATTCGAATGCAATTTCTGTGTTTCATCGTCAATAAGAAGGTCCAAGGAATACAGTAAACCTGAAGTGAAGTATCGGAATCTAAAACTGGACTCACAGGAGAGGTTCAAATCATAGAAAGTGAGAGTGTCAGTCCTCTTGTACTTAAAACGGCATTGTGCCTTTTGTATTACATTCGGATGCAATTTCTGTGTTTCATCGTCAATAAGAAAGTCCAAGGGTTACAGTAAACCTGAAGTGAGGCATCGGAATCTAAAACTGGACTCACAGGAGAAGTGCAAATCATAGAGAGTTAGAGTGTCAGTCGTCTTATACTTAAGTCGGCATTGTGCCCTTTGTATTCTATTCGGATGCAATTTCTCTGTTTCATTGTCAATAGGAAGGTCCAAGGTATACAGTAAACCAGAAGTGAACCATCGGAATCTAAAACTGGACTCACAGAAGAGGTTCAAATCATAGCAAGTTGGAATGTCTGTCCTCTTGTACTTAAGTCGGCATTGTGCCTTTTGTATTAACTTCGGATGCAATTTCTGTGTTTCATCGTCAATAAGAGGGTCCTAGGGGTACAGTAAACCTGAAGTGAAGCATCGGAATCTAACACTGGACTCACGGGAGAGGTTCAAATCATAGAAAGGTAGAGTATCAGTCCTCTTGTACTTAAGTTGGCATTGTGCCTTTTGTATTAAATTCGGTTGCAATTTCTGTGTTTCATCGTTAATAAGAAGGTCCAAGGTATACAGTAAACCTGAAGTCAAGCATCGGAATCTAAATCTGGAGTCACAGGAGCGGTTCAAATCATTGAAAGTGAGAGTTCAGTCGTCCTGTACGTAAGTCGGCATTGTGCCTTTCGTATTAAATTCGGATACCATTTCTGTGTTTCATCGTTACCACGAAGGTCCAAGGTATACAGGAAACCTGAAGTGAAGCATCGGAATCTAAAACTGGAGTCACAGGAGAGCTTCAAATCATAGAAAGTTAGTGTGTCAGTCCTCTTGTACTTAATTGGGCATTGGGCCTTTTATATTAAATTCGGATGCAATTTCTGTGTTTCGTCGTCAATAAGAAGGTACAAGGAATACAGTAAATCTGAAGTGAAGCATCGGAATCTAACACTCTACTTACAAGATAGGTTCAAATCATAGTAAGTGAGTGTGTCAGTCCTCTTTTACTTAAGGCGGCATTGTGCCTTTTGTATTAAATTCGGATGCAATTTCTGTGTTTCATCGTCATTAAGATGGTCCACGGGATACAGTAAACCTGAAGTGAAGCATCGGAATCTAAAACTGGACTCACTGGAAAGGTTCAAATCATAGAAAGTTAGATTGTCAGTCCTCTTGTACTGAAGTCGGCATTGTGCCTTTTGTATTAAATTCGGATGCAATTTCTGTGTTTCATCGTCAATATGAAGGTCCTAGGGATACAGTAAACCTGAAGTAAGGCATCGGAATCTAAAACTGGACTCACAGGAGAGATTCAAATCATAGAAAGTTAGAGTGTTTGTCCTCTTGTACTTAAGTCGGCATTGTGCCTTTTGTATTAAATTCGGATGCAATTTCTGTATTTCATCGCCAATAAGAAGCTCCATGGTATACAGTAAACCTGAAGTAAAGCAGCGGAATCTAAAACTGGACTCACAGGAGAGATTCAAATCATAGAAAGTTAGAGTGTTTGTCCTCTTGTACTTAAGTCGGCATTGTGCCTTTTGTATTAAATTCGGATGCAATTTCTGTATTTCATCGCCAATAAGAAGCTCCAAGGTATACAGTAAACCTGAAGTGAAGCATCGGAATCTAAAACTGGACTCACAGGAGAGGTTCAAATCATAGAAAGACAGAGTGTCAGTCCTCTTGTACTGAAGTCGGCATTGTGCCTTTTGTATTAAATTCGGATGCAATTTCTGTGATTCGTCGTTAATAAGAAGGTCCTAGGTATACAGTATGCCTGAAGTCAGGCATCGGAATCTAGAACTGGACTCACAGGAGAGGTTCAAATCATAGAATGTTAGAGTGTCAGTCCTCTTGTACTTAAGTCGGCATTGTGCCATTTGTACTAAAATCGGATGCAATTTCTGTGTTTCATCGTCAATAAGAAGGTCCAAGGGATACAGTAAACCTGAAGTGAGGCATCGGAATCCAAAACTGGACTCACAGGAGAGGTTCAAATCATAGAAAGTTAGAGTGTCAATCCTCTTGTACTTAAGTCGGCATTGTGCCTTTTGTACTAAATTTGGATGCAGTTTCTGTGTTTCATCGTCAATAAGAAGGTCCAAGGTATACAGCAAACCTGAAGTGAAGCATCGGAAACTAAAACTGGACTCACAGGAGAGGTTCAAATCATAGAAAGACAGAGTGTCAGCCCTCTTGTACTTAAGTCGGCATTGTGCCTTTTGTATTAAATTCGGATGCAATTTCTGTGTTTCATCGCCAATAGGATGGTCCAATGTATACAGTAAACCTGAAGTGAAGCATCGGAATCTAAAACTGGACTCACTGGAGAGGATCAAATCATAGAAAGTGAGGGTGCCAGTCCTGTTGTACTTAAGTCGCCAATGTGCCTTTTGTATTAAATTAGGATGCAATTTCTGTGTTTCATCGTCATTAAGATGGTCCACGGGATACAGTAAACCTGAAGTGAAGCATCGGAATCTAAAACTGGACTCACTGGAAAGGTTCAAATCATAGAAAGTTAGATTGTCAGTCCTCTTGTACTGAAGTCGGCATTGTGCCTTTTGTATTAAATTCGGATGCAATTTCTATGTTTCATCGTTAATAAGAAGGTCCTAGGGATACAGTTAACCTGAAGGGAGGCATCGGAATCTAAAACTGGACTCACAGGAGAGGTTCAAATCATAGAATGTTAGAGTGTCAGTCCTCTTGTACTTAAGTCGGCATTGTGCCTTTTGTACTAAATTTGGATGCAGTTTCTGTGTTTCATCGTCAATAAGAAGGTCCAAGGTATACAGCAAACCTGAAGTGAAGCATCGGAAACTAAAACTGGACTCACAGGAGAGGTTCAAATCATAGAAAGTGAGAGTGTCAGTCCTCTTGTACTTAAAACGGCATTGTGCCTTTTGTATTACATTCGGATGCAATTTCTGTGTTTCATCGTCAATAAGAAAGTCCAAGGGTTACAGTAAACCTGAAGTGAGGCATCGGAATCTAAAACTGGACTCACAGGAGAGGTGCAAATCATAGAGAGTTAGAGTGTCAGTCGTCTTATACTTAAGTCGGCATTGTGCCCTTTGTATTCAATTCGGATGCAATTTCTGTGTTTCATTGTCAATAGGAAGGTCCAAGGTATACAGTAAACCAGAAGTGAACCATCGGAATCTAAAACTGGACTCACAGAAGAGGTTCAAATCATAGCAAGTTGGAATGTCTGTCCTCTTGTACTTAAGTCGGCATTGTGCCTTTTGTATTAACTTCGGATGCAATTTCTGTGTTTCATCGTCAATAAGAGGGTCCTAGGGGTCCAGTAAACCTGAAGTGAAGCATCGGAATCTAACACTGGACTCACGGGAGAGGTTCAAATCATAGAAAGGTAGAGTATCAGTCCTCTTGTACTTAAGTTGGCATTGTGCCTTTTGTATTAAATTCGGTAGCAATTTCTGTGTTTCATCGTTAATAAGAAGGTCCAAGGTATACAGTAAACCTGAAGTGAAGCATCGGAATCTAAAACTGGACTCACAGGAGCGGTTCAAATCATTGAAAGTGAGAGTTTAGTCATCCTGTACGTAAGTCGGCATTGTGCCTTTTGTATTAAATTCGGATACCATTTCTGTGTTTCATCGTTAATACGAAGGTCCAAGGTATACAGGAAACCTGAAGTGAAGCATCGGAATCTAAAACTGGAGTCACAGGAGAGCTTCAAATCATAGAAAGTTAGTGTGTCAGTCCTCTTGTACTTAATTGGGCTTTGGGCCTTTTATATTAAATTCGGATGCAATTTCTGTGTTTCATCGTCAATAAGAAGGTACAAGGAATACAGTAAATCTGAAGTGAAGCATCGGAATCTAACACTCTACTTACAAGATAGGTTCAAATCATAGTAAGTGAGTGTGTCAGTCCGCTTTTACTTAAGGCGGCATTGTGCCTTTTGTATTAAATTCGGATGCAATTTCTTTGTTTCATCGTCAATAAGAAGGTCCAAGGGATACAGTAAACCTCAAGTGAGGCATCGGAATCTAAAACTGGGCTGACAGGAGAGGTTCAATTCAAAAAAAGTTAGAGTGTCAGTACTCTTGTACTTAAGTCGGCATTGTGCCTTTTGTATTAAATTCGGATGCAATTTCTGTGTTTCATCGTCAATAAGAAGGTCCAAGGGATACAGTAAACCTGAAGTGAAGCATCGGAATCTATAACTGGACTCACAGGAGAGGTTCAAATCATAGAAATTGAGAGTGTCAGTCCTCTTGTACTTAAGTCGGCATTGTGCTTTTTGTATTAAATTCGGGTCCAATTTCTGTGTTTAATCGTCAATAAGATGGTCCAAGGGATACAGTAAACCTGAAGTGAAGCATCGGAATCTAAAACTGGACTCACAGGAGAGGTTCAAATCATAGATAGTTAGACTGTCAGTCGTCTTGTACTTATGTCGGCATTGTGCCTTTTGTATTAAATATCGGATACAATTTCTGTGTTTCATCGTCAATAGGAAGGTCCAAGGGATACAGTAAACCTGAAGTGAAGCATCGGAATCTAAAACTGGACTCACAGGAGAGGTTCAAATCATAGAAAGACAGAGTGTCAGTCCTCTTGTACTGAAGTCGGCATTGTGCCTTTTGTATTAAATTCGGATGCAATTTCTGTGTTTCATCGTCAACAAGAAGGTCCAAGGTATGCAGTAAACCTGAAATGAGTCATCGGAATGTAAAACTGGACTCACAGGAGTGGTTCAAATCATAGATAGTTAGAGTGTCAGTGCTCTTGTACTTCAGTCGGCATTGTGATTTTGTAGTAAATTGGGATGCAATTTCTGTGTTTCATCGTCAATAAGAAGGTCCAAGGGATACAGTAAACCTGACGTGAGGCATCGAAATCTAAAACTGGACTCACAGGGGAGGTTCAAATCATAGCATGTTAGAGTGTCAGTCGTCTTGTACTTAGGTCGGCATTGTGCCTTTTGTATTGAATTCGGATGCAATTTCTGTGTTTCATCGTCAATAAGAAGGTCCAAGGTATACAGTAAACCTCAAGTAAAGCATCGGAATCTCTATCTGGACTCACAGGAGAGGTTCAAATGATAGGAAGTTGGAGTGTCAGTCCTCTTGTACTTAAGTCGGCATTGTGCCTTTTGTATTAACTTCGGATGCAATTTCTGTGTTTCATCGTCAATAAGAGGGTCCTAGGGGTACAGTAAACCTGAAGTGAAGCATCGGAATCTAACACTGGACTAACGGGAGAGGTTCAAATCATTGAAAGGTAGAGTGTCAGTCCTCTTGTACTTAAGTTGGCATTGTGCCTTTTGTATTAAATTCGGATGCAATTTCTGTGTCTCATCGTCAATGAGAAGGTCGAAGCGATACACTAAACCTGAGGTGAGCCATCGGAATCTAAAACTGGACTGACAGGAGAGGTTCAAACCATAGAAAGTTAGAGTGTCAGTCCTCTCGTACTTAAGTTGGCAATGTGTCTTTTGAATTTAATTCCGATGCAATTTCTGTGCCTCATCGTCAATAAGAAGGTCCAAGGTATACAGTAAACCTGAAGTGATGCATCGGAATCTAAAACTGGACTCACAGGAGAGGTTCAAATCATAGGAAGTTGGAGTGTCAGTCCTCTTGTACTAAAGTCGGCATTGTGCCTTTTGTATGAACTTCGGATGCAATTTCTGTGTTTCATCGTCAATAAGAGGGTCCTAGGGGTACAGTAAACCTGAAGTGAAGCATCGGAATCTAACAATGGACTCACGGGAGAGGTTCTAATCATTGAAAGGTAGAGTGTCAGTCCTCTTGTACTTAAGTTGGCATTGTGCCTTTTGTATTAAATTCGGATGCAATTTCTGTGTTTCATCGTTAATAAGAAGGTCCAAGGTATACAGTAAACCTGAAGTGAAGCATCGCAATCTAAAACTGTACTCACAGGAGCGGTTCAAATTATTGAAAGTGAGAGTGTCAGTCGTCCTGTACTTAAGTCGGCATTGTGCCTTTTGAATTAAATTCGGATACCATTTCTGTGTTTCATCGTTAATACGAAGGTCCAAGGTATACAGGAAACCTGAAGTGAAGCATCGGACTCTAACACTCTACTTACAAGATAGGTTCAAATCATAGCAAGTGAGTGTGTCAGTCCTCATTTACTTAAGTCGGCATTGTGCCTCTTTTATTAAAATCGGATGCAATTTCTGTGTTTCATTGTCAATAAGAAGGTCCAAGGGATACAGTATACCTGAAGTGAAGCATCGGAATCTAAAACGAGACTCACAGGAGAGGTTCAAATCATAGAAAGACAGAGTGTCAGTCCTCTTGTACTGAAGTCGGCATTGTGCCTTTTGTATTAAATTCGGATGCAATTTCTGTGTTTCATCGTCAACAAGAAGGTCCAAGGTATGCAGTAAACCTGAAATGAGTCATCGGAATGTAAAACTGGACTCACAGGAGTGGTTCAAATCATAGATAGTTAGAGTGTCAGTGCTCTTGTACTTCAGTCGGCATTGTGATTTTGTAGTAAATTGGGATGCAATTTCTGTGTTTCATCGTCAATAGGAAGGTCCAAGGGATACAGTAAACCTGACGTGAGGCATCGAAATCTAAAACTGGACTCACAGGGGAGGTTCAAATCATAGCATGTTAGAGTGTCAGTCGTCTTGTACTTAGGTCGGCATTGTGCCTTTTGTATTGAATTCGGATGCAATTTCTGTGTTTCATCGTCAATAAGAAGGTCCAAGGTATACAGTAAACCTCAAGTAAAGCATCGGAATCTCTATCTGGACTCACAGGAGAGGTTCAAATGATAGGAAGTTGGAGTGTCAGTCCTCTTGTACTTAAGTCGGCATTGTGCCTTTTGTATTAACTTCGGATGCAATTTCTGTGTTTCATCGTCAATAAGATGGTCTAAGGGATACAGTAAACCTGATGTGAGGCATCGGAATCTAAAACTGGACTCACAGGGGAGGTTCAAATCATAGCAAGTTAGAGTGTCAGTCGTCTTGTACTTAGGTCGGCATTGTGCCTTTTGTATTAAATTCGGATGCAATTCCTGTGTTTCATCGTCAATAAGAAGGTCCAAGGTATACAGTAAACCTCCAGTGAAGCATCGGAATCACTAACAGGACTCACAGGAGAGGTTCAAATCATAGGAAGACAGAGTGTCTGTCCTCTTGTACTTAAGTCGGCATTGTGCCATTTGTAATAGATTCGGATGCATTTTCTGTGTCTCATCGTCAATAAGAAGGTCGAAGCAATACACTAAACCTGAGGTGAGGCATCGGAATCTAAAACTGGACTGACAGGAGAAGTTCAAACCATAGAAAGTTAGAGTGTCAGTCCTCTTGTACTTAAGTTGGCAACGTGTCTTTTGAATTTAATTCCGATGCAATTTCTGTTACTCATCGTCAATAAGAAGGTCCAAGGTATACAGTAAACCTGAAGTGATGCATCGGAATCTAAGACTGGACTCACAGGAGAGGTTCAAATCATAGAAAGTTAGTTTGTCAGTCGTCTTGTACTTAAGTCGGCATTGTGCATTTTGTATTAAATTGGGATGCAATTTCTGTGTTTCATCGTCAATAGGAAGGTCCAAGGTATACAGTAAACCTGAAGTGAAGCATCGGCATCTAAAACTGAACTCACTGGAGAGGTTCAAATCACTGAAAGTTAGAGTGTCAGTCCTCTTGTACTTAAGTCGGCATTGTGCCTTTTGTATTAAATTCGGATGCAATTTCTGTGTTTCATCGTTAATAAGAAGTTCCTAGGGATACAGTAAACCTGAAGTGAGGCACCACAATCTGAAACTGGACTCACAGGAGAGTTTCAAATCATAGAAAGTTAGAGTGTCAGTCCTCTTGTACTTAAGTCGGCATTGTACCTTTAGTATTAAATTCGGATGCAATTTCTGTATTTCATCGTCAATAAGAAGCTCCAAGGTATACAGTAAGCCTGAAGTGAAGCATCGGAATCTAAAACTGGACTCACAGGAGAGGTTCAAATCATAGAAAGACAGAGTGTCAGTCCTCTTGTACTGAAGTCGGCATTGTGCCTTTTGTATTAAATTCGTATGCAATTTCTGTGTTTCATCGTCAACAAGATGGTCCAAGGTATAAAGGAAACCCGAAGTTAAGAATCGGAATCTAAAACTGGACTCACAGGAGAGGTTCAAATCATAGAAAGTTAGAGTGTCAGTCATCTTGTACTTAATTCGGCATTGTGCATTTTGTATTAAATTCGGATGCAATTTCTTTGTTTCATCGTCAATAAGAAGGTACGAGGGATGCAGTATACCTGAACTGAAGCATCGGAATCTAAAACTGGACTCACAGGAGAGGTTCAAATCATAGAAAGTTAGAGTGTCAGTCCTCTTGTAATTAAGTCGGCATTGTGCCTTTTGTATTAAATTCGGATGCAATTTCTGTGTTTCATCGTCAATAGGAAGGTCCAAGGTATACAGTAAACCTGAAGTGAAGCAGCGGAATCTAAAACTGGACTCCTGGAGAGTTTCAAATCATTGAAAGTTAGAGTGTCAGTTCTCTTGTACTGAAGTCGGCATTGTGCCTTTTGTATTAAATTCGGATGCAATTTCTGTGTTTCATCGTTAATAAGAAGGTCCTAGGGATACAGAAAACCTGAAGTGAGATATCGGAATCTAAAACTGGACTCACAAGAGAGGTTCAAATCATAGAAAGTTAGAGTGTCAGTCCTCTTATTCTTAAGTCGGCTATGTGCCTTTTGTATTAAGTTCGGATACAATTTCTGTGTTTCGTCGTTAATAAGAAGGTCCTAGGTATACAGTATGCCTGAAGTCAGGCATCGGAATCTAAAACTGGACTCACAGGAGAGGTTCAAATCATAGAAAGTTAGAGTGTCAGTCCTCTTGTACTTAAGTCGGCATTGTGACTTTTGTACTAAATTCGGATGCAATTTCTGTGTTTCATCGTCAATAAGAAGGTCCAAGGTATACAGTAAACCTGAAGTGAAGCATCGGAAACTAAAACTGGACTCACAGGAGACGTTCAAATCGTAGAAAGACAGAGTGTCAGCCCTCTTGTACTTAAGTCGGCATTGTGCCTTATGTATTAAATTCGGATGCAATTTCTGTGTTTCATCGCCAATAGGAAGGTCCAAGGTATACAGTAAACCTGCAGTGAAGCAACTTAATCTAAAACTGGACTCACTGGAGAGGTTCAAATCATAGAAAGTGAGAGTGTCAGTCCTGTTGTACTTAAGTCGGCATTGTGCCTTTTGTATTAAATTCGGATGCAATTTCTGTGTTTCATCGTCATTAAGAAGGTCCAAGGGATACAGTAAACCTGAAGTGAGGCATCGGAATCTAAAACTGGACTCACTGGAGAGGTTCAAATCATAGAAAGTTAGATTGTCAGTCCTCTTGTACTGAAGTCGGCATTGTGCCTTTTGTATTAAATTCGGATGCAATTTCTGTGTTTAATCGTTAATAAGAAGGTCCTAGGAATGCAGTAAACCTGAAGTGAGGCATCGGAATCTAAAACTGGACTCACAGGAGAGGTTCAAATCATAGAGTGTTAGAGTGTCAGTCCTCTTGTACTTAAGTCGGCATTGTGCCTTTTGTATTAAATTCGGATGCAATTTCTGTGTTTCATCGTCAATAAGAAAGTCCAAGGGATACAGTAAACCTGAAGTGAGGCATCGGAATCTAAAACTGGACTCACACGAGAGGTTCAAATCATAGAAAGTTAGAGTGTCAGTCGTCTTGTACTTAAGTCGGCATTGTGCCTTTTGTATTCAATTCGGATGCAATTTCTGTGTTTCATTGTCAATAGGAAGGTCCAAGGTATACAGTAAACTTGAAGTGAAGCATCGGAAACTAAAACTGGACTCACAGGAGAGGTTCAAATCATAGAAAGTAAGAGTGTCAGCCCTCTTGTACTTAAGTCGGCATTGTGCCTTTTGTATTAAGTTCGGATGCAATTTCTGTGTTTCGTCGTTAATAAGAAGGTCCAAGGTATACAGTATGCCTGAAGTCAGGCATCGGAATCTAAAACTGGACTCACAGGAGAGGTTCAAATCATAGAATGTTAGAGTGTCAGTCCTCTTGTACTTAAGTCGGCATTGTGCCTTTTGTATTAAATTCGGATGCAATATCTGTGTTTCATCGCCAATAGGAAGGTCCAAGGTATACAGTAAACCTGCAGTGAAGCATCGGAATCTAAAACTGGACTCACTTGAGTGGTTCAAATCATAGAAAGTGAGAGTGTCAGTCCTGTTGTACTTAAGTCGGCATTGTGTCTTTTGTATTAAATTCGGATGCAATTTCTGTGTTTCATCGTCATTAAGAATGTCCAAGGGATACACTAACCCTGAAGTGAAGCATCGGAATCTAAAACTGGACTCACTGGAGAGGTTCAAATTATAGAAAGTTAGGATGTCAGTCCTCTTGTACTGAAGTCGGCATTGTGCCTTTTGTATTCAATTCGGATGCAATTTCTGTGTTTCATTGTCAATAGGAAGGTCCAAGGGATACAGTAAACCTGAAGTGAGGCATCGGAATCTAAAACTGGACTCACACGAGAGGTTCAAATCATAGAAATTTAGAGTGTCAGTCGTCTTGTACTTAAGGCGGCATTGTGCCTTTTGTATTCAATTCGGATGCAATTTCTGTGTTTCATTGTCAATAGGAAGGTCCAAGGCATACAGTAAACCTGAAGTGAAGCATCGGAAACTAAAACTGGACGCACAGGAGAGGTTCAAATCATAGAAAGTTAGAGTGTCAGTCCTCTTGTACTTAAGTCGGCATTGTGCCTTTTGAATTAAGTTCGGATGCAATTTCTGTGTTTCGTCGTTAATAAGAAGGTCCTAGGTATACAGTATGCTGAAGTCAGGCATTGGAATCTAAAACTGGACTCACAGGAGAGGTTCAAATCATAGAATGTTAGAGTGTCAGTCCTCTTGTACTTAAGTCGGCATTGTGCCTTTTGTATTAAATTCGGATGCAATTTCTGTGTTTCATCGTCAATATGAAGGTCCAAGGGATACAGTAAACCTGAAGTGAAGCATCGGAATCTAAAACTGGACTCTTAGGAGACGTTCAAATCATAGAAAGTGAGAGATCAGTCCTCTTGTACTTATGCCGGCATTGTGCCTTTTGTAATCAATTCGGATGCAATTTCTGTCTTTCATAGTCAATAGGAATGTCCAAGGTATGCAGTAAACCTGAAGTGAAGCATGGGAATCTAAAACTGGACTCTCAGGAGAGGTTCAAATCATAGAAAGTGAGAGTGTCAGTCCTGTTGTACTTAAGTCGGCATTGTGTCTTTTGTATTAAATTCGGATGCAATTTCTGTGTTTCATCGTCATTAAGAAGGTCCAAGGGAGACAGTAAACCTGAAGTGAAGCATCGGAATCTAAAACTGGACTCACTGGAGAGGTTCAAATAATAGATAGTGAGAGTGTCAGTCCTCTTGTACTTAAATCGGCAGTGTGCCTTTTGCATTATATTCGGATACAATTTCTGTGTTTCATCGTCAATAAGAAAGTCCAAGGGATACAGTAAACCTGAAGTGAGGCATCGGAATCTAAAACTGGACTCACAGGAGAGGTTCAAATCATAGAAAGTTAGAGTGTCAGTCGTCTTGTACTTAAGTCGGCATTGTGCCTTTTGTATTCAATTCGGATGCAATTTCTGTGTTTCATTAACAATAGCAAGGTCCAAGGTAAACAGTAAGCCTGAAGTGAAGCATCGGAATCTAAAACTGGACTCACAGGAGAGGGTCAAATCATAGGAAGTTGGAGTGTCAGCCCTCTTGTACTTAAGTCGGCATTGTGCCTTTTGTATTAACTTCGGATGAAATTTCTGTGTTTCATCGTCAATAAGAAGGTCCAAGGTATACAGTAAACCTGAAGTGAAGCATCGGAAACTAAAACTGGACTCACAGGAGAGGTTCAAAACATAGAAAGACAGAGTGTCAGCCCTCTTGTACTTAAGTCGACGTTGTGCCTTATGTATTAAATTCGGATGCAATTTCTGTGTTTCATCGCCAATAGGAAGGTCCAAGGTATACAGTAAACCTGCAGTGAAGCATCGGAATCTAAAACAGGACTCACTGGAGGGGTTCAAATCATAGAAAGTGAGAGTGTCAGTCCTGTTGTACTTAAGTCGGCATTGTGTCTTTTGTATTAAATTCGAATGCAATTTCTGTGTTTCATCGTCATTAAGAAGGTCCAAGGGATACAGTAAACCTGAAGTGAAGCATCGGAATCTAAAACTGGACTTACTGGAGAGGTTCAAAACATAGAAAGACAGAGTGTCAGCCCTCTTGTACTTAAGTCGGCATTGTGCCTTATGTATTAAATTCGGATGCAATTTCTGTGTTTCATCGCCAATAGGAAGGTCCAAGGTATACAGTAAACCTGCAGTGAAGCATCGGAATCTAAAACTGGACTCACTGGAGTGGTTCAAATCATAGAAAGTGAGAGTGTCAGTCCTGTTGTACTTAAGTCGGCATTGTGTCTTTTGTATTAAATTCGAATGCAATTTCTGTGTTTCATCGTCATTAAGAAGGTCCAAGGGATACAGTAAACCTGAAGTGAAGCATCGGAATCTAAAACTGGACTTACTGGAGAGGTTCAAATAATAGAAAGTGAGAGTGTCAGTCCTCTTGTACTTAAATCGGCATTGTGCCTTTTGTATTAAATACGGATACAATTTCTGTGTTTTATCGTCAATAAGAAAGTCCAAGGGATACAGTAAACCTGCAGTGAAGCATCGGAATCTAAAACTGGACTCACAGGAGAGGTTCAAATCATAGAAAGTTAGAGTGTCAGTCGTCTTGTACTTAAGTCGGCATTGTGCCTTTTGTATTCAATTCGGATGCAATTTCTGTGTTTCATTGTCAATAGCAAGGTCCAAGGTAAACAGTAAACCTGAAGTGAAGCATCGGAATCTAAAACTGGACTTACTGGAGAGGTTCAAATAATAGAAAGTGAGAGTGTCAGTCCTCTTGTACTTAAATCGGCATTGTGCCTTTTGTATTAACTTCGGATGCAATTTCTGTGTTTCATCGTCAATAAGAGGGTCCTAGGGGTACAGTAAACCTGAAGTGAAGCATCGGAATCAAACACTGGACTCACGGGAGAGGTTCAAATCGTAGAAAGTTAGAGTGTCGGTGCTCTTGTCCTTAAGTCGGCATTGTGCCTTTTGTATTAAGTTCGGATGCAATTTCTGTGTTTCGTCGTTAATAAGAAGGTCCTAGGTATACAGTATGCCTGACGTCAGGCATCGGAATCTAAAACTGGACTCACAGGAGAGGTTCAAATCATAGGATGTTAGAGTGTCCGTCCTCTTGTACTTACGTCGGCATTGTGCCTTTAGTATTAAATTCGGATGCAATTTCTGTGTTTCATCGTCAATAAGAAGGTCCAAGGTATACAGTAAACCTGAAGTGAAGCATCGGAATCTAAAACTGGACTCACAGGAGACGTTCAAATCATAGAAAGTGAGCGTGTCAGTCCTCTTGTACTTAAGTCGGCATTGTGCCTTTTGTAATCAATTCGGATGCAATTTCTGTCTTTCATAGTCAATAGGGGTGTCCAAGGTATGCAGTAAACCTGAAGTGAAGCATCGGAATCTGAAACTGGACTCACAGGAGAGGTTCAAATCATAGAAAGTTAGAGTGTCAGTCCTCTTGTACTTAAGTTGGCATTGTGCCTTTTGTATCAAATCCGGATGCAATTTCTGTGTTTCATCGTCAATAAGAAGGTCCAAGGGATACAGTAAACCTGAAGTGAGGCATCGGAATCTAAAACTGGACTCACAGGAGCGGTTCAAATCATAGAAAGTTAGAGTGTCAGTCCTGTTGTACTTAAGTCGGCATTGTGCCTTTTGTACTAAATTCGGATGCAATTTCTGTGTTTCATCGTCATTAAGAAGGTCCAAGGGATACAGTAAACCTGAAGTGAGGCATCGGAATCTAAAACTGGACTCACAGGAGAGGTTCAAATCATAGAAAGTTGGAGTGTCAGTCCTCTTGTACTTAAGTCGGCATTGTGCCTTTTGTATTAAATTCGGATCCAATTTCTGTGTTTAATCGTCAATAAGATGGTCCAAGGGATACAGTAAACCTGAAGTGAAGCATCGGAATCTAAAACTGGACTCACAGGAGAGGTTCAAATCATAGAAAGTTAGACTGTCAGTCGTCTTGTACTTAAGTCGGCATTGTGCCTTTTGTGTTTAAATATCGGATGCAATTTCTGTGTTTCATCGTCAATAGGAAGGTCCAAGGGATACAGTAAACCTGAAGTGAAGCATCGGAATCTAAAACTGGACTCACAGGAGAGGTTCAAATCAAAGAAAGACAGAGTGTCAGTCCTCTTGTACTGAAGTCGGCTCTGTGCCTTTTGTATTAAATTCGGATGCAATTTCTGTGTTTCATCGTCAACAAGAAGGTCCAAGGTATGCAGTATACCTGTAGTGAGTCATCGGAATGTAAAACTGGACTCACAGGAGAGGTTCAAATCATAGATAGTTAGAGTAGCAGTGCTCTTGTACTTAAGTCGGCATTGTGCCTTTGGATTAAATTCGGATGCAATTTCTGTGTTTCATCGTCAATAAGAAGGTCTAAGGGATACAGTAAACCTGATGTGAGGCATCGGAATCTAAAACAGGACTCTCAGGGGAGGTTCAAATCATAGCAAGTTAGAGTGTCAGTCGTCTTGTACTTAGGTCGGCATTGTGCCTTTTGTATTAAATTCGGATGCAATTTCTGTGTTTCATCGTCAATAAGAAGGTCCAAGGTATACAGTAAACCTCCAGTGAAGCATCGGAATCTGTAACTGGACTCACAGGAGAGGTTCAAATCATAGGAAGACAGAGTGTCTGTCCTCTTGTACTTAAGTCGGCATTGTGCCATTTGTGATAAATTCGGATGCAATTTCTGTGTCTCATCGTCAATAAGAAGGTCGAAGCGATACACTAAACCTGAGGTGAGGCATCGGAATCTAAAACTGGACTGACAGGAGAGGTTCAACCATAGAAAGTTAGAGTGTCAGTCCTCTTGTACTTAAGTTGGCAATGTGTCTTTTGAATTTAATTCCGATGCAATTTCTGTGCCTCATCGTCAATAAGAAGGTCCAAGGTATACAGTAAACCTGAAGTGATGCATCGGAATATAAAACTGGACTCACAGGAGAGGTTCAAATCATAGAAAGTTAGTTTGTCAGTCGTCTATTACTTAAGTCGGCATTGTGCATTTTGTATTAAATTGGGATGCAATTTCTGTGTTTCATCGTCAATAGGAAGGTCCAAGGTATACAGTAAACCTGAAGTGAAGCATCGGAATCTAAAACTGAACTCACTGGAGAGGTTCAAATCATTGAAAGTTAGAGTGTCAGTCCTCTTGTACTGAAGTCGGCATTGTGCCTTTTGTATTAAATTCGGATGCAATTTCTGTGTTTCATCGTTAATAAGAAGGTCCTAGGGATACAGTAAACCAGAAGTGAGGCATCGGAAACTAAAACTGGACTCACAGGAGAGGTTCAAATCATAGAAAGAGTGTCAGTCCTCTTTTACTTGAGTCGGCATTGTGCTTTTTGTATTAAATTCGGATGCAATTTCTGTGTTTCATCGCCAACAGGAAGGTCCTAGGTATACAGTAAACCTGCAGTGAAGCATCGGAATCTAAAAGTGGACTCACTGGAGAGGTTCAAATCATAGAAAGTGAGAGTGTCAGTCCTGTTGTACTTAAGTCGGCATTGTGCCTTTTGTATTAATTTCGGATGCAATTTCAGTGTTTCATCGTCATTAAGAAGGTCCAAGGGATACAGTAAACCTGAAGTGAGGCATCGGAATCTAAAACTGGACTCACAGGAGAGGTTCAAATCATAGAGAATTAGAGTGTCAGTCCTCTTTTACTTGAGTCGGCATTGTGCTTTTTGTATTAAATTCGGATGCTATTTCTGTGTTTCATCGTCAATAGCAAGGTCCAAGGAATACAGTAAACCTGAAGTGAAGCATCGGATTCTAAAACTGGACTCACAGGAGAGGTTCAAATCATAGAAAGGCTGAGTGTCAGTCCTCTTGTACTGAAGTCGGCTCTGTGCCTTTTGTATTAAATTCGGATGCAATTTCTGTGTTTCATCGCCAACAGGAAGGTCCTAGGTATACAGTAAACCTGCAGTGAAGCATCGGAATCTAAAAGTGGACTCACTGGAGAGGTTCAAATCATAGAAAGTGAGAGTGTCAGTCCTGTTGTACTTAAGTCGGCATTGTGCCTTTTGTATTGAATTCGTATGCAATTTCTGTGTTTCATCGTCAATATGAAGGTCTAAGGGATACAGTAAACCTGATGTGAGGCATCGAAATCTAAAACTGGACTCACAGGGAAGGTTCAAATCATAGCAAGTAAGAGTGTCAGTCATCTTGTACTTAGGTCGGCATTGTGCCTTTTGTATTAAATTCGGATGCAATTTCTGTGTTTCATCGTCAATAAGAAGGTCCAAGGTATACAGTAAACCTCCAGTGAAACATCGGAATCTCTAACTGGACTCACAGGAGAGGTTCAAATCATAGGAAGACAGAGTGTCTGTCCTCTTGTACTTAAGTCGGCATTGTGCCATTTGTAATAAATTCGGATGCAATTTCTGTGTCTCATCGTCAATAAGAAGGTCGAAGCGATACACTAAACCTGAGGTGAGGCATCGGAATCTAAAACTGGACTGACAGGAGAGGTTCAAACCATTAAAAGTTAGAGTGTCAGTCTTCTTGTACTTAAGTTGGCAATGTGTCTTTTGAATTTAATTGCGATGCAATTTCTGTGCCTCATCGTCAAAAAGGAAGGTCCAAGGTATACAGTAAACCTGAAGTGATGTATCGGAATATAAAACTGGACTCACAGGAGAGGTTCAAATCATAGAAAGTTATTTTGTGAGTCGTCTTGTACTTAAGTCGGCATTGTGCATTTTGTATTAAATTGGGATGCAATTTCTGTGTTTCATCGTCAATAGGAAGGTCCAAGGTATACAGTAAACCTGAAGTGAAGCATCGGAATCTAAAACTGAACTCACTGGAGAGACTCAAATCATTGAAAGTTAGAGTGTCAGTCCTCTTGTACTTAAGTTGGCATTGTGCCTTTTGTATTAAATTCGGATGCAATTTCTGTGTTTCATCGTCAATAAGAAGGTCCTAGGGATACAGTAAACCAGAAGTGAGGCATCGCAAACTAAAACTGGACTCACAGGAGAGGTTCAAATCATAGAAAGTTAGAGTGTCAGTCCTCTTGTACTTAAGTTGGCATTGTGGCTTTTGTATTGATTTCGGATGCAATTTCTGTGTTTCATCGTCAATATGATGGTCCTAGGGATACAGTAAACCTGAAGTGAGGCATCGGAATCTAAAACTGGACTAGCAGGAGAGGTTCAAATCATAGAAAGTTAGAGTGTCAGTCCTCTTGCACTTAAGTCGGCATTGTACCTTTTGTAATAAATTCGGATGCAATTTCTGTATTTCGTCGTCAATAAGAAGCTCCAAGGTATACAGTAAGACCGAAGTGAAGCATCGGAATCTAAAACTGGACTCACAGGAGAGGTTCAAATCATAGAAAGACAGAGTGTCAGTCCTCTTGTACTGAAGTCGGCATTGTGCCTTTTGTATTAAATTCGGATGCAATTTCTGTGTTTCATCGTCAACAAGAAGGTCCAAGGTATAAAGGAAACCTGAAGTGAAGCATCGGAATCTAAAACTGGACTCACAGGAGAGGTTAAAATCATAGAAAGTTAGTGTGTCACTCATCTTGTACTTAATTCGGCATTGTGCATTTTGTATTAAATTCGGATGAAATTTCTTTGTTTCATCGTCAATAAGAAGGTACAAGGGATACAGTATACCTGAACTGAAGCATCGGATTCTAAAACTGGACTCACAGGAGAGGTTCAAATCATAGAAAGTGAGAGTGTCAGTCCTGTTGTACTTAAGTCGGCATTGTGCCTTTTGTATTAATTTCGGATGCAATTTCAGTGTTTCATCGTCATTAAGAAGGTCCAAGGGATACAGTAAACCTGAAGTGAGGCATCGGAATCTAAAACTGGACTCACAGGAGAGGTTCAAATCATAGAGAATTAGAGTGTCAGTCCTCTTTTACTTGAGTCGGCATTGTGCTTTTTGTATTAAATTCGGATGCTATTTCTGTGTTTCATCGTCAATAGCAAGGTCCAAGGAATACAGTAAACCTGAAGTGAAGCATCGGATTCTAAAACTGGACTCACAGGAGAGGTTCAAATCATAGAAAGGCTGAGTGTCAGTCCTCTTGTACTGAAGTCGGCTCTGTGCCTTTTGTATTAAATTCGGATGCAATTTCTGTGTTTCATCGCCAACAGGAAGGTCCTAGGTATACAGTAAACCTGCAGTGAAGCATCGGAATCTAAAAGTGGACTCACTGGAGAGGTTCAAATCATAGAAAGTGAGAGTGTCAGTTCTGTTGTACTTAAGTCGGCATTGTGCCTTTTGTATTGAATTCGTATGCAATTTCTGTGTTTCATCGTCAATATGAAGGTCTAAGGGATACAGTAAACCTGATGTGAGGCATCGAAATCTAAAACTGGACTCACAGGGAAGGTTCAAATCATAGCAAGTAAGAGTGTCAGTCATCTTGTACTTAGGTCGGCATTGTGCCTTTTGTATTAAATTCGGATGCAATTTCTGTGTTTCATCGTCAATAAGAAGGTCCAAGGTATACAGTAAACCTCCAGTGAAGCATCGGAATCTCTAACTGGACTCACAGGAGAGGTTCAAATCATAGGAAGACAGAGTGTCTGTCCTCTTGTACTTAAGTCGGCATTGTGCCATTTGTAATAAATTCGGATGCAATTTCTGTGTCTCATCGTCAATAAGAAGGTCGAAGCGATACACTAAACCTGAGGTGAGGCATCGGAATCTAAAACTGGACTGACAGGAGAGGTTCAAACCATTAAAAGTTAGAGTGTCAGTCTTCTTGTACTTAAGTTGGCAATGTGTCTTTTGAATTTAATTGCGATGCAATTTCTGTGCCTCATCGTCAAAAAGGAAGGTCCAAGGTATACAGTAAACCTGAAGTGATGCATCGGAATATAAAACTGGACTCACAGGAGAGGTTCAAATCATAGAAAGTTATTTTGTGAGTCGTCTTGTACTTAAGTCGGCATTGTGCATTTTGTATTAAATTGGGATGCAATTTCTGTGTTTCATCGTCAATAGGAAGGTCCAAGGTATACAGTAAACCTGAAGTGAAGCATCGGAATCTAAAACTGAACTCACTGGAGAGACTCAAATCATTGAAAGTTAGAGTGTCAGTCCTCTTGTACTTAAGTTGGCATTGTGCCTCTTGTATTAAATTCGGATGCAATTTCTGTGTTTCATCGTCAATAAGAAGGTCCTAGGGATACAGTAAACCAGATGTGAGGCATCGCAAACTAAAACTGGACTCACAGGAGAGGTTCAAATCATAGAAAGTTAGAGTGTCAGTCCTCTTGTACTTAAGTTGGCATTGTGGCTTTTGTATTAATTTCGGATGCAATTTCTGTGTTTCATCGTCAATATGATGGTCCTAGGGATACAGTAAACCTGAAGTGAGGCATCGGAATCTAAAACTGGACTAGCAGGAGAGGTTCAAATCATAGAAAGTTAGAGTGTCAGTCCTCTTGCACTTAAGTCGGCATTGTACCTTTTGTAATAAATTCGGATGCAATTTCTGTATTTCATCGTCAATAAGAAGCTCCAAGGTATACAGTAAGACCGAAGTGAAGCATCGGAATCTAAAACTGGACTCACAGGAGAGGTTCAAATCATAGAAAGACAGAGTGTCAGTCCTCTTGTACTGAAGTCGGCATTGTGCCTTTTGTATTAAATTCGGATGCAATTTCTGTGTTTCATCGTCAACAAGAAGGTCCAAGGTATAAAGGAAACCTGAAGTGAAGCATCGGAATCTAAAACTGGACTCACAGGAGAGGTTAAAATCATAGAAAGTTAGTGTGTCACTCATCTTGTACTTAATTCGGCATTGTGCATTTTGTATTAAATTCGGATGAAATTTCTTTGTTTCATCGTCAATAAGAAGGTACAAGGGATACAGTATACCTGAACTGAAGCATCGGATTCTAAAACTGGACTCACAGGAGAGGTTCAAATCATAGAAAGTTAGAGTGTCAGTCCTCTTGTACTTAAGTCGGCATTGTGCCTTTTGTATTAAATTCGGATGCAATTTCTGTGTTTCATCGTCAATAGGAAGGTCCAAGGTATAAAGTAAACCTGAAGTGAAGCAGCGGAGTCTAAAACTGGACTCCTGGAGAGGTTCAAATCATAGAAAGTTAGAGTGTCAGTTCTCTTGTACTGAAGTCGGCATTGTGCCTTTTGTATTAAATTCGGATGCAATTTCTGTGTTTCATCGTTAATAAGAAGGTCCTAGGGATACAGTAAACCTGAAGTGAGGCATCGGAATCTAAAACTGGACTCACGAGAGAGGTTCAAATCATAGAAAGTTAGAGTGTCAGTCCTCTTGTTCTTAAGTCGGCATTGTGCCTTTTGTATTAAGTTCGGATACAATTTCTGTGTTTCGTCGTTAATAAGAAGGTCCCAGGTATACAGTATGCCTGAAGTCAGGCATCGGAATCTAAAACTGGACTCACAGGAGAGGTTCAATTCATAGAAATTTAGAGTGTCAGTCCTCTTGTACTTAAGTCGGCATTGTGACTTTTGTACTAAATTCGGATGCAATTTCTGTGTTTCATCGTCAATAAGAAGGTCCAAGGTATACAGTAAACCTGAAGTGAAGCATCGGAAACTAAAACTGGACTCACAGGAGAGGTCCAAATCATAGAAAGTTAGAGTGTCAGTCCTCTTGTACTTAAGTCGGCATTGTGACTTTTATACTAAATTCGGATGCAATTTCTGTGTTTCATCGTCAATAAGAAGGTCCCAGGTATACAGTATGCCTGAAGTCAGGCATCGGAATCTAACACTGGACTCACAGGAAAGGTTCTAATCATAGAAAGTGAGAGTGTCAGTCCTCTTGTACTTAAATCGGCATTGTGCCTTTTGTATTAAATTCGAATACAATTTCTGTGTTTCATCATCAATAAGAAAGTCCAAGGGATACAGTAAACCTGAAGTGAGGCATCGGAATCTAAAACTGGACTCACACGAGAGGTTCAAATCATAGAAAGTTAGAGTGTCAGTCGTCTTGTACTTAAGTCGGCATTGTGCCTTATGTATTCAATTCGGATGCAATATCTGTGTTTCATTGTCAATAGGAAGGTCCAAGGTATACAGTAAACCTGAAGTGATGCATCGGAATATAAAACTGGACTCACAGGAGAGGTTCAAATCATAGAAAGTTAGTTAGTCAGTCGTCTTGTACTTAAGTCGGCATTGTGCATTTTGTATTAAATTGGGATGCAATTTCTGTGTTTCATCGTCAATAGGACGGTCCAAGGTATACAGTAAACCTGAAGTGAAGCATCGGAATCTAAAACTGAACTCACTGGAGAGGTTCAAATCATTGAAAGTTAGAGTGTCAGTCCCCTTGTACTTAAGTCGGCATTGTGCCTTTTGTATTAAATTCGGATGCAATTTCTGTGTTTCATCATTAATAAGAAGGTCCTAGGGATACAGTAAACCAGAAGTGAGGCATCGGAAACTAAAACTGGACTCACAGGCGAGGTTCAAATCATAGAAAGTTAGAGTGTCAGTCCTCTTTTACTTAAGTCGGTATTGTGCTTTTTGTATTAAATTCGGATGCAATTTCTGTGTTTCATCGTCAATAAGAAGGTCCAAGGGATACAGTAAACCTGAAGTGAGGCATCGGAATCTAAAACTGGACTCACAGGAGAGGTTCAAATCATAGTAAGAGTGAGTGTCATTCCTCTTGTACTTAGGTCGGCATTGTGCCTTTTGTATTACATTCGGATGCAATTTCTGTGTTTCATCGTCAATAAGAAGGTCCAAGGGATACAGTAAACCTGAAGTGAAGCATCGGAATCTAAAACTGGACTTGCAGGAGAGGTTCAAATCATAGAAAGTGAGCGTGTCAGTCCTCTTGTACTTAAGTCGGCTTAGTGCCTTTTGTATTAAATTCGGGTGCAATTTCTGTGTTTTATCGTGAATAGGAATGTCCAAGGTATGCAGTAAACCTGAAGTGAAGCATCGGAATCTAAAACTGGACTCACAGGAGAGGTTCAAATCATAGAAAGTTAGAGTGTCAGTCCTCTTGTACTTAAGTTGGCATTGTGGCTTTTGTATTAATTTCGGATGCAATTTCTGTGTTTCATCGTCAATATGATGGTCCTAGGGATACAGTAAATCTGAAGTGAGGCATCGGAATCTAAAACTGGACTAGCAGGAGAGGTTCAAATCATAGAATGTTAGAGTGTCAGTAATCTTGTACTTAAGTCGGCATTGTGCCTTTTGTACTAAATTCGGATGCAATTTCTGTGTTTCATCGTCAATAAGAAGGTCCAAGGTATACAGTAAACCTGAAGTGAAGCATCGAAAACTAAAACTGGACTCACAGGAGAGGTTCAAATCATAGAAAGACAGAGTGTCAGCCCTCTTGTACTTCAGACGGCATTGTGCCTTATGTATTAAATTCGGATGCAATTTCTGTGTTTCATCGCCAATAGGAAGGTCCAAGGTATACAGTAAACCTGCAGTGAAGCATCGGAATCTAAAACTGGACTCACTGGAGAGGTTCAAATCATAGAAAGTGAGAGTGTCAGTCCTGTTGTACTTAAGTCGGCATTGTGCCTTTTGTATTAAATTCGGATGCATTTTCTGTGTTTCATCGTCATTAAGAACCTCCAAGGGATACAGTAAACCTGAAGTGAAGCATCGGAATCTAAAACTGGACTCTTAGGAGACGTTCAAATCATAGAAAGTGAGCGTGTCAGTCCTCTTGTACTTAAGTCGGCATTGTGCCTTTTGTAATCAATTCGGATGCAATTTCTGTCTTTCATAGTCAATAGGAATGTCCAAGGTATGCAGTAAACCTGAAGTGAAGCATCGGAATCTAAAACTGGACTCACAGGAGAGGTTCAAATCATAGAAAGTTAGAGTGTCAGTCCTCTTGTACTTAAGTTGGCATTGTGCCTTTTGTATTAAATCCGGATGCAATTTCTGTGTTTCATCGTCAATAAGAAGGTCCAAGGGATACAGTAAACCTGAAGTGAGGCATTGGAATCTAAAACTTTACTCACAGGAGAGGTTCAAATCATAGAAAGTTGGAGTGTCAGTCCTCTTCTACTTAAGTCGGCATTGTGCCTTTTGTACTAAATTCGGATGCAATTTCTGTGTTTCATCTACAATAAGAAGGTCCAAGGTATACAGTAAATCTGATGTGAAGCATCGGAAGCTAGAACTGGACTCACAGGAGAGGTTCAAATCATAGAAAGACAGAGTGTCAGCCGTCTTGGACTTAAGTCGGCATTGTGCCTTATGTATTAAATTCGGATGCAATTTCTGTGGTTCATCGTCAATAAGAAAGTCCAAGGGATACAGTAAACCTGAAGTGAGGCATCGGAATCTAAAACTGGACTCACAGGAGAGGTTCAAATCATAGAAAGTTAGAGTGTCAGTCGTCTTGTACTTGATTCGGCATTGTGCCTTTTGTATTCAATTCGGATGCAATTTCTGTGTTTCATTGTCAATAGGAAGGTCCAAGGTATACAGTAAACCTGACGTGAAGCATCGGAATCTAAAACTGGACTCACAGGAGAGGTTCAAATCATAGGAAGTAGGAGTGTCAGTCCTCTTGTACTTAAGTCGACATTGTGCCTTTTGTATTAACTTCGGATGCAATTTCAGTGTTTCATCGTCAATAAGGGGGTCCTAGGGGTACAGTAAACCTGAAGTGAAGCATCGGAATCTAACACTGGACTCACGGGAGAGGTTCAAATCATAGAAAGTTAGAGTGACAGTCCTCTTGTTCTTAAGTCGGCATTGTGCCTTTTGTATTAAGTTCGGATGCAATTTCTGTGTTTCGTCGTTAATAAGAAGGTCCTAGGTATACAGTATGCCTGAAGTCAGGCATCGGAATCTAAAACTGGACTCACAGGAGCGGTTCAAATCATAGAATGTTAGAGTGTCAGTCCTCCTGTACTTAAGTCAGCATTGTGCCTTTTGTATTAAATTCGGATGCAATTTCTGTGTTTCATCGTCAATAAGAAGGTCCAAGGTATGCAGTAAACCTGAAGTGAAGCATCGGAATCTAAAACTGGACTCACAGGAGAGGTTCAAATCATAGAAAGTTAGAGTGTCAGTCCTCCTGTACTTGAGTTGGCATTGTGCCTTTTGTATTAAATCCGGATGCAATTTCTGTGTTTCATCGTCAATAAGAAGGTCCAAGGGATACAGTAAACCAGAAGTGAGGCATCGGAATCTAAAACTGGACTCGCAGGAGAGGTTCAAATCATAGAAAGTTAGAGTGTCAGTCCTCTTGTACTTAAGTCGGCATTGTGCCTTTTGTACTAAATTCGGATGCAATTTCTGTGTTTCATCGTCAATAAGAAGGTCCAAGGTATACAGTAAACCTGAAGTGACGCATCGGAAACTAAAACTGGACTCACAGGAGAGGTTCAAAACATAGAAAGACAGAGTGTCAGCCCTCTTGTACTTAAGTCGGCATTGTGCCTTTTCTATTAAATTCGGATGCAATTTCTGTGTTTCATCGCCAACAGGAAGGTCCAAGGTACACAGTAAACCTGCAGTGAAGCATCGGACTCTAAAACTGGACTCACTGGAGAGGTTCAAATCATAGAAACTGAGAGTGTCAGTCCTGTTGTACTTAAGTCGGCATTGTGCCTTTTGTATTAAATTCGGAGCAATTTCTGTGTTTCATCGTCATTAAGAAGGTCCAAGGGATACAGTAAACCTGAAGTGAAGCATCGGAAACTAAAACTGGACTCACTGGAGTGGTTCAAATCATAGAAAGTTAGATTGTCACTCATCTTGTACTTAATTCGGCATTGTGCATTTTGTATTAAATTCGGATGCAATTTCTTTGTTTTATCGTCAATAAGAAGGTACAAGGGATACAGTATACCTGAACTGAAGCATCGGAATCTAAAACTGGACTCACAGGAGAGGTTCAAATCATAGAAAGTTAGAGTGTCAGTCCTCTTGTACTTAAGTCGGCATTGTGCCTTTTGTATTAAATTCGGATGCAATTTCTGTGTTTCATCGTCAATGGGAAGGTCCAAGGTATACAGTAAACCTGAAGTGAAGCAGCGGAATCTAAAACTGGACTCCTGGAGAGGTTTAAATCATAGAAAGTTAGAGTGTCAGTTCTCTTGTACTGAAGTCGGCATTGTGCCTTTTGTATTAAATTCGGATGCAATTTCTGTATTTCATCGTTAATAAGAAGGTCCTAGGGATACAGTAAACCTGAAGTGAGGCATCGGAATCTAAAACTGGACTCACAAGAGAGGTTCAAATCATAGCAAGTTAGAGTGTCAGTCCTCTTGTTCTTATGTCGGCATTGTGCCTTTTGTATTAAGTTCGGATACAATTTCTGTGTTTCGTCGGTTAATAAGAAGGTCCCAGGTATACAGTATGCCTGAAGTCAGGCATCGGAATCTAAAACTGGACTCACAGGAGAGGTTCAAATCATAGAAAATTAGAGTGTCAGTCCTCTTGTACTTAAGTCGGCGTTGTGCCTTTTGTACTAAATTCGGATGCAATTTCTGTGTTTCGACGTCAATAAGAAGGTCCAAGGTATACAGTAAACCTGAAGTGAAGCATCGAAAACTAAAACTGGACTCACAGGAGAGGTTCAAATCATAGAAAGACAGAGTGTCAATCCTCTTGTACTTCAGTCGGCATTGGGCCTTATGTATTAAATTCGGATGCAATTTCTGTGTTTCATCGAAAATAGGAAGGTCCAAGGTATACAGTAAACCTGCAATGAAGCATCGGAATCTAAAACTGGACTCACTGGAGAGGTTCAAATCATAGAAAGTGAGAGTGTCAGTCCTGTTGTACTTAAGTCGGCATTGTGCCTTTTGTATTAAATTCGGATGCAATTTCTGTGTTTCATCGTCATTAAGAAGGTCCAAGGGATACAGTAAACCTGAAGTGAAGCATCGGAATCTAAAACTGAACTCACAGGAGAGGTTCAAATCATAGAATGTTAGAGTGTCAGTCCTCTTGTACTTAAGTCGGCATTGTGCCTTTTGTTTTTAATTCGGATGCAATTTCTGTGTTTCATCGTCAATAAGAAGGTCCAAGGTATACAGTAAACCTGAAGTGAAGTATCGGAATCAAACACTGGACTCACAGGAAAGGTTCAAATCATAGAAAGTGAGAGTGTCAGTCCTCTTGTACTTAAATCGGCATTGTGCCTATTCTATTAAATTCGGATGCAATTTCTTTGTTTCATCGTCAATAAGAAGGTACAAGGGATACAGTATACCTGAACTGAGCATCGGAATCTAAAACTGGACTCACAGGAGAGGTTCAAATCATAGAAAGTTAGAGTGTCAGTCCTCTTGTACTTAAGTCGGCATTGTGCCTTTTGTATTAAATTCGGATGCAATTTCTGTGTTTCATCGTCAATGGGAAGGTCCAAGGTATACAGTAAACCTGAAGTGAAGCAGCGGAATCTAAAACTGGACTCCTGGAGAGGTTCAAATCATAGAAAGTTAGAGTGTCAGTTCTCTTGTACTGAAGTCGGCATTGTGCCTTTTGTATTAAATTCGGATGCAATTTCTGTGTTTCATCGTTAATAAGAAGGTCCTAGGGATACAGTAAACCTGAAGTGAGGCATCGGAATCTAAAACTGGACTCACAAGAGAGGTTCAAATCATAGAAAGTTAGAGTGTCAGTGCACTTGTTCTTAAGTCGGCATTGTGCCTTTTGTATTAAGTTCGGATACAATTTCTGTGTTTCGTCGTTAATAAGAAGGTCCCAGGTATACAGTATGCCTGAAGTCAGGCATCGGAATCTAAAACTGGACTCACAGGAGAGGTCAAATCATAGAAAGTTAGAGTGTCAGTCCTCTTGTACTTAAATCGGCATTGTGCCTTTTGTACTAAATTCGGATGCAATTTCTGTGTTTCATCGTCAATAAGAAGGTCCAAGGTATACAGTAAACTTGAAGTGAAGCATCGAAAACTAAAACTGGACTCACAGGAGGGGTTCAAATCATAGAAAGACAGAGTGTCAGCCCTCTTGTACTTCAGTCGGCATTGTGCCTTATGTATTAAATTCGGATGCAATTTCTGTGTTTCATCGCCAATAGGAAGGTCCAAGGTATACAGTAAACCTGCAGTGAAGCATCGGAATCTAAAACTGGACTCACTGGAGAGGTTCAAATCATAGAAAGTGAGAGTGTCAGTCCTGTTGTACTTAAGTCGGCATTGTGCCTTTTGTATTAAATTCGGATGCAATTTCTGTGTTTCATCGTCATTAAGAAGGTCCAAGGGATACAGTAAACCTGAAGTGAAGCATCGGAATCTAAAACTGGACTCACAGGAGAGGTTCAAATCATAGAATGTTAGAGTGTCAGTCCTCTTGTACTTAAGCCGGCATTGTGCCTTTTGTTTTTAATTCGGATGCAATTTCTGTGTTTCATCGTCAATAAGAAGGTCCAAGGTATACAGTAAACCTGAAGTGAAGTATCGGAATCAAACACTGGACTCACAGGAAACGTTCAAATCATAGAAAGTGAGAGTGTCAGTCCTCTTGCACTTAAATCGGCATTGTGCCTACTGTATTAAATTCGGATACAATTTCTGTGTTTCATCGTCAATAAGAAAGTCCAAGGGATACAGTAAACCTGAAGTGAGGCATCGGAATCTAAAACTGGACTCACAGGAAAGGTTCAAATCATAGGAAGTTGAAGTGTCAGTCCTCTTGTACTTAAGTCGGCATTGTGCCTTTTGCACTAAATTCGGATGCAATTTCTGTGTTTCATCGACAATAAGAAGGTCCAAGGTATACAGTAAATCTGAAGTGAAGCATCGGAAACTAGAACTGGACTCACAGGAGAGGTTCAAATCATAGAAAGACAGAGTGTCAGCCCTCTTGGACTTAAGTCAGCATTGTGCCTTATGTACTAAATTCGGATGCAATTTCTGTGTTTCATCGCCAATAGGAAGGTCCAAGGTATACAGTAAACCTGCAGTGAAGCATCGGAATGTAAAACTGGACTCACTGGAGTGGTTCAAACCTTAGAAAGTGAGAGTGTCAGTCCTGTTGTACTTAAGTCGGCATTGTGTCTTTTGTATTAAATTCGGATGCAATTTCTGTGTTTCATCGTCATTAAGAAGGTCCAAGGGATACAGTAAACCTGAAGTGAAGCATCGGAATCTTAAACTGGACTCACAGGAGAGGTTCAAATCATAGAAAGTTAGAGTGTCAGTCCTCTTGTACTTAAGTCGGCATTGTGCCTTTTGTATTAAATTCGGATGCAATTTCTGTGTTTCATCGTCAATGGGAAGGTCCAAGGTATACAGTAAACCTGAAGTGAAACAGCGGAATCTAAAACTGGACTCCTGGAGAGGTTCAAATCATAGAAAGTTAGAGTGTCAGTTCTCTTGTACTGAAGTCGGCATTGTGCCTTTTGTATTAAGTTCGGATACAATTTCTGTGTTTCGTCGTTAATAAGAAGGTCCCAGGTATACAGTATGCCTGAAGTCAGGCATCGGAATCTAAAACTGGACTCACAGGAGAGGTTCAAATCATAGAAAGTTAGAGTGTCAGTCCTCTTGAAGTTAAGTCGGCATTGTGCCTTTTGTACTAAATTCGGATGCAATTTCTGTGCTTCATCGTCAATAAGAAGGTCCAAGGTATACAGTAAACCTGAAGTGAAGCATCGAAAACTAAAACTGGACTCACAGGAGAGGTTCAAATCATAGAAAGACAGAGTGTCAGCCCTCTTGTACTTCAGTCGGCATTGGGCCTTATGTATTAAATTCGGATGCAATTTCTGTGTTTCATCGCCAATAGGAAGGTCCAAGGTATACAGTAAACCTGCAATGAAGCATCGGAATCTAAAACTGGACTCACTGGAGAGGTTCAAATCATAGAAAGTGAGAGTGTCAGTCCTGTTGTACTTAAGTCGGCATTGTGCATTTTGTATTAAGTTCGGATGCAATTTCTGTGTTTCATCGTCATTAAGAAGGTCCAAGGGATACAGTAAACCTGAAGTGAAGCATCGGAATCTAAAACTGGACTCACAGGAGAGGTTCAAATCATAGAATGTTAGAGTGTCAGTCCTCTTGTACTTAAGTCGGCATTGTGCCTTTTGTTTTTAATTCGGATGCAATTTCTGTGTTTCATCGTCAATAAGAAGGTCCAAGGTATACAGTAAACCTGAAGTGAAGTATCGGAATCAAACACTGGACTCACAGGAAATGTTCAAATCATAGAAAGTGAGAGTGTCAGTCCTCTTGTACTTAAATCGGCATTGTGCCTATTCTATTAAATTCGGATGCAATTTCTTTGTTTCATCGTCAATAAGAAGGTACAAGGGATACAGTATACCTGAACTGAAGCATCGGAATCTAAAACTGGACTCACAGGAGAGGTTCAAATCATAGAAAGTCAGAGTGTCAGTCCTCTTGTACTTAAGTCGGCATTGTGGCTTTTGTATTAAATTCGGATGCAATATCTGTGTTTCATCGTCAATGGGAAGGTCCAAGGTATACAGTAAACCTGAAGTGAAGCAGCGGAATCTAAAACTGGACTCCTGGAGAGGTTCAAATCATAGAAAGTTAGAGTGTCAGTTCTCTTGTACTGAAGTCGGCATTGTGCCTTTTGTATTAAATTCGGATGCAATTTCTGTGTTTCATCGTTAATAAGAAGGTCCTAGGGATACAGTAAACCTGAAGTGAGGCATCGGAATCTAAAACTGGACTCACAAGAGAGGTTCAAATCATAGAAAGTTAGAGTGTCAGTGCACTTGTTCTTACGTCGGCATTGTGCCTTTTGTATTAAGTTCGGATACAATTTCTGTGTTTCGTCGTTAATAAGAAGGTCCCAGGTATACAGTATGCCTGAAGTCAGGCATCGGAATCTAAAACTGGACTCACAGGAGAGGTTCAAATCATAGAAAGTTAGAGTGTCAGTCCTCTTGTACTTAAGTCGGCATTGTGCCTTTTGTACTAAATTCGGATGCAATTTCTGTGTTTCATCGTCAATAAGAAGGTCCAAGGTATACAGTAAACCTGAAGTGAAGCATCGAAAACTAAAACTGGACTCACAGGAGAGGTTCAAATTATAGAAAGACAGAGTGTCAGCCCTCTTGTACTTCAGTCGGCATTGTGCCTTATGTATTAAATTCGGATGCAATTTCTGTGTTTCATCGCCAATAGGAAGGTCCAAGGTATACAGTAAACCTGCAGTGAAGCATCGGAATCTAAAACTGGACTCACTGGAGAGGTTCAAATCATAGAAAGTGAGAGTGTCAGTCCTGTTGTACTTAAGTCGGCATTGTGCCTTTTGTATTAAATTCGGATGCAATTTCTGTGTTTCATCGTCATTAAGAAGGACCAAGGGATACAGTAAACCTGAAGTGAAGCATCGGAATCTAAAACTGGACTCACAGGAGGGGTTCAAATCATAGAATGTTAGAGTGTCAGTCCTCTTGTACTTAAGTCGGCATTGTGCCTTTTGTTTTTAATTCGGATGCAATTTCTGTGTTTCATCGTCAATAAGAAGGTCCAAGGTATACAGTAAACCTGAAGTGAAGTATCGGAATCAAACACTGGACTCACAGGAAAGGTTCAAATCATAGAAAGTGAGAGTGTCAGTCCTCTTGCACTTAAATCGGCATTGTGCCTACTGTATTAAATTCGGATACAATTTCTGTGTTTCATCGTCAATAAGAAAGTCCAAGGGATACAGTAAACCTGAAGTGAGGCATCGGAATCTAAAACTGGACTCACAGGAAAGGTTCAATTCATAGGAAGTTGAAGTGTCAGTCCTCTTGTACTTAAGTCGGCATTGTGCCTTTTGCACTAAATTCGGATGCAATTTCTGTGTTTCATCGACAATAAGAAGGTCCAAGGTATACAGTAAATCTGAAGTGAAGCATCGGAAACTAGAACTGGACTCACAGGAGAGGTTCAAATCATAGAAAGACAGAGTGTCAGCCCTCTTGGACTTAAGTCGGCATTGTGCCTTATGTACTAAATTCGGATGCAATTTCTGTGTTTCATCGCCAATAGGAAGGTCCAAGGTATACAGTAAACCTGCAGTGAAGCATCGGAATGTAAAACTGGACTCACTGGAGTGGTTCAAACCTTAGAAAGTGAGAGTGTCAGTCCTGTTGTACTTAAGTCGGCATTGTGTCTTTTGTATTAAATTCGGATGCAATTTCTGTGTTTCATCGTCATTAAGAAGGTCCAAGGGATACAGTAAACCTGAAGTGAAGCATCGGAATCTAAAACTGGACTCACAGGAGAGGTTCAAATCATAGAAAGTTAGAGTGTCAGTCCTCTTGTACTTAAGTCGGCATTGTGCCTTTTGTATTAAATTCGGATGCAATTTCTGTGTTTCATCGTCAATGGGAAGGTCCAAGGTATACAGTAAACCTGAAGTGAAACAGCGGAATCTAAAACTGGACTCCTGGAGAGGTTCAAATCATAGAAAGTTAGAGTGTCAGTTCTCTTGTACTGAAGTCGGCATTGTGCCTTTTGTATTAAATTCGGATGCAATTTCTGTGTTTCATCGTTAATAAGAAGGTCCTAGGGATACAGTAAACCTGAAGTGAGGCATCGGAATCAAAAACTGGACTCACAAGAGGGGTTCAAATCATAGAAAGTTAGAGTGTCAGTCCTCTTGTTCTTAAGTCGGCATTGTGCCTTTTGTATTAAGTTCGGATACAATTTCTGTGTTTCGTCGTTAATAAGAAGGTCCCAGGTATACAGTATGCCTGAAGTCAGGCATCGGAATCTAAAACTGGACTCACAGGAGAGGTTCAAATCATAGAAAGTTAGAGTGTCAGTCCTCTTGAAGTTAAGTCGGCATTGTGCCTTTTGTACTAAATTCGGATGCAATTTCTGTGCTTCATCGTCAATAAGAAGGTCCAAGGTATACAGTAAACCTGAAGTGAAGCATCGAAAACTAAAACTGGACTCACAGGAGAGGTTCAAATCATAGAAAGACAGAGTGTCAGCCCTCTTGTACTTCAGTCGGCATTGGGCCTTATGTATTAAATTCGGATGCAATTTCTGTGTTTCATCGCCAATAGGAAGGTCCAAGGTATACAGTAAACCTGCAATGAAGCATCGGAATCTAAAACTGGACTCACTGGAGAGGTTCAAATCATAGAAAGTGAGAGTGTCAGTCCTGTTGTACTTAAGTCGGCATTGTGCATTTTGTATTAAGTTCGGATGCAATTTCTGTGTTTCATCGTCATTAAGAAGGTCCAAGGGATACAGTAAACCTGAAGTGAAGCATCGGAATCTAAAACTGGACTCACAGGAGAGGTTCAAATCATAGAATGTTAGAGTGTCAGTCCTCTTGTACTTAAGTCGGCATTGTGCCTTTTGTTTTTAATTCGGATGCAATTTCTGTGTTTCATCGTCAATAAGAAGGTCCAAGGTATACAGTAAACCTGAAGTGAAGTATCGGAATCAAACACTGGACTCACAGGAAATGTTCAAATCATAGAAAGTGAGAGTGTCAGTCCTCTTGTACTTAAATCGGCATTGTGCCTATTCTATTAAATTCGGATGCAATTTCTTTGTTTCATCGTCAATAAGAAGGTACAAGGGATACAGTATACCTGAACTGAAGCATCGGAATCTAAAACTGGACTCACAGGAGAGGTTCAAATCATAGAAAGTCAGAGTGTCAGTCCTCTTGTACTTAAGTCGGCATTGTGCCTTTTGTATTAAATTCGGATGCAATATCTGTGTTTCATCGTCAATGGGAAGGTCCAAGGTATACAGTAAACCTGAAGTGAAGCAGCGGAATCTAAAACTGGACTCCTGGAGAGGTTCAAATCATAGAAAGTTAGAGTGTCAGTTCTCTTGTACTGAAGTCGGCATTGTGCCTTTTGTATTAAATTCGGATGCAATTTCTGTGTTTCATCGTTAATAAGAAGGTCCTAGGGATACAGTAAACCTGAAGTGAGGCATCGGAATCTAAAACTGGACTCACAAGAGAGGTTCAAATCATAGAAAGTTAGAGTGTCAGTGCACTTGTTCTTACGTCGGCATTGTGCCTTTTGTATTAAGTTCGGATACAATTTCTGTGTTTCGTCGTTAATAAGAAGGTCCCAGGTATACAGTATGCCTGAAGTCAGGCATCGGAATCTAAAACTGGACTCACAGGAGAGGTTCAAATCATAGAAAGTTAGAGTGTCAGTCCTCTTGTACTTAAGTCGGCATTGTGCCTTTTGTACTAAATTCGGATGCAATTTCTGTGTTTCATCGTCAATAAGAAGGTCCAAGGTATACAGTAAACCTGAAGTGAAGCATCGAAAACTAAAACTGGACTCACAGGAGAGGTTCAAATTATAGAAAGACAGAGTGTCAGCCCTCTTGTACTTCAGTCGGCATTGTGCCTTATGTATTAAATTCGGATGCAATTTCTGTGTTTCATCGCCAATAGGAAGGTCCAAGGTATACAGTAAACCTGCAGTGAAGCATCGGAATCTAAAACTGGACTCACTGGAGAGGTTCAAATCATAGAAAGTGAGAGTGTCAGTCCTGTTGTACTTAAGTCGGCATTGTGCCTTTTGTATTAAATTCGGATGCAATTTCTGTGTTTCATCGTCATTAAGAAGGTCCAAGGGATACAGTAAACCTGAAGTGAAGCATCGGAATCTAAAACTGGACTCACAGGAGGGGTTCAAATCATAGAATGTTAGAGTGTCAGTCCTCTTGTACTTAAGTCGGCATTGTGCCTTTTGTTTTTAATTCGGATGCAATTTCTGTGTTTCATCGTCAATAAGAAGGTCCAAGGTATACAGTAAACCTGAAGTGAAGTATCGGAATCAAACACTGGACTCACAGGAAAGGTTCAAATCATAGAAAGTGAGAGTGTCAGTCCTCTTGCACTTAAATCGGCATTGTGCCTATTGTATTAAATTCGGATACAATTTCTGTGTTTAATCGTCAATAAGAAAGTCCAAGGGATACAGTAAACCTGAAGTGAGGCATCGGAATCTAAAACTGGACTCACAGGAAAGGTTCAAATCATAGGAAGTTGAAGTGTCAGTCCTCTAGTACTTAAGTCGGCATTGTGCCTTTTGTATTAACTTCGGATGCAATTTCTGTGTTTCATCGTCAATAAGAGGTTCCTAGGGGAACAGTAAACCTGAAGTGAAGCATCGGAATCTAACACTGGACTCACGGGAGAGGTTCAAATCATAGAAAGTTAGAGTTTCAGTCCTCTTGTTCTTAAGTCGGCAATGTGCCTTTTGTATTAAGTTCGCATGCAATTTCTGTGTTTCGTCGTTAATAAGAAGGTCCTAGGTGTACAGTATGCCTGAAGTCAGGCACCGGAATCTAAAACTGGACTCACAGGAGAGGTTCAAATCATAGAATGTTAGAGTGTCAGTTCTCTTGTACTTAAGTCGGCATTGTGCCTTTTGTATTAAATTCGGATGCAATTTCTGTGTTTCATCGTCAATAAGAACCTCCAAGGGATACAGTAAACCTGAAGTGAAGCATCGGAATCTAAAACTGGACTCTTAGGAGACGTTCAAATCATAGAAAGTTAGAGTGTCAGTCCTCTTGTACTTAAGTTGGCATTGTGCCTTTTGTATTAAATCCGGATGCAATTTCTGTGTTTCATCGTCAATAAGAAGGTCCAAGGGATACAGTAAACCTGAAGTGAGGCATCGGAATCTAAAACTGGACTCACAGGAGAGGTTCAAATCACAGAAAGTTAGAGTGTCAGTCCTCTTCTACTTAAGTCGGCATTGTGCCTTTTGCACTAAATTCGGATGCAATTTCTGTGTTTCATCGACAATAAGAAGGTCCAAGGTATACAGTAAATCTGAAGTGAAGCATCGGAAACTAGAACTGGACTCAAAGGAGAGGTTCAAATCATAGAAAGACAGAGTGTCAGCCCTCTTGGACTTAAGTCGGCATTGTGCGTTATGTATTAAATTCGGATGCAATTTCTGTGTTTCATCGCCAATAGGAAGGTCCAAGGTATACAGTAAACCTGCAGTGAAGCATCGGAATGTAAAACTGGACTCACTGGAGTGGTTCAAATCTTAGAAAGTGAGAGTGCCAGTCCTGTTGTACTTAAGTCGGCATTGTGTCTTTTGTATTAAATTCGGATGCAATTGCTGTGTTTCATCGTCATTAAGAAGGTCCAAGGGATACAGTAAACCTGAAGTGAAGCATCGGAATCTAAAACTGGCCTCACTGGAGAGGTTCAAATCATAGAAAGTTAGATTGTCAGTCCTCTTGTACTGAAGTCGGCATTGTGCCTTTTGTATTAAATTCGGATGCAATTTCTGTGTTTCATCGTTAATAAGATGGTCCTAGGGATACAGTAAACCTGAAGTGAGGCATCGGAATCTAAAACTGGACTCAAAGGAGAGGTTCAAATCATAGAATGTTTGAGTGTCAGTCTTCTTGTACTTAAGCCGGCATTGTGCCTTTTGTATTAAGTTCGGATGCAATTTCTGTGTTTCATCGTCAATAAGATGGTCCAAGGTATACAGTAAACCTGAAGTGTAGTATTGGAATCTAAAACTGGACTCACAGGAAAGGTTCAAATAATAGAAAGTGAGAGTGTCAGTCCTCTTGTACTTAAATCGGCATTGTGCCTTGTGTATTAAATTCGGATACAATTTCTGTGTTTCATCGTCAATAAGAAAGTCCAAGGGATACAGTAAACCTGAAGTGAGGCATCGGAATCTAAAACTGGACTCACAGGAGAGGTTCAAAGCATAGAAAGTTAGAGTGTCAGTCGTCTTGTACTTAATTCGGCATTGTGCCTTTTGTATTCAATTCGGATGCAATTTCTGTGTTTCATTGTCAATAGGAAGGTCCAAGGTATACAGTAAACCTGAAGTGAAGCATCGGAATCTAAAACTGGACTTACAGGAGAGGTTCAAATCATATCAAGTTGGAGTGTCAGTCCTCTTGTACTTAAGTCGGCATTGTGCCTTTTGTATTAACTTCGGATGCAATTTCAGTGTTTCATCGTCAATAAGAGGGTCCTAGGGGTACAGTAAACCTGAAGTGAAGCATCGGAATCTAACACTGGACTCACGGGAGAGGTTCAAATCATAGAAAGTTAGAGTGTCAGTCCTCTTGTTCTTAAGTCGGCATTGTGCCTTTTGTATTAAGTTCGGATGCAATTTCTGTGTTTCGTCGTTAATAAGAAGGTCCTAGGTATACAGTATGCCTGACGTCAGGCATCGGAATCTAAAACTGGACTCACAGGAGCGGTTCAAATCATAGAATGTTAGAGTGTCAGTCCTCTTGTACTTAAGTCAGCATTGTGCCTTTTGTATTAAATTCGGATGCAATTTCTGTGTTTCATCGTCAATAAGAAGGTCCAAGGGATACAGTAAACCTGAAGTGAAGCATCGGAATCTAAAACTGGACTCACAGGAGACGTTCAAATCATAGAAAGTGAGCGTGTCAGTCCTCTTGTACTTAAGTCGGCATTGTGCCTTTTGTAATCAATTCGGATGCAATTTCTGTCTTTCATAGTCAATAGGGGTGTCCAAGGTATGCAGTAAACCTGAAGTGAAGCATCGGAATCTAAAACTGGACTCACAGGAGAGGTTCAAATCATAGAAAGTTAGAGTGTCAGTCCCCTTGTACTTGAGTTGGCATTGTGCCTTTTGTATTAAATCCGGATGCAATTTCTGTGTTTCATCGTCAATAAGAAGGTCCAAGGGATACAGTAAACCTGAAGTGAGGCATCGGAATCTAAAACTGGACTCACAGGAGAGGTTCAAATCATAGAAAGTTAGAGTGTCAGTCCTCTTGTACTTAAGTCGGCATTGTGCCTTTTGAACTAAATTCGGATGCAATTTCTGTGTTTCATCGTCAATGAGAAGGTCCAAGGTATACAGTAAACCTGAAGTGACGCATCGGAAACTAAAACTGGACTCACAGGAGAGGTTCAAATCATAGAAAGACAGAGAGTCAGCCCTCTTGTACTTAAGTCAGCATTGTGCCTTTTGTATTAAATTCGGAGCAATTTCTGTGTTTCATCGTCATTAAGAAAGTCCAAGGGATACAGTAAACCTGAAGTGAAGCATCGGAAACTAAAACTGGACTCACTGGAGTGGTTCAAATCATAGAAAGTTAGATTGTCAGTCCTCTTGTACTGAAGTCGGCATTGTGCCTTTTGTATTAAATTCGGATGCAATTTCTGTGTTTCATCGTTAATAAGAAGGTCCTAGGGATACAGTAAACCTGAAGTGAGGCTTCGGAATCTAAAACTGGACTCACAGGAGAGGTACAAATCATAGAATGTTAGAGTGTCAGTCCTCTTGTACTTAAGTCGGCATTGTGCCTTTTATATTAAATTCGGATGCAATTTCTGTGTTTCATCGTCAATAAGAAGGTCCAAGGTATACAGTAAACCTGAAGTGAAGTATCGGAATCTAAAACTGGACTCACAGGAGAGGTTCAAATCATAGAAAGTGAGAGTGTCAGTCCTCTTGTACTTCAATCGGCATTGTGCCTTTTGTATTAAATTCGGATGCAATTTCTGTGTTTCATCGTCAATAAGAAAGTCCAAGGGATACAGTAAACCTGAAGTGAGGCATCGGAATCTAAAACTGGACTCACAAGAGAGGTTCAAATCATAGAAAGTTAGAGTGTCAGTCCTCTTGTTCTTAAGTCGGCATTGTGCCTTTTGTATTAAGTTCAGATGCAATTTCTGTGTTTCGTCGTTAATAAGAAGGTCCTAGGTATACAGTACGCCTGAAGTCAGGCATCGGAATCTAAAACTGGACTCACAGGAGAGGTTCAAATCATAGAATGTTAGAGCGTCAGTCCTCTTGTACTTAAGTCGGCATTGTGCCTTTTGTATTAAATTCGGATGCAATTTCTGTGTTTCATCGTCAATAAGAAGGTCCAAGGGATACAGTAAACCTGAAGTGAAGCATCGGAATCTAAAACTGGACTCACAGGAGACGTTCAAATCATAGAAAGTGAGCGTGTCAGTCCTCATGTACTTAAGTCGTCATTGTGCCTTTTGCAATCAATTCGGATGCAATTTCTGTCTTTCATAGTCAATAGGAATGTCCAAGGTATGCAGTAAACCTGAAGTGAAGCATCGGAATCTAAAACTGGACTCACAGGAGAGGTTCAAATCATAGAAAGTTAGAGTGTCAGTCCTCTTGTACTTAAGTCGGCATTGTGCCTTTTGTACTAAATTCGGATGCAGTTTCTGTGTTTCATCGTCAATAAGAAGGTCCAAGGTATACAGTAAACCTGAAGTGAAGCATCGGAAACTAAAACTGGACTCACAGGAGAGGTTCAAATCATAGAAAGACAGAGTGTCAGCCCTCTTGTACTTAAGTCGGCATTGTGCCGTATGTATTAAATTCGGATGCAATATCTGTGTTTCATCGCCAATAGGAAGGTCCAAGGTATACAGTAAACCTGCAGTGAAGCATCGGATTCTAAAACTGGACTCACTGGAGAGGTTCAAATCATAGAAAGTGAGAGTGTCACTCCTGTTGTACTTAAGTCGGCATTGTGCCTTTTGTATTAAATCCGGATGCAATTTCTGTGTTTCATCGTCAATAAGAAGGTCCAAGGGATACAGTAAACCTGAAGTGAAGCATCAGAATCTAAAACTGGACTCACAGGAGAGGTTCAAATCTTAGAAAGTTAGAGTGTCAGTGCTCTTGTACTTAAGTCGGCATTGTGCCTTTTGTACTAAATTCGGATGCAGTTTCTGTGTTTCATCGTCAATAAGAAGGACCAAGGTATACAGTAAACCTGAAGTGAAGCAACGGAAACTAAAACTGGACTCACAGGGGAGGTTCAAATCATAGAAAGACAGAGTGTCAGCCCTCTTGTACTTAAGTCGGCATTGTGCCTTTTGTATTAAATTCGGATGCAATTTCTGTGTTTCATCGCCAATAGGAAGGTCCAAGGTATACAGTAAACCTGCAGTGAAGCATCGGAATCTAAAACTGGACTCACTGGAGAGGTTCAAATCATAGAAAGTGAGAGTGTCAGTCCTGTTGTACTTAAGTCGGCATTGTGCCTTTTGTATTAAATTCGGATGCAATTTCTGTGTTTCATCGTCATTAAGAAGGTCCAAGGGATACAGTAAACCTGAAGTGAAGCATCGGAATCTAAAACTGGACTCACTGGAGAGGTTCAAATCATAGAAAGTTAGATTGTCAGTCCTCTTGTACTGAAGTCGGTATTGTGAATTTTGTATTAAATTCGGATGCAATTTCTGTGTTTCATCGTTAATAAGAAGGTCCTAGGGATACAGTAAACCTGAAGTGAAACATCGGAATCTAAAACTGGACTCACAGGAGAGGTTCAAATCATAGAATGTTAGAGTGTCAGTCCTCTTGTACTTAAGTCGGCATTGTGCCTTTTGTTTTAAATTCGGATGCAATTTCTGTGTTTCATCGTCAATAAGAAGGTCCAAGGTATACAGTAAACCTGAAGTGAAGTATCGGAATCTAAAACTGGACTCACAGGAGCGGTTCAAATCATAGAAAGTGAGAGCGTCAGTCCTCTTGTACTTAAATCGGCATTGTGCCTTTTGTATTAAATTCGGATGCCATTTCTGTGTTTCATCGTCAATAAGAAGGTCGAAGCGATACACTAAACCTGAGGTGAGGCATCGGAATCTAAAACTGGACTGACAGGAGAGGTTCAAATCATAGCAATTTAGAGTGTCAGTCGTCTTGTACTTAAGTCGGCATTGTGCCTTTTGCATTAGATTCGGATGCAATTTCTGTATTTCATCGTCAATAGGAAGGTCCAAGGTATGCAGTAAACCTGAAGTGAGTCATCGGAATGTAAAACTGGACTCACAGGAGAGGTTCAAATCATAGCAAGTTAGAGTGTCAGTCGTCTTGTACTTATGTCGGCATTGTGCCTTTTGTATTAAATTCGGATGCAATTTCTGTGTTTCATCGTCAATAAGAAGGTCCAAGGTATACAGTAAACCTAAAGTGAAGCATCCGAATCTAAAACTGGACTCACAGGAGAGGTTCAAATCATAGGAAAACAGAGTGTCTGTCCTCTTGTACTTAAGTCGGCATTGTGCCATTTGTAATAAATTCGGATGCAATTTCTGTGTCTCATCGTCAATAAGAAGGTCGAAGCGATACACTAAACCTGAGGTGAGGCATCGGAATCTAAAACTGGACTGACAGGAGAGGTTCAAACCATAGAAAGTTAGAGTGTCAGTCCTCTTGTACTTATGTTGGCAATGTGTCTTTTGAATTTAATTCCGATGCAATTTCTGTGCCTCATCGTCAATAAGAAGGTCCAAGGTACACAGTAAACCACAACTGAAGCATCGGAATCTAAATCTGGACTCACAGGAGAGGTTCAAACCATAGATAGTTAGAGTGTCAGTCCTCTTGTACTTAAGTCTGAATTGTGCCTTTTGAATTTAATTCCGATGCAATTTCTGTGTTTCATCGTCAATAAGAAGGTCTAAGGTATACAGTAAACCAGAAGTGATGCATCGGAATCTAAAATTGGACTCACAGGAGAGGTTCAAATCGTAGAAAGTTAGAGTGTCAGTCGTCTTGTACTTAAGTCGGCATTGTGCCTTTTGTATTAAATTCGGATGCAATTTCTGTTTCGTCGTTAATAAGAAGGTCCTAGGGATACAGTAAACCAGAAGTGAGGCATCGGAAACTAAAACTGGACTCACAGGAGAGGTTCAAATCATAGAAAGTTAGAATGTCAGTCCTCTTTTACTTAAGTCGGCATTGTGCTTTTTGTATTAAATTGGGATGCAATTTCTGTGTTTCATCGTCAATAGGAAGGTCCAAGGTATACAGTAAACCTGATATGAAGCATCGGAATCTAAAACCGAACTCACTGGGGAGGTTCAAATCAAAGAAAGTTAGAGTGTCAGTCCTCTTGTACTTAAGTCGGCATTGTGCCTTTTGAATTAAATTCGGATACAATTTCTGTGTTTCGTCGTTAATAAGATGGTCCTAGGGATACAGTAAACCAGAAGTGAGGCATCGGAAACTAAAACTGGACTCACAGGAGAGGTTCAACTCATAGAAAGTTAGAGTGTCAGTCCTCTTTTACTTAAGTCGGCATTGTGCTTTTTGTATTAAATTCGGATGCAATTTCTGTGTTTCATCGTCAATAAGAAGGCCCAAGGGATACAGTAAACCTGAAGTGAAGCATTGGAATCTAAAACTGGACTCACAGGAGAGGTTCAAATCATAGTAAGTGAGAGTGTCAGTCCTCTTGTACTTAAGTCGGCATTGTGCCTTTTGTATTAAATTCGGATGCAATTTCTGTGTTTCATCGTCAATAAGAAGGTCCAAGGGATGCAGTAAACCTTAAGTGAGGTATCGGAATCTAAAACTGGACTCACAGGAGAGGCTCAAATCATAGAAAGTTAGAGTGTCAGTCGTCTTGTACTCAAGTCGGCATTGTGCCTTTTGTATTAAATGCGGATGCAGTTTCTGTGTTTCATCGTTATTAAGAAGGTCCTACGGATACAGTAAACCTGAAGTGAGGCATCGGAATCTAAAACTGGACTGACAGGGGAGGTTCAAATCATAGCAATTTAGAGTGACAGTCGTCTTGTACTTAAGCCGGCATTGTGCCTTTTGTATTAAATTCGGATGCAATTTCTGTGTTTCATCGTCAATAAGAAAGTCCAAGGGATACAGTAAACCTGAAGTGAGGCATCGGAATCTAAAACTGGACTTACAAGAGAGGTTCAAATCATAGAAACTTAGAGTGTCAGTCCTCTTGTTCTTATGTCGGCATTGTGCCTTTTGTATTAAGTTCGGATGCAATTTCTGTGTTTCGTCGTTAATAAGAAGGTCCTAGGTATACAGTACGCCTCAAGTCAAGCATCGGAATCTAAAACTGGACCCACAGGAGAGGTTCAAATCATAGAATGTTAGAGTGTCAGTCCTCTTGTACTTCAGTCGGCATTTTGCCTTTTGTATTAAATTCAATGCAATTTCTGTGTTTCATCGTCAATAAGAAGGTCCTACGGATACAGTAAACCTGAAGTGAGGCATCGGAATCTAAAACTGGACTCACAGGGGAGGTTAAAATCATAGCAATTTGAAGTGTCAGTCGTCTTGTACTTAAGTCGGCATTGTGCCTTTTGCAATAAATTCGGATGCAATTTCTGTGTTTCATCGTCAATAGGAAGGTCCAAGGTATGCAGTAAACCTGAAGTGAGTCATCGGAGTGTAAAACTGGACTCACAGGAGAGGTTCAAATCATAGATAGTTAGAGTGTCAGTGCTCTTGTACTTAAGTCGGCATTGTGCCTTTTGTATTAAAATCGGATGCAATTTCTGTGTTTCATCGTCAATAAGAAGGTCCAAGGGATACAGTAAACCTGATGTGAGGCATCGGAATCTAAAACTGGACTCACAGGGGAGGTTCAAATCATAGCATGTTAGAGTGTCAGTCGTCTTGTACTTAGGTCGGAATTGTGCCTTTTGTATTAAATTCGGATGCAATTTCTGTGTTTCATCGTCAATAAGAAGGTTCAAGAAATACAGTAAACCTGAAGTGAAGCATCGGAATCTAAAACTGAACTCACTGGGGAGGTTCAAATCATAGAAAGTTAGAGTGTCAGTCCTCTTGTACTTAAGTCGGCATTGTGCCTTTTGTATTAAATTCGGATGAAATTTCTGTGTTTCGTCGTTAATAAGAAGGTCCTAGGGATACAGTAAACCAGAAGTGAGGCATCGGAAACTAAAACTGGACTCACAGGAGAGGTTCAAATCATAGAAAATTAGAATGTCAGTCCTCTTTTACTTAAGTCGGCATTGTGCTTTTTGTATTATATTCGGATGCAATTTCTGTGTTTCATCGTTAATAAGAAGGTCCTACGGATACAGTAAACCTGAAGTGAAGTATCGGAATCTAAAACTGGACTCACAGGAGATGTTCAAATCATAGAAAGTGAGAGTGTCAGTCCTCTTGTACTTAAATCGGCATTGTGCCTTCTGTATTAAATTCGGATGCAATTTCTGTGTTTCATCGTCAATAAGAAAGTCCAAGGGATACAGTAAACCTGAAGTGAGGCATCGGAATCTAAAACTGGACTCACAAGAGAGGTTCAAATCATAGAAAGTACGAGTGTCAGTCCTCTTGTTCTTAAGTCGGCATTGTGCCTTTTGTATTAAGTTCGGATGCAATTTCTGTGTTTCGTCGTTAATAAGAAGGTCCTAGGTATACAGTACGCCTCAAGTCAGGCATCGGAATCTAAAACTGGACCCACAGGAGAGGTTCAAATCATAGAAAGTTAGAGTGTCAGTGCTCTTGTACTTAAGTCGGCATTGTGCCTTTTGTATTAAATTCGGATGCAATTTCTGTGTTTCATCGTCAATAAGAAGGTCCAAGGGATACAGTAAACCTGATGTGAGGCATCGGAATCTAAAACTGGACTTACAGGGGAGGTTCAAATCATAGCAAGTTAGAGTGTCAGTCGTCTTGTACTTAGGTCGGCTTTGTGCCTTTTGTATTAAATTCGGATGAAATTTCTGTGTTTCATCGTCAATAAGAAGGTCCAAGGTATACAGTAAACCACCAGTGAAGCATCGGAATCTCAAACTGGACTCACAGGAGAGGTTCAAATCATATTAAGACAGAGTGTCTGTCCTCTTGTACTTAAGTCGGCATTGTGCCATTTGTAATAAATTCGGATGCAATTTCTGTGTCTCATCGTCAATAAGAAGGTCGAAGCGATACACTAAACCTGTGGTGAGGCATCGGAGTCTCAAACTGAACTGACAGGAGAGGTTCAAACCATTGAAAGTTAGAGTGGCAGTCATCTTGTACTTAAGTTGGCAATGTGTCTTTTGAATATAATTCCGATGCAATTTCTGTGCCTCATCGTCAATAAGAAGGTCCAAGGTACACAGTAAACCTTAAGTGAAGCATCGGAATCTAAATCTGGACTCACAGGAGAGGTAAAAATCATAGAAAGTTAGAGTGTCAGTCCTCTTGTATTTAAGTCGGAATTGTGCCTTTTGAATTTAATTTCGATGCAATTTCTGTGCATCATCGTCAATAAAAAGGTCCAAGGTATACAGTAAACCTGAAGTGATGCATCAGAATCTAAAACTGGACTCACAGGAGAGGTTCTAATTACAGAAAGTTAGTGTGTCAGTAGTCTTGTACTTAAGTCGGCATTGTGCATTTTGTATAAAATTGGGATGCAATTTCTGTGTTTCATCGTCGATAGGAAGGTCCAAGGTATACAGTAAACCTGAAGTGAAGCATCGGAATATAAAACTGAACTCACTGGAGAGGTTCAAATTTTAGAAAGTTAGAGTGTCAGTCCTCTTGTACTTAAGTCGGCATTGTGCCTTTTGTATTAAATTCGGACGCAAATTCTGTGTTTCATCGTTAATAAGAAGGTCCTAGGGATACAGTAAACCAGAAATAAGGCATCGGAAACTAAAACTGGACTCATAGGAGAGGTTCAAATCATAGAAAATTAGAGTGTCAGTTCTCTTTTACTTAAGTCGGCATTGTGCTTTTTGTATTAAATACGGATGCAATTTCTGTGTTTCATCGTCAATAAGAAGGTCCAAGGGATACAGTAGACCTGAAGTGAAGCATTGGAATCTAAAGCTGGACTCACAGGAGAGGTTCAAATCATAGAAAGTGTGAGTGTCAGTCGTCTTGTACTTAAGTCGGCATTGCGCCTTTTGTATTCAATTCGGATGAAATTTCTGTGTTTCATCGTCAATAGGAAAGTCCAAGTGATACAGTAAACCTGAAGTAAAGCATCGGAATCTAAAACTGGACTCACAGGAGAGGTTCAAATCATAGAAAATGTGAGTGTCATTCCTCTTGTACTTAAGTCGGCATTGTGCCTCTTGTAATAAATTCGGATGCAACTTCTGTGTTTCATCGTCAATAAGAAGGTCCAAGGTATAAAGGAAACCTGAAGTGAAGCATCGGAATCTAAAACTGGACTCACAGGAGAGGTTCAAATCATAGAAAGTTAGAGTGTGAGTCCTCTTGTAATTAGGTCGGCTTTGTGCCCTTTGTATTAAATTCGGATGGAAATTCTGTGTTTCATCGTCAATAGGAAAGTCCAAGGTATACAGTGAACCTGAAGTGAAGCATCGGAATCTAAAACTAGTCTCACAGGAGAGTTTTAAGTGATAGAAAGTTAGAGTGTCAGTCCTCTTGGACTAATTCTGCATTGGGCCTTTTATATTAGATTCGGATTCAATTTCTGTGTTTCATCGTCAATAAGCAGGTACAAGGGATACAGTAAACCTGAAGTGGAGCATCGGAATCTAAAACTGGACTCACAGGATAGGTTCAAATCATAGAAAGTGAGGGTGTCAGTCCTCTTGTACGTAAGTCGGCATTGTGCATTTAGTATTTATTTCGGATGCAATTTCTGTGTTTCATCGACAATAAGAAGGTCCAAGGTATAAAGGAAACCTGAAGTGAAGCATCGGAATCTAAAACTGGACTCACAGGAGAGGTTCAAATCATAGAAAGTTAGAGTGTCAGTCCTCTTGTACCTAAGTCGGCATTGTGCCTTTTGTATTAAATTCGGATGCAATTTCTCTGTTTCATCGTCAATAGGAAGGTCCAAGGTATACAGTAAACCTGAAGTGAAGCATCGGAATCTAAAACTGGACTCACAGGAGAGGTTCAAATCATAGAAGTTAGAGTGTTAGTCCTCTTGTACTTATGTCTTCATTGTGCATTTAGTATTATATTCGGATGCAATTTCTGTGTTTCATCGTCAATAAGAAGGACCAAGGGATACAGTAAACCTGAAGTGAGGCATCGGAATCTAAAACTGGACTCACAGGAGTAGTTCAAATCATAGAAATTTAGAGTGTCAGTCCTCTTGTACTTAAGTCGGCATTGTGAATCTTGCATTAAATTCGGATGCAATTTCTGTGTTTCATCGTCAATGAGAAGATCCAAGGTATACAGTAAACCTGAAGAGAAGCATCGAAATCTAAAACAGGACTCACAGGAGAGGTTCAAAGCATAGAAACTGAGAGTGTCAGTCCTCTTGTACTTAAGTCAGCATTGTGCCTTTTGTATTACATTCGGTTGCATTTTCTGTGTTTCATCGTCAATAAGAAGGTCCCAGGGATACAGTAAACCTGAAGTGAGGCATCAGAATCTAAAACTGGACTCACAGGAGAGGTTCAAATCATGGAAAGTTAGTGTGTCAGTCGTCCTGTACTTAAGTCGGCATTGTGCATTTTGTAATTAATTGGGATGCAATTTCTGTGTTTCATCGTCAATAGGAAGGTTCAAGGTATACAGTAAACGTGAAGTGAAGCATCGGAATCTGAAACTGAACTCACTGGAAAGGTTCAAAACATAATAATTTAGAGTGTCAGTCCTCTTGTTCTTAAGTTGGCAATGTGTTTTTTGAATATAATTCCGATGCAATTTCTGTGCCTCATCGTCAATAAGAAGGTCCAAGGTACACAGTATACCTGAAGTGAAGCATCGGAATCTAAATCTGGACTCACAGGAGAGGTAAAAATCATATAAAGTTAGAGTGTCAGTCCTCTTGTACGTAAGCCGGCATTGTGCCTTTTGTATTAAATTCGGATGAAATTTCTGTGTTTCATCGTCAATAGGAAGGTCCAAGTGATACAGTAAACCTGAAGTGGAGCATCGGAATCTAAAACTGGACTCACAGGATAGGTTCAAATCATAGAAAGTGAGGGTGTCAGTCCTCTTGTACGTAAGTCGGCATTGTGCATTTAGTATTATATTCGGATGCAATTTCTGTGTTTCATCGTCAATAAGAAGGTCCAAGGTATAAAGGAAACCTGAAGTGAAGCATCGGAATCTAAAACAGGACTCACAGGAGAGGTTCAAATCATAGAAAGTTAGAGTGTCAGTTCTCTTTTACTTAAGTCGGCAGTGTGCTTTTTGTATTAAATTCGGATGCAATTTCTGTGTTTCATCGTCAATAAGAAGGTCCAAGGGATACAGTAAACCAGAAAGTGAAGCATTGGAATCTAAGGCTGGACTCACAGGAGAGGTTCAAATCATAGAAAAAGTGAGTGTCATTCCTCTTGTATTTAAGTCGGCTTTGTGCCTCTTGTAATAAATTCGGATGCAATTTCTGTGTTTCATCGTCAATAAGAAGGTCCAAGGTATAAAGGAAACCTGAAGTGAAGCATCGGAATCTAAAACTGGGCTCACAGGAGAGGTTCAAATCATAGAAAGTTAGAGTGTCAGTCCTCTTGTAATTAAGTCGGCTTTGTGCCTTTTGTATTAAATTCGGATGGAAATTCTGTGTTTCATCGTCAATAGGAATGTCCAAGGTATACAGTGAACCTGAAGTGAAGCATCGGAATCTAAAACTGGACTCACAGGAGAGTTCTAAGTGATAGAAAGTTAGAGTGTCAGTCCTCTTGGACTAATTCTGCATTGGGCCTTTTATATTAAATTCGGATTCAATTTCTGTGTTTCATCGTCAATAAGCAGGTACAAGGGATACAGTAAACCTGAAGTACAGCATCGGAATCTAAAACTGGACTCACAGGATAGGTTCAAATCATAGAAAGTGAGGGTGTCAGTCCTCTTGTACGTAAGTCGGCATTGTGCATTTAGTATTATATTCGGATGCAATTTTTGTGTTTCATCGTCAATAAGAAGGTCCAAGGTATAAAGGAAACCTGAAGTGAAGCATCGGATTCTAAAACAGGACTCACAGGAGATGTTCAAATCATAGAAAGTTAGAGTGTCAGTCCTCTTGTACCTAAGTCGGCATTGTGCCTTTTGTATTAAATTCGGATGCAATTTCTCTGTTTCATCGGCAATAGGAAGGTCCAAGGTATACAGTAAACCTGAAGTGAAGCATCGGAATCTAAAACTGGACTCGCAGGAGAGGTTCAAATCATAGAAGTTAGAGTGTCAGTCCTCTTGTACTTATGTCTTCATTGTGCATTTAGTATTATATTCGGATGCAATTTCTGTGTTTCATCGTCAATAAGAAGGACCAAGGGATACAGTAAACCTGAAGTGAGGCATCAGAATCTAAAACTGGACTCACAGGAGAGGTTCAAATCATAGAAAGTTAGTGTGTCAGTCGTCTTGTACTTAAGTCGGCATTTTGCATTTTGTAATAAATTGGGATGCAATTTCTGTGTTTCATCGTCAATAGGAAGGTTCAAGGTATACAGTAAACGTGAAGTGAAGCATCGGAATCTGAAACTGAACTCACTGGAAATGTTCAAAACATAGAAATTTAGAGTGTCAGTCTTCTTGTTCTTAAGTTGGCAATGTGTCTTTTGAATATAATTCCGATGCAATTTCTGTGCCTCATCGCCAATAAGAAGGTCCAAGGTACACAGTATACCTGAAGTGAAGCATCGGAATCTAAATCTGGACTCACAGGAGAGGTAAAAATCATAGAAAGTTAGAGTGTCAGTCCTCTTGTACTTAAGTCGGAATTGTGCCTTTTGTATTAAATTCGGATGGAAATTCTGTGTTTCATCGTCAGTAGGAAGGTCTAAGGTATACAGTGAACCTGAAGTGAAGCATCGGAATCTAAAACTGGACTCACAGGAGAGTTTTAAGTGATAGAAAGTTAGAGTGTCAGTCCTCTTGGACTAATTCTGCATTGCGCCTTTTATATTAAATTCGGATTCAATTTCTGTGTTTCATCGTCAATAAGCAGGTACAAGGGATACAGTAAACCTAAAGTGAAGCATCGGAATCTAAAACTGGACTCACAGGATAGGTTCAAATCATAGAAAGTGAGGGTGTCAGTCCTCTTGTACGTAAGTCGCCATTGGGCAATTTGTATTAAATTCGGATGCAATTTCTGTGTTTCATCGTCAATAAGATGGTCCAAGGTATAAAGGAAACCTGAAGTGATGCATCGGAATCTAATACTGGACTCACAGGAGAGGTTCAAATCAAAGAAAGATAGAGTGTCAGTCCTCTTGTACGTAAGTCGGCATTGTGCCTTTTGTATTAAATTCAGATGCAATTTCTTTGTTTCATCGTCAATAAGACGGTACAAGGGATACAATAAACCTGAACTGAAGCATCGGAATCTAAAACAGGACTCACAGGAGTGGTTCAGATCAAAGAGAGTGATAGTGGAATCCTCTTGTACTTCCGTCAGCATTGTGCGTTTTGTATTAAAGTCGGATGCAAAATCTGTTTTTCATCGTCAATAAGAAGGTCCCAGGGATACAGTAAACCTGACGTGAAGCATCGGAATCTAAAACTGACCTCACTGGAGAGGTTCAAATCATAGAAGGTGAGAGTGTCAGTCCTCTTATACTTAAGTCGGCATTGTACCTTTGGTATTAAATTCGGATGCAATTTCTGTGTTTCATCGTCAATAAGAAGGTTCAAGGTATACTGTAAACCTGAAGTGAGGCATCGGAATCTAAAACTGGACTCACAGTTGAGGTTCAAATCATAGATAGCTAGAGTGTCAGTCCTCTTGTAATTAAGTCGGCATTGTGCCTTTTGTAATAAATTCGGATGAAAATTCAGTGTTTCATCGTCAATAGGAAGGTCCAAAGTATACAGCTAACCTCAACTGAAGCGTCGGAATCTAAAACTGGACTCACAGGAGAGGTTCAGATCATAGAAAGTGAGAGTGTCAGTCCAATTGTACTTAAGTTGGCATTGTGCCCTTTGTATTAAATTCGGATGCAATTTCTCTGTTTCATCGTCAATAAGAAGGTCCCAGCGATACAGTAAACCTGAAGTGAAGCATCGGAATCTAAAACTGGACTCACAGGAGAGGTTCAAATCATAGAAAGTTAGAGTGTCAGTCCTCTTGTACCTAAGTCGGCATTGTGCCTTTTGTATTAAATTCGGATGCAATTTCTCTGTTTCATCGTCAATAGGAAGGTCCAAGGTATACAGTAAACCTGAAGTGAAGCATCGGAATCTATAACTGGACTCACAGGAGAGGTTCAAATCATAGAAGTTAGAGTGTCAGTCCTCTTGTACTTATGTCTTCATTGTGCATTTAGTATTATATTCGGATGCAATTTCTGTGTTTCATCGTCAATAAGAAGGACAAAGGGATACAGTAAACCTGAAGTGAGGCATCGGAATCTAAAACTGGACTCACAGGAGAGGTTCAAATCATAGAAATTTAGAGTATCAGTCGTCTTGTACTTAAGTCGGCATTGTGCCTCTTGTATTATATTCGGATGCAATTTCTGTGTTTCATCGTCAATGAGAAGATCCAAGGTATACAGTAAACCTGAAGAGAAGCATCGAAATCTAAAACAGGACTCACAGGAGAGGTTCAAAGCATAGAAAGTGAGAGTGTCAGTCCTCTTGTACTTAAGTCAGCATTGTGCCTTTTGTATTACATTCGGTTGCATTTTCTGTGTTTCATCGTCAATAAGAAGGTCCCAGGGATACAGTAAACCTGAAGTGAGGCATCAGAATCTAAAACTGGACTCACAGGAGAGGTTCAAATCATAGAAAGTTAGTGTGTCAGTCGTCTTGTACTTAAGTCGGCATTGTGCATTTTGTAATAAATTGGGATGCAATTTCTGTGTTTCATCGTCAATAGGAAGGGCCAAGGTATACAGTAAACGTGAAGTGAAGCATCGGAATCTGAAACTGAACTCACTGGAAAGGTTCAAAACATAGAAATTTAGGGTGTCAGTCCTCTTGTCCTTAAATTGGCAATGTGTCTTTTGAATATAATTCGGATGCAATTTCTCTGTTTCATCGTTAATAGGAATGTCCAAGGTATACAGTAAACCTGAAGTGAAGCATCGGAATCTAAAACTGAACTCACTATAGAGGTTCAAATCATAGAAAGTTAGAGTGTCAGTCCTCTTGTACTTAAGTCGGCATTGTGCCTTTTGTATTAAATTCGGATGCAATTTCTGTGTTTCATCGTTAATAAGAAGGTCCTAGGGATACAGAAAATCAGAATTGAGGCATCGGAAACTAAAACTGGACTCACAGGAGAGGTTCAAATCATAGAAAGTTAGAGTGTCAGTTCTCTTTTACTTAAGTCGGCAGTGTGCTTTTTGTATTAAATTCGGATGCAATTTCCGTGTTTCATCGTCAATAAGAAGGTCCAAGGGATACAGTAAACCTGAAGTGAAGCATTGGAATCTAAGGCTGTACTCACAGGAGAGGTTCAAATCATAGAAAGTGAGAGTGTCATTCCACTTGTACTTAAGTCGGCATTGTGCCTTTTGTTTTAAATTCGGATGTAATTTCTGTGTTTCATCGTCAATAAGAAGGTCCCAGGGATACAGTAAACCTGAAGTGAGGCATCAGAATCTAAAACTGGACTCACAGGAGAGGTTCAAATCATAGAAAGTTAGTGTGTCAGTCGTCTTGTACTTAAGTCGGCATTGTGCGTTTTGTAATAAATTGGGATTCAATTTCTGTGTTTCATCGTCAATAGGAAGGTCCAAGGTATACAGTAAACGTGAAGTGAAGCATCGGAATCTGAAACTGAACTCACTGGAAAGGTTCAAAACGTAGAAATTTAGAGTGTCAGTCCTCTTGTTCTTAAGTTGGCAATGTGTCATTTGAATATAATTCCGATGCAATTTCTGTGCCTCATCGTCAATAAGAAGGTCCAAGGTACACAGTATACATGAAGTGAAGCATCGGAATCTAAATCTGGACTCACAGGAGAGGTAAAAATCATAGAAAGTTAGAGTGTCAGTCCTCTTGTACTTAAGTCGGCATTGTGCCTTTTGTATTAAATTCGGATGCAATTTCTGTGTTTCATCGTTAATAAGAAGGTCCTAGGGATACAGAAAACCAGAAGTGAGGCATCGGAAACTAAAACTGGACTCACAGGAGAGGTTCAAATCATAGAAAGTTAGAGTGTCAGTTCTCTTTTACTTAAGTCGGCAGTGTGCTTTTTGTATTAAATTCGGATGCAATTTCCGTGTTTCATCGTCAATAAGAAGGTCCAAGGGATACAGTAAACCTGAAATGAAGCATTGGAATCTAAGGCTGTACTCACAGGAGAGGTTCAAATCATAGAAAGTGAGAGTGTCAGTCCTCTTGTACTTAAGTCGGCATTGTGCCTTTTGATTTAAATTCGGATGCATTTTCTGTGTTTCATCGTCAATAAGAAGGTCCAAGGGATGCAGTAAACCAGAAGTGAGGTATCGGAATCTAAAACTGGACTCACAGGAGAGGTTCAAATCATAGAAAGTTAGAGTGTCGGTCGTCTTGTACTTAAGTCGGCATTGTGCCTTCTGTATTCAATTCGGATGAAATTTCTGTGTTTCATCGTCAATAGGAAGGTCCAAGGTATACAGTAAACCTGAAGTGAAGCATCGGAATCTAAAACTGGACTCACAGGAGAGGTTCAAATCATTGAAAGAGTGAGTGTCATTCCACTTGTACTTAAGTCGGCATTGTGCCTTTTGTTTTAAATTCGGATGCAATTTCTGTGTTTCATCGTCAATAAGAAGGTCCAAGGTATAAAGGAAACCTGAAGTGAAGCATCGGAATCTAAAACTGGACTCACAGGAGAGGTTCAAATCATAGAAAGTTAGAGTGTCAGTCCTCTTGTAATTAAGTCGGCATTGTGCCTTTTGTATTAAATTTGGATGGAAATTCTGTGTTTCATCGTCAATAGGAAGGTCCAAGGTATACAGTGAACCTGAAGTGAAGCATCGGAATCTAAAACTGGACTTACAGGAGAGTTTTAAGTGATAGAAAGTTAGTGTCAGTCCTCTTGGAATAATTCTGCATTGGGCCTTTTATATTAAATTCGGATTCAATTTCTGTGTTTCATCGTCAATAAGCAGGTACAAGGGATACAGTAAACCTAAAGTGAAGCATCGGAATCTAAAACTGGACTCACAGGATAGGTTCAAATCATAGAAAGTGAGGGTGTCAGTCCTCTTGTACGTAAGTCGGCATTGTGCATTTTGTATTAAATTCGGATGCAATTTCTGTGTTTCATCGTCAATAAGATGGTCCAAGGTATAAAGGAAACATGAAGTGAAGCATCGGAATCTAAAACTGGACTCACAGGAGAGGTTCAAATCATAGAAAGTTAGAGTGTCAGTCCTCTTGTACCTAAGTCGGCATTGTGCCTTTTGTATTAAATTCGGATGCAATTTCTCTGTTTCATCGTCAATGCGAAGATCCAAGGTATACAGTAAACCTGAAGAGAAGCATCGAAATCTAAAACAGGACTCACAGGAGTGGTTCAAAGCATAGAAAGTGGGAGTGTCAGTCCTCTAGTACTTAAGTCAGCATTGTGCCTTTTGTATTACATTCGGTTGCATTTTCTGTGTTTCATCGTCAATAAGAAGGTCCCAGGGATACAGTAAACCTGAAGTGAGGCATCAGAATCTAAAACTATACTCACAGGAGTTGTTCAAATCATAGAAAGTTAGTGTATCAGTCGTCTTGTACTTAAGTCGGCATTGTGCGTTTTGTAATAAATTGGGATGCAATTTCTGTGTTTCATCGTCAATAGGAAGGTCCAAGGTATACAGTAAACGTGAAGTGAAGCATCGGAATCTGAAACTGAACTCACTGGAAAGGTTCAAAACATAGAAATTTAGAGTGTCAGTCCTCTTGTTCTTAAGTTGGCAATGTGTCTTTTGAATATAATTCCGATGCAATTTCTGTGCCTCATCGTCAATAAGAAGGTCCAAGGTACACAGTATACCTGAAGTGAAGCATCGGAATCTACATCTGGACTCACAGGAGAGGTAAAAATCATAGAAAGTTAGAGTGTCAGTCCTTTTGTACTTAAGTCGGAATTGTGCCTTTTGAATTTAATTCCGATGCAATTTCTGTGCATCATCGTCAATAAGAAGGTTCAAGGTATACAGTAAACCTGAAGTGATGCATCAGAATCTAAAACTGGACTCACAGGAGAGGTTCAAATTATAGAAAGTTAGTGTGTCAGTAGTCTTGTACTTAAGTCGGCATTGTGCATTTTGTATTAAATTGGGATGCAAATTCTGTGTTTCATCGTCAATAGGAAGGTCCAAGGGATGCAGTAAACCTGAAGTGAGGTATCGGAATCTAAAACTGGACTCACAGGAGAGGTTCAAATCATAGAAAGTTAGAGTGTCGGTCGTCTTGTACTTAAGTCGGCATTGTGCCTTCTGTATTCAATTCGGATGAAATTTCTGTGTTTCATCGTCAATAGGAAGGTCCAAGGTATACAGTGAACCTGAAGTGAAGCATCGGAATCTAAAACTGGACTCACAGGAGAGGTTCAAATCATTGAAAGAGTGAGTGTCATTCCACTTGTACATAAGTCGGCATTGTGCCTTTTGTATTAAATTCGGATGCAATTTCTGTGTTTCATCGTCAATAAGAGGGTCCTAGGTATAAAGGAAACCTGAAGTGAAGCATCGGAATCTAAAACTGGACTCACAGGAGAGGTTCAAATCATAGAAAGTTAGAGTGTCAGTCCTCTTGTAATTAAGTCGGCATTGTGCCTTTTGTATTAAATTCGGATGGAAATTCTGTGTTTCATCGTCAATAGGAAGGTCCAAGGTATACAGTGAACCTGAAGTGAAGCATCGGAATCTAAAACTGGACTTACAGGAGAGTTTTAAGTGATAGAAAGTTAGTGTGTCAGTCCTCTTGGACTAATTCTGCATTGGGCCTTTTATATTAAATTCGGATTCAATTTCTGTGTTTCATCGTCAATAAGCAGGTACAAGGGATACAGTAAACCTAAAGTGAAGCATCGGAATCTAAAACTGGACTCACAGGATAGATTAAAATCTTAGATAGTGAGGGTGTCAGTCCTCTTGTACGTAAGTCGGCGTTGTGCATTTTGTATTAAATTCGGATGCAATTTCTGTGTTTCATCGTCAATAAGATGGTCCAAGGTATAAAGGAAACATGAAGTGAAGCATCGGAATCTAAAACTGGACTCACAGGAGAGGTTCAAATCATAGAAAGTTAGAGTGTCAGTCCTCTTGTACCTAAGTCGGCATTGTGCCTTTTGTATTAAATTCGGATGCAATTTCTCTGTTTCATCGTCAATGGGAAGGTCCAAAGTATACAGTAAACCTGAAGTGAAGCATCGGAATTTTAAACTGGACTCACAGGAGAGGTTCAAATCATAGATGTTAGAGTGTCAGTCCTCTCGTACTTATGTCTTCATTGTGCATTTAGTATTATATTCGGATGCAATTTCTGTGTTTCATCGTCAATGAGAAGATCCAAGGTATACAGTAAACCTGAAGAGAAGCATCGAAATCTAAAACAGGACTCACAGGAGAGGTTCAAAGCATAGAAAGTGAGAGTGTCAATCCTCTTGTACTTAAGTCAGCATTGTGCCTTTTGTATTACATTCGGTTGGATTTTCTGTGTTTCATCGTCAATAAGAAGGTCCCAGGGATACAGTAAACCTGAAGTGAGGCATCAGAATCTAAAACTGGACTCACAGGAGAGGTTCAAATCATAGAAAGTTAGTGTGTCAGTAGTCTTGTACTTAAGTCGGCATTGTGCTTTTTGTATTAAATTGGGATGCAATTTCTGTGATTCATCGTCAATAGGAAGGTCCAAGGTACACAGTAAACCTGAAGTGAAGCATCGGAATCTAAAACTGAACTCACTGGAGAGGTTCAAATCATAGAAAGCTAGAGTGTCAGTCCTCTTGTACTTAAGTCGGCATTGTGCCTTTTGTAATAAATTCGGATGCAATTTCTGTGTTTCATCGTTAATAGGAAGGTCCTAGGGATACAGTAAACCAGAAGTGAGGCATCGGAAACTAAAACTGGACTCACAGGAGAGGTTCAAATCATAGAAAGTTAGAGTGTCAGTTCTCTTTTACTTAAGTCGGCAGTGTGCTTTTTGTATTAAATTCGGATGCAATTTCCGTATTTCGTCGTCAATAAGAAGGTCCAAGGGATACAGTAAACCTGAAGTGAAGCACTGTAATATAAGGCTGTACTCACAGGAGAGGTTCAAATCATAGAAAGTGAGAGTGTCAGTCCTCTTGTACTTAAGTCGGCATTGTGCCTTCTGTATTCAATTCGGATGAAATTTCTGTGTTTCATCGTCAATAGGAAGGTCCAAGGTATACAGTAAACCTGAAGTGAAGCATCGGAATCTAAAACTGGACTCACAGGAGAGGTTCAAATCATTGAAAGAGTGAGTGTCATTCCACTTGTACTTAAGTCGGCATTGTGCCTTTTGTATTAAATTCGGATGCATTTTCTGTGTTTCATCGTCAATAAGAAGGTCCAAGGTATAAAGGAAACCTGAAGTGAAGCATCGGAATCTAAAACTGGACTCACAGGAGAGGTTCAAATCAGAGAAAGTTAGAGTGTCAGTCCTCTTGTAATTATGTCGGCATTGTGCCTTTTGTATTAAATTCGGATGGAAATTCTGTGTTTCATCGTCAATAGGAAGGTCCAAGGTATACAGTGAACCTGAAGTGAAGCATCGGAATCTAAAACTGGACTTACAGGAGAGTTTTAAGTGATAGAAAGTTAGAGTGTCAGTCCTCTTGGACCAATTCTGCATTGGGCCTTTTATATTAAATTCGGATTCAATTTCTGTGTTTCATCGTCAATAAGCAGGTACAAGTGATACAGTAAACCTAAAGTGAAGCATCGGAATCTAAAACTGGACTCTCAGGATAGGTTCAATTCATAGTAAGTGAGGGTGTCAGTCCTCTTGTACGTAAGTCGGCATTGTGCTTTTTGTATTAAATTCGGATGCAATTTCTGTGTTTCATCGTCAATAAGATGGTCCGAGGTATAAAGGAAACATGAAGTGAAGCATCGGAATCTAAAACTGGACTCACAGGAGAGGTTCAAATCATAGTAAGTTAGAGTGTCAGTCTTCTTGTACCTAAGTCGGCATTGTGCATTTGTATTAAATTCGGATGCAATTTCTCTGTTTCATCGTCAATAGGAAGGTCCAAGGTATAGAGTTAACCTGAAGTGAAGCATCGAAATCTAAAACTGGACTCACAGGAGAGGTTCAAATCATAGAACTTAGAGTGTCAGTCCTCTTGTACTTATGTCTTCATTGTGCATTTAGTATTATATTCGGATGCAATTTCTGTGTTTCATCGTCAATAAGAAGGACCAAGGGATACAGTAAACCTGAAGTGAGGCATCGGAATCTAAAACTGGACTCACAGGAGAGGTTCAAATCATAGAAATTTAGAGTGTCAGTCCTCTTGTACTTAAGTCGGCATTGTGCCTCTTGTTTTAAATTCGGATGCAATTTCTGTGTTTCATCGTCAATGAGAAGGTCCAAGGTATACAGTAAACCTGAAGAGAAGCATCGGAATCTAAAACTGGACTCACAGGAGAGGTTCAAATCATTGAAAGAGTGAGTGTCATTCCACTTGTACATAAGTCGGCATTGTGCCTTTTGTATTAAATTCGGATGCAATTTCTGTGTTTCATCGTCAATAAGAGGGTCCAAGGTATAAAGGAAACCTGAAGTGAAGCATCGGAATCTAAAACTGGACTCACAGGAGAGGTTCAAATCATAGAAAGTTAGAGTGTCAGTCCTCTTGTAATTAAGTCGGCATTGTGCCTTTTGTATTAAATTCGGATGGAAATTCTGTGTTTCATCGTCAATAGGAAGGTCCAAGGTATACAGTGAACCTGAAGTGAAGCATCGGAATCTAAGACTGGACTTACAGGAGAGTTTTAAGTGATAGAAAGTTAGTGTGTCAGTCCTCTTGGACTAATTCTGCATTGGGCCTTTTATATTAAATTCGGATTCAATTTCTGTGTTTCATCGTCAATAAGCAGGTACAAGGGATACGGTAAACCTAAAGTGAAGCATCGGAATCTAAAACTGGACTCACAGGATAGGTTAAAATCTTAGATAGTGAGGGTGTCAGTCCTCTTGTACGTAAGTCGGCGTTGTGCATTTTGTATTAAATTCGGATGCAATTTCTGTGTTTCATCGTCAATAAGATGGTCCAAGGTATAAAGGAAACATGAAGTGAAGCATCGGAATCTAAAACTGGACTCACAGGAGAGGTTCAAATCATAGAAAGTTAGAGTGTCAGTCCTCTTGTACCTAAGTCGGAATTGTGCCTTTTGTATTAAATTCGGATGCAATTTCTCTGTTTCATCGTCAATAGGAAGGTCCAAAGTATACAGTAAACCTGAAGTGAAGCATCGGAATTTAAAACTGGACTCACAGGAGAGGTTCAAATCATAGATGTTAGAGTGTCAGTCCTCTCGTACTTATGTCTTCATTGTGCATTTAGTATTATATTCGGATGCAATTTCTGTGTTTCATCGTCAATGAGAAGATCCAAGGTATACAGTAAACCTGAAGAGAAGCATCGAAATCTAAAACAGGACTCACAGGAGGGGTCCAAAGCATAGAAAGTGAGAGTGTCAATCCTCTTGTACTTAAGTCAGCATTGTGCCTTTTGTATTACATTCGGTTACATTTTCTGTGTTTCATCGTCAATAAGAAGGTCCCAGGGATACAGTAAACCTGAAGTGAGGCTTCAGAATTTAAAACTGGACTCACAGGAGAGGTTCAAATCATAGAAAGTTAGTGTGTCAGTCGTCTTGTACTTAAGTCGGCATTGTGCATTTTGTAATAAATTGTGATGCAATTTCTGTGTTTCATCGTCATTAGGAAGGTCCAAGGAATACAGTAAACGTGAAGTGAAGCATCGGAATCTGAAACTGAACTCACTGGAAAGGTTCAAAACATAGAAAGTTAGAGTGTCAGTCCTCTTGTACTTAAGTCGGCCTTGTGCCATTTGTATTATATTCGGATGCAATTTCTGTGTTTCATCGTTAATAAGACGGTCCTAGGGATACAGCAAACCTGAAGTGAGGCATCGGAATCTAAAACTGGACTCACAGGAGTGGTTCAAATCATAGGAAGTTAGAGTGTCAGTCCTCTTGTACTTAAGTCGGCATTGTGCTTTTTGTATTAATTTCGGTTGCAATTTCTGTGTTTCATCGTCAATTAGAAGGTCCAAGGGATACAGTAAACCTGAAGTGAAGCATGGGTATCTAAAACTGGACTCACAGGAGAGGTTCAAATCATAGAAAGTGAGAGTGTCAGTCCTCTTGTACTTAAGTCGGCATTGTGCCTTTTGTATTAAATTCGGATGCAATTTCTGTGTTTCATCGTCAATAAGAAGGTCCAAGAGATACAGTAAACCTGAAGTGAGGCATCGGAATCTAAAACTGGACCCACAGGAGAGGTTCAAATCATAGAAAGTTAGAGTGTCAGTCTTCTTGTACTTAAGTCGGCATTGTGCCTTTTGTATTAAATTCAGATGCAATTTCTTTGTTTCATCGTCAATAAGACGGTACAAGGGATACAATAAACCTGAACTGAAGCATCGGAATCTAAAACTGGACTCACAGGAGAGGTTCAGATCAAAGAGAGTGATAGTGAAATCCTCTTGTACTTCCGTCAGCATTGTGCGTTTTGTATTAAAGTCGGATGCAATTTCTGTTTTTCATCGTCAATAAGAAGGTCCCAGGGATACAGTAAACCTGACGTGAAGCATCGGAATCTAAAACTGACCTCACTGGAGAGGTTCAAAAAATAGAAAGTGAGAGTGTCAGTCCTCTTATACTTAAGTCGGCATAGTGCCTTTTGTATTAAATTCGGATGCAATTTCTGTGTTTCATCGTCAATAAGAAGGTTCAAGGGATACTGTAAACCTGAAGTGGGGCATCGGAATCTAAAACTGGACTCACAGGAGAGGTTCAAATCATAGATAGTTAGAGTGTCAGTCCTCTTGTAATTAAGTCGGCATTGTGCCTTTTGTAATAAATTCGGATGAAAATTCAGTGTTTCATCGTCAATAGGAAGGTCCAAAGTATACAGCAAACCTCAACTGAAGCGTCGGAATCTAAAACTGGACTCACAGGAGAGGTACAGATCATAGAAAGTGAGAGTGTCAGTCCAATTGTACTTAAGTTGGCATTGTGCCCTTTGTATTAAATTCGGATGCAATTTCTCTGTTTCATCGTCAATAAGAAGGTCCCAGCGATACAGTAAACCTGAAGTGAAGCATCGGAATCTAAAACTGGACTCACAGGAGAGGTTCAAAGCATAGAAAGTTAGAGTGTCAGTCCTCTTGTACTTAAGTCGGCATTGTGCTTTTTGTATTACATTCTAATGCAATTTCTGTGTTTCATCGTCAATAACAAGGTCCAAGGGATACAATAAACCTGAAGTGTAGCATCGGAATCTAAAACTGGTCTCACAGGAGAGGTTCAAATCATAGCATGTGAGAGTGTCAGTCCTCTCGTACTTAAGTCGGCAATGTCCCTTTTGTATTAATTTCGGATGCAATTTCTGTGTTTAATCGTTAATAAGCAGGTCCAAGGGATACAGTAAACCTGTAATGAGGCATCGGAATCTAAAACTGGACTCGCAGGAGAGGTTCAAATCATAGATAGTTATAGTGTCAGTCGTCTTGTAATTAAGTCGGCATTGTGCCTTTTGTATTAGATTCGGATGGAAATTCTGTGTTTCATCGTCAATAGGAAGGTCCAAGGTATACAGTAAACCTGAAGAGAAGCATCGGAATCTAAAACTGGACTCACAGGAGAGGTTCAAGTGATAGAAAGTTAGTGTCAGTCCACTTGTACTAAATCTGCATTGTGCCTTTTATATTAAATTCGGATGCAATTTCTGTGTTTCATCGTCAATAAGCAGGTACAAGGGATACAGTAAACCTGAAGTGAAGCATCGGAATCTAAAACTGGGCTCACAGGAGAGGTTCGATTCATAGAAAGTGAGAGTGTCAGTCCTCTCGTACTTAAGTCGGCATTGTGCCTTTTGTATTAAATTCGGATGCAATTTCTGTGTTTCATCGTCAATAGGAAAGTCCAAGGTATACAGTAAACCTGATGTGAAGCATCGGAATCTAAAACTGGACTCACAGGAGAGGTTCAAATCATAGAAAGAGTGAGTGTCATTCCTCTTGTACTTAAGTCGGCATTGTGCCTTTTGTATTAAATTCGGATGCAATTTCTGTGTTTCATCGTCAATAAGATGGTCCAAGGTATAAAGGAAACGTGAAGTGAAGCATCGGAATCTAAAACTGGACTCACAGGAGAGGTTCAAATCATAGAAAGTTAGAGTGTCAGTCCTCTTGTAATTAAGTCGGCATTGTGCCTTTTGTATTAAATTCGGATGGAAATTCTGTGTTTCATCGTCAATAGGATGGTCCAAGGTTTACAGTAAACCTGAAGAGAAGCATCGGAATCTAAAACTGGACTCACAGGAGAGGTTCAAGTGATAGAAAGTTAGAGTGTCAGTCCTCTTGTAATTAAGTCGGCATTGTGCCTTTTGTATTAAATTCGGACGCAATTTCTGTGTTTCATCGTCAATAAGAACGTCCAAGGTATACAGTAAACCTGATGTGTAGCAGAAGGAATCTCAAACTGGACTCACAGGAGAGGTTAAAATCATAGAAAGTGAGAGTGTCAGCCCTCTTGTACTTAAGTCGGCATTGGGCCTTTTATATTAAATTCGGATGCAATTTCTGTGTTTCATCGTCAATAAGAAGGTACAAGGTATACAGTAAACCTGAAGTGAAGTACTGGAAACTAAAACAGGACTCACAGAATAGGTTCAAATCATAGAAAGTGAGAGTGTCAGTCCTCTTGTACTTAAGTCTGCTTTGTGCCTTTGTATTAAAGTCGGATGCAATTTCTGTGTTTCATCGTCAATAAGAAGGTCCTAGGGATACAGTAAACCTGAAGTGAAGCTTCGGAATCTAAAACTGGACTCACAGGAGAGGTTCAAGTCATAGAAACTTAGTGTGTCAGTCGTCTTGTACGTAAGTTGGCATTGTGCATTTTGTATTAAATTGGGATGGAATTTATGTGTTTCATCGTCAATAGGAAGGTCCAAGGTATACAGTAAACCTGAAGGGAAGCATCGGAATCTAAATCTGAACTCACTGGGCAGGTTCAAATCATAGAAAGTTAGAGTGTCAGTCCTCTTGTACTTAAGTCGGCATTGCGCCTTTTGTATTAGATTCGGATGCAATTTCTGTGTTTCATCGTTAATAAGATGGTCCTAGGCATACAGTAAACCTGAAGTGAGGCATCGGAATCTAAAACTGGACTCACAGGAGAGGTTCAAATCATAGAAAGTTAGAGTGTCAGTCCTCTTGTACTTAAGGCGGCATTGTGCTTTTTGTATTACATTCTAATGTAATTTCTGTGTTTCATCGTTAATAAGAAGGTCCAAGAGATACAGTAAACCTGAAGTGAGGCATCGGAATCAAAAACTGGACTCGCAGGAGAGGTTCAGATCATAGATAGTTATAGTGTCAGTCGTCTTGTAATTAAGTCGGCAATGTGCCTTTTGTATTAAATTCGGATGGAAATTCTGTGTTTCGTCGTCAATAGGAAGGTCCAAGGTATACAGTAAAGCTGAAGAGAAGCATCGGAATCTAAAACTGGACTCACAGGAGAGGTTCAAGTGATAGAAAGTTAGTGTCAGTCCTCTTGTACTGATTCTGCATTGTGCCTTTTATATTAAATTCGGATGCAATTTCTGTGTTTCGTCGTCAATAAGCAGGTACAAGTGAAGCATCGGAATCTAAAACTGGGCTCACAGGAGAGGGTCGATTCATAGAAAGTGAGTGTCAGTCCTCTCGTACTTAAGTCGGCATTTTGCCTTTTGTATTAAATTCGGATGCAATTTCTGTGTTTCATCGTCAATAGGAAGGTCCAAGGTATACAGGAAACCTGAAGTGAAGCATCGATATCTAAAACTGGACTCACAGGAGAGGTTCAAATCATAGATAGTTTGTGTGTCAGTCCTCTTGTACTTAAGTCGGCATTGGGCCTTTTATATTAAATTCGGATGCAATTTCTGTGTTTCATCGTCAATAAGAAGGTACAAGGGATACAGTAAACCTGAAGTGAAGCATTGGAAACTAAAACAGGACTCACAGGATAGGTTCAAATCATAGAGAGTGAGAGTGTCAGCCCTCTTGCACATAAGTCAGCATTGTGCCTTTTGTATTAAAGTCGGATGCAATTTCTGTGTTTCATCGTCAATAAGAAGGTACAAGGGATACAGTAAACCTGAAGTGAAGCATCGGAATCTAAAACTGGACTCACAGGAGAGGTGGAAGTCATAGGAAGTTAGAGTGTCAGTCATCTTGTACTTAAGTCGGCATTGTGCTTCTTGTATTAAATTCGGATGCAATTTCTGAGTTTCATCGTCAATAAGAAGGTCCATGGGATACAGTAACCTTGAAGTGAAGCATCGGAATCTAAAACTGGACGCACAGGAGAGGTTCAAATCATAGAAAGTGAGAGTGTCAGTTTTCTTGTACTTAAGTCGGAATTGTGCCTTTTGTATAAAATTCCGATGCAATTTCTGTGTTTCATCGTCAATAAGAAGGTCCAAGGGATATAGTAAACCGGAAGTGAAGCATCGGAATCTAAAACTGGACTCACAGGAGAGGTTCAAATCATAGAAAGAGAGTGTGTCATTCCTCTTGCACTTAAGTCGGCATTGTGCCTTTTGTATTAAATTCGGTAGCAATTTCTGTGTTTCATCGTCAATAAGAAGGTCCAAGGTATAGGGAAACCTGAAGTGAAGCATCGGAATCTAAAACTGGACTCACAGGTGAGGTTCAAATCATAGAGAGTTATAGTGTCAGTCCTCTTGTACTTAAGTCGGTATTGTGCCTCTTGTATTAAATTCAGATGCAATTTCTGTGTTTCATCGTCAATAAGAAGGTACAAGGGATACAGTAAACCTCAAGTGAAGCATCGGAATCTAAAACTGGACTCACAGGAGAGGTTCAGATCGTAGAAAGTGAGAGTGTCAGTCCACTTGTACTTAAGTCGGCATTGTGCCCTTTGTATTAAATTCGGATGCAATTTCTGTGTTTCATCGTCAATAAGAAGGTCCAAGGTACACAGCAAACTTGAAGTTAAGCATCGGAGTCTAAAACTGGACTCTCAGGAGTGGTTCAAATCATAGAAAGTAAGAGTGTCAGTCCTCTTTGTACTTAAGTTGGCATTGTGCCTTTTGTATTAAATTCGGATGCAATTTCTGTGTTTCATCGTCAATAAGAACGTCCAAGGTATACAGGAAACCTGAAGTGAAGCATCGGAATCGAAAACTGGACTCACAGGAGAGGTTCAAATCATAGATAGTCTGTGTGTCAGTCCTCTTGTACTTAAGTCGGCATTGGGCCTTTTATATTAAATTCGGATGCAATTTCTGTGTTTCATCGTCAATAAGACGGTACAAGGGATACAGTAAACCTGAAGTGAAGCATTGGAAACTAAAACAGGACTCACAGGATAGGTTCAAATCATAGAGAGTGAGAGTGTCAGTCCTCTTGTACATAAGTCAGCATTCTGCCTTTTGTATTAAACACGGATGCAATTTCTGTGTTTCATCGTCAATAAGAAGGTCCCAGGGATACAGTAAACCTGAAGTGAAGCATCGGAATCTAAAATTGGAATCACAGGAGAGGTTCAAATCATAGAAAGTGAGAGTGTCAGTCCTCTTGTACTTATTTAGGAATTGTGCCTTTTGTATTACATTTTGATGCAAATTTATGTGTTTCATCGACAATAAGAAGGTCCAAGGGATACAGTAAAACTGAAGTGAAGCATCGGAATCTAAAACTGGACTCATAGGAGAGGTTCAAATCATAGAAAGTTAGAGTGTTAGTCCTCTTGTACTTAAGTCGGCATTGTGCCTTTTGTATTAAATTCGGATGCAATTTCTGTGTTTCATCGTCAATAAGATGGACGAAGGTATAAAGGAAACCTAAAGTGAATCATCGGAATCTAAAACTGGACTCACAGGAGAGGTTCAAATCATAGAAAGCTAGAGTGTCAGTCCTCTTGTACTTAAGGTGGCATTGTGCCTTTTGAATTTAATTCCGATGCAATTTCTGTGTTTCATCGTCAATAAGAAGGTCCAAGGTATACAGAAAACCTGAAGTGAAGCATCGGAATCTTAAACTGGACTCACAGGAGAGGTTCAAATCATGGAATGCTAGAGTGTCAGTTCTCTTGTACTTAAGTCGGCATTGTGCCTTTTGTATTAAATACGGATGCAGTTTCTGTGCTTCATCGTCAATAAGAAGATCCAAGGGATATAGTAAACCGGAAGTGAAGCATCGGAATCTAAAACTGGACTCAAAGGAGAGGTTCAAATCATAGAAAGTGAGAGTGTCAGTCCTCTTGTACTTAAGTCGGCATTGTGCCTTTTGTATTAAATTCGGATGCAATTTCTGTGTTTCATCGTCAATAAGATGGACGAAGGTATAAAGGAAACCTAAAGTGAAGCATCGGAATCTAAAACTGGACTCACAGGAGAGGTTCAAATCATAGAAAGCTAGAGTGTCAGTCCTCTTGTACTTAAGGTGGCATTGTGCCTTTTGAATTTAATTCCGATGCAATTTCTGTGTTTCATCGTCAATAAGAAGGTCCAAGGTATACAGTAAACCTGAAGTAAAGCATCGGAATCTAAAACTGGACTCACAGGAAAGGTTCAAATCGTAGAAAGTGAGAGTGTCAGTCCTCTTGTACATGAGTCGGCATTGTGCCTTTTGTATTAAATTCGGATGCAATTTCTGTGTTTCGTCGTCAATAAGAAGGTCCAAGGGATACTGTAAACCTGAAGTGAAGCAGCGGAATCTAAAACTGGACTCAAAGGAGGGGTTCCAATCATAGAAAGTTTGTGTGTCAGTTGTCTTGTACTTAAGTTGGCATTGTGCATTTTGTATTAAATTGGGATGCAATTTCTGTGTTTCATCGTCAATAGGAAGGTCCATGGTATACAGTAAACCTGACATCAAGCATCGGAATCTAAAACTGAACTCACTGAAGAGGTTCAAATCATAGAAAGTGAGAGTGTCAGTCCTCTTATACTTAAGTCGGCATAGTTCCTTTTGTATTAAATACGGATGCAGTTTCTGTCTTTCATCGTCAATAAGAAGATCCAAGGGATATAGTAAACCGGAAGTGAAGCATCGGAATCTAAAACTGGACTCAAAGGAGAGGTTCAAATCATAGAAAGTTAGAGTGTCAGTCCTCTTGTACTTAAGTCGGCATTGTGCCTTTTGTATTAAATTCGGATGCAATTTCTGTGTTTCATCGTCAATAAGAAGGCCCAAGGTATACAGTAAACCTGAAGTGAAGCATCGGAATCTAAAACTGGACTCACAGGAGAGGTTCAAATCATAAAAAGGGTGAGAGTCATTCCTCTTGTACTTAAGTCGGCATTGTGCAAGTCGTATTAAATTCGGTTGCAATTTCTGTCTTTCATCGCCAATAAGAAGGTCCAAGGTATAAAGGAAACCTGAAGTGAAGCATCGGAATCTTTAAATTGGACTCACAGGAGAGGTTCAAATCATAGAAAATTAGAGTGTCAGTCCTCTTGTACTTAGGTCGGCATTGTGCTTTTTGTATTACATTCCAATGCAATTTCTGTGTTTCATCGTCAATAGGAAGGTCCAAGGTATACAGGAAACCTGAAGTGAAGCATCGATATCTAAAACTGGACTCACAGGAGAGGTTCAAATCATAGATAGTTTGTGTGTCAGTCCTCTTGTACTTAAGTCGGCATTGGGCCTTTTATATTAAATTCGGATGCAATTTCTGTGTTTCATCGTCAATAAGAAGGTACAAGGGATACAGTAAACCTGAAGTGAAGCATTGGAAACTAAAACAGGACTCACAGGATAGGTTCAAATCATAGAGAGTGAGAGTGTCAGCCCTCTTGCACATAAGTCAGCATTGTGCCTTTTGTATTAAAGTCGGATGCAATTTCTGTGTTTCATCGTCAATAAGAAGGTACAAGGGATACAGTAAACCTGAAGTGAAGCATCGGAATCTAAAACTGGACTCACAGGAGAGGTGGAAGTCATAGGAAGTTAGAGTGTCAGTCATCTTGTACTTAAGTCGGCATTGTGCTTCTTGTATTAAATTCGGATGCAATTTCTGAGTTTCATCGTCAATAAGAAGGTCCATGGGATACAGTAACCTTGAAGTGAAGCATCGGAATCTAAAACTGGACGCACAGGAGAGGTTCAAATCATAGAAAGTGAGAGTGTCAGTTTTCTTGTACTTAAGTCGGAATTGTGCCTTTTGTATAAAATTCCGATGCAATTTCTGTGTTTCATCGTCAATAAGAAGGTCCAAGGGATATAGTAAACCGGAAGTGAAGCATCGGAATCTAAAACTGGACTCACAGGAGAGGTTCAAATCATAGAAAGAGAGTGTGTCATTCCTCTTGCACTTAAGTCGGCATTGTGCCTTTTGTATTAAATTCGGTAGCAATTTCTGTGTTTCATCGTCAATAAGAAGGTCCAAGGTATAGGGAAACCTGAAGTGAAGCATCGGAATCTAAAACTGGACTCACAGGTGAGGTTCAAATCATAGAGAGTTATAGTGTCAGTCCTCTTGTACTTAAGTCGGTATTGTGCCTCTTGTATTAAATTCAGATGCAATTTCTGTGTTTCATCGTCAATAAGAAGGTACAAGGGATACAGTAAACCTCAAGTGAAGCATCGGAATCTAAAACTGGACTCACAGGAGAGGTTCAGATCGTAGAAAGTGAGAGTGTCAGTCCACTTGTACTTAAGTCGGCATTGTGCCCTTTGTATTAAATTCGGATGCAATTTCTGTGTTTCATCGTCAATAAGAAGGTCCAAGGTACACAGCAAACTTGAAGTTAAGCATCGGAGTCTAAAACTGGACTCTCAGGAGTGGTTCAAATCATAGAAAGTAAGAGTGTCAGTCCTCTTTGTACTTAAGTTGGCATTGTGCCTTTTGTATTAAATTCGGATGCAATTTCTGTGTTTCATCGTCAATAAGAACGTCCAAGGTATACAGGAAACCTGAAGTGAAGCATCGGAATCGAAAACTGGACTCACAGGAGAGGTTCAAATCATAGATAGTCTGTGTGTCAGTCCTCTTGTACTTAAGTCGGCATTGGGCCTTTTATATTAAATTCGGATGCAATTTCTGTGTTTCATCGTCAATAAGACGGTACAAGGGATACAGTAAACCTGAAGTGAAGCATTGGAAACTAAAACAGGACTCACAGGATAGGTTCAAATCATAGAGAGTGAGAGTGTCAGTCCTCTTGTACATAAGTCAGCATTCTGCCTTTTGTATTAAACACGGATGCAATTTCTGTGTTTCATCGTCAATAAGAAGGTCCCAGGGATACAGTAAACCTGAAGTGAAGCATCGGAATCTAAAATTGGAATCACAGGAGAGGTTCAAATCATAGAAAGTGAGAGTGTCAGTCCTCTTGTACTTATTTAGGAATTGTGCCTTTTGTATTACATTTTGATGCAAATTTATGTGTTTCATCGACAATAAGAAGGTCCAAGGGATACAGTAAAACTGAAGTGAAGCATCGGAATCTAAAACTGGACTCATAGGAGAGGTTCAAATCATAGAAAGTTAGAGTGTTAGTCCTCTTGTACTTAAGTCGGCATTGTGCCTTTTGTATTAAATTCGGATGCAATTTCTGTGTTTCATCGTCAATAAGATGGACGAAGGTATAAAGGAAACCTAAAGTGAATCATCGGAATCTAAAACTGGACTCACAGGAGAGGTTCAAATCATAGAAAGCTAGAGTGTCAGTCCTCTTGTACTTAAGGTGGCATTGTGCCTTTTGAATTTAATTCCGATGCAATTTCTGTGTTTCATCGTCAATAAGAAGGTCCAAGGTATACAGAAAACCTGAAGTGAAGCATCGGAATCTTAAACTGGACTCACAGGAGAGGTTCAAATCATGGAATGCTAGAGTGTCAGTTCTCTTGTACTTAAGTCGGCATTGTGCCTTTTGTATTAAATACGGATGCAGTTTCTGTGCTTCATCGTCAATAAGAAGATCCAAGGGATATAGTAAACCGGAAGTGAAGCATCGGAATCTAAAACTGGACTCAAAGGAGAGGTTCAAATCATAGAAAGTGAGAGTGTCAGTCCTCTTGTACTTAAGTCGGCATTGTGCCTTTTGTATTAAATTCGGATGCAATTTCTGTGTTTCATCGTCAATAAGATGGACGAAGGTATAAAGGAAACCTAAAGTGAAGCATCGGAATCTAAAACTGGACTCACAGGAGAGGTTCAAATCATAGAAAGCTAGAGTGTCAGTCCTCTTGTACTTAAGGTGGCATTGTGCCTTTTGAATTTAATTCCGATGCAATTTCTGTGTTTCATCGTCAATAAGAAGGTCCAAGGTATACAGTAAACCTGAAGTAAAGCATCGGAATCTAAAACTGGACTCACAGGAAAGGTTCAAATCGTAGAAAGTGAGAGTGTCAGTCCTCTTGTACATGAGTCGGCATTGTGCCTTTTGTATTAAATTCGGATGCAATTTCTGTGTTTCGTCGTCAATAAGAAGGTCCAAGGGATACTGTAAACCTGAAGTGAAGCAGCGGAATCTAAAACTGGACTCAAAGGAGGGGTTCCAATCATAGAAAGTTTGTGTGTCAGTTGTCTTGTACTTAAGTTGGCATTGTGCATTTTGTATTAAATTGGGATGCAATTTCTGTGTTTCATCGTCAATAGGAAGGTCCATGGTATACAGTAAACCTGACATCAAGCATCGGAATCTAAAACTGAACTCACTGAAGAGGTTCAAATCATAGAAAGTGAGAGTGTCAGTCCTCTTATACTTAAGTCGGCATAGTTCCTTTTGTATTAAATACGGATGCAGTTTCTGTCTTTCATCGTCAATAAGAAGATCCAAGGGATATAGTAAACCGGAAGTGAAGCATCGGAATCTAAAACTGGACTCAAAGGAGAGGTTCAAATCATAGAAAGTTAGAGTGTCAGTCCTCTTGTACTTAAGTCGGCATTGTGCCTTTTGTATTAAATTCGGATGCAATTTCTGTGTTTCATCGTCAATAAGAAGGCCCAAGGTATACAGTAAACCTGAAGTGAAGCATCGGAATCTAAAACTGGACTCACAGGAGAGGTTCAAATCATAAAAAGGGTGAGAGTCATTCCTCTTGTACTTAAGTCGGCATTGTGCAAGTCGTATTAAATTCGGTTGCAATTTCTGTCTTTCATCGCCAATAAGAAGGTCCAAGGTATAAAGGAAACCTGAAGTGAAGCATCGGAATCTTTAAATTGGACTCACAGGAGAGGTTCAAATCATAGAAAGTTAGAGTGTCAGTCCTCTTGTACTTAGGTCGGCATTGTGCTTTTTGTATTACATTCCAATGCAATTTCTGTGTTTCATCGACAATAAGAAGGTCCAAGGGATACAATAAACCTGAAGTGAAGCATCGGAATCTAAAACTGGACTCACAGGAGTGGTTCAAATCATAGAAAGTGAGAGTGTCAGTCCTCTCGTACTTAAGTCGGCATTGAGCCTTTTGTATTGAATTCGGATGCAATTTCTGTGTTTAATCGTTAATAAGAAAGTCCAAGGGATACAGTAAACCTGAAGTGAAGCATTGGAATCTAAAACTGGACTCGCAGGAGAGATTCAAATCATAGATGGTTATAGTGTCAGTCGTCTTGTAATTAAGTCGGCATTGTGCCTTTTGTATTTAATTCGGATGGGAATTCTGTGTTTCATCGTCAATAGGAAGTTCCAAGGTATACAGTAAACCTGAAGAGAAGCATCGGAATCTAAAACTGGATTCACAGGAGAGGTTCAAGTGGTAGAAAGTTAGTGTCAGTCCTCTTGTACTAATTCTTCATTGTGCCTTATATATTAAATTCGGATGCAATTTCTGTGTTTCATCGTCAATAAGCAGGTGCAAGGGATACAGTAAACCTGAAGTGAAGCATCGGAATCTAAAACTGGGCTCACAGGAGAGGTTCGATTCATGGAAAGTGAGAGTGTCAGTCCTCTCGTACTTAAGTCGGCATTGTGCCTTTTGTATTAAATTCAGATGCAATTTCTGTGTTTCATCGTCAATAGGAAAGTCCAAGGTATACAGTAAACCTGAAGTGAAGCATCGGAATCTTAAACTGGACTCACAGGAGAGGTTCAAATCATAGAAAGAGTGAGTGTCATTCCTCTTGTACCTAAGTCGGCATTGTGCCTTTTGTATTAAATTCGGATGCAATTTCTGTGTTTCATCGTCAATAAGATGGTCCAAGGTATAAAGGAGGCGTGAAGTGAAGCATCGGAATCTAAAACTGGACTCACAGGAGAGGTTCAAATCATAGAAAGTTATAGTGTCAGTCCACTTGTAATTAAGCCGGCATTGTGCCTTTTGTATTAAATTCGGATGGAAATTCTGTGTTTCATCGTCAATAGGAAGGTCCAAGGTATACAGTAAACCAGAAGAGAAGCATCGAAATCTAAAACTGGACTCACAGGAGAGGTTCAAGTGATAGAAAGTTAGTGTCAGTCCTCTTGTACTAATTCTGCATTGTGCCTTTTATATTAAATTCGGATGCAATTTCTGTGTTTCATCGTCAATAAGCAGGTACAAGGGATACAGTAAACCTGAAGTGAAACATCGGAATCTAAAACTGGTCTCACAGGAGAGTTTCGATTCATAGAAAGTAAGAGTGTCAGTCCTCTTGTACTTAGGTCGCCTTTGTGCCTTTTGTATTAAATTCAGATGCAATTTCTTTGTTTCATCGTCAATAAGAAGGTACAAGAGATACAGCAAACCTGAAGTGTAGCAGAAGGAATCTAAAACTGGACTCACAAGAGAGGTTCAAATCATAGAAAGTGAGAGTGTCAGTCCTCTTGTACTTATGTCGGCATTGTGCCTTTTGTATTAAATTCGGATGCAATTTCTGTGTTTCATCGTCAATAAGAATGTCCAAGGTATACAGGAAACCTGAAGTGTAGAATCGGAATCGAAAACTGGACTCACAGGAGAGGTGCAAATCATAGATAGTTAGTGTGTCAGTCCTCTTGTACTTAAGTCGGCATTGGGACTTTTATATTAAATTCGGATGCAATTTCTGTGTTTCATCGCCAATAAGAAGGTACAAGGGATTCAGTAAACCTGAAGTGAAGCATTGGAAACTAAAACAGGACTCACAAGATAGATTCAATTCATAGAATGTGAGAGTGTCAGTCCTCTTGTACTTAAGTCAGCTTTGTGCCTTTTCTATTAAAGTCGGATGCAATTTCTGTGTTTCATCGTCAATAAGAGGGTCCCAGGGATACAGTAAACCTGAAGTGAAGCTTCGGAATCTAAAACTGGACTCACAGGAGAGGTTCAAGTCATAGAAATTTAGTGTGTCAGTCGTCTTGTACTTAAGTCGGCATTCTGCATTTTTTATTAAATTGGGATGCAATTTCTGTGTTTCATCGTCAATAGGAAGGTCCAAGGTATACAGTAAACCTGAAGTGAAGCATCGGAATCTAAAACTGAACGCACTGGGGAGGTGCAAATCATAGAAAGTTAGAGTGTCAGTCCTCTTGTACTTAAGTCGGCAATGTGCCTTTTGTATTAAATTCGGATGCAATTTCTGTGTTTTATCGTTAATACGATGGTCCCAGGGATACAGTAAACCTGAAGTGAGGCATCGGAATCTAAACCTGGACTCACAGGAGAGGTTCAAATCATAGAAAGTTAGAGTGTCAGTCCTCTTGTACTTAAGTCGGCATTGTGCTTTTTGAATTACATTCTAATGTAATTTCTGTGTTTCATCGTCAATAAGAAGGTCCAAAGGATACAATAAACCTGAAGTGAAGCATCGGAATCTAAAACTGGACTCACAGGAGAGGTTCAAATCATAGAAAGTGAGAGTGTCAGTCCTCTCGTACTTAAGTCGGCATTGTGCCTTTTGTATTAAATTCTGATGCAATTTCTGTGTTTCATCGTTAATAAGAAGGTCCAAGGGATACAGTAAACCTGAAGTGCGGCATCGGATTCAAAAACTGGACTCGCAGGAGAGGTTCAACTCATAGATAATTATAGTGTCAGTCGTCTTGTAATTAAGTCGGCATTGTGCATTTGTATTAGATTCGGATGGAAATTCTGTGTTTCATCGTCAATAGGAAGGTCCAAGGTATACAGTTATCCTGAAGAGAAGCATCGGAATCTAAAACTGGACTCACAGGAGAGGTTCAAGTGATAGAAAGATAGTGTCAGTCCTCTTGTACTAATTCTGCATTGTGCCTTTTATATTTAATTCGGATGCAATTTCTGTGTTCCATCGTCAATAAGCAGGTACAAGGGATACAGTAAACCTGAAGTGAAGCATCGGAATCTAAAACTGGGCTCACAGGAGAGGTTCGATTCATAGAAAGTGAGAGTGTCAGTCCTCTCGTACTTAAGTCGGCATTGTGCCTTTTGTATTAAATTCGGATGCAATTTCTGTGTTTCATCGTCAATAGGAAGGTCCAAGGTATACAGTAAACCTGAAGTGAAGCATCGGAATCTAAAACTGGACTCACAGGAGAGGTTCAAATCATAGAAAGAGTGAGTGTCATTCCTCTTGTACTTAAGTCGGCAGTGTGCCTTTTGTATTAAATTCAGATGCAATTTCTGTGTTTCATCGTCAATAAGATGGTCCAAGGTATAAAGGAAACGTGAAGTGAAGCATCGGAATCTAAAACTGGACTCACAGGAGAGGTTCAAATCATAGAAAGTTAGAGTGTCAGTCCTCTTGTAGTTAAGTCGGCATTGTGCCTTTTGTATTAAATTCGGATGGAAATTCTGTGTTTCATCGTCAATAGGAAGGTCCAAGGTATACAGTAAACCTGAAGAGAAGAATCGGATTCTAATACTGGACTCACAGGAGAGGTTCAAATCATAGAAAGTTAGAGTGTCAGTCGTCTTGTACTTAAGTCGGCATTGTGCCTTTTGTATTCAATTCGGATGCAATTTCTCTGTTTCATCGTCAATAGGAAGGTCCAAGGAATACAGTCAAGCTGAAGTGAAGCATCGGAATCTAAAACTGGACTCACAGGAGAGGTTCAAATCATAGAAGTTAGAGTGTCAGTCCTCTTGTACTTAGGTCGGCATTGTGCGTTTTGTATTATATTCGGATGCAATTTCTGTGTTTCTTCGTCAATAAGAATGACCAAGGGATACAGTAAACCTGAAGTGAGGCATCGGAATCTAAAACTGGACTCACAGGAGAGGTTCAAATCATAGAAAGTTAGAGTGTCAGTCCTCTTGTACTGCAGTCGGCATTGTGCCTTTTGTATTAAATTCCGATGCAATTTCTGTGTTTCATCGCCAATAAGAAGGTCCAAGGTAAACAGTAAACCTGAAGTCAAGCATCGGAATCTAAAACTGGACTCACAGGATAGTTTCAAATCATAGAAAGTGAGAGTGTCAGTCCTCTTGTACTTAAGTCGGCATTCTGCCTTTTGTATTAAATTCGGATGCAATTTCTGTGTTTCATCGTCAATAAGAAGGTCCAAGGGATATAGTAAACCGGAAGTGAAGCATCGGAATCTAAAACTGAACTCACAGGAGAGGGTCAAATCATAGAAAGTTAGAGTGTCAGTCCTCTTATACTTAAGTCGGCCTTGTGCCTTTTGTATTAAATTCGAATGCAATTTCTGTGTTTCATCGTCAATAAGAAGGCCCAAGGTATACAGGAAACCTGAAGTGAAGCATCGGAATCTAAAACTGAACTCACAGGAGAGGTTCAAACCATAGAAAGTGAGGGTGTCAGTCCACTTGTACTTATTTAGGCATTGTGCCTTTTGTATTACATTTTGATGCAATTTCTGTGATTCATCGACAATAAGAAGGTGCAAGGGATGCAGTAAAACTGAAGTGAAACATCGGAATCTAAAACTGGACTCACAGGAGAGGTTCAAATCATAGAAAGTGAGAGTGTTAGTCCTCTTGTACTTAAGACGGCATTGTGCCTTATGTATTAAATTCGGATGCAATTTCTGTGTTTCATCGTCAATACGAAGGTCCAAGGTATACAGGAAACCTGAAGTGAAGCATCGGAATCTAAAACTGGACTCACAGGAGACGTTCAAATCATAGAAAGTGAGAGTGTCATTCCTCATGTACTTAAGTCGGCATCGTGCCTTTTGTATTGAATTCGGATGCAATTTCTGTGTTTCATCGTCAATAAGAAGGTCCAAGGTATAAAGGAAACCTGAAGTAAAGCATCGGAATCTAAAACTGACTCACAGGAGAGGTTCAAATCATAGATAGAGTGTCAGTCGTCTTGTACTTAAGTCGGCATTGTGCCTTTTGTATTCAATTCCGACGCAATTTCTCTGTTCCATCGTCAATAGGAAGGTACAAGGTATACAGTAAACCTGAAGTGAAGCATCGGAATCAAAAACTAAACTCACAGGAGAGGTTCAAATCATAGAAGTTAGGGTGTCAGTCCTCTTGTACTTAGGTGGGCATTGTGCCTTTTGTATTATATTCGGATGCAATTTCTGTGTTTCATCGTCAATGAGAAGGTCCAAGGGATACAGCAAACCTCAAGTGAAGCATCGGAACCTAAACTGGACTCACAGGAGAGGTTCAGATCACAGAAAGTGAGAGTGTCAGTCCACTTGAACTTAATTCGGCATTGTGCCATTTGTATTAAATTCGGATGCAATTTCTGTGTTTCAGCGTCAATAAGAAGCTCCAAGGTATACAGCAAACCTGAAGTTAAGCATCGGAATCTAAAACTGGACTCTCAGGAGTGGTTCAAATCATAGAAAGTGAGAGTGTCAGTCCTCTTTGTACTTAAGTTGGCAATGTGCCTTTTGTATTAATTCGGATGCAATTTCTGTGTTTCATCGTCAATAAGAACGTCCAAGGTATACAGGAAACCTGCAGAAAAGCATCGGAATCGAAAACTGGACTCACAGGAGAGGTTCAAATCATAGATAGTTTGTGTGTCAGTCCTCTTGTACTTAAGTCGGCATTGGGCCTTTTATATTAAATTCGGATGCAATTTCTGTGTTTCATCGTCAATAACAAGGTACAAGGGATACAGTAAACCTTAAGTGAAGCATCGGAATCTAAAACTGGACTCACAGGAGAGGTTCATTTCATAGAAAGTGAGAGTGTCAGTCCTCTTGTACTTATTTAGGCATCGTGCCTTTTGTATTACATTTTGATGCAATTTCTGTGTTTCATCGACAATAAGAAGGTCCAAGGCATACAGTAAACCTGAAGTGAAGCATCGGAATCTAAAACTGGACTCACAGGAGAAGTTCAAATCATAGAATGTGAGAGTGTTAGTCCTCTTGTACTTAAGTCGGCATTGTGCCTTTTGTAGTAAATTCGGACGCAATTTCTGTGTTTCATCGTCAATAACAAGGTCCAAGGTATACAGTAAAACTGAAGTGAAGCATCGGAATCTAAAACTGGACTCACAGGAGAGGTTCAAATCATAGAATGCTAGAGTGTCAGTTCTCTTGTACTTCAGTCGGCATTGTGCTTTTTGTATTAAATTCGGATGCAATATCTGTGTTTCATCGTCAATATGAAGGTCCAACGGATACAGTAAACCTGAAGTGAAGCATCAGAATCAAACACTGGACTCACAGGAGAGGTTCAAATCATAGAAAGTTAGAGTGTCAGTCCTCTTGTACTGCAGTCGGCATTGTGCCTTTTGTATTAAATTCCGATGCAATTTCTGTGTTTCATCGCCAATAAGAAGGTCCAAGGTAAACAGTAAGCCTGAAGTGAAGCATCGGAATCTAAAACTGGACTCACAGGATAGTTTCAAATCATAGAAAGTGAGAGTGTCAGTCCTCTTGTACTTAAGTCGGCATTCTGCCTTTTGTATTAAATTCGGATGCAATTTCTGTGTTTCATCGTCAATAAGAAGGTCCAAGGGATATAGTAAACCGGAAGTGAAGCATCGGAATCTAAAACTGGACTCACAGGAGAGGTTCAAAACATAGAAAGTTAGAGTGTCAGTCCTCTTGTACTTAAGTCGGCATTGTGCCTTTTGTATTACATTCGAATGCAATTTCTGTGTTTCATCGTCAATAAGAAGGTCCAAGGTATAAAGGAAACCTGAAGTGAAGCATCGGAATCTAAAACTGGACTCATTGGAGAGGTTAAATCACAGAAAGTTAGAGTGTCAGACCTCTTCTACTTAAGTTATCATTGTGCGTTTTGTATTAAATTCGGATGCAATTTCTTTGTTTCATCGTCAATAAGAAAGTACCAGGGATACAGTAAACCTGAAGTGAAGCATCGGAATCTAAAACTGGACTCACAGGAGAGGTTCAAATCATAGAAAGTGAGAGCGTCAGTCCTCTTGTACATAAGTCGGCATTGTGCCTTTTGTATTAAATTCGGATGCAATTTCTGTGTTTCATCGTCAATAAGAAGGTCCTAGGGATACTGTAAAAGTGAAGTGAAGCAGCGGAATCTAAAACTGCAGTCACAGAAGAGGTACATATCATAGAATGTTAGAGTGTCAGTCCTCTTGTACTTAAGTCGGAATTGTGCCCTTTGTATAAAACTCGGATGCAATTTCTGTGTTTCATCGTCAATAAGAAGGTCCAAGGGATACAGTAAACCTGATGTGAGGCATCGGAATCTAAAACTGGACTCACAGGAGAGGTTCAAATCATAGAAAGTTAGAGTGTCAGTCCTCTTGTACTTAAGTCGGCATTGTGCTTTTGTATTAAATTCGGATGCAATTTCTGTGTTTCATCGTCAATAAGAAGGTCCAAGGTATTCAGGAAACCTGAAGTGAAGCATCGGAATCTAAAACTGGGCTCACAGGAGAGGTTCAAATCATAGAAAGTTAGAGTGTCAGTCCTCTTGTACTTAAGTCGGCATTGTGCCTTTTGTATTAAATTCGGATGCAATTTCTGTGTTTCATCGTCAATAAGAAGGTTCAAGGTATAAAGGACACCTGAAGTGAAGCATCTGAATCTAAAACTGGACTCACTGGAGAGTTTTAAATCATAGAAAGTTAGAGTGACAGTCCTCTTGTACTTAAGTCGGCATTGTGCCTTTTGTATTAAATTAGGATGCAATTTCTGTGTTTCATCGTCAATAAGAAGGTCCAAGGTATAAAGGAAACCTGAAGTGAAGCATCCAAATCTATAACTGGACTCACTGGACAGGTTTAAATCATAGAAAGTTAGAGTGTCAGTCCTCTTGTAATTAAGTCGGCATTGTGCCATTTGTATTAAATTCGGATTCACTTTCTTTGTTTCATCGTCAATAAGAAGGCACCAGGGATACAGTAAACCTGAAGTGAAGCATCGGAATCTAAAACCGGACTCACAGGAGAGGTTCAAATCATAGAAAGTTAGAGTGTCAGTCCTCTTGTACTTAAGTCGGCATTGTGCCTTTTGTATTAAATTCGGATGCAATTTCTGTGTTTCATCGTCAATAAGAAGGTTCAAGGTATAAAGGACACCTGAAGTGAAGCATCTGAATCAAAAACTGGACTCACAGGAGAGGTTCAAATCATAGAAAGTGAGAGCGTCAGTCCTCTCGTACTTAAGTCGGCATTGTGCATTTGTACTAAATTCGGATGCAATTTCTGTTTTTTTCGTCAATATGAGGCTCCAAGGGATACAGTAAAAACAAAGTGAGGCATCGGAATCTAAAACTGGACTCACAGGAGAGGTTCAAATCATATAAGGTTAGTGTGTCAGTCCTCTTGTACTAATTCTGCATTGGGCCTTTTATATAAATTCGGATGCAATTTCTGTGTTTCATCGTCAATAAGAAGGTACAAGGGATATAGTAAACCGGAGGTGAAGCATCGGAATCTAAAACTGGACTCACAGGAGAGGTTCAAGTCATAGAATGTTAGAGTGTCAGTCTTATTGTACTTAAGTCGGCATTGTGCCTTTTGTATTAAATTCGGATGCAATTCATGTGTTTCATCGTCAATACGAAAGTCCAAGGTATACAGGAAACCTGAAGTGAAGCATCGGAATCTAAAACTGGACTCACAGGAGAGGTTCAAATCATAGAAAGTGAGAGTGTCATTCCTCTTTTACTAAAGTCGGCACCGTGCCTTTTGTATTAAATTCGGATGCAATTTCTGTGTTTCATCGTCATTAAGAAGGTCCAAGGTATAAAGGAAACATGAAGTAAAGCATCGGAATCTAAAACTGGACTCACAGGAGAGGTTCAAATCATAGCATGTTACAGTGTCAGTCGTCTTGTACTTAAGTCGGCATTGTGCCTTTTGTATTCAATTCGGATGCAATTTCTCTGTTTCATCGTCAATAGGATGGTCCAAGGTATACAGTAAACCTGAAGTGAAGCATCGGAATCTAAAACTGGACTCACAGGAGAGGTTCAAATCATAGAAAGTTAGAGTGTCAGTCCTCTTGTACTTAAGTCGGCATTCTGCCTTTTGTATTATATTCGGATGCAATTTCTGTGTTTCATCGGCAATAAGAAGGTCCAAGGGATACAGTAAACCTGAAGTGAGGCATCGGAATCTAAAACTGGACTCACAGGAGAGGTTCAAATCATAGAAACTTAGAGTGTCAATCCTGTTGTACTTAAGTCGGCACTGTGCCTTTTGTATTAAATTTGGATGCAATTTCTGTGTTTCATCGTCAATAAGAAGGTCCAAGGTATACAGTAAACCTGAAGTGAAGCATCGGAATCTAAAACTGGACTCACAGGAGAGGTTCAAATAATAGAGAGAGAGTGTGTCATTCCTCTTGTACTTAAGTCGGCATTCTGCCTTTTGTATTAAATTCGGAAGCAATTTCTGTGTTTCATCGTAAATAAGAAGGTCCAAGGTATAAAGGGGACCTGAAGTGAAGCATCGGAATCTAAACCTGGACTCACTGGAGAGGTTTAAATCATAGAAAGTTAGAGTGTCAGTCCTCTTGATTTTAAGTCGGCATAGTGCCATTTGTATTAAATTCGGATTCAATTACTTTGTTTCATCGTCAATAGGAAGGTACCAGGGATACAGTAAAACTGAAGTGAAGCATCGGAATCTAAAACTGGTCTCACAGGATAGGTTCAAATCAAAGAAAGTGAGGGTGTCAGTCCTCTTGTACTTAAGTCGGCATTGTGCCTTTTGTATTAAATTCGGATGCAATTTCTGTGTTTCATCGTCAATAAGAACGTACAAGGGATACAGTAAACCTGAAGTGAAGCATTGGAAACTAAAACAGGACTCACAGGATAGGTTCAAATCATAGAGAGTGAGAGTGTCAGTCCTCTTGTACATAAGTCAGCATTGTGCTTTTTGTATTAAAGTCGGATGTAATTTCTGTGTTCCATCGTCAATAAGAAGGTCCCAGGGATACAGTAAACCTGAAGTGAAGCATCGGAATCTAAAACTGGACTCACAGGAGAGGTTCAAATCATAGAAAGTGAGAGTGTCAGTCCTCTTGTACTTATTTAGGCATTGTGCCTTTTGTATTACGTTTTGATGCCATTTCTGTGTTTCATCGACAATAAGAAGGTCCAAGGGATACAGTAAAACTGAAGTGAAGCATCGGAATCTAAAACTGGACTCACAGGAGAGGTTCAAATCATAGAAAGTGAGAGTGTTAGTCCTCTTGTACTTAAGTCGGCATTGTGCCTTTTGTATTAATTTCGGATGCAATTTCTGTGTTTCATCGCCAATGAGAAAGTCCAAGGTATACAGTAAACCTGAAGTGAAGCATCGGGATCTAAAACTGGACTCAGAGGATAGTTTCAAATCATAGAAAGTCAGAGTGTCAGTCCTCTTGTACTTAAGTCGGCATTCTGCCTTTTGTATTAAATTCGGATGCAATTTCTGTGTTTCATCGTCAATAAGAGGGTCCAAGCTATACAGGAAACCTGAAGTGAAGCATCGATATCTAAAACTGGACTCACAGGAGAGGTTCAAATCATAGAAAGTGAGAGTGTCAGTCCTCTTGTACTTAAGTCGGAATTGTGCCTTTTGTATAAAATTCGGATGCAATATCTGTGTTTCATCGTCAATAAGAAGGTCCAAGGGATATAGTAAACCGGAAGTGAAGCATCGGAATCTAAAACTGGACTCACAGGAGAGGTTCAAATCATAGAAAGTTAGAGTGTCAGTCTTATTGTACTTATTTAGGCATTGTGCCTTTTGTATTACATTTTGATGCAATTTCTGAGTTTCATCGACAATACGAAGGTCCAAGGGATACAGTAAAACTGAAGTGAAGCATAGGAATCTAAAACTGGACTCACAGGAGAGGTTCAAATCATAGAAAGTGAGAGTGTTAGTCCTCTTGTACTTAAGTCGGCATTGTGCCTTTTGTATTAAATTCGGATGCAATTTCTGTGTTTCATCGCCAATGAGAAAGTCCAAGGTATACAGTAAACCTGAAGTGAAGCATCGGAATCTAAAACTGGACTCACAGGATAGTTTCAAATCATAGAAAGTGAGAGTGTCAGTCCTCTTGTACTTAAGTCGGCATTCTGCCTTTTGTATTTAATTCGGATGCAATTTCTGTGTTTCATCGTCAATAAGAAGGTCCAAGGTATACAGGAAACCTGAAGTGAAGCATCGATATCTAAAACTGGACTCACAGGAGAAGTTCAAACCATAGAAAGTGAGAGTGTCAGTCCTCTTGTACTTAAGTCGGAATTGTGCATTTTGTATAAAATTCGGATGCAATTTCTGTGTTTCATCGTCAATAAGAAGGTCCAAGGGATATAGTAAACCGGAAGTGAAGCATCGGAATCTAAAACTGGACTCACAGGAGAGGTTCAAATCATAGAAAGTAAGAGTGTCAGTCTTATTGTACTTAAGTCGGCATTGTGCCTTTTGTATTAAATTCGGATGCAATTCCTGTGTTTCATCGTCAATACGAAGGTCCAAGGTATACAGGAAACCTGAAGTGAAGCATCGGAATCTAAAACTGGACTCACAGGAGAGGTTCAAATCATAGAAAGTGAGAGTGTCATTCCTCTTGTACTTAAGTCGGCATCGTGCCTTTTGTATTAAATTCGGATGCAATTTCTGTGTTTCATCGTCAATAAGAAGGTCCAAATTATAAAGGAAACCTGAAGTAAAGCATCGGAATCTAAAACTGGACTCACAGGAGAGGTTCAAATCATAGAAAGTTAGACTGTCAGTCGTCTTGTACTTAAGTCGGCTTTGTGCCTTTTGTATTCAATTCGGATGCAATTTCTCTGTTTCATCGTCAATAGGATGGACCAAGGTATACAGTAAACCTTAAGTGAAGCATCGGAATCTAAAACTGGACTCACAGGAGAGGTTCAAATCATAGAAAGTTAGAGTGTCAGTCCTCTTGTACTTAAGTCGGCATTGTGCCTTTTGTATTATATTCGGATGCAATATCTGTGTTTCATCGTCAATAAGAAGGTCCAAGAGATACAGTAAACCTGAAGTGAGGCATCGGAATCTAAAACTGGACTCACAGGAGAGGTTCAAATCATAGAAACTTAGAGTGTCAATCCTGTTGTACTTAAGTCGGCACTGTGCCTTTTGTATTAAATTCGGATGCAATTTCTGTGTTTCATCGTCAATAAGAAGGTCCAAGGTATACAGTAAACCTGAAGTGAAGCATCGGAATCTAAAACTGGACTCACAGGAGAGGTTCAAATAATAGAGAGAGAGTGTGTCATTCCTCTTGTACTTAAGTCGGCATTCTGCCTTTTGTATTAAATTCGGATGCAATTTCTGTGTTTCATCGTAAATAAGAAGGTCCAAGGTATAAAGGGGACCTCAAGTGAAGCATCGGAATCTAAAACTGGACTCACTGGAGAGGTTCAAATCATAGAAAGTTAGAGTGTCAGTCCTCTTGATTTTAAGTCGGCATAGTGCCATTTGTATTAAATTCGGATTCAATTACTTTGTTTCATCGTCAATAGGAAGGTACCAGGGATACAGTAAAACTGAAGTGAAGCATCGGAATCTAAAACTGGTCTCACAGGATAGGTTCAAATCAAAGAAAGTGAGGGTGTCAGTCCTCTTGTACTTAAGTCGGCATTGTGCCTTTTGTATTAAATTCGGATGCAATTTCTGTGTTTCATCGTCAATAAGAACGTACAAGGGACACAGTAAACCTGAAGTGAAGCATTGGAAACTAAAACAGGACTCACAGCATAGGTTCAAATCATAGAGAGTGAGAGTGTCAGTCCTCTTGTACATAAGTCAGCATTGTGCTTTTTGTATTAAAGTCGGATGTAATTTCTGTGTTCCATCGTCAATAAGAAGGTCCCAGGGATACAGTAAACCTGAAGTGAAGCATCGGAATCTAAAACTGGACTCACAGGAGAGGTTCAAATCATAGAAAGTGAGAGTGTCAGTCCTCTTGTACTTATTTAGGCATTGTGCCTTTTGTATTACGTTTTGATGCCATTTCTGTGTTTCATCGACAATAAGAAGGTCCAAGGGATACAGTAAAACTGAAGTGAAGCATCGGAATCTAAAACTGGACTCACAGGAGAGGTTCAAATCATAGAAAGTGAGAGTGTTAGTCCTCTTGTACTTAAGTCGGCATTGTGCCTTTTGTATTAATTTCGGATGCAATTTCTGTGTTTCATCGCCAATGAGAAAGTCCAAGGTATACAGTAAACCTGAAGTGAAGCATCGGGATCTAAAACTGGACTCAGAGGATAGTTTCAAATCATAGAAAGTCAGAGTGTCAGTCCTCTTGTACTTAAGTCGGCATTCTGCCTTTTGTATTAAATTCGGATGCAATTTCTGTGTTTCATCGTCAATAAGAGGGTCCAAGCTATACAGGAAACCTGAAGTGAAGCATCGATATCTAAAACTGGACTCACAGGAGAGGTTCAAATCATAGAAAGTGAGAGTGTCAGTCCTCTTGTACTTAAGTCGGAATTGTGCCTTTTGTATAAAATTCGGATGCAATATCTGTGTTTCATCGTCAATAAGAAGGTCCAAGGGATATAGTAAACCGGAAGTGAAGCATCGGAATCTAAAACTGGACTCACAGGAGAGGTTCAAATCATAGAAAGTTAGAGTGTCAGTCTTATTGTACTTATTTAGGCATTGTGCCTTTTGTATTACATTTTGATGCAATTTCTGAGTTTCATCGACAATACGAAGGTCCAAGGGATACAGTAAAACTGAAGTGAAGCATAGGAATCTAAAACTGGACTCACAGGAGAGGTTCAAATCATAGAAAGTGAGAGTGTTAGTCCTCTTGTACTTAAGTCGGCATTGTGCCTTTTGTATTAAATTCGGATGCAATTTCTGTGTTTCATCGCCAATGAGAAAGTCCAAGGTATACAGTAAACCTGAAGTGAAGCATCGGAATCTAAAACTGGACTCACAGGATAGTTTCAAATCATAGAAAGTGAGAGTGTCAGTCCTCTTGTACTTAAGTCGGCATTCTGCCTTTTGTATTTAATTCGGATGCAATTTCTGTGTTTCATCGTCAATAAGAAGGTCCAAGGTATACAGGAAACCTGAAGTGAAGCATCGATATCTAAAACTGGACTCACAGGAGAAGTTCAAACCATAGAAAGTGAGAGTGTCAGTCCTCTTGTACTTAAGTCGGAATTGTGCATTTTGTATAAAATTCGGATGCAATTTCTGTGTTTCATCGTCAATAAGAAGGTCCAAGGGATATAGTAAACCGGAAGTGAAGCATCGGAATCTAAAACTGGACTCACAGGAGAGGTTCAAATCATAGAAAGTAAGAGTGTCAGTCTTATTGTACTTAAGTCGGCATTGTGCCTTTTGTATTAAATTCGGATGCAATTCCTGTGTTTCATCGTCAATACGAAGGTCCAAGGTATACAGGAAACCTGAAGTGAAGCATCGGAATCTAAAACTGGACTCACAGGAGAGGTTCAAATCATAGAAAGTGAGAGCGTCATTCCTCTTGTACTTAAGTCGGCATCGTGCCTTTTGTATTAAATTCGGATGCAATTTCTGTGTTTCATCGTCAATAAGAAGGTCCAAATTATAAAGGAAACCTGAAGTAAAGCATCGGAATCTAAAACTGGACTCACAGGAGAGGTTCAAATCATAGAAAGTTAGACTGTCAGTCGTCTTGTACTTAAGTCGGCTTTGTGCCTTTTGTATTCAATTCGGATGCAATTTCTCTGTTTCATCGTCAATAGGATGGACCAAGGTATACAGTAAACCTTAAGTGAAGCATCGGAATCTAAAACTGGACTCACAGGAGAGGTTCAAATCATAGAAAGTTAGAGTGTCAGTCCTCTTGTACTTAAGTCGGCATTGTGCCTTTTGTATTATATTCGGATGCAATATCTGTGTTTCATCGTCAATAAGAAGGTCCAAGAGATACAGTAAACCTGAAGTGAGGCATCGGAATCTAAAACTGGACTCACAGGAGCGGTTCAAATCATAGATATTTAGAGTGTCAATCCACTTGTACTTAAGTCGGCATTGTCCCTTTTGTATTAAATTCGGATGCAATTTCTGTGTTTCATCGTCAATAAGAAGGTCCAAGGTATACAGTAAACCTGAAGTGAAGCATCAGAATCTAAAACTGGACTCACAGGAGAGGTTCAAATAATAGAGAGAGAGTGTGTCATTCCTCTTGTACTTAAGTCGGCCTTGTGCCTTTTGTATTAAATTCGGAAGCAATTTCTGTGTTTCATCGTCAATAAGAAGGTCCAAGGTATAAAGGAAACCTGAAGTGAAGCATCGGAATTTAAAACTGGACCACTGGAGAGGTTTAAATCATAGAAAGTTAGAGTGTCAGTCCTCTTGTACTTAAGTCGGCATTGTGCCATTTGTATTAAATTCGGATTCAATTTCTTTGTTTCATCGTCAATAGGAAGGTACCACGGATACAGTAAACCTGAAGTGAAGCATCGGAATCTAAAACTGGTCTCACAGGATAGGTTCAAATCATAGAAAGTGAGGGTGTCAGTCCTCTTGTACGTAAGTCTGCATTGTGCCTTTTGTATTAAATTCGGATGCAATTTCTGTGTTTCATCGTCAATAAGAACGTACAAGGGATACAGTAAACCTGAAGTGAAGCATTGGAAACTAAAACAGGACTCACAGGATAGGTTCAAATCATAGAGAGTGAGAGTGTCAGTCCTCTTGTACATAAGTCAGCATTGTGCTTTTTGTATTAAAGTCGGATGTAATTTCTGTGTTTCATCGTCAATAAGAAGGTCCCAGGGATACAGTAAACCTGAAGTGAAGCATCGGAATCTAAAACTGGACTCACAGGAGAGGTTCAAATCATAGAAAGTGAGAGTGTCAGTCCTCTTGTACTTATTTAAGCATTGTGCCTTTTGTATTACGTTTTGATGCCATGTCTGAGTTTCATCGCCAATGAGGAAGTCCAAGGTATACAGTAAACCTGAAGTGAAGCATCGGAATCTAAAACTGGACTCACAGGAGAGGTTCAAATCATAGAAAGTTAGAGTGTCAGTCTTATTGTACTTAAGTCGGCATTGTGCCTTTTGTATTAAATTCGGATGCAATTCCTGTGTTTCATCGTCAATACGAAGGTCCAAGGTATACAGGAAACCTGAAGTGAAGCATCGGAATCTAAAACTGGACTCACAATAGAGTTTCAAATCATAGAAAGTGAGAGTGTCATTCCTCTTGTACTTAAGTCGGCATCGTGCCTTTTGTATTAAATTCGGATGCAATTTCTGTGTTTCATCGTCAATAAGAAGGTCCAAATTATAAAGGAAACCTGAAGTAAAGCATCGGAATCTAAAACTGGACTCACAGGAGAGGTTCAAATCATAGATAGTTAGAGTGTCAGTCGTCTTGTACTTAAGTCGGCTTTGTGCCTTTTGTATTCAATTCGGATGCAATTTCTCTGTTTCATCGTCAATAGGATGGTCCAAGGTATACAGTAAACCTTAAGTGAAGCATCGGAATCTAAAACTGGACTCACAGGAGAGGTTCAAATCATAGAAAGTTAGAGTGTCAGTCCTCTTGTACTTAAGTCGGCATTGTGCCTTTTGTATTATATTCGGATGCAATTTCTGTGTTTCATCGTCAATAAGAAGGTCCAAGAGATACAGTAAACCTGAAGTGAGGCAACGGAATCTAAAACTGGACTCACAGGAGCGCTTCAAATCATAGATATTTAGAGTGTCAATCCTCTTGTACTTAAGTCGGCATTGTGCCTTTTGTATTAAATTCGGATGCAATTTCTGTGTTTCATCGTCAATAAGAAGGTCCAAGGTATAAAGGAAACCTGAAGTGAAGCATCGGAATCTAAAACTGGACTCACTGGAGAGGTTTAAATCATAGAAAGTTAGAGTGTCAGTCCTCTTGTACTTAAGTCGGCATTGTGCCATTTGTATTAAATTCGGATTCAATTTCTTTGTTTCATCGTCAATAGGAAGGTAGCACGGATACAGTAAACCTGAAGTGAAGCATCGGAATCTAAAACTGGTCTCACAGGATAGGTTCAAATCGTAGAAAGTGAGGGTGTCAGTCCTCTTGTACGTAAGTCTGCATTGTGCCTTTTGTATTAAAGTCGGATGCAATTTCTGTGTTTCATCGTCAATAAGAACGTACAAGGGATACAGTAAACCTGAAGTGAAGCATTGGAAACTAAAACAGGACTCACAGGATAGGTTCAAATCATAGAGAGTGAGAGTGTCAGTCCTCTTGTACATAAGTCAGCATTGTGCTTTTTGTATTAAAGTCGGATGTAATTTCTGTGTTTCATCGTCAATAAGAAGGTCCCAGGGATACAGTAAACCTGAAGTGAAGCATCGGAATCAAAACTGGACTCACAGGAGAGGTTCAAATCATAGAAAGTGAGAGTGTCAGTCCTCTTGTACTTATTTAAGCATTGTGCCTTTTGTATTACGTTTTGATGCCATTTCTGTGTTTCATCGACAATAAGAAGGTCCAAGGGATACAGTAAAACTGAAGTGAAGCATCGGAATCTAAAACTGGACTCACAGGAGAGGTTCAAATCATTGAAAGTGAGAGTGTTAGTCCTCTTGTACTTAAGTCGGCATTGTGCCTTTTGTATTAAATTCGGATGCAATTTCTGTGTTTCATCGCCAATGAGGAAGTCCAAGGTATACAGTAAACCTGAAGTGAAGCATCGGAATCTAAAACTGGACTTACAGGATAGTTTCAAATCATAGAAAGTGAGAGTGTCAGTCCTCTTGTACTTAAGTCGGCATTCTGCCTTTTGTATTAAATTCGGATGCAATTTCTGTGTTTCATCGTCAATAAGAAGGTCCAAGAGATACAGTAAACCTGAAGTGAGGCATCGGAATCTAAAACTGGACTCACAGGAGCGGTTCAAATCATAGATATTTAGAGTGTCAATCCACTTGTACTTAAGTCGGCATTGTGCCTTTTGTATTAAATTCGGATGCAATTTCTGTGTTTCATCGTCAATAAGAAGGTCCAAGGTATACAGTAAACCTGAAGTGAAGCATCAGAATCTAAAACTGGACTCACAGGAGAGGTTCAAATAATAGAGAGAGAGTGTGTCATTCCTCTTGTACTTAAGTCGGCATTGTGCCTTTTGTATTAAATTCGGATGCAATTTCTGTGTTTCATCGTCAATAAGAAGGTCCAAGGTATAAAGGAAACATGAAGTGAAGCATCGTATCTAAAACTGGACTCACTGGAGAGGTTTAAATCATAGAAAGTTAGAGTGTCAGTCCTCTTGTACTTAAGTCGGCATTGTGCCATTTGTATTAAATTCGGATTCAATTTCTTTGTTTCATCGTCAATAGGAAGGTACCACGGATACAGTAAACCCGAAGTGAAGCATCGGAATCTAAAACTGGTCTCACAGGATAGGTTCAAATCATAGAAAGTGAGGGTGTCAGTCCTCTTGTACGTAAGTCTGCATTGTGCCTTTTGTATTAAATTCGGATGCAATTTCTGTGTTTCATCGTCAATAAGAACGTACAAGGGATACAGTAAACCTGAAGTGAAGCATTGGAAACTGAAACAGGACTCACAGGATAGGTTCAAATCATAGAGAGTGAGAGTGTCAGTCCTCTTGTACATAAGTCAGCATTGTGCTTTTTGTATTAAAGTCGGATGTAATTTCTGTGTTTCATCGTCAATAAGAAGGTCCCAGGGATACAGTAAACCTGAAGTGAAGCATCGGAATCTAAAACTGGACTCACTGGAGAGGTTCAAATCATAGAAAGTGAGAGTGTCAGTCCTCTTGTACTTATTTAAGCATTGTGCCTTTTGTATTACGTTTTGATGCCATTTCTGTGTTTCATCGACAATAAGAAGGTCCAAGGGATACAGTAAAACTGAAGTGAAGCATCGGAATCTAAAACTGGACTCACAGGAGAGGTTCAAATCATAGAAAGTGAGAGTGTTAGTCCTCTTGTACTTAAGTCAGCATTGTGCCTTTTGTATTAAATTCGGATGCAATTTCTGTGTTTCATCGCCAATGAGGAAGTCCAAGGTATACAGTAAACCTGAAGTGAAGCATCCGAATCTAAAACTGGACTTACAGGATAGTTTCAAATCATAGAAAGTGAGAGTGTCAGTCCTCTTGTACTTAAGTCGGCATTCTGCCTTTTGTATTAAATTGGGATGCAATTTCTGTGTTTCATCGTCAATAAGAAGGTCCAAGAGATACAGAAAACCTGAAGTGAGGCATCGGAATCTAAAACTGGACTCACAGGAGCGGTTCAAATCATATATATTTAGAGTGTCAATCCTCTTGTACTTAAGTCGGCATTGTGCTTTTTGTATTAAATTCGGATGCAATTTCTGTGTTTCATCGTCAATAAGAAGGTCCAAGGTATACAGTAAACCTGAAGTGAAGCATCGGAATCTAAAACTGGACTCACAGGAGAGGTTCAAATCATAGAAAGTGAGAGTGTCAGTCCTCTTGTACTTATTTAAGCATTGTGCCTTTTGTATTACGTTTTGATGCCATTTCTGTGTTTCATCGACAATAAGAAGGTCCAAGGGATACAGTAAAACTGAAGTGAAGCATCGGAATCTAAAACTGGACTCACAGGAGAGGTTCAAATCATAGAAAGTGAGAGTGTTAGTCCTCTTGTACTTAAGTCGGCATTGTGCCTTTTGTATTAAATTCGGATGCAATTTCTGTGTTTCATCGCCAATGAGGAAGTCCAAGGTATACAGTAAACCTGAAGTGAAGCATCGGAATCTAAAACTGGACTTAGAGGATAGTTTCAAATCATAGAAAGTGAGAGTGTCAGTCCTCTTGTACTTAAGTCGGCATTGTGCCTTTTGTATTAAATTCAGATGCAATTTCTGTGTTTCATCGTCAAAAAGAAAGTCCAAGGTATACAGTGAACCAGAAGTGAAGCATCGGAATCTAAAACTGGACTCACAGGAGGGGTTCAAACAATAGAGAGGGAGTGTGTCATTCCTCTTGTACTTAAGTCGGCATTGTGCCTTTTGTATTAAATTCGGATGCAATTTCTGTGTTTCATCGTCAATAAGAAGGTCCAAGGTATAAGGAAACCTGAAGTGAAGCATCGGAATCTAAAACTGGACTCACAGGAGAGGTTCAAATCATAGAAAGTTAGAGTGTCAGTCCTCTTGTACTTAAGTCGGCATTGTGCCTCTTGTATTAAATTCAGATGCAATTTCGTTGTTTCATCGTCAATAAGAAGGTACAAGGGATACAGTAAACCTCAAGTGAAGCATCGGAATCTAAAACTGGACTCACAGGAGTGGTTCAGATCATAGAAAGTGAGAGTGTCAGTCCACTTGTACTTAAGTCGGCATTGCGCCTTTGTATTAAATTCGGATGCAATTTCTGTGTTTCATCGTCAATAAGAAGGACCAAGGTATACAGCAAACCTGAAGTTAAGCATCGTAATCTAAAACTGGACTCTCAGTAGTGGTTCAAATCATAGAAAGTGAGAGTGTCAGTCCTCTTTGTACTGAAGTTGGCATTGTGCCTTTTGTATTAAATTCGGATGCAATTTTTGTGTTTCATCGTCAATAAGAACGTCCAAGGTATACAGGAAACCTGAAGTGAAGCATCGGAATCGAAAACTGGACTCACAGGAGAGGTTCAAATCATAGATAGTTTGTGTGTCAGTCCTCTTGTACTTAAGTCGGCATTGCGCCTTTTATATTAACTTCGGATGCAATTTCTGTGTTTCATCGTCAATAAGATGGTACAAGGGATACAGTAAACCTGAAGTGAAGCATTGGAAACTAAAACAGGACTCCAGGATAGGTTCAAATCATAGAGGGTGAGAGTGTCAGTCCTCTTGTACATAAGTCAGCATTGTGCCTTTTGCATTAAAATCGGATGTAATTTCTGTGTTTCATCGTCAATAAGAAGGTCCCAGGGATACAGTAAACCTGAAGTGAAGCATCGGAATCTAAATCTGGACTCACACGAGAGGTTCAAATCATAGAAAGTGAGAGTGTCAGTCCTCTTATACTTATTTAGGCATTGTGCCTTTTGTATTACATTTTGATGCAATCTCTGTGTTTCATCGACAATAAGAAGGTCCAAGGGATACAGTAAAACTGAAGTGAAGCATCGGAATCTAAAACTGGACTCACAGGAGAGGTTCAAATCATAGAAAGTGAGAGTGTCATCCCTCTTGTACTTAAGTGGGCATTGTGCTTTTTGTATTAAAGTCGGATGTAATTTCTGTGTTTCATCGCCAATGAGAAAGTCCAAGGTATACAGTAAACCTGAAGTGAAGCATCGGAATCTAAAACTGGCCTCACAGGATAGTTTCAAATCATAGAAAGTGAGAGTGTCAGTCCACTTGTACTTACGTCGGCATTCTGCCTTTTGTATTAAATTCGGATGCAATTTCTGTGTTTCATCGTCAATAAGATGGTCCAAGGTATACAGGAAACCTGAAGTGAAGCATCGATATCTAAAACTGGACTCACAGGAGAGGTTCAAATCATAGAAAGTGAGAGTGTCAGTCCTCTTGTACTTAAGTCGGAATTGTGGCTTTTGTATAAAATTCGGATGCAATTTCTGTGTTTCATCGTCAATAAGAAGGTCCAAGGGATATAGTAAACCGGAAGTGAAGCATCGGAATCTAAAACTGGACTCACAGGAGAGGTTCAAATCATAGAAAGTTAGAGTGTCAGTCTTATTGTACTTAAGTCGGCATTGAGCCTTTTGTATTAGATTCGGATGCAATTTCTGAGTTTCATCGTCAATACGAAGGTCCAAGTTATACAGGAAACCTGAAGTGAAGCATCGGAATCTAAAACTGGACTCACAGGAGAGGTTCAAATCATAGAAAGTGAGAGTGTCATTCCTCTTGTACTTAAGTCGGCATCGTGCCTTTTGTATTAAATTCGGTTGCAATTTCTGTGTTTCATCGTCAATAAGAAGGTCCAAGGTATAAAGGAAAGCTGAAGTAAAGCATCGGAATCTAAAACTGGACTCACAGGAGAGGTTCAAATCATAGAAAGTTAGAGTGTCAGTCGTCTTGTACTTAAGTCGGCATTGTGCCTTTTGTCTTCAATTCGGATGCAATTTCTCTGTTTCATCGTCAAAAGGAAGGTCCGAGGTATACAGTGAACCTGAAGTGAAGCATCGGAATCTAAAACTGGACTCACAGGAGAGGTTCAAATCATAGGAAGTTAGAGTGTCAGTCCTCTTGTACTTAAGTCGGCATTGTGACTTTTGTATTATATTCGGATGTAATTTCTGTGTTTCATCGTCAATAAGAAGGTCCAAAGGATACGGTAAACCTGAAGTGAGGCATCGGAATCTAATACTGGACTCACAGGAGAGGTTCAAATCATTGAAATTTAGAGTGTCAGTCCTCTTGTACTTAAGTCGGCATTGTGCCTTTTGTATTAAATTCGGATGCAATTTCTGTCTTTCATCGTCAATAAGAAGGTCCAAGGTATACAGTAAACCAGAAGTGAAGCATTGGAATCTAAAACTGGACTCATAGGAGAGGTTCAAATCATAGAAAGTTAGAGTGTCAGTCCTCTTGTACTTAAGTCGGCATTGTGACTTTTGTATTATATTCGGATGTAATTTCTGTGTTTCATCGTCAATAAGAAGGTCCAAGGGATACAGTAAACCTGAAGTGAGGCATCGGAATCTAAAACTGGACTCACAGGAAAGGTTCACATCATAGAAATTTAGAGTGTCAGTCCTCTTGTACTTAAGTCGGCATTGTGCCTTTTGTATTAAATTCGGATGCAATTTCTGTGTTTCATCGTCAATAAGAAGGTCCAAGGTATACAGTAAACCAGAAGTGAAGCATCGGAATCTAAAACTGGACTCACAGGAGAGGTTCAAATAATAGAGAGAGAGTGTATCATTCCTCGTGTACTTAAGTTGGCATTGTGCCTTTTGTATTAAATTCGGATGCAATTTCTGTGTTTCATCGTCAATAAGAAGGTCCAAAGGTATAAGGAAACCTGAAGTGAAGCATCGGAATCTAAAACTGGACTCACAGGAGAGGTTCAAATCATAGAAAGTTAGAGTGTCAGCCCTCTTGTACTTAAGTCGGCATTGTGCCTCTTGTATTAAATTCAGATGCAATTTCGTTGTTTCATCGTCAATAAGAAGGTACAAGGGATACAGTAAACCTCAAGTGAAGCATCGGAATCTAAAACTGGACTCACAGGAGAGGTTCAGATCATAGAAAGTGAGAGTGTCAGTCCACTTGTACTTAAGTCGGCATTGTGTCTTTATATTAAATTCGGATGCAATTTCTGTGTTTCATCGTCAATAAGAAGGTCCAAGGTATACAGCAAACCTGAAGTTAAGCATCGGAATCTAAAACTGGACTCTCAGTAGTGGTTCAAATCATAGAAAGTGAGAGAGTCAGTCCTCTTTGTACTTAAGTTGGCATTGTGCCTTTTGTATTAAATTCGATTGCAATTTCTGTGTTTCATCGTCAATAAGAACGTCCAAGGTATACAGGAAACCTGAAGTGAAGCATCGGAATCGAAAACTGGACTCACAGGAGAGGTTCAAATCATAGAAAGTTTGTGTGTCAGTCCTCTTGTACTTAAGACGGCATTGGGCCTTTTATATTAACTTCGGATGCAATTTCTGATTTTCATCGTCAATAAGAAAGTACAAGGGATACAGTAAACCTGAAGTGAAGCATTGGAAACTAAAACAGGACTCACAGGATAGGTTCAAATCATAGTGAGTGAGAGTGTCAGTCCTCTTGTACATAAGTCAACATTGTGCCTTTTGTATTAAAGTCGGATGCAATTTCTCTGTTTCATCGTCAATAAGAAGGTCCCAGGGATATAGTAAACCTGAAGTGAAGCATCGGAATCAAAAACCGGACTCACAGGAGAGGTTCAAATCATAGAAAGTGAGAGTGTCAGTCCTCTTGTACTTATTTAGGCATTGTGCCTTTTGTATTACATTTTGATGCAATTTCTGTGTTTCATCGACAACAAGAGGGTCCAAGGGATACAGTAAAACTGAAGTGAAGCATCGGAATCTAACACTGGACACACAGGAAAGGTACAAATCATAGAAAGTGAGAGTGTTAGTCCTCTTGTACTTAAGTCGGCTTTGTGCCTTTTGTATTAAATTCGGATGCAATTTCTGTGTTTCATCGTCAATAAGAAAGACCAAGGTATAAAGGAAACCTAAAGTGAAGCATCGGAATCTAAAACTGGACTCACAGGAGAGGTTCAAATCATAGAATGTTAGAGTGTCAGTCCTCTTGTACTTAAGGCGGCTTTGTGCCTTTTGAATTTAATTACGATGCAATTTCTGTGTTTCATCGTCAATAAGAAGGTCCAAGGTATACAGTGAACCTGAAGTGAAGCATCGGAATCTAAAACTGGACTCACAGGAGAGGTTCAAATCATGGAATGCTAGAGTGTCAGTTCTTTTGTACTTAAGTCGGCATTGTGCTTTTTGTATTAAATTCGGATGAAATCTCTGTGTTTCATCGTCAATAAGAAGGTCCAACGGATACAGTAAACCTAAAGTGAAGCATCTGAATCAAACACTGGACTCACAGGAGTGGTTCAAATCATAGAAAGTTAGAGTGTCAGTCCTCCTGTACTTAAGTCGGCATTGTGCCTTCTGTATTAAATTCCGATGCAATTTCTATGTTTCATCGCCAATAAGAAGGTCCAAGGTATACAGTAAACCTGAAGTGAAGCATCGGAATCCAAAACTGGACTCACAGGATAGTTTCAAATCATAGAAAGTGCGAGTGTCAGTCCTCTTGTACTTAAGTCGGCATTCTGCCTTTTGTATTAAATTTGGATGCAATTTCTGTGTTTCATCGTCAATAAGAAGGTCCAAGGTATACAGGAAACCTGAAGTGAAGCATCGATATCTAAAACTGGACTCACAGGAGAGGTTCAAATCATAGAAAGTGAGAGTGTCAGTCCTCTTGTACTTAAGTCGGAATTGTGGCTTTTGTATAAAATTCGGATGCAATTTCTGTGTTTCATCGTCAATAAGAAGGTCCAAGGGATATAGTAAACCGGAAGTGAAGCATCGGAATCTAAAACTGGACTCACAGGAGAGGTTCAAATCATAGAAAGTTAGAGTGTCAGTCTTATTGTACTTAGGTCGGCATTGAGCCTTTTGTATTAGATTCGGATGCAATTTCTGAGTTTCATCGTCAATACGAAGGTCCAAGTTATACAGGAAACCTGAAGTGAAGCATCGGAATCTAAAACTGGACTCACAGGAGAGGTTCAAATCATAGAAAGTGAGAGTGTCATTCCTCTTGTACTTAAGTCGGCATCGTGCCTTTTGTATTAAATTCGGTTGCAATTTCTGTGTTTCATCGTCAATAAGAAGGTCCAAGGTATAAAGGAAAGCTGAAGTAAAGCATCGGAATCTAAAACTGGACTCACAGGAGAGGTTCAAATCATAGAAAGTTAGAGTGTCAGTCGTCTTGTACTTAAGTCGGCATTGTGCCTTTTGTCTTCAATTCGGATGCAATTTCTCTGTTTCATCGTCAAAAGGAAGGTCCGAGGTATACAGTGAACCTGAAGTGAAGCATCGGAATCTAAAACTGGACTCACAGGAGAGGTTCAAATCATAGGATGTTAGAGTGTCAGTCCTCTTGTACTTAAGTCGGCATTGTGCCTTTTGTATTAAATTCGGATGCAATTTCTGTGTTTCATCGTCAATAAGAAGGTCCAAGGTATACAGTAAACCAGAAGTGAAGCATCGGAATCTAAAACTGGACTCACAGGAGAGGTTCAAATAATAGAGAGAGAGTGTGTCATTCCTCGTGTACTTAAGTTGGCATTGTGCCTTTTGTATTAAATTCGGATGCAATTTCTGTGTTTCATCGTCAATAAGAAGGTCCAAAGGTATAAGGAAACCTGAAGTGAAGCATCGGAATCTAAAACTGGACTCACAGGAGAGGTTCAAATCATAGAAAGTTAGAGTGTCAGCCCTCTTGTACTTAAGTCGGCATTGTGCCTCTTGTATTAAATTCAGATGCAATTTCGTTGTTTCATCGTCAATAAGAAGGTACAAGGGATACAGTAAACCTCAAGTGAAGCATCGGAATCTAAAACTGGACTCACAGGAGAGGTTCAGATCATAGAAAGTGAGAGTGTCAGTCCACTTGTACTTAAGTCGGCATTGTGTCTTTGTATTAAATTCGGATGCAATTTCTGTGTTTCATCGTCAATAAGAAGGTCCAAGGTATACAGCAAACCTGAAGTTAAGCATCGGAATCTAAAACTGGACTCTCAGTAGTGGTTCAAATCATAGAAAGTGAGAGAGTCAGTCCTCTTTGTACTTAAGTTGGCATTGTGCCTTTTGTATTAAATTCGATTGCAATTTCTGTGTTTCATCGTCAATAAGAACGTCCAAGGTATACAGGAAACCTGAAGTGAAGCATCGGAATCGAAAACTGGACTCACAGGAGAGGTTCAAATCATAGAAAGTTTGTGTGTCAGTCCTCTTGTACTTAAGACGGCATTGGGCCTTTTATATTAACTTCGGATGCAATTTCTGATTTTCATCGTCAATAAGAAAGTACAAGGGATAAAGTAAACCTGAAGTGAAGCATTGGAAACTAAAACAGGACTCACAGGATAGGTTCAAATCATAGAGAGTGAGAGTGTCAGTCCTCTTGTACATAAGTCAACATTGTGCCTTTTGTATTAAAGTCGGATGCAATTTCTCTGTTTCATCGTCAATAAGAAGGTCCCAGGGATATAGTAAACCTGAAGTGAAGCATCGGAATCAAAAACCGGACTCACAGGAGAGGTTCAAATCATAGAAAGTGAGAGTGTCAGTCCTCTTGTACTTATTTAGGCATTGTGCCTTTTGTATTACATTTTGATGCAATTTCTGTGTTTCATCGACAACAAGAGGGTCCAAGGGATACAGTAAAACTGAAGTGAAGCATCGGAATCTAACACTGGACACACAGGAAAGGTACAAATCATAGAAAGTGAGAGTGTTAGTCCTCTTGTACTTAAGTCGGCTTTGTGCCTTTTGTATTAAATTCGGATGCAATTTCTGTGTTTCATCGTCAATAAGAAAGACCAAGGTATAAAGGAAACCTAAAGTGAAGCATCGGAATCTAAAACTGGACTCACAGGAGAGGTTCAAATCATAGAATGTTAGAGTGTCAGTCCTCTTGTACTTAAGGCGGCTTTGTGCCTTTTGAATTTAATTACGATGCAATTTCTGTGTTTCATCGTCAATAAGAAGGTCCAAGGTATACAGTGAACCTGAAGTGAAGCATCGGAATCTAAAACTGGACTCACAGGAGAGGTTCAAATCATGGAATGCTAGAGTGTCAGTTCTTTTGTACTTAAGTCGGCATTGTGCTTTTTGTATTAAATTAGGATGTAATTTCTGTGTTTCATCGTCAATAAGAAGGTCCAAAGGATACAGTAAACCTGAAGTGAGGCATCGGAATCTAATACTGGACTCACAGGAGAGGTTCAAATCATTGAAATTTAGAGTGTCAGTCCTCTTGTACTTAAGTCGGCATTGTGCCTTTTGTATTAAATTCGGATGCAATTTCTGTCTTTCATCGTCATTAAGAAGGTCCAAGGTATACAGTAAACCAGAAGTGAAGCATTGGAATCTAAAACTGGACTCATAGGAGAGGTTCAAATCATAGAAAGTTAGAGTGTCAGTCCTCTTGTACTTAAGTCGGCATTGTGACTTTTGTATTATATTCGGATGTAATTTCTGTGTTTCATCGTCAATAAGAAGGTCCAAGGGATACAGTAAACCTGAAGTGAGGCATCGGAATCTAAAACTGGACTCACAGGAAAGGTTCACATCATAGAAATTTAGAGTGTCAGTCCTCTTGTACTTAAGTCGGCATTGTGCCTTTTGTATTAAATTCGGATGCAATTTCTGTGTTTCATCGTCAATAAGAAGGTCCAAGGTATACAGTAAACCAGAAGTGAAGCATCGGAATCTAAAACTGGACTCACAGGAGAGGTTCAAATAATAGAGAGAGAGTGTGTCATTCCTCGTGTACTTAAGTTGGCATTGTGCCTTTTGTATTAAATTCGGATGCAATTTCTGTGTTTCATCGTCAATAAGAAGGTCCAAAGGTATAAGGAAACCTGAAGTGAAGCATCGGAATCTAAAACTGGACTCACAGGAGAGGTTCAAATCATAGAAAGTTAGAGTGTCAGCCCTCTTGTACTTAAGTCGGCATTGTGCCTCTTGTATTAAATTCAGATGCAATTTCGTTGTTTCATCGTCAATAAGAAGGTACAAGGGATACAGTAAACCTCAAGTGAAGCATCGGAATCTAAAACTGGACTCACAGGAGAGGTTCAGATCATAGAAAGTGAGAGTGTCAGTCCACTTGTACTTAAGTCGGCATTGTGTCTTTGTATTAAATTCGGATGCAATTTCTGTGTTTCATCGTCAATAAGAAGGTCCAAGGTATACAGCAAACCTGAAGTTAAGCATCGGAATCTAAAACTGGACTCTCAGTAGTGGTTCAAATCATAGAAAGTGAGAGAGTCAGTCCTCTTTGTACTTAAGTTGGCATTGTGCCTTTTGTATTAAATTCGATTGCAATTTCTGTGTTTCATCGTCAATAAGAACGTCCAAGGTATACAGGAAACCTGAAGTGAAGCATCGGAATCGAAAACTGGACTCACAGGAGAGGTTCAAATCATAGAAAGTTTGTGTGTCAGTCCTCTTGTACTTAAGACGGCATTGGGCCTTTTATATTAACTTCGGATGCAATTTCTGATTTTCATCGTCAATAAGAAAGTACAAGGGATACAGTAAACCTGAAGTGAAGCATTGGAAACTAAAACAGGACTCACAGGATAGGTTCAAATCATAGTGAGTGAGAGTGTCAGTCCTCTTGTACATAAGTCAACATTGTGCCTTTTGTATTAAAGTCGGATGCAATTTCTCTGTTTCATCGTCAATAAGAAGGTCCCAGGGATATAGTAAACCTGAAGTGAAGCATCGGAATCAAAAACCGGACTCACAGGAGAGGTTCAAATCATAGAAAGTGAGAGTGTCAGTCCTCTTGTACTTATTTAGGCATTGTGCCTTTTGTATTACATTTTGATGCAATTTCTGTGTTTCATCGACAACAAGAGGGTCCAAGGGATACAGTAAAACTGAAGTGAAGCATCGGAATCTAACACTGGACACACAGGAAAGGTACAAATCATAGAAAGTGAGAGTGTTAGTCCTCTTGTACTTAAGTCGGCTTTGTGCCTTTTGTATTAAATTCGGATGCAATTTCTGTGTTTCATCGTCAATAAGAAAGACCAAGGTATAAAGGAAACCTAAAGTGAAGCATCGGAATCTAAAACTGGACTCACAGGAGAGGTTCAAATCATAGAATGTTAGAGTGTCAGTCCTCTTGTACTTAAGGCGGCTTTGTGCCTTTTGAATTTAATTACGATGCAATTTCTGTGTTTCATCGTCAATAAGAAGGTCCAAGGTATACAGTGAACCTGAAGTGAAGCATCGGAATCTAAAACTGGACTCACAGGAGAGGTTCAAATCATGGAATGCTAGAGTGTCAGTTCTTTTGTACTTAAGTCGGCATTGTGCTTTTTGTATTAAATTCGGATGAAATCTCTGTGTTTCATCGTCAATAAGAAGGTCCAACGGATACAGTAAACCTAAAGTGAAGCATCTGAATCAAACACTGGACTCACAGGAGTGGTTCAAATCATAGAAAGTTAGAGTGTCAGTCCTCCTGTACTTAAGTCGGCATTGTGCCTTCTGTATTAAATTCCGATGCAATTTCTATGTTTCATCGCCAATAAGAAGGTCCAAGGTATACAGTAAACCTGAAGTGAAGCATCGGAATCCAAAACTGGACTCACAGGATAGTTTCAAATCATAGAAAGTGCGAGTGTCAGTCCTCTTGTACTTAAGTCGGCATTCTGCCTTTTGTATTAAATTTGGATGCAATTTCTGTGTTTCATCGTCAATAAGAAGGTCCAAGGTATACAGGAAACCTGAAGTGAAGCATCGATATCTAAAACTGGACTCACAGGAGAGGTTCAAATCATAGAAAGTGAGAGTGTCAGTCCTCTTGTACTTAAGTCGGAATTGTGGCTTTTGTATAAAATTCGGATGCAATTTCTGTGTTTCATCGTCAATAAGAAGGTCCAAGGGATATAGTAAACCGGAAGTGAAGCATCGGAATCTAAAACTGGACTCACAGGAGAGGTTCAAATCATAGAAAGTTAGAGTGTCAGTCTTATTGTACTTAGGTCGGCATTGAGCCTTTTGTATTAGATTCGGATGCAATTTCTGAGTTTCATCGTCAATACGAAGGTCCAAGTTATACAGGAAACCTGAAGTGAAGCATCGGAATCTAAAACTGGACTCACAGGAGAGGTTCAAATCATAGAAAGTGAGAGTGTCATTCCTCTTGTACTTAAGTCGGCATCGTGCCTTTTGTATTAAATTCGGTTGCAATTTCTGTGTTTCATCGTCAATAAGAAGGTCCAAGGTATAAAGGAAAGCTGAAGTAAAGCATCGGAATCTAAAACTGGACTCACAGGAGAGGTTCAAATCATAGAAAGTTAGAGTGTCAGTCGTCTTGTACTTAAGTCGGCATTGTGCCTTTTGTCTTCAATTCGGATGCAATTTCTCTGTTTCATCGTCAAAAGGAAGGTCCGAGGTATACAGTGAACCTGAAGTGAAGCATCGGAATCTAAAACTGGACTCACAGGAGAGGTTCAAATCATAGGATGTTAGAGTGTCAGTCCTCTTGTACTTAAGTCGGCATTGTGCCTTTTGTATTAAATTCGGATGCAATTTCTGTGTTTCATCGTCAATAAGAAGGTCCAAGGTATACAGTAAACCAGAAGTGAAGCATCGGAATCTAAAACTGGACTCACAGGAGAGGTTCAAATAATAGAGAGAGAGTGTGTCATTCCTCGTGTACTTAAGTTGGCATTGTGCCTTTTGTATTAAATTCGGATGCAATTTCTGTGTTTCATCGTCAATAAGAAGGTCCAAAGGTATAAGGAAACCTGAAGTGAAGCATCGGAATCTAAAACTGGACTCACAGGAGAGGTTCAAATCATAGAAAGTTAGAGTGTCAGCCCTCTTGTACTTAAGTCGGCATTGTGCCTCTTGTATTAAATTCAGATGCAATTTCGTTGTTTCATCGTCAATAAGAAGGTACAAGGGATACAGTAAACCTCAAGTGAAGCATCGGAATCTAAAACTGGACTCACAGGAGAGGTTCAGATCATAGAAAGTGAGAGTGTCAGTCCACTTGTACTTAAGTCGGCATTGTGTCTTTGTATTAAATTCGGATGCAATTTCTGTGTTTCATCGTCAATAAGAAGGTCCAAGGTATACAGCAAACCTGAAGTTAAGCATCGGAATCTAAAACTGGACTCTCAGTAGTGGTTCAAATCATAGAAAGTGAGAGAGTCAGTCCTCTTTGTACTTAAGTTGGCATTGTGCCTTTTGTATTAAATTCGATTGCAATTTCTGTGTTTCATCGTCAATAAGAACGTCCAAGGTATACAGGAAACCTGAAGTGAAGCATCGGAATCGAAAACTGGACTCACAGGAGAGGTTCAAATCATAGAAAGTTTGTGTGTCAGTCCTCTTGTACTTAAGACGGCATTGGGCCTTTTATATTAACTTCGGATGCAATTTCTGATTTTCATCGTCAATAAGAAAGTACAAGGGATAAAGTAAACCTGAAGTGAAGCATTGGAAACTAAAACAGGACTCACAGGATAGGTTCAAATCATAGAGAGTGAGAGTGTCAGTCCTCTTGTACATAAGTCAACATTGTTCCTTTTGTATTAAAGTCGGATGCAATTTCTCTGTTTCATCGTCAATAAGAAGGTCCCAGGGATATAGTAAACCTGAAGTGAAGCATCGGAATCAAAAACCGGACTCACAGGAGAGGTTCAAATCATAGAAAGTGAGAGTGTCAGTCCTCTTGTACTTATTTAGGCATTGTGCCTTTTGTATTACATTTTGATGCAATTTCTGTGTTTCATCGACAACAAGAGGGTCCAAGGGATACAGTAAAACTGAAGTGAAGCATCGGAATCTAACACTGGACACACAGGAAAGGTACAAATCATAGAAAGTGAGAGTGTTAGTCCTCTTGTACTTAAGTCGGCTTTGTGCCTTTTGTATTAAATTCGGATGCAATTTCTGTGTTTCATCGTCAATAAGAAAGACCAAGGTATAAAGGAAACCTAAAGTGAAGCATCGGAATCTAAAACTGGACTCACAGGAGAGGTTCAAATCATAGAATGTTAGAGTGTCAGTCCTCTTGTACTTAAGGCGGCTTTGTGCCTTTTGAATTTAATTACGATGCAATTTCTGTGTTTCATCGTCAATAAGAAGGTCCAAGGTATACAGTGAACCTGAAGTGAAGCATCGGAATCTAAAACTGGACTCACAGGAGAGGTTCAAATCATGGAATGCTAGAGTGTCAGTTCTTTTGTACTTAAGTCGGCATTGTGCTTTTTGTATTAAATTCGGATGTAATTTCTGTGTTTCATCGTCAATAAGAAGGTCCAAAGGATACAGTAAACCTGAAGTGAGGCATCGGAATCTAATACTGGACTCACAGGAGAGGTTCAAGTCATTGAAATTTAGAGTGTCAGTCCTCTTGTACTTAAGTCGGCATTGTGCCTTTTGTATTAAATTCGGATGCAATTTCTGTCTTTCATCGTCATTAAGAAGGTCCAAGGTATACAGTAAACCAGAAGTGAAGCATTGGAATCTAAAACTGGACTCATAGGAGAGGTTCAAATCATAGAAAGTTAGAGTGTCAGTCCTCTTGTACTTAAGTCGGCATTGTGACTTTTGTATTATATTCGGATGTAATTTCTGTGTTTCATCGTCAATAAGAAGGTCCAAGGGATACAGTAAACCTGAAGTGAGGCATCGGAATCTAAAACTGGACTCACAGGAAAGGTTCACATCATAGAAATTTAGAGTGTCAGTCCTCTTGTACTTAAGTCGGCATTGTGCCTTTTGTATTAAATTCGGATGCAATTTCTGTGTTTCATCGTCAATAAGAAGGTCCAAGGTATACAGTAAACCAGAAGTGAAGCATCGGAATCTAAAACTGGACTCACAGGAGAGGTTCAAATAATAGAGAGAGAGTGTGTCATTCCTCGTGTACTTAAGTTGGCATTGTGCCTTTTGTATTAAATTCGGATGCAATTTCTGTGTTTCATCGTCAATAAGAAGGTCCAAAGGTATAAGGAAACCTGAAGTGAAGCATCGGAATCTAAAACTGGACTCACAGGAGAGGTTCAAATCATAGAAAGTTAGAGTGTCAGCCCTCTTGTACTTAAGTCGGCATTGTGCCTCTTGTATTAAATTCAGATGCAATTTCGTTGTTTCATCGTCAATAAGAAGGTACAAGGGATACAGTAAACCTCAAGTGAAGCATCGGAATCTAAAACTGGACTCACAGGAGAGGTTCAGATCATAGAAAGTGAGAGTGTCAGTCCACTTGTACTTAAGTCGGCATTGTGTCTTTGTATTAAATTCGGATGCAATTTCTGTGTTTCATCGTCAATAAGAAGGTCCAAGGTATACAGCAAACCTGAAGTTAAGCATCGGAATCTAAAACTGGACTCTCAGTAGTGGTTCAAATCATAGAAAGTGAGAGAGTCAGTCCTCTTTGTACTTAAGTTGGCATTGTGCCTTTTGTATTAAATTCGATTGCAATTTCTGTGTTTCATCGTCAATAAGAACGTCCAAGGTATACAGGAAACCTGAAGTGAAGCATCGGAATCGAAAACTGGACTCACAGGAGAGGTTCAAATCATAGAAAGTTTGTGTGTCAGTCCTCTTGTACTTAAGACGGCATTGGGCCTTTTATATTAATTCGGATGCAATTTCTGATTTTCATCGTCAATAAGAAAGTACAAGGGATACAGTAAACCTGAAGTGAAGCATTGGAAACTAAAACAGGACTCACAGGATAGGTTCAAATCATAGAGAGTGAGAGTGTCAGTCCTCTTGTACATAAGTCAACATTGTGCCTTTTGTATTAAAGTCGGATGCAATTTCTCTGTTTCATCGTCAATAAGAAGGTCCCAGGGATATAGTAAACCTGAAGTGAAGCATCGGAATCAAAAACCGGACTCACAGGAGAGGTTCAAATCATAGAAAGTGAGAGTGTCAGTCCTCTTGTACTTATTTAGGCATTGTGCCTTTTGTATTACATTTTGATGCAATTTCTGTGTTTCATCGACAACAAGAGGGTCCAAGGGATACAGTAAAACTGAAGTGAAGCATCGGAATCTAACACTGGACACACAGGAAAGGTACAAATCATAGAAAGTGAGAGTGTTAGTCCTCTTGTACTTAAGTCGGCTTGGTGCCTTTTGTATTAAATTCGGATGCAATTTCTGTGTTTCATCGTCAATAAGAAAGACCAAGGTATCAAGGAAACCTAATGTGAAGCATCGGAATCTAAAACTGGACTCACAGGAGAGGTTCAAATCATAGAATGTTAGAGTGTCAGTCCTCTTGTACTTAAGGCGGCTTTGTGCCTTTTGAATTTAATTACGATGCAATTTCTGTGTTTCATCGTCAATAAGAAGGTCCAAGGTATACAGTGAACCTGAAGTGAAGCATCGGAATCTAAAACTGGACTCACAGGAGAGGTTCAAATCATGGAATGCTAGAGTGTCAGTTCTTTTGTACTTAAGTCGGCATTGTGCTTTTTGTATTAAATTCGGATGAAATCTCTGTGTTTCATCGTCAATAAGAAGGTCCAACGGATACAGTAAACCTAAAGCGAAGCATCTGAATCAAACACTGGACTCACAGGAGTGGTTCAAATCATAGAAAGTTAGAGTGTCAGTCCTCCTGTACTTAAGTCGGCATTGTGCCTTTTGTATTAAATTCCGATGCAATTTCTATGTTTCATCGCCAATAAGAAGGTCCAAGGTATACAGTAAACCTGAAGTGAAGCATCGGAATCCAAAACTGGACTCACAGGATAGTTTCAAATCATAGAAAGTGCGAGTGTCAGTCCTCTTGTACTTAAGTCGGCATTCTGCCTTTTGTATTAAATTTGGATGCAATTTCTGTGTTTCATCGTCAATAAGAAGGTCCAAGGTATACAGGAAACCTGAAGTGAAGCAACGATATCTAAAACTGGACTCACAGGAGAGGTGCAAATCATAGAAAGTTAGTGTGTCAGTCCTTTTGTACTAATTCTGCATTGGGCCTTTTATATTAAATTCGGATGCAATTTCTGTGTTTCATCGTCAATAAGCAGGTACAACTGATACAGTAAACCTGAAGTGAAGCATCGGAATCTAAAACTGGACTCACAGGATAGGTTCAAATCATAGAAAGTGAGGGTGTCATTCCTCTTGTACTTAAGTCGGCATTGTGCCTTTTGTATTAAATTCGGATGCAATTTCTGTGTTTCATCGTCAATAAGAAAGTCAAAGGGATATAGTAAACCGGAAGTGAAGCATCGGAATCTAAAACTGGACTCACAGGAGAGGTTCAAATCATAGAAAGTTAGAGTGTCAGTCCTCTTGTACTTAAGTCGGCATTGTGCCTTTTGTATTAAATTCTGATGCAATTTCTGTGTTTCATCGACAAAAAAAGGCCCAAGGTATACAGGAAACCTGAAGTGAAGCATCGGAATCAAAAACTGGACTCACAGGAGAGGTTCAAATCACAGAAAGTGAGAGTGTCAGTCCTCTTGTACTTAAGTCGGTATTGTGCCTTTTGTATTAAATTCGGATGCAATTTCTGTGTTTCATTGTCAATTAGAAGGTCCAAGGTATAAAGGAAACCTGAAGTGAAGCATCGGAATATAAAACTGGGCTCACTGGAGAGGTTTAAATCATAAAAAGTTAGAGTGTCAGACCTCTTGTACTTAAGTCATCGTTATGCCTTTTGTATTAAATTCGGTTGCAATTTCTTTGTTTCATCGTCAATAAGAAAGTACCAGTCATACAGAAAACCTGAAGTGAAGCATCGGAATCTAAAACTGGACTCACAGGAGAGGTTCAAATCATAGAAAGTGAGAGTGTCAGTCCTCTTGTACATAAGTCGGCATTGTGCCTTTTGTATCAAATTCGGATGCAATTTCTGTTTTTGGTCGTCAATAAGGTCCAAGGGATTCAGTAAACCTGAAGTGAAGTTCTGGAATCTAAAACTGGAGTCACAGAAGAGGTTCAAAACAAAGAATGTTAGAGTGTCAGTCCTCTTGTACATAAGTCGGCATTGTGCCTTTTGTATTAAAATCGGATGCAATTTCTGTGTATCATCGTCAATAAGAAGGTCCAAGGGATACTGTAAACCTGAAGTGAAGCATTGGAATCTAAAACTGGACTCACAGGAGAGGTTCAAATCATAGAAAGTGAGAGTGTCAGTCCTCTTGTACTTATTTAGGCATTGTGCCTTTTGTATTACATTTTGAGGCAATTTCTGTGTTTCATCGACAATAAGAAGGTCCAAGGGATACAGTAAAACTGAAGTGAAGCATCGGAATCTAAAACTGGACTCACAGGAGAAGTTCAAATCATAGAAAGTGAGAGTGTTAGTCCTCTTGTACTTAAGTCGGCATTGTGTCTTTTGTATTAAATTCGGATGCAATTTCTGTGTTTCATCGCCAATAAGATGGTCCAAGGTATACAGTAAACCTGAAGTGAAGCATCGTAGTCTAAAACTGGACTCACAGGATAGTTTCAAATCATAGTAAGTGAGAGTGTCAGTCCTCTTGTACTTAAGTCGGCATTCTGCCTTTTGTATTAAATTCGGATGCAATTTCTGTGTTTCATCGTCAATAAGAAGGTCCAAGGTATAAAGGAAACCTGAAGTGAAGCATCAGAATCTAAAACTAGACTCACTGGAGAGGTATAAATCATGGAAAGTTAGAGTGTCAGTCCTCTTGTACTTAAGTCGGCATTGTGCCATTTGTAATAAATTCGGATGCAATTTCTTTGTTTCATCGTCAATAAGAAGGTACAAGGGATACAGTAAACCTGAAGTGAAGCATCGGAATCTAAAACTGGACTCACAGGATAGGTTCAAATCATAGAAAGTGAGGGTGTCATTCCTCTTGTACTTAAGTCATCATTATGCCTTTTGTATTAAATTCGGTTGCAATTTCTTTGTTTCATCGTCAATAAGAAAGTACCAGGGATACAGAAAACCTGAAGTGAAGCATCGGAATCTAAAACTGGACTCACAGGAGTGGTTCAAATCATAGAAAGTGAGAGTGTCAGTCCTCTTGTACATAAGTCGGCATTGTGCCTCTTGTATTAAATTCTAATGCAATTTCTGTGTATCATCGTCAATAAGAAGGTCCAAGGGATACTGTAAACCTGAAGTGAAGCAGCGGAATCTAAAACTGGACTCAAAGGAGAGGTTCAAATCATAGAAAATTAGAGTGTCAGTCCTCTGGTCATTAAGTCGGCATTGTGCCTTTTGTATTAAATTCGGATGCAATTTCTGTTTTTGGTCATCAATAAGAAGGTCCAGGGGATTCAGTAAACCTGAAGTGAAGTTCCGGAATCTAAACCTGGAGTCACAGAAGAGGTTCAAAACAAAGAATGTTAGAGTGTCAGTCCTCTTGTACTTAAGTCGGAATTGTGCCTTTTGTATAAAACTCCAATGCAAATTCTGTGTTTCATCGTCAATAAGATGGTTCAAGGGATACAGTAAACCTGAAGTGAGGCATCGGAATCTAAAACTGGACTCACAGGAGAGGTTCAAATCATAGAAAGTGAGGGTGTCAGTCCTCTTGTACTTAAGTCGGCATTTAGCATTTTGTATTAAATTCGGATGCAATTTCTGTGTTTCATCGTCAATAAGAAGGTGCAAGGGATACAGTAAACCTGAAGTGAAGCATCGGAATCTAAAACTGGACTCACAGGAGAGGTTCAAATCATAGAAAGTGAGAGTGTCAGTCCTCTTGTACTTATTTAGGCATTGTGCCTTTTGTATTACATTTTGAGGCAATTTCTGTGTTTCATCGACAATAAGAAGGTCCAAGGGATACAGAAAAACTGAAGTGAAGCATCGGAATCTAAAACTGGACTCACAGGATAGTTTCAAATAATAGAAAGTGAGAGTGTCAGTCCTCTTGTACTTAAGTCGGCATTCTGCCTTTTGTATTAAATTCGGATGCAATTTCTGTGTTTGATCGCCAGTAAGAAGGTCCAAGGTATAAAGGAAACCTGAAGTGAAGCATCGGAATCTAAAACTGGACTCACTGGAAAGGTATAAATCATGGAAAGTTAGAGTGTCAGTCCTCTTGTACTTAAGTCGGCATTGTGCCATTTGTAATATATTCGGATACAATTTCTTTGTTTCATCGTCAATAAGAAGGTACCAGGGATACAGTAAACCTGAAGTGAAGCATCGGAATCTAATACTGGACTCACAGGAGAGTTTCAAATCATAGAAAGTCAGAATGTCAGTCCTCTTGTACTTATGTCGGCATTGTGCCTTTTATATTACATTCCGATGCAATTTCTGTGTTTCATCGTCAATACGAAACTCCAAGGTATGCAGTAAACCTGACGTGAAGCATCGGAATCTAAAACTGGACTCACAGGAGAGGTTCAAATCATAGAAAGTGAGAGTGTCAGTCCTCTTGTACTTAAGTCGGCATTGTGCCTTTTGTATTAAATTCGGATGCAATTTCTGTTTTCCATCGTCAATATGAAGGTCCAAGGTTTACAGTAAAAATGAAGTGAAGCATCGGAATTTAAAACTGGACTCACAGGAGAGGTTCAAATCATAGAAGGTTAGTGTGTCAGTCCTCTTGAACTAATTCTGCACTGGGCATTTTATATTAAATTCGGATGCAATTTCTGTGTTTCATCGTCAATAAGCAGGTACAAGGGATACAGTAAACCTGAAGTGAAGCATCGGAATCTAAAACTGGACTCACAGGATAGGTTCAAATCGTAGAAAGTGAGGGTGTCAGTCCCCTTGTACTTATGTCGGCATTGTGCCTTTTGTATTAAATTCGGATGCAATTTCTGTTTTTCGTCGTCAAGCAGGAGATCCAAGGGATACAGTAAACCTGAAGTGAAGCATCGGAATCTCAAACTGGACTCACAGGAGAGGTTCAAATCATAGAAAGTTAGAGTGTTAGTCCTCTTGTACTTAGGTCGGAATTGTTAATTTTGTATAAAATTCGGATGCAATTTCTGTGTTTCATCGCCAATAAGAAGGTCCATGGGATATAGTAAACCGGAAGTGAAGCATCGGAATCTAAAACTGAACTCACAGGACAGGTTCAAATCACAGAAAGTTAGAGTGTCAGTCCTCTTGTACTTAAGTCGGCATTGTGCCTTTTGTATTAAATTCGGTTGCAATTTCTGTCTTTCATCGTCAATAAGAAGGTCCAAGGTATTCAGGAAACCTGAAGTGAAGCATCTAAATCTAAAACTGGGCTCACAGGAGATGTTCAAATCATAGAAAGTGAGAGTGTCAGTCCTCTTGTTTTTAAGTCGGAATTGTGCCTCTTGTATTAAATTCGGATGCAATTTCTGTGTTTCATCGTCAATAAGATGGTTCAAGGTATAAAGGAAACCTGAAATGAAGCATCGGAATCTAAAACTGGACTCACAGGAGAGGTTTAAATCATAGAAAGTTAGAGTGTCAGTCCTCTTGTACTTAAGTCGGCATTCTGCCTTTTGTATTAAATTCGGATGCAATTTCTGTGTTTCATCGTCAATAAGAAGGTCCAAGGTATAAAGGAAACCTGAAGTGAAGCATCGGAATCTAAAACTGTACTCACTGGAGAGGTTTAAATCATAGAAAGTTAGTGAGTCAGTCCTCTTGTACTTATGTCGGCATTGTGCCTTTAGTATTAAATTCGGATACAATTTCTTTGTTTCATCGTCAATAAGAAGGTACCAGGGATACAGTAAACCTGAAGTGACGCATCGGAATCTAAAACTGGACTCACAGGAGAGGTTCAAATCATAGAGAGTCAGAGTGTCAGTCCTCTTGTACTTAAGTCGGCATTGTGCCTTTTATATTACATTCGGATGCAATTTCTTTGTTTCATCGTCAATAAGAAGGTCCAAGGCATACAGTAAACCTGAAGTGAAGCATCGGAATCTAAAACTGGACTCACAGGGGAGGTTCAAATCATAGAAAGTTAGAGTGTCAGTCCTCTTGTACCTAAGTCGGCATTGTACCTTTTGAATTTAATTCCGATGCAATTTCTGTGTTTCATCGTCAATACGAAGGTCCAAGGTATACAGTAAACCTGAAGTGAAGCATCGGAATCTAAAATTGGACTCACAGGAGAGGTTCAAATCATAGAAAGTGAGAGTGTCAGTCCTCTTGTACTTAAGTCGGCATTGTGCCTTTTGTATTAAATTCGGTCGCAATTTCTGTTGTTCACCGTCAATATGAGGGTCCAAGGGATACAGTAAACCTGAAGTGAGGCATCGGAATCTAAAACTGGACTCACATTAGAGGTTCAAATCATAGAAGGTTAGTGTGTCAGTCCTTTTGTACTAATTCTGCATTGGGCCTTTTATATCAAATTCGGATGCAATTTCTGTGTTTAATCGTCAATAAGCAGGTCCAAGGGATATAGAAAACCGGAAGTGAAGCATCGGAATCTAAAACTGGACTCACAGGAGAGGTTCAAATCATAGAAAGTGAGAGAGTCAGTCCTCTTGTACTTAAGTCGGCATTGTGCCTTTTGTATTAAACTCGGATGCAATTTCTGTGTTTCATCGTCAATTAGAAGGACCAAGGTATTCAGGAAACCTGAAGTGAAGCATCGGAATCTAAAACTGGACTCACAGGGGAGGTTCAAATCATAGAAAGTTAGAATGTCAGTCCTCTTGTACTTAAGTCGTAATTGTGTCTTTTGTATAAAATTCGGATGCAATTTCTGTGTTTCATCGTCAATATGAAGGTCCAAGGGATACAGTAAACCTGAAGTGAAGCATCGGAATCTAAAACTGGACTCACAGGAGAGGTTCAAATCATAGAAAGTTAGAGTGTCAGTCCTCTTGTACTTAGGTCGGCATTCTGCCTTTTGTATTAAATTCGGATGCAATTTCTGTGTTTGATCGCCAGTAAGAAGGTCCAAGGTATAAAGGAAACCTGAAGTGAAGCATCGGAATCTAAAACTGGACTCACTGGAGAGGTATAAATCATGGAAAGTTAGAGTGTCAGTCCTCTTGTACTTAAGTCGGCATTGTGCCATTTGTAATATATTCGGATACAATTTCTTTGTTTCATCGTCAATAAGAAGGTACCAGGGATACAGTAAACCTGAAGTGAAGCATCGGAATCTAATACTGGACTCACAGGAGAGGTTCAAATCATAGAAAGTCAGAATGTCAGTCCTCTTGTACTTATGTCGGCATTGTGCCTTTTATATTACATTCCGATGCAATTTCTGTGTTTCATCGTCAATACGAAACTCCAAGGTATGCAGTAAACCTGACGTGAAGCATCGGAATCTAAAACTGGACTCACAGGAGAGGTTCAAATCATAGAAAGTGAGAGTGTCAGTCCTCTTGTACTTAAGTCGGCATTGTGCCTTTTGTATTAAATTCGGATGCAATTTCTGTTTTCCATCGTCAATATGAAGGTCCAAGGTTTACAGTAAAAATGAAGTGAAGCATCGGAATTTAAAACTGGACTCACAGGAGAGGTTCAAATCATAGAAGGTTGGTGTGTCAGTCCTCTTGAACTAATTCTGCACTGGGCATTTTATATTAAATTCGGATGCAATTTCTGTGTTTCATCGTCAATAAGCAGGTACAAGGGATACAGTAAACCTGAAGTGAAGCATCGGAATCTAAAACTGGACTCACAGGATAGGTTCAAATCGTAGAAAGTGAGGGTGTCAGTCCCCTTGTACTTATGTCGGCATTGTGCCTTTTGTATTAAATTCGGATGCAATTTCTGTTTTTCGTCGTCAAGCAGGAGATCCAAGGGATACAGTAAACCTGAAGTGAAGCATCGGAATCTCAAACTGGACTCACAGGAGAGGTTCAAATCATAGAAAGTTAGAGTGTCAGTCCTCTTGTACTTAGGTCGGAATTGTTAATTTTGTATAAAATTCGGATGCAATTTCTGTGTTTCATCGCCAATAAGAAGGTCCAAGGGATATAGTAAACCGGAAGTGAAGCATCGGAATCTAAAACTGAACTCACAGGACAGGTTCAAATCACAGAAAGTTAGAGTGTCAGTCCTCTTGTACTTAAGTCGGCATTGTGCCTTTTGTATTAAATTCGGTTGCAATTTCTGTCTTTCATCGTCAATAAGAAGGTCCAAGGTATTCAGGAAACCTGAAGTGAAGCATCTAAATCTAAAACTGGGCTCACAGGAGAGGTTCAAATCATAGAAAGTGAGAGTGTCAGTCCTCTTGTTTTTAAGTCGGAATTGTGCCTCTTGTATTAAATTCGGATGCAATTTCTGTGTTTCATCGTCAATAAGATGGTTCAAGGTATAAAGGAAACCTGAAATGAAGCATCGGAATCTAAAACTGGACTCACAGGAGAGGTTTAAATCATAGAAAGTCAGAATGTCAGTCCTCTTGTACTTATGTCGGCATTGTGCCTTTTATATTACATTCCGATGCAATTTCTGTGTTTCATCGTCAATACGAAACTCCAAGGTATGCAGTAAACCTGACGTGAAGCATCGGAATCTAAAACTGGACTCACAGGAGAGGTTCAAATCATAGAAAGTGAGAGTGTCAGTCCTCTTGTACTTAAGTCGGCATTGTGCCTTTTGTATTAAATTCGGATGCAATTTCTGTTTTCCATCGTCAATATGAAGGTCCAAGGTTTACAGTAAAAATGAAGTGAAGCATCGGAATTTAAAACTGGACTCACAGGAGAGGTTCAAATCATAGAAGGTTAGTGTGTCAGTCCTCTTGAACTAATTCTGCACTGGGCATTTTATATTAAATTCGGATGCAATTTCTGTGTTTCATCGTCAATAAGCAGGTACAAGGGATACAGTAAACCTGAAGTGAAGCATCGGAATCTAAAACTGGACTCACAGGATAGGTTCAAATCGTAGAAAGTGAGGGTGTCAGTCCCCTTGTACTTATGTCGGCATTGTGCCTTTTGTATTAAATTCGGATGCAATTTCTGTTTTTCGTCGTCAAGCAGGAGATCCAAGGGATACAGTAAACCTGAAGTGAAGCATCGGAATCTCAAACTGGACTCACAGGAGAGGTTCAAATCATAGAAAGTTAGAGTGTCAGTCCTCTTGTACTTAGGTCGGAATTGTTAATTTTGTATAAAATTCGGATGCAATTTCTGTGTTTCATCGCCAATAAGAAGGTCCAAGGGATATAGTAAACCGGAAGTGAAGCATCGGAATCTAAAACTGAACTCACAGGACAGGTTCAAATCACAGAAAGTTAGAGTGTCAGTCCTCTTGTACTTAAGTCGGCATTGTGCCTTTTGTATTAAATTCGGTTGCAATTTCTGTCTTTCATCGTCAATAAGAAGGTCCAAGGTATTCAGGAAACCTGAAGTGAAGCATCTAAATCTAAAACTGGGCTCACAGGAGAGGTTCAAATCATAGAAAGTGAGAGTGTCAGTCCTCTTGTTTTTAAGTCGGAATTGTGCCTCTTGTATTAAATTCGGATGCAATTTCTGTGTTTCATCGTCAATAAGATGGTTCAAGGTATAAAGGAAACCTGAAATGAAGCATCGGAATCTAAAACTGGACTCACAGGAGAGGTTTAAATCATAGAAAGTTAGAGTGTCAGTCCTCTTGTACTTAAGTCGGCATTCTGCCTTTTGTATTAAATTCGGATGCAATTTCTGTGTTTCATCGTCAATAAGAAGGTCCAAGGTATAAAGGAAACCTGAAGTGAAGCATCGGAATCTAAAACTGTACTCACTGGAGAGGTTTAAATCATAGAAAGTTAGTGAGTCAGTCCTCTTGTACTTATGTCGGCATTGTGCCTTTAGTATTAAATTCGGATACAATTTCTTTGTTTCATCGTCAATAAGAAGGTACCAGGGATACAGTAAACCTGAAGTGACGCATCGGAATCTAAAACTGGACTCACAGGAGAGGTTCAAATCATAGAGAGTCAGAGTGTCAGTCCTCTTGTACTTAAGTCGGCATTGTGCCTTTTATATTACATTCGGATGCAATTTCTTTGTTTCATCGTCAATAAGAAGGTCCAAGGCATACAGTAAACCTGAAGTGAAGCATCGGAATCTAAAACTGGACTCACAGGGGAGGTTCAAATCATAGAAAGTTAGAGTGTCAGTCCTCTTGTACCTAAGTCGGCATTGTACCTTTTGAATTTAATTCCGATGCAATTTCTGTGTTTCATCGTCAATACGAAGGTCCAAGGTATACAGTAAACCTGAAGTGAAGCATCGGAATCTAAAATTGGACTCACAGGAGAGGTTCAAATCATAGAAAGTGAGAGTGTCAGTCCTCTTGTACTTAAGTCGGCATTGTGCCTTTTGTATTAAATTCGGTTGCAATTTCTGTTGTTCACCGTCAATATGAGGGTCCAAGGGATACAGTAAACCTGAAGTGAGGCATCGGAATCTAAAACTGGACTCACATTAGAGGTTCAAATCATAGAAGGTTAGTGTGTCAGTCCTTTTGTACTAATTCTGCATTGGGCCTTTTATATCAAATTCGGATGCAATTTCTGTGTTTAATCGTCAATAAGCAGGTACAAGGGATACAGTAAACCTGAAGTGAAGCATCGGAATCTAAAACTGGACTCACAGGATAGGTTCATATCATAGAAAGTGAGGGTGTCAGTCCTCTTGTACATAAGTCGGCATTGTGCCTTTTGTATTAAATTCGGATGCAATTTCTCTTTTTCATCGACAATAAGGAGGCCCAAGGGATACAGTAAACCTGAAGTGAAGCATCGGAATCTCAAACTGGACTCATAGGAGAGGTTCAAATCATAGAAAGTAAGAGTGTCAGTCCTCTTGTACTTAGGTCGGAATTGTGAATTTTGTATAAAATTCAGATGCAATTTCTGTGTCTCATCGTCGATAAGAAGGTCCACGGTATAAAGGAAACCTGATGTGAAGCATCGGAATCTAAAACCGGACTCACAGGAGAGGTTTAAACCATAGAAAGTTAGAGTGTAAGTCCTCTTGTACTTAAGTCGGTATTGTGCCTTTTGTATTAATTTAGAATGCAATTTCTTTGTTTCATCGTCAATAACAAGGTACCAGGGATACAGTAAACCTGAGGTGAAGCATCGAAATCTAAAACTGGACTCACAGGAGGGGTTCAAATCATAGATTGTGAGAGTGTCAGTCCTCTTGTACATAAGTCGGCATTGCGCCTTTTGTATTAAATTCGGATGCAATTTCTGTGTTTCATTGTCAATAAGAAGGTCCAAGGTATACAGTAAACCTGAAGTGATGCATCGGAATCTAAAACTGGACTCATGGGAGAGCTTCAAATCATAGAAAGTGAGAGTGTCAGTCCTCTTGTACTTTAGTCGGCATTGTGCCTTTTGTATTAAATTCGGATGCAATTTCTGTGTTTCATCGTCAATTAAAAGGTCCAAGGAATACAGTAACCCAGAAGTGAAGCATCGGAATCTGAAACTGGACTCACAGATGAGGTTCAAATCATAGAAAGTGAGAGTGTCGGTCATCTTGTACTTAAGTCGGCATTGTGCCTTTTGTATTAAATTCGGATGCAATATCTGTGTTTCATCGTCAATAAGAAGGTCCAAGGGATACAGTAAACCTGAAGTGAAGCATCGGAATCTAAAACTGGACTCACAGGAGAGGTTCAAATCATAGAAAGTGAAAGTGTCAGTCCTATTGTACTGAAGTCGGCATTGTGCCTTTTGTATTAACTTCGGATGCAATTTCTGTGTTTCATCGTCGATAAGAAGGTACAAGGGATACAGTTAACCAGAAGTGAAGCATCGGATTCTGAAACTGGACTCACAGGAGAGGTTCAAATCATAGAAAGTGAGAGTGTCAGTCCTCTTGTACTTAAGTCGGCATTGTGCCTTTTGTATTAAATTCGGATGCAATTTCTATTTTTCATCGTCAAAATGAAGGTCCATGGGATACAGTAAACCTCAAGTGAGGCATCGGAATCTAAAACTGGACTCACAGGAGAGGTTCAAATCATAGAAAGTGAGAGTGTCAGTCCACTTGTACTTAAGTCGGCATTGTGCCTTTGTATTACATTCGGATGCAATTTCTGTGTTTCATCGTCAATAAGAAGGTCCAAGGTATACAGCAAACCTGAAGTTAAGCATCGGAATCTAAAACTGGACTCTCAGTAGTGGTTCAAATCATAAAAAGTGAGAATGTCAGTCCTCTTTGTACTTAAGTTGGCATTGTGCCTTTTGTATTAAATTCAGATGCAATTTCTGTGTTTCATCGTCAATAAGAACGTCCAAGGTATACAGGAAACCTGAAGTGAAGCATCGGAAACGAAAACTGGACTCACAGGAGAGGTTCAAATCATAGATAGTTTGTGTGTCAGTCCTCTTGTACTTAAGTCGGCATTGGGCCTTTTATATTAACTTCGGATGCAATTTCTGTGTTTCATCGTCAATAAGAAGGTACAAGGGATTCAGTAAACCTGAAGTGAAGCATTGGAAACTAAAACAGGACACACAGGAGTGGTTCAAATCATAGAAAGTGAGAGTGTCATTCCCCTTGTACTTAAGTCGGCATTGTGCTTTTTGTATTAAAGTCGGATGTAATTTCTGTGTTTCATCGCCAATGAGAAAGTCCAAGGTATACAGTAAACCCGAAGTGAAGCATCGGAATCTAAAACTGGACTCACAGGATAGTTTCAAATCATAGAAAGTGAGAGTGTCAGTCCTCTTGTACTTACGTCGGCATTCTGCCTTTTGTATTAAATTCGGATGCAATTTCTGTGTTTCATCGTCAATAAGAAGGTCCAAGGTATACAGGAAACCTGTATTGAAGCATCGATATCTAAAACTGGACTCACAGGAGAGGTTCAAATCATAGAAAGTGAGAGTGTCAGTCCTCTTGTACTTAAGTCGGAATTGTGCCTTTTGTATAAAATTCGGATGTAATTTCTGTGTTTCATCGTCAATAAGAAGGTCCAAGGGATATAGTAAACCGGAAGTGAAGCATCGGAATCTAAAACTGGACTCACAGGAGAGGTTCAGATCATAGAAAGTTAGAGTGTCAGTCTTATTGTACTTAAGTCGGCATTGTGCCTCTTGTATTAAATTCGGATGCAATTTCTGTGTTTCATCGTCAGTACGAAGGTCCAAGGTATACAGGAAACCTGAAGGGAAGCATCGGAATCTAAAACTGGACTCACAGGAGAGGTTCAAATCATAGAAAGTGAGAGGGTCATTCCTCTTGTACTTAAGTCGGCATCGTGCCTTTTGTATTAAATTCGGATGCAATTTCTGTGTTTCATCGTCAATAAGAAGGTCCCAGGTATAAAACAAACTTGAAGTAAGGCATCGGAATCTAAAACTGGACTCACAGGAGAGGTTCAAAACATAGAAAGTTAGAGTGTCAGTCCTCTTGTACTTAAGTCGGCATTGTGCCTTTTGTATTAAATTCGGATGCAATTTCTGTGTTTCATCGTCAATAAGAAGGTCCAAAGGTATAAGGAAACCTGAAGTGAAGCATCGGAATCTAAAACTGGACTCACTGGAGAGGTTCAAATCATAGAAAGTTAGAGTGTCAGTCCTCTTGTACTTAAGTCGGCATTGTGCCTCTTGTATTAAATTCAGATGCAATATCGTTGTATCATCGTCAATAAGAAGGTACAAGGGATACAGTAAACCTCAAGTGAAGCATCGGAATCTAAAACTGGACCCACAGGAGAGGTTCAGATCATAGAAAGTGAGAGTGTCAGTCCACTTGTACTTAAGTCGGCATTGTGCCTTTGTATTAATTTCTAATGCAATTTCAGTGTTTCATCGTCAATAAGAAGGTCCAAGGTATACAGCAAATCTGAAGTTAAGCATCGGAATCTAAAACTGGACTCTCAGTAGTGGTTCAAATCATAGAAAGTGAGAGAGTCAGTCCTCTTTGTACTTAAGTTTGCATTGTGCCTTTTGTATTAAATTCGGATGCAATTTCTGTGTTTCATCGACAACAAGAAGGTCCAAGGGATACAGTAAAACTGAAGTGAAGCATCGGAATCTAAAACTATACTCATAGGAGAGCTTCAAATCATAGAAAGTGAGAGTGTCAGTCCTCTTGTACTTTAGTCGGCATTGTGCCTTTTGTATTAAATTCGGATGCAATTTCTGTGTTTCATCGTCAATTAAAAGGTCCAAGGGATACAGTAACCCTGAAGTGAAGCATCGGAATCTAAAACTGGACTCACAGCAGAGGTTCAAATCATAGAAAGTTAGAGTGTCAGTCCTCTTGTACTTATGTCGGCATTGTGCCTTTTGTATTAAATTCGGATGCAATTTCTGTTTTTCATCGTCAAATTGAAGGTCCATGGATACAGTAAACCTCAAGTGAGGCATCGGAATCTAAAACTGGACTCACAGGAGAGGTTCAAATCATAGACAGTTAGAGTGTCAGTCCTCTTGTACTTAAGTCGGCATTGTGCCTTTTGTATTAAATTCGGATGCAATTTCTGTAATTCATTGTCAATAAGAAGGTCCAAGGTATACTGTAAACCTTATGTTAAGCATCGGAATCCAAAACTCGACTCACAGGAGAGGTTCAAATGAAAGATAGTTAGGGTGTCAGTCCTCTTGTACTTAAGTCGGCATTGTGCCTCTTGTATTAAATTCAGATGCAATTTCGTTGTTTCATCGTCAATAAGAAGGTACAAGGGATACAGTAAACCTAGAGTGAAGCATCGGAATCTAAAACTGGACTTACAGGAGAGGTTCAGATCATAGAAAGTGAGAGTGTCAGTCCACTTGTACTTAAGTCGGCATTGTGCCTTTGTATTAAATTCGGATGCAATTTCTGTGTTTCATCGTCAATAAGAAGGTCCAAGGTATACAACAAACCTGAAGTTAAGCATCGGAATCTAAAACATGACTCTCAGTAGTGGTTCAAATCATAGAAAGTGAGAGTCTCAGTCCCCTTTGTACTTAAGTTGGCATTGCGCCTTTTGTATTAAATTCAGATGCAACTTCTGTGTTTCATCGTCAATAAGAACGCCCAAGGTATACAGGAAACCTGAAGTGAAGCATCGGAAACGAAAACTGGACTCACAGGAGAGGTTCAAATCATAGATAGTTTGTGTGTCAGTCCTCTTGTACTTAAGTCGGCATTGGGCCTTTTATATTAACTTCGGATGCAATTTCTGTGTTTCATCGTCAATAAGAAGGTACAAGGGATACAGTAAACCTGAAGTGAAGCATTGGAAACTAAAACAAGACTCACAGGAGAGGTTCAAATCATAGAAAGTGAGAGTGTCATTCCCCTTGTGCTTAAGTCGGCATTGTGCTTTTTGTATTAAAGTCGGATGTAATTTCTGTGTTTCATCGCTAATGAGAAAGTCCAAGGTATACAGTAAACCTGAAGTGAAGCATCGGAATCTAAAACTGGACTCACAGGAGAGGTTAAGATCATAGAAAGTTAGAGTGTCAGTCTTATTGTACTTAAGTCGGCATTGTGCCTCTTGTATTAAATTCGGATGCAATTTCTGTGTTTCATCGTCAGTACGAAGGTCCAAGTTATACAGGAAACCTGAAGTGAAGCATCGGAATCTAAAACTGGACTCACAGGAGAGGTTCAAATCATAGAAAGTGAGAGTGTCATTCCTCTTGTACTTAAGTCGGCATCGTGCCTTTTGTATTAAATTCGGATGCAATTTCTGTGTTTCATCGTCAATAAGAAGGTCCAAGGTATAAAACAAACCTGAAGTAAGGCATCGGAATCTAAAACTGGACTCACAGGAGAGGTTCAAATCATAGAAAGTTAGAGTATCAGTCGTCTTGTACATAAGTCGGCATTGTGCCTTTTGTCTTCAATTCGGATGCAATTTCTCTGTTTCATCGTCAATACGAAGGTCCAAGGTATACAGTAAACCTGAAGTGAAGCATCGGAATCTAAAACTAGACTCACAGGAGAGGTTCAAATCATAGAAAGTTAGAGTGTCAGTCCTCTTGTACTTAAGTCGGCATTGTGACTTTTGTATTCTATTCGGATGTTATTTCTGTGTTTCATCGTCAATAAGAAGGTCGAAGGGATACAGTAAACCTGAAGTGAGGCATCGGAATCTATACTGGACTCACAGGAGAGGTTCAAATCATAGAAATTTAGAGTGTCAGTCCTCTTGTACTTAAGTCGGCATTGTGCCTTTTGTATTAAATTCGGATGCAATTTCTGTGTTTCATCGTCAATAAGAAGGTCCAAGGTATTCAGTAAACCAGAAGTGAAGCATCGGAATCTAAAACTGGACTCACAGGAGAGGTTCAAATCATAGAAAGTTAGAGTGTCAGTCCTCTTGTACTTAAGTCGGCATTGTGACTTTTGTATTATATTCGGATGTAATTTCTGTGTTTCATCGTCAATAAGAAGATCCAAGGGATACAGTAAACCTGAAATGAGGCATCGGAATCCAAAACTGGACTCACAGGAGATGTTTAAATCATAGAAATTTAGAGTGTCAGTCCTCTTGTACTTAAGTCCTCATTGTGCCTTTTGTATTAAATTCGGATGCAATTTCTGTGTTTCATCGTCAATAAGAAGGTCCAAGGTATACAGTAAACTAGAAGTGAAGCATCGGAATCTAAAACTGGACTCACAGGAGAGGTTCAAATAATAGAAAGAGAGTGTGTCATTCCTCTTGTACTTAAGTCGGCATTGTGCCTCTTGTATTAAATTCGGATGCAATTTCTGTGTTTCATCGTCAATAAGAAGGTCCAAGGTATACAGCAAACCTGAAGTTAAGCATCTGAATCTAAAACTGGACTCTCAGTAGTGGTTCAAATCATAGAAAGTGAGAGAGTCAGTCCTCTTTGTACTTAAGATTGCATTGTGCCTTTTGTATTAAATTGGGATGCAATTTCTGTGTTACATCGTCAATAAGAACGTCCAAGGTATACAGGAAACCTGAAGTGAAGCATCGGAATCGAAAACTGGACTCACAGGAGAGGTTCAAATCATAGATAGTTTGTGTGTCAGTCCTCTTGTACTTAAGTCGGCATTGGGCCTTTTATATTAACTTCGGATGCAATTTCTGTGTTTCATCGTCAGTAAGAAAGTACAAGGGATACAGTAAATCTGAAGTGAAGCATTGGAAACTAAAACAGGACTCACAGGATAGGTTCAAATCATAGAGAGTGAGAGTGTCAGTCCTCTTGTACATAAGTCAGCATTGTGCGTTTTGTATTAAAGTCGGATGCAATTTCTGTGTTTCATCGTCAATAAGAACGTCCCAGGGATACAGTAAACCTGAAGTGAAGCATCGGAATCTAAAACCGGACTCACAGGAGAGGCTCAAATCATAGAAAGTTAGAGTGTCATTCTTCCTGTACTTAAGTCGGCATTGTGCCTTTTGTATTAAATTCCGATGCAATTTCTATGTTTCATCGCCAATAAGAAGGTCCAAGGTATACAGTATACCTAAAGTGAAGCATCGGAATCCCAAACTGGACTCACAGGTTAGGTTCAATTCATAGAAAGTGAGGGTGTCATTCCTCTTGTACTTAAGTCGGCATTGTGCATTTTTTATTAAATTCGGATGCAATTTCTGTGTTTCATCGTCAATAAGAAAGTCCAAGGGATATAGTAAACCGGAAGTGAAGCATCGGAATCTAAAACTGGACTCACAGGAGAGGTTCAAATCATAGAAAGGTGGAGTGTCAGTCCTCTTGTACTTAAGTCGGCATTGTGCCTTTTGTATTAAATTCGGATGCAATTTCTGTGTTTCATCGTCAATAAAAAGGCCCAAGGTATACAGGAAACCTGAAGTGAAGCATCGGAATCTAAAACTGGACTCACAGGAGAGGTTCAAATCATAAAAAGTGAGAGTGTCAGTCCTCTTGTACTTAAGTCGGTATTGTGCCTTTTGTATTAAATTCGGATGCAATTTCTGTGTTTCATTGTCAATTAGAAGGTCCAAGGTATGAAGGAAACCTGAAGTGAAGCATCGGAATATAAAACTGGGCTCACTGGAGAGGTTTAAATCATAGAAAGTTAGAGTGTCAGACCTCTTGTACTTAAGTCATCATTGTGCCTTTTTTATTAAATTCGGATGCAATTTCTTTGTTTCATCGTCAATAAGAAAGTACCAGAGATACAGAAAACCTGAATTGAAGCATCGGAATCTAAAACTGGACTCACAGGAGAGGTTCAAATCATAGGAAGTGAGAGTGTCAGTCCTCTTGTACATAAGTCGGCATTGTGCCATTTGTATTAAATTCGGATGCAATTTCTGTGTTTCATCGTCAATAAGAAGGTCCAAGGGATACTGTAAACCTGAAGTGAAGCAGCGGAATCTAAAACTGGACTCAAAGGAGAGGTTCAAATCATAGAAAATTACAGTGTCAATCCTCTGGTCATTAAGTCGGCATTGTGCCTTTTGTATTAAATTCGGATGCAATTTCTGTTTTTGGTCGTCAATAAGAAGGTCCAAGGGATTCAGTAAACCTGAAGTGAAGCTCCGGAATCTAAAACTGGAGTCACAGAAGAGGTTCAAATCAAAGAATGTTAGAGTGTCAGTCCTCTTGTACTTAAGTCGGAATTGTGCCTTTTGTATAAAACTCGGATGCAAATTATGTGTTTCAACGTCAATAAGAAGGTCCAAGGGATACAGTAAACCTGAAGTGAGGCATCGGAATCTAAAACTGGACTCACAGGAGAGGTTCAAATCATAGAAAGTGAGGGTGTCAGTCCTCTTGTACTTAAGTCGGCATTGTGCCTTTTGTATTAATATCGGATGCAATTTCTGTGTTTCATCGTCAATAAGAAGGTACAAGGGATACAGTAAACCTGAAGTGAAGCGTTGGAAACTAAAACAGGAATCACAGGATAGGTTCAAATCATAGAGAGTGAGAGTGTCAGTCCTCTTGTACATAAGTCAGCATTGTGCCTTTTGTATTAAATTCGGATGCAATTTCTGTGTTTCATCGTCAATAAGAAGGTCCCAGGGATACAGTAAACCTGAAGTGAAGCATCGGAATCTAAAACTGGACTCACAGGAGAGGTTCAAATCATAGAATGTGAGAGTGTCAGTCCTCTTGTACTTATTTAGGCATTGTGCCTTTTGTATTACATTTTGAGGCAATTTCTGTGTTTCATCGACAATAAGAAGGTCCAAGGGATACAGTAAAACTGAAGTGAAGCATCGGAATCTAAAACTGGACTCACAGGAGAGGTTCAAACCATAGAAAGTGAGAGTGTTAGTCCTCTTGTACTTAAGTCGGCATTGTGCATTTTGTATTAAATTCGGATGCAATTTCTGTGTTTCATCGCCAATAAGAAGGTCCAAGGTATACAGTAAACCTGAAGTGAAGCATCGGAATCTAAATCTGGACTGACAGGATAGTTTCAAATCATAGAAAGTGAGAGTGTCAGTCCTCTTGTACTTAAGTCGGCATTCTGCCTTTTGTATTAAATTCGGATGCAATTTCTGTGTTTCATCGTCAATAAGAAGGTCCAAGGTATAAAGGAAACCTGAAGTGAAGCATCGGAATGTAAAACTGGACTCACTGGAGAGGTATAAATCATAGAAAGTTAGAGTGTCAGTCCTCTTGTACTTAAGTCGGCATTGTACCATTTGTAATAAATTCGGATACAATTTCTTTGTTTCATCGTCAATAAGAAGGTACCAGGGATACAGTAAACCTGAAGTGAAGCATCGGAATCTAATACTGGACTCACAGGAGAGGTTCAAATCATAGAAAGTCAGAGTGTCAGTCCTTTTGTACTTAAGTCGGCATTGTGCCTTTTATATTACATTCCGATGCAATTTCTGTGTTTCATCGTCAATACGAAGCTCCAAGGTATGCAGTAAACCTGAAGTGAGGCATCGGAATCTAAAACTGGACTAACAGGAGAGGTTCAAATCATAGAAGTTTAGTGTGTCAGTCCGCTTGAACTAATTCTGCATTGGGCCTTTTATATTAAATTCGGATGCAATTTCTGTGTTTCATCGTCAATAAGCAGGTACAAGGGATACAGTAAACCTGAAGTGAAGCATCGGAATCTAAAACTGGTCTCACAGGTTAGGTTCAAATCATAGAAAGTGAGGGTGTCAGTCCTCTTGTACTTATGTCGGCATTGTGCCTTTTGTATTATATTCGGATGCAATTTCTGTTTTTCGCCGTCAATAAGGAGGTCCAAGGGATACAGTAAACCTGAAGTGAAGCATCGGAATCTCAAACTGGACTCACAGGAGAGGTTCAAATCATAGAAAGTTAGAGTGTCAGTCCTCTTGTACTTAGGCCGGAATTGTGAATTTTGTATAATATTCGGATGCAATTTCTGTGTTTCATCGCCAATAAGAAGGTCCAAGGGATATAGTAAACCGGAAGTCAAGCATCGGAATCTAAAACTTAACTCACAGGACAGGTTCAAATCATAGAAAGTTAGAGTGTCAGTCCTCTTGTACTTAAGTCGACATTGTGCCTTTTGTATTAAATTCGAATGCAATTTCTTTATTTCATCGACAATAAGAAGGTACCAGGGATACAGTAAACCTGAAGTGAAGCATCGGAATCTAAAACTGGACTCACAGGAGAGGTTCAAATCATAGAATGCGACAGTGTCAGTCCTCTTGTACTGAAGTCGGCATTGTGCCTTTTTTATTAAATTCGGTTGCAATTTCTGTCTTTCATCGTCAATAAGAAGGTCCAAGGGATACAGGAAACCTGAAGTGAAGCATCGGAATCTAAAACTGGGCTCACAGGAGAGGTTCAAATCATAGAAAGTGAGAGTGTCAGTCCTCTTGTACTTAAGTCGGAATTGTGCCTCTTGTATTAAATTCGGATGCAATTTCTGTGTTTCATCGTCAATAAGATGGTTCAAGGTATAAAGAAAACCTGAAGTGAAGCATCGGAATCTAAAACTGGACTCACAGGAGAGGTTCAAATCATAAAAAGTGAGAGTGTCAGTCCTCTTGTACTTAAGTCGGTATTGTGCCTTTTGTATTAAATTCGGATGCAATTTCTGTGTTTCATTGTCAATTAGAAGGTCCAAGGTATGAAGGAAACCTGAAGTGAAGCATCGGAATATAAAACTGGGCTCACTGGAGAGGTTTAAATCATAGAAAGTTAGAGTGTCAGACCTCTTGTACTTAAGTCATCATTGTGCCTTTTTTATTAAATTCGGATGCAATTTCTTTGTTTCATCGTCAATAAGAAAGTACCAGAGATACAGAAAACCTGAATTGAAGCATCGGAATCTAAAACTGGACTCACAGGAGAGGTTCAAATCATAGGAAGTGAGAGTGTCAGTCCTCTTGTACATAAGTCGGCATTGTGCCATTTGTATTAAATTCGGATGCAATTTCTGTGTTTCATCGTCAATAAGAAGGTCCAAGGGATACTGTAAACCTGAAGTGAAGCAGCGGAATCTAAAACTGGACTCAAAGGAGAGGTTCAAATCATAGAAAATTACAGTGTCAATCCTCTGGTCATTAAGTCGGCATTGTGCCTTTTGTATTAAATTCGGATGCAATTTCTGTTTTTGGTCGTCAATAAGAAGGTCCAAGGGATTCAGTAAACCTGAAGTGAAGCTCCGGAATCCAAAACTGGAGTCACAGAAGAGGTTCAAATCAAAGAATGTTAGAGTGTCAGTCCTCTTGTACTTAAGTCGGAATTGTGCCTTTTGTATAAAACTCGGATGCAAATTATGTGTTTCAACGTCAATAAGAAGGTCCAAGGGATACAGTAAACCTGAAGTGAGGCATCGGAATCTAAAACTGGACTCACAGGAGAGGTTCAAATCATAGAAAGTGAGGGTGTCAGTCCTCTTGTACTTAAGTCGGCATTGTGCCTTTTGTATTAATATCGGATGCAATTTCTGTGTTTCATCGTCAATAAGAAGGTACAAGGGATACAGTAAACCTGAAGTGAAGCGTTGGAAACTAAAACAGGAATCACAGGATAGGTTCAAATCATAGAGAGTGAGAGTGTCAGTCCTCTTGTACATAAGTCAGCATTGTGCCTTTTGTATTAAATTCGGATGCAATTTCTGTGTTTCATCGTCAATAAGAAGGTCCCAGGGATACAGTAAACCTGAAGTGAAGCATCGGAATCTAAAACTGGACTCACAGGAGAGGTTCAAATCATAGAATGTGAGAGTGTCAGTCCTCTTGTACTTATTTAGGCATTGTGCCTTTTGTATTACATTTTGAGGCAATTTCTGTGTTTCATCGACAATAAGAAGGTCCAAGGGATACAGTAAAACTGAAGTGAAGCATCGGAATCTAAAACTGGACTCACAGGAGAGGTTCAAACCATAGAAAGTGAGAGTGTTAGTCCTCTTGTACTTAAGTCGGCATTGTGCATTTTGTATTAAATTCGGATGCAATTTCTGTGTTTCATCGCCAATAAGAAGGTCCAAGGTATACAGTAAACCTGAAGTGAAGCATCGGAATCTAAATCTGGACTGACAGGATAGTTTCAAATCATAGAAAGTGAGAGTGTCAGTCCTCTTGTACTTAAGTCGGCATTCTGCCTTTTGTATTAAATTCGGATGCAATTTCTGTGTTTCATCGTCAATAAGAAGGTCCAAGGTATAAAGGAAACCTGAAGTGAAGCATCGGAATGTAAAACTGGACTCACTGGAGAGGTATAAATCATAGAAAGTTAGAGTGTCAGTCCTCTTGTACTTAAGTCGGCATTGTACCATTTGTAATAAATTCGGATACAATTTCTTTGTTTCATCGTCAATAAGAAGGTACCAGGGATACAGTAAACCTGAAGTGAAGCATCGGAATCTAATACTGGACTCACAGGAGAGGTTCAAATCATAGAAAGTCAGAGTGTCAGTCCTTTTGTACTTAAGTCGGCATTGTGCCTTTTATATTACATTCCGATGCAATTTCTGTGTTTCATCGTCAATACGAAGCTCCAAGGTATGCAGTAAACCTGAAGTGAGGCATCGGAATCTAAAACTGGACTCACAGGAGAGGTTCAAATCATAGAAGTTTAGTGTGTCAGTCCGCTTGAACTAATTCTGCATTGGGCCTTTTATATTAAATTCGGATGCAATTTCTGTGTTTCATCGTCAATAAGCAGGTACAAGGGATACAGTAAACCTGAAGTGAAGCATCGGAATCTAAAACTGGTCTCACAGGTTAGGTTCAAATCATAGAAAGTGAGGGTGTCAGTCCTCTTGTACTTATGTCGGCATTGTGCCTTTTGTATTATATTCGGATGCAATTTCTGTTTTTCGCCGTCAATAAGGAGGTCCAAGGGATACAGTAAACCTGAAGTGAAGCATCGGAATCTCAAACTGGACTCACAGGAGAGGTTCAAATCATAGAAAGTTAGAGTGTCAGTCCTCTTGTACTTAGGCCGGAATTGTGAATTTTGTATAATATTCGGATGCAATTTCTGTGTTTCATCGCCAATAAGAAGGTCCAAGGGATATAGTAAACCGGAAGTCAAGCATCGGAATCTAAAACTTAACTCACAGGACAGGTTCAAATCATAGAAAGTTAGAGTGTCAGTCCTCTTGTACTTAAGTCGACATTGTGCCTTTTGTATTAAATTCGAATGCAATTTCTTTATTTCATCGACAATAAGAAGGTACCAGGGATACAGTAAACCTGAAGTGAAGCATCGGAATCTAAAACTGGACTCACAGGAGAGGTTCAAATCATAGAATGCGACAGTGTCAGTCCTCTTGTACTGAAGTCGGCATTGTGCCTTTTTTATTAAATTCGGTTGCAATTTCTGTCTTTCATCGTCAATAAGAAGGTCCAAGGGATACAGGAAACCTGAAGTGAAGCATCGGAATCTAAAACTGGGCTCACAGGAGAGGTTCAAATCATAGAAAGTGAGAGTGTCAGTCCTCTTGTACTTAAGTCGGAATTGTGCCTCTTGTATTAAATTCGGATGCAATTTCTGTGTTTCATCGTCAATAAGATGGTTCAAGGTATAAAGAAAACCTGAAGTGAAGCATCGGAATCTAAAACTGGACTCACAGGAGAGGTTTAAATCATAGAAAGTTAGAGCGTCAGTCCTTTTGTACTTAAGTCGGCATTCTGCCTGCTGTATTAAATTCTAATGCAATTTCTGTGTTTCATCGTCAATAAGAACGTCCAAGGTATAAAGGAAACCTGAAGTGAAGCATCGGAATCTAAAACTGTACTCACTGGAGAGGTTTAAATCATAGAAAGTTAGAGTGTCAGTCCTCTTGTACTTAAGTCGGCATTGTCCCTTTAGTATTAAATTCGGATACAATTTCTTTGTTTCATCGTCAATAAGAAGGTACCAGGGATACAGTAAACCTGAAGTGACGCATCGGAATCTAAAACTGGACTCACAGGAGGGGTTCAAATCATAGATTGTGAGAGTGTCAGTCCTCTTGTACATAAATCGGCATTGCGCCTTTTGAATTAAATTCGGATGCAATTTCTGTGTTTCATTGTCAATAAGAAGGTCCAAGGTATACAGTAAACCTGAAGTGATGCATCGGAATCTAAAACTGGACTCATAGGAGAGCTTCGAATCATAGAAAGTGAGAGTGTCAGTCCTCTTGTACTTTAGTCGGCATTGTGCCTTTTGTATTAAATTCGGATGCAATTTCTGTGTTTCATCGTCAATTAAAAGGTCCAAGGGATACAGTAACCCTGAAGTGAAGCATCGGAATCTAAAACTGTACTCACAGGAGAGGTTCAAATCATATAAAGTGAGAGTGTCAGTCATCTTGTACTTAAGTCGGCATTGTGCCTTTTGTATTAAATTCGGATGCAATTTCTGTGTTTCATCGTCAATAAGAAGGTCCAAGGGATACAGGAAACCTGAAGTGAAGCATCGGAATCTAAAACTGGGCTCACAGGAGAGGTTCAAATCATAGAAAGTGAGAGTGTCAGTCCTCTTGTACTTAAGTCGGAATTGTGCCTCTTGAATTAAATTCGGATGCAATTTCTGTGTTTCATCGTCAATAAGATGGTTCAAGGTATAAAGGAAACCTGAAGTGAAGCATCGGAATCTAAAACTGGACTCACAGGAGAGGTTTAAATCATAGAAAGTTAGAGTGTCAGTCCTATTGTACTTAAGTCGGCATTATGCCTTCTGTATTAAATTCGGATGCAATTTCTGTGTTTCATCGTCAATAAGAAGGTCCAAGGTATAAAGGAAACCTAAAGTGAAGCATCGGAATCTAAACCTGTACTCAGTGGAGAGGTTTAAATCATAGAAAGTTAGAGTGTCAGTCCTCTTGTACTTAAGTCGGCATTGTGCCTTTAGTATTAAATTCGGATACAATTTCTTTGTTTCATCGTCAATAAGAAGGTACCAGGGATACAGTAAACCTGAAGTGACCCATCGGAATCTAAAACTGGACTCACAGGAGAGGTTCACATCATGGAGAGTCAGTGTGTCAGTCCTCTTGTACTTAAGTCGGCATTGTGCCCTTTATATTACATTCGGATGCAATTTCTTTGTTTCATCGTCAATAAGAAGGTCCAAGGCATACAGTAAACCTGAAGTGAAGCATCGGAATCTAAAACTGGACTCACAGGGGAGGTTCAAATCATAGAAAGTTAGAGTGTCAGTCCTCTTGTACTTAAGTCGGTATTGTGCCTTTTGTATTAAATTAGAATGCAATTTCTTTGTTTCATCGTCAATAAGAAGGTACCAGGGATACAGTAAACCTGAGGTGAAGCATCGGAATCTAAAACTGGACTCACAGGAGGGGTTCAAATCATAGATTGTGAGAGTGTCAGTCCTCTTGTACATAAGTCGGCATTGCGCCTTTTGTATTAAATTCGGATGCAATTACTGTGTTTCATTGTCAATAAGAAGGTCCAAGGTATACAGTAAACCTGAAGTGATGCATCGGAATCTAAAACTGGACTCATAGGAGAGCTTCAAATCATAGAAAGTGAGAGTGTCAGTCCTCTTGTACTTTAGTCGGCATTGTGCCTTTTGTATTAAATTCGGATGCAATTTCTGTGTTTCATCGTCAATTAAAAGGTCCAAGGGATACAGTAACCCTGAAGTGAAGCATCGGAATCTAAAACTGGACTCACAGAAGAGGTTCAAATCATAGAAAGTGAGAGTGTCAGTCATCTTGTACTTAAGTCGGCATTGTGCCTTTTGTATTAAATTCGGATGCAATTTCTGTGTTTCATCGTCAATAAGAATGTCCAAGGGATACAGTAAACCTGAAGTGAAGCATCGGAATCCAAAACTGGACTCATAGGAGAGGTTCACATCATAGAAAGTGAAAGTGTCAGTCCTCTTGTACTTAAGTCGGCATTGTGCCTTTTGTATTAACTTCGGATGCAATTTCTGTGTTTCATCGTCGATAAGAAGGTACAAGGGATACTGTTAACCAGAAGTGAAGCATCGGATTCTGAAACTGGACTCACAGGAGAGGTTCAAATCATAGAAAGTGAGAGTTTCACTCCTCTTGTACTTAAGTCGGCATTGTGCCTTTTGTATTAAATTCGGATGCAATATCTGTTTTTCATCGTCAAAACGAAAGTCCATGGAATACAGTAAACCTCAAGTGAGGCATCGGAATCTAAAACTGGACTCACAGGAGAGGTTCAAATCATAGACAGTTAGAGTGTCGGTCCTCTTGTACTTAAGTCGGCATTGTGCCTTTTGTATTAAATTCGGATGCAATTTCTGTGTTTCATCGTCGATAAGAAGGTACAAGGGATACAGTAAACCTGAGGTGAAGCATCGGAAACAAAAACTGTATTCACAGCAGAGGTTCAAATCATAGAAAGTTATAGTGTCAGTCCTCTTGTACTTAAGTCGGCATTGTGCCTTTTGTATTAAATTCGGATGGAATTTCTGTTTTTCATCGTCAAAATGAAGGTCGATGGGATACAGTAAACCTCAAGTGAGGCATCGGAATCTAAAACTGGACTCACAGGAGAGGTTCAAATCATAGACAGTTAGAGTGTCAGTCCTCTTGTACTTAAGTCGGCATTGTGCCTTTTGTATTAAATTCGGATGCAATTTCTGTGATTCATTGTCAATAAGAAGGTCCAAGGTATACTGTAAACCTGACGTTAAGCATCGGAATCCAAAACTCGACTCACAGGAGAGGTTCAAATGAAAGAAAGTTAGAGTGTCAGTCCTCTTGTACTTAAGTCGGCATTGTGAATTTTGTATTAAATTCGGATGCAATTTCTGTGTTTCATCGTCAATTAAAAGGTCGTAGGGATACAGTAACCCTGAAGTGAAGCATCGGAATCTAAAACTGGACTCACAGAAGAGGTTCATATCATAGAAAGTGAGAGGGTCAGTCATCTTGTACTTAAGTCGGCATTGTGCCTTTTGTACTAAATTCGGATGCAATTTCTGTGTTTCATTGTCAATAAGAATGTCCAAGGTATACTGTATACCTGAAGTAAAGCATCGGAATCCAAAACTGGACAAACATGAGAGGTTCAAATCAAAGAAAGTTAGAGTGTCAGTCGTCTTGTACTTAAGTCGGCATTGTGCCTTTTGTATTAACTTCGGATGCAATTTATGTGTTCCATCGACAATAAGAAGGCCCGAGGGGTACAGTTAACCTGACGTGAAGCATCGGATTCTGAATCTGGACTCACAGGAGAGGTTCCAATCATAGAAAGTGAGAGTGTCAGTCCTCTTGTACTAAAGTCGGCATTGTGCCTTTTGTAATAAATTGGGATGCAATTGCTTTGTTTCATCGTCAATAAGAAGGTACCAGGGATACAGTAAACCTAAAGTGATGCATCGGAATCTAAAACTGGACCCACAGGAGAGGTTCAATTCATTGAAAGTTAGAGTGTCAGTCCTCTTGTCCTTAAGTCGGCATTGTGCCATTTATATTAAATTCGGATGCAATTTCTGTGCCTCATCGTCAATAAGAAGGTCCAAGGTACACAGTAAATCTGAAGTGAAGCATCGGAAACTAAAACTGGGCTCACAGGAGAGGTTCAAGTCATAGAAAGTGAGAGTGTCAGTCCTCTTGTACATAAGTCGGCATTGTGCCTTTTGAATTTAATTCCGATGCAATTTCTGTGTTTCAACGTCATTAAGAAGGTCCAAGGTATACAGTAAACCTGAAGTAAAGCATCGTAATTTAAAACTGGACTCACAGGGGAGGTTCAAATCATCGAAAGTTAGAGTGTCAGTCCTCTTCTACCTAAGTCGGCATTGTGCCTTTTGAATTTAATTCCGATGCAATTTCTGTGTTTCACCGTCAACACGAAGGTCCAAGGTATACAGTAAACCTGAAAAGAAGCATCGGAATCAAAAACTGTATTCACAGCAGAGGTTCAAATCATAGAAAGTTAGAGTATCAGTCCTCTTGTACTTAAGTCGGCATTGTGCCTTTTGTATTAAATTCGGATGCAATTTTTGTTTTCCATCGTCAAAATGAAGGTCCATGGGCTACAGTAAACCTGAATTGAGGCATCGGAATCTAAAACTGGACTCACAGGAGAGGTTCAAATCACAGACAGTTAGAGTGTCGGTCCCCTTGTACTTAAGTCGGCATTGTGCCTTTTGTATTAAATTTGGATGCAATTTCTGTGTTACATCGTCAATTAAAAGGTCCAAGGGATACAGTAACCCTGAAGTGAAGCATCGGAATCTAAAAGTGGACTCACAGTAGAGGTTCATATCATAGAAAGTGAGAGTGTCAGTCATCTTGTACTTAAGTCGGCATTGTGCTTTTTGTACTAAATTCGGATGCAATTTCTGTATTTCATCGTCAATAAGAAGGTCCAAGGGATACAGTAAACCTGAAGTGAAGCATCGGAATCAAAAACTGGACTCTCAGGAGAGGTTTAAATTTTAGAAAGTTAGAGTGTCAGTCCTCTTGTACTTAAGTCGGCATTGTGCCTTTTGAATTTAATTACGATGCAATATCTGTGTTTCATCGTCAATAAGAAGTTCCAAGGTATACAGCGAACCTGAAGTGAAGCATCGGAATCTAAAACTGGTCTCACAGGAGAGGTTCAAATCATAGAAAGTTAGAGTGTCTGTCCTCTTGTACTTAAGACGGCATTGTGCCTTTTGTATTAAATTTGGATGCAATTTCTGTGCGTCATCGTCAATAAGAAGGTCCAAGGGATACAGTAAACCTGAAGTTAAGCATCGGAATCTAAAACTGGACTCACAGGAGAGGTTTAAATCATAGAAAGGGAATGTGTCAGTCCTCTTGTACTTAAGTCGGCATTGTGGCTTTTCTATTAAATTCGGATGCAATATCTGTATTTCGTCGTCAATAAGAAGGTCCAAGGGATACAGTAAACCTGAAGTGAAGCATCGGATTCTAAAACTGGACTCACAGGAGAGGTTCAAATCATAGAAAATTAGAGTGTCAGTCCTCATGTACTTAAGTCGGCATTGTACCTTTTGTATTAAATTCGGATGCAATTTCTGTTTTTCGTCGTCAGTAAGAAGGTCCAAGGGATACAGTAAACCTGAAGTGAAGCTTCGGAATCTAAAACTGTACTCCCAGGAGATGTTCGAATCATGGAAAATTCGAGTGTCAGTCCTCTTGTACTTATGTCGGCGTTGTGCCTTTTGAATTTAATTACGATGCAATATCTGTGTTTCATCGTCAATAAGAAGTTCCAAGGTATACAGCGAACCTGAAGTGAAGCATCGGAATCTAAAACTGGACTCACAGGAGAGGTTCAAATCATAGAAAGTTAGAGTGTCTGTCCTCTTGTGCTTAAGACGGCATTGTGCCTTTTGTATTAAATTTGGATGCAATTTCTGTGTTTCATCGTCAATAAGAAGGACCAAGGGATACAGTAAACCTGAAGTGAAGCAGCGGAATCTAAAACTGGACCCACAGGAGTGGTTCAAATCATAGAAAGTTAGAGTGCCAGTCCTCTTGTACTTAACTCGGCACTGTGCCTTTTGAATTTAATTCCGATGCAATTTCTGTGTTTCATCGTCAATAAGAAGGTCCAAGGTATACGGTAAACCTGAAGTGAAGCATCGGAATCTAAAACTGGACTCACAGGGGAGGTTCAAATCATAGAAAGTTAGAGTGTCAGTCCTCTTGTACTTATGTCGTAATTGTGTCTTTTGTATAATATTCGGATGCAATTTCTATGTTTCATCGTCAATATGAAGGTCCAAGGTATACAGTAAACCTGACGTGAAGCATCGGAATCTAAAACTGGACTCACAGGAGAGGTTCAAATCATAGAAAGTGAGAGTGTCAGTCCACTTGTACTTAAGTCGGCATTGTGCCTTTTGTATTAAATTCGGATGCAATTTCTGTGTTTCATCGTCAATAAGAAGGTCCAAGGTATAAAGGAAACCTGAAGTGAAGCATCGGAACCTAAAACTGGACTCACAGGAGAGGTTTATATCATAGAAAGTTAGAGTGACAGTCCTCTTGTACTTAACTCGGTATTGTGCCTTTTGTATTAAATTCGGATGCAATTACTTTGTTTCATCGTCAATAAGAAGGTACCAGGGATACAGTAAACCTGAAGTGAAGCATCGGAATCTAAAACTGGACTCACAGGAGGGGTTCAAATCATAGAATGTGAGAGTGTCAGTCCTCTTGTACTTAAGTCAGCATTGTGCCTTATGTATTAAATTAGGATGCAATTTCTGTGTTTCATCGTCAATAAGAAGGTACAAGGGATTCAGTGAACCTAAAGTGAAGCATCTGAATCTAAAACTGGACCCACAGGAGAGGTTCAAACCATAGAAAGTTAGAGTGTCAGTCCTCTTGTTCTTAAGTCGGCATTGTGCCTTTTATACTAATTTCGGATGCAATTTCTGTGTTTCATCGTCAATAAGAAGATCCAAGGGATACAGTAATCCTGAAGTGAAGCATCGGAATCCAAAACTAAACTCACATAAGAGGTTCAAATCATTGAAAGTTAGAGTGTCAGTCCTCTTGTACTTAACTCGGCATTGTGCATTTTGAATTTAATTCCGATGCAATTTCTGTGCCTCATCGTCAATAAGAAGGTCCAAGGTACACAGTAAATCTGAAGTGAAGCATCGGAAACTAAACTGGGCTCACAGGAGAGGTTCAAATCATAGAAATTGAGAGTGTCAGTCCTCTTGTACCTAAGTCGGCATTGTGACTTTTGAATTTAATTCCGATGCAATTTCTGTGTTTCAACGTCAATAAGAAGGTCCAAGGTATACAGTAAACCTGAAGTGATGCATCGTAATCTAAAACTGGACTCACAAGGGAGGTTCAAATCATCGACAGTTAGAGTGTCAGTCCTCTTGTACCTAAGTCGGCATTGTGCCTTTTGAATTTAATTCCGATGCAATTTCTGTGTTTCACCGTCAACACGAAGTTCCAAGGTATACAGTAAACCGGAAAAGAAGCATCGGAATCAAAAACTGTATTCACAGCAGAGGTTCTAGTCATAGAAAGTTAGAGTATCAGTCCTCTTGTACTTAAGTCGGCATTGTGAATTTGTATTAAATTCGGATGCAATTTTTGTTTTTCATCGTCAAAATGAAGGTCCATGGGATACTGTAAACCTGAATTTAGGCTTCGGAATCTAAAACTGGACTCACAGGAGAGGTTCAATTCATTGAAAGTTAGAGTGTCAGTTCTCTTGTCCTTAAGTCGGCATTGTGCCATTTATATTAAATTCGGATGCAATTTCTGTGCCTCATCGTCAATAAGAAGGTCCAAGGTACACAGTAAATCTGAAGTGAAGCATCGGAAACTAAAACTGGGCTCACAGGAGAGGTTCAAGTCATAGAAAGTGAGAGTGTCAGTCCTCTTGTACATAAGTCGGCATTGTGCCTTTTGAATTTAATTCCGATGCAATTTCTGTGTTTCAACGTCATTAAGAAGGTCCAAGGTATACAGTAAACCTGAAGTAAAGCATCGTAATTTAAAACTGGACTCACAGGGGAGGTTCAAATCATCGAAAGTTAGAGTGTCAGTCCTCTTCTACCTAAGTCGGCATTGTGCCTTTTGAATTTAATGCCGATGCAATTTCTGTGTTTCTCCGTCAACACGAAGGTCCAAGGTATACAGTAAACCTGAAAAGAAGCATCGGAATCAAATACTGTATTCACAGCAGAGGTTCAAATCATAGAAAGTTAGAGTATCAGTCCTCTTGTACTTAAGTCGGCATTGTGCCTTTTGTGTTAAATTCGGATGCAATTTTTGTTTTCCATCGTCAAAATGAAGGTCCATGGGATACAGTAAACCTGAATTGAGGCATCGGAATCTAAAACTGGACTCACAGGAGAGGTTCAAATCACAGACAGTTAGAGTGTCGGTCCTCTTGTACTTAAGTCGGCATTGTGCCTTTTGTATTTAATTCGGATGCAATTTCTGTGTTACATCGTCAATTAAAAGGTCCAAGGGATACAGTAACCCTGAAGTGAAGCATCGGAATCTAAAACTGGACTCACAGTAGAGGTTCATATCATAGAAAGTGAGAGTGTCAGTCATCTTGTACTTAAGTCGGCATTGTGCCTTTTGAATTTAATTACGATGCAATATCTGTGTTTCATCGTCAATAAGAAGTTCCAAGGTATACAGCGAACCTGAAGTGAAGCATCGGAATCTAAAACTGGACTCACAGGAGAGGTTCAAATCATAGAAAGTTAGAGTGTCTGTCCTCTTGTACTTAAGTCGGCATTGTGCCTTTTGTATTAAATTTGGATGCAATTTCTGTGCTTCATCGTCAATAAGAAGGTCCAAGGGATACAGTAAACCTGAAGTTAAGCATCGGAATCTAAAACTGGACTCACAGGAGAGGTTTAAATCATAGAAAGGGAATGTGTCAGTCCTCTTGTACTTAAGTCGGCATTGTGGCTTTTCTATTAAATTCGGATGCAATATCTGTGTTTCATCGTCAATAAGAAGGTCCAAGGGATACAGTAAACCTGAAGTGAAGCATCGGATTCTAAAACTGGACTCACAGGAGAGGTTCAAATCATAGAAAACTAGAGTGTCAGTCCTCTTGTACTTAATTCGGCATTGTGCCTTTTGTATTAAATTCGGATGCAATTTCTGTTTTTCGTCGTCAGTAAGAAGGTCCAAGGGATACAGTAAACCTGAAGTGAAGCTTCCGAATCTAAAACTGTACTCCCAGGAGATGTTCGAATCATGGAAAATTAGAGTGTCAGTCCTCTTGTACTTAAGTCGGCGTTGTGCCTTTTGAATTTAATTACGATGCAATATCTGTGTTTCATCGTCAATAAGAAGTTCCAAGGTATACAGCGAACCTGAAGTGAAGCATCGGAATCTAAAACTGGACTCATAGGAGAGGTTCAAATCATAGAAAGTTAGAGTGTCTGTCTTCTTGTACTTAAGACGGCATTGTGCCTTTTGTATTAAATTTGGATGCAATTTCTGTGTTTCATCGTCAATAAGAAGGACCAAGGGATACAGTAAACCTGAAGTGAAGCAGCGGAATCTAAAACGGGACCCACAGGAGTGGTTCAAATCATAGAAAGTTAGAGTGCCAGTCCTCTTGTACTTAACTCGGCATTATGCCTTTTGAATTTAATTCCGATGCAATTTCTGTGTTTCATCGTCAATAAGAAGGTCCAAGGTATACGGTAAACCTGAAGTGAAGCATCGGAATCTAAAACTGGACTCACAGGGGAGGTTTCAAATCATAGAAAGTTAGAGTGTCAGTCCTCTTGTACTTATGTCGTAATTGTGTCTTTTGTATAATATTCGGATGCAATTTCTATGTTTCATCGTCAATATGAAGGTCCAAGGTATACAGTAAACCTGACGTGAAGCATCGGAATCTAAAACTGGACTCACAGGAGAGGTTCAAATCATAGAAAGTGAGAGTGTCAGTCCACTTGTACTTAAGTCGGCATTGTGCCTTTTGTATTAAATTCGGATGCAATTTCTGTGTTTCATCGTCAATAAGAAGGTCCAAGGTATAAAGGAAACCTGAAGTGAAGCATCGGAACCTAAAACTGGACTCACAGGAGAGGTTTATATCATAGAAAGTTAGAGTGACAGTCCTCTTGTACTTAACTCGGTATTGTGCCTTTTGTATTAAATTCGGATGCAATTACTTTGTTTCATCGTCAATAAGAAGGTACCAGGGATACAGTAAACCTGAAGTGAAGCATCGGAATCTAAAACTGGACCCACAGGAGAAGTTCAAACCATAGAAAGTTAGAGTGTCAGTCCTCTTGTTCTTAAGTCGGCATTGTGCCTTTTATATTAATTTCGGATGCCATTTCTGTGTTTCATCGTCAATAAGAAGCTCCAAGGGATACAGTAATCCTGAAGTGAAGCATCGGAATCCAAAACTAAACTCACATAAGAGGTTCAAATCATTGAAAGTTAGAGTGTCAGTCCTCTTGTACTTAACTCGGCATTGTGCATTTTGAATTTAATTCCGATGCAATTTCTGTGCCTCATCGTCAATAAGAAGGTCCAAGGTACACAGTAAATCTGAAGTGAAGCATCGGAAACTAAACTGGGCTCACAGGAGAGGTTCAAATCATAGAAATTGAGAGTGTCAGTCCTCTTGTACCTAAGTCGGCATTGTGACTTTTGAATTTAATTCCGATGCAATTTCTGTGTTTCAACGTCAATATGAAGGTCCAAGGTATACAGTAAACCTGAAGTGATGCATCGTAATCTAAAACTGGACTCACAGGGGAGGTTCAAATCATCGACAGTTAGGGTGTCAGTCCTCTTGTACCTAAGTCGGCATTGTGCCTTTTGAATTTAATTCCGATGCAATTTCTGTGTTTCACCGTCAACACGAAGTTCCAAGGTATACAGTAAACCGGAAAAGAAGCATCGGAATCAAAAACTGTATTCACAGCAGAGGTTCTAATCATAGAAAGTTAGAGTATCAGTCCTCTTGTACTTAAGTCGGCATTGTGCCTTTTGTATTAAATTCGGATGCAATTTTTGTTTTTCATCGTCAAAATGAAGGTCCATGGGATACAGTAAACCTGAATTTAGGCTTCGGAATCTAAAACTGGACTCACAGGAGAGGTTCAAATCATAGACAGCCAGAGTGTCAGTCCTTTTGTACTTAAGTCGGCATTGTGCCTTTTGTATTAAATTCGGATGCAATTTCTGTGATTCATTGTCAATAAGAAGGTCCAAGGTATACTGTAAACCTGAAGTGAAGCATCGGAATCCAAAACTGAACTCATAGGAGAGTTTCAAATCAAAGAAAGTTAGAAAGGCATTCCTCTTGTACTTAAGTCGGCATTGTGCCTTTTGTATTATATTCGGATGCAATTTCTATGTTTCATCGTCAATTGAAAGGTCCAAGGTATACAGTAACCCTGAAGTGGAGCATCGGAATCTAAAACTGGACTCACAGATAAGGTTCATATCATAGAAAGTGAGAGTGTCAGTCATCTTGTACGTAAGTCGGCATTGTGCCTTTTGTACTAAATTCGGATGCAATTTCTGTTTTTCATCGTCAATTAAATGTTCCAAGGGATACAGTAACCCTGAAGTGAAGCATCGAAATCTAAAACTGGACTCACAGAAGAGGTTCATATCATAGAAAGTGAGAGTGTCAGTCATCTTGTACTTAAGTCGGCATTGTGCCTTTGGTACTAAATTCGGATGCAATTTCTGTGTTTCATCGTCAATAAGAAGGTCCATGGGATACAGTAAACCTGAATTGAGGCTTCGCAATCTAAAACTGGACTCTCAGGAGAGGTTCAAATCATAGAAAGTTAGAGTGTCAGTCCTCTTGTATTAAGACGGCATTGTGCCTTTTGTATTAAATTTGGATGCAATTTCTGTGCTTCATCGTCAATAAGAAGGTCCAAGGGATACAGTAAACCTGAAGTGAAGCATCGGAATCTAAAACTGGACTCACAGGAGAGGTTCAAATCATAGAAAGGGAATGTGTCAGTCCTCTTGTACTTAAGTCGGCATTGTGGCTATTCTATTAAGTTCGGATGCAATATCTGTGTTTCATCGTCAATAAGAAGGTCCAAGGGATACAGTTAACCTGAAGTGAAGCATCGGATTCTAAAACTGGACTCACAGGAGAGGTGCAAATCATAGAAAGTGAGAGTGTCAGTCCTCTTGTACTAAAGTCGGCATTGTGCCTTTTGTATTTAATTCGGATGCAATTTCTTTATTTCATCGTCAATAAGAAAGTACCAGGGATACAGTAAACCTGAAGTGAAGCATCGGAATCTAAAACTGGACCCACAGGAGAGGTTCAAGTCATAGAAATTTAGAGTGTCAGTCCTCTTGTTCTTAAGTCGGCATTGTGCCGTTTATATTAATTTCGGATGCAATTTCTGTGTTTCATCGTCAATAAGAAGCTCCAAGGGATACAGTAAACCTGAAGTGAAGCATCGGAATCAAAACTAAACTCATATAAGAGGTTCAAATCATCGACAGTTAGAGTGTCAGTCCTCTTGTACCTAAGTCGGCATTGTGCCTTTTGAATTTAATTCCGATGCAATTTCTGTGTTTCACCGTCAACACGAAGTTCCAAGGTATACAGTAAACCGGAAAAGAAGCATCGGAATCAAAGACTGTATTCACAGCAGAGGTTCAAATCATAGAAAGTTAGAGTATCAGTCCTCTTGTACTTAAGTCGGCATTGTGCCTTTTGTATTAAATTCGGATGCAATTTTTGTTTTTCATCTTCAAAATGAAGGTCCATGGGATACAGTAAACCTGAATTGAGGCTTCGGAATCTAAAACTGGACTCACAGGAGAGGTTCTAATCATAGACAGTTAGAGTGTCAGTCCTCTTGTACTTAAGTCGGCATTGTGACTTTTGTATTAAATTCGGATGCAATTTCTGTGTTTCATCCTCAATAAGAAGGTACAAGGGATACAGTGAACCTAAAGTGAAGCATCGGAATCTAAAACTGTAGTTCTTAAGTCGGCATTGTGCCTTTTATATTAATTTCGGATGCAATTTCTGTGCTTCATCGTCAATTAAAAGGTCCAAGGGATACAGTAACCCTGAAGTGAAGCATCGGAATCTAAAACTGGACTCACAGATAAGGTTCATATCATAGAAAGTGAGAATGTAAGTCATCTTGTACTTAAGTCGGCATTGTGCCTTTTGTACCAAATTCGGATGCAATTTCTGTGTTTCATCGTCAATTAAATGTTCCAAGGGATACAGTAAACCTGAAGTGAAGCATCGGAATCTAAAACTGGACTCACAGAAGAGGTTCATATCATAGAAAGTGAGAGTGTCAGTCATCTTGTACTTAAGTCGGCATTGTGCCTTTTGTACTAAATTCGGATGCAATTTCTGTGTTTCATCGTCAATAAGAAGGTCCAAGGGATACAGTAAACCTGAAGTGAAGCATCGGAATCAAAAACTGGACTCTTAGGAGAGGTTTAAATTTTAGAAAGTTAGAGTGTCAGTCCTCTTGTACTTAAGTCGGCATTGTGCCTTTTGAATTTAATTCCGATGCAATTTCTGTGTTTCACCGTCAACACGAAGTTCCAAGGTATACAGTAAACCGGAAAAGAAGCATCGGAATCAAAGACTGTATTCACAGCAGAGGTTCAAATCATAGAAAGTTAGAGTATCAGTCCTCTTGTACTTAAGTCGGCATTGTGCCTTTTGTATTAAATTCGGATGCAATTTTTGTTTTTCATCTTCAAAATGAAGGTCCATGGGATACAGTACACCTGAATTGAGGCTTCGGAATCTAAAACTGGACTCACAGGCGAGGTTCTAATCATAGACAGTTAGAGTGTCAGTCCTCTTGTACTTAAGTCGGCATTGTGACTTTTGTATTAAATTCGGATGCAATTTCTGTGTTTCATCCTCAATAAGAAGGTACAAGGGATACAGTGAAACTAAAGTGAAGCATCGGAATCTAAAACTGTTGTTCTTAAGTCGGCATTGTGCCTTTTATATTAATTTCGGATGCAATTTCTGTGCTTCATCGTCAATTAAAAGGTCCAAGGGATACAGTAACCCTGAAGTGAAGCATCGGAATCTAAAACTGGACTCACAGATAAGGTTCATATCATAGAAAGTGAGAATGTAAGTCATCTTGTACTTAAGTCGGCATTGTGCCTTTTGTACTAAATTCGGATGCGATTTCTGTGTTTCATCGTCAATTAAATGTTCCAAGGGATACAGTAAACCTGAAGTGAAGCATCGGAATCTAAAACTGGACTCACAGAAGAGGTTCATATCATAGAAAGTGAGAGTGTCAGTCATCTTGTACTTAAGTCGGCATTGTGCCTTTTGTACTAAATTCGGATGCAATTTCTGTGTTTCATCGTCAATAAGAAGGTCCAAGGGATACAGTAAACCTGAAGTGAAGCATCGGAATCAAAAACTGGACTCTTAGGAGAGGTTTAAATTTTAGAAAGTTAGAGTGTCAGTCCTCTTGTACTTACGTCGGCATTGTGCCTTTTGAATTTAATTCCGATGCTATTTCTGTGTTTCATCGTCAATAAGAAGTTCCAAGGTATACAGCAAACCTGAAGTGAAGCATCGGAATCTAAAACTGGACTCACAGGAGAGGTTCAAATCATAGAAAGTTAGAGTGTCTGTCCTCTTGTACTTAAGGCGGCATTGTGCCTTTTGTATTAAATTTGGATGCAATTGCTGTGTTTCATCGTCAATAAGAGGGTACAAGGGATACAGTAAACCTAAAGTGAAGCATCGGAATCTAAAACTGGACCCACAGGAGAGGTTCAAATCAAAGAAAGTTAGAGTGTCAGTCCTCTTGTTCTTACGTCGGCATTGTGCCTTTTATATTAAATTCGGATGCAATTTCTGTGTTTCATCGTCAATAAGAAGCTCCAAGGGATAAGGAAACCTGAAGTGAAGCATCGGAATCTAAAACTGGACTCTCAGGAGAGGTTCGAATCATAGAAAAATAGAGTGTCAGTCCTCTTGTACTTAAGTCGGAATTGTGCCTTTTGTATAAAATTCGGATGCAATATCTGTGTTTCATCGTCAATAAGAAGGTCCAAGGGATACAGTAAACCTGAAGTGAAGCAGCGGAATCTAAAACTGGACCCACAGGAGTGGTTCAAATCATAGAAAGTTAGAGTGTCAGTCCTCTTGTACTTAACTCGGCATTGTGCCTTTTGAATTTAATTCCGATGCAATTTCTGTGTTTCATCGTCAATTAGGAGGTCCAAGGTATACGGTAAACCTGAAGTGAAGCATCGGAATCTAAAACTGGACCCACAGGAGAGGTTCAAATCATAGAAAGTTAGAGTGTCAGTCCTCTTATTCTTAAGTCGGCATTGTGCCTTTTATATTAACTTCGGATGCAATTTCTGTGTTTCATCGGCAATAAGAAGCTCCAAGGGATACAGTAAACCTGAAGTGAAGCATCGGAATCCAAAACTAAACTCACAGGAGAGGTTCAAATCATTGAAAGTTAGAGTGTCAGTCCTCTTGTACTTAACTCGGCATTGTGCATTTTGAATTTAGTTCCGATGCAATTTCTGTGCCTCATAGTCAATAAGAAGGTCCAAGGTACACAGTAAATCTGAAGTGAAGCATCGGAAACTAAAACTGGGCTCACAGGAGAGGTTCAAATCATAGAAATTGAGAGTGTCAGTAATCTTGTACCTAAGTCGGCATTTTGACTTTTGAATTACATTCGGATGCAATTTCTGTGTTTCATCGTCAATAAGAAGGTCCAAGGTATAAAGGAAACCTGAAGTGAAGCATCGGAATCAAAAACTGTATTCACAGCAGAGGTTCAAATCATATAAAGTTAGAGGATCAGTCCTCTTGTACTTAAGTCGGTATTGTGCCTTTTGTATTAAATTCGGATGCAATTTTGTTTTTCATCGCCAAAATGAAGGTCCATGGGATACAGTGAACCTGAATTGAGGCTTCGGAATCTAAAACTGGACTCACAGGAGAGGTTCAAATCATAGACAGTTAGAGTGTCATTCCTTTTGTACTTAAGTCGGCATTGTGCCTTTTGTATTAAATTCGGATGCAATTTCTGTGATTCATTGTCAATAAGAAGGGCCAAGGTTTACTGTAAACCTGAAGTGAAGCGTCGGAATCCAAAACTGGACTCACAGGAGAGTTTCAAATCAAAGAAAGTTAGAAAGTCAGTCCTCTTGTACTTAAGTCGGCATTGTGCCTTTTGTATTAAATTCGGATGCAATTTCTGTGTTTCATCGTCAATTAAAAGGTCCAAGGGATACAGTAACCCTGAAGTGAAGCATCGGAATCTAAAACTGGACTCACAGAAGAGGTTCATATCATAGAAAGTGAGAGTGTCAGTCATCTTGTACTTAAGTCGGCATTGTGCCTTTTGTACTAAATTCGGATGCAATTTCTGTGTTTCATCGTCAATAAGAAGGTCCAAGGGATACAGTAAACCTGAAGTGAAGCATCGGAATCAAAATCTGGACTCTCAGGAGAGGTTTGAATTTTAGAAAGTTACAGGGTCAGTTTTCTTGTACTTAAGTCTGCATTGTGCCTTTTGAATTTAATTCCGATGCAATATCTGTGTTTCATCGTCAATAAGAAGTTCCAAGGTGTACAGCAAACCTGAAGTGAAGCATCGGAATCTATAACTGGACTCACAGGAGAGGTTCAAATCATAGAAAGTTAGAGTGTCTGTCCTCTTGTACTTAAGACGGCATTGTGCCTTTTGTATTAAATTTGGATGCAATTTCTGTAATTCATCGTCAATAAGAAGGTCCAAGGCATACAGTAAACCTGAAGTTAAGCATCGGAATCTAAAACTACACTCACAGGAGAGTTTCAAATCATAGAATGGGATTGTGTCAGTCCTCTTGTACTTAAGTCGGCATTGTGCCTTTTGTATAAAATTCGGATGCAATTTCTGTGTTTCATCGTCAATAAGAAGGTCCAAGGGATACAGTAAACCTGAAGTGAAGCAGCGGAATATAAAACTGGACTCAAAGGAGAGATTCAAATCATAGACAGTGAGAGTGTCAGTCCTCTTGTACCTAAGTCGCCATTGTGCCTTTTGAATGTAATTCCGAAGCAATTTCTGTGTTTCATTGTCAATAAGAAGGTCCAAGGTATACAGTAAACCTGAAGTGAAGCATCGGAATCTAAAACTGGACGCACAGGAGAGGTTCAAATCATAGAAAGTGAGAGTGTCAGTCCTCTTGTACTTAAGTCGGCATTGTGCCTTTTGTATTGAATTCGGATGAAATTTCTGTGTTTCATCGTCAATAAGAAGGTACAAGGGATACAGTAAACCTAAAGTGAAGCATCGAAATCTGAAACTGGACCCACAGGAGAGGTTCAAAGCATAGAAAGTTAGAGTGTCAGTCCTCTTGTTCATAAGTCGGCATTGTGCCTTTTATATTAAATTCGGATGCACTTTCTGTGTTTCGTCGTCAATAAGAAGCTCCAATGCATACAGTAAACCTGAAGTGAAGCATCGGAATCTAAAACTGGACTCCCAGGAGTGGTTCTAATCATAGAAAAATAGAGTGTCAGTCCTCTTCTACTTAAGTCGGAATTGTGCCATTTGTATAAAATTCGGATGCAATTTCTGTGTTTAATCGTCAATAAGAAAGTCCAAGGGATACAGTAAACCTGAAGTGAAGCAGCGGAATCTAAAACTGGACCCACAGGAGTGGTTCAAATCATAGAAAGTTAGAGTGTCAGTCCTCTTGTACTTAACTCGGCATTGTGCCTTTTGAATTTAATTCCGATGCAATTTCTGTGTTTCATCGTCAATAAGAAGTTCCAAGGTATACGGTAAACCTGAAGTGAAGCATCGGAATGTAAAACTGTACTCACAGGGGAGCTTCAAATCAAAGGAAGTTAGAGTGTCAGTCTCTTGTACTTAAGTCGTAATTGTGTCTTTTGTATAATATTGGGATGCAATTTCTATGTTTCATCGTCAATATGAAGGTCCAAGGGATACAGTAAACCTGAAGTGAAGCATCGGAATCTAAAACTGGACTCACAGGAGAGGTTTAAATCATAGAAAGTTAGAGTGTCAGTCCTCTTGTACTTAAGTCGGTATTGTGCCTTTTGTATTAAATTCGGATGCAATTTCTGTTTTTCGTCGTCAGTAAGAAGGTCCAAGGGATACAGTAAACCTGAAGTGAAGCTTCGGAATCTAAAACTGGACTCCCAGGAGAGGTTCGAATCATAGAAAAGTAGAGTGTCGGTCCTCTTGTACTTAAGTCGGAATTGTGCCTTTTGTATAAAATTCGGATGCAATTTCTGTGTTTCATCGTCAATAAGAAGGTCCAAGGGATACAGTAAACCTGAAGTGAAGCAGCGGAATCTAAAACTGGACTCAAAGGAGAGATTCAAATCATAGACAGTGAGAGTGTCAGTCCTCTTGTACCTAAGTCGCCATTGTGCCTTTTGAATGTAATTCCGAAGCAATTTCTGTGTTTCATTGTCAATAAGAAGGTCCAAGGTATACAGTAAACCTGAAGTGAAGCATCGGAATCTAAAACTGGACGCACAGGAGAGGTTCAAATCATAGAAAGTGAGAGTGTCAGTCCTCTTGTACTTAAGTCGGCATTGTGCCTTTTGTATTAAATTCGGATGAAATTTCTGTGTTTCATCGTCAATAAGAAGCTCCAATGCATACAGTAAACCTGAAGTGAAGCATCGGAATCTAAAACTGGACTCCCAGGAGAGGTTCGAATCATAGAAAAATAGAGTGTCAGTCCTCTTCTACTTAAGTCGGAATTGTGCCATTTGAATAAAATTCGGATGCAATTTCTGTGTTTAATCGTCAATAAGAAAGTCCAAGGGATACAGTAAACCTGAAGTGAAGCAGCGGAATCTAAAACTGGACCCACAGGAGTGGTTCAAATCATAGAAAGTTAGAGTGTCAGTCCTCTTGTACTTAACTCGGCATTGTGCCTTTTGAATTTAATTCCGATGCAATTTCTGTGTTTCATCGTCAATAAGAAGTTCCAAGGTATACGGTAAACCTGAAGTGAAGCATCGGAATCTACAACTGGACTCACAGGGGAGCTTCAAATCATAGGAAGTTAGAGTGTCAGTCTCTTGTACTTAAGTCGTAATTGTGTCTTTTGTATAATATTCGGATGCAATTTCTATGTTTCATCGTCAATATGAAGGTCCAAGGGATACAGTAAACCTGATGTGAAGCATCGGAATCTAAAACTGGACTCACAGGAGAGGTTCAAATCATAGAAAATGAGAGTGTCAGTCCTCTTGTACTTAAGTCGGCATTGTGCCTTTTGTTTTAAATTCGGATGCAATTTCTGTGTTTCATCGTCAATAAGAAGGTCCAAGGTATAAAGGAAACCTGAAGTGAAGCATCGGAATCTAAAACTGGACTCACAGGAGTGGTTTAAATCATAGAAAGTTAGAGTGTCAGTCCTCTTGGACTTAAGTCGGTATTGTGCCTTTTGTATTAAATTCGGATGCAATTTCTTTGTTTCATCGTCAATAAGAAGGTACCAAGGATACAGTAAACCTGAAGTGAAGCATCGGAATCTAAAACTGGACTCACAGGAGAGGTACAAATCATAGAAAATTAGAGTGTCAGTCCTCTTGTTCTTAAGTCGGCATTGTGCCTTTTATATTAAATTCAGATGCAATTTCTGTGTTTCATCGTCAATAAGAAGCTCCAAGGGATACAGTAAACCTGAAGTGAAGCATCGGAATCCAAAACTAAACTCACAGGAGAGGTTCAAATCATAGAAAGTTAGAGTGTCAGTCCTCTTGTACTTAACTGGGCATTGTGCATTTTGAATTTAATTCCGATGCAATTTCTGTGCCTCATCGTCAATAAGAAGGTCCAAGGTACACAATAAATCTGAAGTGAAGCATCGGAAACTAAAACTAGGCTCACAGGAGAGGTTCAAATCATAGAAAGTGAGAGTGTCAGTCCTCTTGTACCTAAGTCGGCATTGTGCCTTTTGCATTTAATTCCGATGCAATTTCTGTGTTTCAACGTCAATAAGAAGGTCTAAGGTATACAGTAAACCTGAAGTGATGCATCGTAATCTAAAACTGGACTCACAGGGGAGGTTCAAATCATCGAAAGTTAGAGTGTCAGTCCTCTTGTACCTAAGTCGGCATTGTGCCTTTTGAATGTAATTCCGATGCAATTTCTGTGTTTCACCGTCAACACGAGGGTCCAAGGTATACAGTAAACCTGAAAAGAAGCATCGGAATCAAAAACTGTATTCACAGCAGAGGTTCAAATCATATAAAGTTAGAGTATCAGTCCTCTTGTACCTAAGTCGGCATTGTGCCTTTTGAATTTAATTCCGATGCAATTTCTGTGTTTCAACGTCAATAAGAAAGTCCAAGGTATACAGTAAACCTGAAGTAAGGCATCGTAATCTAAAACTGGACTCACAGGGGAGGTTCAAATCATCGAAAGTTAGAGTGTCAGTCCACTTGTACCTATGTCGGCATTGTGCCTTTTGAATTTAATTCCGATGCAATTTCTGTGTTTCACCGTCAACACGAAGGTCCAAGGTATACAGTAACCCTGAAAAGAAGCATCAGAATCAAAAACTGTATTCACAGCAGAGGTTCAAATCATAGAAAGTTAGAGTATTAGTCCTTTTGTACCTAAGTCGGCATTGTGCCTTTTGAATTTAATTACGATGCAATTTCTGTGTTTCAGCGTCAATAAGAAAGTACAAGGTATACAGTAAACCTGAAGTAAGGCATCGTAATCTAAAACTGGACTCACAGGGGAGGTTCAAATCATCGAAAGTTAGAGTGTCAGTCCTCTTGTACCTAAGTCAGCATTGTGCCTTTTGTATTAAATTCGGATGCAATTTTTGTTTTTCATCGTCAAAATGAAGGTCCATGGGATACAGAAAACCTGAATTGAGGCATCGGAATCTAAAACTGGACTCACAGGAGAGGTTCAAATAATAGACAGTTAGAGTGTCAGTCCTCTTGTACTTAAGTCGGCATTGTGCCTTTTGTATTAAATTCGGATCCAATTTCTGTGTTTCATCGTCAATTAAAAGGTCCAAGGGATACAGTAACCCTGAAGTGAAGCATCGGAATCTAAAACTGGACTCACAGAAGAGGTTCATATCATAGAAAGTGAGAGTGTCAGTCATCTTGTACTTAAGTCGGCATTGTGCCTTTTGTACTAAATTCGGATGCAATTTCTGTGTTTCATCGTCAATAAGAAGGTCCAAGGGATACAGTAAACCTGGAGTGAAGCATCGGAATCAAAAACTGGACTCTTAGGAGAGGTTTAAATTTTAGAAAGATAGAGTGTCAGTCCTCTTGTACTTAAGTCGACATTGTGCCTTTTGAATTTAATTCCGATGCAATATCTGTGTTTCATCGTCAATAAGTAGTTCCAAGGTATACAGCAAACCTGATGTGAAGCATCGGAATCTAAAACTGGACTCACAGGAGAGGTTCAAATCGTAGTAAGTTAGAGTGTCTGTCCTCTTGTACTTAAGACGGCATTGTGCCTTTTGTATTAAATTTGGATGCAATTTCTGTGCTTCATCGTCAATAAGAAGGTCCAAGGGATACAGTAAACCTGAAGTTAAGCATCGGAATCTAATACTGGGCTCACAGGAGAGGTTCAAATCATAGAAAGGGAATGTGTCAGTCCTCTTGTACTTAAGTCGGCATTGTGGCTTTTCTATTAAATTCGGATGCAATTTCTGTGTTTCATCGTCAATAAGATGGTCCAACGGATACAGTTAACCTGAAGTGAAGCATCGGATTCCAAACCTGGACTCACAGGAGAGGTACAAATCATAGAAAGTGAGAGTGTCAGTCCTCTTGTACTAAAGTCGGCATTGTGCCATATGTATTAAATTCGGATGCAATTTCTGGGTTTCATCGTCAATAAGAAGGTCTAAGGGATACAGTAAACCTGAAGTGAAGTAGCGGAATCTAAAACTGGACTCACAGGAGAGGTTCAAATCATAGAAAATTAGAGTGTCAGTCCTCTTGTACTTAAGTCGGCATTGTGCCTTTTGTATTAAATTCGGATGCAATTTCTGTTTTTCATCGACAGAAAGAAGGTCCAAGGAATACAGTAAACCTGAAGTGAAGCTTCGGAATCTAAAACTGGACTCCCAGGAGAGATTCGAATCATAGAAAAATAGAGTGTCAGTCCTCTTGTACTGAAGTCGGAATTGTGCCTTTTGTATAAAATTCGGATGCAATTTCTGTGTTTCATCGTCAATAAGAAGGTCCAAGGGATACAGTAAACCTGAAGTGAAGCAGCGGAATCTAAAACTGGACTCACAGGAGAGGTTCAAATCATAGACAGTGAGAGAGTCAGTCCTCTTGTACCTAAGTCACCATTGTGCCTTTTGAATGTAATTCCGAAGCAATTTCTGTCTTTCATTGTCAATAAGAAGGTCCAAGGTATACAGTAAACCTGAAGTGAAGCATCGGAATCTAAAACTGGACTCACAGGAGAGTTTCAAATCATAGAAAGTGAGAGTGTCAGTCCTCATGTACTTATGTCGGCATTGTCCCTTTTGTATTAAATTCGGATGAAATTTCTGTGTTTCATCGTCAAGAAGAAGGTACAAGGATTACAGTAAACCTAAAGTGAAGCATCGAAATCTAAAACTGGACCCACAGGAGAGGTTCAAATCATAGAAAGTTAGAGTGTCAGTCCTCTTGTACTTAAGTCGGAATTGTGCCTTTTGTATAAAATTCGGTTGCAATTTCTGTGTTTCATCGTCAATAAGAAGGTCCAAGGGATACAGTAAACCTGAAGTGAAGCAGCGGAATCTAAAACTGGACTCAAAGGAGTGGTTCGAATCATAGACAGTGAGAGAGTCAGTCCTCTTGTACCTAAGTCACCATTGTGCCTTTTGAATGTAATTCCGAAGCAATTTCTGTGTTTCATTGTCAATAAGAAGGTCCAAGGTATACAGTAAACCTGAAGTGTAGCATCGGAATCTAAAACTGGTCTCACAGGAGAGGTTCAAATCATAGAATGTGAGAGTGTCAGTCCTCTTGTACTTAAGTCGGCATTGTGACTTTTGTATTAAATTCGGATGCTATTTCTGTGTTTCATCGTCAATAAGAAGGTACAAGGGATACAATAAACCTAAAGTGAAGCATCGGAATTTAAAACTGGACCCACAGCAGAGGTTCAAATCATAGAAAGTTAGAGTGTCAGTCCTCTTGTTCTTAAGTCGGCATTGTGCTTTTATATTAAATTCGAATGCAATTTCTGTGATTCATCGTCAAAAAGAAGCTCCAAGGGATACAGTAAACCTGAAGTGAAGCATGGGAATCCAAAACTAAACTCAAAGGATAGGTTTAAATCATAGACAGTTAGAGTGTCATTCCTCTTGTACTTAAGTCGGCATTGTGCCTTTTGTATTAATTTCGGATGCAATTTCTGTGATTCATTGTCAATAAGAAGGTCCAAGGTATACTGTAAACCTGAAGCGAAGCATCAGAATCCAAAACTGGACTCACAGGAGAGTTTCAAATCAAAGAAAGTTAGAAAGTCAGTCCTCTTGTACTTAAGTCGGCATTGTGCCTTTTGTATTAAATTCGGATGCAATTTCTGTGTTTCATCGTCAATTAAAAGGTCCAAGGGATACAGTAACCCTGAAGTGAAGCATCGGAATCCAAAACTGGACTCACAGAAGAGGTTCATATCATAGAAAGTGAGAGTGTCAGTCATCTTGTACTTAAGTCGGCATTGTGCCTTTTGTACTAAATTCGGATGCAATTTCTGTGTTTCATCGTCAATAAGAAGGTCCAAGGCATACAGTAAACCTGAAGTTAAGCATCGGAATCTAAAACTGGACTCACAGGAGAGGTTCAAATCATAGAAACTGAGAGTGTCAGTCCTCTTGTACTTAAGTCTGCATTGTGCCATTTGTATTAAATTTGGATGAAATTTCTGTGTTTCATCGTCAAAAAGAAGGTACAAGGGATACAGTAAACCTAAAGTGAAGCATCGAAATCTAAAACTGGACCCACAGGAGAGGTTCAAATCATAGAAAGTTAGAGTGTCAGTCCTCTTGTACTTAAGTCGGAATTGTGCCTTTTGTATAAAATTCGGATGCAATTTCTGTGTTTCATCGTCAATAAGAAGGTCCAAGGGATACAGTAAACCTGAAGTGAAGCAGCGGAATCTAAAACTGGACTCAAAGGAGAGATTCAAATCATAGACAGTGAGAGTGTCAGTCCTATTGTACCTAAGTCGCCATTGTGCCTTTTGAATGTAATTCCGAAGCAATTTCTGTGTTTCATTGTCAATAAGAAGGTCCAAGGTATACAGTAAACCTGAAGTGAAGCATCGGAATCTAAAACTGGACGCACAGGAGAGGTTCAAAACATAGAAAGTGAGAGTGTCAGTCCTCTTGTACTTAAGTCGGCATTGTGCCTTTTGTATTAAATTCGGATGAAATTTCTGTGTTTCATCGTCAATAAGAAGGTACAAGGGATACAGTAAACCTAAAGTAAAGCATCGAAATCTAAAACTGGACCCACAGGAGAGGTTCACATCATAGAAAGTTAGAGTGTCAGTCCTCTTGTTCATAAGTCGGCATTGTGCCTTTTACATTAAATTCGGATGCAATTTCTGTGTTTCATCGTCAATAAGAAGCTCCAATGCATAGAGTAAACCTGAAGTGAAGCATCGGAATCTAAAACTGGACTCCCAGGAGAGGTTCGAATCATAGAAATATAGAGTGTCAGTCCTCTTCTACTTAAGTCGGAATTGTGCCATTTGTATAAAATTCGGATGCAATTTCTGTGTTTAATCGTCAATAAGAAAGTCCAAGGGATACAGTAAACCTGAAGTGAAGCAGCGGAATCTAAAACTGGACCCACAGGAGTGGTTCAAATCATAGAAAGTTAGAGTGTCAGTCCTCTTGTACTTAACTCGGCATTGTGCCTTTTGAATTTAATTCCGATGCAATTTCTGTGTTTCATCGTCAATAAGAAGTTCCAAGGTATACGGTAAACCTGAAGTGAAGCATCGGAATGTAAAACTGGACTCACAGGGGAGCATCAAATCAAAGGAAGTTAGAGTGTCAGTCTCTTGTACCTAAACCGTAATTGTGTCTTTCGTATAATATTCGGATGCAATTTCTATGTTTCATCGTCAATATGAAGGTCCAAGGGATACAGTAAACCTGAAGTGAAGCATCGGAATCTAAAACTGGACTCACAGGAGAGGTTTAAATCATAGAAAGTTAGAGTGTCAGTCCTCTTGTACTTAAGTCGGTATTGTGCCTTTTGTATTAAATTCGGATGCAATTTCTGTTTTTCGTCGTCAGTAAGAAGGTCCAAGGGATACAGTAAACCTGGAGTGAAGCTTCGGAATCTAAAACTGGACTCCCAGGAGAGGTTCGAATCATAGAAAAATAGAGTGTCGGTCCTCTTGTACTTAAGTCGGAATTGTGCCTTTTGTATAAAATTCGGATGCAATTTCTGTGTTTCATCGTCAATAAGAAGGTCCAAGGGATACAGTAAACCTGAAGTGAAGCAGCGGAATCTAAAACTGGACTCAAAGGAGAGATTCAAATCATAGACAGTGAGAGTGTCAGTCCTCTTGTACCTAAGTCGCCATTGTGCCTTTTGAATGTAATTCCGAAGCAATTTCTGTGTTTCATTGTCAATAAGAAGGTCCAAGGTATACAGTAAACCTGAAGTGAAGCATCGGAATCTAAAACTGGACTCACAGGAGAGGTTCAAATCATAGAAAATGAGAGTGTCAGTCCTCTTGTACTTAAGTCGGCATTGTGCCTTTTGTTTTAAATTCGGATGCAATTTCTGTGTTTCATCGTCAATAAGAAGGTCCAAGGTATAAAGGAAACCTGAAGTGAAGCATCGGAATCTAAAACTGGACTCACAGGAGAGGTTTAAATCATAGAAAGTTAGAGTGTCAGTCCTCTTGGACTTAAGTCGGTATTGTGCCTTTTGTATTAAATTCGGATGCAATTTCTTTGTTTCATCGTCAATAAGAAGGTACCAAGGATACAGTAAACCTGAAGTGAAGCATCGGAATCTAAAACTGGACTCACAGGAGAGGTTCAAATCATAGAAAATTAGAGTGTCAGTCCTCTTGTTCTTAAGTCGGCATTGTGCCTTTTATATTAAATTCAGATGCAATTTCTGTGTTTCATCGTCAATAAGAAGCTCCAAGGGATACAGTAAACCTGAAGTGAAGCATCGGAATCCAAAACTAAACTCACAGGAGAGGTTCAAATCATAGAAAGTTAGAGTGTCAGTCCTCTTGTACTTAACTGGGCATTGTGCATTTTGAATTTAATTCCGATGCAATTTCTGTGCCTCATCGTCAATAAGAAGGTCCAAGGTACACAATTAATCTGAAGTGAAGCATCGGAAACTAAAACTGGGCTCACAGGAGAGGTTCAAATCATAGAAAGTGAGAGTGTCAGTCCTCTTGTACCTAAGTCGGCATTGTGCCTTTTGCATTTAATTCCGATGCAATTTCTGTGTTTCAACGTCAATAAGAAGGTCTAAGGTATACAGTAAACCTCTAGTGATGCATCGTAATCTAAAACTGGTCTCACAGGGGAGGTTCAAATCATCGAAAGTTAGAGTGTCAGTCCTCTTGTACCTAAGTCGGCATTGTGCCTTTTTAATGTAATTCCGATGCAATTTCTGTGTTTCACCGTCAACACGAGGGTCCAAGGTATACAGTAAACCTGAAAAGAAGCATCGGAATCAAAAACTGTATTCACAGCAGAGGTTCAAATCATAGAAAGTTAGAGTATCAGTCCTCTTGTACCTAAGTCGGCATTGTGCCTTTTGAATTTAATTCCGATGCAATTTCTGTGTTTCAACGTCAATAAGAAAGTCCAAGGTATACAGTAAACCTGAAGTAAGGCATCGTAATCTAAAACTGGACTCACAGGGGAGGTTCAAATCATCGAAAGTTAGAGTGTCAGTCCTCTTGTACCTATGTCGGCATTGTGCCTTTTGAATTTAATTCCGATGCAATTTCTGTGTTTCACCGTCAACACGAAGGTCCAAGGTATACAGTAACCCTGAAAAGAAGCATCAGAATCAAAAACTGTATTCACAGCAGAGGTTCAAATCATAGAAAGTTAGAGTATTAGTCCTTTTGTACCTAAGTCGGCATTGTGCCTTTTGAATTTAATTCCGATGCAATTTCTGTGTTTCAACGTCAATAAGAAAGTACAAGGTATACAGTAAACCTGAAGTAAGGCATCGTAATCTAAAACTGGACTCACAGGGGAGGTTCAAATCATCGAAAGTTAGAGTGTCAGTCCTCTTGTACCTAAGTCAGCATTGTGCCTTTTGTATTAAATTCGGATGCAATTTTTGTTTTTCATCGTCAAAATGAAGGTCCATGGGATACAGAAAACCTGAATTGAGGCATCGCAATCTAAAACTGGACTCACAGGAGAGGTTCAAATAATAGACAGTTAGAGTGTCAGTCCTCTTGTACTTAAGTCGGCATTGTGCCTTTTGTATTAAATTCGGATCCAATTTCTGTGTTTCATCGTCAATTAAAAGGTCCAAGGGATACAGTAACCCTGAAGTGAAGCATCGGAATCTAAAACTGGACTCACAGAAGAGGTTCATATCATAGAAAGTGAGAGTGTCAGTCATCTTGTACTTAAGTCGGCATTGTGCCTTTTGTACTAAATTCGGATGCAATTTCTGTGTTTCATCGTCAATAAGAAGGTCCAAGGGTTACAGTAAACCTGGAGTGAAGCATCGGAATCAAAAACTGGACTCTTAGGAGAGGTTTAAATTTTAGAAAGATAGAGTGTCAGTCCTCTTGTACTTAAGTCGACATTGTGCCTTTTGAATTTAATTCCGATGCAATATCTGTGTTTCATCGTCAATAAGTAGTTCCAAGGTATACAGCAAACCTGATGTGAAGCATCGGAATTTAAAACTGGACTCACAGGAGAGGTTCAAATCGTAGTAAGTTAGAGTGTCTGTCCTCTTGTACTTAAGACGGCATTGTGCCTTTTGTATTAAATTTGGATGCAATTTCTGTGCTTCATCGTCAATAAGAAGGTCCAAGGGATACAGTAAACCTTAAGTTAAGCATCGGAATCTAATACTGGGCTCACAGGAGAGGTTCAAATCATAGAAAGGGAATGTGTCAGTCCTCTTGTACTTAAGTCGGCATTGTGGCTTTTCTATTAAATTCGGATGCAATTTCTGTGTTTCATCGTCAATAAGATGGTCCAACGGATACAGTTAACCTGAAGTGAAGCATCGGATTCCAAACCTGGACTCACAGGAGAGGTACAAATCATAGAAAGTGAGAGTGTCAGTCCTCTTGTACTAAAGTCGGCATTGTGCCATATGTATTAAATTCGGATGCAATTTCTGGGTTTCATCGTCAATAAGAAGGTCTAAGGGATACAGTAAACCTGAAGTGAAGTAGCGGAATCTAAAACTGGACTCACAGGAGAGGTTCAAATCATAGAAAATTAGAGTGTCAGTCCTCTTGTACTTAAGTCGGCATTGTGCCTTTTGTATTAAATTCGGATGCAATTTCTGTTTTTCATCGACAGAAAGAAGGTCCAAGGAATACAGTAAACCTGAAGTGAAGCTTCGGAATCTAAAACTGGACTCCCAGGAGAGATTCGAATCATAGAAAAATAGAGTGTCAGTCCTCTTGTACTGAAGTCGGAATTGTGCCTTTTGTATAAAATTCGGATGCAATTTCTGTGTTTCATCGTCAATAAGAAGGTCCAAGGGATACAGTAAACCTGAAGTGAAGCAGCGGAATCTAAAACTGGACTCACAGGAGAGGTTCAAATCATAGACAGTGAGAGAGTCAGTCCTCTTGTACCTAAGTCACCATTGTGCCTTTTGAATGTAATTCCGAAGCAATTTCTGTCTTTCATTGTCAATAAGAAGGTCCAAGGTATACAGTAAACCTGAAGTGAAGCATCGGAATCTAAAACTGGACTCACAGGAGAGGTTCAAATCATAGAAAGTGAGAGTGTCAGTCCTCATGTACTTAAGTCGGCATTGTCCCTTTTGTATTAAATTCGGATGAAATTTCTGTGTTTCATCGTCAAGAAGAAGGTACAAGGATTACAGTAAACCTAAAGTGAAGCATCGAAATCTAAAACTGGACCCACAGGAGAGGTTCAAATCATAGAAAGTTAGAGTGTCAGTCCTCTTGTACTTAAGTCGGAATTGTGCCTTTTGTGTAAAATTCGGATGCAATTTCTGTGTTTCATCGTCAATAAGAAGGTCCAAGGGATACAGTAAACCTGAAGTGAAGCAGCGGAATCTAAAACTGGACTCAAAGGAGTGGTTCGAATCATAGGCAGTGAGAGAGTCAGTCCTCTTGTACCTAAGTCACCATTGTGCCTTTTGAATGTAATTCCGAAGCAATTTCTGTGTTTCATTGTCAATAAGAAGGTCCAAGGTATACAGTAAACCTGAAGTGTAGCATCGGAATCTAAAACTGGTCTCACAGGAGAGGTTCAAATCATAGAATGTGAGAGTGTCAGTCCTCTTGTACTTAAGTCGGCATTGTGACCTTTGTATTAAATTCGGATGCTATTTCTGTGTTTCATCGTCAATAAGAAGGTACAAGGGATACAATAAACCTAAAGTGAAGCATCGGAATCTAAAACTGGACCCACAGCAGAGGTTCAAATCATAGAAAGTTAGAGTGTCAGTCCTCTTGTTCTTAAGTCGGCATTGTGCTTTTATATTAAATTCGAATGCAATTTCTGTGATTCATCGTCAAAAAGAAGCTCCAAGGGATACAGTAAACCTGAAGTGAAGCATGGGAATCCAAAACTAAACTCAAAGGATAGGTTTAAATCATAGACAGTTAGAGTGTCATTCCTCTTGTACTTAAGTCGGCATTGTGCCTTTTGTATTAATTTCGGATGCAATTTCTGTGATTCATTGTCAATAAGAAGGTCCAAGGTATACTGTAAACCTGAAGCGAAGCATCAGAATCCAAAACTGGACTCACAGGAGAGTTTCAAATCAAAGAAAGTTAGAAAGTCAGTCCTCTTGTACTTAAGTCGGCATTGTGCCTTTTGTATTAAATTCGGATGCAATTTCTGTGTTTCATCGTCAATTAAAAGGTCCAAGGGATACAGTAACCCTGAAGTGAAGCATCGGAATCTAAAACTGGACTCACAGAAGAGGTTCATATCACAGAAAGTGAGAGTGTCAGTCATCTTGTACTTAAGTCGGCATTGTGCCTTTTGTACTAAATTCGGATGCAATTTCTGTGTTTCATCGTCAATAAGAAGGTCCAAGGCATACAGTAAACCTGAAGTTAAGCATCGGAATCTAAAACTGGACTCACAGGAGAGGTTCAAATCATAGAAACTGAGAGTGTCAGTCCTCTTGTACTTAAGTCTGCATTGTGCCATTTGTATTAAATTCGGATGAAATTTCTGTGTTTCATCGTCAAAAAGAAGGTACAAGGGATACAGTAAACCTAAAGTGAAGCATCGAAATCTAAAACTGGACCCACAGGAGAGGTTCAAATCATAGAAAGTTAGAGTGTCAGTCCTCTTGTACTTAAGTCGGAATTGTGCCTTTTGTATAAAATTCGGATGCAATTTCTGTGTTTCATCGTCAATAAGAAGGTCCAAGGGATACAGTAAACCTGAAGTGAAGCAGCGGAATCTAAAACTGGACTCAAAGGAGAGGTTCAAATCATAGACAGTGAGAGAGTCAGTCCTCTTTTACCTAAGTCACCATTGTGGCTTTTGAATGTAATTCCGAAGCAATTTCTGTGTTTCATTGTCAATAAGAAGGTCCAAGGTATACAGTAAACCTGAAGTGAAGCATCGGAATCTAAAACTGGACTCACTGGAGAGGTTCAAATCATAGAATGTGAGAGTGTCAGTCCTCTTGTACTTAAGTCGGCATTGTGCCTTTTGTATTAAATTCGGATGCTATTTCTGTGTTTCATCGTCAATAAGAAGGTACAAGGGATACAGTAAACCTAAAGTGAAGCATCGGAATCTAAAACTGGACCCACAGCAGAGGTTCAAATCATAGAAAGTTTGAGTGTCAGTCCTCTTGTTCTTAAGTCGGCATTGTGCTTTTATATTAAATTCGAATGCAATTTCTGTGTTTCATCGTCAATAAGAAGCTCCAAGGGATACAGTAAACCTGAAGTGAAGCATGGGAATATAAAACTAAACTCAAAGGATAGGTTCAAATCATAGACAGTTAGAGTGTCATTCCTCTTGTACTTAAGTCGGCATTGTGCCTTTTGTATTAAATTCGGATGCAATTTCTGTGATTCATTGTCAATATGAAGGGCCAAGGTATACTGTAAACCTGAAGCGAAGCATCGGAATTCAAAACTGGACTCACAGGAGAGTTTCAAATCAAAGAAACTTAGAAAGTCAGTCCTCTTGTACTTAAGTCGGCATTGTGCCTTTTGTATTAAATTCGGATGCAATTTCTGTGTTTCACCGTCAATTAAAAGGTCCAAGGCATACAGTAAACCTGAAGTTAAGCATCGGAATCTAAAACTGGACTCACAGGAGAGGTTCAAATCATAGAATGGGAATGTGTCAGTCCTCTTGCACTTCAGTCGGCATTGTGGTTTTTCTATTAAATTCGGATGCAATTTCTGTGTTTCATCGTCAATAAGAAGGTCCATGGGATACAGTAAACCTGAAGTGAAGCATCGGAATCAAAATCTGGACTCTCAGGAGAGGTTTAAATTTTAGAAAGTTAGAGTGTCAGTCCTCTTGTACTTAAGTCTGCATTGTGCCTTTTGAATTTAATTCCGATGCAATATCTGTGTTTCATCGTCAACAAGAAGTTCCAAGGTATACAGCAAACCTGAAGTGAAGCATCGGAATCTAAAACTGGACTCACAGGAGAGGTTCAAATCATAGAATGGGAATGTGTCAGTCCTCTTGTACTTAAGTCGGCATTGTGGCTTTTCTATTAAATTCGGATGCAATTTCTGTGTTTCATCGTCAATAAGAAGGTCCAAGGGCTACAGTTAACCTGAAGTGAAGCATCGGAATCAAAATCTGGACTCTCAGGAGAGGTTTAAATTTTAGAAAGTTAGAGTGTCAGTCCTCTTGTACTTAAGTCGGCATTGTGCCTTTTGTATTTAATTCGGATGCAATTTCTGTTTTTCGTCGTCAGTAAGAAGGTCCAAGGGATACAGTAAACCTGAAGTGAAGCTTCGGAATCTAAAACTGGACTCCCAGGAGAGGTTCGAATCATAGAAAAATAGAGTGTCAGTCCTATTGTACTTAAGTCGGAATTGTGCCTTTTGTATAAAATTCGGATGCAATTTCTGTGTTTCATCGTCAATAAGAAGGTCCAAGGGATACAGTAAACCTGAAGTGAAGCAGCAAAAACTAAAACTGGACTCAAAGGAGAGGTTCAAATCATAGACAGTGAGAGTGTCAGTCCTCTTGTACCTAAGTCGCCATTGTGCCTTTTGAATGTTATTCCGAAGCAATTTCTGTGTTTCATTGTCAATAAGAAGGTCCAAGGTATACAGTAAGCCTGAAGTGAAGAATCGGAATCTAAACTGGACTCATAGGAGAGGTTCAAATCATAGAAAGTGAGAGTGTCAGTCCTCTTGTACTTAAGTCGGCATTGTGCGTTTTGTATTAAATTCGGATGAAATTTCTGTGTTTCATCGTCAATAAGAAGGTACAAGGGATACAGTAAACCTAAAGTGAAGCATCGAAATCTAAAACTGGACCCACAGGAGCGGTTCAAATCATAGAAAGTTAGAATGTCAGTCCTCTTGTCATAAGTCGGCATTGTGCCTTTTATATTAAATTCGGATGCAATTTCTGTGTTTCATCGTCAATAAGAAGCTCCAAGGGATACAGTAAACCTGAAGTGAAGCATCGGAATCTAAAACTGGACTCCCAGGAGAGGTTCGAATTATAGAAAAATAGAGTGTCAGTCCTCTTCTACTTAAGTCGGAATTGTGCCATTTGTATAAAATTCAGATGCAATTTCCGTGTTAATCGTCAATAAGAACGTCCAAGGGATACAGTAAACCTGAGGTGAAGCAGCGGAATCTAAATCTGGACCCACAGGAGTGGTTCAAATCATAGAAAGTTAGAGTGTCAGTCCTCTTGTACTTAACTCGGCATTGTGCCTTTCGAATTTAATTCCGATGCAATTTCTGTGTTTCATCGTCAATAAGAAGGTCCAAGGTATACGGTAAACCTGAAATGAAGCATTGGAATCTAAAACTGGACTCACAGGGGAGCTTCAAATCATAGAAAGTTAGAGTGTCAGTCCTCTTGTTCTTAAGTCGGCATTGTGCTTTTATATTAAATTCGAATGCAATTTCTGTGTTTCATCGTCAATAAGAAGCTCCAAGGGATACAGTAAACCTGAAGGGAAGCATGGGAATCCAAAACTAAACTCAAAGGATAGGTTCAAATCATAGACAGTTAGAGTGTCATTCCTCTTGTACTTAAGTCGGCATTGTGCCTTTTGTATTAAATTCGGATGCAATTTCTGTGATTCATTGTCAATAAGAAGGGCCAAGGTATACTGTAAACCTGAAGCGAAGCATCGGAATTCAAAACTGGACTCACAGGAGAGTTTCAAATCAAAGAAACTTAGAAAGTCAGTCCTCTTGTACTTAAGTCGGCATTGTGCCTTTTGTATTAAATTCGGATGCAATTTCTGTGTTTCACCGTCAATTAAAAGGTCCAAGGCATACAGTAAACCTGAAGTTAAGCATCGGAATCTAAAACTGGACTCACAGGAGAGGTTCAAATCATAGAATGGGAATGTGTCAGTCCTCTTGCACTTCAGTCGGCATTGTGGTTTTTCTATTAAATTCGGATGCAATTTCTGTGTTTCATCGTCAATAAGAAGGTCCATGGGATACAGTAAACCTGAAGTGAAGCATCGGAATCAAAATCTGGACTCTCAGGAGAGGTTTAAATTTTAGAAAGTTAGAGTGTCAGTCCTCTTGTACTTAAGTCTGCATTGTGCCTTTTGAATTTAATTCCGATGCAATATCTGTGTTTCATCGTCAACAAGAAGTTCCAAGGTATACAGCAAACCTGAAGTGAAGCATCGGAATCTAAAACTGGACTCACAGGAGAGGTTCAAATCATAGAATGGGAATGTGTCAGTCCTCTTGTACTTAAGTCGGCATTGTGGCTTTTCTATTAAATTCGGATGCAATTTCTGTGTTTCATCGTCAATAAGAAGGTCCAAGGGCTACAGTTAACCTGAAGTGAGGCATCGGATTCTAAAACTGGACTCACAGGAGAGGTACAAATCATAGAAAGTAGAGTGTCAGTCCTCTTGCACTAAAATCGGCATTGTGCCTTATGTATTAAATTCGGATGCAATTTCTGGGTTTCATCGTCAATAAGAAGGTCTAAGGGATACAGTAAACCTGAAGTGAAGTAGCGGAATCTAAAACTGGACTCACAGGAGAGGTTCAAATCATAGAAAATTAGAGTGTCAGTCCTCTTGTACTTAAGTCGGCATTGTGCCTTTTGTATTTAATTCGGATGCAATTTCTGTTTTTCGTCGTCAGTAAGATGGTCCAAGGGATACAGTAAACCTGAAGTGAAGCTTCGGAATCTAAAACTGGACTCCCAGGAGAGGTTCGAATCATAGAAAAATAGAGTGTCAGTCCTATTGTACTTAAGTCGGAATTGTGCCTTTTGTATAAAATTCGGATGCAATTTCTGTGTTTCATCGTCAATAAGAAGGTCCAAGGGATACAGTAAACCTGAAGTGAAGCAGCGGAAACTAAAACTGGACTCAAAGGAGAGGTTCAAATCATAGACAGTGAGAGTGTCAGTCCTCTTGTACCTAAGTCGCCATTGTGCCTTTTGAATGTTATTCCGAAACAATTTCTGTGTTTCATTGTCAATAAGAAGGTCCAAGGTATACAGTAAGCCTGAAGTGAAGAATCGGAATCTAAACTGGACTCATAGGAGAGGTTCAAATCATAGAAAGTGAGAGTGTCAGTCCTCTTGTACTTAAGTCGGCATTGTGCGTTTTGTATTAAATTCGGATGAAATTTCTGTGTTTCATCGTCAATAAGAAGGTACAAGGGATACAGTAAACCTAAAGTGAAGCATCGAAATCTAAAACTGGACCCACAGGAGAGGTTCAAATCATAGAAAGTTAGAATGTCAGTCCTCTTGTCATAAGTCGGCATTGTGCCTTTTATATTAAATTCGGATGCAATTTCTGTGTTTCATCGTCAATAAGAAGCTCCAAGGGATACAGTAAACCTGAAGTGAAGCATCGGAATCTAAAACTGGACTCCCAGGAGAGGTTCGAATTATAGAAAAATAGAGTGTCAGTCCTCTTCTACTTAAGTCGGAATTGTGCCATTTGTATAAAATTCAGATGCAATTTCCGTGTTTAATCGTCAATAAGAACGTCCAAGGGATACAGTAAACCTGAGGTGAAGCAGCGGAATCTAAATCTGGACCCACAGGAGTGGTTCAAATCATAGAAAGTTAGAGTGTCAGTCCTCTTGTACTTAACTCGGCATTGTGCCTTTCGAATTTAATTCCGATGCAATTTCTGTGTTTCATCGTCAATAAGAAGGTCCAAGGTATACGGTAAACCTGAAGTGAAGCATTGGAATCTAAAACTGGACTCACAGGGGAGCTTCAAATCATAGAAAGTTAGAGTGTCAGTCCTCTTGTACTTAAGTCATAATTGTGTCTTTTGTATAATATTCGGATGCAATTTCTATGTTTCATCGTCAATATGAAGGTCCAAGGGATACAGTAAACCTGAAGTGAAGCATCGGAATCTAGAACTGGACTCACAGGAGAGGTTCAAATAATAGAAAGTGAGAGTGTCAGTCCTCTTGTACTTAAGTCAGCCTTGTGCCTTTTGTATTAAATTCGGATGCAATTTCTGTGTTTCAATGTCAATAAGAAGGTCCAAGGTATAAAGGAAACCTGAAGTGAAGCATCGGAATCTAAAACTGGACTCACAGGAGAGGTTTAAATCATAGAAAGTTAGAGTGTCAGTCCTCTTTTACTAAAGTCGGTATTGTGCCTTTTCTATTAAATTCGGATGCAATTTCTTTGTTTCATCGTCAATAAGAAGGTACCAGGGATACAGTAAACCTGATGTGAAGCATCGGAATCTAAAACTGGACTCACAGGAGAGGTTCAAATCATAGAAAGTTAGAGTGTCAGTCCTCTTGTTTTTAAGTCGGCATTGTGACTTTTATATTAAATTCAGATGCAATTTCTGTGTTTCATCGTCAATAAGAAGCTCCAAGGGATACAGTAAACCTGAAGTGAAGCATCGGAATCCAAAACTAAACTCACAGGAGAGGTTCAAATCATAGAAAGTTAGAGTGTCAGTCCTCTTGTACTTAACTCGGCATTGTGCATTTTGAATTTAATTCCGATGCAATTTCTGTGCCTCATCGTCAATAAGAAGGTCCAAGGTACACAGTAAATCTGAAGTGAAGCATCGGAAACTAAAACTGGGCTCACAGGAGAGGTTCAAATCATAGGAAGTGAGAGTGTCAGTCCTCTTGTACCTAAGTCGGCATTGTGCCTTTTGAATTTAATTCCAATGCAATTTCTGTGTTTCAACGTCAATAAGAAGGTCCAAGGTATACAGTAAACCTGAAGTGATGCATCGTAATCTAAAACTGGACTCACAGGGGAGGTTCAAATCATCGAAAGTTAGAGTGTCAGTCCTCTTGTACCTTAGTCGGCATTGTGCCATTTGAATTTCATTCCGATGCAATTTCTGTGTTACACCGTCAACACGAAGGTCCAAGGTATACAGTAATCCTGAACAGAAGCATCAGAATCAAAAACTGTATTCACAGCAGAGGTTCAAATCATAGAAAGTTAGAGTATTAGTCCTCTTGTACTTAAGTCGGCATTGTGCCTTTTGTATTAAATTCAGATGCAATTTCTGTTTTTCGTCGTCAGAAAGAAGGTCCAAGGGATACAGTAAACCTGAATTGAGGCATCGGAATCTAAAACTGGACTCACAGGAGAGGTTCAAATCATAGACAGTTAGAGTGTCAGTCCTCTTGTACTTAAGTCGACATTGTGCCTTTTGAATTTAGTTCCGATGCAATATCTGTGTTTCATCGTCAATAAGTAGTTCCAAGGTATACAGCAAACCTGAAGTGAAGCATCGGAATCTAAAACTGGACTCACAGGAGAGGTTCAAATCGTAGAAAGTTAGAGTGTCTGTCCTCTTGTACTTATGACGGCATTGTGCCTTTTGTATTAAATTTGGATGCAATTTCTGTGCTTCATCGTCAATAAGGAGGTCCAAGGGATACAGCAAACCTGAAGTTAAGCATCGGAATCTAAAACTGGGCTCACAGGAGAGGTTCAAATCATAGAAAGGGAATGTGTCAGTCCTCTTGTACTTAAGTCGGCATTGTGGCTTTTCTATTAAATTCGGATGCAATTTCTGTGTTTCATCGTCAATAAGAAGGTCCAAGGGATACAGTTTACCTGAAGTGAAGCATCGGATTCTAAACCTGGACTCACAGGAGAGGTACAAATCATAGAAAGTGAGAGTGTCAGTCCTCTTGTACTAAAGTCGGCACTGTGTCTTATGTATTAAATTCGGATGCAATTTCTGGGTTTCATCGTCAATAAGAAGGTCTAAGGGATACAGTAAACCTGAAGTGAAGTAGCGGAATCTAAAACTGGACTCACAGGAGAGGTTCAAATCATAGAAAATTAGAGTGTCAGTCCTCTTGTACTTAAGTCGGCATTGTGCCTTTTGTATTAAATTCAGATGCAATTTCTGGTTTTCATCGTCAATTAAAAGGTCCAAGGGATACAGTAACCCTGAAGTGAAGCTTCGGAATCTAAAACTGGACTCCCAGGAGAGGTTCGAATCATAGAAAAATAGAGTGTCGGTCCTCTAGTACTTAAGTCGGAATTGTGCCTTTTGTATTAAATTCGGATGCAATTTCTGTGTTTCATCGTCAATTAAAAGGTCCAAGGGATACAGTGACCCTGAAGTGAAGCATCGGAATGTAAAACTGGACTCACAGAAGAGGTTCATATCATAGAATGTGAGAGCGTCAGTCATCTTGTACTTAAGTCGGCATTGTGCCTTTTGTACTAAATTCGGATGCAATTTCTGTGTTTCATCGTCAATAAGAAGGTCCAAGGCATACAGTAAACCTGAAGTTAAGCATCGGAATCTAAATCTGGAGTCACAGGAGAGGTTGAAATCATAGAATGGGAATGTGTCAGTCCTCTTGTACTTAAGTCGGCATTGTGGGTTTTCTATTAAATTCGGATGCAATTTCTGTGTTTCATCGTCAATAAGAAGGTCCAAGGGATACAGTAAACCTGAAGTGAAGCATCGGAATCAAAATCTGGACCCTCAGGAGAGGTTTAAAAATTAGAAAGTTAGAGTGTCGGTCCTCTTGTACTTAAGTCGGCATTGTGCCTTTTGAATATAATTCCGATGCAATATCTGTGTTTCATCGTCAATATGAAGTTCCAAGGTATACAGCAACCTGAAGTGAAGCATCGGAATCTAAAACTGGACTCACAGGAGAGGTTCAAATCATAGAAAGTTAGAGTGTCTGTCCTCTTGTACTTAAGACGGCATTGTGCCTTTTGTATTAAATTTGGATGCAATTTCTGTGCTTCATCGTCAATAAGAAAGTCCAAGGCATACAGTAAACCTGAAGTTAAGCACCGGAATCTAAAACTGGACTCACAGGAGAGGTTCAAATCATAGAATGGGAATGTGTCAGTCCTCTTGTACTTAAGTCGGCATTGTGGCTTTTCTTCTAAATTCGGATGCAATTTCTGTGTTTCATCGTCAATAAGAAGGTCCAAGGGATACAGTTAACCTGAAGTGAGGCATCGGATTCTAAAACTGGACTCACAGGAGAGGTACAAATCATAGAAAGTAGAGTGTCAGTCCTCTTGCACTAAAGTCGGCATTGTGCCTTTTGTATTAAATTCGGATGCAATTTCTGGGTTTCATCGTCAATAAGAATGTCTAAGGGATACTGTAAACCTGAAGTGAAGTAGCTGAATCTAAAACTGGACTCACAGGAGAGGTTCAAATCATAGAAAATTAGAGTGTCAGTCCTCTTGTACTTAAGTCGGCATTGTGCCTTTTGTATTACATTCGGATGCAATTTCTGTTTTTCGTCGTCAGTAAGAAGGTCCAAGGGATACAGTAAACCTGAAGTGAAGCTTCGGAATCTAAAACTGGACTCCCAGGAGAGGTTCGAATCATAGAAAAATAGAGTGTCAGTCCTCTTGTACTTAAGTCGGAATTGTGCCTTTTGTATAAAATTCGGATGCAATTTCTGTGTTTCTTCGTCAACAAGAAGGTCCAAGGGATACAGTAAACCTGAAGTGAATCAGCGGAATCTAAAACTGGACTCAAAGGAGAGGTTCAAATCATAGACAGTGAGAGTGTCAGTCCTCTTGTACCTAAGTCGCCATTGTGCCTTTTGAATGTAATTCCGAAGCAATTTCTGTGTTTCATTGTCAATAAGAAGGTCCAAGGTATACAGTAAACCTGAAGTGAAGCATCGGAATTTAAAACTGGACTCACAGGAGAGGTTCAAATCATAGAAAGTGAGAGTGTCAGTCCTCTTGTACTTAAGTCGGCATTGTGACTTTTGTATTAAATTCGGATGAAATTTCTGTGTTTCATCGTCAATAAGAAGGTACAAGGGATACAGTAAACCTAAAGTGAAGCATCGAAATCTAAAACTGGACCCACAGGAGAGGTTCAAATCATAGAAAGTTAGAATGTCAGTCCTCTTGTCATAAGTCGGCATTGTGCCTTTTATATTAAATTCGGATGCAATTTCTGTGTTTCATCGTCAATAAGAAGCTCCAAGGGATACAGTAAACCTGAAGTGAAGCATCGGAATCTAAAACTGGACTCCCAGGAGAGGTTCGAATCATAGAAAAATTAGAGTGTCAGTCCTCATCTACTTAAGTCGGAATTGTGCCATTTGTGTAAAATTCGGATGCAATTTCTGTGTTTAATCGTCCATAAGAAAGTCCAAGGGAAACAGTAAACCTGAAGTGAAGCAGCGGAATCTAAAACTGGACCCCAGGAGTGGTTCAAATCACAGAAAGTTAGAGTGTCAGTCCTCTTGTACTTAACTCGGCATTGTGCCTTTTGAATTTAATTCCGATGCAATTTCTGTGTTTCATCGTCAATAAGAAGGTCCAAGGTATACGGTAAACCTGAAGTGAAGCATCGGAATCTAAAACTGGACTCACAGGGGAGCTTCAAATCTTAGAAAGTTAGAATGTCAGTCCTCTTGTATTTAAGTCGTAATTGTGTCTTTTGTATAATATTCGGATGCAATTTCTATGTTTCATCGTCAATATGAAGGTCCAAGGGATACAGTAAACCTGAAGTGAAGCATCGGAATCTAAAACTGGACTCAAAGGAGAGGTTCATATCATAGAGAGTGAGAGTGTCAGTCCTCTTGTACTTAAGTCGGCCATGTGCCTTTTGTATTAAATACGGATGCAATTTCTGTGTTTCATCGTCAATAAGAAGGTCCAAGGTATAAAGGAAACCTGAAGTGAAGCATCGGAATCTAAAACTGGACTCGCAGGAGAGGTTTAAATCATAGAAAGTTAGAGTGTCAGTCCTCTTGTACTTAAGTCGGTATTGTGCCTTTTGTATTAAATTCGGATGCAATTTCTTTGTTTCATCGTCAATAAGAAGGTACCAGGGATACAGTAAACCTGAAGTGAAGCATCGGAATCTAAAACTGGACTCACAGGAGAGGTTCAAATCATAGAAAGTTAGAGTGTCAGTCCTCTTCTTCTTAAGTCGGCATTGTGCCTTTTATATTAAATTCGGATGCAATTTCTGTGTTTCATCGTCAATAAGAAGCTCCATGGGATACAGTAAACCTGAAGTGAAGCATCGGAATCCAAAACTAAACTCACAGGAGAGGTTCAAATCATAGAATGTTAGAGTGTCAGTCCTCTTGTACTTAACTCGGCATTGTGCATTTTGAATTTAATTCCGATGCAATTTCTGTGCCTCATCGTCAATAAGAAGGTTCAAGGTACACAGTAAATCTGAAGTGAAGCATCGGAAACTAAAACTGGGCTCACAGGAGAGGTTCAAATCATAGAAAGTGAGAGTGTCAGTCCTCTTGTACCTAAGTCGGCATTGTGCCCTTTGATTTTAATTCCGATGCAATTTCTGTGTTTCAACGTCAATAAGAGGGTCCAAGGTATACAGTAAACCTGAAGTGATGCATCGTAATCTAAAACCGGACTCACAGGGGAGGTTCAAATCATCGAAAGTTAGAGTGTCAGTCCTCTTGTACCTAAGTCGGCATTGTGCCTTTTGAATGTAATTCCGATGCAATTTCTGTGTTTCACCGTCAACACGAAGGTCCAAGGTATACAGTAACCCTGAAAAGAAGCATCAGAATCAAAAACTGTATTCACAGCAGAGGTTCAAATCATAGACAGTTAGATTGTGAGTCCTCTTGTTCTTAAGTCGGCATTGTGCCTTTCGTATTAAATTGGGATGCAATTTCTGTGTTTCATCGTCAATTAGAAGCTCCAAGGGATACAGTCAACCTGAAGTGAAGCATCGGAATCTAAAACTGGACTCACAGGAGAGGTTCAAATCATAGAAAGTGAGAGTGTCAGTCCTCTTGTACCTAAGTCGGCATTGTGCCTTTTGATTTTAATTCCGATGCAATTTCTGTGTTTCAACGTCAATAAGAGGGTCCAAGGTATACAGTAAACCTGAAGTGATGCATCGTAATCTAAAACCGGACTCACAGGGGAGGTTCATATCATAGAGAGTGAGAGTGTCAGTCCTCTTGTACCTAAGTCGGCATTGTGCCTTTTGTATTAAATTCGGATGCAATTTCTGTTTTTCGTCGTCAGAAAGAAGGTCCAAGGGATACAGTAAACCTGAAGTGAAGCTTCGGAATCTAAAACTGGACTCCCAGGAGAGGTTCGAATCATAGAAAATTAGGGTGTCAGTCTTCTTGTACTTAAGTCGGCATTGTGCCTTTTGTATTAAATTCGGATGCAATTTCTGTGTTTCATCGTCAATAAGAAGGTCCAAGGGATACAGTAAACCTGAAGTGAAGCAGCGGAATCTAAAACTGGACTCAAAGGAGAGGTTCAAATCATAGACAGTGAGAGAGACAGTCCTCTTGTACCTAAGTCACCATTGTGCCTTTTGAATGTAATTCCGAAGCAATTTCTGTGTTTCATTGTCAATAAGAAGGTCCAAGGTATACAGTAAACCTGAAGTGAAGCATCGGAATCTAAAACTGGACTCACAGGAGAGGTTCAAATCATAGAAAGTGAGAGTGTCAGTCCTCTTGTACTTAAGTCGGCATTGTGCCTTTTGTATTAAATTCGGATGCAATTTTTGTTTTTCATCGTCAAAATGAAAGTCCATGGGATACAGTAACCCTGAATTGAGGCATCGGAATCTAAAACTGGACTCACAGGAGAGGTTCAAATCATAGACAGTTAGAGTGTCAGTCCTCTTGTACTTAAGTCGGCATTGTGCCTTTTGTATTAAATTCGGATGCAATTTCTGTGATTCATTGTCAATAAGAAGGTCCAAGGTATACTGTAAACCTGAAGTGAAGCATCGGAATCCAAAACTGGACTCACAGGAGAGGTTCAAATCAAAGAAAGTTAGAAAGTCAGTCCTCTTGTACTTAAGTCGGCATTGTGCCTTTTGTATTAAATTCGGAAGCAATTTCTGTGTTTCATCGTCAATTAAAAGGTCAAAAGGATTCAGTAACCCTGAAGTGAAGCATCGGAATCTAAAACTGGACTCACAGAAGAGGTTCATATCATAGAAAGTGAGAGTGTCAGTCATCTTGTACTTAAGTCGGCATTGTGTCTTTTGTACTAAATTCGGATGCAATTTCTGTGTTTCATCGTCAATAAGAAGGTCCAAGTGATACAGTAAACCTGACGTTAAGCATCGGAATCAAAAACTGGACTCACAAGAGAGGTTCAAATCATAGATAGGGAATGTGTCAGCCCTCTTGTACTTAAGTCGGCATTGTGGCTTTTCTATTAAATTCTGATGCAATTTCTGTGTTTCATCGTCAATAAGAAGGTCCAAGGGATTCAGTTAACCTGAAGTGAAGCATCGGATTCCAAAACTGGACTCACAGGAGAGGTACAAATCAGAGAAAGTGAGAGTGCAGTCCTCCTGTACTAAAGTCGGCATTGTGCATTATGTATTAAATTCGGATGCAATTTCTGGGTTTCATCGTCAATAATAAGGTCTAAGGGATACAGTAAACCTGAAGTGAAGCAGCGGAATCTAAAACTGGACTCAAAGGAGAGGTTCAAGTCATGGACACTGTGAGTATCAGTCCTCTTGTACCTAAGTCGCCATTGTGCCTTTTGAATGTAATTGCGAAGCAATTTCTCTGTTTCATCGCCAATAAGAAGTTCCAAGGTATACAGCAAACCTGAAGTGAAGCATCGGAATGTAAAACTGGACACACAGGAGAGGTTCAAATCATAGAAAGTTAGAGTGTCAGTCCTCTAGTACTTAAGTCGGCATTGTGCCTTTTGTATTAAATTTGGATGCAATGTCTGTATTTCATCGTCACTAAGAAGGTCCAAGGGATACAGTAAACCTGAAGTCAAGCATCGGAATCTAAATCTGGACTCACAGGAGAGGTTCAAATCATAGAAAGTGAAAGTGTCAGTCCTCTTGTAGTTAAGTCGGCATTGTGCCTTTTGTATTACATTCGGACGCCATTTCTGTGTTTCATCGTCAATAAGCAGGTCCAAGGTATATAGGAAACCTGAAGTGAAGCATCAGAATCTAAAACTGGACTCACAGGAGAGGTTCAAATCATAGAAAGTTAGAGTGTGAGTCATCTTGTACTTAAGTCGGCATTGTGCCTTTTGTATTAATTTCGCATGCAATTTCTGTGTTTCATCGTCAATAAGAAGGTCTAAGGGATACAGTAAACCTGAAGTGAAGCAGCGGAATCTAAAACTGGACTCACAGGAGAGGTTCAAACCATAGAAAGTGAGAATGTCAGTCCTCTTGTACTAAAGTCGGCATTGTGCCTTTTGTATTATATTCGGATGCAATTTCTGTGTTTCATCGTCAATAAGAAGGTCTAAGGGATACAGTAAACCTGAAGTGAAACAGCGGAATCTAAAACTGGACTCACAGGAGAGGTTCAAATCATAGAAAGTAAGAGTGTCAGTCATCTTGTACTAAGGTCGGCATTGAGCCTTTTGTATTAAATTCGGATGCAATTTCTGTTTTTCGTCGTCAATAAGAAGGTCCAAGGTATACAGTAAACCTGAAGTGAACCATCAGAATCTAAAACTGGACTCACAGGAGAGGTTCAAATCATAGAAAGTGAGAGTGTCAGTCCTCTTGTACTTAAGTCGGCATTGTGCCTTTTGTATTAAATTCGGATGCTATTTCTGTGTTTCATCGTCAATATGAAGGTACAAGGCATACAGTAAACCTAAAGTAAAGCATCGGAATCTAAAACTGGACCCACAGCAGAGGTTCAAATCATAGAAAGTTAGAGTGTCAGTCCTCTTGTAGTTAAGTCGGCATTGTGCCTTTTGTATTACATTCGGACGCCATTTCTGTGTTTCATCGTCAATAAGCAGGTCCAAGGTATATAGGAAACCTGAAGTGAAGCATCAGAATCTAAAACTGGACTCACAGGAGAGGTTCAAATCATAGAAAATTAGAGTGTGAGTCATCTTGTACTTAAGTCGGCATTGTGCTTTTTGTATTAATTTCGCATGCAATTTCTGTGTTTCATCGTCAATAAAAAGGTCCAAGGGATACAGTAACCCTGAAGTGAAGCTTCGGAATCTAAAACTGGACTCAAAGAAGGGGTTCAAATCATAGAAAGTAAGAGTGTCAGTCATCTTGTACTTAAGTCGGCATTGTGCCTTTTGTATTAAATTCGGATGCAATTTCTGTGTGTAATCGTCAATAAGATGGTCCAAGGGATACAGTAAACCTGAAGTGAAGCATCGGAATCTAAAACTGGACTCACAGGAGAGGTTTTTATCATAGAAAGTTAGAGTGTCAGTCCTCTTGTACTTAAGTCGGCATTGTGCCTTCTGAATTTAATTCCGATGCAATATCTGTGTTTCATCGTCAATAAGAAGTTCCAAGGTATACGGCAAACCTGAAGTGAAGCATCGGAATCTAAAACTGGACTCACAGGAGAGGTTCAAATCATAGAAAGTTAGAGTCTCAGTCCTCTTGTACTTAAGTCGGCATTGTGCCTTTTGTATTAGCTTTCGATGCAATTTCTGTGTTTCATCGTCAATAAGAAGGTCCAAGGGATGGAGTAAACCTGAATTTAAGCATCGGAATCTAAATCTGGGCTCACAGGAGAGGTTCAAATCATAGAAAGTGAAAGTGTCAGTCCTCTTGTACTTAAGTCGGCATTGTGCCTTTTGTATTAAATTCGGATGCAATATCTGTGTTTCATCGTCAATAAGAAGGTCCAAGGGATACAGTTAACCTGAAGTGAAGCATCGGATTCCATAACTGGACTCAAAGGAGAGGTTCAAATCATAGAAAGTTAGAGTGTCAGTCCTCTAGTACTGAAGTCGGCATTGTGCCTTTTGTATTAAATTCGGATGCAATTTCTGTGTTTCATCGTCAATAAAAAGGTCCAAGGGATACAGTAACCCTGATGTGAAGCAGCGGAATGTAAAACTGGACTCAAAGGAGAGGTTCAAATCATAGACAGTGAGAGTGTCTGTCCTCTTGTACCTAAGTCGGCATTGTGCCTTTTGAATGTAATTCCGATGCAATTTCTGTGTTTCATTGTCAATATGAAGGTCCAAGGTATACAGTAAAACCTGAAGTGAAGCATCTGAATCCAAAACTGGACTCACAGGAGAGGTTGAAATCATAGAAAGTGAGAGTGTCAGTCGTCTTGTACTTAAGACGGCATTGTGCCTTTTGTATTAAATTTGGATGCAATTTCTGTGCTTCATCGTCAATAAGAAAGTCCAAGGCATACAGTAAACCTGAAGTTAAGCACCGGAATCTAAAACTGGACTCACAGGAGAGGTTCAAATCATAGAATGGGAATGTGTCAGGCCTCTTGTACTTAAGTCGGCATTGTGGCTTTTCTATTAAATTCGGATGCAATTTCTGTGTTTCATCGTCAATAAGAAGGTCCAAGGGATACAGTTAACCTGAAGTGAGGCATCGGATTCTAAAACTGGATTCACAGGAGAGGTACAAATCATAGAAAGTAGAGTGTCAGTCCTCTTGCACTAAAGTCGGCATTGTGCCTTTTGTATTAAATTCGGATGCAATTTCTGGGTTTCATCGTCAATAAGAAGGTCTAAGGGATACAGTAAACCTGAAGTGAAGTAGCGGAATCTAAAACTGGACTCACAGGAGAGGTTCAAATCATAGAAAATTAGAGTGTCAGTCCTCTTGTACTTAAGTCGGCATTGTGCCTTTTGTATTACATTCGGATGCAATTTCTGTTTTTCGTCGTCAGTAAGAAGGTCCAAGGGATACAGTAAACCTGAAGTGAAGCTTCGGAATCTAAAACTGGACTTCCAGGAGAGGTTCGAATCATAGAAAAATAGAGTGTCAGTCCTCTTGTACTTAAGTCGGAATTGTGCCTTTTGTATAAAATTCGGATGCAATTTCTGTGTTTCTTCGTCAACAAGAAGGTCCAAGGGATACAGTAAACCTGAAGTGAAGCAGCGGAATCTAAAACTGGACTCAAAGGAGAGGTTCAAATCATAGACAGTGAGAGTGTCAGTCCTCTTGTACCTAAGTCGCCATTGTGCCTTTTGAATGTAATTCCGAAGCAATTTCTGTGTTTCATTGTCAATAAGAAGGTCCAAGGTATACAGTAAACCTGAAGTGAAGCATCGGAATCTAAAACTGGACTCACAGGAGTGGTTCAAATCATAGAAAGTGAGAGTGTCAGTCCTCTTGTACTTAAGTCGGCATTGTGACTTTTGTATTAAATTCGGATGAAATTTCTGTGTTTCATCGTCAATAAGAAGGTACAAGGGATACAGTAAACCTAAAGTGAAGCATCGAAATCTAAAACTGGACCCACAGGAGAGGTTCAAATCATAGAAAGTTAGAATGTCAGTCCTCTTGTCATAAGTCGGCATTGTGCCTTTTATATTAAATTCAGATGCAATTTCTGTGTTTCATCGTCAATAAGAAGCTCCAAGGGATACAGTAAACCTGAAGTGAAGCAGCGGAATCTAAAACTGGACCCACAGGAGTGGTTCAAATCACAGAAAGTTAGAGTGTCAGTCGTCTTGTACTTAACTCGGCATTGTGCCTTTTGAATTTAATTCCGATGCAATTTCTGTGTTTCATCGTCAATAAGAAGGTCCAAGGTATACGGTAAACCTGAAGTGAAGCATCGGAATCTAAAACTGGACTCACAGGGGAGCTTCAAATCTTAGAAAGTTAGAATGTCAGTCCTCTTGTACTTAAGTCGTAATTGTGTCTTTTGTATAATATTCGGATGCAATTTCTATGTTTCATCGTCAATATGAAGGTCCAAGGGATACAGTAAACCTGAAGTGAAGCATCGGAATCTAAAACTGGACTCAAAGGAGAGGTTCATATCATAGAGAGTGAGAGTGTCAGTCCTCTTGTACTTAAGTCGGCCTTGTGCCTTTTGTATTAAATACGGATGCAATTTCTGTGTTTCATCGTCAATAAGAAGGTCCAAGGTATAAAGGAAACCTGAAGTGAAGCATCGGAATCTAAAACTGGACTCGCAGGAGAGGTTTAAATCATAGAAAGTTAGAGTGTCAGTCCTCTTGTACTTAAGTCGGTATTGTGCCTTTTGTATTAAATTCGGATGCAATTTCTTTGTTTCATCGTCAATAAGAAGGTACCAGGGATACAGTAAACCTGAAGTGAAGCATCGGAATCTAAAACTGGACTCACAGGAGAGGTTCAAATCATAGAAAGTTAGAGTGTCAGTCCTATTGTTCTTAAGTCGGCATTGTGCCTTTTATATTAAATTCGGATGCAATTTCTGTGTTTCATCGTCAATAAGAAGCTCCATGGGATACAGTAAACCTGAAGTGAAGCATTGGAATCCAAAACTAAACTCACAGGAGAGGTTCAAATCATAGAATGTTAGAGTGTCAGTCCTCTTGTACCTAAGTCGGCATTGTGCCTTTTGATTTTAATTCCGATGCAATTTCTGTGTTTCAACGTCAATAAGAGGGTCCAAGGTATACAGTAAACCTGAAGTGATGCATCGTAATCTAAAACCGGACTCACAGGGGAGGTTCAAATCATCGAAAGTTAGAGTGTCAGTCCTCTTGTACCTAAGTCGGCATTGTGCCTTTTGAATGTAATTCCGATGCAATTTCTGTGTTTCACCGTCAACACGAAGGTCCAAGGTATACAGTAACCCTGAAAAGAAGCATCAGAATCAAAAACTGTATTCACAGCAGAGGTTCAAATCATAGACAGTTAGAGTGTCAGTCCTCTTGTACTTAAGTCTGCATTGTGCCTTTTGTATTAAATTCGGATGCAATTTCTGTGTTTCATCGTCAATTAAAAGGTCCAAGGGATACAGTAACCCTGAAGTGAAGCATCGGACTCTAAAACTGGACTCACAGAAGAGGTTCATATCATAGAAAGTGAGAGTGTCAGTCATCTTGTACTTAAGTCGGCATTGTGCCTTTTGTACGAAATTCGGATGCAATTTCTGTGTTTCATCGTCAATAAGAAGGTCCAAGGGATACAGTTAACCTGAAGTGAAGCATCGGAATCAAAAACTGGACTCTTAGGAGAGGTTTAAACTTTAGAAAGTTAGAGTGTCAGTCCTCTTGTACTTAAGTCGACATTGTGCCTTTTGAATTTAGTTCCGATGCAATATCTGTGTTTCATCGTCAATAAGTAGTTCCAAGGTATACAGCAAACCTGAAGTTAAGCATCGGAATCTAAAACTGGGCTCACAGGAGAGGTTCAAATCATAGAAAGGGAATGTGTCAGTCCTCTTGTACTTAAGTCGGCATTGTGGCTTTTCTATTAAATTCGGATGCAACTTCTGTGTTTCATCGTCACTAAGAAGGACCAAGGGATACAGTTAACCTGAAGTGAAGCATCGGATTCTAAACCTGGACTCACAGGAGAGGTACAAATCATAGAAAGTGAGAGTGTCAGTCCTCTTGTACTAAAGTCGGCATTGTGCCTTATGTATTAAATTCGGATGCAATTTCTGGGTTTCATCGCCAATAAGAAGGTCTAAGGGATACAGTAAACCTGAAGTGAAGTAGCGGAATCTAAAACTGGACTCACAGGAGAGGTTCAAATCATAGAAAATTAGAGTGTCTGTCCTCTTGTACTTAAGTCGGCATTGTGCCTTTTGTATTAAATTCGGATGCAATTTCTGTTTTTCGTCGTCAGAAAGAAGGTCCAAGGGATACAGTAAACCTGAAGTGAAGCTTCGGAATCTAAAACTGGACTCCCAGGAGAGGTTCGAATCATAGAAAAATAGTGTGTCAGTCCTCTTGTACTTAAGTCGGAATTGTGCCTTTTGTATAAAAGTCGGATGCAATTTCTGAGTTTCATCGTCAATAAGAAGGTCCAAGGGATACAGTAAACCTGAAGTGAAGCTTCGGAATCTAAAACTGGACTCCCAGGAGAGGTTCGAATCATAGAAAAATAGGGTGTCAGTCCTTTTGTACTTAAGTCGGAATTGTGCCTTTTGTATAAAAGTCGGATGCAATTTCTGTGTTTCATCGTCAATAAGAAGGTCCAAGGGATACAGTAAACCTGAAGTGAAGCAGCGGAATCTAAAACTGGACTCAAAGGAGAGGTTCAAATCATAGACAGTGAGAGAGTCAGTCCTCTTGTACCTAAGTCACCATTGTGCCTTTTGAATGTAATTCCGAAGCAATTTCTGTGTTTCATTGTCAATAAGAAGGTCCAAGGTATACAGTAAACCTGAAGTGAAGCATCGGAATCTAAAACTGGACTCACAGGAGAGGTTCAAATCATAGAAAGTGAGAGTGTCAGTCCTCTTGTACTTAAGTCGGCATTGTGCCTTTTGTATTAAATTCGGATGCAATTTCTGTGATTTATTGTCAATAAGAAGGTCCAAGGTATACTGTAAACCTGAAGTGAAGCATCGGAATCCAAAACTGGACTCACAGGAGAGGTTCAAATCAAAAAAAGTTAGAAAGTCAGTCCTCTTGTACTTAAGTCGGCATTGTGTCTTTTGTACTAAATTCAGATGCAATTTCTGTGTTTCATCGTCAATAAGAAGGTCCAAGTGATACAGTAAACCTGACGTTAAGCATCGGAATCAAAAACTGGACTCACAGGAGAGGTTCAAATCATAGAAAGGGAATGTGTCAGCCCTCTTGTACTTAAGTCGGCATTGTGGCTTTTCTATTAAATTCGGATGCAATTTCTGTGTTTCATCGTCAATAAGAAGGTCCAAGGGATACAGTTAACCTGAAGTGAAGCATCGGATTCCAAAACTGGACTCACAGGAGAGGTACAAATCTGAGAAAGTGAGAGTGCAGTCCTCCTGTACTAAAGTCGGCATTGTGCATTATGTATTAAATTCGGATGCAATTTCTGGGTTTCAACGTCAATAATAAGGTCTAAGGGATACTGTAAACCTGAAGTGAAGCAGCGGAATCTAAAACTGGACTCAAAGGAGAGGTTCAAGTCATGGACACTGTGAGTATCAGTCCTCTTGTACCTAAGTCGCCATTGTGCCTTTTGAATGTAATTGCGAAGCAATTTCTGTGTTTCATCGCCAATAAGAAGTTCCAAGGTATACAGCAAACCTGAAGTGAAACATCGGAATGTAAAACTGGACACACAGGAGAGGTTCAAATCATAGAAAGTTAGAGTGTCAGTCCTCTTGTACTTAAGTCGGCATTGTGCCTTTTGTATTAAATTTGGATGCAATGTCTGTATTTCATCGTCACTAAGAAGGTCCAAGGGATACAGTAAACCTGAAGTCAAGCATCGGAATCTAAATCTGGACTCACAGGAGAGGTTCAAATCATAGAAAGTGAAAGTGTCAGTCCTCTTGTAGTTAAGTCGGCATTGTGCCTTTTCTATTACATTCGGACGCCATTTCTGTGTTTCATCGTCAATAAGCAGGTCCAAGGTATATAGGAAACCTGAAGTGAAGCATCAGAATCTAAAACTGGACTCACAGGAGAGGTTCAAATCATAGAAAGTAAGAATGTCAGTCCTCTTGTACTAAAGTCGGCATTGTGCCTTTTGTATTATATTCGGATGCAATTTCTGTGTTTCATCGTCAATAAGAAGGTCTAAGGGATACAGTAAACCTGAAGTGAAGCAGCGGAATCTAATACTGGACTCACAGGAGAGGTTCAAATCATAGAAAGTAAGAGTGTCAGTCATCTTGTACTAAGGTCGGCATTGAGCCTTTTGTATTAAATTCGGATGCAATTTCTGTTTTTCGTCGTCAATAAGAAGGTCCAAGGTATACAGTAAACCTGAAGTGAAGCATCAGAATCTAAAACTGGACTCACAGGAGAGGTTCAAATCATAGAAAGTGAGAGTGTCAGTCCTCTTGTACTTAAGTCGGCATTGTGCCTTTTGTATTAAATTCGGATGCTATTTCTGTGTTTCATCGTCAATATGAAGGTACAAGGCATACAGTAAACCTAAAGTAAAGCATCGGAATCTAAAACTGGACCCACAGCAGAGGTTCAAATCATAGAAAGTTAGAGTGTCAGTCCTCTTGTTCTTAAGTCGGCATTGTGCATTTTGTATTAAATTCGGATGCAATTTTTGTTTTTCATCGTCAAAATGAAAGTCCATGGGATACAGTAACCCTGAATTGAGGCATCGGAATCTAAAACTGGACTCACAGGAGAGGTTCAAATCATAGACAGTTAGAGTGTCAGTCCTCTTGTACTTAAGTCGGCATTGTGCCTTTTGTATTAAATTCGGAAGCAATTTCTGTGTTTCATCGTCAATTAAAAGGTCAAAAGGATTCAGTAACCCTGAAGTGAAGCATCGGAATCTAAAACTGGACTCACAGAAGAGGTTCATATCATAGAAAGTGAGAGTGTCAGTCATCTTGTACTTAAGTCGGCATTGTGTCTTTTGTACTAAATTCGGATGCAATTTCTGTGTTTCATCGTCAATAAGAAGGTCCAAGTGATACAGTAAACCTGACGTTAAGCATCGGAATCAAAAACTGGACTCACAGGATAGGTTCAAATCATAGGAAGGGAATGTGTCAGCCCTCTTGTACTTAAGTCGGCATTGTGGCTTTTCTATTAAATTCGGATGCAATATCTGTGTTTCATCGTCAATAAGAAGGTCCAAGGGATACAGTTAACCTGAAGTGAAGCATCGGATTCCATAACTGGACTCAAAGGAGAGGTTCAAATCATAGAAAGTTTGAGTGTCAGTCCTCTTGTACTTAAGTCGGCATTGTGCCTTTTGTATTAAATTCGGATGCTATTTCTGTGTTTCATCGTCAATATGAAGGTACAAGGCATACAGTAAACCTAAAGTAAAGCATCTGAATCCAAAACTGGACTCACAGGAGAGGTTGAAATCATAGAAAGTGAGAGTGTCAGTCCTCTTGTACTTAAGTCGCCATTGTGCCTTTTGTATTAAATTCGGATGTCATTTCTGTGTTTAATCGTCAATAAGAAGGTCCAAGGGATAATGTAAACCTGAAGTGAAGCATCGGAATCAAAAACTGGACTCACAGGAGAGGTTTAAATCATAGAAAGTTAGAGTGTCAGTCCTCTTGTACTTAAGTCGGCATTGTGCCTTCTGAATTTAATTCCGATGCAATTTCTGTGTTTCATCGTCAATAAGAAGTTCCAAGGTATACAGCAAACCTGAAGTGAAGCATCGGAATCTAAAACTGGACTCACAGGAGGGGTACAAATCATAGAAAGTTAGAGTGTCAGTCCTCTTGTACTTAAGTCGGCATTGTGCCATTTGTATTAAATTTGGATGCAATGTCTGTATTTCATCGTCACTAAGAAGGTCCAAGGGATACAGTAAACCTGAAGTTAAGCATCGGAATCTAAAACTGGACTCACAGGAGAGGTTCAAATCATAGAAAGTGAAGGTGTCAGTCCTCTTATACTTAAGTCGGCATTGTGCCTTTTGTATTAAATTCGGACGCCATTTCTGTGTTTCATCGTCAATAAGAAGGTCCAAGGGATACAGTTAACCTGAAGTGAAGCATCGGATTCTAAAACTGGACTCACAGGAGAGGTTCAAATCATAGAAAGTGAGAGTGTCAGTCCTCTTGTACTAAAGTCGGCATTGTGCCTTTTGTATTAATTTCGCATGCAATTTCTGTGTTTCATCGTCAATAAAAAGGTCCAAGGGATACAGTAACCCTGAAGTGAAGCTTCGGAATCTAAAACTGGACTCAAAGAAGGGGTTCAAATCATAGAAAGTAAGAGTGTCAGTCATCTTGTACTTAAGTCGGCATTGTGCCTTTTGTATTAAATTCGGATGCAATTTCTGTGTGTAATCGTCAATAAGAAGGTCCAAGGGATACAGTAAACCTGAAGTGAAGCATCGGAATCTAAAACTGTACTCACAGGAGAGGTTTTTATCATAGAAACTTAGAGTGTCAGTCCTCTTGTACTTAAGTCGGCATTGTGCCTTCTGAATTTAATTCCGATGCAATATCTGTGTTTCATCGTCAATAAGAAGTTCCAAGGTATACAGCAAACCTGAAGTGAAGCATCGGAATCTAAAACTGGACTCACAGGAGAGGTTCAAATCATAGAAAGTTAGAGTGTCAGTCCTCTTGTACTTAAGTCGGCATTGTGCCTTTTGTATTAACTTTGGATGCAATTTCTGTGTTTCATCGTCAATAAGAAGGTCCAAGGGATGGAGTAAACCTGAATTTAAGCATCGGAATCTAAATCTGGGCTCACAGGAGAGGTTCAAATCATAGAAAGTGAAAGTGTCAGTCCTCTTGTACTTAAGTCGGCATTGTGCCTTTTGTATTAAATTCGGATGCAATAACTGTGTTTCATCGTCAATAAGAAGGTCCAAGGGATACAGTTAACCTGAAGTGAAGCATCGGATTCCATAACTGGACTCAAAGGAGAGGTTCAAATCATAGAAAGTTAGAGTGTCAGTCCTCTTGTACTGAAGTCGGCATTGTGCCTTTTGTATTAAATTCGGATGCAATTTCTGTGTTTCATCGTCAATAAAAACGTCCAAGGGATACAGTAACTCTGATGTGAAGCAGCGGAATGTAAAACTGGACTCAAAGGAGAGGTTCAAATCATAGACAGTGAGAGTGTCAGTCCTCTTGTACCTAAGTCGGCATTGTGCCTTTTGAATGTAATTCCGATGCAATTTTGTGTTTCATTGTCAATATGAAGGTCCAAGGTATACAGTAAAACCTGAAGTGAAGCATCTGAATCCAAAACTGGACTCACAGGAGAAGTTGAAATCATAGAAAGTGAGAGTGTCAGTCCTCTTGTACTTAAGTCGGCATTGTGCCTTTTGTATTAAATTCGGATGCAATTTCTGTGTGTCATCGTCAATAAGAAGGTCCAAGGGGTACAGAACCCTGATGAGAAGCATCGAAATCTAAAACTGGACTCACAGAAGAGGTTCAAATCATAGAAAGTAAGAGTGTCAGTCATCTTGTACTTATGTCGGCATTGTGCCTTTGTATTAAATTCAGATGCAATTTCTGTGTTTAATCGTCAATAAGAAGGTCCAAGGGATAATGTAAACCTGAAGTGAAGCATCGGAATAAAAAACTGGACTCACAGGAGAGGTTTAAATCATAGAAAGTTAGAGTGTCAGTCCTCTTGTACTTAAGTCGGCATTGTGCCTTCTGAATTTAATTCCGATGCAATTTCTGTGTTTCATCGTCAATAAGAAGTTCCAAGGTATACAGCAAACCTGAAGTGAAGCATCGGAATCTAAAACTGGACTCACAGGAGGGGTACAAATCATAGAAAGTTAGAGTGTCAGTCCTCTTGTACTTAAGTCGGCATTGTGCCATTTGTATTAAATTTGGATGCAATGTCTGTATTTCATCGTCACTAAGAAGGTCCAAGGGATACAGTAAACCTGAAGTTAAGCATCGGAATCTAAAACTGGACTCACAGGAGAGGTTCAAATCATAGAAAGTGAAGGTGTCAGTCCTCTTGTACTTAAGTCGGCATTGTGCCTTTTGTATTAAATTCGGACGCCATTTCTGTGTTTCATCGTCAATAAGAAGGTCCAAGGGATACAGTTAACTTGAAGTGAAGCATCGGATTCTAAAACTGGACTCACAGGAGAAGTTCAAATCATAGATAGTGAGAGTGTCAGTCCTCTTGTACTAAAGTCGGCATTGTGCCTTTTGTATTATATTCGGATGCAATTTCTGTGTTTCATCGTCAATAAGAAGGTCTAAGGGACACAGTAAACCTGAAGTGAAGCAGCGGAATCTAAAACTGGAGTCACAGGAGAGGTTCAAATCATAGAAAGTAAGAGTGTCAGTCATCTTGTACTAAGGTCGGCATTGTGCCTTTTGTATTAAATTCGGATGCAATTTCTGTTTTTCGTCGTCAATAAGAAGGTCAAAGGGATACAGTAAACCTGAAGTGATGCTTCGGAATCTAAAACTCGACTCAAAGGAGAGGTTCAAATCATAGAAAAATAGAGTGTCAGTCCTCTTGTACTTAAGTCGGAATTGTGCCTATTGTATAAAATTCGGATGCAATTTCTGTGTTTCGTCGTCAATAAGAAGGTCCAAGGGATACAGTGAACCTGAAGTGAAGCATCGAAATCTAAAACTGGACTCACAGGAGAGGTTCAAATCATAGAAATTTAGAGTGTCAGTCCTCTTGTACTTAAGTCGGCATTGTGCCTTTTGTATTAAATTCGGATGCAATTTCTGTGTTTCATCGTCAATAAGAAGGTCCATGGGATACAGTAAACCTGAAGTGAAGCAGCGGATTCTAAAACTATACTCAAAGGAGAGGTTCAAATCATAGACAGTGAGAGTATCAGTCCTCTTGTATCTAAGTCGGCATTGTGCTTTTTGAATTTAATTCCGATGCAATTTCTGTGTTTCGTTGTCAATAAGAAGGTCCAAGGTATACAGTAAACCTGAAGTGAAGCATCGGAATCCAAAACTGGACTCACAGGAGAGGTTCAAATCATAAGAAGTGAGAGTGTGAGTCATCTTCTACTTAAGTCGGCATTGTGCCTTTTGTATTAATTTCGCATGCAATTTCTGTGTTTCATCGTCAATAAAAAGGTCCAAGGGATACAGTAACCCTGAAGTGAAGCATCGGAATCTAAAACTGGACTCACAGAAGAGGTTCAAATCATAGAAAGTAAGAGTGTCTGTCATCTTGTACTAAGGTCGGCATTGTGCCTTTTGTATTAAATTCGGATGCAATTTCTGTGTTTAATCGTCAATAAGAAGGGCCAAGGGATACAGTAAACCTGAAGTTAAGCATCGGAATCTAAAACTGGACTCACAATAGAGGTTCAAATCATAGAAAGTGAAAGTGTCGGTCCTCTTGTACTTAAGTCGGCATTGTGCCTTTTGTATTAAATTCGGATGCAATTTCTGTGTTTCATCGTCAATACGAAGGTCCAAGGGATACAGTAAACCTGAAGTGTAGCAGCGGAATCTAATACTGGACTCACAGGAGAGGTTCAAATCATAGAAAATTAGAGTGTCAGTCCTCTTGTACCTAAGTCGGCATTGTGCCTTTTGTATTAAATTCGGATGCAATTTCTGTTTTTCGTCGTCAATAAGAACACCCAAGTGATACAGTAAATCTGAAGTGAAGCTTCGGAAACTAAAACTGGACTCACAGGAGAGGTTCAAATCATAGAAAAGTAGAGTGTCAGTCCTCTTGTACTTAAGTCAGAATTGTGCCTTTTGTATAAAATTCGGATGCAACTTCTGTGTTCATCGTCAATCAGAAGGTCCAAGGGATACAGTCAACCTGAAGTGAAGCATCGGAATCTAAAACTGGACTCACAGGAGAGGTTCAAATCATACAAAATGAGAGTGTCAGTCCTCTTGTACTTAAGTCGGCATTGAGCCTTTTGTATTAAATTCGGATGCAATTTCTTTGTTTCATCGTCAATAAGAAGGTACCAGGGATACAGATAACCTGAAGTGAAGCATCGGAATCTAAAACTGGACTCATAGGAGAGGTTCAAATCATAGAAAGTGAGAGTGTCAGTCCTCTTGTACTTAGGTCGGCATTGGGCGTTTTGTATTAAATTCGGATGCAATTTCTGTGTTTCATCGTCAATAAGAAGATCCAAAGGATACAGTAAACCTGAGGTGAAGCATCGGAATATAAAACTGGACTCACAGGAGAGGTTGAAATTATAGAAAGTTAGTGTGTCACTCCTCTTGTACTTAAGTCGGCATTGTGAATTTTATATTAAATTTGGAAGCAGTTTGTGTGTTTCATCGTCAATAAGAAGGTCCAAGGGATACAGTAAACCAGAAGTGAAGCATCGGAATCTAAAACTGGACTCAGAGGGGAGGTTCAAATCATAGAAAGTTAGAATGTCAGTCCTCTTGTACCTAAGTCGGCATTGTGCTTTTGAATTTAATTCCGATGCAATTTCTGTGTTTCATCGTCATTACGAAGGTCCAAGGTGTACAGTAAACCTGATGTGAAGGATCGGAATCTAAAACTGGACTCACAGGAGAGGTTCAAATCATAGAAAGTTAGAGTGTCAGTCCTCTTGTACTTAAGTCGGCATTGTGCCTTTTGTATTAAATTCGTATGCAATATCTGTTTTTCATCGTCAATACGAAGGTCCAAGGGATACAGTAAACCTGAAGTGAGGCATCGGAATCTAAAACTGGACTCACAGGAGAGGTTCAAATCATAGAATGTTAGAGTGTCAGTCCACTTGTACTTAGGTCGGCATTGTGCCGTTTGTATTAAATTCGGATGCAATTTCTGTGTTTTATTGCCAATAAGAAGGTCCAAGGTATACTGTTAACCTGAAGTGAAGCATCGGAATCTGAAACTGGACTCACAGGAGAGGTTCAAATCATAGAAAGTGAGAGTGTCAGTGCTCTTGTACTTAAGTCGGCATTGTGCCTTTTGTATTAAATTCGGTTTCAATTTCTGTGTTTCATCGTCAATAAGAAGGTACAAGGTATAAAGAAAACCTGAAGTGAAGCATCAGAATCAAAAACTGCACTCACAGGAGAGGTTCATATCATAGAAAGTTTGAGTGTCAGTCCACTTGTACTTAAGTCGGCATTGTGCCTTTTGTATTAAATTCGGATGCAATTTCTGTGTTTCATCGTCAATAAAAAGTCCAAGGGATACAGTAACCCTGAAGTGAAGCATCGGAATCTAAAACTGGACTCACAGAAGAAGATCAAATCATAGAAAGTGAGAGTGTCAGTCCACTTGTACTTAAGTCGGCATTGTGACTTTTGTATTAAATTCGGATGCAATTTCTGTGTTTCATCGTCAATAAGAAGGTCCTAGGCATAAAGTAAACCTGAAGTCAAGCAGCGGAATCTAAAACTTCACTCCCCGGAGAGGTTCAAATCATAGAAAGTTAGAGTGTCGGTCCTCTTGTACTTAAGTTGGAATTGTGCCTTTTGTATAAAATTCGGATGCAATGTCTGTGTTTCATCGTCAATAAGAAGGCCCAAGGGATACAGTAACCCTGAAGTGAAGCATCGGAATCTAAAACTGGACTCACAGGAGAGATTCAAAACATAGAAAGTTAGAGTGTCAGTCCTCTTGTACTTAAGTCGGCATTGTGCCTTTTGTATTAAATTCAGATGCAATTTCTGTGTTTCATCATCAATAAGAAGGTCCAAGGTATACAGAAAACCTGAAGTCAAGCATCGGAATCTAAAACCGGACTCACAGGAGAGGTTCAAATCATAGATAGTAAGAGTGTCAGTCCTCTTATACTTAAGTCGGCATTGTGCCTTTTGTATTAAATTCGGATGGAATTTCTGTGTTTCATCGTCAATAAGAAGGTCCAAGGTATAAAGGAAACCTGAAGTGAAGCATCGGAATCTAAAACTGGACTCACAGGAGAGGTTCAAATCATAGAAAGTTAATGTGTCAGTCCTCTTGTACTTAAGTCGGCATTGTGCCTTCTGAATTTAATTCCGATGCAATTTCTGTGTTTCATCGTCAATAAGAAGTTCCAAGGTATACAGCAAACCTGAAGTGAAGCATCGGAATCTAAAACTGGACTCACAGGAGAGGTTCAAATCATAGAAAGTTAAAGTGTCAGTCCTCTTGTACTTAAGTCGGCATTGTGCCTTTTGTATTAAATTTGGATGCAATGTCTGTATTTCATCGTCACTAATAAGGTCCAAGGGATACAGGAAACATGAAGTTAAGCATCGGAATCTAAAACTGGACTCACAGGAGAGGTTCAAATCATAGAAAGTGAAAGTGTCAGTCCTCTTGTACTTAAGTCGGCATTGTGCGTTTTGTATTAAATTCGGACGCCATTTCTGTGTTTCATCGTCAATAAGAAGGTCCAAGGGATACAGTTAACCTGAGGTGAAGCATCGGATTCTAAAACTGGACTCACAGGAGAGGTTCAAATCATAGAAAGTGAGAGTGTCAGTCCTCTTGTACTAAAGTCGGCATTGTGCCTTTTGTATTATATTCGGAGGCAATATCTGTGTTTCATCGACTATAAGAAGGTCTAAGGATACAGTAAACCTGAAGTGAAGCAGCGGAATCTAAAACTGGATTCACAGGAGAGGTTCAAATCGTAGAAAATTAGAGTGTCAGTCCTCTTGTACTTAAGTCGGCTGTGTGCCTTTTGTATTAACTTCGGATGCAATTTCTGTTTTTCGTCGTCAATAAGAAGGTCAAAGGGATACAGTAAACCTGAAGTGAAGCTTCGGAATCTAAAACTGGACTCGAAGGAGAGGTTCAAATCATAGAAATATAGAGTGTCAGGCATCTTGTACTTAAGTCGGAAATTTGCCTTTTGTATTAAATTCGGATGCAATTTCTGTGTTTCATCGTCAATAAGAAGGTCCAAGGGATACAGTAAACCTGAAGTGAAGCAGCGGATTCTAAAACTGGACTCAAAGGAGAGGTTCAAATCATAGACAGTGAGAGTGTCAGTTCTCTTGTACCTAAGTCGGCATTGTGCTTTTTGAATTAAATCCGATGCAATATCTGTGTTTCGTTGTCATTGAGAAGGTCCAAGGTATACAGTAAACCTGAAGTGAAGCATCGGAATCCAAAACTGGACTCACAGGAGAGGTTCAAATCATAGGAAGTGTGAGTGTGAGTCATCTTGTGCTAAAGTCGGCATTGTGCCTTATGTATTAATTTCGCATGCAATTTCTGTGTTTCATCGTCAATAAGAAGGTCCAAGGGATACAGTAACCCTGACGTGAAGCATCGGAATCTAAAACTGGACTCACAGAAGAGGTTCAAATCATAGAAAGTAAGAGTGTCAGTCATCTTGTACTTAAGTCGGCATTGTGCCTTTTGTATTAAATTCGGATGCAATTTCTGTGTTTAATCGTCAATACGAAGGTCCAAGGGATATAGTAAACCTGAAGTTAAGCACCGGAATCTAAAACTGGACTCACAGGAGAGGTTCAAATCATAGAAAGTGAAAGTGTCAGTCCTCTTGTACCTAAGTCGGCATTGTGCCTTTTCTATTAAAGTCGGATGCCATATCTGTGTTTCGTCGTCAATAAGAAGGTCCAAGACATACAGTTAAACTGAAGTGAAGCATCGGATTCTAAAACTGGACTCACAGGAGAGGTTCAAATCATAGAAAGTTAGAGTGACAGTACTCTTGTACTAAAGTCGGCATTGTGCCTTTTGTATTTAATTCGGATGCAATTTCTTTGTTTAATCGTCAATAAGAAGGTACCAGGGATACAGAAAACCTGAAGTGAAGCATCGGAATCTAAAACTGGACACATAGGAGAGGTTCAAATCATAGAAAGTGAGAGTGTCAGTCCACTTGTACTTAGGTCGGCATTGGGCCTGTTGTATTAGGTTCGGATGCAATTTCTGTGTTTCATCGTCAATAAGAAGATCCAAAGGATACAGTAACCCTGAGGTGAAGCATCGGAATATAAAACTGGACTCACAGGAGAGGTTGAAATTATAGAAAGTTAGTGTGTCACTCCTCTTGTACTTAAGTCGACATTGGGCCTTTTATATTAAATTCGGAAGCAGTTTGTGTGTTTCATCGTCAATAAGAAGGTCCAAGGGATACAGTAAACCAGAAGTGAAACATCGGAATCTAAAACTGGACTCACAGGAGAGGGTTATTTCATAGAAAGTTAGAGTGTCAGTCCTCTTTTATATAAGTCGGTATTGTGCCTTTTGTATTAAATTCGGATGCTATTTCTGTGTTACTTCGTCAATAAGAAGGTCCAAGTTATACAGAAAACCTGAAGTTTAGCATCGGAATCTAAAACTGGACTCACAGGGGAGGTTCAAATCATAGCAAGTTGGAATGTCAGTCCTCTTGTACCTATGTCGGCATTGTGCTTTTGAATTTAATTCCGATGCAATTTCTGTGTTTCATCGTCATTACGAAGGTCCAAGGTGTACAGTAAACCTGATGTGAAGCATCGGAATCTAAAACTGGACTCACAGGAGAGGTTCACATCATAGAAAGTTAGAGTGTCAGTCCTCTTGTACTTAAGTCGGCATTGTGCCTTTTGTATTAAATTCGTATGCAATATCTGTTTTTAATCGTCAATATGAAAGTCCAAGGGATACAGTAAACCTGAAGTGAGGCATCGGAATCTAAAACTGGACTCACAGGAGAGGTTCAAATCATAGAATGTTAGAGTGTCAGTCCACTTGTACTTAAGTCGGCATTGTGCCGTTTGTTTTAAATTCGGATGCAATTTCTGTGTTTCATTGCCAATAAGAAGGTCCAAGGTATACTGTAAACCTGAATTGAAGCATCGGAATCTAAAACTGGACTCACAGGAGAGGTTCAAATCATAGAAAGTTAGAGTGTCTGTCCACTTGTACTTAAGTCTGCATTGTGCCTTTTGTATTAAATTCGGATGCAATTTCTGTGTTTCATCGTCAATAAAACGGTCCAAGGGATTCAGTAACCCTGAAGTGAAGCATCGGAAACTAAAACTGGACTCACAGAAGAGGATCAAATCATAGAAAGTGAGAGTGTCAGTCCACTTGTACTTAAGTCGGCATTGTGACTTTTGTATTAAATTCAGATGCAATTTATGTGTTTCATCGTCAATAAGAAGGTCCAGGGTACACAGTAAATCTGAAGTGAAGCATCGGAATCTAAAACTGGACTCACAGGAGTGGTTCAAATCATAGAAATTTATAGTGTCAGTCCTCTTGTACCTAAGTCCGCATTGTGCTTTTTGAATTTAATTCCGATGCTCTTTCTGTGTTCCATCGTCAATAAGAAGGTCCAAGTGATACAGTAAAACTGAAGTGACGCATCGGAACCTGAAACTGGACTCACGGGAGAGGTTCAAATAATAGAATGTTGGAGTGTCAGTCCTCTTGTACTTAAGTCGGCATTGTGCCTTTTGTATTAAATTCAGATGCAGTTTATGTGTTTCATCGTCAATAAGAAGAACCAAGGGATACAGTAAACTTGAAGTGAAGCATCGGAATCAAAAACTGGACTCACAGGAGAGGTTCAAATCATAGAAAGTTAGAGTGTCAGTCCTCTTGTACTTAAGGCGACATTGCGCCTTTTGTATTAAATTGGGATGCAATTTCTGTGTTTCATCGTCAATAAGATGGTCCAAGGTATAAAGGAAACGCGAAGTGAGGCATCGGAATCTAAAACTGGACTCACAGGACAGGTTCAAATCATAGAAAGTTAGAGTGTCAGTCCTCTCGCACTTAAGTCGGCATTGAGCCTTTTGTATTAAATTCGGATGCAATTTCTGTGTTTCATCGTCAATAAGAAAGTCCAGGGGATACAGTAAACCGGAAGGGAAACATCCGATCTAAAACTGGACTCACAGGAGAGGTTTAAATCATAGGAAGTTAGAGTGCCAGTCCTCTTGTACTTAAGTCGGCATTGTGCCTTTTGTATTAAATTCAGATGCAATTTCTGTGTTTCATCGTCAATAAGAAGGTCCAAGGTATACAGTAACCTGAAGTGAAGCATCGGAATCTAAAAGTGGACTCACAGGAGAGGTTCTAATAATAGAAAGTTAGAGTGTCAGTCCTCTTGTACTTAAGTCGGCATTGTGCCTTTTGTCTTAATTTCGGATGCAATTTCTGTGTTTCATCGTCAATAAGACGGTCCAAGGGATACAGTAAACAGTAAGTGAAGCACCGGAATCTAAAACTGGACTCACAGGAGAGGTTCAAATCATAGAAAGTGTGAGTGTCATTCGTCTTGTACTTAAGTCGGCATTGTGCCTTATGTATTAAATTCGGATGCAATTTCTGTGTTTCATCGTCAATAGGAATGTCGAAGGTATTCAGTAAACCTGAAGTGAAGCAGCGGAATCTAAAAGTAGACTCACAGGAGAGGTCCAAATCATAGAAAGTTAGAGTGACAGTCCTCTTGTACTTAAGTCGGAATTGTCCTTTTTTGTATTAATTTCATTTGCAATTTCTGTGTTTCATCGTCAATATGAAGGTCCAAAGGAAACAGTAACCCTGAAGTGAGACATGGGAATCTAAAACTGGACTCACAGGAGAGATTCAAATCATAGAAAGTTAGAGTGACAGTCCTCTTGTACTTAAGTCGGAATTGTCCTTTTTTGTATTAAATTCGGATGCAATTTCTGTGTTTCATCGTTAATAAGAAGGTCCACGGTAAACAGTAAACTTGAAGTGAAGCATCGGAATCTAAACCTGGACTCACATTAGAGGTTCAAATCATAGAAAGTTAAAGTGTCAGTCCTCTTGTACTTAAGTCAGCATTGTGCGTTTTGTATTAAATTCGGATGCAATTTCTGTGTTTCATCGTCAATAAGAAGGCCCAAGGGATACAGTAAACTTGAAGTGAAGCGTCGGAATCAAAAACTGGACTCACAAGAGAGGTTCAAATCATAGAAATTTAGAGTGTCAGTCCTCTTCTACTTAAGTCGGCATTGTGCCTTTTGTATTAAATTCAGCTTCAATTTCTGTGTTTCATCGTCAATAAGAAGGTCCAAGGTATACAGTAAACCTGAAGTGAAGCATCGGAATGTAAAACTGGACTCTTAAAAGAGGTTCTAATCATAGAAAGCTTGAGTGTCTGTCCTCTCGTACTTAAGTCGGCATTGTGCCTTCTGTATTAAATTCAGATGCAATTTCTGTGTTTCATCGTCAATAAGAAGGTCCAAGGTATACAGTAACCTGAAGTGAAGCATCGGAATCTAAAACTTGACTCACAGGAGAGGTTCAAATCATAGAAAATTAGTGTCAGTCCTCTTGTACTTAAGTCGGTATTGTGCCTTTTGTATTAAATTTGGATTTAATTTCTGTTTTTCGTCGTCAATAAGAAGGTGAAAGGGATACAGTAAACCTGAAGTGAAACTTCGGAATCTAAAACTGGACTCAAAGGAGAGGTTCAAAACATAAAAAAATAGAGTGTCAGTCCTCTTGTACTTAAGTCGGAATTGTGCCTTTTGTATAAAATTCGGATGCAATTTCTGTGTTTTATCGTCAATAAGAAGGTCCAAGGGATACAGTAAACCTGAAGTGAAGCATCGGAATCTAAGACTGGACTCACAGAAGAGGTTCAAATCATAGAATGTAAGAGTGTCAGTCATCTTGTACTTAAGTCGGCATTGTGCCTTTTGTATTAAATTCGGATGCAATTTCTGTGTTTAATCGTCAATAAGAAGGTCCAAGGGATACAGTAAACCTGAAATTAAGCACCGGAATCTAAAACTGGACTCACAGGAGAGGGTCAAATCATAGAAAGTGAAAGTGTCAGTACTCTTGTACTTAAGTCGGCATTGTGCCTTTTCTATTAAATTCGCATGCCATATCTGTGTTTCATCGTCAATAAGAAGGTCCAAGGGATACAGTAAACCTGAAGTGAAGCATCGAATTCTAAAACTGGACTCACAGGAGAGGTTCAAATCATAGAAAGTTAGAGTGTCAGTACTCTTGTACTAAAGTCGGCAGTGTGTCTTTTGTATTAAATTCGGATGCAATTTCTGTGTTTCATCGTCAATAAGAAGGTCCAAGGGATACAGTAAACCTGAAGTGAAGCAGCGGAATCTATTACTGGACTCACAGGAGTGGTTCAAATCATAGAAATTTAGAGTGTCAGTCCTCTTGTACTTAAGTCGGCATTGTGCCTTTTGTATTAAATTCGGATGCAATTTCTGTTTTTCGTCGTCAATAAGAACACCCAAGGGATACAGTAAATCTGAAGTGAAGCTTCGGAAACTAAAACTGGACTCACAGGAAAATCAAAGAAAGGTAGAGTGTCAGTCCTCTTCTACTTAAGTCGGAATTGTGCCTTTTGTATAAAATTCGGACGCAACTTCTGTGTTCATCGTCAATAAGAAGGTCCAAGGGATACAGTAAACCTGAAGTGAAGCATCGGAATCTAAAACTGGACTCACAGGAGAGGTTCAAATCATAGAAAATTAGAGTGTCAGTCCTCTTTTACTTAAGTCGGTATTGTGCCTTTTGTATTAAATTCGGATGCTATTTCTGTGTTTCATCATCAATAAGAAGGTCCAAGGTATACAGAAAAGCTAAAGTGAAGCATCGGTATCTAAAACTGGACTTACAGGAGAGGTTCAAATCAAAGAAAGTGAGAGTTTCAGTGCTCATGTACTTAAGTCGGCATTGTGCCTTTTGTATTAAATTCGGATGCAATTTCTGTGTTTCATCGTCAATAAGAAGGTACCAGGAATACAGAAAACCTGAAGTGAAGCATCGAAATCTGAAACTGGACTCATAGGAGAGGTTCAAATCATAGAAAGTGAGAGTGTCAGTCCTCTTGTACTTAGGTCGGCATTGGGCCTGTTGTATTAAATTCGAATGCAATTTCTGTGTTTCATCGTCAATAAGAAGATCCAAAGGATACAGTAAACCTGAGGTGAAGCATCGGAATATGAAACTGGACTCACAGGAGAGGTTGAAATTATAGAAAGTTAGCGTGTCACTCCTCTTGTACTTAAGTCGGCATTGTGCCTTTTATATTAAATTCGGAAGCAGTTTGTGTGTTTCATCGTCAATAAGTAGGTCCAAGGGATACAGTAAACCAGAAGTGAAGCATCGGAATCTAAAACTGTGCTCACAGGAGAGGTTCATATCATAGAATGTTAGAGTGTCAGTCCTCTTTTACATAAGTCGGCATTGTGCTGTTTGTATTAAATTCGGATGCAGTTTCTCTGTTTCATTGCGAATAAGAAGGTCCAAGGTATACTGTAAACCTGAAGTGAAGCATCGGAATCTAAAACTGGACTCACAGGAGAGGTTCAAATCATAGCAAGTTAGAATGTCAGTCCTCTTGTACCTACGTCGGCATTGTGCTTTTGAATGTAATTCCGATGCAATTTCTGTGTTTCATCGTCATTACGAAGGTCCAAGGTATAAAGGAAACCTGAAGTGAAGCATCAGAGTCTAAAACTGGACTCACAGGAGAGGTTCAAATCATAGAAAGTAGGAGTGTCAGTCCACTTGTACTTAAGTCGGCATTGTGCCTTTTGTATTAAATTCGGATGCAATTTCTGTGTTTCATCGTCAGTAAGAAGGTCCAAGGTATTCAGGAAACCTGAAGTGATGCATCGGAGTCTAAAACCGGACTCACAGGAGAGGTTCAAATCATAGATAGTGAGAGTGTCAGTCCTCTTATACTTAAGTCGGCATTGTGCCATTTGTATTAAATTCGGATGGCATTTCTGTGTTTCATCGTCAATAAGAAGGTCCAAGGTATAAAGGAAACCTGAAGTGAAGCATCGGAATCTAAAACTGGACTCACAGGAGAGGTTCAAATCATAGAAAGTGAGAGTATCAGTCCTCTTGTACTTAAATCGGCATTGGGCCTTTTGTATTAAATTCGGATGCAATTTCTGTGTTTCATCGTCAATAAGAAGGTCTAAGGGATACAGTAACCCTGATGTGAAGCATCGAAATCTAAAACTGGACTCAAAGAGGAGGTTCAAATCATAGAAAGTAAGAGTGTCAGACATCGTGTTCTTAAGTCGGCATTGTGCCTTTGTATTAAATTCAGATGCAATTTCTGTGTTTCATCGTCTATAAGAAGGTCCAAGCGATACAGTAAACCTGAAGTGAAACATCGGAATCTAAAACTGGACACACAGGAGAGGTTCAAATCATAGGAAGTTAAAGTGTCAGTCCTCTTGTACTTAAGTCGGCATTGTGCCTTTTGTATTAAATTCGGAAGCAATTTCTTTGTTTCATCGTCAATAAGAAGGTACCAGGGATACAGTAAACCTGAAGTGAAGCATCGGAATCTAAAACTGGACTCACAGGAGAGGTTCAAATCATAGAAAGTGAGAGTGACAGTCCTCTTGTACTTATGTCGGCATTGGGCCTTTTATATTGAATTCGGATGCAATTTCTGTGTTTCATCGTCAATAAGAAGGTCCCAGGGATACAGTAAACCTGAAGTGAAGCATCGGGATCTAAAACTGGACTCACAGGAGAGGTTCAAATCATAGAAAGTTAGAGTCTCAGTCCTCTTGTACTTAACTCGTCATTGTGCCTTTTGAATTTAATTCCGATGCAATTTCTGTGCCTCATAGTCAATAAGAAGGTCGAGGATACACAGTAAATCTGAAGTGAAGCATCGGAAACTAAAACTGGACTCACAGGAGTGGTTCAAATCATAAAAAGTTAGAGTGTCAGTCCTCTTGTACCTAAGTCCGCATTGTGCCTTTTGAATTTAATTCCGATGCACTTTCTGTGTTTCAACGTCAATAAGAAGGTCCAAGTGATACAGTAAAACTGAAGTGACGCATCGGAACCTAAAACTGGACTCACGGGAGAGGTTCAAATCATTGAATGTTGGAGTGTCAGTCCTCTTGTACTTAAGTCGGCACTGTGCCTTTTGTATTAAATTCAGATGCAATTTATGTGTTTCATCGTCAATAAGAAGAACCAAGGGATACAGTAAACTTGAAGTGAAGCATCGGAATCAATAACAGGACTCACAGGAGAGGTTCAAATCATAGAAAGTTAGAGTGTCAGTCCTCTTGTACTTTAGGCGCCATTGCGCCTTTTGTATTAAATTGGGATGCAATTTCTGTGTTTCATCGTCAATAAGAAGGTCCAAGGTATACAGTAAACCTGAAGTGAAACATCGGAATGTAAAACTGGACTCACAGGAGAGGTTCAAATCATAGAAAGTTAGAGTGTCAGTCCTCTCGCACTTAAGTCGGCATTGTGCCTTTTGTATAATATTCGGATGCAATTTCTGTGTTTCATCGTCAATAAGAAGGTCCAGGCGATACAGTAAACCGGAAGTGAAACATCCGACTCTAAAACTGGACTCACAGGAGAGGTTTAAATCATAGGAAGTTAGAGTGTCAGTCCTCTTGTACTTAAGTCGGCATTGTGCCTATTGTATTAAATTCAGATGCAATTTCTGAGTGTCATCGCCAATAAGAAGGTCCAAGGTATACAGTAACCTGAAGTGAAGCATCGGAATCTAAAAGTGGACTCACAGGAGAGGTTCTAATAATAGAAAGTTAGAGTAACAGTCCTCTTGTACTTAAGTCGGCATTGTGCCTTTTGTATTAATTTCGGATGCAATTTCTGTGTTTCATCGTCAATAAGACGGTCCAAGGGATACAGTAAACCTTAAGTGAAGCATCGGAATCTAAAACTGGACTCACAGGAAAGGTTCAAATCATAGAAAGTGAGAGTGTCATTCGTCTTGTACTTAAGTCGGCATTGTGCCTTTTGTATTAAATTCGAATGCAAGTTCTGTGTTTCATCGTCAATAAGAATGTCGAAGGTATTCAGTAAACCTCAAGTGCAGCATCGGAATCTAAAAGTAGACTCACAGAAGAGGTTCAAAACATAGAAAGTGAGAGTGTCAGTCATCTTGTACTTAATTCGGCATTGTGGCTTTTGTATTAAATTCGGATGCAATTTCTGTGTTTCATCGTCAATAAGAAGGTCCAAGGTATACAGTAAACATGAAATGAAGCATCCGAATCAAAAAGTGGACTCACAGGAGAGGTTCAAATCATAGAAATTTCGAGTGTCAGTCCTATTGTACTTAAGTCGGCATTGTGCCTTTTGTATTAAATTCATTTGCAATTTCTGTGTTTCAGCGTCAATATGAAGGTCCAAAGGATACAGTAATCCTGAAGTAAGACATGGGAATCTAAAACTGGACTCACAGGAGAGCTTCAAATCAAAGAAAGTTAGAGTGACAGTCCTCGTGTACTTAAGTCGGCATTGTCCTTTTTTGTATTAAATTCGGATGCAATTTCTGTGTTTCATCGTTAGTAAGAAGGTCCACGGTAAACAGTAAACATGAAGTGAAGCATCGGACTCAAAAACTGGACTCACATTAGAGGTTCAAATCATAGAAAGTTAGAGTGTCAGTCCTCTTGTACTTAAGTCAGCATTGTGCCTTTTGTATTAAATTCGGATGCAATTTCTGTGTTTCATCGTCAATAAGAAGGCCCAAGGGATACAGTAAACTTGAAGTGAAGCGTCGGAATCAAAAACTGGACTCACAGGAGAGGATCAAATCATAGAAAGTGAGAGTGTCAGTCCACTTGTACTTAAATCGGCCTTGTGACTTTTGTATTAATTTCGGATGCAATTTCTGTGTTTCATCGTCAATAAGAAGGTCCAAGGGATACAGTAAACCTGAAGTGAAGCAGCGGAATCAAAAACTGCACTCACCGGAGAAGTTCAAATCTTAGAAAGTTAGAGTGTCAGTCCTCTTGTACTTAAGTTGGAATTGTGCCTTTTGTATAAAAATCGGTTGCAATTTCTGTGTTTCATCATCAATAAGAAGGTCCAAGGTATACAGGAAACCTGAAGTGAAGCATCAGAATCTAAAACCGGACTCACAGGAGAGGTTCAAATCATAGATAGTGAGAGTGTCAGTCCTCTTGTTCTTAAATCGGCATTGGGATTTTTGTATTAAATTCGGATGCAATTTCTGTGTTTCATCGTCAATAAGTAGGTCCAAGGGATACAGTAAACCTGAAGTGCAGCATTGGAATCTAAAACTGGACTCACAGGAGAGGTTGAAATTATAGAAAGTTAAAGTGTCAGTCCTCTTGTACTTAAGTCAGCATTGTGCCTTTTATTTTAAATTCGGATGCAATTTCTGTGTTTCATCGTCTATAAGAAGGTCCAAGGGATACAGTAAACCTGAAGTGAAGCATCGGAATCTAAAACTGGACACACAGGAGAGGTTCAAATCATAGAAAGTTAGAGTGTCAGTCCTCTTGTACTTAAGTCGGCATTGTGCCTTTTGTATTAAATTCGGATGCAATTTCTTTGTTTCATCGTCAATAAGAAAGTACCAGGGATACAGTAAACCTGAAGTGAAGCATCGGAATCTAAAACTGGACTCACAGGAGAGGTTCAAATCATAGAAAGTGAGAGTGTCAGTCCTCTTGTACTTAAGTCGGCAATGGGCCTTTTATATTGAATTCGGATGCAATTTCTGTGTTTCATCGTCAAGAAGAAGGTCCCAGGGATACAGTAAACCTGAAGTGAAGCATCGGAATCTAAAACTGGACTAACAGGAGAGGTTCAAATCATAGAAAGTTAGAGTCTCAGTCCTCTTGTACTTAACTCGTCATTGTGCCTTTTGAATTTAATTCCGATGCAATTTCTGTGCCTCATAGTCAATAAGAAGGTCCAGGGTACACAGTAAATCTGAAATGAAGCATCGGAAACTAAAACTGGACTCACAGGAGTGGTTCAAATCATAGAAAGTTAGAGTGTCAGTCCTCTTGTACCTAAGTCCGCATTGTGCCTTTTGAATTTAATTCCGATGCACTTTCTGTGTTTCAACGTCAATAAGAAGGTCCAAGTGATACAGTAAAACTGAATTGACGCATCGGAACCTAAAACTGGACTCACGGGAGAGGTTCAAATCATAGAATGTTGGAGTGTCAGTCCGCTTGTACTTAAGTCGGCATTGTGCATTTTGTATTAAATTCAGATGCAATTTATGTGTTTCATCGTCAATAAGAAGAACCAAGGTATACAGTAAACTTGAAGTGAAGCATCGGAATCAATAACAGGACTCACAGGAGAGGTTCAAATCATAGAAAGTTAGAGTGTCAGTCCTCTTGTACTTAAGGCGGCATTGCGCCTTTTGTATTAAATTGGGATGCAATTTCTGTATTTCATCGTCAATAAGAAGGTCCAAGGTATACAGTTAACCTGAAGTGAAGCATAGGAATCTAAAACTGGACTCACAGGAGAGGTTCAAATCATAGAAAGTTAGAGTGCCAGTCCTCTCGCAATTAAGTCGGCATTGTGCCTTTTGTATTAAATTCGGATGCAATTTCTGTGTTTCATCGTCAATAAGAAGGTCCAGGGGATACAGTAAACCGGAAGTGAAACATCCGAATCTAAAACTGGACTCACAGGAGAGGTTTAAATCATAGGAAGTTAGAGTGTCAGTCCTCTTGTACTTAAGTCGGCATTGTGCCTTTTGTACTAAATTCAGATGCAATTTCTGTGTTTCATCGTCGATAAGAAGGTCGAAGGTATACAGTAACCTGAAGTGAAGCATCGGAATCTAAAAGTGGACTCACAGGAGAGGTTCTAATAATAGAAAGTTAGAGTGTCAGTCCTCTTGTACTTAAGTCGGCATTGTGCCTTTTGTATTAATTTCGGATGCAATTTCTGTGTTTCATCGTCAATAAGACGGTCCAAGGGATACAGTAAACCTTAAGTGAAGGATCGGAATCTAAAACTGGACTCACAGGAAAGGTTCAAATCATAGAAAGTGAGAGTGTCATTCGTCTTGCACTTAAGTCGGCATTGTGCCTTTTGTACTTAATTCGGATGCAAGTTCTGTGTTTCATCGTCAATAGGAATGTCGAAGGTATTCAGTAAACCTGAAGTGAAGCATCGGAATCTAAAAGTAGACTCACAGGAGAGGTTTAGAACATAGAAAGTGAAAGTGTCAGTCATCTTGTACTTAATTCGGCATTGTTGCTTTTGTATTAAATTCGGATGCAATTTATGTGTTTCAACGTCAATAAGATGGTCCAAGGGATACAGTAAACATGAAGTGAAGCATCGGAATCAAAAAGTGGACTCACAGGAGAGGTTCAAATCATAGAAAGTTAGAGTGTCAGTCCTATTGTACTTAAGTCGGCATTGTGCCTCTTGTATTAAATTCATTTGCAATTTCTGTGTTTTAGCGTCAATATGAAGGTCCAAAAGATACAGTAATCCTGAAGTGAGACATGGGAATCTAAAACTGGACTCACAGGAGAGGTTTAAATCATAGGAAGTTAGAGTGACAGTCCTCGTGTACTTAAGTCAGCATTGTGCCTTTTGTATTAAATTCGGATGCAATTTCTGTGTTTCATCGTCAATAAGAAGGCCCAAGGGATACAGTAAACTTGAAGTGAAGCGTCGGCATCAAAAACTGGACTCACAGGAGAGGTTCAAATCATAGAAAGTTTGAGTGTCAGTCCTCTTGTACTTAAGTCGACATTGTGCTTTTTTGTATTAAATTCGGATGTAATTTCTGTGTTTCATCGTCAATAAGGAGGTCCAAGGGGTACAGTAAACCTGAAGTGTAGCATCGGAATCCAAATCTGGACTCACAGGAGAGGTTCAAATCATAGAAAGTTAGAGTGTCAGTCCTCTTGTACTAAAGTCGGCATTGTGCCTTTTGTATTAAATTCGGACGCAATTTCTGTGTTTCATCGTCAATAAGAAGGTCCAAAGTATACAGTAAACCTGAAGTGAAGCATCGGAATCTAAAACTGGACTCACGGGAGGGGTTCAAATCGTAGAAAGTTAGAGAGTCTGTCCTCTTGGACTTAAGTCGGCATTGTGCCTTTTGTATTAAATTCGGATGCAATATCTGTGTTTCATCGTCAATAAGAAGGTCCAAGGGATACAGTAAAACTGAAGTGAAGCATCGGAACCTAAAACTGGACTTACACGAGAGGTTCAAATCATAGAAATTTAGAGTGTCAGTCCTCTTCTACTTAAGTCGTCATTGTGCCTTTTGTATTAAATTCAGCTTCAATTTCTGTGTTTCATCGTCAATAAGAAGGTCCAAGGTATACAGTAAACCTGAAGTGAAGCATCGGAATGTAAAACTGGACTCTTAAAAGAGGTTCTAATCATAGAAAGTTTGAGTGTCAGTCCACTTGTACTTAAGTCGGCATTGTGCCTTTTGTATTAAATTCAGATGCAATTTCTGTGTTTCATCGTCAAAAAGAAGGTCCAAGGTATACAGTAACCTGAAGTGAAGGATCGGAATCTATAAGTGGACTAACAGGAAAGGTTCTAATAGTAGAAAGTTAGAGTGTCAGACCTCTTGTACTTTAGTCGGCATTGTGCCTTTGGTGTTAAATTCGGATGCAATTTCTTTGCTTCATCGTCAATAAGAAGGTCCAAGGTATACAGTAAACCCGAAGTGAAGCATCGGAATCTAAAACTGGACTCACAGGAGAGGTTCAAATCATAGAAAATTAGAGTGTCAGTCCCCTTGTACTTAAGTGGCGCATTGTGAATTTGTATTAAATTCGGATGAAATTTCTGTGTTTCATCATCAATAGGAAGGTCCAAGGGATACAGTAAACTTGAAGTGAAGCATCGGAATCAAAAACTGGACTCACAGGAGTGCTTCAAATCATAGAAAGTTAGAGTGTCAGTCCTCTTGTACTTGAGGCGCCATTGCGCCTTTTGTATTAAATTGGGATGCAATTTCTGTGTTTCATCGTCAATAAGAAGGTCCAAGGTATACAGTAAACCTGAAGTGAAACATCGGAATGTAAAACTGGACTCACAGGAGAGGTTCAAATCATAGAAAGTTAGAGTGTCAGTCCTCTCGCACTTAAGTCGGCATTGTGCCTTTTGTATAATATTCGGATGCAATTTCTGTGTTTCATCGTCAATAAGAAGGTCCAGGCGATACAGTAAACCGGAAGTGAAACATCCGACTCTAAAACTGGACTCACAGGAGAGGTTTAAATCATAGGAAGTTAGAGTGTCAGTCCTCTTGTACTTAAGTCGGCATTGTGCCTATTGTATTAAATTCAGATGCAATTTCTGTGTGTCATCGCCAATAAGAAGGTCCAAGGTATACAGTAACCTGAAGTGAAGCATCGGAATCTAAAAGTGGACTCACAGGAGAGGTTCTAATAATAGAAAGTTAGAGTAACAGTCCTCTTGTACTTAAGTCGGCATTGTGCCTTTTGTATTAATTTCGGATGCAATTTCTGTGTTTCATCGTCAATAAGACGGTCCAAGGGATACAGTAAACCTTAAGTGAAGCATCGGAATCTAAAACTGGACTCACAGGAGAGGTTCAAATCATAGAAAGTGAGAGTGTCATTCGTCTTGTACTTAAGTCGGCATTGTGCCTTTTGTATTAAATTCGGATGCAATTTCTGTGTTTCATCGTCAATAGGAATGTCGAAGGTATTCAGTAAACCTGAAGTATAGCATCGGAATCTAAAAGTAGACTCACAGGAGAGGTTCAAAACATTGAAAGTGAGAGTGTCAGTCATCTCGTACTTAATTCGGCATTGTGCCTTTTGTATTAAATTCGGATGCAATTTCTGTCTTTCATCGTCAATAAGAAGGTCCAAGGGATACAGTAAACATGAAGTGAAGCATCGGAATCAAAAAGTGGACTCAGAGGAGAGGTTCAAATCATAGAAATTTAAAGTGTCAGTCCTCTTGTACTTAAGTCAGCATTGTGCCTTTTGTATTAAATTCGGATGCAATTTCTGTGTTTAATCGTCAAAAAGAAGGCCCAAGGGATACAGTAAACTTGAAGTGAAGCGTCGGAATCCAAAACTGGACTCACAGGAGAGGTTCAAATCATTGAAAGTTAGAGTGTCTGTCCTCTTGTACTTAAGTCGGCATTGTGCTTGTTTGTATTAAATTCGGATGCAATTTCTGTGTTTCATCGTCAATAAGGAGGTCCAAGGGATACAGTAAACCTGAAGTGTAGCATCGGAATCCAAATCTGGACTCACAGGAGCGGTTCAAATCATAGTCAGTTAGAGTGTTAGTCCTCTTGTACTTAAGTCGGCATTGTGCCTTTTGTATTAAATTCGGATGCAATTTCTGTGTTTCATCGTCAGTAAGAAGGTCCAAAGTATACAGTGAACCTGAAGTGAAGCATCGGAATCTAAAACTGGACTCACGGAAGGGGTTCAAATCATAGAAAGTTAGAGAGTCTGTCCTCTTGTACTTAAGTCGGCATTGTGCTTTTTTGTATTAAATTCAGATGCAATTTCTGTGTTTCATCGTCAATAAGAAGGTCTAAGGTATACAATAACCTGAAGTGAAGCATCGTAATCCAAAACTGGACTTACAGGAGAGGTTCAAATCATAGAAAATTAGAGCGTCAGTCCCCTTGTACTTAAGTCGCGCATTGTGCCTTTTGTATTAAATTCGAATGAAATTTCTGTGTTTCATCGTCAATAGGAAGGTCCAAGGGATACAGTAAACATGAAGTGAAGCATCTGAATTAAAAAATTGGGCTCACAGGAGAGGTTCAAATCATAGAAAGTTAGAGTGTCAGTCCTCTTGTACTTAAGTCGGCATTGTGCTTTTGTACTAAATTCATTTGCAATTTCTGTGTTTCATCGTCAATATGAAGGTCCAAAGGATACAGTAATCCTGAAGTGAGACATGGGAATCTAAAACTGGACTCACAGGAGAGGTTCAGATCATAGAAAGTTAGAGTGACAGTCCGCTTGTACTTAAGTCGGCATTGTCCTTTTTTGTATTAAATTCGGATGCAATTTCTGTGTTTCATCGTTGATAAGAAGGTCCACGGTAAACAGTAAACCTGAAGTGAAGCATCGGAATCTAAAACTGGACTCACAGGAGAGGTTCAAATCATAGAAAGTTAGAGTGTCAGTCCTCTTTTACTTAAGTCGGCATTGTGCCCTTTGTACTAAATTCAGAAGCAATTTCTGTGTTTCATCGTCAGTAAGAAGGTCCAAGGGATACAGTAAACCTGATGTGAAGCAACAGAATCTAAAACTGGACTCACAGGAGAGGTTCAAATCATAGAAAGTTAGAGTGTCAATCCTCTTGTACTTAAGTCGGCATTGTGCTATTGTATTAAATTCAGATGCAATTTCTGTGTTTCTTCGTCAATAAGAAGGTTTAAGGGATACAGTAAACCGGAAGTGAGTCATCGGAATCTAAAACTGGACTCACAGGACAGGTTCAAATCATAGGAAGTTAGAGTGTCAGTCCTCTTGTACTTAAGTTGGCATTGTGCCTTTTGTATTAAATTCGTATGCAATTTCTGTGTTTCATCGTCAATAAGAAGGTCCAAGGGATACAGTAAACCTGAAGTGAAGCATCGGATTCTAAAACTGGACTCACAGGAGAGGTTCAAATCATAGAAAGTTAAAGTGTCACACCGCTTGTACTTAAGTCGGCATTGCGCCTTTTGTTTTGAATTCGGATGCAATGTCTGTAATTCATCGTCAATAAGAAGGTCCAAGGGATACAGTAAACCTGCAGTGAAGCATCGGAAACTAAAACTGGACTCACAGGAGAGGTTCACATCATAGAAAGTAAGAGTGTCAGTCCTCTTGTACTTAAGTCGGCATTGTGCCATTTGTATTAAATTCGGATGCAATTTCTGTGTATCATCGTCAATAAGAAGGTCCAAGGTATACAGTAAACCTGAAGTGAAGCATCGGAATCTAAAACTGGACTCACAGGAGAGGTTCAAATCATAGAAAGTTAGAGTGTCAGTCCTCTTGTACTTAAGTCGGCATTATGCCATTTGTATTAAATTCGGATGCAATTTCTGTGTTTCATCGTCAATAAGAAGGTCAAGGTATACAGTAAACCTGAAGTGAAGCATCGGAATTTAAAACAGGACTCACAGGAGAGGTTCAAATCATAGAAAGTTAGAGTGTCAGTCCTCTTGTACTTAAGTCGGCATTGTGCCTTTTGTATTAAAGTCGGATGCAATTTCTGTCTTCCATCGTCAATAAGAAAGTCCAAGGTATACAGTAAACCTTAAGTGAAGCATCGGAATCTAAAACTGGACTCACAGGAGTGGTTCAAATCATAGAAAGTTAGAGTGTCAGTCCTCTTGTACTTAAGTCGGCATTGTGCTATTGTATTAAATTCAGATGCAATTTCTGTGTTTCTTCGTCAATAAGAAGGTTTAAGGGGTACAGTAAACCGGAAGTGAGTCGTCGGAATCTAAAACTGGACTCACAGGAGAGGTTCAAATCATAGAAAGTTAGAGTGTCAGTCCTCTTGTACATAAGTCGGCATTGTGCCTTTTGTATTTAATTCGGATGCAATTTCTGTGTTTCATCGTCAATAAGGAGGTCCAAGGTATCCAGTAAACCTGAAGTGAAGCATCGGAATCTAAAACTGGACTCACAGGAGAGGTTCAAATCATAGAAAGTTAAAGTGTCAGTCCGCTTCTACTTAAGTCGGCATTGTGCCTTTTGTATTGAATTCGGATGCAATTTTTGTGTTTCATCGTCAATAAGAAGGTCCACGGGACACAGTAAACCTGCAGTGAAGCATCGGAATTTAAAACTGGACTCACAGGGGAGGTTGAAATCATAGAAAGTTAGAGTGTCAGTCCTCTTGTACTTAAGTCGGCATTGTGCCTTTTGTATTAAATTCGGACGCAATTTCTGTGTTTCATCGTCAATAAGAAGGTCCAAAGTATACAGTAAACCTGAAGTGAAGCATCGGAATCTAAAACTGGACTCACGGGAGGGGTTCAAATCGTAGAAAGTTAGAGAGTCTGTCCTCTTGGACTTAAGTCGGCATTGTGCCTTTTGTATTAAATTCGGATGCAATATCTGTGTTTCATCGTCAATAAGAAGGTCCAAGGGATACAGTAAAACTGAAGTGAAGCATCGGAACCTAAAACTGGACTTACACGAGAGGTTCAAATCATAGAAATTTAGAGTGTCAGTCCTCTTCTACTTAAGTCGTCATTGTGCCTTTTGTATTAAATTCAGCTTCAATTTCTGTGTTTCATCGTCAATAAGAAGGTCCAAGGTATACAGTAAACCTGAAGTGAAGCATCGGAATGTAAAACTGGACTCTTAAAAGAGGTTCTAATCATAGAAAGTTTGAGTGTCAGTCCACTTGTACTTAAGTCGGCATTGTGCCTTTTGTATTAAATTCAGATGCAATTTCTGTGTTTCATCGTCAAAAAGAAGGTCCAAGGTATACAGTAACCTGAAGTGAAGGATCGGAATCTATAAGTGGACTAACAGGAAAGGTTCTAATAGTAGAAAGTTAGAGTGTCAGACCTCTTGTACTTTAGTCGGCATTGTGCCTTTGGTGTTAAATTCGGATGCAATTTCTTTGCTTCATCGTCAATAAGAAGGTCCAAGGTATACAGTAAACCCGAAGTGAAGCATCGGAATCTAAAACTGGACTCACAGGAGAGGTTCAAATCATAGAAAATTAGAGTGTCAGTCCCCTTGTACTTAAGTGGCGCATTGTGAATTTGTATTAAATTCGGATGAAATTTCTGTGTTTCATCATCAATAGGAAGGTCCAAGGGATACAGTAAACTTGAAGTGAAGCATCGGAATCAAAAACTGGACTCACAGGAGTGCTTCAAATCATAGAAAGTTAGAGTGTCAGTCCTCTTGTACTTGAGGCGCCATTGCGCCTTTTGTATTAAATTGGGATGCAATTTCTGTGTTTCATCGTCAATAAGAAGGTCCAAGGTATACAGTAAACCTGAAGTGAAACTTCGGAATGTAAAACTGGACTCACAGGAGAGGTTCAAATCATAGAAAGTTAGAGTGTCAGTCCTCTCGCACTTAAGTCGGCATTGTGCCTTTTGTATAATATTCGGATGCAATTTCTGTGTTTCATCGTCAATAAGAAGGTCCAGGCGATACAGTAAACCGGAAGTGAAACATCCGACTCTAAAACTGGACTCACAGGAGAGGTTTAAATCATAGGAAGTTAGAGTGTCAGTCCTCTTGTACTTAAGTCGGCATTGTGCCTATTGTATTAAATTCAGATGCAATTTCTGTGTGTCATCGCCAATAAGAAGGTCCAAGGTATACAGTAACCTGAAGTGAAGCATCGGAATCTAAAAGTGGACTCACAGGAGAGGTTCTAATAATAGAAAGTTAGAGTAACAGTCCTCTTGTACTTAAGTCGGCATTGTGCCTTTTGTATTAATTTCGGATGCAATTTCTGTGTTTCATCGTCAATAAGACGGTCCAAGGGATACAGTAAACCTTAAGTGAAGCATCGGAATCTAAAACTGGACTCACAGGAGAGGTTCAAATCATAGAAAGTGAGAGTGTCATTCGTCTTGTACTTAAGTCGGCATTGTGCCTTTTGTATTAAATTCGGATGCAATTTCTGTGTTTCATCGTCAATAGGAATGTCGAAGGTATTCAGTAAACCTGAAGTATAGCATCGGAATCTAAAAGTAGACTCACAGGAGAGGTTCAAAACATTGAAAGTGAGAGTGTCAGTCATCTCGTACTTAATTCGGCATTGTGCCTTTTGTATTAAATTCGGATGCAATTTCTGTCTTTCATCGTCAATAAGAAGGTCCAAGGGATACAGTAAACATGAAGTGAAGCATCGGAATCAAAAAGTGGACTCAGAGGAGAGGTTCAAATCATAGAAATTTAAAGTGTCAGTCCTCTTGTACTTAAGTCAGCATTGTGCCTTTTGTATTAAATTCGGATGCAATTTCTGTGTTTAATCGTCAAAAAGAAGGCCCAAGGGATACAGTAAACTTGAAGTGAAGCGTCGGAATCCAAAACTGGACTCACAGGAGAGGTTCAAATCATTGAAAGTTAGAGTGTCTGTCCTCTTGTACTTAAGTCGGCATTGTGCTTGTTTGTATTAAATTCGGATGCAATTTCTGTGTTTCATCGTCAATAAGGAGGTCCAAGGGATACAGTAAACCTGAAGTGTAGCATCGGAATCCAAATCTGGACTCACAGGAGCGGTTCAAATCATAGTCAGTTAGAGTGTTAGTCCTCTTGTACTTAAGTCGGCATTGTGCCTTTTGTATTAAATTCGGATGCAATTTCTGTGTTTCATCGTCAGTAAGAAGGTCCAAAGTATACAGTGAACCTGAAGTGAAGCATCGGAATCTAAAACTGGACTCACGGAAGGGGTTCAAATCATAGAAAGTTAGAGAGTCTGTCCTCTTGTACTTAAGTCGGCATTGTGCTTTTTTGTATTAAATTCAGATGCAATTTCTGTGTTTCATCGTCAATAGGAAGGTCCAAGGGATACAGTAAACATGAAGTGAAGCATCTGAATTAAAAAATTGGGCTCACAGGAGAGGTTCAAATCATAGAAAGTTAGAGTGTCAGTCCTCTTGTACTTAAGTCGGCATTGTGCTTTTGTACTAAATTCATTTGCAATTTCTGTGTTTCATCGTCAATATGAAGGTCCAAAGGATACAGTAATCCTGAAGTGAGACATGGGAATCTAAAACTGGACTCACAGGAGAGGTTCAGATCATAGAAAGTTAGAGTGACAGTCCTCTTGTACTTAAGTCGGCATTGTCCTTTTTTGTATTAAATTCGGATGCAATTTCTGTGTTTCATCGTTGATAAGAAGGTCCACGGTAAACAGTAAACCTGAAGTGAAGCATCGGAATCTAAAACTGGACTCACAGGAGAGGTTCAAATCATAGAAAGTTAGAGTGTCAGTCCTCTTTTACTTAAGTCGGCATTGTGCCCTTTGTACTAAATTCAGAAGCAATTTCTGTGTTTCATCGTCAGTAAGAAGGTCCAAGGGATACAGTAAACCTGATGTGAAGCAACAGAATCTAAAACTGGACTCACAGGAGAGGTTCAAATCATAGAAAGTTAGAGTGTCAATCCTCTTGTACTTAAGTCGGCATTGTGCTATTGTATTAAATTCAGATGCAATTTCTGTGTTTCTTCGTCAATAAGAAGGTTTAAGGGATACAGTAAACCGGAAGTGAGTCATCGGAATCTAAAACTGGACTCACAGGACAGGTTCAAATCATAGGAAGTTAGAGTGTCAGTCCTCTTGTACTTAAGTTGGCATTGTGCCTTTTGTATTAAATTCGTATGCAATTTCTGTGTTTCATCGTCAATAAGAAGGTCCAAGGGATACAGTAAACCTGAAGTGAAGCATCGGATTCTAAAACTGGACTCACAGGAGAGGTTCAAATCATAGAAAGTTAAAGTGTCACACCGCTTGTACTTAAGTCGGCATTGCGCCTTTTGTTTTGAATTCGGATGCAATGTCTGTAATTCATCGTCAATAAGAAGGTCCAAGGGATACAGTAAACCTGCAGTGAAGCATCGGAAACTAAAACTGGACTCACAGGAGAGGTTCAAATCATAGAAAGTAAGAGTGTCAGTCCTCTTGTACTTAAGTCGGCATTGTGCCATTTGTATTAAATTCGGATGCAATTTCTGTGTATCATCGTCAATAAGAAGGTCCAAGGTATACAGTAAACCTGAAGTGAAGCATCGGAATCTAAAACTGGACTCACAGGAGAGGTTCAAATCATAGAAAGTTAGAGTGTCAGTCCTCTTGTACTTAAGTCGGCATTATGCCATTTGTATTAAATTCGGATGCAATTTCTGTGTTTCATCGTCAATAAGAAGGTCAAGGTATACAGTAAACCTGAAGTGAAGCATCGGAATTTAAAACAGGACTCACAGGAGAGGTTCAAATCATAGAAAGTTAGAGTGTCAGTCCTCTTGTACTTAAGTCGGCATTGTGCCTTTTGTATTAAAGTCGGATGCAATTTCTGTCTTCCATCGTCAATAAGAAAGTCCAAGGTATACAGTAAACCTTAAGTGAAGCATCGGAATCTAAAACTGGACTCACAGGAGTGGTTCAAATCATAGAAAGTTAGAGTGTCAGTCCTCTTGTACTTAAGTCGGCATTGTGCTATTGTATTAAATTCAGATGCAATTTCTGTGTTTCTTCGTCAATAAGAAGGTTTAAGGGGTACAGTAAACCGGAAGTGAGTCGTCGGAATCTAAAACTGGACTCACAGGAGAGGTTCAAATCATAGAAAGTTAGAGTGTCAGTCCTCTTGTACATAAGTCGGCATTGTGCCTTTTGTATTTAATTCGGATGCAATTTCTGTGTTTCATCGTCAATAAGGAGGTCCAAGGTATCCAGTAAACCTGAAGTGAAGCATCGGAATCTAAAACTGGACTCACAGGAGAGGTTCAAATCATAGAAAGTTAAAGTGTCAGTCCGCTTCTACTTAAGTCGGCATTGTGCCTTTTGTATTGAATTCGGATGCAATTTTTGTGTTTCATCGTCAATAAGAAGGTCCACGGGACACAGTAAACCTGCAGTGAAGCATCGGAATTTAAAACTGGACTCACAGGGGAGGTTGAAATCATAGAAAGTTAGAGTGTCAGTCCTCTTGTACTTAAGTCGGCATTGTACCTTTTGTATTAAATTCGGATGCAATTTCTGTGTTTCATCGTCAATAAGAATGTCCAAGGGATACAGTAAACCTGCAGTGAAGCATCGTAATCTAAAACTGGACTCACAGGAGAGGTTCAAATCATAGAAGGGTAGAGTGTCAGTCCTCTTGTACTTAAGTCGGCATTGTGCCATTTGTATTAAATTCGGATGCAATTTCTGTGTTTCATCGTCAATAAGAAGGTCCAAGGTATACAGTAAACCTGAAGTGAAGCATCGGAATTTAAAACAGGACTCACAGGAGAGGTTCAAATCATAGAAAGTTAGAGTGTCAGTTCTGTTGTACTTAAGGCGGCATTGTGCTATTGTATTAAATTCAGATGGAATTTCTGTGTTTCTTCGTCAGTAATAAGTTTTAAGGGATACAGTAAACCGGAAGTGATTCATCGGAATCTAAAGCTGGACTCACAGGAGAGGTTCAAATCACAGAAAGTTAGAGTGTCAGTCCTCTTGTACATAAGTCGGCATTGTGCCTTTTGTATTAAATTCGGATGCAATTTCTGTGTTTCATCGTCAATTAGAAGGTCCAAGGTATACAGTAAACCTAAAGTGAAGCATCGGAATCAAAAACAGGACTCACAGGAGAGGTTCAAATCATAGAATGTTAAATTGTCAGTCCTCTTGTACTTATGTCGGCATTGTGCATTTTGTATTCGATTCGGATGCAATTTCTGTGTTTCATCTTCAGTAAGAAGGACCAAGGGAGAGAGTAAACCTGAAGTGAAGCATCGGAATCTAAAACAGGACTCACAGGAGAGGTTGAAATCATAGAAAGTTAGAGTGTCTGTGCTCTTGTACTTAAGTCGGCATTGTGCCATTTGTATTGATTTCGGATGCAATATCTGTGTTTCATCGTCAATAAGAAGGTCCATGGCATACAGTAAACCTGAAGTGAAGCATCGGAATCTAGAACTGGACTCACAGGAGAGGTACACTTCTTAGAAAGTTAGAGTGTCAGTCCTCTTGTACTTATGTCGGCATTGTGCCATTTGTATTAAATTCGGATGCAATTTCTGTGTTTCATCGTCAATAAGAAGGACCAAGGTATACAGTAAACCAGAAGTGAAGCATCGGAATCTAAAACAGGACTCGCAGGAGAGGTTCAAATCATAGAAAGATAGAGTGACAGTCCTCTTGTACTTAAGTCGGCATTGTGCCATTTGTATTAAATTCGGATTCAATTTCTGTGTTTCATCGTCAATAAGAAGGTCCAAGGTATACAGTAAACCTGAAGTGAAGCTTCGGAATCTAAAACAGGACTCACAGGAGAGGTTCAAATCATAGAAGGTTAGTGTGTCAGTCCTCTTGTACTTAAGTCGGCATTGTGCTTTTGTATTAAATTTGGATGCAATTTCTGTGATTCACCATCAATAAGCAGGTTTAAGGGATACCGTAAACCGGAAGTGAGTCATCGGAATCTAATACTGGACTCACAGGGGAGGTTCAAATCATAGAAAGTTAGAGTGTCAGTCCCCTTGTACTTAAGTCGGCATTGTGCCATTTGTATTAAATTCGGATGCAATTTCTGTGTTTTATCGTCTATACGAAGGTCCAAAGGTTACAGTAAACCTGAAGTGAAGCATTGGAATCTAAAACTGGACTCACAGGAGTGGTTCAAATCATAGAAAGTTAGAGTGTCCAACCTCTTGTTCTTAAGTCGGCATTGTGCCATTAGTATTCATTTCGGATGCAATTTCTGTGTTTCATCGTCAATATGAAGGTCAAAGGTATACAGTAAACCTGAAGTGAAGCATCGGAATATAAAACTGGACACATCAGTAGAGGTTCAAATCATAGAAAGTTAGAGTGTCAGTCCTCTTGTACCTAAGTCGGCATTGTGCCTTTTGTATTAAATTCGGATGCAATTTCTGTGTTTCATCGTCAATAAGAAGGTCCAAGGTATACAGTAAACCTGAAGTGAAGCATCGGACTCAAAAACAGGATTCACAGGAGAGGTTCAAATCATAGAATGTTAGAGTGTCAGTCCTCATGTACCTAAGTCGGCATTGTGCCTTTTGTATTAAATTCGGATGCAATTTCTGTGTTTCATCGTCAATAAGAAGGACCAAGGGATACAGTAAAACTGAAGTGAAGCATCGGAAACTAAAACTGGACTCACGGGATAGGTTGAAATCATATAAATTTTGAGTGTCACTCCTCTTGTACTTATGTCGGCATTGTGCCTTTGTAATAAATTCGGATGCAATTTCTGTGCTTCATCGTCAATAAGAAGGTTCAAGGTACACAGTAAACCTCAAGTGAAGCATCGGAATCTAAAACTGGGCTCAAAGGAGAGGTCCAAATCATTGAAAGTTAGAGTGTCAGTCCTCTTGTACTTAAGTCGGCATTGTGCCTCTTGTTTTAAATTCGGATGCAATTTCTGTGTTTCATCGTCAATAAGAACGTCCAAGGGAAACAGTAAACCTGAAGTGAAGCATCGGAATCTAAAACTGGACTCACAGGAGGGGTTCAAATCATAGAAAGTTAGAGTGTCAGTCCTGTTGTACTTAAGTCGGCATTGTGCCATTTGTATTAAATTCGGATGCAATTTCTGTGTTTCATCGTCAATAAGAAGGTCCAAGGTATACAGTAAACCTGAAGTGAAGCATCGGAATTTAAAACAGGACTCACAGGAGAGGTTCAAATCATAGAAAGTTAGAGTGTCAGTCCTATTGTACTTAAGTCGGCATTGTGCCTTTTGTATTAAATTCGGATGCAATTTCTGTCTTTCATCGTCAATAAGAAAGTCCAAGGTATACAGTAAACCTGTAGTGAAGCATCGGAATCTAAAACTGGACTCACAGGAGAGGTTCAAATCATAGAAAGTTAGAGTGTCAGTTATGTTGTACTTAAGGCGGCATTGTGCTATTGTATTAAATTCAGATGCAATTTCTGTGTTTCTTCGTCAGTAATAAGTTTTAAGGGATACAGTAAACCGGAAGTGATTCATCGGAATCTAAAGCTGGACACACAGGAGAGGTTCAAATCACAGAAAGTTTGAGTGTCAGTCCTCTTGTACATAAGTCGGCATTGTGCCTTTTGTATTAAATTCGGATGCAATTTCTGTGTTTCATCGTCAATTAGAAGGTCCAAGGTATACAGTAAACCTACAGTGAAGCATCGGAATCAAAAACAGGACTCACAGGAGAGGTTCAAATCATAGAATGTTAAATTGTCAGTCCTCTTGTACTTATGTCGGCATTGTGCATTTTGTATTCGATTCGGATGCAGTTTCTGTGTTTCATCTTCAGTAAGAAGGACCAAGGGAGACAGTAAACCTGAAGTGAAGCATCGGAATCTAAAACAGGACTCACAGGAGAGGTTGAAATCATAGAAAGTTAGAGTGTCTGTGCTCTTGTACTTAAGTCGGCATTGTGCCATTTGTATTGATTTCGGATGCAATATCTGGGTTTCATCGTCAATAAGAAGGTCCATGGCATACAGTAAACCTGAAGTGAAGCATCGGAATCTAGAACTGGACTCACAGGAGAGGTCCACTTCTTAGAAAGTTAGAGTGTCAGTCCTCTTGTACTTATGTCGGCATTGTGCCATTTGTATTAAATTCGGATGCAATTTCTGTGTTTCATCGTCAATAAGAAGGACCAAGGTATACAGTAAACCAGAAGTGAAGCATCGGAATCTAAAACAGGACTCGCAGGAGAGGTTCAAATCATAGAAAGATAGAGTGACAGTCCTCTTGTACTTAAGTCGGCATTGTGCTATTTGTATTAAATTCGGATGAAATTTCTGAGTTTCATCGGCAATAAGAAGGTCCAAAGTTTACAGTAAACCTGAAGTGAAGCATCGGAATCTAAAACTGGACTCACAGGAGGGGTTCAAATCATAGAAAGTTAGACTGTCAGTCCTCTTCTACTTAAGTCGGCATTGTGCGTTTTGTATTAAATTCTGATGCAATTTCTATGTTTCATCGTCAATAAGAAGGTCCAAGGGATACAGTAAACCTGCAGTGAAGCATCGGAATCTAAAACTGGACTCACAGGAGAGGTTCAAATCATAGAAAGTTAGAGTATCAGTCCTCCTGTACGTAAGTCGGCATTGTGCTATTTGTATTAAATACGGATGCAATTTCTGTGTTGCATCGTCAATAGGAAGGTCCAAGGTATACAGTAAACCTGAAGTGAAGCATCGGAATCTAAAAGTGGACTCACAGGAGAGGTTCAAATCATAGAAAGCTAGAGTGTCAGTCCTCTTGTACTTAAGTCGGCATTGTGCCATTTGTATTAAATTCGGATTCAATTTCTGTGTTTCATCGTCAATAAGAAGGTCCAAGGTATACAGTAAACCTGAAGTGAAGCTTCGGAATCTAAAACAGGACTCACAGGAGAGGTTCAAATCATAGAAGGTTAGTGTGTCAGTCCTCTTGTACTTAAGTCGGCATTGTGCTTTTGTATTAAATTTGGATGCAATTTCTGTGATTCACCGTCAATAAGCAGGTTTAAGGGATACCGTGAACCGGAAGTGAGTCATCGGAATCTAATACTGGACTCACAGGGGAGGTTCAAATCATAGAAAGTTAGAGTGTCAGTCCCCTTGTACTTAAGTCGGCATTGTGCCATTTGTATTAAATTCGGATGCAATTTCTGTGTTTTATCGTCTATACGAAGGTCCAAAGGTTACAGTAAACCTGAAGTGAAGCATTGGAATCTAAAACTGGACTCACAGGAGTGGTTCAAATCATAGAAAGTTAGAGTGTCCAACCTCTTGTTCTTAAGTCGGCATTGTGCCATTAGTATTCATTTCGGTTGCAATTTCTGTGTTTCATCGTCAATATGAAGGTCAAAGGTATACAGTAAACCTGAAGTGAAGCATCGGAATCTAAAACTGGGCTCAAAGGAGAGGTCCAAATCATTGAAAGTTAGAGTGTCAGTCCTCTTGTACTTAAGTCGGCATTGTGCCTCTTGTTTTAAATTCGGATGCAATTTCTGTGTTTCATCGTCAATAAGAACGTCCAAGGGAAACAGTAAACCTGAAGTGAAGCATCGGAATCTAAAACTGGACTCACAGGAGGGGTTCAAAACATAGAAAGTTAGAGTGTCAGTCCTGTTGTACTTAAGTCGGCATAGTGATTTTTGTATTAAATTCGCATGCAATTTCTGTGTTACATCGTCAATAAGAAGGTCCAAGGGATACAGTAAACCAGAAGTGAAGCATCGGAATCTAAATCTGGACTCACAGGACAGGTTCAAATCATAGAAAGTCAGAGTGTTAGTCCTCATGTACTTAAGTCGGCATTGTGCCTTTTGTATTAAATTAGGATGCAATATCTGTGTTTCATCGTCAATAAGAAGGTTTAAGGGATACTGTAAACCGGAAGTGAGTCATCGGAATCTAAAACTGGACTCACAGGAGAGGTTCAAATCATAGAAAGTTAGAGTGTCAGTCCTCTTGTACTTAAGTCGGCATTGTGCCTTTTGTATTAAATTCGGATGCAATTTCTGTGTTTCATCGTCAATATGAAGGTCCAAGGTATACAGTAAACCTGAAGTGAAGCATCGGAATATAAAACTGGACACATCAGTAGAGGTTCAAATCATAGAAAGTTAGAGTGTCAGTCCTCTTGTACCTAAGTCGGCATTGTGCTTTTTGTATTAAATTCGGATGCAATTTCTGTGTTTCATCGTCAATAAGAAGGTCCAAGGTATACAGTAAACCTGAAGTGAAGCATCGGACTCTAAAACAGGATTTACAGGAGAGGTTCAAATCATAGAATGTTAGAGTGTCAGTCCTCATGTACCTAAGTCGGCATTGTGCCTTTTGTATTAAATTCGGATGCAATTTCTGTGTTTCATCGTCAATAAGAAGGACCAAGGGATACAGTAAATCTGAAGTGAAGCATCGGAAACTAAAACTGGACTCACGGGATAGGTTGAAATCATATAAATTTTGAGTGTCACTCCTCTTGTACTTAAGTCGGCATTGTGCCTTTTGTAATAAATTCGGATGCAATTTCTGTGCTTCATCGTCAATAAGAAGGTTCAAGGTACACAGTAAACCTCAAGTGAAGCATCGGAATCTAAAACTGGGCTCAAAGGAGAGGTCCAAATCATTGAAAGTTAGAGTGTCAGTCCTCTTGTACTTAAGTCGGCATTGTGCCTTTTGTTTTAAATTCGGATGCAATTTCTGTGTTTCATCGTCAATAAGAAGGTCCAAGGGAAACAGTAAACCTGAAGTGAGGCATCGGAATCTAAAACTGGACTCACAGGAGAGGTTCAAATCATAGAAAGTTAGAGTGTCAGTCCTGTTGTACTTAAGTCGGTATTGTGATTTTTGTATTAAATTCGCATGCAATTTCTGTGTTACATCGTCAATAAGAAGGTCCAAGGGATACAGTAAACCTGAAGTGAAGCATCTGAATCTAAAACTGGACTCACAGGACAGGATCAAACCATAGAAAGTCAGAGTGTTAGTCCTCTCGTACTTGGGTCGGCATTGTGCCTTTTGTATTAAATTCGGATGCAATTTCTGTGTTTCATCGTCAATAAGAAGGTACAACGGATACAGTAAACCTGAAGTGAAGCATCGGAATCTAAAACTGGACTCACAGGCGAGGTTCAAATCATAGAAAGTTAGAGTTTCATTCCTCTTGTACTTAAGTCGGCATTGTGCCATTTGTATTAAATTCGGATGCAATTTCTGTGTTTCATCGTCAATAAGAAGGTCCAAGGTATACAGTAAACCTGAAGTGAAGCATCGGAATTTAAAACAGGACTCACAGGAGAGGTTCAAATCATAGAAAGTTAGGGTGTCAGTCCTCTTGTACTTAAGTCGGCATTGTGCCTTTTGTATTAAGTTCGGATGCAATTTCTGTCTTTCATCGTCAATAAGAAAGTCCATGGTATACAGTAAACCTGAAGTGAAGCATCGGAATCTAAAACTGGACTAACGGGATAGGTTGGAATCATAGAAATTTTGAGTGTCACTCCTCTTGTACTTAAGTCGGCATTGTGCCTTTTGTAATAACTTCGGATGCAATTTCTGTGCTTCGTCGTCAATAAGAAGTTTCAAGGTATACAGTAAACCTCAAGTGAAGCATCGGAATCTAAAACTGGGCTCAAAGGAGAGGTCCAAATCATTGAAAGTTAGAGTGTCAGTCCTCTTGTACTTATGTCGGCATTGTGCCTTTTGTTTTAAATTCGGATGCAATTTCTGTGTTTCATCGTCAATAAGCAGGTCCAAGGGAAAAAGTAAACCTGAAGTGAAGCATCGGAATCTAAAACTGGACTCACAGGAGAGGTTCAAATCATAGAATGTTAGAGTGTCAGTCCTCTTGTACTTAAGTCGGCATTGTGCCTTTTGTATTAAATTCGGATGCAATTTCTGTGTTTCATAGCCAATAAGAAGGTCCAAGGGATACAGTAAACCTACAGTGAAGCATCGGAATCTAACTGGACTCACAGGAGAGGTTCTAATCATAGAAAGTTAGAGTCTCAGTCCTGTTGTACTTAAGGCGGCATTTGATTTTTGTATTAAATTCGGATGCAATTTCTGTGTTTCATCGTCAATAAGATGGTCCAAGGGATACAGTAAACCTGAAGTGAAGCATCGGAATCTAAAACTGGACTCACAGGAGAGGTTCAAATCATAGAAAGCTAGAGTGTCAGTCCTCCTGTACGTTAGTCGGCATTGTGCTATTTGTATTAAATTCGGATGCAATTTCTGTGTTGCATCGTCAATAGGAAGGTCCAAGTTATACAGTAAACCTGAAGTGAAGCATCAGAATCTAAAACTGGACTCACAGGAGAGGTTCAAATCATAGAAAGTAAGAGTGTCAGTCCTCTTGTACTTAAGTCGGCATTGTGCCATTTGGATTAAATTCGGATGCTATTTCTGTGTATCATCGTCAATAAGAAGGTCCAAGGTATACAGTAAACCTGAAGTGAAGCATCGGAATCTAAAACTGGACTCACAGGAGAGGTTCAAATCATAGAAAGTTAGAGTGTCAGTCCTCTTGTACTTAAGTCGGCATTGTGCCATTTGTATTAAATTCGGATGCAATTTCTGTGTTTCATCGTCAATAAGAAGGTCCAAGGTATACAGTAAACCTGAAGTGAAGCATCGGAATCTAAAACTGGACTCACAGGACAGGATCAAATCATAGAAAGTCAGAGTGTTAGTCCTCTCGTACTTGGGTCGGCATTGTGCCTTTTGTATTAAATTCGGATGCAATTTCTGTGTTTCATCGTCAATAAGAAGGTACAACGGATACAGTAAACCTTAAGTGAAGCATCGGAATCTAAAACTGGACTCACAGGCGAGGTTCAAATCATAGAATGTTAGAGTGTCAGTCCTCTTGTACTTAAGTCGGCATTGTGCTTTTTGTATTAAATTCGGATGCAATTTCTGTGTTTCATCGCCAATAAGAAGGTCCAAGGGATACAGTAAACCTACAGTGAAGCATTGGAATCTAACTGGACTCACAGGAGAGGTTCAAATCATAGAAAGTTAGAGTCTCAGTCCTGTTGTACTTAAGGCGGCATTGTGATTTTTGTATTAAATTCGGATGCAATTTCTGTGTTTCATCGTCAATAAGATGGTCCAAGGGATACAGTAAACCTGAAGTGAAGCATCGGAATCTAAAACTGGACTCACAGGAGAGGTTCAAATCATAGAAAGCTAGAGTGTCAGTCCTCCTGTACGTTAGTCGGCATTGTGCTATTTGTATTAAATTCGGATGCAATTTCTGTGTTGCATCGTCAATAGGAAGGTCCAAGTTATACAGTAAACCTGAAGTGAAGCATCAGAATCTAAAACTGGACTCACAGGAAAGGTTCAAATCATAGAAAGTAAGAGTGTCAGTCCTCTTGTACTTAAGTCGGCATTGTGCCATTTGTATTAAATTCGGATGCAATTTCTGTGCATCATCGTCAATAAGAAGGTCCAAGGTATACAGTAAACCTGAAGTGAAGCATCGGAATCTAAAACTGGACTCACAGGAGAGGTTCAAATCATAGAAAGTTAAAGTGTCAGTCCGCTTCTACTTAAGTCGGCATTGTGCCTTTTGTATTGAATTCGGATGCAATTTTTGTGTTTCATCGTCAATAAGAAGGTCCAGGGGACACAGTAAACCTGCAGTGAAGCATCGGAATTTAAAACTGGACACACAGGGGAGGTTGAAATCATAGAAAGTTAGAGTGTCAGTCCTCTTGTACTTAAGTCGGCATTGTACCTTTTGTATTAAATTTGGATGCAATTTCTGTGTTTCATCGTCAATAAGAATGTCCAAGGGATACAGTAAACCTGCAGTGAAGCATCGTAATCTAAAACTGGACTCACAGGAGAGGTTCAAATCATAGAAGGGTAGAGTGTCAGTCCTCTTGTACTTAAGTCGGCATTGTGTCATTTGTATTAAATACGGATGCAATTTCTGTGTTTCATCGTCAATAAGAAGGTCCAAGGTATACAGTAAACCTGAAGTGAAGCATCGGAATTTAAAACAGGACCTACAGGAGAGGTTCAAATCATAGAAAGTTAGAGTGTCAGTCCTATTGTACTTAAGTCGGCATTGTGCCTTTTGTATTAAATTCGGATGCAATTTCTGTCTTTCATCGTCAATAAGAAAGTCCAAGGTATACAGTAAACCTGTAGTGAAGCATCGGAATCTAAAACTGGACTCACAGGAGAGGTTCAAATCATAGAAAGTTAGAGTGTCAGTCCTGTTGTACTTAAGGCGGCATTGTGCTATTGTATTAAATTCAGATGCAATTTCTGTGTTTCTTCGTCAGTAATAAGGTTTAAGGGATACAGTAAACCAGAAGTGATTCATCGGAATCTAAAGCTGGACTCACAGGAGGGGTTCAAATCATAGAAAGTTAGAGTGTCAGTCCTATTGTACTTAAGTCGGCATTGTGCCTTTTGTATTAAATTCGGATGCAATTTCTGTCTTTCATCGTCAATAAGAAAGTCCAAGGTATACAGTAAACCTGTAGTGAAGCATCGGAATCTAAAACTGGACTCACAGGAGAGGTTCAAATCATAGAGAGTTAGAGTGTCAGTCCTATTGTACCTAAGTCGGCATTGTGCCTTTTGTATTAAATTCGGATGCAATTTCTGTGTTTCATCGTCAATAAGAAGGTCCAAGGGATACAGTAAACCTGAAGTGAAGCATCGGAATCTAAATCTGGACTCACAGGACAGGTTCAAATCATAGAAAGTCAGAGTGTTAGTCCTCATGTACTTAAGTCGGCATTGTGCCTTTTGTATTAAATTAGGATGCAATATCTGTGTTTCATCGTCAATAAGAAGGACCAAGGGATACAGTAAAACTGAAGTGAAGCATCGGAAACTAAAACTGGACTCACGGGATAGGTTGAAATCATATAAATTTTGAGTGTCACTCCTCTTGTACTTATGTCGGCATTGTGCCTTTTGTAATAAATTCGGATGCAATTTCTGTGCTTCATCGTCAATAAGAAGGTTCAAGGTACACAGTAAACCTCAAGTGAAGCATCGGAATCTAAAACTGGGCTCAAAGGAGAGGTCCAAATCATTGAAAGTTAGAGTGTCAGTCCTCTTGTACTTAAGTCGGCATTGTGCCTCTTGTTTTAAATTCGGATGCAATTTCTGTGTTTCATCGTCAATAAGAACGTCCAAGGGAAACAGTAAACCTGAAGTGAAGCATCGGAATCTAAAACTGGACTCACAGGAGAGGTTCAAATCATAGAAAGTTAGAGTGTCAGTCCTGTTGTACTTAAGTCGGCTTAGTGATTTTTGTATTAAATTCGCATGCAATTTCTGTGTTACATCGTCAATAAGAAGGTCCAAGGGATACAGTAAACCTGAAGTGAAGCATCGGAATCTAAATCTGGACTCACAGGACAGGTTCAAATCATAGAAAGTCAGAGTGTTAGTCCTCATGTACTTAAGTCGGCATTGTGCCTTTTGTATTAAATTAGGATGCAATATCTGTGTTTCATCGTCAATAAGAAGGTTTAAGGGATACTGTAAACCGGAAGTGAGTCATCGGAATCTAAAACTGGACTCACAGGAGAGGTTCAAATCATAGAAAGTTAGAGTGTCAGTCCTCTTGTACTTAAGTCGGCATTGTGCCTTTTGTATTAAATTCGGATGCAATTTCTGTGTTTCATCGTCAATATGAAGGTCCAAAGTATACAGTAAACCTGAAGTGAAGCATCGGAATATAAAACTGGACACATCAGTAGAGGTTCAAATCATAGAAAGTTAGAGTGTCAGTCCTCTTGTACCTAAGTCGGCATTGTGCTTTTTGTATTAAATTCGGATGCAATTTCTGTGTTTCATCGTCAATAAGAAGGTCCAAGGTATACAGTAAACCTGAAGTGAAGCATCGGACTCTAAAACAGGATTTACAGGAGAGGTTCAAATCATAGAATGTTAGAGTGACAGTCCTCATGTACCTAAGTCGGCATTGTGCCTTTTGTATTAAATTCCGATGCAATTTCTGTGTTTTGTACGTCAATAAGAAGGACCAAGGGATACAGTAAATCTGAAGTGAAGCATCGGAAACTAAAACTGGACTCACGGGATAGGTTGAAATCATATAAATTTTGAGTGTCACTCCTCTTGTACTTAAGTCGGCATTGTGCCTTTTGTAATAAATTCGGATGCAATTTCTGTGCTTCATCGTCAATAAGAAGGTTCAAGGTACACAGTAAACCTCAAGTGAAGCATCGGAATCTAAAACTGGGCTCAAAGGAGAGGTCCAAATCATTGAAAGTTAGAGTGTCAGTCCTCTTGTACTTAAGTCGGCATTGTGCCTTTTGTTTTAAATTCGGATGCAATTTCTGTGTTTCATCGTCAATAAGAAGGTCCAAGGGAAACAGTAAACCTGAAGTGAGGCATCGGAATCTGAAACTGGACTCACAGGAGAGGTTCAAATCATAGAAAGTTAGAGTGTCAGTCCTGTTGTACTTAAGTCGGCATTGTGATTTTTGTATTAAATTCGCATGCAATTTCTGTGTTACATCGTCAATAAGAAGGTCCAAGGGATACAGTAAAAATGAAGTGAAGCATCGGAATCTAAAACTGGACTCACAGGACAGGATCAAATCATAGAAAGTCAGAGTGTTAGTCCTCTCGTACTTGGGTCGGCATTGTGCCTTTTGTATTAAATTCGGATGCAATTTCTGTGTTTCATCGTCAATAAGAAGGTACAACGGATACAGTAAACCTGAAGTGAAGCATCGGAATCTAAAACTGGACTCACAGGCGAGGTTCAAATCACAGAAAGTTAGAGTGTCATTCCTCTTGTACTTAAGTCGGCATTGTGCCTTTTGTATTAAATTCGGATGCAATTTCTGTGTTTCATCGTCAATAAGAAGGTCCAAGGTATACAGTAAACCTGAAGTGAAGCATCGGAACTTAAAACAGGACTCACAGGAGAGGTTCAAATCATAGAAAGTTAGGGTGTCAGTCCTCTTGTACTTAAGTCGGCATTGTGCCTTTTGTATTAAGTTCGGATGCAATTTCTGTCTTTCATCGTCAATAAGAAAGTCCATGGTATACAGTAAACCTGAAGTGAAGCATCGGAATCTAAAACTGGACTAACGGGATAGGTTGAAATCATAGAAATTTTGAGTGTCACTCCTCTTGTACTTAAGTCGGCATTGTGCCTTTTGTAATAAATTCGGATGCAATTTCTGTGCTTCGTCGTCAATAAGAAGTTTCAAGGTATACAGTAAACCTCAAGTGAAGCATCGGAATTTAAAACTGGGCTCAAAGGAGAGGTCCAAATCATAGAGAGTTAGAGTGTCAGTCCTATTGTACCTAAGTCGGCATTGTGCCTTTTGTATTAAATTCGGATGCAATTTCTGTGTTTCATCGTCAATAAGAAGGTCCAAGGGATACAGTAAACCTGAAGTGAAGCATCGGAATCTAAATCTGGACTCACAGGACAGGTTCAAATCATAGAAAGTCAGAGTGTTAGTCCTCATGTACTTAAGTCGGCATTGTGCCTTTTGTATTAAATTAGGATGCAATATCTGTGTTTCATCGTCAATAAGAAGGACCAAGGGATACAGTAAAACTGAAGTGAAGCATCGGAAACTAAAACTGGACTCACGGGATAGGTTGAAATCATATAAATTTTGAGTGTCACTCCTCTTGTACTTATGTCGGCATTGTGCCTTTTGTAATAAATTCGGATGCAATTTCTGTGCTTCATCGTCAATAAGAAGGTTCAAGGTACACAGTAAACCCCAAGTGAAGCATCGGAATCTAAAACTGGGCTCAAAGGAGAGGTCCAAATCATTGAAAGTTAGAGTGTCAGTCCTCTTGTACTTAAGTCGGCATTGTGCCTCTTGTTTTAAATTCGGATGCAATTTCTGTGTTTCATCGTCAATAAGAACGTCCAAGGGAAACAGTAAACCTGAAGTGAAGCATCGGAATCTAAAACTGGACTCACAGGAGAGGTTCAAATCATAGAAAGTTAGAGTGTCAGTCCTGTTGTACTTAAGTCGGCATAGTGATTTTTGTATTAAATTCGCATGCAATTTCTGTGTTACATCGTCAATAAGAAGGTCCAAGGGATACTGTAAACCTGAAGTGAAGCATCGGAATCTAAATCTGGACTCACAGGACAGGTTCAAATCATAGAAAGTCAGAGTGTTAGTCCTCATGTACTTAAGTCGGCATTGTGCCTTTTGTATTAAATTAGGATGCAATATCTGTGTTTCATCGTCAATAGGAAGGTTTAAGGGATACTGTAAACCGGAAGTGAGTCATCGGAATCTAAAACTGGACTCACAGGAGAGGTTCAAATCATAGAAAGTTAGAGTGTCAGTCCTCTTGTACTTAAGTCGGCATTGTGCCTTTTGTATTAAATTCGGATGCAATTTCTGTGTTTCATCGTCAATATGAAGGTCCAAGGTATACTGTAAACCTGAAGTGAAGAATCGGAATATAAAACTGGACACATCAGTAGAGGTTCAAATCATAGAAAGTTAGAGTGTCAGTCCTCTTGTACCTAAGTCGGCATTGTGCTTTTTGTATTAAATTCGGATGCAATTTCTGTGTTTCATCGTCAATAAGAAGGTCCAAGGTATACAGTAAACCTGAAGTGAAGCATCGGAACTTAAAACAGGACTCACAGGAGAGGTTCAAATCATAGAAAGTTAGGGTGTCAGTCCTCTTGTACTTAAGTCGGCATTGTGCCTTTTGTATTAAGTTCGGATGCAATTTCTGTCTTTCATCGTCAATAAGAAAGTCCATGGTATACAGTAAACCTGAAGTGAAGCATCGGAATCTAAAACTGGACTAACGGGATAGGTTGAAATCATAGAAATTTTGAGTGTCACTCCTCTTGTACTTAAGTCGGCATTGTGCCTTTTGTAATAAATTCGGATGCAATTTCTGTGCTTCGTCGTCAATAAGAAGTTTCAAGGTATACAGTAAACCTCAAGTGAAGCATCGGAATCTAAAACTGGGCTCAAAGGAGAGGTCCAAATCATTGAAAGTTAGAGTGTCAGTCCTCTTGTACTTAAGTCGGCATTGTGCCTTTTGTTTTAAATTCGGATGCAATTTCTGTGTTTCATCGTCAATAAGCAGGTCCAAGGGAAAAAGTAAACCTGAAGTGAAGCATCGGAATCTAAAACTGGACTGACAGGAGAGGTTCAAATCATAGAATGTTAGAGTGTCAGTCCTCTTGTTCTTAAGTCGGCATTGTGCCTTTTGTATTAAATTCGGATGCAATGTCTGTCTTTCATAGCCAATAAGAAGGTCCAAGGGATACAGTAAACCTACAGTGAAGCATCGGAATCTAACTGGACTCACAGGAGAGGTTCAAATCATAGAAAGTTAGAGTCTCAGTCCTGATGTACTTAAGGCGGCATTGTGATTTTTGTATTAAATTCGGATGCAATTTCTGTGTTTCATCGTCAATAAGATGGTCCAAGGGATACAGTAAACCTGAAGTGAAGCATCGGAATCTAAAACTGGACTCACAGGAGAGGTTCAAATCATAGAAAGCTAGAGTGTCAGTCCTCCTGTACGTTAGTCGGCATTGTGCTATTTGTTTTAAAATCGGATGCAATTTCTGTGTTGCATCGTCAATAGGAAGGTCCAAGTTATACAGTAAACCTGAAGTGAAGCATCAGAATCTAAAACTGGACTCACAGGAGAGGTTCAAATCATAGAAAGTAAGAGTGTCAGTCCTCTTGTACTTAAGTCGGCATTGTGCCATTTGGATTAAATTCGGATGCAATTTCTGTGTATCATCGTCAATAAGAAGGTCCAAGGTATACAGTAAACCTGAAGTGAAGCATCGGAATCTAAAACTGGACTCACAGGAGAGGTTCAAATCATAGAAATTTAGAGTGTCAGTCCTCTTGTACTTAAGTCGGCATTGTGCCATTTGTATTAAATTCGGATGCAATTTCTGTGTTTCATCGTCAATAAGAAGGTCCAAGGTATACAGTAAACCTGAAGTGAAGCATCGGAATCTAAAACTGGACTCACAGGACAGGATCAAATCATAGAAAGTCAGAGTGTTAGTCCTCTCGTACTTGGGTCGGCATTGTGCCTTTTGTATTAAATTCGGATGCAATTTCTGTGTTTCATCGTCAATAAGAAGGTACAACGGATACAGTAAACCTGAAGTGAAGCATCGGAATCTAAAACTGGACTCACAGGCGAGGTTCAAATCATAGAAAGTTAGAGTGTCATTCCTCTTGTACTTAAGTCGGCATTGTGCCATTTGTATTAAATTCGGATGCAATTTCAGTGTTTCATCGTCAATAAGAAGGTCCAAGGTATACAGTAAACCTGAAGTGAAGCATCGGAATTTAAAACAGGACACACAGAGGAGGTTCAAATCATAGAAAGTTAGGGTGTCAGTCCTCTTGTACTTAAGTCGGCATTGTGCCTTTTGTATTAAGTTCGGATGCAATTTCTGTCTTTCATCGTCAATAAGAAAGTCCAAGGTATACAGTAGACCTGAAGTGAAGCATCGGAATCTAAAACTGGACTAACGGGATAGGTTGAAATCATAGAAATTTTGAGTGTCACTCCTCTTGTACTTAAGTCGGCATTGTGCTTTTGTAAAAAATTCGGATGCAATTTCTGTGCTTCGTCGTCAATAAGAAGTTTCAAGGTATACAGTAAACCACAAGTGAAGCAGCGGAATCTAAAACTGGGCTCAAAGGAGAGGTCCAAATCATTGAAAGTTAGAGTGTCAGTCCTCTTGTACTTAAGTCGGCATTGTGAATTTTGTTTTAAATTCGGATGCAATTTCTGTGTTTCATCGTCAATAAGCAGGTCCAAGGGAAAAAGTAAACCTGAAGTGGAGCATCGGAATCTAAAACTGGACTCACAGGAGAGGTTCAAATCATAGAATGTTAGAGTGTCAGTCCTCTTGTACTTAAGTCGGCATTGTGAAATTTGTTTTAAATTCGGATGCAATTTCTGTGTTTCATCGTCAATAAGCAGGTCCAAGGGAAAAAGTAAACCTGTAGTGAAGCATCGCAATCTAAAACTGGACTCACAGGAGAGGTTCAAATCATAGAAAGTTAGAGTGTCAGTCCTCTTGTACTTAAGTCGGCATTGTGCCATTTGTATTAAATTCGGATGCAATATCTGTGTTTCATCGTCAATAAGAAGGTCCAAGGTATACAGTAAACCTGAAGTGAAGCATCGGAATTTAAAACAGGACACACAGGAGGGGTTCAAATCATAGAAAGCTAGAGTGTCAGTCCTCCTGTACGTTAGTCGGCATTGTGCTATTTGTATTAAATTCGGATGCAATTTCTGTGTTGCATCGTCAATAGGAAGGTCCAAGTTATACAGTAAACCTGAAGTGAAGCATCAGAATCTAAAACTGGACTCACAGGAGAGGTTCAAATCATAGAAAGTAAGAGTGTCAGTCCTCTTGTACTTAAGTCGGCGTTGTGCCATTTGTATTAAATTCGGATGCAATTTCTGTGTATCATCGTCAATAAGAAGGTCCAAGGTATACAGTAAACCTGAAGTGAAGCATCGGAATCTAAAACTGGACTCACAGGAGAGGTTCAAATCATAGAAAGTTAGAGTGTCAGTCCTCTTGTACTTAAGTCGGCATTGTGCCATTTGTATTAAATTCGGATGCAATTTCTGTCTTTCATCGTCAATAAGAAGGTCCAAGGTATACAGTAAACCTGAAGTGAAGCATCGGAATTTAAAACAGGACTCACAGGAGAGGTTCAAATCATAGAAAGTTAGAGTGTCAGTCCTCTTGTACTTAAGTCGGCATTGTGCCTTTTGTATTAAAGTCGGATGCAATTTCTGTCTTCCATCGCCAATATGAAAGTCCAAGGTGTACAGTAAACCTTAAGTGAAGCATCGGAATCTAAAACTGGACTCACAGGAGTGGTTCAAATCATAGAAAGTTAGAGTGTCAGTCCTCTTGTACTTAAGTCGGCATTGTGCTATTGTATTAAATTCAGATGCAATTTCTGTGTTTCTTCGTCAATAAGAAGGTTTAAGGGGTACAGTAAACCGGAAGTGAGTCGTCGGAATCTAAAACTGGACTCACAGGAGAGGTTCATATCATAGAAAGTTAGAGTGTCAGTCCTCTTGTACATAAGTCGGCATTGTGCCTTTTGTATTTAATTCGGATGCAATTTCTGTGTTTCATCGTCAATAAGGAGGTCCAAGGTATCCAGTAAACCTGAAGTGAAGCATCGGAATCTAAAACTGGACTCACAGGAGAGGTTCAAATCATAGAAAGTTAAAGTGTCAGTCCGCTTCTACTTAAGTCGGCATTGTGCCTTTTGTATTGAATTCGGATGCAATTTTTGTGTTTCATCGTCAATAAGAAGGTCCAGGGGACACAGTAAACCTGCAGTGAAGCATCGGAATTTAAAACTGGACTCACAGGGGAGGTTGAAATCATAGAAAGTTAGAGTGTCAGTCCTCTTGTACTTAAGTCGGCATTGTACCTTTTGTATTAAATTCGGATGCAATTTCTGTGTTTCATGGTCAATAAGAATGTCCAAGGGATACAGTAAACCTGCAGTGAAGCATCGTAATCTAAAACTGGACTCACAGGAGAGGCTCAAATCATAGAAGGGTAGAGTATCAGTCCTCTTGTACTTAAGTCGGCATTGTGCCATTTGTATTAAATTCGGATGCAATTTCTGTGTTTCATCGTCAATAAGAAGGTCCAAGGTATACAGTAAACCTGAAGTGAAGCATCGGAATTTAAAACAGGACTCACAGGAGAGGTTCAAATCATAGAAAGTTAGAGTGTCAGTCCTATTGTACTTAAGTCGGCATTGTGCCTTTTGTATTAAATTCGGATGATATTTCTGTCTTTCTTCGTCAATAAGAAAGTCCAAGGTATACAGTAAACCTGTAGTGAAGCATCGGAATCTAAAACTGGACTCACAGGAGAGGTTCAAATCATAGAAAGTTAGAGTGTCAGTCCTCTTGTACATTAGTCGGCATTGTGCCTTTTGTATTAAATTCGGATGCAATTTCTGTGTTTCATCGTCAATAAGAAGGACCAAGGGATACAGTAAACCTGAAGTGAAGCATCGGAATCTAAAACAGGACTCACAGGAGAGGTTGAAATCATAGAAAGTTAGAGTGTCTGTGCTCTTGTACGTAAGTCGGCATTGTGCCATTTGTATTGATTTCGGATGCAATATCTGTGTTTCATCGTCAATAAGAAGGTCCATGGCATACAGTAAACCTGAAGTGAAGCATCGGAATCTAGAACTGGACTCACAGGAGAGGTACACTTCTTAGAAAGTTAGAGTGTCAGTCCTCTTGTACTTATGTCGGCATTGTGCCATTTGTATTAAATTCGGATGCAATTTCTGTGTTTCATCGTCAATAAGAAGGACCAAGGTATACAGTAAACCAGAAGTGAAGCATCGGAATCTAAAACAGGACTCGCAGGAGAGGTTCAAATCATAGAAAGATAGAGTGACAGTCCTCTTGTACTTAAGTCGGCATTGTGCTATTTGTATAAAATTCGGATGAAATTTCTGTGTTTCATCAGCAATAAGAAGGTCCAAAGTTTACAGTAAACCTGAAGTGAAGCATCGGAATCTAAAACTGGACTCACAGGAGGGGTTCAAATCATAGAAAGTTAGACTGTCAGTCCTCTTGTACTTAAGTCGGCATTGTGCGTTTTGTATTAAATTCTGATGCAATTTCTATGTTTCATCGTCAATAAGAAGGTCCAAGGGATACAGTAAACCTGCAGTGAAGCATCGGAATCTAAAACTGGACTCACAGGAGAGGTTCAAATCATAGAAAGTTAGAGTATCAGTCCTCCTGTACGTGAGTCGGCATTGTGCTATTTGTATTAAATTCGGATGAAATTTCTGTGTTGCATCGTCAATAGGAAGGTCCAAGGTATACAGTAAACCTGAAGTGAAGCATCGGAATCTAAAAGTGGACACACAGGAGAGGTTCAAATCATAGAAAGTTAGAGTGTCATTCCTCTTGTACTTAAGTCGGCATTGTGCCATTTGTATTAAATTCGGATGCAATTTCTGTGTTTCATCGTCAATAAGAAGGTCCAAGGTATACAGTAAACCTGAAGTGAAGCATCGGAATTTAAAACAGGACACACAGAAGAGGTTCAAATCATAGAAAGTTAGGGTGTCAGTCCTCTTGTACTTAAGTCGGCATTGTGCCTTTTGTATTAAGTTCGGATGCAATTTCTGTCTTTCATCGTCAATAAGAAAGTCCAAGGTATACAGTAGACCTGAAGTGAAGCATCGGAATCTAAAACTGGACTAACGGGATAGGTTGAAATCATAGAAATTTTGAGTGTCACTCCTCTTGTACTTAAGTCGGCATTGTGCCTTTTGTAAAAAATTCGGATGCAATTTCTGTGCTTCGTCGTCAATAAGAAGTTTCAAGGTATACAGTAAACCACAAGTGAAGCATCGGAATCTAAAACTGGGCTCAAAGGAGAGGTCCAAATCATTGAAAGTTAGAGTGTCAGTCCACTTGTACTTAAGTCGGCATTGTGAATTTTGTTTTAAATTCGGATGCAATTTCTGTGTTTCATCGTCAATAAGCAGGTCCAAGGGAAAAAGTAAACCTGAAGTGAAGCATCGGAATCTAAAACTGGACTCACAGGAGAGGTTCAAATCATAGAATGTTAGAGTGTCAGTCCTCTTGTACTTAAGTCGGCATTGTGAATTTTGTTTTAAATTCGGATGCAATTTCTGTGTTTCATCGTCAATTAGCAGGTCCAAGGGAAAAAGTAAACCTGAAGTGAAGCATCGGAATCTAAAACTGGACTCACAGGAGAGGTTCAAATCATAGAAAGTTAGAGTGTCAGTCCTCTTGTACTTAAGTCGGCATTGTGCCATTTGTATTAAATTCGGATGCAATATCTGTGTTTCATCGTCAATAAGAAGGTCCAAGGTATACAGTAAACCTGAAGTGAAGCATCGGAATTTAAAACAGGACTCACAGGAGGGGTTCAAATCATAGAAAGCTAGAGTGTCAGTCCTCCTGTACGTTAGTCGGCATTGTGCTATTTGTATTAAATTCGGATGCAATTTCTGGATTGCATCGTCAATAGGAAGGTCCAAGTTATACAGTAAACCTGAAGTGAAGCATCAGAATCTAAAACTGGACTCACAGGAGAGGTTCAAATCATAGAAAGTAAGAGTGTCAGTCCTCTTGTACTTAAGTCGGCATTGTGCCATTTGTATTAAATTCGGATGCAATTTCTGTGTATCATCGTCAATAAGAAGGTCCAAGGTATACAGTAAACCTGAAGTGAAGCATCGGAATCTAAAACTGGACTCACAGGAGAGGTTCAAATCATAGAAAGTTAGAGTGTCAGTCCTCTTGTACTGAAGTCGGCATTGTGCCATTTGTATTAAATTCGGATGCAATTTCTGTGTTTCATCGTCAATAAGAAGGTCCAAGGTATACAGTAAACCTGAAGTGAAGCATCGGAATTTAAAACAGGACTCACAGGAGAGGTTCAAATCATAGAAAGTTAGAGTGTCAGTCCTCTTGTACTTAAGTCGGCATTGTGCCTTTTGTATTAAAGTCGGATGCAATTTCTGTCTTCCATCGCCAATATGAAAGTCCAAGGTGTACAGTAAACCTTAAGTGAAGCATCGGAATCTAAAACTGGACTCACAGGAGTGGTTCAAATCATAGAAAGTTAGAGTGTCTGTCCTCTTGTACTTAAGTCGGCATTGTGCTATTGTATTAAATTCAGATGCAATTTCTGTGTTTCTTCGTCAATAAGAAGGTTTAAGGGGTACAGTAAACCGGAAGTGAGTCGTCGGAATCTAAAACTGGACTCACAGGAGAGGTTCATATCATAGAAAGTTAGAGTGTCAGTCCTCTTGTACATAAGTCGGCATTGTGCCTTTTGTATTTAATTCGGATGCAATTTCTGTGTTTCATCGTCAATAAGGAGGTCCAAGGTATCCAGTAAACCTGAAGTGAAGCATCGGAATCTAAAACTGGACTCACAGGAGAGGTTCAAATCATAGAAAGTTAAAGTGTCAGTCCGCTTCTACTTAAGTCGGCATTGTGCCTTTTGTATTGAATTCGGATGCAATTTTTGTGTTTCATCGTCAATAAGACGGTCCAGGGGACACAGTAAACCTGCAGTGAAGCATCGGAATTTAAAACTGGACTCACAGGGGAGGTTGAAATCATAGAAAGTTAGAGTGTCAGTCCTCTTGTACTTAAGTCGGCATTGTACCTTTTGTATTAAATTCGGATGCAATTTCTGTGTTTCATGGTCAATAAGAATGTCCAAGGGATACAGTAAACCTGCAGTGAAGCATCGTAATCTAAAACTGGACTCACAGGAGAGGCTCAAATCATAGAAGGGTAGAGTGTCAGTCCTCTTGTACTTAAGTCGGCATTGTGCCATTTGTATTAAATTCGGATGCAATTTCTGTGTTTCATCGTCAATAAGAAGGTCCAAGGTATACAGTAAACCTGAAGTGAAGCATCGGAATTTAAAACAGGACTCACAGGAGAGGTTCAAATCATAGAAAGTTAGAGTGTCAGTCCTATTGTACTTAAGTCGGCATTGTGCCCTTTGTATTAAATTCGGATGATATTTCTGTCTTTCTTCGTCAATAAGAAAGTCCAAGGTATACAGTAAACCTGTAGTGAAGCATCGGAATCTAAAACTGGACTCACAGGAGAGGTTCAAATCATAGAAAGTTAGAGTGTCAGTCCTGTTGTACTTAAGGCGGCAATGTGCTATTGTATTAAATTCGGATGCAATTTCTGTGTTTCTTCGTCAGTAATAAGGTTTAAGGGATACAGTAAACCGGAAGTGATTCATCGGAATCTAAAGCTGGACTCACAGGAGAGGTTCAAATCATAGAAAGTTAGAGTGTCAGTCCTCTTGTACATTAGTCGGCATTGTGCCTTTTGTATTAAATTCGGATGCAATTTCTGTGTTTCATCGTCAATAAGAAGGACCAAGGGATACAGTAAACCTGAAGTGAAGCATCGGAATCTAAAACAGGACTCACAGGAGAGGTTGAAATCATAGAAAGTTAGAGTGTCTGTGCTCTTGTACTTAAGTCGGCATTGTGCCATTTGTATTGATTTCGGATGCAATATCTGTGTTTCATCGTCAATAAGAAGGTCCATGGCATACAGTAAACCTGAAGTGAAGCATCGGAATCTAGAACTGGACTCACAGGAGAGGTACACTTCTTAGAAAGTTAGAGTGTCAGTCCTCTTGTACTTATGTCGGCATTGTGCCATTTGTATTAAATTCGGATGCAATTTCTGTGTTTCATCGTCAATAAGAAGGACCAAGGTATACAGTAAACCAGAAGTGAAGCATCGGAATCTAAAACAGGACTCGCAGGAGAGGTTCAAATCATAGAAAGATAGAGTGACAGTCCTCTTGTACTTAAGTCGGCATTGTGCTATTTGTATTAAATTCGGATGAAATTTCTGTGTTTCATCAGCAATAAGAAGGTCCAAAGTTTACAGTAAACCTGAAGTGAAGCATCGGAATCTAAAACCGGATTCACAGGAGGGGTTCAAATCATAGAAAGTTAGACTGTCAGTCCTCTTGTACTTAAGTCGGCATTGTGCGTTTTGTATTAAATTCTGATGCAATTTCTATGTTTCATCGTCAATAAGAAGGTCCAAGGGATACAGTAAACCTGCAGTGAAGCATCGGAATGTAAAACTGGACTCACAGGAGAGGTTCAAATCATAGAAAGTTAGAGGATCAGTCCTCCTGTACGTGAGTCGGCATTGTGCTATTTGTATTAAATTCGGATGAAATTTCTGTGTTGCATCGTCAATAGGAAGGTCCAAGGTATACAGTAAACCTGAAGTGAAGCATCGGAATCTAAAAGTGGACACACAGGAGAGGTTCAAATCATAGAAAGCTAGAGTGTCAGTCCTCTTGTACTTAAGTCGGCATTGTGCCATTTGTATTAAATTCGGATTCAATTTCTGTGTTTCATCGTCAATAAGAAGGTCCAAAGTATACAGTAAACCTGAAGTGAAGCTTCGGAATCTAAAACAGGACTCACAGGAGAGGTTCAAATCATAGAAGGTTAGTGTGTCAGTCCTCTTGTACTGAAGTCGGCATTGTGCTTTTGTATTAAATTTGGATGCAATTTCTGTGTTTCACCGTCAATAAGCAGGTTTAAGGGATACCGTAAACCGGAAGTGAGTCATCGGAATCTAATACTGGACTCACAGGGGAGGTTCAAACATTAGAAAGTTAGAGTGTCAGTCCCCTTGTACTTAAGTCGGCATTGTGCCATTTGTATTAAATTCGGATGCGATTTCTGTGTTTTGTCGTCTATACGAAGGTCCAAAGGTTACAGTAAACCTGAAGTGAAGCATTGGAATCTAAAACTGGACTCACAGGAGTGCTTCAAATCATAGAAAGTTAGAGTGTCCAACCTCTTGTTCTTAAGTCGGCATTGTGCCATTAGTATTCATTTCGGATGCAATTTCTGTGTTTCATCGTCAATATGAAGGACAGAGGTATACAGTAAACCTGAAGTGAAGCATCGGAATCTAAAACTGGACTCACAGGAGAGGTTCAAATCATAGAAAGTTAGAGTGTCAGTCCTGTTGTACTTAAGTCGGCATAGTGATTTTTGTATTAAATTCGCATGCAATTTCTGTGTTACATCGTCAATAAGAAGTTCCAAGGGATACAGTAAACCTGAAGTGAAGCATCGGAATCTAAATCTGGACTCACAGGACAGGTTCAAATCATAGAAAGTCAGAGTGTTAGTCCTCATGTACTTAAGTCGGCATTGTACCTTTTGTATTAAATTAGGATGCAATATCTGTGTTTCATCGTCAATAAGAAGGTTTAAGGGATACTGTAAACCGGAAGTGAGTCATCGGAATCTAAAACTGGACTCACAGGAGAGGTCCAAATCATAGAAAGTTAGAGGATCAGTCCTCCTGTACGTGAGTCGGCATTGTGCTATTTGTATTAAATTCGGATGAAATTTCTGTGTTGCATCGTCAATAGGAAGGTCCAAGGTATACAGTAAACCTGAAGTGAAGCATCGGAATCTAAAAGTGGACACACAGGAGAGGTTCAAATCATAGAAAGCTAGAGTGTCAGTCCTCTTGTACTTAAGTCGGCATTGTGCCATTTGTATTAAATTCGGATTCAATTTCTGTGTTTCATCGTCAATAAGAAGGTCCAAAGTATACAGTAAACCTGAAGTGAAGCTTCGGAATCTAAAACAGGACTCACAGGAGAGGTTCAAATCATAGAAGGTTAGTGTGTCAGTCCTCTTGTACTTAAGTCGGCATTGTGCCTTTTGTATAAAATTCGGATGCAATTTCTGTGTTTTATCGTCAATAAGAAGGTCCAAAGGTTACAGTAAACCTGAAGTGAAGCATCGGAATCTAAAACTGGACTCACAGGAGAGGTTAAAATCATAGAAAGTTCGAGTGTCCAACCTCTTGTTCTTAAGTCGGCATTGTGCCACTAGTATTAATTTCGGATGCAATTTCTGTGTTTCATCGTCAATATGAAGGTCCAAGGTATACAGTAAACCTGAAGTGAAGCATCGGAATATAAAACTGGACACATCAGTAGAGGTTCAAATCATAGAAAGTTAGAGTGTCAGTCCTCTTGTACCTAAGTCGGCATTGTGCTTTTTGTATTAAATTCGGATGCAATTTCTGTGTTTCATCGTCAATAAGAAGGTCCACGGTATACAGTAAACCTGAAGTGAAGCATCGGACTCTAAAACAGGATTTACAGGAGAGGTACAAATCATAGAATGTTAGAGTGTCAGTCCTCATGTAGCTAAGTCGGCATTGTGCCTTTTGTATTAAATTCGGATGCAATTTCTGTGTTTCATCGTCAATAAGAAGGACCAAGGGATACAGTAAATCTGAAGTGAAGCATCGGAAACAAAAACTGGACTCACGGGATAGGTTGAAATCATATAAATATTGAGTGTCACTCCTCTTGTACTTAAGTCGGCACTGTGCCTTTTGTAATAAATTCGGATGCAATTTCTGTGCCTCATCGTCAATACGAAGGTTCAAGGTACACAGTAAACCTCAAGTGAAGCATCGGAATCTAAAACTGGGCTCAAAGGAGAGGTCCAAATCATTGAAAGTTAGAGTATCAGTCCTCTTGTACTTAAGTCGGCATTGTGCCTTTTGTTTTAAATTCGGATGCAATTTCTGTGTTTCATCGTCAATAAGAAGGTCCAAGGGAAACAGTAAACCTGAAGTGAGGCATCGGAATCTAAAACTGGACTCACAGGAGAGGTTCAAATCATAGAAAGTTAGAGTGTCAGTCCTGTTGTACTTAAGTCGTCATTGTGATTTTTGTATTAAATTCGCATGCAATTTCTGTGTTACATCGTCAATAAGAAGGTCCAAGGGATACAGTAAACCTGAAGTGAAGCATCGGAATCTAAATCTGGACTCACAGGACAGGATCAAATCATAGAAAGTCAGAGTGTTAGTCCTCTCGTACTTGAGTCGGCATTGTGCCTTTTGTCTTAAATTCGGATGCAATTTCTGTGTTTCATCGTCAATAAGAAGGTACAACGGATACAGTAAACCTGAAGTGAAGCATCGGAATCTAAAACTGGGCTCAAAGGAGAGGTCCAAATCATTGAAAGTTAGAGTGTCAGTCCTCTTGTACTTAAGTCGGCATTGTGCCTTTTGTTTTAAATTCGGATGCAAGTTCTGTGTTTCATCGTCAATAAGCAGGTCCAAGGGAAAAAGTAAACCTGAAGTGAAGCATCGGAATCTAAAACTTTACTCACAGGAGAGGTTCAAATCATAGAATGTTAGAGTGTCAGTCCTCTTGTACTTAAGTCGGCATTGTGCCTTTTGTATTAAATTCGGATGCAATTTCTGTGTTTCATCGCCAATAAGAAGGTCCAAGGGATACAGTAAACCTACAGTGAAGCATCGGAATCTAACTGGACTCACAGGAGAGGTTCAAATCATAGAAAGTTAGAGTCTCAGTCCTGTTGTACTTAAGGCGGCATTGTGATTTTTGTATTAAATTCGGATGCAATTTCTGTGTTTCATCGTCAATAAGATGGTCCAAGGGATACAGTAAACCTGAAGTGAAGCATCGGAATCTAAAACTGGACTCACAGGAGAGGTTCAAATCATAGAAAGCTAGAGTGTCAGTCCTCCTGTACGTTAGTCGGCATTGTGCTATTTGTATTAAATTCGGATGCAATTTCTGTGTTGCATCGTCAATAGGAAGGTCCAAGTTATACAGTAAACCTGAAGTGAAGCATTAGAATCTAAAACTGGACTCACAAGAGAGGTTCAAATCATAGAAAGCTAGAGTGTCAGTCCTCTTGTACTTAAGTCGGCATTGTGCAATTTGTATTAAATTCGGATTCAATTTCTGTGTTTCATCGTCAATAAGAAGGTCCAAGGTATACAGTAAACCTGAAGTGAAGCTTAGGAATCTAAAACAGGACTCACAGGAGAGGTTCAAATCATAGAAAGTTAGAGTGTGAGTCCTCTTGTACTTAAGTCGGCATTGTGCATTTGTATCAAATTCGGATGCAATTTCTGTGTTTCACCGTCAATAAGAAGGTTTAAGGGATACTGTAAACCGGAAGTGAGTCATCGGAATGTAAAACTGGACTCACAGGAGAGGTTCAAATCATAGAAAGTTAGAGTGTCAGTCCTCTTGTACCTAAGTCGGCATTGTGCCTTTTGTAATAAATTCGGATGCAATTTCTGTGTTTCATCGCCAATAAGAAGGTCCAAGGGATACAGTAAACCTACAGTGAAGCATCGGAATCTAACTGGACTCACAGGAGAGGTTCAAATCATAGAAAGTTAGAGTCTCAGTCCTGTTGTACTTAAGGCGGCATTGTGATTTTTGTATTAAATTCGGATGCAATTTCTGTGCTTCGTCGTCAATAAGAAGGTTCAAGGTACACAGTAAACCTCAAGTGAAGCAACGGAATCTAAAACTGGGCTCAAAGGAGAGGTCCAAATCATTGAAAGTTAGAGTGTCAGTCCTCTTGTACTAAAGTCGGCATTGTGCCTTTTGTTTTAAATTCCGATGCAATTTCTGTGTTTCATCGTCAATAAGAAGGTCCAAGGGAAAAAGTAAACCTGAAGTGAAGCATCGGAATCTAAAACTGGACTCACAGGAGATGTTCAATTCATAGAATGTTAGAGTGTCAGTCCTCTTGTACTTAAATCGGCATTGTGCCTTTTGTATTAAATTCGGATGCAATTTCTGTGTTGCATCGTCAATAAGAAGGTCCAAGGGATACAGTAAACCTGAAGTGAAGCATCGGAATCTAAAACTGGACTCACAGGAGAGGTTCAAATCATAGAAAGCTAGAGTGTCAGTCCTCCTGTACGTAAGTCGGCATTGTGCCATTTGTATTAAATTCGGATTCAATTTCTGTGTTTCATCGTCAATAAGAAGGTCCAAGGTATACAGTAAACCTGAAGTGAAGCTTCGGAATCTGAAACAGGACTCACAGGGGAGGTTCAAATCATAGAAAGTTAGAGTGTCAGTCCTCTCGTACTTAAGTCGGCATTGTGCTTTTGTATTAAATTCGGATGCAATTTCTGTGTTTCATCGTCAATAAGAAGGTACAAGGGATACAGTAAACCTGAAGTGAAGCATCGGAATCTAAAACTGGACTCGCAGGAGAGGTTCAAATCATAGAAAGTTAGAGTGTAATTCCTCTTCTACTTAAGTCGGCAAGGTGCCATTTGTATTAAATTCGGATGCAATTTCTGTGTTTCATCGTCAATAAGAAGGTCCAAGGTATACAGTAAACCTGAAGTGAAGCATCGGAATTGAAAACAGGACTCACAAGAGAGGTTCAAATCATAGTAAGTTAGAGTGTCAGTCCTCTTGTACTTAAGTCGGCATTGTGCCTTTTGTATTAAATTCGGATGCAATTTCTGTCATTCATCGTCAATAAGAAAGTCCAAGGTATACAGTAAACCTCAAGTGAAGCATCGGAATCTAAAACTGGATTCACGGGATAGGTTGAAATCATAGATATTTTGAGTGTCACTCCTCTTGTTCTTAAGTCGACATTGTGCCTTTTGTAATAAATTCGGATGCAATTTCTGTTCTTCATCGTCAATAAGAAGGTTCAAGGTATACAGTAAACCTAAAGTGAAGCATCGGAATCTAAAACTGGGCTCAAAGGAGAGGTCAAAATCATTGAAAGTTAGAGTGTCAGTCCTCTTGTACTTAAGTCGGCATTGTGCCTTTTGTTTTAAATTCGGGTGCAATTTCTGTGTTTCATCGTCAATAAGAAGGTCCAAGGGAAAAAGTAAACATGAAGTGAAGCATCGGAATTTAAAACTGGACTCACAGGAGGGGTTTAAATCATAGAATGTTAGAGTGTCAGTCCTCTTGTACTTAAGTCGGCATTGTGCCTTTTGTATTAAATTCGGATGCAATTTCTGTGTTTCATCGCCAATAAGAACGTCCCAGGGATACAGTAAACCTGCAGTGAAGCATCGGAATCTAACTGGACTCAGAGAGGTTCAAATCATAGAAAGTTAGAGTGTCAGTCCTGTTGTACTTAAGTCGGCATTGTGATTTTTGTATTAAATTCGCATGCAATTTCTGTGTTACATCGTCAATAAGAAGGTCCAATTGATACAGTAAACGTGAAGTGAAGCATCGGAATCTAAAACTGGACTCACAGGACAGGTTCAAATCATAGAATGTCAGAGTGTTAGTCCTCTTGTACTTAAGTCGGCATTGTGCCTTTTGTATTAAATTAGGATGCAATATCTGTGTTTCATCGTCAATAAGAAGGTCCAAGGGAAACAGTAAACCTGAAGTGAAGCATCGGAATCTAAAACTGGACTCACAGGGGAGGTTCAAATCATAGAAAGTTAGAGTGTCAGTCCTCTTGTACTTGAGTCGGCTTTGTGCTTTTTGTATTAAATTCGGACGCAATTTCTGTGTTTCATCGTCAATAAGAAGGTACAAGGGATACAGTAAACCTGAAGTGAAGCATCGGAATCTAAAACTGGACTCACAGGAGAGGTGCAAAGCATAGAAAGTTAGAGTGTCATTCCTCTTGTACTTAAGTCGGCATTGTGCCATTTGTATTATATTCGGATGCACTTTCTGTGTTTCATCGTTAATAAGAAGGTCCAAGGTATACAGTTAACCTGAAGTGAAGCATCGGAATTTAAAACAGGACTCACAGGAGAGGTTCAAATCATAGAAAGTTAGAGTGTAAGACCTCTTGTAGTTAAGTCGGCATTGTGCCTTTCGTATTAAATTCGGATGCACTTTCTGTGCTTCAACGTCAAGAAGAAGGTTCAACGTATACCGTAAACCTCAAGTGAAGCATCGGAATCTAAAACTGGGCTCAAAGGAGAGGTCCAAATCATTGAAAGTTAGAGTGTCAGTCGTCTTGTACTTAAGTCGGCATTGTGCCTTTTGTTTTAAATTCGGATGCAATTTCTGTGTTTCATGGTCAATAAGAAGGTCCAAGGGAAACAGTAAACCTGAAGTGAAGCATCGGAATCTAAAACTGGACTCACAGGAGAGGATCAAATCATAGAATGTTAGAGTGTCAGTCCTCTTGTACTTAAGTCGGCATTGTGCCTTTTGTATTAAATTCGGATGCAATTTCTGTGTTTCAACGCCATTAAGATGGTCCAAGGGATGCAGTAAACCTGCAGTGAAGCATCGGAATCTAACTGGACTCACAGGAGAGGTTCAAATCATAGAAAGTTAGAGTGTCATTCCTGTTGTACTTAAGTCGGCATTGTGATTTTTGTATTAAATTCGCATGCAATATCTGTCTTACACTGTCAATAAGAAGGTCCAAGGGATACAGTAAACCTGAAGTGAAGCATCGGAATCTAAAACTGGACTCACAGGACAGGTTCAAATCATAGAAAATCAGAGTGTTAGTCGTCTTGTACTTAAGTCGGCATTGTGCCTTTTGTATTAAATTAGGATGCAATATCTGTGTTTCATCGTCAATAAGGAGGTCCAAGGGAAACAGTAAACCTGAAGTGAAGCATCGGAATCTAAAACTGGACTCACAGGGGAGGTTCAAATCATAGACAGTTAGAGTGTCAGTCCTCTTGCACTTGAGTCGGCATTGTGCCATTTGTATTATATTCGGATGCAATTTCTGTGTTTCATCGTCAATAAGAAGGTCCAAGGTATACAGTAAACCTGAAGTGAAGCATCGGAATCTATAACTGGACTCACAGGAGAGGTTCAAATCATAGAAAGTTAGAGTGTCAGTCCTCTTGTATTTAAGACGGCATTGTGCCTTTTGTATTAAATTCGGATGCAATTTCTGTGTTTTATCGTCAATAAGAAGGTCCAAAGGATACAGTAAACCTGAAATGAAGCATCGGAATCTAAAACTGGACTCACAGGAGAAGTTCAACTCATAGAAAGTTAGAGTGTCCGTCCTCTTGTACTTAAGTCGGCATTATGCCATTAGTATTAAATTCGGATGCAATTTCTGTGTTTCATCGTCAATAAGAAGGTCCAAGTTATACAGTAAACCTGAAGTGAAGCTTCGGAATATAAAACTGGACTCACAGTAGAGGTTCAAATCATAGAAAGTTAGAGGGTCAGTCCTCTTGTACCTAAGTCGGCATTGTGCCTTTTGTATTTTATTCGGATGCAATTTCTGTGTTTCATCGTCAATAAGAAGGTCCAAAGTATACAGTAAACATGAAGTGAAGCATCGGAAAGTAAAACAGGATTCATAGGAGAGGTTCAAATCATAGAAAGCTAGAGTGTCAGTCCTCATGTAACTCAGTCGGCATTGTGCCTTTTGTATTAAATTCGAATGCAATATCTGTGTTTCATCGTCAATAAGAAGGTCCAAGGTATACAGTAAACCTGAATTGAAGCATCGGAATGTAAAACTGGACTCGCAGGAGAGGTTCAAATCATAGAACGTTAGAGTGTCATTCCTCTTGTTTTTAAGTCGGCATTGTGCCTTTTGTATTCAATTAGGATGCAACTTCTTTGTTTCGTCGTCAACAAGAAGGACCAAGAGATACAGTAAATCTGAAGTGAAGCATCAGAAACTAAAACTGGACTCACGGGATGGATATAAATCATAGAAATTTAGAGTGTCAGTGCTCTTGTACTTAAGTCGGCATTGTGCCTTTTGTAATAAATTCGGATGCAATTTCTGTGCTTCATCGTCAATAAGAAGGTCCAAGGTATACAGTAAACCTCGAGTGAAGCACCGGAAACTAAAACTGGGCTCAAACGAGAGGTCCATATCATAGAAAGTTAGAGTGTCAGTAATCTTGTACTTACGTCGGCATTAAGCCTTTTGTATTAAATTCGGATGCAATTTCTGTGTTTCATCGTCAGTAAGAAGGACCAAGGGATACAGTAAACCTGAAGTGAAGCATCGGAATCTAAAACTGGACTCGCAGGAGAGGTTCAAATCATAGAGCGTTAGAGTGTCATTCCTCTTGTTTTTAAGTCGGCATTGTGCCTTTTGTATTCAATTAGGATGCAATTTCTGTGTTTAATCGTCAATAAGAAGGTCCAAGGGATACAGTAAACCTGCAGTGAAGCATCGGAATCTAAAACTGGACTCACAGGAGAGGTTCTAGTCATAGAAAGTTAGAGTGTCAGTCCTGTTGTACTTAAGTCGGCATTGTGCCTTTTGTATTACATTCGCATTCAATTTCCGTGTTTCATCGTCAATAAGAAGGTCCAAGGGATACACTAAACCTGCAGTGAAGCATCGGAATCTAACTGGACTCACAGGAGAGGTTCAAATCATAGAAAGTTAGAGTGTCATTCCTGTTGTACTTAAGTCGGCATTGTGATTTTTGTATTAAATTCGCATGCAATTTCTGTCTTACACCGTCAATAAGAAGGTCCAAGGGATACAGTAAACCTGAAGTGAAGCATCGGAATCTAAAACTGGACTCACAGGACAGGTTCAAATCATAGAAAGTCAGAGTGTTAGTCCTCTTGTACTTAAGTTGGCATTGTGCCTTTTGTATTAAATTAGGATGCAATATCTGTGTTTCATCGTCAATAAGGAGGTCCAAGGGGTACAGTAATCCTGAAGTGAAGCATCGGAATCTAAAACTGGACTCACAGGGGAGGTTCAAATCATAGAAAGTTAGAGTGTCAGTCCTCTCGCACTTGAGACGGCATTGTGCCTTTTGTATTAAATTCGGATGCAATTTCTGTGTTTCATCGTCAATAAGAAGGTCCAAGGTATACAGTAAACCTGAAGTGAACCATCGGAATTTAAAACAGGACTCACAGGAGACGTCCAAATCATAGAAAGTTAGAGTATCATTCCTCTTGTACTTAAGTCGGCATTGTGCCATTTGTATTAAATTCGGATGCAATTTCTGTGTTTCATCGTTAATAAGAAGGTCCAAGGTATACAGTAAACCTGAAGTGAAGCATCGGAATCTAAAACAGGATTCACAGGAGAGGTTCAAATCATAGAAAGTTAGAGTGTCAGTCCTCATGTACCTAAGTCGGCATTGTGCCTTTTGTATTAAATTAGGATGCAATATCTGTGTTTCATCGTCAATAAGAAGGTCCAAGGGAAACAGTAAACCTGAAGTGAAGCATCGGAATCTAAAACTGGACTCACAGGGGAGGTTCAAATCATAGAAAGTTAGAGTGTCTGTCCTCTTGTACTTAACTCGGCATTGTGCCTTTTGTATTAATTTCGGATGCAATTTCTGTGTTTCACCGCCAATAAGAAGGTGCAAGGGATACAGTAAACCTGCAGTGAAGCATCGGAATCTAACTAGACTGACAGGAGAGGTTCAAATCATAGAAAGTTAGAGTGTCAGTCCTCTTGTACTTAAGTCGGCATTGTGCCTTTTGTATTAAATTCGGATGCAATTTCTGTGTTTCATCGTCAATAAGAAGGTCCAAGGTATACAGTAAACCTGAAGTGAAGCAATGGAATTTAAAACAGGACTCACAGGAGAGGTTCAAATCGTAGAAAGTTAGAGTGTCACTCCTCTTGTACTTAAGTCGGCATTGTGCCTTTTGTATTAAATTCGGATGCAATTTCTGTCTTTCATCGTCACTAAGAAAGTCCAAGGTATACAGTATACCTGAAGTGAAGCATCGGAATCTAAAACTGGGCTCACAGGAGAGGTTCAAATCATAGAAAGTTAGAGTGTCAGTCCTCTTGTACTTAAGTCGGCACTGTGCTATTGTATTAAATTCAGATGCAATTTCTGTGTTTCTTCGTCAATAAGAAGGTTTAAGGGATACAGTAAACCGGAAGTGAGTCATCGGAATCTAAAACTGGACTCACAGGAGAGGTTCAAATCATAGAAAGTTAGAGTGTCAGTCCTCTTGTACATAAGTCGGCATTGTGCCTTTTGTATTAAATTCGGATGCAATTTCAGTGTTTCATCGTCAATAAGAAGGTCCAAGGTATACAGTAAACCTGAAGTGAAGCATCGGAATCTGAAACTGGACTCACAGGAGAGGTTCAAATCATAGAAAGTTAAAGTGTCAGTCCGCTTCTACTTAGGTTGGCATTATGACTTTTGTATTGAAATCGGATGCAATTTCGGTGTTTCATCGTCAATAAGAAGGTCCAAGGGATACAGTAAACCTGCAGTGAAGCATCGGAATCTAAAACTGGACTCACAGGAGAGGTTCAAATCATAGAAAGTTAGAGTGTCAGGCCTCCTGTACTTAAGTCGGCATTGTGCCATTGGTATTAAATTCGGATGCAATTTCTGTGTTTCATCGTCAATAAGAAGGTCCAAGGTATACAGTAAACCTAAAGTGAAGCATCGGAATCTAAAACAGGACTCACAGGAGATGTTCAAATCATAGAAAGTTAGAGTGTCAGTCCTCTTGTACTTAAGTCGGCATTGTGCCTTTTGTATTAAATTAGGATGCAATATCTGTGTTTCATCGTCAATAAGGAGGTCCAAGGGAAACAGTAAACCTGAAGTGAAGCATCGGAATCTAAAACTGGACTCACAGGGGAGGTTCAAATCATAGAAAGTTAGAGTGTCAGTCCTCTCGCACTTGAGTCGGCATTGTGCCTTTTGTATTAAATTCGGATGCAATTTCTGTGTTTCATCGTCAATAAGAAGGTCCAAGGTATACAGTAAACCTGAAGTGAACCATCGGAATTTAAAACAGGACTCACAGGAGACGTCCAAATCATAGAAAGTTAGAGTATCATTCCTCTTGTACTGAAGTCGGCATTGTGCCATTTGTATTAAATTCGGATGCAATTTCTGTGTTTCATCGTTAATAAGAAGGTCCAAGGTATACAGTAAACCTGAAGTGAAGCATCGGAATCTAAAACAGGATTCACAGGAGAGGTTCAAATCATAGAAAGTTAGAGTGTCAGTCCTCATGTACCTAAGTCGGCATTGTGCCTTTTGTATTAAATTAGGATGCAATATCTGTGTTTCATCGTCAATAAGAAGGTCCAAGGGAAACAGTAAACCTGAAGTGAAGCATCGGAATCTAAAACTGGACTCACAGGGGAGGTTCAAATCATAGAAAGTTAGAGTGTCTGTCCTCTTGTACTTAACTCGGCATTGTGCCTTTTGTATTAGTTTCGGATGCAGTTTCTGTGTTTCACCGCCAATAAGAAGGTGCAAGGGATACAGTAAACCTGCAGTGAAGCATCGGAATCTAACTAGACTGACAGGAGAGGTTCAAATCATAGAAAGTTAGAGTGTCATTCCTGTTGTACTTAAGTCGGCATTGTGATTTTTGTATTAAATTCGCATGCAATTTCTGTTTTACACCGTCAATAAGAAGGTCCAAGGGATACAGTAAACCTGAAGAGAAGCATCGGAATGTAAAACTGGACTCACAGGACAGGTTCAAATCATAGAAGTCAGAGTGTTAGTCCTCTTGTACTTAAGTCGGCATTGTGCCTTTTGTATTAAATTAGGATGCAATATCTGTGTTTCATCGTCAATAAGGAGGTCCAAGGGAAACAGTAAACCTGAAATGAAGCATCGGAATCTAAAACTGGACTCACAGGGGAGGTTCAATCCATATAAAGTTAGGGTGTCAGTCCTCTTGCACTTGAGTCGGCATTGTGCCTTTTGTATTAATTTCGGATTCAATTTCTGTGTTTCATCGTCAATAAGAAGGTCCAAGGTATACAGTAAACCTGAAGTGAAGCAATGGAATTTAAAACAGGACTCACAGGAGAGGTTCAAATCGTAGAAAGTTAGAGTGTCAGTCCTCTTGTACTTAAGTCGGCATTGTGCCTTTTGTATTAAATTCGGATGCAATTTCTGTCTTTCATCGTCACTAAGAAAGTCCAAGGTATACAGTATACCTGAAGTGAAGCATCGGAATCTAAAACTGGGCTCACAGGAGAGGTTCAAATCATAGAAAGGTAGAGTGTCAGTCCTCTTGTACTTAAGTCGGCACTGTGCTATTGCATTAAATTCAGATGCAATTTCTGTGTTTCTTCGTCAATAAGAAGGTTTAAGGGATACAGTAAACCGGAAGTGAGTCATCGGAATCTAAAACTGGACTCACAGGAGAGGTTCAAATCATAGAAAGTTAGAGTGTCAGTCCTCTTGTACATAAGTCGGCATTGTGCCTTTTGTATTAAATTCGGATGCAATTTCAGTGTTTCATCGTCAATAAGAAGGTCCAAGGTATACAGTAAACCTGAAGTGAAGCATCGGAATCTGAAACTGGACTCGCAGGAGAGGTTCAAATCATAGAAAGTTAAAGTGTCAGTCCGCTTCTACTTAGGTTGGCATTATGACTTTTGTATTGAAATCGGATGCAATTTCGGTGTTTCATCGTCAATAAGAAGGTCCAAGGGATACAGTAAACCTGCAGTGAAGCATCGGAATCTAAAACTGGACTCACAGGAGAGGTTCAAATCATAGAAAGTTAGAGTGTCAGGCCTCCTGTACTTAAGTCGGCATTGTGCCATTGGTATTAAATTCGGATGCAATTTCTGTGTTTCATCGTCAATAAGAAGGTCCAAGGTATACAGTAAACCTAAAGTGAAGCATCGGAATCTAAAACAGGACTCACAGGAGATGTTCAAATCATAGAAAGTTAGAGTGTCAGTCCTCTTGTACTTAAGTCGGCATTGTGCCTTTTGTATTAAATTCGGATGTAATTTCGGTGTTTCATCGGCAATAAGAATGTCCAAGGTATACAGTAAACCTGAAGTGAAGCATCGGAATCCAACACTGGACTGATATGAGAGGTTCAAATCATAGAAAGTTAGAGTGTCTGTCCTCTTGTACCTAAGTCGGCATTGTGCCTCTTGTATTAAATTCGGATGCAATTTATTTGTTTCATCGTCAATAAGAAGGTCCAAGGTATACAGTAAACCTGAAGTGAAGCATCGGAATCTAAAACTGGACTCACAGGAGGGGTTCAGATCGTAGAAAGTTAGAGTGTCAGTCCTCGTGTACTTAAGGCGGCATTGTGCCTTTTGTATTAAATTCGGATGCAATTTCTGTGTTTTATCGTCAATAAGAAGGTCCAAAGGATACAGTAAACCTGAAGTGAAGCATCGGAATCTAAAACTGGACTCACAGGAGAGGTTCAAATCATTGAAAGTTAGTGTGTCCGTCCTCTTGTTCTTAAGTCGGCATTGTGCCATTAGTATTTATTTCGGATGCAATTTCTGTGTTCTATCGTCAATAAGAAGGTCCAAGGTATACAGTATACCTGAAGTGAAGCATCGGAATATAAAACTGGACACATCAGTAGAGGTTCAAATCATAGAAAGTTAGAGTGTCAGTCCTCTTGTACCTAAGTCGGCATTGTGCCTTTTGTATTAAATTCGGATGCAATTTCTGTGTTTCATCGTCAATAAGAAGGTCCAAGGTATACAGTAAACCTGAAGTGAAGCGTCGGAATCTAAAATAGGATTCACAGGATTGGTTCAAATCATAGTAAGTTAGAGTGTCAGTCCTCATGTACCTAAGTCGGCATTGTGCCTTATGTATTAAATTCGGATGCAATTTCTGTGTTTCATCGTCAATAAGAAGGACCAAGGGATACAGTAAATCTGAAGTGAAGCATCGGAATCTAAAACTGGACTCACGGGATAGGTTAAAATCATAGAAATTTAGAGTGTCACTCCTCATGTACTTAAGTCGGCATTGTGCCGTTTGTAATAAAATCGGATGCAATTTCTGTGCTTCATCGTCAATAAGAAGGTCCAAGGTATACAGTAAATCTCAAGTGAAGCATCGAAATCTAAAACTGGGCTCAAAGGAGAGGTCGAAATCATTGAAAGTTAGAGTGTCAGTCCTCTTGTACTTAAGTCGTCATTGTGTCTTTTGTATTAAATTCGGATGCAATTTCTGAGTTTTATCGTCATTACGAAGGTCCAAGGAATACAGTAAACCTGAAGTGATGCATCGGAACCTAAAACTGGACTCACAGGAGAGGTTCAAATCATAGAAAGTTAGAGTGTCAGTCCTCTTGTACTTAAGTCGGCATTGTGCCTTTTGTATTAAATTCGGATGCAATATCTGTGTTTCATCGTCAATAAGAAGGTCCAAAGTATACAGTAAACCTGAAGTGAAGCATCGGAATCTAAAACTGGACTCACAGGGGGGGTTCTAATAATGGGAAGTTATAGTGTCAGTCCTCTTGTACTTAAGTCGGCTATGTGCGTTTTGTATTAAATTCGGATGCAATTTCTGTGTTTCATCGTCAATAAGATGGTCCAAAGGATACAGTAAACCTGCAGTGAAGCATCGGAATCTAAAACTGGACTCACAGGAGAGGTTCAAATCATAGAATGTTAGAGTGTCAGTCCTCGTGTACTTAAGTCGGCATTGTGCCTTTTGTATTAAGTTCGGATGCAATTTCTGTGTTTCATCGTCAATAAGAAGGTCCAAGGGATACAGTAAACCTGATGTGAAGCATCGGAATCTAAAACTGGACTCACAGGAGAGGTTCAAATCATAGAAAGCTAGAGTGTCAGTCCTCCTGTACTTAAGTCGGCATTGTGTTATTTGTATTAAATTCGGATGCTATTTCTGTGTTTCATCGTCAATAAGAAGGTCCAAGGTATTCAGTAAACCTGAAGTGAAGCATCGGAATCTAAAACTGGACTCAAAGGAGAGGTTCAAATCATAGTAAGTTAGAGTGTCAGTTCTCATGTACCTAAGTCGGCATTGTGCCTTTTGTATTAAATTCGGATGCAATATCTGTGTTTCATCGTCAATAAGAAGGTCCAAAGTATACAGTAAACCTGAAGTGAAGCATCGGAATCTAAAACTGGACTCACAGGGGGGGTTCAAATAATAGGAAGTTATAGTGTCAGTCCTCTTGTACTTAAGTCGGCTATGTGCGTTTTGTATTAAATTCGGATGCAATTTCTGTGTTTCATCGTCAATAAGATGGTCCAAAGGATACAGTAAACCTGCAGTGAAGCATCGGAATCTAAAACTGGACTCACAGGAGAGGTTCAAATCATAGAATGTTAGAGTGTCAGTCCTCGTGTACTTAAGTCGGCATTGTGCCTTTTGTATTAAGTTCGGATGCAATTTCTGTGTTTCATCGTCAATAAGAAGGTCCAAGGGATACAGTAAACCTGATGTGAAGCATCGGAATCTAAAACTGGACTCACAGGAGAGGTTCAAATCATAGAAATCTAGAGTGTCAGTCCTCCTGTACTTAAGTCGGCATTGTGTTATTTGTATTAAATTCGGATGCTATTTCTGTGTTTCATCGTCAATAAGAAGGTCCAAGGTATTCAGTAAACCTGAAGTGAAGCATCGGAATCTAAAACTGGGCTCAAAGGAGAGGTCGAAATCATTGAAAGTTAGAGTGTCAGTCCTCTTGTACTTAAGTCGTCATTGTGTCTTTTGTATTAAATTCGGATGCAATTTCAGAGTTTTATCGTCATTACGAAGGTCCAAGGAATACAGTAAATCTCAAGTGAAGCATCGGAATCTAAGACTGGGCTCAAAGGAGAGGTCCAAATCATTGAAAGTTAGAGTGTCAGTCCTCTTGTACTTAAGTCGGCATTGTGCCTTTTGTTTTAAATTCGGATGAAATTTCTGTGTTTCATCGTCAATAAGAAGATCCAAGGGAAACAGTAAACCTGAAGTGAAGCATCGGAATCTAAAACTGGACGCACAGGAGAGGTTCAAATCATAGAAAGTTAGAGTGTCAGTCCTCTTGTACTTAAGTCGGCATTGTGCCTTTTGTATTAAATTCGGATGCAATTTCTGTGTTTCAACGTCAATACGAAGGTCCAAGGGATACAGTTAAGCTGCAGTGAAGCATCGGAATCTAACTGGACTCACAGGACAGGTTCAAATCATAGAAAGTCTGAGTGTCAGTCCTGTTGTACTTAAGTCGGCATTGTGCCTTTTGTTTTAAATTCGGATGAAATTTCTGTGTTTCATCGTCAATAAGAAGGTCCAAGGGAAACAGTAAACCTGAAGTGAAGCATCGGAATCTAAAACTGGACTCATAGGAGAGGTTCAAATCATAGAAAGTTAGAGTGTCAGTCCTCTTGTACTTAAGTCGGCAATGTGCCATTTGTATTAAATTCGGATGCAATCCCAGTGTTTCATCGTCAATAAGAAGGTCCAAGGGATACAGTAAACCTGAAGTGAAGCATCGAAATGTAAAACAGGACTCACCGGAGAGGTTCAAATCATAGAAAGTTAGTGTGTCAGTCCTCTTGTACTTAAGTCGGCATTGTGACTTTTGCATTAAATTCGGATGCAATTTCTGTGTTTTATCATCAATAAGAAGGTTTAAGGGATACAGTAAACCTGCAGTGGGCATCGGAATCTAAAACTGGACTCACAGGAGAGGTTCAAAACATAGAAAGTTAGAGTGTCAGTCCTGTTGTACTTAAGTCGGCATTGTGCCTTTTGTATTAAATTCGCATGCAATTTCTGTGTTTCATCGTCAATAAGAAGGTCCAAGGGATACAGTAAACCTGAAGTGAAGCATCGGAATCTGAAACTGGACTCACAGGAGAGGTTCAAATCATAGAAAGTTAAAGTGTCAGTCCGCTTCTACTTAGGTTGGCATTATGACTTTTGTATTGAAATCGGATGCAATTTCGGTGTTTCATCGTCAATAAGAAGGTCCAAGGGATACAGTAAACCTGCAGTGAAGCATCGGAATCTAAAACTGGACTCACAGGAGAGGTTCAAATCATAGAAAGTTAGAGTGTCAGGCCTCCTGTACTTAAGTCGGCATTGTGCCATTGGTATTAAATTCGGATGCAATTTCTGTGTTTCATCGTCAATAAGAAGGTCCAAGGTATACAGTAAACCTAAAGTGAAGCATCGGAATCTAAAACAGGACTCACAGGAGATGTTCAAATCATAGAAAGTTAGAGTGTCAGTCCTCTTGTACTTAAGTCGGCATTGTGCCTTTTGTATTAAATTAGGATGCAATATCTGTGTTTCATCGTCAATAAGGAGGTCCAAGGGAAACAGTAAACCTGAAGTGAAGCATCGGAATCTAAAACTGGACTCACAGGGGAGGTTCAAATCATAGAAAGTTAGAGTGTCAGTCCTCTCGCACTTGAGTCGGCATTGTGCCTTTTGTATTAAATTCGGATGCAATTTCTGTGTTTCATCGTCAATAAGAAGGTCCAAGGTATACAGTAAACCTGAAGTGAACCATCGGAATTTAAAACAGGACTCACAGGAGACGTCCAAATCATAGAAAGTTAGAGTATCATTCCTCTTGTACTTAAGTCGGCATTGTGCCATTTGTATTAAATTCGGATGCAATTTCTGTGTTTCATCGTTAATAAGAAGGTCCAAGGTATACAGTAAACCTGAAGTGAAGCATCGGAATCTAAAACAGGATTCACAGGAGAGGTTCAAATCATAGAAAGTTAGAGTGTCAGTCCTCATGTACCTAAGTCGGCATTGTGCCTTTTGTATTAAATTAGGATGCAATATCTGTGTTTCATCGTCAATAAGAAGGTCCAAGGGAAACAGTAAACCTGAAGTGAAGCATCGGAATCTAAAACTGGACTCACAGGGGAGGTTCAAATCATAGAAAGTTAGAGTGTCTGTCCTCTTGTACTTAACTCGGCATTGTGCCTTTTGTATTAGTTTCGGATGCAATTTCTGTGTTTCACCGCCAATAAGAAGGTGCAAGGGATACAGTAAACCTGCAGTGAAGCATCGGAATCTAACTAGACTGACAGGAGAGGTTCAAATCATAGAAAGTTAGAGTGTCATTCCTGTTGTACTTAAGTCGGCATTGTGATTTTTGTATTAAATTCGCATGCAATTTCTGTTTTACACCGTCAATAAGAAGGTCCAAGGGATACAGTAAACCTGAAGAGAAGCATCGGAATGTAAAACTGGACTCACAGGACAGGTTCAAATCATAGAAGTCAGAGTGTTAGTCCTCTTGTACTTAAGTCGGCATTGTGCCTTTTGTATTAAATTAGGATGCAATATCTGCGTTTCATCGTCAATAAGGAGGTCCAAGGGAAACAGTAAACCTGAAATGAAGCATCGGAATCTAAAACTGGACTCACAGGGGAGGTTCAATCCATATAAAGTTAGGGTGTCAGTCCTCTTGCACTTGAGTCGGCATTGTGCCTTTTGTATTAATTTCGGATTCAATTTCTGTGTTTCATCGTCAATAAGAAGGTCCAAGGTATACAGTAAACCTGAAGTGAAGCAATGGAATTTAAAACAGGACTCACAGGAGAGGTTCAAATCGTAGAAAGTTAGAGTGTCAGTCCTCTTGTACTTAAGTCGGCATTGTGCCTTTTGTATTAAATTCGGATGCAATTTCTGTCTTTCATCGTCACTAAGAAAGTCCAAGGTATACAGTATACCTGAAGTGAAGCATCGGAATCTAAAACTGGGCTCACAGGAGAGGTTCAAATCATAGAAAGGTAGAGTGTCAGTCCTCTTGTACTTAAGTCGGCACTGTGCTATTGTATTAAATTCAGATGCAATTTCTGTGTTTCTTCGTCAATAAGAAGGTTTAAGGGATACAGTAAACCGGAAGTGAGTCATCGGAATCTAAAACTGGACTCACAGGAGAGGTTCAAATCATAGAAAGTTAGAGTGTCAGTCCTCTTGTACATAAGTCGGCATTGTGCCTTTTGTATTAAATTCGGATGCAATTTCAGTGTTTCATCGTCAATAAGAAGGTCCAAGGTATACAGTAAAGCTGAAGTGAAGCATCGGAATCTGAAACTGGACTCGCAGGAGAGGTTCAAATCATAGAAAGTTAAAGTGTCAGTCCGCTTCTACTTAGGTTGGCATTATGACTTTTGTATTGAAATCGGATGCAATTTCGGTGTTTCATCGTCAATAAGAAGGTCCAAGGGATACAGTAAACCTGCAGTGAAGCATCGGAATCTAAAACTGGACTCACAGGAGAGGTTCAAATCATAGAAAGTTAGAGTGTCAGGCCTCCTGTACTTAAGTCGGCATTGTGCCATTGGTATTAAATTCGGATGCAATTTCTGTGTTTCATCGTCAATAAGAAGGTCCAAGGTATACAGTAAACCTAAAGTGAAGCATCGGAATCTAAAACAGGACTCACAGGAGATGTTCAAATCATAGAAAGTTAGAGTGTCAGTCCTCTTGTACTTAAGTCGGCATTGTGCCTTTTGTATTAAATTCGGATGTAATTTCGGTGTTTCATCGGCAATAAGAATGTCCAAGGTATACAGTAAACCTGAAGTGAAGCATCGGAATCCAACACTGGACTGATATGAGAGGTTCAAATCATAGAAAGTTAGAGTGTCTGTCCTCTTGTACCTAAGTCGGCATTGTGCCTCTTGTATTAAATTCGGATGCAATTTATTTGTTTCATCGTCAATAAGAAGGTCCAAGGTATACAGTAAACCTGAAGTGAAGCATCGGAATCTAAAACTGGACTCACAGGAGGGGTTCAGATCGTAGAAAGTTAGAGTGTCAGTCCTCGTGTACTTAAGGCGGCATTGTGCCTTTTGTATTAAATTCGGATGCAATTTCTGTGTTTTATCGTCAATAAGAAGGTCCAAAGGATACAGTAAACCTGAAGTGAAGCATCGGAATCTAAAACTGGACTCACAGGAGAGGTTCAAATCATTGAAAGTTAGTGTGTCCGTCCTCTTGTTCTTAAGTCGGCATTGTGCCATTAGTATTTATTTCGGATGCAATTTCTGTGTTCTATCGTCAATAAGAAGGTCCAAGGTATACAGTATACCTGAAGTGAAGCATCGGAATATAAAACTGGACACATCAGTAGAGGTTCAAATCATAGAAAGTTAGAGTGTCAGTCCTCTTGTACCTAAGTCGGCATTGTGCCTTTTGTATTAAATTCGGATGCAATTTCTGTGTTTCATCGTCAATAAGAAGGTCCAAGGTATACAGTAAACCTGAAGTGAAGCATCGGAATATAAAACTGGACACATCAGTAGAGGTTCAAATCATAGAAAGTTAGAGTGTCAGTCCTCTTGTACCTAAGTCGGCATTGTGCTTTTTGTATTAAATTCGGATGCAATTTCTGTGTTTCATCGTCAATAAGAAGGTCCACGGTATACAGTAAACCTGAAGTGAAGCATCGGACTCTAAAACAGGATTTACAGGAGAGGTACAAATCATAGAATGTTAGAGTGTCAGTCCTCATGTAGCTAAGTCGGCATTGTGCCTTTTGTATTAAATTCGGATGCAATTTCTGTGTTTCATCGTCAATAAGAAGGACCAAGGGATACAGTAAATCTGAAGTGAAGCATCGGAAACAAAAACTGGACTCACGGGATAGGTTGAAATCATATAAATATTGAGTGTCACTCCTCTTGTACTTAAGTCGGCACTGTGCCTTTTGTAATAAATTCGGATGCAATTTCTGTGCCTCATCGTCAATACGAAGGTTCAAGGTACACAGTAAACCTCAAGTGAAGCATCGGAATCTAAAACTGGGCTCAAAGGAGAGGTCCAAATCATTGAAAGTTAGAGTATCAGTCCTCTTGTACTTAAGTCGGCATTGTGCCTTTTGTTTTAAATTCGGATGCAATTTCTGTGTTTCATCGTCAATAAGAAGGTCCAAGGGAAACAGTAAACCTGAAGTGAGGCATCGGAATCTAAAACTGGACTCACAGGAGAGGTTCAAATCATAGAAAGTTAGAGTGTCAGTCCTGTTGTACTTAAGTCGTCATTGTGATTTTTGTATTAAATTCGCATGCAATTTCTGTGTTACATCGTCAATAAGAAGGTCCAAGGGATACAGTAAACCTGAAGTGAAGCATCGGAATCTAAATCTGGACTCACAGGACAGGATCAAATCATAGAAAGTCAGAGTGTTAGTCCTCTCGTACTTGAGTCGGCATTGTGCCTTTTGTCTTAAATTCGGATGCAATTTCTGTGTTTCATCGTCAATAAGAAGGTACAACGGATACAGTAAACCTGAAGTGAAGCATCGGAATCTAAAACTGGGCTCAAAGGAGAGGTCCAAATCATTGAAAGTTAGAGTGTCAGTCCTCTTGTACTTAAGTCGGCATTGTGCCTTTTGTTTTAAATTCGGATGCAAGTTCTGTGTTTCATCGTCAATAAGCAGGTCCAAGGGAAAAAGTAAACCTGAAGTGAAGCATCGGAATCTAAAACTTTACTCACAGGAGAGGTTCAAATCATAGAATGTTAGAGTGTCAGTCCTCTTGTACTTAAGTCGGCATTGTGCCTTTTGTATTAAATTCGGATGCAATTTCTGTGTTTCATCGCCAATAAGAAGGTCCAAGGGATACAGTAAACCTACAGTGAAGCATCGGAATCTAACTGGACTCACAGGAGAGGTTCAAATCATAGAAAGTTAGAGTCTCAGTCCTGTTGTACTTAAGGCGGCATTGTGATTTTTGTATTAAATTCGGATGCAATTTCTGTGTTTCATCGTCAATAAGATGGTCCAAGGGATACAGTAAACCTGAAGTGAAGCATCGGAATCTAAAACTGGACTCACAGGAGAGGTTCAAATCATAGAAAGCTAGAGTGTCAGTCCTCCTGTACGTTAGTCGGCATTGTGCTATTTGTATTAAATTCGGATGCAATTTCTGTGTTGCATCGTCAATAGGAAGGTCCAAGTTATACAGTAAACCTGAAGTGAAGCATTAGAATCTAAAACTGGACTCACAAGAGAGGTTCAAATCATAGAAAGCTAGAGTGTCAGTCCTCTTGTACTTAAGTCGGCATTGTGCAATTTGTATTAAATTCGGATTCAATTTCTGTGTTTCATCGTCAATAAGAAGGTCCAAGGTATACAGTAAACCTGAAGTGAAGCTTAGGAATCTAAAACAGGACTCACAGGAGAGGTTCAAATCATAGAAAGTTAGAGTGTGAGTCCTCTTGTACTTAAGTCGGCATTGTGCATTTGTATCAAATTCGGATGCAATTTCTGTGTTTCACCGTCAATAAGAAGGTTTAAGGGATACTGTAAACCGGAAGTGAGTCATCGGAATGTAAAACTGGACTCACAGGAGAGGTTCAAATCATAGAAAGTTAGAGTGTCAGTCCTCTTGTACCTAAGTCGGCATTGTGCCTTTTGTAATAAATTCGGATGCAATTTCTGTGTTTCATCGCCAATAAGAAGGTCCAAGGGATACAGTAAACCTACAGTGAAGCATCGGAATCTAACTGGACTCACAGGAGAGGTTCAAATCATAGAAAGTTAGAGTCTCAGTCCTGTTGTACTTAAGGCGGCATTGTGATTTTTGTATTAAATTCGGATGCAATTTCTGTGCTTCGTCGTCAATAAGAAGGTTCAAGGTACACAGTAAACCTCAAGTGAAGCAACGGAATCTAAAACTGGGCTCAAAGGAGAGGTCCAAATCATTGAAAGTTAGAGTGTCAGTCCTCTTGTACTAAAGTCGGCATTGTGCCTTTTGTTTTAAATTCCGATGCAATTTCTGTGTTTCATCGTCAATAAGAAGGTCCAAGGGAAAAAGTAAACCTGAAGTGAAGCATCGGAATCTAAAACTGGACTCACAGGAGATGTTCAATTCATAGAATGTTAGAGTGTCAGTCCTCTTGTACTTAAATCGGCATTGTGCCTTTTGTATTAAATTCGGATGCAATTTCTGTGTTGCATCGTCAATAAGAAGGTCCAAGGGATACAGTAAACCTGAAGTGAAGCATCGGAATCTAAAACTGGACTCACAGGAGAGGTTCAAATCATAGAAAGCTAGAGTGTCAGTCCTCCTGTACGTAAGTCGGCATTGTGCCATTTGTATTAAATTCGGATTCAATTTCTGTGTTTCATCGTCAATAAGAAGGTCCAAGGTATACAGTAAACCTGAAGTGAAGCTTCGGAATCTGAAACAGGACTCACAGGGGAGGTTCAAATCATAGAAAGTTAGAGTGTCAGTCCTCTCGTACTTAAGTCGGCATTGTGCTTTTGTATTAAATTCGGATGCAATTTCTGTGTTTCATCGTCAATAAGAAGGTACAAGGGATACAGTAAACCTGAAGTGAAGCATCGGAATCTAAAACTGGACTCGCAGGAGAGGTTCAAATCATAGAAAGTTAGAGTGTAATTCCTCTTCTACTTAAGTCGGCAAGGTGCCATTTGTATTAAATTCGGATGCAATTTCTGTGTTTCATCGTCAATAAGAAGGTCCAAGGTATACAGTAAACCTGAAGTGAAGCATCGGAATTGAAAACAGGACTCACAAGAGAGGTTCAAATCATAGTAAGTTAGAGTGTCAGTCCTCTTGTACTTAAGTCGGCATTGTGCCTTTTGTATTAAATTCGGATGCAATTTCTGTCATTCATCGTCAATAAGAAAGTCCAAGGTATACAGTAAACCTCAAGTGAAGCATCGGAATCTAAAACTGGATTCACGGGATAGGTTGAAATCATAGATATTTTGAGTGTCACTCCTCTTGTTCTTAAGTCGACATTGTGCCTTTTGTAATAAATTCGGATGCAATTTCTGTTCTTCATCGTCAATAAGAAGGTTCAAGGTATACAGTAAACCTAAAGTGAAGCATCGGAATCTAAAACTGGGCTCAAAGGAGAGGTCAAAATCATTGAAAGTTAGAGTGTCAGTCCTCTTGTACTTAAGTCGGCATTGTGCCTTTTGTTTTAAATTCGGGTGCAATTTCTGTGTTTCATCGTCAATAAGAAGGTCCAAGGGAAAAAGTAAACATGAAGTGAAGCATCGGAATTTAAAACTGGACTCACAGGAGGGGTTTAAATCATAGAATGTTAGAGTGTCAGTCCTCTTGTACTTAAGTCGGCATTGTGCCTTTTGTATTAAATTCGGATGCAATTTCTGTGTTTCATCGCCAATAAGAACGTCCCAGGGATACAGTAAACCTGCAGTGAAGCATCGGAATCTAACTGGACTCAGAGAGGTTCAAATCATAGAAAGTTAGAGTGTCAGTCCTGTTGTACTTAAGTCGGCATTGTGATTTTTGTATTAAATTCGCATGCAATTTCTGTGTTACATCGTCAATAAGAAGGTCCAATTGATACAGTAAACGTGAAGTGAAGCATCGGAATCTAAAACTGGACTCACAGGACAGGTTCAAATCATAGAATGTCAGAGTGTTAGTCCTCTTGTACTTAAGTCGGCATTGTGCCTTTTGTATTAAATTAGGATGCAATATCTGTGTTTCATCGTCAATAAGAAGGTCCAAGGGAAACAGTAAACCTGAAGTGAAGCATCGGAATCTAAAACTGGACTCACAGGGGAGGTTCAAATCATAGAAAGTTAGAGTGTCAGTCCTCTTGTACTTGAGTCGGCTTTGTGCTTTTTGTATTAAATTCGGACGCAATTTCTGTGTTTCATCGTCAATAAGAAGGTACAAGGGATACAGTAAACCTGAAGTGAAGCATCGGAATCTAAAACTGGACTCACAGGAGAGGTGCAAAGCATAGAAAGTTAGAGTGTCATTCCTCTTGTACTTAAGTCGGCATTGTGCCATTTGTATTATATTCGGATGCACTTTCTGTGTTTCATCGTTAATAAGAAGGTCCAAGGTATACAGTTAACCTGAAGTGAAGCATCGGAATTTAAAACAGGACTCACAGGAGAGGTTCAAATCATAGAAAGTTAGAGTGTAAGACCTCTTGTAGTTAAGTCGGCATTGTGCCTTTCGTATTAAATTCGGATGCACTTTCTGTGCTTCAACGTCAAGAAGAAGGTTCAACGTATACCGTAAACCTCAAGTGAAGCATCGGAATCTAAAACTGGGCTCAAAGGAGAGGTCCAAATCATTGAAAGTTAGAGTGTCAGTCGTCTTGTACTTAAGTCGGCATTGTGCCTTTTGTTTTAAATTCGGATGCAATTTCTGTGTTTCATGGTCAATAAGAAGGTCCAAGGGAAACAGTAAACCTGAAGTGAAGCATCGGAATCTAAAACTGGACTCACAGGAGAGGATCAAATCATAGAATGTTAGAGTGTCAGTCCTCTTGTACTTAAGTCGGCATTGTGCCTTTTGTATTAAATTCGGATGCAATTTCTGTGTTTCAACGCCATTAAGATGGTCCAAGGGATGCAGTAAACCTGCAGTGAAGCATCGGAATCTAACTGGACTCACAGGAGAGGTTCAAATCATAGAAAGTTAGAGTGTCATTCCTGTTGTACTTAAGTCGGCATTGTGATTTTTGTATTAAATTCGCATGCAATATCTGTCTTACACTGTCAATAAGAAGGTCCAAGGGATACAGTAAACCTGAAGTGAAGCATCGGAATCTAAAACTGGACTCACAGGACAGGTTCAAATCATAGAAAATCAGAGTGTTAGTCGTCTTGTACTTAAGTCGGCATTGTGCCTTTTGTATTAAATTAGGATGCAATATCTGTGTTTCATCGTCAATAAGGAGGTCCAAGGGAAACAGTAAACCTGAAGTGAAGCATCGGAATCTAAAACTGGACTCACAGGGGAGGTTCAAATCATAGACAGTTAGAGTGTCAGTCCTCTTGCACTTGAGTCGGCATTGTGCCATTTGTATTATATTCGGATGCAATTTCTGTGTTTCATCGTCAATAAGAAAGTCCAAGGTATACAGTAAACCTGAAGTGAAGCATCGGAATCTATAACTGGACTCACAGGAGAGGTTCAAATCATAGAAAGTTAGAGTGTCAGTCCTCTTGTATTTAAGACGGCATTGTGCCTTTTGTATTAAATTCGGATGCAATTTCTGTGTTTTATCGTCAATAAGAAGGTCCAAAGGATACAGTAAACCTGAAATGAAGCATCGGAATCTAAAACTGGACTCACAGGAGAAGTTCAACTCATAGAAAGTTAGAGTGTCCGTCCTCTTGTACTTGAGTCGGCATTATGCCATTAGTATTAAATTCGGATGCAATTTCTGTGTTTCATCGTCAATAAGAAGGTCCAAGTTATACAGTAAACCTGAAGTGAAGCTTCGGAATATAAAACTGGACTCACAGTAGAGGTTCAAATCATAGAAAGTTAGAGGGTCAGTCCTCTTGTACCTAAGTCGGCATTGTGCCTTTTGTATTTTATTCGGATGCAATTTCTGTGTTTCATCGTCAATAAGAAGGTCCAAAGTATACAGTAAACATGAAGTGAAGCATCGGAAAGTAAAACAGGATTCATAGGAGAGGTTCAAATCATAGAAAGCTAGAGTGTCAGTCCTCATGTAACTCAGTCGGCATTGTGCCTTTTGTATTAAATTCGAATGCAATATCTGTGTTTCATCGTCAATAAGAAGGTCCAAGGTATACAGTAAACCTGAATTGAAGCATCGGAATGTAAAACTGGACTCGCAGGAGAGGTTCAAATCATAGAACGTTAGAGTGTCATTCCTCTTGTTTTTAAGTCGGCATTGTGCCTTTTGTATTCAATTAGGATGCAACTTCTTTGTTTCGTCGTCAACAAGAAGGACCAAGAGATACAGTAAATCTGAAGTGAAGCATCAGAAACTAAAACTGGACTCACGGGATGGATATAAATCATAGAAATTTAGAGTGTCAGTGCTCTTGTACTTAAGTCGGCATTGTGCCTTTTGTAATAAATTCGGATGCAATTTCTGTGCTTCATCGTCAATAAGAAGGTCCAAGGTATACAGTAAACCTCGAGTGAAGCACCGGAAACTAAAACTGGGCTCAAACGAGAGGTCCATATCATAGAAAGTTAGAGTGTCAGTAATCTTGTACTTACGTCGGCATTAAGCCTTTTGTATTAAATTCGGATGCAATTTCTGTGTTTCATCGTCAGTAAGAAGGACCAAGGGATACAGTAAACCTGAAGTGAAGCATCGGAATCTAAAACTGGACTCGCAGGAGAGGTTCAAATCATAGAGCGTTAGAGTGTCATTCCTCTTGTTTTTAAGTCGGCATTGTGCCTTTTGTATTCAATTAGGATGCAATTTCTGTGTTTAATCGTCAATAAGAAGGTCCAAGGGATACAGTAAACCTGCAGTGAAGCATCGGAATCTAAAACTGGACTCACAGGAGAGGTTCTAGTCATAGAAAGTTAGAGTGTCAGTCCTGTTGTACTTAAGTCGGCATTGTGCCTTTTGTATTACATTCGCATTCAATTTCCGTGTTTCATCGTCAATAAGAAGGTCCAAGGGATACACTAAACCTGCAGTGAAGCATCGGAATCTAACTGGACTCACAGGAGAGGTTCAAATCATAGAAAGTTAGAGTGTCATTCCTGTTGTACTTAAGTCGGCATTGTGATTTTTGTATTAAATTCGCATGCAATTTCTGTCTTACACCGTCAATAAGAAGGTCCAAGGGATACAGTAAACCTGAAGTGAAGCATCGGAATCTAAAACTGGACTCACAGGACAGGTTCAAATCATAGAAAGTCAGAGTGTTAGTCCTCTTGTACTTAAGTTGGCATTGTGCCTTTTGTATTAAATTAGGATGCAATATCTGTGTTTCATCGTCAATAAGGAGGTCCAAGGGGTACAGTAATCCTGAAGTGAAGCATCGGAATCTAAAACTGGACTCACAGGGGAGGTTCAAATCATAGAAAGTTAGAGTGTCAGTCCTCTCGCACTTGAGACGGCATTGTGCCTTTTGTATTAAATTCGGATGCAATTTCTGTGTTTCATCGTCAATAAGAAGGTCCAAGGTATACAGTAAACCTGAAGTGAACCATCGGAATTTAAAACAGGACTCACAGGAGACGTCCAAATCATAGAAAGTTAGAGTATCATTCCTCTTGTACTTAAGTCGGCATTGTGCCATTTGTATTAAATTCGGATGCAATTTCTGTGTTTCATCGTTAATAAGAAGGTCCAAGGTATACAGTAAACCTGAAGTGAAGCATCGGAATCTAAAACAGGATTCACAGGAGAGGTTCAAATCATAGAAAGTTAGAGTGTCAGTCCTCATGTACCTAAGTCGGCATTGTGCCTTTTGTATTAAATTAGGATGCAATATCTGTGTTTCATCGTCAATAAGAAGGTCCAAGGGAAACAGTAAACCTGAAGTGAAGCATCGGAATCTAAAACTGGACTCACAGGGGAGGTTCAAATCATAGAAAGTTAGAGTGTCTGTCCTCTTGTACTTAACTCGGCATTGTGCCTTTTGTATTAATTTCGGATGCAATTTCTGTGTTTCACCGCCAATAAGAAGGTGCAAGGGATACAGTAAACCTGCAGTGAAGCATCGGAATCTAACTAGACTGACAGGAGAGGTTCAAATCATAGAAAGTTAGAGTGTCAGTCCTCTTGTACTTAAGTCGGCATTGTGCCTTTTGTATTAAATTCGGATGCAATTTCTGTGTTTCATCGTCAATAAGAAGGTCCAAGGTATACAGTAAACCTGAAGTGAAGCAATGGAATTTAAAACAGGACTCACAGGAGAGGTTCAAATCGTAGAAAGTTAGAGTGTCAGTCCTCTTGTACTTAAGTCGGCATTGTGCCTTTTGTATTAAATTCGGATGCAATTTCTGTCTTTCATCGTCACTAAGAAAGTCCAAGGTATACAGTATACCTGAAGTGAAGCATCGGAATCTAAAACTGGGCTCACAGGAGAGGTTCAAATCATAGAAAGTTAGAGTGTCAGTCCTCTTGTACTTAAGTCGGCACTGTGCTATTGTATTAAATTCAGATGCAATTTCTGTGTTTCTTCGTCAATAAGAAGGTTTAAGGGATACAGTAAACCGGAAGTGAGTCATCGGAATCTAAAACTGGACTCACAGGAGAGGTTCAAATCATAGAAAGTTAGAGTGTCAGTCCTCTTGTACATAAGTCGGCATTGTGCCTTTTGTATTAAATTCGGATGCAATTTCAGTGTTTCATCGTCAATAAGAAGGTCCAAGGTATACAGTAAACCTGAAGTGAAGCATCGGAATCTGAAACTGGACTCACAGGAGAGGTTCAAATCATAGAAAGTTAAAGTGTCAGTCCGCTTCTACTTAGGTTGGCATTATGACTTTTGTATTGAAATCGGATGCAATTTCGGTGTTTCATCGTCAATAAGAAGGTCCAAGGGATACAGTAAACCTGCAGTGAAGCATCGGAATCTAAAACTGGACTCACAGGAGAGGTTCAAATCATAGAAAGTTAGAGTGTCAGGCCTCCTGTACTTAAGTCGGCATTGTGCCATTGGTATTAAATTCGGATGCAATTTCTGTGTTTCATCGTCAATAAGAAGGTCCAAGGTATACAGTAAACCTAAAGTGAAGCATCGGAATCTAAAACAGGACTCACAGGAGATGTTCAAATCATAGAAAGTTAGAGTGTCAGTCCTCTTGTACTTAAGTCGGCATTGTGCCTTTTGTATTAAATTAGGATGCAATATCTGTGTTTCATCGTCAATAAGGAGGTCCAAGGGAAACAGTAAACCTGAAGTGAAGCATCGGAATCTAAAACTGGACTCACAGGGGAGGTTCAAATCATAGAAAGTTAGAGTGTCAGTCCTCTCGCACTTGAGTCGGCATTGTGCCTTTTGTATTAAATTCGGATGCAATTTCTGTGTTTCATCGTCAATAAGAAGGTCCAAGGTATACAGTAAACCTGAAGTGAACCATCGGAATTTAAAACAGGACTCACAGGAGACGTCCAAATCATAGAAAGTTAGAGTATCATTCCTCTTGTACTGAAGTCGGCATTGTGCCATTTGTATTAAATTCGGATGCAATTTCTGTGTTTCATCGTTAATAAGAAGGTCCAAGGTATACAGTAAACCTGAAGTGAAGCATCGGAATCTAAAACAGGATTCACAGGAGAGGTTCAAATCATAGAAAGTTAGAGTGTCAGTCCTCATGTACCTAAGTCGGCATTGTGCCTTTTGTATTAAATTAGGATGCAATATCTGTGTTTCATCGTCAATAAGAAGGTCCAAGGGAAACAGTAAACCTGAAGTGAAGCATCGGAATCTAAAACTGGACTCACAGGGGAGGTTCAAATCATAGAAAGTTAGAGTGTCTGTCCTCTTGTACTTAACTCGGCATTGTGCCTTTTGTATTAGTTTCGGATGCAGTTTCTGTGTTTCACCGCCAATAAGAAGGTGCAAGGGATACAGTAAACCTGCAGTGAAGCATCGGAATCTAACTAGACTGACAGGAGAGGTTCAAATCATAGAAAGTTAGAGTGTCATTCCTGTTGTACTTAAGTCGGCATTGTGATTTTTGTATTAAATTCGCATGCAATTTCTGTTTTACACCGTCAATAAGAAGGTCCAAGGGATACAGTAAACCTGAAGAGAAGCATCGGAATGTAAAACTGGACTCACAGGACAGGTTCAAATCATAGAAGTCAGAGTGTTAGTCCTCTTGTACTTAAGTCGGCATTGTGCCTTTTGTATTAAATTAGGATGCAATATCTGTGTTTCATCGTCAATAAGGAGGTCCAAGGGAAACAGTAAACCTGAAATGAAGCATCGGAATCTAAAACTGGACTCACAGGGGAGGTTCAATCCATATAAAGTTAGGGTGTCAGTCCTCTTGCACTTGAGTCGGCATTGTGCCTTTTGTATTAATTTCGGATTCAATTTCTGTGTTTCATCGTCAATAAGAAGGTCCAAGGTATACAGTAAACCTGAAGTGAAGCAATGGAATTTAAAACAGGACTCACAGGAGAGGTTCAAATCGTAGAAAGTTAGAGTGTCAGTCCTCTTGTACTTAAGTCGGCATTGTGCCTTTTGTATTAAATTCGGATGCAATTTCTGTCTTTCATCGTCACTAAGAAAGTCCAAGGTATACAGTATACCTGAAGTGAAGCATCGGAATCTAAAACTGGGCTCACAGGAGAGGTTCAAATCATAGAAAGGTAGAGTGTCAGTCCTCTTGTACTTAAGTCGGCACTGTGCTATTGCATTAAATTCAGATGCAATTTCTGTGTTTCTTCGTCAATAAGAAGGTTTAAGGGATACAGTAAACCGGAAGTGAGTCATCGGAATCTAAAACTGGACTCACAGGAGAGGTTCAAATCATAGAAAGTTAGAGTGTCAGTCCTCTTGTACATAAGTCGGCATTGTGCCTTTTGTATTAAATTCGGATGCAATTTCAGTGTTTCATCGTCAATAAGAAGGTCCAAGGTATACAGTAAACCTGAAGTGAAGCATCGGAATCTGAAACTGGACTCGCAGGAGAGGTTCAAATCATAGAAAGTTAAAGTGTCAGTCCGCTTCTACTTAGGTTGGCATTATGACTTTTGTATTGAAATCGGATGCAATTTCGGTGTTTCATCGTCAATAAGAAGGTCCAAGGGATACAGTAAACCTGCAGTGAAGCATCGGAATCTAAAACTGGACTCACAGGAGAGGTTCAAATCATAGAAAGTTAGAGTGTCAGGCCTCCTGTACTTAAGTCGGCATTGTGCCATTGGTATTAAATTCGGATGCAATTTCTGTGTTTCATCGTCAATAAGAAGGTCCAAGGTATACAGTAAACCTAAAGTGAAGCATCGGAATCTAAAACAGGACTCACAGGAGATGTTCAAATCATAGAAAGTTAGAGTGTCAGTCCTCTTGTACTTAAGTCGGCATTGTGCCTTTTGTATTAAATTCGGATGTAATTTCGGTGTTTCATCGGCAATAAGAATGTCCAAGGTATACAGTAAACCTGAAGTGAAGCATCGGAATCCAACACTGGACTGATATGAGAGGTTCAAATCATAGAAAGTTAGAGTGTCTGTCCTCTTGTACCTAAGTCGGCATTGTGCCTCTTGTATTAAATTCGGATGCAATTTATTTGTTTCATCGTCAATAAGAAGGTCCAAGGTATACAGTAAACCTGAAGTGAAGCATCGGAATCTAAAACTGGACTCACAGGAGGGGTTCAGATCGTAGAAAGTTAGAGTGTCAGTCCTCGTGTACTTAAGGCGGCATTGTGCCTTTTGTATTAAATTCGGATGCAATTTCTGTGTTTTATCGTCAATAAGAAGGTCCAAAGGATACAGTAAACCTGAAGTGAAGCATCGGAATCTAAAACTGGACTCACAGGAGAGGTTCAAATCATTGAAAGTTAGTGTGTCCGTCCTCTTGTTCTTAAGTCGGCATTGTGCCATTAGTATTTATTTCGGATGCAATTTCTGTGTTCTATCGTCAATAAGAAGGTCCAAGGTATACAGTATACCTGAAGTGAAGCATCGGAATATAAAACTGGACACATCAGTAGAGGTTCAAATCATAGAAAGTTAGAGTGTCAGTCCTCTTGTACCTAAGTCGGCATTGTGCCTTTTGTATTAAATTCGGATGCAATTTCTGTGTTTCATCGTCAATAAGAAGGTCCAAGGTATACAGTAAACCTGAAGTGAAGCGTCGGAATCTAAAATAGGATTCACAGGATTGGTTCAAATCATAGTAAGTTAGAGTGTCAGTCCTCATGTACCTAAGTCGGCATTGTGCCTTATGTATTAAATTCGGATGCAATTTCTGTGTTTCATCGTCAATAAGAAGGACCAAGGGATACAGTAAATCTGAAGTGAAGCATCGGAATCTAAAACTGGACTCACGGGATAGGTTAAAATCATAGAAATTTAGAGTGTCACTCCTCATGTACTTAAGTCGGCATTGTGCCGTTTGTAATAAAATCGGATGCAATTTCTGTGCTTCATCGTCAATAAGAAGGTCCAAGGTATACAGTAAATCTCAAGTGAAGCATCGAAATCTAAAACTGGGCTCAAAGGAGAGGTCGAAATCATTGAAAGTTAGAGTGTCAGTCCTCTTGTACTTAAGTCGTCATTGTGTCTTTTGTATTAAATTCGGATGCAATTTCTGAGTTTTATCGTCATTACGAAGGTCCAAGGAATACAGTAAACCTGAAGTGATGCATCGGAACCTAAAACTGGACTCACAGGAGAGGTTCAAATCATAGAAAGTTAGAGTGTCAGTCCTCTTGTACTTAAGTCGGCATTGTGCCTTTTGTATTAAATTCGGATGCAATATCTGTGTTTCATCGTCAATAAGAAGGTCCAAAGTATACAGTAAACCTGAAGTGAAGCATCGGAATCTAAAACTGGACTCACAGGGGGGGTTCTAATAATGGGAAGTTATAGTGTCAGTCCTCTTGTACTTAAGTCGGCTATGTGCGTTTTGTATTAAATTCGGATGCAATTTCTGTGTTTCATCGTCAATAAGATGGTCCAAAGGATACAGTAAACCTGCAGTGAAGCATCGGAATCTAAAACTGGACTCTCAGGAGAGGTTCAAATCATAGAATGTTAGAGTGTCAGTCCTCGTGTACTTAAGTCGGCATTGTGCCTTTTGTATTAAGTTCGGATGCAATTTCTGTGTTTCATCGTCAATAAGAAGGTCCAAGGGATACAGTAAACCTGATGTGAAGCATCGGAATCTAAAACTGGACTCACAGGAGAGGTTCAAATCATAGAAAGCTAGAGTGTCAGTCCTCCTGTACTTAAGTCGGCATTGTGTTATTTGTATTAAATTCGGATGCTATTTCTGTGTTTCATCGTCAATAAGAAGGTCCAAGGTATTCAGTAAACCTGAAGTGAAGCATCGGAATCTAAAACTGGACTCAAAGGAGAGGTTCAAATCATAGTAAGTTAGAGTGTCAGTTCTCATGTACCTAAGTCGGCATTGTGCCTTTTGTATTAAATTCGGATGCAATATCTGTGTTTCATCGTCAATAAGAAGGTCCAAAGTATACAGTAAACCTGAAGTGAAGCATCGGAATCTAAAACTGGACTCACAGGGGGGGTTCAAATAATAGGAAGTTATAGTGTCAGTCCTCTTGTACTTAAGTCGGCTATGTGCGTTTTGTATTAAATTCGGATGCAATTTCTGTGTTTCATCGTCAATAAGATGGTCCAAAGGATACAGTAAACCTGCAGTGAAGCATCGGAATCTAAAACTGGACTCACAGGAGAGGTTCAAATCATAGAATGTTAGAGTGTCAGTCCTCGTGTACTTAAGTCGGCATTGTGCCTTTTGTATTAAGTTCGGATGCAATTTCTGTGTTTCATCGTCAATAAGAAGGTCCAAGGGATACAGTAAACCTGATGTGAAGCATCGGAATCTAAAACTGGACTCACAGGAGAGGTTCAAATCATAGAAATCTAGAGTGTCAGTCCTCCTGTACTTAAGTCGGCATTGTGTTATTTGTATTAAATTCGGATGCTATTTCTGTGTTTCATCGTCAATAAGAAGGTCCAAGGTATTCAGTAAACCTGAAGTGAAGCATCGGAATCTAAAACTGGGCTCAAAGGAGAGGTCGAAATCATTGAAAGTTAGAGTGTCAGTCCTCTTGTACTTAAGTCGTCATTGTGTCTTTTGTATTAAATTCGGATGCAATTTCAGAGTTTTATCGTCATTACGAAGGTCCAAGGAATACAGTAAATCTCAAGTGAAGCATCGGAATCTAAGACTGGGCTCAAAGGAGAGGTCCAAATCATTGAAAGTTAGAGTGTCAGTCCTCTTGTACTTAAGTCGGCATTGTGCCTTTTGTTTTAAATTCGGATGAAATTTCTGTGTTTCATCGTCAATAAGAAGATCCAAGGGAAACAGTAAACCTGAAGTGAAGCATCGGAATCTAAAACTGGACGCACAGGAGAGGTTCAAATCATAGAAAGTTAGAGTGTCAGTCCTCTTGTACTTAAGTCGGCATTGTGCCTTTTGTATTAAATTCGGATGCAATTTCTGTGTTTCAACGTCAATACGAAGGTCCAAGGGATACAGTTAAGCTGCAGTGAAGCATCGGAATCTAACTGGACTCACAGGACAGGTTCAAATCATAGAAAGTCTGAGTGTCAGTCCTGTTGTACTTAAGTCGGCATTGTGCCTTTTGTTTTAAATTCGGATGAAATTTCTGTGTTTCATCGTCAATAAGAAGGTCCAAGGGAAACAGTAAACCTGAAGTGAAGCATCGGAATCTAAAACTGGACTCATAGGAGAGGTTCAAATCATAGAAAGTTAGAGTGTCAGTCCTCTTGTACTTAAGTCGGCAATGTGCCATTTGTATTAAATTCGGATGCAATCCCAGTGTTTCATCGTCAATAAGAAGGTCCAAGGGATACAGTAAACCTGAAGTGAAGCATCGAAATGTAAAACAGGACTCACCGGAGAGGTTCAAATCATAGAAAGTTAGTGTGTCAGTCCTCTTGTACTTAAGTCGGCATTGTGACTTTTGCATTAAATTCGGATGCAATTTCTGTGTTTTATCATCAATAAGAAGGTTTAAGGGATACAGTAAACCTGCAGTGGGCATCGGAATCTAAAACTGGACTCACAGGAGAGGTTCAAAACATAGAAAGTTAGAGTGTCAGTCCTGTTGTACTTAAGTCGGCATTGTGCCTTTTGTATTAAATTCGCATGCAATTTCTGTGTTTCATCGTCAATAAGAAGGTCCAAGGGATACAGTAAACCTGAAGTGAAGCATCGGAATCTGAAACTGGACTCACAGGAGAGGTTCAAATCATAGAAAGTTAAAGTGTCAGTCCGCTTCTACTTAGGTTGGCATTATGACTTTTGTATTGAAATCGGATGCAATTTCGGTGTTTCATCGTCAATAAGAAGGTCCAAGGGATACAGTAAACCTGCAGTGAAGCATCGGAATCTAAAACTGGACTCACAGGAGAGGTTCAAATCATAGAAAGTTAGAGTGTCAGGCCTCCTGTACTTAAGTCGGCATTGTGCCATTGGTATTAAATTCGGATGCAATTTCTGTGTTTCATCGTCAATAAGAAGGTCCAAGGTATACAGTAAACCTAAAGTGAAGCATCGGAATCTAAAACAGGACTCACAGGAGATGTTCAAATCATAGAAAGTTAGAGTGTCAGTCCTCTTGTACTTAAGTCGGCATTGTGCCTTTTGTATTAAATTAGGATGCAATATCTGTGTTTCATCGTCAATAAGGAGGTCCAAGGGAAACAGTAAACCTGAAGTGAAGCATCGGAATCTAAAACTGGACTCACAGGGGAGGTTCAAATCATAGAAAGTTAGAGTGTCAGTCCTCTCGCACTTGAGTCGGCATTGTGCCTTTTGTATTAAATTCGGATGCAATTTCTGTGTTTCATCGTCAATAAGAAGGTCCAAGGTATACAGTAAACCTGAAGTGAACCATCGGAATTTAAAACAGGACTCACAGGAGACGTCCAAATCATAGAAAGTTAGAGTATCATTCCTCTTGTACTTAAGTCGGCATTGTGCCATTTGTATTAAATTCGGATGCAATTTCAGTGTTTCATCGTTAATAAGAAGGTCCAAGGTATACAGTAAACCTGAAGTGAAGCATCGGAATCTAAAACAGGATTCACAGGAGAGGTTCAAATCATAGAAAGTTAGAGTGTCAGTCCTCATGTACCTAAGTCGGCATTGTGCCTTTTGTATTAAATTAGGATGCAATATCTGTGTTTCATCGTCAATAAGAAGGTCCAAGGGAAACAGTAAACCTGAAGTGAAGCATCGGAATCTAAAACTGGACTCACAGGGGAGGTTCAAATCATAGAAAGTTAGAGTGTCTGTCCTCTTGTACTTAACTCGGCATTGTGCCTTTTGTATTAGTTTCGGATGCAATTTCTGTGTTTCACCGCCAATAAGAAGGTGCAAGGGATACAGTAAACCTGCAGTGAAGCATCGGAATCTAACTAGACTGACAGGAGAGGTTCAAATCATAGAAAGTTAGAGTGTCATTCCTGTTGTACTTAAGTCGGCATTGTGATTTTTGTATTAAATTCGCATGCAATTTCTGTTTTACACCGTCAATAAGAAGGTCCAAGGGATACAGTAAACCTGAAGAGAAGCATCGGAATGTAAAACTGGACTCACAGGACAGGTTCAAATCATAGAAGTCAGAGTGTTAGTCCTCTTGTACTTAAGTCGGCATTGTGCCTTTTGTATTAAATTAGGATGCAATATCTGCGTTTCATCGTCAATAAGGAGGTCCAAGGGAAACAGTAAACCTGAAATGAAGCATCGGAATCTAAAACTGGACTCACAGGGGAGGTTCAATCCATATAAAGTTAGGGTGTCAGTCCTCTTGCACTTGAGTCGGCATTGTGCCTTTTGTATTAATTTCGGATTCAATTTCTGTGTTTCATCGTCAATAAGAAGGTCCAAGGTATACAGTAAACCTGAAGTGAAGCAATGGAATTTAAAACAGGACTCACAGGAGAGGTTCAAATCGTAGAAAGTTAGAGTGTCAGTCCTCTTGTACTTAAGTCGGCATTGTGCCTTTTGTATTAAATTCGGATGCAATTTCTGTCTTTCATCGTCACTAAGAAAGTCCAAGGTATACAGTATACCTGAAGTGAAGCATCGGAATCTAAAACTGGGCTCACAGGAGAGGTTCAAATCATAGAAAGGTAGAGTGTCAGTCCTCTTGTACTTAAGTCGGCACTGTGCTATTGTATTAAATTCAGATGCAATTTCTGTGTTTCTTCGTCAATAAGAAGGTTTAAGGGATACAGTAAACCGGAAGTGAGTCATCGGAATCTAAAACTGGACTCACAGGAGAGGTTCAAATCATAGAAAGTTAGAGTGTCAGTCCTCTTGTACATAAGTCGGCATTGTGCCTTTTGTATTAAATTCGGATGCAATTTCAGTGTTTCATCGTCAATAAGAAGGTCCAAGGTATACAGTAAAGCTGAAGTGAAGCATCGGAATCTGAAACTGGACTCGCAGGAGAGGTTCAAATCATAGAAAGTTAAAGTGTCAGTCCGCTTCTACTTAGGTTGGCATTATGACTTTTGTATTGAAATCGGATGCAATTTCGGTGTTTCATCGGCAATAAGAATGTCCAAGGTATACAGTAAACCTGAAGTGAAGCATCGGAATCCAACACTGGACTGATATGAGAGGTTCAAATCATAGAAAGTTAGAGTGTCTGTCCTCTTGTACCTAAGTCGGCATTGTGCCTCTTGTATTAAATTCGGATGCAATTTATTTGTTTCATCGTCAATAAGAAGGTCCAAGGTATACAGTAAACCTGAAGTGAAGCATCGGAATCTAAAACTGGACTCACAGGAGGGGTTCAGATCGTAGAAAGTTAGAGTGTCAGTCCTCGTGTACTTAAGGCGGCATTGTGCCTTTTGTATTAAATTCGGATGCAATTTCTGTGTTTTATCGTCAATAAGAAGGTCCAAAGGATACAGTAAACCTGAAGTGAAGCATCGGAATCTAAAACTGGACTCACAGGAGAGGTTCAAATCATTGAAAGTTAGTGTGTCCGTCCTCTTGTTCTTAAGTCGGCATTGTGCCATTAGTATTTATTTCGGATGCAATTTCTGTGTTCTATCGTCAATAAGAAGGTCCAAGGTATACAGTATACCTGAAGTGAAGCATCGGAATATAAAACTGGACACATCAGTAGAGGTTCAAATCATAGAAAGTTAGAGTGTCAGTCCTCTTGTACCTAAGTCGGCATTGTGCCTTTTGTATTAAATTCGGATGCAATTTCTGTGTTTCATCGTCAATAAGAAGGTCCAAGGTATACAGTAAACCTGAAGTGAAGCGTCGGAATCTAAAATAGGATTCACAGGATTGGTTCAAATCATAGTAAGTTAGAGTGTCAGTCCTCATGTACCTAAGTCGGCATTGTGCCTTATGTATTAAATTCGGATGCAATTTCTGTGTTTCATCGTCAATAAGAAGGACCAAGGGATACAGTAAATCTGAAGTGAAGCATCGGAATCTAAAACTGGACTCACGGGATAGGTTAAAATCATAGAAATTTAGAGTGTCACTCCTCATGTACTTAAGTCGGCATTGTGCCGTTTGTAATAAAATCGGATGCAATTTCTGTGCTTCATCGTCAATAAGAAGGTCCAAGGTATACAGTAAATCTCAAGTGAAGCATCGAAATCTAAAACTGGGCTCAAAGGAGAGGTCGAAATCATTGAAAGTTAGAGTGTCAGTCCTCTTGTACTTAAGTCGTCATTGTGTCTTTTGTATTAAATTCGGATGCAATTTCTGAGTTTTATCGTCATTACGAAGGTCCAAGGAATACAGTAAACCTGAAGTGATGCATCGGAACCTAAAACTGGACTCACAGGAGAGGTTCAAATCATAGAAAGTTAGAGTGTCAGTCCTCTTGTACTTAAGTCGGCATTGTGCCTTTTGTATTAAATTCGGATGCAATATCTGTGTTTCATCGTCAATAAGAAGGTCCAAAGTATACAGTAAACCTGAAGTGAAGCATCGGAATCTAAAACTGGACTCACAGGGGGGGTTCTAATAATGGGAAGTTATAGTGTCAGTCCTCTTGTACTTAAGTCGGCTATGTGCGTTTTGTATTAAATTCGGATGCAATTTCTGTGTTTCATCGTCAATAAGATGGTCCAAAGGATACAGTAAACCTGCAGTGAAGCATCGGAATCTAAAACTGGACTCACAGGAGAGGTTCAAATCATAGAATGTTAGAGTGTCAGTCCTCGTGTACTTAAGTCGGCATTGTGCCTTTTGTATTAAGTTCGGATGCAATTTCTGTGTTTCATCGTCAATAAGAAGGTCCAAGGGATACAGTAAACCTGATGTGAAGCATCGGAATCTAAAACTGGACTCACAGGAGAGGTTCAAATCATAGAAAGCTAGAGTGTCAGTCCTCCTGTACTTAAGTCGGCATTGTGTTATTTGTATTAAATTCGGATGCTATTTCTGTGTTTCATCGTCAATAAGAAGGTCCAAGGTATTCAGTAAACCTGAAGTGAAGCATCGGAATCTAAAACTGGACTCAAAGGAGAGGTTCAAATCATAGTAAGTTAGAGTGTCAGTTCTCATGTACCTAAGTCGGCATTGTGCCTTTTGTATTAAATTCGGATGCAATATCTGTGTTTCATCGTCAATAAGAAGGTCCAAAGTATACAGTAAACCTGAAGTGAAGCATCGGAATCTAAAACTGGACTCACAGGGGGGGTTCAAATAATAGGAAGTTATAGTGTCAGTCCTCTTGTACTTAAGTCGGCTATGTGCGTTTTGTATTAAATTCGGATGCAATTTCTGTGTTTCATCGTCAATAAGATGGTCCAAAGGATACAGTAAACCTGCAGTGAAGCATCGGAATCTAAAACTGGACTCACAGGAGAGGTTCAAATCATTGAAAGTTAGTGTGTCCGTCCTCTTGTTCTTAAGTCGGCATTGTGCCATTAGTATTTATTTCGGATGCAATTTCTGTGTTCTATCGTCAATAAGAAGGTCCAAGGTATACAGTATACCTGAAGTGAAGCATCGGAATATAAAACTGGACACATCAGTAGAGGTTCAAATCATAGAAAGTTAGAGTGTCAGTCCTCTTGTACCTAAGTCGGCATTGTGCCTTTTGTATTAAATTCGGATGCAATTTCTGTGTTTCATCGTCAATAAGAAGGTCCAAGGTATACAGTAAACCTGAAGTGAAGCGTCGGAATCTAAAATAGGATTCACAGGATTGGTTCAAATCATAGTAAGTTAGAGTGTCAGTCCTCATGTACCTAAGTCGGCATTGTGCCTTATGTATTAAATTCGGATGCAATTTCTGTGTTTCATCGTCAATAAGAAGGACCAAGGGATACAGTAAATCTGAAGTGAAGCATCGGAATCTAAAACTGGACTCACGGGATAGGTTAAAATCATAGAAATTTAGAGTGTCACTCCTCATGTACTTAAGTCGGCATTGTGCCGTTTGTAATAAAATCGGATGCAATTTCTGTGCTTCATCGTCAATAAGAAGGTCCAAGGTGTACAGTGAATCTCAAGTGAAGCATCGAAATCTAAAACTGGGCTCAAAGGAGAGGTCGAAATCATTGAAAGTTAGAGTGTCAGTCCTCTTGTACTTAAGTCGTCATTGTGTCTTTTGTATTAAATTCGGATGCAATTTCTGAGTTTTATCGTCATTACGAAGGTCCAAGGAATACAGTAAACCTGAAGTGATGCATCGGAACCTAAAACTGGACTCACAGGAGAGGTTCAAATCATAGAAAGTTAGAGTGTCAGTCCTCTTGTACTTAAGTCGGCATTGTGCCTTTTGTATTAAATTCGGATGCAATATCTGTGTTTCATCGTCAATAAGAAGGTCCAAAGTATACAGTAAACCTGAAGTGAAGCATCGGAATCTAAAACTGGACTCACAGGGGGGGTTCTAATAGTGGGAAGTTATAGTGTCAGTCCACTTGTACTTAAGTCGGCTATGTGCGTTTTGTATTAAATTCGGATGCAATTTCTGTGTTTCATCGTCAATAAGATGGTCCAAAGGATACAGTAAACCTGCAGTGAAGCATCGGAATCTAAAACTGGACTCACAGGAGAGGTTCAAATCATAGAATGTTAGAGTGTCAGTCCTCGTGTACTTAAGTCGGCATTGTGCCTTTTGTATTAAGTTCGGATGCAATTTCTGTGTTTCATCGTCAATAAGAAGGTCCAAGGGATACAGTAAACCTGATGTGAAGCATCGGAATCTAAAACTGGACTCACAGGAGAGGTTCAAATCATAGAAAGCTAGAGTGTCAGTCCTCCTGTACTTAAGTCGGCATTGTGTTATTTGTATTAAATTCGGATGCTATTTCTGTGTTTCATCGTCAATAAGAAGGTCCAAGGTATTCAGTAAACCTGAAGTGAAGCATCGGAATCTAAAACTGGACTCAAAGGAGAGGTTCAAATCATAGTAAGTTAGAGTGTCAGTTCTCATGTACCTAAGTCGGCATTGTGCCTTTTGTATTAAATTCGGATGCAATATCTGTGTTTCATCGTCAATAAGAAGGTCCAAAGTATACAGTAAACCTGAAGTGAAGCATCGGAATCTAAAACTGGACTCACAGGGGGGGTTCAAATAATAGGAAGTTATAGTGTCAGTCCTCTTGTACTTAAGTCGGCTATGTGCGTTTTGTATTAAATTCGGATGCAATTTCTGTGTTTCATCGTCAATAAGATGGTCCAAAGGATACAGTAAACCTGCAGTGAAGCATCGGAATCTAAAACTGGACTCACAGGAGAGGTTCAAATCATAGAATGTTAGAGTGTCAGTCCTCGTGTACTTAAGTCGGCATTGTGCCTTTTGTATTAAGTTCGGATGCAATTTCTGTGTTTCATCGTCAATAAGAAGGTCCAAGGGATACAGTAAACCTGATGTGAAGCATCGGAATCTAAAACTGGACTCACAGGAGAGGTTCAAATCATAGAAATCTAGAGTGTCAGTCCTCCTGTACTTAAGTCGGCATTGTGTTATTTGTATTAAATTCGGATGCTATTTCTGTGTTTCATCGTCAATAAGAAGGTCCAAGGTATTCAGTAAACCTGAAGTGAAGCATCGGAATCTAAAACTGGGCTCAAAGGAGAGGTCGAAATCATTGAAAGTTAGAGTGTCAGTCCTCTTGTACTTAAGTCGTCATTGTGTCTTTTGTATTAAATTCGGATGCAATTTCAGAGTTTTATCGTCATTACGAAGGTCCAAGGAATACAGTAAATCTCAAGTGAAGCATCGGAATCTAAGACTGGGCTCAAAGGAGAGGTCCAAATCATTGAAAGTTAGAGTGTCAGTCCTCTTGTACTTAAGTCGGCATTGTGCCTTTTGTTTTAAATTCGGATGAAATTTCTGTGTTTCATCGTCAATAAGAAGATCCAAGGGAAACAGTAAACCTGAAGTGAAGCATCGGAATCTAAAACTGGACGCACAGGAGAGGTTCAAATCATAGAAAGTTAGAGTGTCAGTCCTCTTGTACTTAAGTCGGCATTGTGCCTTTTGTATTAAATTCGGATGCAATTTCTGTGTTTCAACGTCAATACGAAGGTCCAAGGGATACAGTTAAGCTGCAGTGAAGCATCGGAATCTAACTGGACTCACAGGACAGGTTCAAATCATAGAAAGTCTGAGTGTCAGTCCTGTTGTACTTAAGTCGGCATTGTGCCTTTTGTTTTAAATTCGGATGAAATTTCTGTGTTTCATCGTCAATAAGAAGGTCCAAGGGAAACAGTAAACCTGAAGTGAAGCATCGGAATCTAAAACTGGACTCATAGGAGAGGTTCAAATCATAGAAAGTTAGAGTGTCAGTCCTCTTGTACTTAAGTCGGCAATGTGCCATTTGTATTAAATTCGGATGCAATCCCAGTGTTTCATCGTCAATAAGAAGGTCCAAGGGATACAGTAAACCTGAAGTGAAGCATCGAAATGTAAAACAGGACTCACCGGAGAGGTTCAAATCATAGAAAGTTAGTGTGTCAGTCCTCTTGTACTTAAGTCGGCATTGTGACTTTTGCATTAAATTCGGATGCAATTTCTGTGTTTTATCATCAATAAGAAGGTTTAAGGGATACAGTAAACCTGCAGTGGGCATCGGAATCTAAAACTGGACTCACAGGAGAGGTTCAAAACATAGAAAGTTAGAGTGTCAGTCCTGTTGTACTTAAGTCGGCATTGTGCCTTTTGTATTAAATTCGCATGCAATTTCTGTGTTTCATCGTCAATAAGAAGGTCCAAGGGATACAGTAAACCTGAAGTGAAGCATCGGAATCTAAAACTGGACTCACAGGACAGGTTCAAATCATAGAAAGTTAGAGTGTTAGTCCTCTTGTACTTAAGTCGGCATTGTGCCTTTTGTATTAAATTAGGATGCAATTTCTGTGTTTCATCGTCAATAAGAAGGTCCAAGGTATACAGTAAACCTACAGTGAAGCATCGGTTTCTAAAACTTGTCTCACAGGAGAGGTTCAAATCATAGAAAGTTAGAGTGTCAGTCCTCTTGTACTTAAGTCGGCATTGTGCCGTTTGTATTAAATTCGGATGCAATTTCTGTGTTTCATCGTCAATAAGACGGTCCAAGGGATACAGTAAACCTGCAGTGAAGCATCGGAATGTAAAACTGGACTCAGAGGAGAGGATCAAAACATAGAAAGTTAGAGTGTCAGTCCTGTTGTACTTAAGTCGGAATTGTGCCTTTTGTATTAACTTCGGATGCAATTTCTGTGTTTCATCATCAATAAGAAGTTCCAAGGGATACAGTAAACCTGAAGTGAAGCATCGGAATCTAAAACTGGACTCACAGGAGAGGTTCAAATCATAGAAAGTTAGAGTGTCATTCCTCTTGTACTTAAGTCCTCATTGTGCAATTTGTATTAAATTCGGATGCAATTTCTGTGTTTCATCGTCAACAAGAAGGTCCAAGGTATACAGTAAAGCTGAAGTGAAGCATCGGAATCTAAAACTGGACTCACAGGAGAGGTTCAAATCATAGAAAGTTAGAGTATCAGTCCTCTTGTACTTAAGTCGGCATTGTGCCTTTTGTTGAATTCGGATGCAATTTCTGTGTTTCTTCGTCAATAAGAAGGTCCAATGTATACAGTAAACCTGAAGTGAGGCCCGGAATCTAAAACAGGACTCACAGGAGAGGTTCAAATCATAGAAAGTTAGACTGTCAGTGCTCTTGTACTTAAGTCGGCATTGTGCCTTATGTAATAAATTCGGATGAAATTTCTGTGGTTCATCGTCAATAAGAAGGTCCAAGGTATACAGTAAATCTGAAGTGAAACATCGGAATCCGTAACTGGACTCACAGGAGAGGTCCAAATCATTGAAAGTTAGAGTGTCCGTCCTCTTGTACTTACGTCGGCATTAAGCCTTTTGTATTAAATTCGGATGCAATTACTGTGTTTCATCGTCAGTAAGAAGGACCAAGGGATACAGTAAACCTGAAGTGAAACAGCGGAATCTAAAACTTTACTCACAGGAGAGGTTCAAATCATAGAAAGTTAGAGTGTCAGTCCTCTTGTACTTAAGTCGGCATTGTGTCTTTTTTATTAAATTCGGATGCAATTTCTGAGTTTCATCGTCATTAAGAAGGTCCAAGGAATACAGTAAACCTTAAGTGATGCATCGGAACGTAAAACTGGACTCACAGGAGAGGTTCAAATCATAGAAAGTTAGAGTGTCAGTCCTCTTGTACTTAAGTCGGCATTGTGCCTTTTATATTAAATTCGGATGCAATTTCTGTGTTTCATCGTCAATAAGAAGGTCCAAGGGAAACAGTAAACCTGAAGTGAAGCATCGGAATCCAAGACTGGACTCACAGGGGAGGTTCAAATCATAGAAACTTAGAGTGTCAGTCCTCTTGTACTTGAGTCAGCATTGTGCCTTTTGTTTTAAATTCGGATGAAATTTCTGTGTTTCATCGTCAATAAGAAGGTCCAAGGGAAACAGTAAACCTGAAGTGAAGCATCGGAATCTAAAACTGGACTCATAGGAGAGGTTCAAATCATAGAAAGTTAGAGTGTCAGTCCTCTTGTACTTAAGTCGGCATTGTGCCTTTTGTATTCAATTAGGATGCAATTTCTGTGTTTTATCATCAATAAGAAGGTTTAAGGGATACAGTAAACCTGCAGTGGGCATCGGAATCTAAAACTGGACTCACAGGAGAGGTTCAAAACATAGAAAGTTAGAGTGTCAGTCCTGTTGTACTTAAGTCGGCATTGTGCCTCTTGTATTAAATTCGCATGCAATTTCTGTGTTTCATCGTCACTAAGAAGGTCCAAGGGATACAGTAAACCTGAAGTGAAGCATCGGAATCTAAAACTGGACACACAGGACAGGTTCAAATCATAGAAAGTTAGAGTGTTGGTCCTCTTGTACTTAAGTCGGCATTGTGCCTTTTGTATTAAATTAGGATGCAATTTCTGTGTTTCATCGTCAATAAGAAGGTCCAAGGTATACAGTAAACCTGCAGTGAAGCATCGGTTTCTAAAACTTGTCTCACAGGAGAGGTTCAAATCATAGAAAGTTAGAGTGTCAGTCCTCTTGTACTTAAGTCGGCATTGTGCCGTTTGTATTAAATTCGGATGCAATTTCTGTGTTTCATCGTCAATAAGACGGTCCAAAGGATACAGTAAACCTGCAGTGAAGCATCGGAATGTAAAACTGGACTCAGAGGAGAGGTTCAAAACATAGAAAGTTAGAGTGTCAGTCCTGTTGTACTTAAGTCGGAATTGTGCCTTTTGTATTAACTTCGGATGCAATTTCTGTGTTTCATCGTCAATAAGAAGTTCCAAGGGATACAGTAAACCTGAAGTGAAGCATCGGAATCTAAAACTGGACTCACAGGAGAGGTTCAAATCATAGAAAGTTAGGGTGTCATTCCTCTTGTACTTAAGTCCTCATTGTGCTATTTGTATTAAATTCGGATGCAATTTCTGTGTTTCATCGTCAACAAGAAGGTCCAAGGTATACAGTAAACCTGAAGTGAAGCATCGGAATCTAAAACTGGACTCACAGGAGAGGTTCTAATCATAGAAAGTTAGAGTATCAGTCCTCTTGTACTTAAGTCGGCATTGTGCCTTTTGTTGAATTCGGATGAAATTTCTGTGTTTCTTCGTCAATAAGAAGGTCCAATGTATACAGTAAACCTGAAGTGAGGCCCTTAATCTAAAACAGGACTCACAGGAGAGGTTCAAATCATAGAAAGTTAGACTGTCAGTGCTCTTGTACTTAAGTCGGCATTGTGCCTTATGTAATAAATTCGGATGAAATTTCTGTGGTTCATCGTCAACAAGGAGGTCCAAGGTATACAGTAAATCTGAAGTGAAACATCGGAATCCGTAACTGGACTCACAGGAGAGGTCCAAATCATTGAAAGTTAGAGTGTCCGTCCTCTTGTACTTACGTCGGCATTAAGCCTTTTGTTTTAAATTCGGATGCAATTTCTGTGTTTCATCGTCAGTAAGAAGGACCAAGGGATACAGTAACCCTGAAGTGAAACAGCGGAATCTAAAACTGGACTCACAGGAGAGGTTCAAATCATAGAAAGTTAGAGTGTCAGTCTTCTTGTACTTAAGTCTGCATTGTGTCTTTTGTATTAAATTCGGATGCAATTTCTGAGTTTCATCGTCATTAAGAAGGTCCAAGGAATACAGTAAACCTTAAGTGATGCATCGGAACGTAAAACTGGACTCACAGGAGAGGTTCAAATCATAGAAAGTTAGAGTGTCAGTCCTCTTATACTTAAGTCGTCATTGTGCCTTTTATATTAAATTCGGATGCAATTTCTGTGTTTCATCGTCAATAAGAAGGTCCAAGGGAAACAGTAAACCTGAAGTGAAGCATCGGAACCCAAAACTGGACTCACAGGGGAGGTTCAAATCATAGAAACTTAGAGTGTCAGTCCTCTTGTACTTGAGTCGGCATTGTGCCTTTTGTTTTAAATTCGGATGCAATTTCTGTGTTTCATCGTCAATAAGAAGGTCCAAGGTAAATAGTAAACCTGAAGTGAAGCATCGGTATCTAGAACTGCACTCACAGGAGAGGTTCAAATCATAAATAGTTAGGGTGTCAGTCCTTTTGTACTTAAGTCGGCATTGTGCCTTTTGTATTAAATTCGTATGCAATTTCTGCGTTTCATCGTCAATAAGACGGTCCAAGGGATACAGTAAACCTGCAGTGAAGCATCGGAATCTAAAAATGGACTCACAGGAGAGGCTCAAATCATAGGAAGTTAGAGTGTCAGTCCTGTTGTACTTAAGTCGGCATTGTGCCTTTTGTATTAACTTCGGATGCAATTTCTATGTTTCATCGTAAAAAGAAGGTCCAAGGGATACAGTAAACCTGAAGTGAAGCATCGGAATCTAAAACTGGACTCACAGGAGAGGCTCAAATCATAGAAAGTTAGAGTGTCATTCCTCTTGTACTTAAGTCCTCATTGTGCAATTTGTATTAAATTCGGATGCAATTTCTGTGTTTCATCGTCAACAAGAAGGTGCAAGGTATACAGTAAACCTGAAGTGAAGCATCGGAATCTAAAACTGAACTCACAGGAGAGGTTCAAATCATAGAAAGTTAGAGTATCAGTCTTCTTGTACTTAAGTCGGCATTGTGCCTTTTGTTAAATTCGGATGCAATTTCTGTGTTTCATCGTCAATAAGAAGGTCCAATGTATACAGTAAACCTGAAGTGAGGCCCGGAATGTAAAACAGGACTCACAGGAGAGGCTCAAATCATAGAAAGTTAGACTGTCAGTGCTCTTGTACTTAAGTCGGCATTGTGCCTTATGTAATAAATTCGGATGAAATTTCTGTGGTTCATCGTCAATAAGAAGGTCCAAGGTATACAGTAAATCTGAAGTGAAACATCGGAATCCGTAACTGGACTCACAGGAGAGGTCCAAATCATTGAAAGTTAGAGTGTCCGTCCTCTTGTACTTACGTCGGCATTAAGCCTTTTGTATTAAATTCGGATGCAATTTCTGTGTTTCGTCGTCAGTAAGAAGGAACAAGGGATACAGTAAACCTGAAGTGAGGCATCGGAATCTAAAACTGGACTCACAGGAGTGGTTCAAATCATAGAAAGTTAGAGTGTCAGCCCTCTTGTACTTAAGTCGGCATTGTGTCTTTTGTATTAAATTCGGATGCAATTTCTGAGTTTCATCGTCATTAATAAGGTCCAAGGAAAACAGTAAACCTGAAGTGATGCATCGGAACGTAAAACTGGACTCACAGGAGAGGTTCAAATCATAGAAAGTTAGAGTGTCAGTCCTCTTGTACCTAAGTCGGCATTGTGCCTCTTGTATTAAATTCGGATGCAATTTATTTGTTTCATCGTCAATAAGAAGGTCCAAGGTATACAGTAAACCTGAAGTGAAGCATCGGAATCTAAAACTGGACTCACAGGAGGGGTTCAGATCGTAGAAAGTTAGAGTGTCAGTCCTCGTGTACTTAAGGCGGCATTGTGCCTTTTGTATTAAATTCGGATGCAATTTCTGTGTTTTATCGTCAATAAGAAGGTCCAAAGGATACAGTAAACCTGAAGTGAAGCATCGGAATCTAAAACTGGACTCACAGGAGAGGTTCAAATCATTGAAAGTTAGTGTGTCCGTCCTCTTGTTCTTAAGTCGGCATTGTGCCATTAGTATTTATTTCGGATGCAATTTCTGTGTTCTATCGTCAATAAGAAGGTCCAAGGTATACAGTATACCTGAAGTGAAGCATCGGAATATAAAACTGGACACATCAGTAGAGGTTCAAATCATAGAAAGTTAGAGTGTCAGTCCTCTTGTACCTAAGTCGGCATTGTGCCTTTTGTATTAAATTCGGATGCAATTTCTGTGTTTCATCGTCAATAAGAAGGTCCAAGGTATACAGTAAACCTGAAGTGAAGCGTCGGAATCTAAAATAGGATTCACAGGATTGGTTCAAATCATAGTAAGTTAGAGTGTCAGTCCTCATGTACCTAAGTCGGCATTGTGCCTTATGTATTAAATTCGGATGCAATTTCTGTGTTTCATCGTCAATAAGAAGGACCAAGGGATACAGTAAATCTGAAGTGAAGCATCGGAATCTAAAACTGGACTCACGGGATAGGTTAAAATCATAGAAATTTAGAGTGTCACTCCTCATGTACTTAAGTCGGCATTGTGCCGTTTGTAATAAAATCGGATGCAAATTCTGTGCTTCATCGTCAATAAGAAGGTCCAAGGTATACAGTAAATCTCAAGTGAAGCATCGAAATCTAAAACTGGGCTCAAAGGAGAGGTCGAAATCATTGAAAGTTAGAGTGTCAGTCCTCTTGTACTTAAGTCGTCATTGTGTCTTTTGTATTAAATTCGGATGCAATTTCTGAGTTTTATCGTCATTACGAAGGTCCAAGGAATACAGTAAACCTGAAGTGATGCATCGGAACCTAAAACTGGACTCACAGGAGAGGTTCAAATCATAGAAAGTTAGAGTGTCAGTCCTCTTGTACTTAAGTCGGCATTGTGCCTTTTGTATTAAATTCGGATGCAATATCTGTGTTTCATCGTCAATAAGAAGGTCCAAAGTATACAGTAAACCTGAAGTGAAGCATCGGAATCTAAAACTGGACTCACAGGGGGGGTTCTAATAATGGGAAGTTATAGTGTCAGTCCTCTTGTACTTAAGTCGGCTATGTGCGTTTTGTATTAAATTCGGATGCAATTTCTGTGTTTCATCGTCAATAAGATGGTCCAAAGGATACAGTAAACCTGCAGTGAAGCATCGGAATCTAAAACTGGACTCACAGGAGAGGTTCAAATCATAGAATGTTAGAGTGTCAGTCCTCGTGTACTTAAGTCGGCATTGTGCCTTTTGTATTAAGTTCGGATGCAATTTCTGTGTTTCATCGTCAATAAGAAGGTCCAAGGGATACAGTAAACCTGATGTGAAGCATCGGAATCTAAAACTGGACTCACAGGAGAGGTTCAAATCATAGAAAGCTAGAGTGTCAGTCCTCCTGTACTTAAGTCGGCATTGTGTTATTTGTATTAAATTCGGATGCTATTTCTGTGTTTCATCGTCAATAAGAAGGTCCAAGGTATTCAGTAAACCTGAAGTGAAGCATCGGAATCTAAAACTGGACTCAAAGGAGAGGTTCAAATCATAGTAAGTTAGAGTGTTAGTTCTCATGTACCTAAGTCGGCATTGTGCCTTTTGTATTAAATTCGGATGCAATATCTGTGTTTCATCGTCAATAAGAAGGTCCAAAGTATACAGTAAACCTGAAGTGAAGCATCGGAATCTAAAACTGGACTCACAGGGGGGGTTCAAATAATAGGAAGTTATAGTGTCAGTCCTCTTGTACTTAAGTCGGCTATGTGCGTTTTGTATTAAATTCGGATGCAATTTCTGTGTTTCATCGTCAATAAGATGGTCCAAAGGATACAGTAAACCTGCAGTGAAGCATCGGAATCTAAAACTGGACTCACAGGAGAGGTTCAAATCATTGAAAGTTAGTGTGTCCGTCCTCTTGTTCTTAAGTCGGCATTGTGCCATTAGTATTTATTTCGGATGCAATTTCTGTGTTCTATCGTCAATAAGAAGGTCCAAGGTATACAGTATACCTGAAGTGAAGCATCGGAATATAAAACTGGACACATCAGTAGAGGTTCAAATCATAGAAAGTTAGAGTGTCAGTCCTCTTGTACCTAAGTCGGCATTGTGCCTTTTGTATTAAATTCGGATGCAATTTCTGTGTTTCATCGTCAATAAGAAGGTCCAAGGTATACAGTAAACCTGAAGTGAAGCGTCGGAATCTAAAATAGGATTCACAGGATTGGTTCAAATCATAGTAAGTTAGAGTGTCAGTCCTCATGTACCTAAGTCGGCATTGTGCCTTATGTATTAAATTCGGATGCAATTTCTGTGTTTCATCGTCAATAAGAAGGACCAAGGGATACAGTAAATCTGAAGTGAAGCATCGGAATCTAAAACTGGACTCACGGGATAGGTTAAAATCATAGAAATTTAGAGTGTCACTCCTCATGTACTTAAGTCGGCATTGTGCCGTTTGTAATAAAATCGGATGCAATTTCTGTGCTTCATCGTCAATAAGAAGGTCCAAGGTATACAGTAAATCTCAAGTGAAGCATCGAAATCTAAAACTGGGCTCAAAGGAGAGGTCGAAATCATTGAAAGTTAGAGTGTCAGTCCTCTTGTACTTAAGTCGTCATTGTGTCTTTTGTATTAAATTCGGATGCAATTTCTGAGTTTTATCGTCATTACGAAGGTCCAAGGAATACAGTAAACCTGAAGTGATGCATCGGAACCTAAAACTGGACTCACAGGAGAGGTTCAAATCATAGAAAGTTAGAGTGTCAGTCCTCTTGTACTTAAGTCGGCATTGTGCCTTTTGTATTAAATTCGGATGCAATATCTGTGTTTCATCGTCAATAAGAAGGTCCAAAGTATACAGTAAACCTGAAGTGAAGCATCGGAATCTAAAACTGGACTCACAGGGGGGGTTCTAATAATGGGAAGTTATAGTGTCAGTCCTCTTGTACTTAAGTCGGCTATGTGCGTTTTGTATTAAATTCGGATGCAATTTCTGTGTTTCATCGTCAATAAGATGGTCCAAAGGATACAGTAAACCTGCAGTGAAGCATCGGAATCTAAAACTGGACTCACAGGAGAGGTTCAAATCATAGAATGTTAGAGTGTCAGTCCTCGTGTACTTAAGTCGGCATTGTGCCTTTTGTATTAAGTTCGGATGCAATTTCTGTGTTTCATCGTCAATAAGAAGGTCCAAGGGATACAGTAAACCTGATGTGAAGCATCGGAATCTAAAACTGGACTCACAGGAGAGGTTCAAATCATAGAAAGCTAGAGTGTCAGTCCTCCTGTACTTAAGTCGGCATTGTGTTATTTGTATTAAATTCGGATGCTATTTCTGTGTTTCATCGTCAATAAGAAGGTCCAAGGTATTCAGTAAACCTGAAGTGAAGCATCGGAATCTAAAACTGGACTCAAAGGAGAGGTTCAAATCATAGTAAGTTAGAGTGTCAGTTCTCATGTACCTAAGTCGGCATTGTGCCTTTTGTATTAAATTCGGATGCAATATCTGTGTTTCATCGTCAATAAGAAGGTCCAAAGTATACAGTAAACCTGAAGTGAAGCATCGGAATCTAAAACTGGACTCACAGGGGGGGTTCAAATAATAGGAAGTTATAGTGTCAGTCCTCTTGTACTTAAGTCGGCTATGTGCGTTTTGTATTAAATTCGGATGCAATTTCTGTGTTTCATCGTCAATAAGATGGTCCAAAGGATACAGTAAACCTGCAGTGAAGCATCGGAATCTAAAACTGGACTCACAGGAGAGGTTCAAATCATAGAATGTTAGAGTGTCAGTCCTCGTGTACTTAAGTCGGCATTGTGCCTTTTGTATTAAGTTCGGATGCAATTTCTGTGTTTCATCGTCAATAAGAAGGTCCAAGGGATACAGTAAACCTGATGTGAAGCATCGGAATCTAAAACTGGACTCACAGGAGAGGTTCAAATCATAGAAATCTAGAGTGTCAGTCCTCCTGTACTTAAGTCGGCATTGTGTTATTTGTATTAAATTCGGATGCTATTTCTGTGTTTCATCGTCAATAAGAAGGTCCAAGGTATTCAGTAAACCTGAAGTGAAGCATCGGAATCTAAAACTGGGCTCAAAGGAGAGGTCGAAATCATTGAAAGTTAGAGTGTCAGTCCTCTTGTACTTAAGTCGTCATTGTGTCTTTTGTATTAAATTCGGATGCAATTTCAGAGTTTTATCGTCATTACGAAGGTCCAAGGAATACAGTAAATCTCAAGTGAAGCATCGGAATCTAAGACTGGGCTCAAAGGAGAGGTCCAAATCATTGAAAGTTAGAGTGTCAGTCCTCTTGTACTTAAGTCGGCATTGTGCCTTTTGTTTTAAATTCGGATGAAATTTCTGTGTTTCATCGTCAATAAGAAGATCCAAGGGAAACAGTAAACCTGAAGTGAAGCATCGGAATCTAAAACTGGACGCACAGGAGAGGTTCAAATCATAGAAAGTTAGAGTGTCAGTCCTCTTGTACTTAAGTCGGCATTGTGCCTTTTGTATTAAATTCGGATGCAATTTCTGTGTTTCAACGTCAATACGAAGGTCCAAGGGATACAGTTAAGCTGCAGTGAAGCATCGGAATCTAACTGGACTCACAGGACAGGTTCAAATCATAGAAAGTCTGAGTGTCAGTCCTGTTGTACTTAAGTCGGCATTGTGCCTTTTGTTTTAAATTCGGATGAAATTTCTGTGTTTCATCGTCAATAAGAAGGTCCAAGGGAAACAGTAAACCTGAAGTGAAGCATCGGAATCTAAAACTGGACTCATAGGAGAGGTTCAAATCATAGAAAGTTAGAGTGTCAGTCCTCTTGTACTTAAGTCGGCAATGTGCCATTTGTATTAAATTCGGATGCAATCCCAGTGTTTCATCGTCAATAAGAAGGTCCAAGGGATACAGTAAACATGAAGTGAAGCATCGAAATGTAAAACAGGACTCACCGGAGAGGTTCAAATCATAGAAAGTTAGTGTGTCAGTCCTCTTGTACTTAAGTCGGCATTGTGACTTTTGCATTAAATTCGGATGCAATTTCTGTGTTTTATCATCAATAAGAAGGTTTAAGGGATACAGTAAACCTGCAGTGGGCATCGGAATCTAAAACTGGACTCACAGGAGAGGTTCAAAACATAGAAAGTTAGAGTGTCAGTCCTGTTGTACTTAAGTCGGCATTGTGCCTTTTGTATTAAATTCGCATGCAATTTCTGTGTTTCATCGTCAATAAGAAGGTCCAAGGGATACAGTAAACCTGAAGTGAAGCATCGGAATCTAAAACTGGACTCACAGGACAGGTTCAAATCATAGAAAGTTAGAGTGTTAGTCCTCTTGTACTTAAGTCGGCATTGTGCCTTTTGTATTAAATTAGGATGCAATTTCTGTGTTTCATCGTCAATAAGAAGGTCCAAGGTATACAGTAAACCTACAGTGAAGCATCGGTTTCTAAAACTTGTCTCACAGGAGAGGTTCAAATCATAGAAAGTTAGAGTGTCAGTCCTCTTGTACTTAAGTCGGCATTGTGCCGTTTGTATTAAATTCGGATGCAATTTCTGTGTTTCATCGTCAATAAGACGGTCCAAGGGATACAGTAAACCTGCAGTGAAGCATCGGAATGTAAAACTGGACTCAGAGGAGAGGATCAAAACATAGAAAGTTAGAGTGTCAGTCCTGTTGTACTTAAGTCGGAATTGTGCCTTTTGTATTAACTTCGGATGCAATTTCTGTGTTTCATCATCAATAAGAAGTTCCAAGGGATACAGTAAACCTGAAGTGAAGCATCGGAATCTAAAACTGGACTCACAGGAGAGGTTCAAATCATAGAAAGTTAGAGTGTCATTCCTCTTGTACTTAAGTCCTCATTGTGCAATTTGTATTAAATTCGGATGCAATTTCTGTGTTTCATCGTCAACAAGAAGGTCCAAGGTATACAGTAAAGCTGAAGTGAAGCATCGGAATCTAAAACTGGACTCACAGGAGAGGTTCAAATCATAGAAAGTTAGAGTATCAGTCCTCTTGTACTTAAGTCGGCATTGTGCCTTTTGTTGAATTCGGATGCAATTTCTGTGTTTCTTCGTCAATAAGAAGGTCCAATGTATACAGTAAACCTGAAGTGAGGCCCGGAATCTAAAACAGGACTCACAGGAGAGGTTCAAATCATAGAAAGTTAGACTGTCAGTGCTCTTGTACTTAAGTCGGCATTGTGCCTTATGTAATAAATTCGGATGAAATTTCTGTGGTTCATCGTCAATAAGAAGGTCCAAGGTATACAGTAAATCTGAAGTGAAACATCGGAATCCGTAACTGGACTCACAGGAGAGGTCCAAATCATTGAAAGTTAGAGTGTCCGTCCTCTTGTACTTACGTCGGCATTAAGCCTTTTGTATTAAATTCGGATGCAATTACTGTGTTTCATCGTCAGTAAGAAGGACCAAGGGATACAGTAAACCTGAAGTGAAACAGCGGAATCTAAAACTTTACTCACAGGAGAGGTTCAAATCATAGAAAGTTAGAGTGTCAGTCCTCTTGTACTTAAGTCGGCATTGTGTCTTTTTTATTAAATTCGGATGCAATTTCTGAGTTTCATCGTCATTAAGAAGGTCCAAGGAATACAGTAAACCTTAAGTGATGCATCGGAACGTAAAACTGGACTCACAGGAGAGGTTCAAATCATAGAAAGTTAGAGTGTCAGTCCTCTTGTACTTAAGTCGGCATTGTGCCTTTTATATTAAATTCGGATGCAATTTCTGTGTTTCATCGTCAATAAGAAGGTCCAAGGGAAACAGTAAACCTGAAGTGAAGCATCGGAATCCAAGACTGGACTCACAGGGGAGGTTCAAATCATAGAAACTTAGAGTGTCAGTCCTCTTGTACTTGAGTCAGCATTGTGCCTTTTGTTTTAAATTCGGATGAAATTTCTGTGTTTCATCGTCAATAAGAAGGTCCAAGGGAAACAGTAAACCTGAAGTGAAGCATCGGAATCTAAAACTGGACTCATAGGAGAGGTTCAAATCATAGAAAGTTAGAGTGTCAGTCCTCTTGTACTTAAGTCGGCATTGTGCCTTTTGTATTCAATTAGGATGCAATTTCTGTGTTTTATCATCAATAAGAAGGTTTAAGGGATACAGTAAACCTGCAGTGGGCATCGGAATCTAAAACTGGACTCACAGGAGAGGTTCAAAACATAGAAAGTTAGAGTGTCAGTCCTGTTGTACTTAAGTCGGCATTGTGCCTCTTGTATTAAATTCGCATGCAATTTCTGTGTTTCATCGTCACTAAGAAGGTCCAAGGGATACAGTAAACCTGAAGTGAAGCATCGGAATCTAAAACTGGACACACAGGACAGGTTCAAATCATAGAAAGTTAGAGTGTTGGTCCTCTTGTACTTAAGTCGGCATTGTGCCTTTTCTATTAAATTAGGATGCAATTTCTGTGTTTCATCGTCAATAAGAAGGTCCAAGGTATACAGTAAACCTGCAGTGAAGCATCGGTTTCTAAAACTTGTCTCACAGGAGAGGTTCAAATCATAGAAAGTTAGAGTGTCAGTCCTCTTGTACTTAAGTCGGCATTGTGCCGTTTGTATTAAATTCGGATGCAATTTCTGTGTTTCATCGTCAATAAGACGGTCCAAAGGATACAGTAAACCTGCAGTGAAGCATCGGAATGTAAAACTGGACTCAGAGGAGAGGTTCAAAACATAGAAAGTTAGAGTGTCAGTCCTGTTGTACTTAAGTCGGAATTGTGCCTTTTGTATTAACTTCGGATGCAATTTCTGTGTTTCATCGTCAATAAGAAGTTCCAAGGGATACAGTAAACCTGAAGTGAAGCATCGGAATCTAAAACTGGACTCACAGGAGAGGTTCAAATCATAGAAAGTTAGGGTGTCATTCCTCTTGTACTTATGTCCTCATTGTGCTATTTGTATTAAATTCGGATGCAATTTCTGTGTTTCATCGTCAACAAGAAGGTCCAAGGTATACAGTAAACCTGAAGTGAAGCATCGGAATCTAAAACTGGACTCACAGGAGAGGTTCTAATCATAGAAAGTTAGAGTATCAGTCCTCTTGTACTTAAGTCGGCATTGTGCCTTTTGTTGAATTCGGATGAAATTTCTGTGTTTCTTCGTCAATAAGAAGGTCCAATGTATACAGTAAACCTGAAGTGAGGCCCTTAATCTAAAACAGGACTCACAGGAGAGGTTCAAATCATAGAAAGTTAGACTGTCAGTGCTCTTGTACTTAAGTCGGCATTGTGCCTTATGTAATAAATTCGGATGAAATTTCTGTGGTTCATCGTCAACAAGGAGGTCCAAGGTATACAGTAAATCTGAAGTGAAACATCGGAATCCGTAACTGGACTCACAGGAGAGGTCCAAATCATTGAAAGTTAGAGTGTCCGTCCTCTTGTACTTACGTCGGCATTAAGCCTTTTGTTTTAAATTCGGATGCAATTTCTGTGTTTCATCGTCAGTAAGAAGGACCAAGGGATACAGTAACCCTGAAGTGAAACAGCGGAATCTAAAACTGGACTCACAGGAGAGGTTCAAATCATAGAAAGTTAGAGTGTCAGTCTTCTTGTACTTAAGTCTGCATTGTGTCTTTTGTATTAAATTCGGATGCAATTTCTGAGTTTCATCGTCATTAAGAAGGTCCAAGGAATACAGTAAACCTTAAGTGATGCATCGGAACGTAAAACTGGACTCACAGGAGAGGTTCAAATCATAGAAAGTAAGAGTGTCAGTCCTCTTATACTTAAGTCGTCATTGTGCCTTTTATATTAAATTCGGATGCAATTTCTGTGTTTCATCGTCAATAAGAAGGTCCAAGGGAAACAGTAAACCTGAAGTGAAGCATCGGAACCCAAAACTGGACTCACAGGGGAGGTTCAAATCATAGAAACTTAGAGTGTCAGTCCTCTTGTACTTGAGTCGGCATTGTGCCTTTTGTTTTAAATTCGGATGCAATTTCTGTGTTTCATCGTCAATAAGAAGGTCCAAGGTAAATAGTAAACCTGAAGTGAAGCATCGGTATCTAGAACTGCACTCACAGGAGAGGTTCAAATCATAAATAGTTAGGGTGTCAGTCCTTTTGTACTTAAGTCGGCATTGTGCCTTTTGTATTAAATTCGTATGCAATTTCTGCGTTTCATCGTCAATAAGACGGTCCAAGGGATACAGTAAACCTGCAGTGAAGCATCGGAATCTAAAAATGGACTCACAGGAGAGGCTCAAATCATAGGAAGTTAGAGTGTCAGTCCTGTTGTACTTAAGTCGGCATTGTGCCTTTTGTATTAACTTCGGATGCAATTTCTATGTTTCATCGTAAAAAGAAGGTCCAAGGGATACAGTAAACCTGAAGTGAAGCATCGGAATCTAAAACTGGACTCACAGGAGAGGCTCAAATCATAGAAAGTTAGAGTGTCATTCCTCTTGTACTTAAGTCCTCATTGTGCAATTTGTATTAAATTCGGATGCAATTTCTGTGTTTCATCGTCAACAAGAAGGTCCAAGGTATACAGTAAACCTGAAGTGAAGCATCGGAATCTAAAACTGAACTCACAGGAGAGGTTCAAATCATAGAAAGTTAGAGTATCAGTCTTCTTGTACTTAAGTCGGCATTGTGCCTTTTGTTAAATTCGGATGCAATTTCTGTGTTTCATCGTCAATAAGAAGGTCCAATGTATACAGTAAACCTGAAGTGAGGCCCGGAATGTAAAACAGGACTCACAGGAGAGGCTCAAATCATAGAAAGTTAGACTGTCAGTGCTCTTGTACTTAAGTCGGCATTGTGCCTTATGTAATAAATTCGGATGAAATTTCTGTGGTTCATCGTCAATAAGAAGGTCCAAGGTATACAGTAAATCTGAAGTGAAACATCGGAATCCGTAACTGGACTCACAGGAGAGGTCCAAATCATTGAAAGTTAGAGTGTCCGTCCTCTTGTACTTACGTCGGCATTAAGCCTTTTGTATTAAATTCGGATGCAATTTCTGTGTTTCATCGTCAGTAAGAAGGAACAAGGGATACAGTAAACCTGAAGTGAGGCATCGGAATCTAAAACTGGACTCACAGGAGTGGTTCAAATCATAGAAAGTTAGAGTGTCAGCCCTCTTGTACTTAAGTCGGCATTGTGTCTTTTGTATTAAATTCGGATGCAATTTCTGAGTTTCATCGTCATTAATAAGGTCCAAGGAAAACAGTAAACCTGAAGTGATGCATCGGAACGTAAAACTGGACTCACAGGAGAGGTTCAAATCATAGAAAGTTAGAGTGTCAGTCCTCTTGTACTTAAGTCGGCATTGTGCCTTTTATATTAAATTCGGATGCAATTTCTGTGTTTCATCGTCAATAAGAAGGTCCAAGGGATAAAGTAAACCTGAAGTGAAGCATCGGAATCTAAAACTGGACTCACAGGACAGGTTCAAATCATAGAAAGTTAAAGTGTTAGTCCTCTTGTACTTAAGTCGGCATTGTGCCATTTGTATTAAATTAGGATGCAATATCTGTGTTTCATCGTCAATAAGAAGGTCCAAGGGAAACAGTAAACCTGAAGTGAAGCATCGGAATCTAAAACTGGACTCACAGGGGAGGTTCAAATCATAGAAACTTAGAGTGTCAGTCCTCTTGTACTTGAGTCGGCATTGTGCCTTTTGTTTTATATTCGGATGCAATTTCTGTGTTTCATCGTCAATAAGAAGGTCCAAGGTAAATAGTAAACCTGAAATGAAGCATCGGTATCTACAACTGCACTCACAGGAGAGGTTCAAATCATAGAAAGTTAGGGTGTCAGTCCTTTTGTACTTAAGTCGGCATTGTGCCTTTTGTATTAAATTCGTATGCAATTTCTGTGTTTCATCGTCAATAAGACGGTCCAAGGGATACAGTAAACCTGCAGTGAAGCATCGGAATCTAAAACTGGACTCACAAGAGAGGTTCAAATCATAGGAAGTTAGAGTGTCAGTCCTGTTGTACTTAAGTCGGCATTGTGCCTTTTGTATTAACTTCGGAAGCAATTTCTGTGTTTCATCGTCAATAAGAAGGTCCAAGGTATACAGTAAACCTGAAGTGAAGCATCGGAATCTAAAACTGGACTCACAGGAGAGGTTCAAATCATAGAAAGTTAGAGGGTCAGTCCTCATGTACCTAAGTCGGCATTGTGCCTTTTGTATTAAATTCGGATGCAATTTCTGTGTTTCATCGTCAATACGAAGGTCCAAGGGATACAGTAAACCTACAGTGAAGCATCGGAATCTAACTGGACTCACAGGAGAGGTTCAAATCATAGAAAGTTAGAGTGTCAGTCCTGTTGTACTTAAGTCGGCATTGTGCCTTTTGTATTAATTTCGGATGCAATTTCTGTGTTTCATCGTCAATAAGAAGGACCAAGGTATACAGTAAACCTACAGTGAAGCATCGGAATCTAACTGGACTCACAGGAGAGGTTCAAATCATAGAAAGTTAGAGTGTCAGTCCTGTTGTACTTAAGTCGGCATTGTGCCTTTTGTATTAATTTCGGATGCAATTTCTGTGTTTCATCGTCAATAAGAAGGACCAAGGTATACAGTACACCTGAAGTGAAGCAACAGAATCTAAAATTGGACTCATAGGAGAGGTTCAAATCATAGAAAGTTAGAGTGTCAGTCCTCTTGTACTTAAGTCGGCATTGTGCCATTTGTATTAAATTCGGTTGCAATTCCAGTGTTTCATCGTCAATAAGAAGGTCCAAGGGATACAATAAACCTGAAGTGAAGCATCGAAATGTAAAACAGTACTCACCGGAGAGGTTCAAATCATAGAAAGTTAGTGTGTCAGTCCTCTTGTACTTAAGTCGGCATTGTGCCTTTTGCATTAAATTCGGATGCAATTTCTGTGCTTCATCGTCAGTAAGAAGGACCAAGGGGTACAGTAAACCTGAAGTGAAGCATCGGAATCTAAAACTGTACTCACAGGAGAGGTTCAAATCATAGAGAGTTAGAGTGTCATTCCTCTTGTACTTAAGTCGGTATTGTGCCTTTTGTATTCAATTAGGATGCAATTTCTTTGTTTTATCGTCAATAAGAAGTTTTATGGGATACAGTAAACCTGCAGTGAGGCATCGGAATCTAAAACTGGACTCACAGGAGAGGTTCAAATCATAGAAAGTTAGAGTGTTAGTCCTCTTGTACTTAAGTCGGCATTGTGCCTTTTGTATTAAATTAGGATGCAATTTCTGTGTTTCATCGTCAATAAGAAGGTCCAAGGGAAACAGTAAACCTGAAGTGAAGCATCGGAATCTAAAACTGGACTCACAGGGGAGGTTCAAATCATAGAAAGTTAGAGTGTCAGTCCTCTTGTACTTGAGTCGGCATTGTGCCTTTTGTATTAAATTAGGATGCAATTTCTGTGTTTCATCGTCAATAAGAAGGTCCAAGGGAAACAGTAAACCTGAAGTGAAGCATCGGAATCTAAAACTGGACTCACAGGGGAGGTTCAAATCATAGAAAGTTAGAGTGTCAGTCCTCTTGTACTTGAGTCGGCATTGTGCCATTTGTATTAAATTCGGATGCAATTTCTGTGTTTCAATGTCAATAAGAAGGTCCAAGGTATACAGTAAACCTGAAGTGAAGCATCGGTTTCTAAAACTTGTCTCACAGGAGTGGTTCAAATCATAGAAAGTTAGAGTGTCAGTCCTCTTGTACTTAAGTCGGCATTGTGTCTTTTGTATTAAATTCGGATGCAATTTCTGAGTTTCATCTTCATTAAGAAGGTCCAAGGAATACAGTAAACCTGAAGTGACGCATCGGAACGTAAAACTGGACTCACAGGAGAGGTTCAAATCATAGAAAGTTAGAGTGTCAATCCTCTTGTACTTGAGTCGGCATTGTGCCTTTTGTTTTAAATTCGGATGCAATTTCTGTGTTTCATCGTCAATAAGAAGGTCCAAGGTATATAGTAAACCAGAAGTGAAGCATCGGTAACTAGAACTGCACTCACAGGAGAGGTTCAAATCATAGAAAGTTAGGGTGTCAGTCCTCTTATACTTAAGTCGTCATTGTGCCTTTTATATTAAATTCGGATGCAATTTCTGTGTTTCATCGTCAATAAGAAGGTCCAAGGGAAACAGTAAACCTGAAGTGAAGCATCGGAATCCAAAACTGGACTCACAGGGGAGGTTCAAATCATAGAAACTTAGAGTGTCAGTCCTCTTGTACTTGAGTCGGCATTGTGCCTTTTGTTTTAAATTCGGATGCAATTTCTGTGTTTCATCGTCAATAAGAAGGTCCAAGGTAAATAGTAAACCTGAAGTGAAGCATCGGTATCTAGAACTGCACTCACAGGAGAGGTTCAAATCATAAATAGTTAGGGTGTCAGTCCTTTTGTACTTAAGTCGGCATTGTGCCTTTTGTATTAAATTCGTATGCAATTTCTGTGTTTCATCGTCAATAAGACGGTCCAAGGGATACAGTAAACCTGCAGTGAAGCATCGGAATTTAAAACTGGACTCACAGGAGAGGCTCAAATCATAGGAAGTTAGAGTGTCAGTCCTGTTGTACTTAAGTCGGCATTGTGCCTTTTGTATTAACTTCGGATGCAATTTCTATGTTTCATCGTAAAAAGAAGGTCCAAGGGATACAGTAAACCTGAAGTGAAGTATCGGAATCTAAAACTGGACTCACAGGAGAGGCTCAAATCATAGAAAGTTAGAGTGTCATTCCTCTTGTACTTAAGTCCTCATTGTGCAATTTGTATTAAATTCGGATGCAATTTCTGTGTTTCATCGTCAAAAAGAAGGTCCAAGGTATACAGTAAACCTGAAGTGAAGCATCGGAATCAAAAACTGAACTCACAGGAGAGGTTCAAATCATAGAAAGTTAGAGTATCAGTCCTCTTGTACTTAAGTCGGCATTGTGCCTTTTGTTAAATTCGGATGCAATTTCTGTGTTTCATCGTCAATAAGAAGGTCCAATGTATACAGTAAACCTGAAGTGAGGCCCGGAATCTAAAACAGGACTCACAGGAGAGGCTCAAATCATAGAAAGTTAGACTGTCAGTGCTCTTGTACTTAAGTCGGCATTGTGCCTTATGTAATAAATTCGGATGAAATTTCTGTGGTTCATCGTCAATAAGAAGGTCCAAGGTATACAGTAAATCTGAAGTGAAACATCGGAATCCGTAACTGGACTCACAGGAGAGGTCCAAATCATTGAAAGTTAGAGTGTTCGTCCTCTTGTACTTACGTCGGCATTAAGCCTTTTGTATTAAATTCGGATGCAATTTCTGTGTTTCATCGTCAGTAAGAAGGACCAAGGGATACAGTAAACCTGAAGTGAGGCATCGGAATCTAAAACTGGACTCACAGGAGTGGTTCAAATCATAGAAAGTTAGAGTGTCAGCCCTCTTGTACTTAAGTCGGCATTGTGTCTTTTGTATTAAATTCGGATGCAATTTCTGAGTTTCATCGTCATTAATAAGGTCCAAGGAATACAGTAAACCTGAAGTGATGCATCGGAACGTAAAACTGGACTCACAGGAGAGGTTCAAATCATAGAAAGTTAGAGTGTCAGTCCTCTTGTACTTAAGTCGGCATTGTGCCTTTTATATTAAATTCGGATGCAATTTCTGTGTTTCATCGTCAATAAGAAGGTCCAAGGGAAACAGTAAACCTGAAGTGAAGCATCGGAATCTACAACTGGACTCACAGGGGAGGTTCAAATCATAGAAAGTTAGAGTGTCAGTCCTCTTGTACTTGAGTCGGCATTGTGCCTTTTGTTTTATATTCGGATGCAATTTCTGTGTTTCATCGTCAGTAAGAAGGTCCAAGGTAAATAGTAAACCTGAAATGAAGCATCGGTATCTGGAACTGCACTCACAGGAGAGGTTCAAATCATAGAAAGTTAGGGTGTCAGTCCTTTTGTACTTAAGTCGGCATTGTGCCTTTTGTATTAAATTCGTATGCAATTTCTGTGTTTCATCGTCAATAAGACGGTCCAAGGGATACAGTAAACCTGCAGTGAAGCATCGGAATCTAAAACTGGACTCACAAGAGAGGTTCAAATCATAGGAAGTTAGAGTGTCAGTCCTGTTGTACTTAAGTCGGCATTGTGCCTTTTGTATTAACTTCGGATGCAATTTCTGTGTTTCATCGTCAATAAGAAGGTCCAAGGTATACAGTAAACCTGAAGTGAAGCATCGGAATCTAAAACTGGACTCACAGGAGAGGTTCAAATCATAGAAAGTTAGAGTGTCAGTCCTCATGTACCTAAGTCGGCATTGTGCCTTTTGTATTAAATTCGGATGCAATTTCTGTGTTTCATCGTCAATAAGAAGGACCAGGGGATACAGTAAATCTGAAGTGAAGCATCGGAAACTAAAACTGGACTCACGGGATAGGTTGAAATTATAGAAATTTAGAGTGTCACTCCTCTTGTACTTAAGTCGTCATTGTGGCTTTTGTAATTAATTCGGATGCAATTTCTGTGCTTCATCGTCAATAAGAAGGTCCAAGGTATACAGTAAATCTCAAGTGAAGCATCGGAATCTAAGACTGGGCTCAAAGGATAGGTCCAAATCATTGAAAGTTAGAGTGTCAGTCCTCTTGTACTTAAGTAGCCTTGTGCCTTTTGTTTTAAATTCGGATGCAATTTCTGTGTTTCACCGTCAATAAGAAGGTCCAAGGGAAACAGTAAACCTGAAGTGAAGCATCGGAATCTAAAACTGGACTCACAGGAGAGGTCAAATCATGGAATGTTAGAGTGTCAGTCCTCTTGTACTTAAGTCGGCATTGTGCCTTATGTAATAAATTCGGATGAAATTTCTGTGGTTCATCGTCAATAAGAAGGTCCAAGGTATACAGTAAATCTGAAGTGAAACATCGGAATCCGTAACTGGACTCACAGGAGAGGTCCAAATCATTGAAAGTTAGAGTGTCCGTCCTCTTGTACTTACGTCGGCATTAAGCCTTTTGTATTAAATTCGGATGCAATTTCTGTGTTTCATCGTCAGTAAGAAGGACCAAGGGATACAGTAAACCTGAAGTGAGGCATCGGAATCTAAAACTGGACTCACAGGAGTGGTTCAAATCATAGAAAGTTAGAGTGTCAGCCCTCTTGTACTTAAGTCGGCATTGTGTCTTTTGTATTAAATTCGGATGCAATTTCTGAGTTTCATCGTCATTAATAAGGTCCAAGGAATACAGTAAACCTGAAGTGATGCATCGGAACGTAAAACTGGACTCACAGGAGAGGTTCAAATCATAGAAAGTTAGAGTGTCAGTCCTCTTGTACTTAAGTCGGCATTGTGCCATTTGTATTAAATTAGGATGCAATATCTGTGTTTCATCGTCAATAAGAAGGTCCAAGGGAAACAGTAAACCTGAAGTGAAGCATCGGAATCTACAACTGGACTCACAGGGGAGGTTCAAATCATAGAAAGTTAGAGTGTCAGTCCTCTTGTACTTGAGTCGGCATTGTGCCTTTTGTTTTATATTCGGATGCAATTTCTGTGTTTCATCGTCAGTAAGAAGGTCCAAGGTAAATAGTAAACCTGAAATGAAGCATCGGTATCTAGAACTGCACTCACAGGAGAGGTTCAAATCATAGAAAGTTAGGGTGTCAGTCCTTTTGTACTTAAGTCGGCATTGTGCCTTTTGTATTAAATTCGTATGCAATTTCTGTGTTTCATCGTCAATAAGACGGTCCAAGGGATACAGTAAACCTGCAGTGAAGCATCGGAATCTAAAACTGGACTCACAAGAGAGGTTCAAATCATAGGAAGTTAGAGTGTCAGTCCTGTTGTACTTAAGTCGGCATTGTGCCTTTTGTATTAACTTCGGATGCAATTTCTGTGTTTCATCGTCAATAAGAAGGTCCAAGGTATACAGTAAACCTGAAGTGAAGCATCGGAATCTAAAACTGGACTCACAGGAGAGGTTCAAATCATAGAAAGTTAGAGTGTCAGTCCTCATGTACCTAAGTCGGCATTGTGCCTTTTGTATTAAATTCGGATGCAATTTCTGTGTTTCATCGTCAATAAGAAGGACCAGGGGATACAGTAAATCTGAAGTGAAGCATCGGAAACTAAAACTGGACTCACGGGATAGGTTGAAATTATAGAAATTTAGAGTGTCACTCCTCTTGTACTTAAGTCGTCATTGTGGCTTTTGTAATTAATTCGGATGCAATTTCTGTGCTTCATCGTCAATAAGAAGGTCCAAGGTATACAGTAAATCTCAAGTGAAGCATCGGAATCTAAGACTGGGCTCAAAGGATAGGTCCAAATCATTGAAAGTTAGAGTGTCAGTCCTCTTGTACTTAAGTAGCCTTGTGCCTTTTGTTTTAAATTCGGATGCAATTTCTGTGTTTCACCGTCAATAAGAAGGTCCAAGGGAAACAGTAAACCTGAAGTGAAGCATCGGAATCTAAAACTGGACTCACAGGAGAGGTCAAATCATAGAATGTTAGAGTGTCAGTCCTCTTGTACTTAAGTCGGCTTTGTGCCTTTTGTATTAAATTCAGATGCAATTTCTGTGTTTCAACGTCAATACGAAGGTCCAAGGGATACAGTAAACCTATAGTGAAGCATCGGAATCTAACTGGACTCACAGGAGAGGTTCAAATCATAGAAAGTTAGAGTGTCAGTCCTGTTGTACTTAAGTCGGCATTGTGCCTTTTGTATTAATTTCAGATGCAATTTCTGTGTTTCATCGTCAATAAGAAGGTCCATGGTATACAGTACACCTGAGGTGAAGCAACAGAATCTAAAATTGGACTCATAGGAGAGGTTCAAATCATAGAAAGTTAGAGTGTCAGTCCTCTTGTACTTAAGTCGGCATTGTGCCATTTGTATTAAATTCGGATGCAATTCCAGTGTTTCATCGTCAATAAGAAGGTCCAAGGGATACAATAAACCTGAAGTGAAGCATCGAAATGTAAAACAGGACTCACCGGAGAGGTTCAAATCATAGAAAGTTAGTGTGTCAGTCCTCTTGTACTTAAGTCGGCATTGTGCCTTTTGCATTAAATTCGGATGCAATTTCTGTGCTTCATCGTCAGTAAGAAGGACCAAGGGGTACAGTAAACCTGAAGTGAAGCATCGGAATCTAAAACTGTACTCACAGGAGAGGTTCAAATCATAGAAAGTTAGAGTGTCATTCCTCTTGTACTTAAGTCGGTATTGTGCCTTTTGTATTCAATTAGGATGCAATTTCTTTGTTTTATCGTCAATAAGAAGTTTTATGGGATACAGTAAACCTGCAGTGAGGCATCGGAATCTAAAACTGGACTCACAGGAGAGGTTCAAATCATAGAAAGTTAGAGTGTTAGTCCTCTTGTACTTAAGTCGGCATTGTGCCTTTTGTATTAAATTAGGATGCAATTTCTGTGTTTCATCGTCAATAAGAAGGTCCAAGGGAAACAGTAAACCTGAAGTGAAGCATCGGAATCTAAAACTGGACTCACAGGGGAGGTTCAAATCATAGAAAGTTAGAGTGTCAGTCCTCTTGTACTTGAGTAGGCATTGTGCCATTTGTATTAAATTCGGATGCAATTTCTGTGTTTAATCGTCAATAGGAAGGTCCAAGGTATACAGTAAACCTGAAGTGAAGCATCGGTTTCTAAAACTTGTCTCACAGGAGAGGTTCAAATCATAGAAAGTTAGAGTGTCAGTCCTCTTGTACTTAAGTCGGCATTGTGTCTTTTGTATTAAATTCGGATGCAATTTCTGAGTTTCATCGTCATTAAGAAGGTCCAAGGAATACAGTAAACCTGAAGTGATGCATCGGAACGTAAAACTGGACTCACAGGAGAGGTTCAAATCATAGAAAGTTAGAGTGTCAGTCCTCTTGTACTTAAGTCGGCATTGTGCCATTTGTATTAAATTAGGATGCAATATCTGTGTTTCATCGTCAATAAGAAGGTCCAAGGGAAACAGTAAACCTGAAGTGAAGCATCGGAATCTAAAACTGGACTCACAGGGGAGGTTCAAATCATAGAAAGTTAGAGTGTCAGTCCTCTTGTACTTGAGTCGGCATTGTGCCTTTTGTTTTAAATTCGGATGCAATTTCTGTGTTTCATCGTCAATAAGAAGGTCCAAGGTATATAGTAAACCAGAAGTGAAGCATCGGTATCTAGAACTGCACTCACAGGAGAGGTTCAAATCATAGAAAGTTAGGGTGTCAGTCCTTTTGTACTTAAGTCGGCATTGTGCCATTTGTATTAAATTCGTATGCAATTTCTGTGTTTCATCGTCAATAAGACGGTCCAAGGGATACAGTAAACCTGCAGTGAAGCATCGGAATCTAAAACTGGACTCACAGGAGAGGTTCAAATCATAGGAAGTTAGAGTGTCAGTCCTGCTGTACTTAAGTCGGCATTGTGCCTTTTGTATTAACTTCGGATGCAATTTCTGTGTTTCATCGTCAATAAGAAGGTCCAAGGGATACAGAAAACCTGAAGTGAAGCATCGGAATCTAAAACTGGACTCACAGGAGAGGTTCAAATCATAGAAAGTTAGAGTGTCAGTCCTCTTGTACTTAAGTCGGCATTGTGCCATTTGTATAAAATTCGGATGCAATTTCTGTGTTTCATCGCCAATACGAAGGTCCAAGGTGTACAGTAAACCTGAAGTGAAGCATCGGAATCTAAAAGTGGACTCACAGGAGAGGTTCAAATCATAGAAAGTTATAGTGTCAGTCCACTTGTACTTAAGTCGGCATTGTGCTATTTGTATTAAATTCGGATGCAATTTCTGTGTTTCATCGTCAATAAGAACGTCCAATATATACAGTAAACCTGAAGTGAAGCATCGGAATCTAAAACAGGACTCACGGGAGAGGTTCCAATCATAGAAAGTTAGAGTGTCAGTGCTCTTGTACTTAAGTCGGCATTGTGCCTTTTGTAATAAATTCGGATGCAATTTCTGTGGTTCATCGTCAATAAGAATTTCCAAGGTATACAGTAAACCTCAAGTGAAACATCGGAATCCGTAACTGGACTCACAGGAGTGGTCCGAATCATTGATAGTTAGAGTGTCCGTCCTCTTGTACTTAAGTCGGCATTGTGCCTTTTGTATTAAATTCGGATACAATTTCTGTGTTTCATCGTCAATAAGAAGGTCCAAAAGACACAGTAAACCTGAAGTGAAGCATCGGAATCTAAAACTGGACTCACAGGACAGGTTCAAATCATTGAAAGTTAGAGTGTCAGTCCTCTTGTACTTAAGTCGGCATTGTGCCTTTTGTATTAAATTCAGATGCAATTTCTGTGTTTCATCGTCAATACGACGGTCCAAGGGATTCAGTAAACCTGCAGTGAAGCATCGGAATCTAAAACTGGACTCACAAGAGAGATTCAAATCGTAGGAAGTTAGAGTGTCAGTCCTGTTGTACTTAAGTCGGCATTGTGCCTTTTGTATTTACTTCGGATGCAATTTCTGTGTTTCATCGTCAATAAGAAGGTCCAAGGGATACAGTAAACCTGAAGTGAAGCATCGGAATCTAAAACTGGACTCACAGGAGAGGTTCAAATCATAGAAAGCTAGAGTGTCAGTCCTCCTGTACTTAAGTCGGCATTGTGTTATTTGTATTAAATTCGGATGCAATTTCTGTGTTTCATCGTCAATAAGAAGGTCCAAGGTATACAGTAAACCTGAAGTGAAGCATCGGAATCTAAAACTGGACTCACAGGAGAGGTTCAAATCATAGAAAGTTAGAGTGTCAGTCCTCATGTACCTAAGTCGGCATTGTGCCTATTGTATTAAATTCGGATGCAATTTCTGTGTTTCATCGTCAATAAGAAGGACCAGGGGATACAGTAAATCTGAAGTGAAGCATCGGAAACTAAAACTGGACTCACGGGATAGGTTAAAATCATAGAAATTTAGAGTGTCACTCCTCTTGTACTTAAGTCGGCATTGTGGCTTTTGTAATTAATTCGGATGCAATTTCTGTGCTTCCTCGTCAATAAGAAGGTCCAAGGTATACAGTAAATCTCAAGTGAAGCATCGGAATCTAAGACTGGGCTCAAAGGATAGGTCCAAATCATTGAAAGTTAGAGTGTCAGTCCTCTTGTACTTAAGTCGGCATTGTGCCATTTGTATTAAATTCGGATGCAATTCCAGTGTTTCATCGTCAATAAGAAGGTCCAAGGGATACAGTAAACCTGAAGTGATGCATCGAAATGTAAAACAGGACTCACCGGAGAGGTTCAAATCATAGAAAGTTAGTGTGTCAGTCCTCTTGTACTTAAGTCGGCATTGTGCCTTTTGCATTAAATTCGGATGCAATTTCTGTGCTTCATCGTCAGTAACAAGGACCAAGGGGTACAGTAAACCTGAAGTGAAGCATCGGAATCTAAAACTGTACTCACAGGAGAGGTTCAAATCATAGAAAGTTAGAGTGTCATTCCTCTTGTACTTATGTCGGTATTGTGCCTTTTGTATTCAATTAGGATGCAATTTCTTTGTTTTATCGTCAATAAGAAGTTTTATGGGATACAGTAAACCTGCAGTGAGGCATCGGAATCTAAAACTGGACTCACAGGAGAGGTTCAAATCATAGAAAGTTAGAGTGTTAGTCCTCTTGTACTTAAGTCGGCATTTTGCCTTTTGTAGTAAATTAGGATGCAATTTCTGTGTTTCATCGTCAATAAGAAGGTCCAAGGGAAACAGTAAACCTGAAGTGAAGCATCGGAATCTAAAACTGGACTCACAGGGGAGGTTCAAATCATAGAAAGTTAGAGTGTCAGTCCTCTTGTACTTGAGTCGGCATTGTGCCATTTGTATTAAATTCGGATGCAATTTCTGTGTTTCAATGTCAATAAGAAGGTCCAAGGTATACAGTAAACCTGAAGTGAAGCATCGGTTTCTAAAACTTGTCTCACAGGAGTGGTTCAAATCATAGAAAGTTAGAGTGTCAGTCCTCTTGTACTTAAGTCGGCATTGTGTCTTTTGTATTAAATTCGGATGCAATTTCTGAGTTTCATCTTCATTAAGAAGGTCCAAGGAATACAGTAAACCTGAAGTGATGCATCGGAACGTAAAACTGGACTCACAGGAGAGGTTCAAATCATAGAAAGTTAGAGTGTCAGTCCTCTTGTACTTGAGTCGGCATTGTGCCTTTTGTTTTAAATTCGGATGCAATTTCTGTGTTTCATCGTCAATAAGAAGGTCCAAGGTATATAGTAAACCAGAAGTGAAGCATCGGTATCTAGAACTGCACTCACAGGAGAGGTTCAAATCATAGAAAGTTAGGGTGTCAGTCCTCTTATACTTAAGTCGTCATTGTGCCTTTTATATTAAATTCGGATGCAATTTCTGTGTTTCATCGTCAATAAGAAGGTCCAAGGGAAACAGTAAACCTGCAGTGAAGCATCGGAATTTAAAACTGGACTCACAGGAGAGGCTCAAATCATAGGAAGTTAGAGTGTCAGTCCTGTTGTACTTAAGTCGGCATTGTGCCTTTTGTATTAACTTCGGATGCAATTTCTATGTTTCATCGTAAAAAGAAGGTCCAAGGGATACAGTAAACCTGAAGTGAAGTATCGGAATCTAAAACTGGACTCACAGGAGAGGCTCAAATCATAGAAAGTTAGAGTGTCATTCCTCTTGTACTTAAGTCCTCATTGTGCAATTTGTATTAAATTCGGATGCAATTTCTGTGTTTCATCGTCAAAAAGAAGGTCCAAGGTATATAGTAAACCTGAAGTGAAGCATCGGAATCAAAAACTGAACTCACAGGAGAGGTTCAAATCATAGAAAGTTAGAGTATCAGTCCTCTTGTACTTAAGTCGGCATTGTGCCTTTTGTTAAATTCGGATGCAATTTCTGTGTTTCATCGTCAATAAGAAGGTCCAATGTATACAGTAAACCTGAAGTGAGGCCCGGAATCTAAAACAGGACTCACAGGAGAGGCTCAAATCATAGAAAGTTAGACTGTCAGTGCTCTTGTACTTAAGTCGGCATTGTGCCTTATGTAATAAATTCGGATGAAATTTCTGTGGTTCATCGTCAATAAGAAGGTCCAAGGTATACAGTAAATCTGAAGTGAAACATCGGAATCCGTAACTGGACTCACAGGGGAGGTCCAAATCATTGAAAGTTAGAGTGTCCGTCCTCTTGTACTTACGTCGGCATTAAGCCTTTTGTATTAAATTCGGATGCAATTTCTGTGTTTCATCGTCAGTAAGAAGGACCAAGGGATACAGTAAACCTGAAGTGAGGCATCGGAATCTAAAACTGGACTCACAGGAGTGGTTCAAATCATAGAAAGTTAGTGTCAGCCCTCTTGTACTTAAGTCGGCATTGTGCCATTTGTATTAAATTAGGATGCAATATCTGTGTTTCATCGTCAATAAGAAGGTCCAAGGGAAACAGTAAACCTGAAGTGAAGCATCGGAATCTACAACTGGACTCACAGGGGAGGTTCAAATCATAGAAAGTTAGAGTGTCAGTCCTCTTGTACTTGAGTCGGCATTGTGCCATTTGTATTAAATTAGGATGCAATATCTGTGTTTCATCGTCAATAAGAAGGTCCAAGGGAAACAGTAAACCTGAAGTGAAGCATCGGAATCTACAACTGGACTCACAGGGGAGGTTCAAATCATAGAAAGTTAGAGTGTCAGTCCTCTTGTACTTGAGTCGGCATTGTGCCTTTTGTTTTATATTCGGATGCAATTTCTGTGTTTCATCGTCAGTAAGAAGGTCCAAGGTAAATAGTAAACCTGAAATGAAGCATCGGTATCTAGAACTGCACTCACAGGAGAGGTTCAAATCATAGAAAGTTAGGGTGTCAGTCCTTTTGTACTTAAGTCGGCATTGTGCCTTTTGTATTAAATTCGTATGCAATTTCTGTGTTTCATCGTCAATAAGACGGTCCAAGGGATACAGTAAACCTGCAGTGAAGCATCGGAATCTAAAACTGGACTCACAAGAGAGGTTCAAATCATAGGAAGTTAGAGTGTCAGTCCCGTTGTACTTAAGTCGGCATTGTGCCTTTTGTATTAACTTCGGATGCAATTTCTGTGTTTCATCGTCAATAAGAAGGTCCAAGGTATACAGTAAACCTGAAGTGAAGCATCGGAATCTAAAACTGGACTCACAGGAGAGGTTCAAATCATAGAAAGTTAGAGTGTCAGTCCTCATGTACCTAAGTCGGCATTGTGCCTTTTGTATTAAATTCGGATGCAATTTCTTTGTTTCATCGTCAATAAGAAGGACCAGGGGATACAGTAAATCTGAAGTGAAGCATCGGAAACTAAAACTGGACTCACGGGATAGGTTGAAATTATAGAAATTTAGAGTGTCACTCCTCTTGTACTTAAGTCGTCATTGTGGCTTTTGTAATTAATTCGGATGCAATTTCTGTGCTTCATCGTCAATAAGAAGGTCCAAGGTATACAGTAAATCTCAAGTGAAGCATCGGAATCTAAGACTGGGCTCAAAGGATAGGTCCAAATCATTGAAAGTTAGAGTGTCAGTCCTCTTGTACTTAAGTAGCCTTGTGCCTTTTGTTTTAAATTCGGATGCAATTTCTGTGTTTCACCGTCAATAAGAAGGTCCAAGGGAAACAGTAAACCTGAAGTGAAGCATCGGAATCTAAAACTGGACTCACAGGAGAGGTCAAATCATAGAATGTTAGAGTGTCAGTCCTCTTGTACTTAAGTCGGCTTTGTGCCTTTTGTATTAAATTCGGATGCAATTTCTGTGTTTCAACGTCAATACGAAGGTCCAAGGGATACAGTAAACCTATAGTGAAGCATCGGAATCTAACTGGACTCACAGGAGAGGTTCAAATCATAGAAAGTTAGAGTGTCAGTCCTGTTGTACTTAAGTCGGCATTGTGCCTTTTGTATTAATTTCGGATGCAATTTCTGTGTTTCATCGTCAATAAGAAGGTCCAAGGTATACAGTACACCTGAAGTGAAGCAACAGAATCTAAAATTGGATTCATAGGAGAGGTTCAAATCATAGAAAGTTAGAGTGTCAGTCCTCTTGTACTTAAGTCGGCATTGTGCCATTTGTATTAAATTCGGATGCAATTCCAGTGTTTCATCGTCAATAAGAAGGTCCAAGGGATACAATAAACCTGAAGTGAAGCATCGAAATGTAAAACAGGACTCACCGGAGAGGTTCAAATCATAGAAAGTTAGTGTGTCAGTCCTCTTGTACTTAAGTCGGCATTGTGCCTTTTGCATTAAATTCGGATGCAATTTCTGTGCTTCATCGTCAGTAAGAAGGACCAAGGGGTACAGTAAACCTGAAGTGAAGCATCGGAATCTAAAACTGTACTCACAGGAGAGGTTCAAATCATAGAAAGTTAGAGTGTCATTCCTCTTGTACTTAAGTCGGTATTGTGCCTTTTGTATTCAATTAGGATGCAATTTCTTTGTTTTATCGTCAATAAGAAGTTTTATGGGATACAGTAAACCTGCAGTGAGGCATCGGAATCTAAAACTGGACTCACAGGAGAGGTTCAAATCATAGAAAGTTAGAGTGTTAGTCCTCTTGTACTTAAGTCGGCATTGTGCCTTTTGTATTAAATTAGGATGCAATTTCTGTGTTTCATCGTCAATAAGAAGGTCCAAGGGAAACAGTAAACCTGAAGTGAAGCATCGGAATCTAAAACTGGACTCACAGGGGAGGTTCAAATCATAGAAAGTTAGAGTGTCAGTCCTCTTGTACTTGAGTAGGCATTGTGCCATTTGTATTAAATTCGGATGCAATTTCTGTGTTTAATCGTCAATAAGAAGGTCCAAGGTATACAGTAAACCTGAAGTGAAGCATCGGTTTCTAAAACTTGTCTCACAGGAGAGGTTCAAATCATAGAAAGTTAGAGTGTCAGTCCTCTTGTACTTAAGTCGGCATTGTGTCTTTTGTATTAAATTCGGATGCAATTTCTGAGTTTCATCGTCATTAAGAAGGTCCAAGGAATACAGTAAACCTGAAGTGATGCATCGGAACGTAAAACTGGACTCACAGGAGAGGTTCAAATCATAGAAAGTTAGAGTGTCAGTCCTCTTGTACTTAAGTCGGCATTGTGCCATTTGTATTAAATTAGGATGCAATATCTGTGTTTCATCGTCAATAAGAAGGTCCAAGGGAAACAGTAAACCTGAAGTGAAGCATCGGAATCTAAAACTGGACTCACAGGGGAGGTTCAAATCATAGAAAGTTAGAGTGTCAGTCCTCTTGTACTTGAGTCGGCATTGTGCCTTTTGTTTTAAATTCGGATGCAATTTCTGTGTTTCATCGTCAATAAGAAGGTCCAAGGTACATAGTAAACCAGAAGTGAAGCATCGGTATCTAGAACTGCACTCACAGGAGAGGTTCAAATCATAGAAAGTTAGGGTGTCAGTCCTTTTGTACTTAAGTCGGCATTGTGCCTTTTGTATTAAATTCGTATGCAATTTCTGTGTTTCATCGTCAATAAGACGGTCCAAGGGATACAGTAAACCTGCAGTGAAGCATCGGAATCTAAAACTGGACTCACAGGAGAGGTTCAAATCATAGGAAGTTAGAGTGTCAGTCCTGCTGTACTTAAGTCGGCATTGTGCCTTTTGTATTAACTTCGGATGCAATTTCTGTGTTTCATCGTCAATAAGAAGGTCCAAGGGATACAGAAAACCTGAAGTGAAGCATCGGAATCTAAAACTGGACTCACAGGAGAGGTTCAAATCATAGAAAGTTAGAGTGTCAGTCCTCTTGTACTTAAGTCGGCATTGTGCCATTTGTATAAAATTCGGATGCAATTTCTGTGTTTCATCGCCAATACGAAGGTCCAAGGTGTACAGTAAACCTGAAGTGAAGCATCGGAATCTAAAAGTGGACTCACAGGAGAGGTTCAAATCATAGAAAGTTATAGTGTCAGTCCACTTGTACTTAAGTCGGCATTGTGCTATTTGTATTAAATTCGGATGCAATTTCTGTGTTTCATCGTCAATAAGAACGTCCAATATATACAGTAAACCTGAAGTGAAGCATCGGAATCTAAAACAGGACTCACGGGAGAGGTTCCAATCATAGAAAGTTAGAGTGTCAGTGCTCTTGTACTTAAGTCGGCATTGTGCCTTTTGTAATAAATTCGGATGCAATTTCTGTGGTTCATCGTCAATAAGAATTTCCAAGGTATACAGTAAACCTCAAGTGAAACATCGGAATCCGTAACTGGACTCACAGGAGTGGTCCGAATCATTGATAGTTAGAGTGTCCGTCCTCTTGTATTTAAGTCGGCATTGTGCCTTTTGTATTAAATTCGGATACAATTTCTGTGTTTCATCGTCAATAAGAAGGTCCAAAAGACACAGTAAACCTGAAGTGAAGCATCGGAATCTAAAACTGGACTCACAGGACAGGTTCAAATCATTGAAAGTTAGAGTGTCAGTCCTCTTGTACTTAAGTCGGCATTGTGCCTTTTGTATTAAATTCGGATGCAATTTCTGTGTTTCATCGTCAATACGACGGTCCAAGGGATTCAGTAAACCTGCAGTGAAGCATCGGAATCTAAAACTGGACTCACAAGAGAGATTCAAATCGTAGGAAGTTAGAGTGTCAGTCCTGTTGTACTTAAGTCGGCATTGTGCCTTTTGTATTTACTTCGGATGCAATTTCTGTGTTTCATCGTCAATAAGAAGGTCCAAGGGATACAGTAAACCTGAAGTGAAGCATCGGAATCTAAAACTGGACTCACAGGAGAGGTTCAAATCATAGAAAGCTAGAGTGTCAGTCCTCCTGTACTTAAGTCGGCATTGTGTTATTTGTATTAAATTCGGATGCAATTTCTGTGTTTCATCGTCAATAAGAAGGTCCAAGGTATACAGTAAACCTGAAGTGAAGCATCGGAATCTAAAACTGGACTCACAGGAGAGGTTCAAATCATAGAAAGTTAGAGTGTCAGTCCTCATGTACCTAAGTCGGCATTGTGCCTATTGTATTAAATTCGGATGCAATTTCTGTGTTTCATCGTCAATAAGAAGGACCAGGGGATACAGTAAATCTGAAGTGAAGCATCGGAAACTAAAACTGGACTCACGGGATAGGTTAAAATCATAGAAATTTAGAGTGTCACTCCTCTTGTACTTAAGTCGGCATTGTGGCTTTTGTAATTAATTCGGATGCAATTTCTGTGCTTCCTCGTCAATAAGAAGGTCCAAGGTATACAGTAAATCTCAAGTGAAGCATCGGAATCTAAGACTGGGCTCAAAGGATAGGTCCAAATCATTGAAAGTTAGAGTGTCAGTCCTCTTGTACTTAAGTCGGCATTGTGCCATTTGTATTAAATTCGGATGCAATTCCAGTGTTTCATCGTCAATAAGAAGGTCCAAGGGATACAGTAAACCTGAAGTGAAGCATCGAAATGTAAAACAGGACTCACCGGAGAGGTTCAAATCATAGAAAGGTAGTGTGTCAGTCCTCTTGTACTTAAGTCGGCATTGTGCCTTTTGCATTAAATTCGGATGCAATTTCTGTGCTTCATCGTCAGTAACAAGGACCAAGGGATACAGTAAACCAGAAGTGAAGCATCGGAAACTAAAACTGGACACACGGGAGAGGTTGAAATCATAGAAAGTTAGAGTGTCATTCCTCTTGTACTTAAGTCGGTATTGTGCCTTTTGTATTCAATTATGATGCAATTTTTTTTTTATCGTCAATAAGAAGTTTTATGGGATACAGTAAACCTGCAGTGAGGCATCGGAATCTAAACCTGGGATCACAGGAGAGGTTCAAATCATAGAAAGTTAGAGTGTTAGTCCTCTTGTACTTAAGTCGGCATTTTGCCTTTTGTATTAAATTAGGATGCAATTTCTGTGTTTCATCGTCAATAAGAAGGTCCAAGGGAAACAGTAAACCTGAAGTGAAGCATCGGAATCTAAAACTGGACTCACAGGGGAGGTTCAAATCATAGAAAGTTAGAGTGTCAATCCTCTTGTACTTGAGTCGGCATTGTGCCATTTGTATTAAATTCGGATGCAATTTCTGTGTTTCATCGTCAATAAGAAGGTCCAAGGTATACAGTAAACCTGAAGTGAAGCATCGGTTTCTAAAACTTGTCTCACAGGAGAGGTTCAAATCATAGAAAGTTAGAGTGTCAGTCCTCTTGTACTTAAGTCGGCATTGTGTCTTTTGTATTAAATTCGGATGCAATATCTGAGTCTCATCGTCATTAAGAAGGTCCTAGGAATACAGTAAACCTGAAGTGATGCATCGGAACGTAAAACTGGACTCACAGGAGAGGTTCAAATCATAGAAAGTTAGAGTGTCAGTCCTCTTGTACTTAAGTCGGCATTGTGCCATTTGTATTAAATTAGGATGCAATATCTGTGTTTCATCGTCAATAAGAAGGTCCAAGGGAAACAGTAAACCTGAAGTGAAGCATCGGAATCTAAAACTGGACTCACAGGGGAGGTTCAAATCATAGAAAGTTAGAGTGTCAGTGCTCTTGTACTTAAGTCGGCATTGTGCCTTTTGTAATAAATTCGGATGCAATTTCTGTGGTTCATCGTCAATAAGAATTTCCAAGGTATACAGTAAACCTCAAGTGAAACATCGGAATCCGTAACTGGACTCACAGGAGTGGTCCGAATCATTGATAGTTAGAGTGTCCGTCCTCTTGTACTTAAGTCGGCATTGTGCCTTTTGTATTAAATTCGGATGCAATTTCTGTGTTTCATCGTCAATAAGAAGGTCCAAGGGACACAGTAAACCTGAAGTGAAGCATCGGAATCTAAAACTGGACTCACAGGACAGGTTCAAATCATTGAAAGTTAGAGTGTCAGTCCTCTTGTACTTAAGTCGGCATTGTGGCTTTTGTATTAAATTCGGATGCAATTACTGTGTTTCATCGTCAATAAGAAGGTCCAAGGGAAGCAGTAAACCTAAAGTGAAACATCGGAATCCAAAACTGGACTCACAGGAGAGGTTCAAATCATAGAAAGTTAGAGTGTCAGTCCTCTTGTACTTAAGTCGGCATTGAGCCTTTTGTATAAAATTCGGATGCAATTTCTGTGTTTCATCGTCAATAAGAAGGTCCAAGGTATACAGTAAATCTGAAGCGAAGCATCGGAATCTAAAACTAGACTCACAGGAGAGGTTCAAATCATAGAAAGTTTGAGTGTCAGTCCTCTTGTACTTAAGTCGGCATTGTGCCTTTTGTATTAAATTCGGATGCAATTTCTGTGTTTCATCGTCAATAAGAAGGTCCAAGAGGTACAGTATACCTGCTGTGATGCTTCGGAATCTAAAACTGGATTCACAGGAGAGGTTCAAATCATAGAAAGTTAGAGTGTCAGTGCTCTTGTACTTAAGTCGGCATTTTGCCGTTGGTAATTATTTCGGATGCAATTTCTGTGGTTCTACGTCAATAAGAAGGTCCAAAGTATACAGTAAACCTGAAGTGAAACATCAGAATCCGTAACTGGACTCACAGGAGAGGTCCAAATCATTGAAAGTTAAAGTGTCCGTCCTCTTGTACTTAAGTCGGCATTGTGCCATTTGTATTATATTCGGATGCAATTTCTGTGTTTCATCGTCAATAAGAAGGTCCGAGGTATACAGTAAACCTGAAGTGTAGCATCGGTATCTATAACTGGACTTACAGGAGAGAATCAAATCATAGAAAGTTAGAGTGTCAGTCCTCTTGTACTTAAGTCGGCAATGTGCCTTTTGTATTAAATTCGGATGCAACTTCTTTGGTTCATCGTCAATAAGAAGGTCCAACGGATACAGTAAACCTGAAGTGAAGCATCCGAATCTAAAACTGGACTCACAGGACAGTTTCAAATCATAGAAAGTTAAAAAGTCAGTCCTCTTGTACTTAAGTCGGCATTGTGCCTTTTGTATTAAATTCGGTTGCAATTTCTGTGTTTCATCGTCAGTAAGAAGGTCCAAGGGAAGCAGTACACCTGAAGTGAAACATCGGAATCTAAAACTGGACTCACAGGAGAGGTTCAAATCATAGAAAGTTAGAGTGTCATTCCTCTTGTACTTAAGTCGGCATTGTGCCTTTTGTATTAATTTCGAATGCAATATCTGTGTTTCATCGTCAATAAGAAGGTTCAAGGTATACAGTAAACCTGAAGTGAAGCATCGGATTCTAAAACTGGACTCACAGGAGAGGTTCAAATCATAGAAAGTTAGAGTGTCAGTCCTCTTGTACTTAAGTCGGCATTGTGCCTTTTGTATTAAATTCAGATGCAATTTCTGTGTTGCATCGTCAATAAGAAGGTCCAAGAGATACAGTTAACCTGCTGTGATGCATCGGATACTAAAACTGGACTCACAGGAGAGGTTCAAATCATAGATAGTTAGAGTGACAGTCCTGTTGCACTTAAGTCGGCATTGTGCCTTTTGTATTAAATTCGGATGCAATTTCTGTGTTTCATCGTCAATAAGAAGCTCCAAGGGATACAGTAAACCTGAAATGAAACATCGGAATCTAAAACTGGCCTCACAGGAGAGGTTCAAATCATAGAAAGTTAGAGTGTCAGTCCTCTTGTACTTAAGTCGGCATTGTGCCATTTGGATTTATCTCTGATGCAATTTCTGTGTTTTATCGTCAATAAGAAGGTCCTAGGTATACAGTAAACCTGAAGAGAAGCATCGGAATCTAAAACTGGATTCACAGGAGTGGTTCAAATCATAGAAAGTTATAGTGTCAGTCCTCTTGTACTTATGTCGGCAGTGTGCCTTTTGTATTAAATTCGGATGCAATTTCTGTGTTTCATCGTCAACAAGAAGCTCCAAGGGATACAGTAAACCTGAAGTGAAGCGTCGGAATCTAAAACTGGACTCACAGGAGAGGTTCAAATCATAGAAAATTAGAGTGTCACTCCTCTTGTACATAAGTCTGCATTGTGCCTTTTGTATTAAATTCGGATGCAATTTCTGTGTTTCATCGTCAACAAGAAGCTCCAAGGGATACAGTAAACCTGAAGTGAAGCATCGGAATCTAAAACTGGACTCACAGGAGAAGTTCAAATCATAGAAAGTTAGAGTGTCAGTCCTCTTGTACTTAAGTCGGCATTGTGCCATTTGTATTAAATTCGGATGCAATTTCTGTGTTTCATCGTCAATAAGAAGGTCCTAGGTATACGGTAAACCTGAAGTGAAGCATCGGAATCTAAAACTGGATTCACAGGAGTGGTTCAAATCATAGAAAGTTAGAGTGTCAGTCCTCTTGTACTTAAGTCGGCATTGTGACTTTTGTGTTGCATTAGGATGCAATTTCTGTGTTTCATCGTCAATAAGAAGAACCAATGTATACAGTAAACCTGAAGTGAAGCATCGGAATCTATAACAGGACTCACAGGAGAGGTTCAAATCATAGAAAGTTATAGTGTCAGTCCTCTTGTACTTAAGTCGGCAGTGTGCCTTTTGTATTAAATTCGGATGCAATTTCTGTGTTTCATCGTCAATAAGAAGGACCAAGGGATACAGTAAACCTGAAGTGAAGCATCGGATACTAAAACTGGACTCATGGGAGAGGTTCAAATCATACAAAGTTACAGTGTCAGTGCTCTTGTACTTAAGTCGGCATTGTGCCTTTTGTAATAAATTCGGATGCAATTTCTGTGCTTCATCGTCAATAGGAAGGTGCAAGTTACACAGTAAAGGTGAAGTGAAACATCGGAATCCTTAACTGGACTCACAGGAGAGGTTTAAATCATAGAAAGTTAGAGTGTCAGTCCTCTTGTACTTATGTCGGCACTGTGCCTTTTGTATTAAATTCGGATGCAATTTCTGTGTTTCATCGTCAATAAGAAGGACCAAGGGATACAGTAAACCAGAAGTGAAGCATCGGAAACTAAAACTGGACACACGGGAGAGGTTGAAATCATAGAAAGTTAGAGTGTCAGTCCTCTTGTACTTACGTCGGCATTGTGCCTTTTGTAATAAATTCGGATGCAATTTCTGTGCTTCATCGTCAAAAAGAAGGTCCAAGGTATACAGTAAAGCTGATATGAAGCATCGGAATCTAAAACTGGACTCAAAGGAGAGGTCCAAATCATAGAAAGTTAGAGTGTCAGTCCTCCTGTACTTAAGTCGGCTTTGTGCCTTTTGTATTAAATTCGGATGCAATTTCTGTGTTTCATCGTCAATAAGAAGGTCCAAGGGAAACAGTAAACCTGAAGTGAGGCATCGGAATCTAAAACTGGACTCACAGGAGAGGTTCAAATCATAGAAAGTTAGAGTTTCAGTCCTCTTGTACTTATGTCGAGATTGTGCCTTTTGTATTAAATTCGAATGCAATTTCTGTGCTTCATCGTCAATAGGAAGGTCCAAGGTATACAGTAAACCTGAAGAGAAGCATCGGAATCTAAAACTGGACTCACAGGAAAGGTTCAAATAATAGAAAGTTAGAGTGTCACTCCTCTTGTACTTAAGTCTGCATTGTGCCTTTTGTATTAAATTCGGATGCAATTTCTGTGTTTCATCGTCAACAAGAAGCTCCAAGGGATACAGTAAACCTGAAGCAAAGCATCGGAATCTAAAACAGGACTCACAGGAGAGGTTCAAATCATAGAAAGTTAGAGTGTCAGTGCTCTTGTACCTAAGTCGGCATTGTGCCTTCTGTATTAAATTCGGATGCAATTTCTGTGTTTCATCGTCAATAAGAAGCTCCAAGGGATACAGTAAACCTCAAGTGAAGCATCGGAATCTAAAACTAGACGCACAGGAGAGGTTCAAATAATAGAAAGTTAGAGTGTCAGTCCTCCTGTACTTGTGTCGGCATTGTGCCTTTTGTATTAAATTAGGATGCAATTTCTGTGTTTCATCGTCAATAAGAAGGTCCAATGTATACAGTAAACCTGAAGTGAAGCATCGGAATCTAAAACAGGACTCACAGGAGAGGTTCAAATCATAGAAATTTAGAGTGTCAGTCCTCTTGTACTTAAGTCGGCATTGTGCCTTTTGTATTAAATTCGGATGCAATTTCTGTGTTTCATCGTCAATAAGAAGGTCCAAGGGACACAGTAAACCTGCAGTGAAGCATCGGAATCTAAAACTGGACTCACAGGAGAGATTCAAATCATAGAAAGTTAGAGTGTCAGTCCTCTTGTACTTATGTTGGCATTGTGCCCTTTGTATTAAATTCGGATGCAATTTCTGTGTTTCATCGTCAATAAGAAAGTCCAAGGGATACAGTAAACTTGAAGTGAAGCATCGGAATCAAAATTTGGACTCACAGAAGTGGTTCAAATCATAGAAAGTTAGAGTGTCAGTCCTCTTGTACCTAAGTCGGCATTGTGCTTTTTTGTATTAAATTCGGATGCAATTTCTGTGTTTCATCGTCAATAAGAAGGTCCAAGGTATACAGTAAACCTGAAGTGAAGCATCGGAATGTAAAACTGGACTCTTAAAAGAGGTTCTAATCATAGAAAGTTTGAATGTCAGTCCTCTTGTACTTAAGTCGGCATTGTGGCCTTTGTATTAAATTCGGATGCAATTTCTGTGTTTCATCGTCAATAATAAGGTCCAAGGGATACAGTAAACTTGAAGTGAAGCATCGGAATCAAAATCTGGACTGACAGAAGAGGTTCAAATCATAGAAAGTTAGAGTGTCAGTTCTCTTGTACCTAAGTCGGCATTGTGCTTTTTTGTATTAAATTCGGATGCAATTTCTGTGTTTCATCGTCAATAAGAAGGTCCAAGGTATACAGTAAACCTGAAGTGAAGCATCGGAATGTAAAACTGGACTCTTAAAAGAGGTTCTAATCATAGAAAGTTTGAATGTCAGTCCTCTTGTACTTAAGTCAGCATTGTGCTATTAGTATTAAATTCGGATGCAATTTCTGTGTTTCATCGTCAATAAGAAGGTCCAAGGTATACAGTAAACCTGAAGTGAGGCATCGGAATCTAAAACTGGACTCACAGAAGAGGTTCAAATCATAGAAATTTAGAGTGTCAGTCCTCTTTTACTTAAGTCGGCATTGTGCCTTTTGTATTAAATTCGGATGCAATTTCTGTGTTTCATCGTCAGTAAGAAGGTCCAAGGGATACAGTAATCCTGAAGTGAAGCATCGGAATCTAAAACTGGACTCACAGGAGAGGTTCAAAGCAAAGGAAGTTAGAGTGTCAGTCCTCTTGTATTTAAGTCGGCATTGTGCCTTTTGAATTAAATTCGAATGCAATTTCTGTCTTTCATCGTCAATAAGAAAGTCCAAGGGATACAGTAAACCTGAAGTGAAGCATCGGAATCTAAAAGTGGACTCACAGGAGAGGTTCAAATCATAGAAAGTTAGATTGTCAGTCCTCTTGTACTTAAGTCGGCATTGTGCTATTGTATTAAATTCAGATGCGATTTCTGTGTTTCTTCGTCAATAAGAAGGTCCAAGGGACACAGTAAACCTGCAGTAAAGCATCGGAACTAAAACTGGACTCACAGGAGAGATTCAAATCATAGAAAGTTAGAGTGTCAGTCCTCTTTTACTTACGTCGGCATTGTGCCTTTTGTAATAAATTCGGATGCAATTTCTGTGCTTCATCGTCAATAAGAAGGTCCAAGGTGTACAGTAAACCTAAAGTGAACCATCGGAATCTATAACTGGACTCACAGGAGAGGTTCAAATCATAGAAAGTTAGAGTGTCAGTCCTCTTGTACTTAAGTCGGCATTGTGCCTTTTGTATTGAATTCGGATGCAATTTCTGTGTTTCATCGTCAATAAGAAGGTTCAAGGTATACAGTAAACCTGAAGTGAAGCACCGGAATCTAAAACTGGACTCACAGGAGAGGTTCAAATCATAGAATGTTAGAGTGTCAGTACTCTTGTACTTAAGTCGGCATTGTGCCTTTTGTATTAAATTCGGATGCAATTTCTATGTTTCATCATCAATAAGAAGGCCCAAGAGACACAGTAAACCTGATGTGATGCATCGGAATCTAAAACTGGACTCACGGGAGAGGTTCAAATCATAGATAGTTAGAGTGTCAGTCCGGTTGTTCTTAAGTCTGCATTGTGCCTTTTGTATTCAATTCGGATGCAATTTCTGTGTTTCATCGTCAATAAGAAGCTCCAAGGGATACAGTAAACCTGAAGTGAAGCATCGGAATCTAAAACTAGACTCACAGGAGAGGTTCAAATAATAGAAAGTTAGAGTGTCAGTCCTCTTGTACTTAAGTCGGCATTGTGCCTTTTGTATTAAATTAGGATGCAATTTCTGTGTTTCATCGTCAATAAGAAGGTCCAATGTATACAGTAAACCAGAAGTGAAGCATCGGAATCTAAAACAGGACTCACAGGAGAGGTTCAAATCATAGAAAGTTAGAGTGTCAGTGCTCTTGTACTTAAGTCGGCATTGTGCCTTTTGTAATAAATTCGGATGCAATTTCTGTGGTTCATCGTCAACAAGAAGGTCCAAAGTATACAGTAAACCGGAAGTGAAATATCGGAATCCGTAACTCGACTCACAGGAGAGGTCCAAATCATTGAAAGTTAGAGTATCCGTCCTCATAAACTTAAGTCGGCATTGTGCCATTTGTATTATATGTGGATGCAATTTCTGTGTTTCATCGTCAATAAGAAGGTCCAAGGTATACAGTAAACCTGAAGTGAAGCATCGGAATCTATAACTGGACTCACAGGAGAGGTTCACATCATTGAAAGTTCGAGTGTCTGTCCACTTGTACTTAAGTCGGAATTGTGCCATATGTATTAAATTCGGATGCAATTTCTGTGTTTCATCGTCAATAAGATAGTCCAAGGGATACAGTAAACTTGAAGTGAAGCATCGGAATCAAAATCTGGACTCACAGAAGAGGTTCCAAACATAGACAGTTAGAGTGTCAGTCCTGTCGTACTTAAGTCAGCATTGTGCTCTTTTGTATTAAATTCGGATGCAATTTCTGTGTTTCATCGTCAATAAGAAGGTCCAAGTTATACAGTAAACCTGAAGTGAAGCATCGGAATGTAAAACTGGACTCTTAAAAGAGGTTCTAATCATAGAAAGTTTGAGTGTCAGTCCTCTTGTACTTAAGTCGGTATTGTGCCCTTTGTATTAAATTCGGATGCAATTTCTGTGTTTCATCGTCAATAAGAAGGTCCAAGGGATACAGTAAACTTGAAGTGAAGCATCGGAATCAAAATCTGGACTCACAGAAGAGGTTCAAATCATAGAAAGTTAGAGTGTCAGTCCTCTTGTACTTAAGTCGGCATTGTGCTTTTTTGTATTAAATTCGGATGCAATTTCTGTGTTTCATCGATAATAAGAAGGTCCAAGGGATACTGTAAACATGAAGTGCAACATCGGAATCTAAAACTGGACTCACAGGAGAGGTTCAAATCATAGAAAGTTAGAGTGTCAGTCCCCTTGTACTTAAGTCGGCATTGTGCCTTTTATATTAATTTCGGAAGCTATTTCTGTGTTTCATCGTCAATAAGAAGGTCGAAGGTATACAGTAAACCTGAAGTGAAGCATCGGAATCTAAAACTGGACTCACAGGAATGGTTCAAATCATTGAAAGTTAGAGTGTCAGTCCTCATGTACTTAAGTCGGCAATGTGCTATTAGTATTAAATTCGGATGCAATTTCTGTGTTTCATCGTCAATAAGAAGGTCCAAGGTATACAGTAAACCTGAAGTGAAGCATCGGAATCTAAAACTGGACTCACAGGAGAGGTTCAAATCATAGAAAGTTAGAGTGTCAGTCCTCTTGTACTTAAGTCGGCATTGTGCCTTTTGTATTAAATTCGGATGCAATTTCTATGTTTCATCGTCAATAAGAAGGCCCAAGAGATACAGTTAACCTGATGTGATGCATCGGAATCTAAAACTGGACTCACGGGAGAGGTTCAAATCATAGATAGTTAGAGTGTCAGTCCTGTTGTTCTTAAGTCTGTATTGTGAATTTTGTATTAAATTCGGATGCAATTTCTGTGTTTCATCGTCAATTAGAAGCTCCAAGGGATACAGTACACCTGAAGTGAAGCATCGGAATCTAAAACTAGACTCACAGGAGAGGTTCAAATAATAGAAAGTTAGAGTGTCAGTCCTCTTATACTTAAGTCGGCATTGTGCCTTTTGTATTAAATTAGGATGCAATTTCTGTGTTTCATCGTCAATAAGAAGCTCCAAGGGATACAGTAAACCTGAAGTGAAGCATCGGAATCTAAAACTAGACTCACAGGAGAGGTTCAAATAATAGAAAGTTAGAGTGTCAGTCCTCTTGTACTTAAGTCGGCATTGTGCCTTTTGTATAAAATTAGGATGCAATTTCTGTGTTTCATCGTCAATAAGAAGGTCCAATGTATACAGTAAACCAGAAGTGAAGCATCGGAATCTAAAACAGGACTCACAGGAGAGGTTCAAATCATAGAAAGTTAGAGTGTCAGAGCTCTTGTACTTAAGTCGGCATTGTGCCTTTTGTAATAAATTCGGATGCAATTTCTGTGGGTCATCGTCAACAAGAAGGTCCAAAGTATACAGTAAACCTGAAGTGAAATATCGGAATCCGTAACTCGACTCACAGGAGAGGTCCAAATCATTGAAAGTTAGAGTATCCGTCTCCTTAAACTTAAGTCGGCATTGTGCCATTTGTATTATATTCGGATGCAATTTCTGTGTTTCATCGTCAATAAGAAGGTCCAAGGTATACAGTAAACCTGAAGTGAACCATCGGAATTTAAAACAGGACTCACAGGAGAAGTTCAAATCATAGAAAGTTAGAGTGTCAGTCCTGTTGTACTTATGTCGGCATTGTGCCCTTTGTATTAAATTCGGATCTAATTTCTGTGTTTCATCGTCAATAAGAAAGTCCAAGGGATACATTAAACTTGAAGTGAAGCATCGGAATCAAAATCTGGACTCACAGAAGAGGTTCCAATCATAGAAAGTTAGAGTGTCAGTCCTCTTGTACTTAAGTCGGCATTGTGCTTTTTAGTATTAAATTCGGATGCAATTCCTGTGTTTCATCGATAATAAGAAGGTCCAAGGGATACTGTAAACATGAAGTGCAACATCGGAATCTAAAACTGGACTCACAGGAGAGGTTCAAATCATAGGAAGTTAGAGTGTCAGTCCCCTTGTACTTAAGTCGGCATTGTGCCTTTTATATTAATTTCGGATGCAATTTCTGTGTTTCATCGTCAAAAAGAAGGTCCAAGGTATACAGTAAACCTGAAGTGAAGCATCGGAATCTAAAACTGGACTCACAGGAAAGGTTCAAATCATTGAAAGTTAGAGTGTCAGTCCTCTTGAACTTAATTCGGCATTGTGCTATTAGTATTAAATTCGGATGCAATTTCTGTGTTTCATCGTCAATAAGAAGGTCCAAGGTATACAGTAAACCTGAAGTGAAGCATCGGAATCTAAAACTGGACTCACAGGAGAGGTTCAAATCATAGAAAGTTAGAGGGTCAGGCCTCTTTTACTTAAGTCGGCATTGTGCCATTTGTATTGATTTCGGATGCAATTTCTGTGTTTCATCGTCAATAAGAAGGTCCAAGGGATACAGTAAACCTGCAGTGAGCATCGGAATCTAAAACTGTAATCACAGGAGAGGTACACTTTTTAGAAAGTTAGAGTGTCAGTCCTCTTGTACTTATGTCGGCATTGTGCCATTTGTATTAAATTCGGATGCAATTTCTGTGTTTCATCGTCAATAAGAAAGACCAAGATATACAGTAAACCTGAAGTGAAGCATCGGAATCTAACACAGGACTCGCAGGAGAGGTTCAAATCATAGAAGGGTAGAGTGTCAGTCCTCTTGTACTTAAGTCAGCATTGCTCTATTTGTATTAAATTCGGATGAAATTTCTGTGTTTCATCGGTAATAAGAAGGTCCAAGGTATACAGTAAACCTAAAGTGTAGCATCGGAATCTAAAACTGGACTCACAGGAGGGGTTCAAACCACAGAAAGTTAGAGTGTCAGTGCTCTTGCACTTAAGTCGGCATTGTGCGTTTTGTATTAAATTCGGATGCAATTTCTGTGTTTCATCGTCAATAAGAAGGTCCAAGGGATACAGTAAACCTGAAGTGAAGCATCGGAATTCCAAACTGAACTCACAGGAGAGGTTCAAATCATAGAAGGCTAGAGTGTCAGTCCTCCTGTACTTAAGTCAGCATTGTGCTATTTGTATTAAATTCGGATGCAATTTCTGTGTTGCATCGTCAATTAGAAGGTCCAAGGGATACAGTAAACCTGAAGTGAAGCATCGGAATCTAAAACTGGACTCACAGGAGAGGTTCAAATCATAGAAAGCTAGAGTGTCAGTCCTCCTGTACTTAAGTCGGCATTGTGTTGTTTGTATTAAATTCGGATGCAATTTCTGTGTTGCATCGTCAATAAGAAGGTCCAAGGTATACAGTAAACCTGAAGTGAAGCATCGGAATCTAAAACTGGACTCACAGGAGAGGTTCAAATCATAGAAAGCTAGAGTGTCAGTCCTCTTGTACTTAAGTCGGCATTGTGCCATTTGTATTAAATTCGGATGCAATTTCTGTGTTTCATCGTCAATAAGAAGGTCCAAGGGATACACTAAACCTGAAGTGAAGCATCTGAATCTAAAACAGGACTCACAGGAGAGGTTCAAATTAAACAAAGTTGGAGTGTCAGTCCTCTTGTACTTAAGTCGGCATTGTGCTTTTGTATTAAATTCGGATGCAATTTCTGTGTTTCATCGTCAATATTAAGGCCCAAGGGATACAGTAAACCTGAAGTGAAGCATCGGAATCTAAAACTGGACTCACAGGAGAGGTTCAAATCATAGATAGCTAGAGTGTCAGTCCTCCTGTACTTAAGTCGGCATTGTGCCTTTTGTATTAAATTAGGATTCAATTTCTGTGTTTCTTCCTCAATAAGAAGGTCCAAGGGATACAGTAAACCTGAAGTGAAGCATCGGAATCTAAAACTGGACTCACAGGAGAGGTTCAAATCATAGAAAGCTAGAGTGTCAGTCCTCCTGTACTTAAGTCGGCATTGTGCTGTTTGTATTAAATTCGGATGCAATTTCTGTGTTGCATCGTCAATTAGAAGGTCCAAGGGATACAGTAAAACTGAAGTGAAGCATCGGAATCTAAAACCAGTCTCACAGGAGAGGTTCAAATCATAGAATAAAATAAGTGTCAGTCCACTTGTACTTAAGTCGGCATTGGGCCTTTTGAATTTCATTCCGATGCAATATCTGTGTTTCGTCGTCAATAAAATGGTCCAAGGTATACAGTAAACCTGAAGTGAAGCATCGGTATCTAAAACTGGACTCACAGGATGGGTTCAAATCATAGAATGTTAGAGTGTCCAACCTCTTGTTCTTAAGTCGGCATTGTGCCATTAGTATTAATTTCGGATGCAATTTCTGTGTTTCATCGTCAATAAGAAGGTCCAAATTATACAGTAAACCTGAAGTGAAGCATCGGAATATAAAACTGGACACATCAGTAGAGGTTCAAATCATAGAAAGTTAAAGTGTGAGTACGCTTCTACTTAAGTCGGCATTGTGCCTTTTGTATTGAATTCGGATGCAATTTCTGTGTTTCATCGTCAATAAGAAGGTCCAAGAGATACAGTAATCTGCAGTGAAGCATCGGAATCTAAAACTGGACTCACAGGAGAGGTTCAAATCATAGAAAGTTAGAGTGTCCAACCTCTTGTTCTTACGTCGGCATTGTGCCATTAGTATTAATTTCGGATGCAATTTCCGTGTTTCATCGTCAATAAGAAGGTCCAAGGGAAGCAGTAAACCTGAAGTGAAGCATCGGAATCTAAACCTGGACTCACAGGAGAGGTTCAAATCATAGAATGTTAGAGTGTCAGTCCTCTTGTACTTAAGTCGGCATTGTGCCTTTTGTATTAAATTCGGATGCAATTTCTGTGTTTCATCGTCAATAAGAAGGTCCAAGGGATACATTAAACATGCAGTGAAGCATCGGAATGTAACTGGACTCACAGGAGAGGTTCAAACATAGAAAGTTAGAGTGTCAGTCCTAGTGTACTTAAGTCGGCATTGTGCCTTTTGTATTAAATTCGCATGCAATTTCTTTTTTACATCGTCAATAAGAAGGTCCAAGGGATACAGTAAACCTAAATTGAAGCATCGGAATCATAAACTGGACTCACAAGAGCGGTTCATAACATAGAATGTTAGAGTGTCAGTCCTCTTGTACTTAAGTCGGCATTGTGCCTTTTGTATTAAATTCGGATGCAATATCTTTGTTTCATCGCCAAATAGGAGGTCCAAGGTGTACAGTCAACCTGAAGTGAAGCATCGGATTCCAAAACTGGACTCACAGGAGAGGTTCAAATCGTAGAAAGTTAGGGTGTCTGTCCTCTTGTACTTAAGTCGGCATTGTGCCGTTTGTATTAAATTCGGATGCAATTTCTGAGTTTCATCGTCAATAAGAAGGACCAAGGGATACAGTGAACCTGAAGTGAAGCATCGGAATCTAAAACTAGACTCACAGGAGAGGTTCAAATCATAGAAAGTTAGTGTGTCAGTCCTGTTGTACTTAAGTCGGCAATGTGCCTTTTGTATTAAATTCGGATGCAATTTCTGTGTTTCATCGTCATTAAGATGGTTCAAGGTATACATTAAACCTGAAGTGAAGCATCGGAATCTAAAACTAGACTCACAGGAAAGGTTCAAATAGTAGAATATTAGAGTGTCAGTCCTCTTGTACTTAAGTCGGCATTGTGACTTTTGTATGAAATTCGGATGCAATTTGTGTGTTTCATCGTCAATAAGAATTTCCAACGTATACAGTAAACCTGAAGTTAAGCATCGGAATCTAAAAGTGGACTCACAGGAGACGTTCAAATCATGGAAAGTTAGAGTGTCAGCCCTCTTGTACTTAAGTTGTCATTGTGCCTGTTGTATTAAATTCGGATGCAATTTCTGTGTTTCAGCGTCAATAAGAAGGTCCAAGGTATACTGTAAACATGCAGTGAAGCATCGGAATCTAACTGGACTCACAGGAGAGGTTCAATCATAGAAAGTTAGAGTGTCAGTCCTAGTGTACTTAAGTCGGCATTGTGCCTTTTGTATTATATTCGCATGCAATTTCTTTTTTACATCGTCAATAAGAAGGTCCAAGGGATACAGTAAACCTGAATTGAAGCATCGGAATCTTAAACTGGACTCAAAAGAGCGGTTCATATCATAGAAAGTTAGAGTGTCAGTCCTCTTGTACTTAAGTCGGCATTGTGCTTTTTTGTATTAAATTCGGATGCAATTTCTGTGTTTCATCGATAATAAGAAGGTCCAAGGGATACTGTAAACATGAAGTGCAACATCGGAATCTAAAACTGGACTCACAGGAGTGGTTCAAATCATAGGAAGTTAGAGTGTCAGTCCCCTTGTACTTAAGTCGGCATTGTGCCTTTTATATTAATTTCGGATGCAATTTCTGTGTTTCATCGTCAAAAAGAAGGTCCAAGGTATACAGTAAACCTGAAGTGAAGCATCGGAATCTAAAACTGGACTCACAGGAAAGGTTCAAATCATTGAAAGTTAGAGTGTCAGTCCTCTTGAACTTAATTCGGCATTGTGCTATTAGTATTAAATTCGGATGCAATTTCTGTGTTTCATCGTCAATAAGAAGGTCCAAGGTATACAGTAAACCTGAAGTGAAGCATCGGAATCTAAAACTGGACTCACAGGAGAGGTTCAAATCATAGAAAGTTAGAGGGTCAGTCCTCTTTTACTTAAGTCGGCATTGTGCCTTTAGTATTAAATTTGGATGCAATTTCTGTGTTTCATCGTCAGTAAGAAGGTCCAAGGGATACAGTAATCCTGAAGTGAAGCATCGGAATCTAAAACTGGACTCACAGGAGAGGTTCAAAACATAGGAAGTTAGAGTGTCAGTCCTCTTGTACTTTAGTCAGCATTGTGCCATTTGTATTAAATTCGGATTGCAATTTCTGTCTTTCATCGCCAATAAGAAAGTCCAAGGTATACAGTAAACCTGAAGTGAAGCATCGGAATCTATAACTGGACTCACAGGAGAGGTTCAAATCATAGAAAGTTACAGTGTCAGTCCACTTGTACTTAAGTCGGCATTGTGCCTTTTGTATCAAATTCGGATGCAATTTCTGTGTTTCATCGTCAATAAGAAGGTCCAAGGTATCCAGTAAACCTGAAGTGAAGCATCGGAATCTAAAACTGGACTGACAGGAGAGGTTCAAATCATAGAAAGTTAGACTGTCAGTCCTCCTGTACTTAAGTCGGCATTGTGCCTTTTGTATTCAATTCGGATACAATTTCTGTGTTTCATCTTCAGTAAGAAGGACCAAGGGATACAGTAACCCTGAAGTGAAGCATCGGAATCTAAAACAGGACTCACAGGAGAGGTTGAAATCATAGAAAGTTAGAGTGTCAGTCCTCTTGTACTTAAGTCGGCATTGTGCCATTTGTATTGATTTCGGATGCAATTTCTGTGTTTCATCGTCAATAAGAAGGTCCAAGGGATACAGTAAACCTGCAGTGAGCATCGGAATCTAAAACTGTAATCACAGGAGAGGTACACTTCTTAGAAAGTTTGAGTGTCAGTCCTCTTGTACTTATGTCGGCATTGTGCCATTCGTATTAAATTCGGATGCAATTTCTGTGTTTCATCGTCAATAAGAAGGTCCAAGGGATACAGTAGACCTGAAGTGAAGCATCGGAATTCCAAACTGGACTCACAGGAGAGGTTCAAATCATAGAAGGCTAGAGTGTCAGTCCTCCTGTACTTAAGTCGGCATTGTGCTATTTGTATTAAATTCGGATGCAATTTCTGTGTTGCATCGTCAATTAGAAGGTCCAAGGGATACAGTAAACCTGAAGTGAAGCATCGGAATCTAAAACTGGACTCACAGGAGAGGTTCAAATCATAGAAAGCTAGAGTGTCAGTCCTCCTGTACTTAAGTCGGCATTGTGCTGTTTGTATTAAATTCGGATGCAATTTCTGTGTTGCATCGTCAATAAGAAGGTCCAAGGTATACAGTAAACCTGAAGTGAAGCATCGGAATCTAAAACTGGACTCACAGGAGAGGTTCAAATCATAGAAAGCTAGAGTGTCAGTCCTCTTGTACTTAAGTCGGCATTGTGCCATTTGTATTAAATTCGGATGCAATTTCTGTGTTTCATCGTCAATAAGAAGGTCCAAGGGATACACTAAACCTGAAGTGAAGCATCTGAATCTAAAACAGGACTCACAGGAGAGGTTCAAATCAAACAAAGTTGGAGTGTCAGTCCTCTTGTACTTAAGTCGGCATTGTGCTTTTGTATTAAATTCGGATGCAATTTCTGTGTTTCATCGTCAATATGAAGGTCCAAGGGATACAGTAAACCTGAAGTGAAGCATCGGAATCTAAAACTGGACTCACAGGAGAGGTTCAAATCATAGATAGCTAGAGTGTCAGTCCTCCTGTACTTAAGTCGGCATTGTGCCTTTTGTATTAAATTAGGATTCAATTTCTGTGTTTCTTCGTCAATAAGAAGGTCCAAGGGATACAGTAAACCTGAAGTGAAGCATCGGAATCAAAAACTGGACTCACAGGAGAGGTTCAAATCATAGAAAGCTAGAGTGTCAGTCCTCCTGTACTTAAGTCGGCATTGTGCTGTTTGTATTAAATTCGGATGCAATTTCTGTGTTGCATCGTCAATTAGAAGGTCCAAGGGATACAGTAAAACTGAAGTGAAGCATCGGAATCTAAAACCAGTCTCACAGGAGAGGTTCAAATCATAGAATAAAATAAGTGTCAGTCCACTTGTACTTAAGTCGGCATTGGGCCTCTTGAATTTAATTCCGATGCAATATCTGTGTTTCGTCGTCAATAAAATGGTCCAAGGTATACAGTAAACCTGAAGTGAAGCATCGGTATCTAAAACTGGACTCACAGCATAGGTTCAAATCATAGAAAGTTAGAGTGTCCAACCTCTTGTTCTTAAGTCGGCATTGTGCCATTAGTATTAATTTCGGATGCAATTTCTGTGTTTCATCGTCAATAAGAAGGTCCAAATTATACAGTAAACCTGAAGTGAAGCTTGGGAATATAAAACTGGACACATCAGTAGAGGTTCAAATCATAGAAAGTTAAAGTGTGAGTGCGCTTCTACTTAAGTCGGCATTGTGCCTTTTGTATTGAATTCGGATGCAATTTCTGTGTTTCATCGTCAATAAGAAGGTCCAAGGGATACAGTAATCTGCAGTGAAGCATCGGAATCTAAAACTGGACTCACAGGAGAGGTTCAAATCATAGAAAGTTAGAGTGTCCAACCTCTTGTTCTTACGTCCGCATTGTGCCATTAGTATTAATTTCGGATGCAATTTCTGTGTTTCATCGTCAATAAGAAGGTCCAAGGGAAACAGTAAACCTGAAGTGAAGCATCGGAATCTAAAACTGGACTCACAGGAGAGGTTCAAATCATAGAATGTTAGAGTGTCAGTCCTCTTGTACTTAAGTCGGCATTGTGCCTTTTGTATTAAATTCGGATGCAATTTCTGTGTTTCATCGTCAATAAGAAGGTCCAAGGGATACATTAAACATGCAGTGAAGCATCGGAATCTAACTGGACTCACAGGAGAGGTTCAATCATAGAAAGTTAGAGTGTCAATCCTAGTGTACTTAAGTCGGCATTGTGCCTTTTGTATTAAATTCGCATGTAATTTCTTTTTTACATCGTCAATAAGAAGGTCCAAGGGATACAGCAAACCTGAATTGAAGCATCGGAATCTTAAACTGGACTCACAAGAGCGGTTCATATCATAGAAAGTTAGAGTGTCAGTCCTCTTGTACTTAAGTCGGCATTGTGCCTTTTGTATTAAATTCGGATGCAATATCTTTGTTTCATCGCCAAATAGGAGGTCCAAGGTATACAGTCAACCTGAAGTGAAGCATCGGATTCCAAAACTGGACTCACAGGAGAGGTTCAAATCGTAGAAAGTTAGGGAGTCTGTCCTCTTGTACTTAAGTCGGCATTGTGCCGTTTGTATTAAATTCGGATGCAATTTCTGAGTTTCATCGTCAATAAGAAGGACCAAGGGATACAGTGAACCTGAAGTGAAGCATCGGAATCTAAAACTAGACTCACAGGAGAGGTTCAAATCATAGAAAGTTAGTGTGTCAGTCCTGTTGTACTTAAGTCGGCAATGTGCCTTTTGTATTAAATTCGGATGCAATTTCTGTGTTTCATCGTCATTAAGATGGTTCAAGGTATACATTAAACCTGAAGTGAAGCATCGGAATCTAAAACTAGACTCACAGGAAAGGTTCAAATAGTAGAATATTAGTGTGTCAGTCCTCTTGTACTTAAGTCGGCAATGTGCCTTTTGTATTAAATTCGGATGCAATTTCTGTGTTTCATCGTCATTAAGATGGTTCAAGGTATACATTAAACCTGAAGTTAAGCATCGGAATCTAAAAGTGGACTCACAGGAGACGTTCAAATCATAGAAAGTTAGAGTGTCAGCCCTCTTGTACTTAAGTTGGCATTGTGCCTGTTGTATTAAATTCGGATGCAATTTCTGTGTTTCAGCGTCAATAAGAAGGTCCAAGGTATACTGTAAACAAGAAGCGAAGCATCGGAATCTAAAACTGGACTCGCAGGAGAGGTTCAAATCATAGAAAGTTAGAGTGTCAATCCTCTTATACATAAGTCGGCATTGTGCCTTTTGTATTAAATTCGGATGCAATTTTTGTGTTTCATCGTCTATAAGAAGGTCCAAGGTATACATTATACCTGAAGTATCGGAATCTAAAACTGGACTCACAGGAGAGGTTCAAATCATAGAAATTTAGAGCGTCGGTCCAATTATACTTAAGAGGCATTGTGCCTTTTGTATTAAATTCGGATGCAATTTCTGTGTTTCATCGTCAATTAGAAGGTCCAAGGTATACAGTAAACAAGAAGCGAAGCATCGGAATCTAAAACTGGACTCGCAGGAAAGGTTCAAATCATAGAAAGTTAGAATGTCAATCCTCTTATACATAAGTCGGCATTGTGCCTTTTGTATTAAATTCGGATGCAATTTCTTTGTTTCATCGCCAATAAGAAGGTCCAAGGTATACGGTAAACCTGAAGTGAAGCATTAGAATCTATAACTGGTCTCACAGGAGAGGTTCAAATCGTAGAAAGTTAGGGTGTCTGTCCTCTTGTACTTAAGTCGGCATTGTGCCTATTGTATTAAATTCAGATGCAATTTCTGTGTTTCATCGTCAATAAGAAGGTCCAAGGGATACAGTGAACCTGAAGTGAAGAATCGGAATCTAAAACTGGACTCACAGGAGAGGTTCAAATCATAGAAACTTAGAGTGTCAGTCCTCTTGTACTGAAGTCGACATTGTGCCTTTTGTATTAAATTCGGATGCAATTTCTGTGTTTCATCGTCAATAGGAAGGTTCAAGGTATACATAAAAACCTGAAGTGAAGCATCGGAATCAAAAACTGGGCTCACAGGAGAGGTTCAAATCATAGAAAGTTAGAGTGTCAGTCCTCTTGTACTGAAGTCGGCATTGTACCTTTTGTATTAAATTCATATGCAATTTCTTTGTTTCATCGCCAATAAGAAGGTCCAAGGTATACAGTAAACCTGAAGTTAAGCATCGGAATCTAAAACTGGACTCACAGGAGTGGTTCAAATCATAGAAAATTAGAGTGTCGGTCCTCTTGTACTTAAGTCGGCATTATACCTTTTGTATTAAATTCGGATACAATATCTTTGTTTCAGCGTCAATAAGAAGGTCCAAGGGATACAGTAAACCTGAATTGAAGCATCGGAATCTTAAACTGGACTCATAAGAGCGGTTCAAATCATAGAAAGTTAGAGTGTCAGTCCTCTTGTACTTAAGTCGGCATTGTGCCTTTTGTAATTAATTCGGATGCAATATCTTTGTTTCATCGCCAAATAGGAGGTCCAAGGTATACAGTCAACGTGAAGTGAAGCATCGGATTCCAAAACTGGACTCACAGGAGAGGTTCAAATCGTAGAAAGTTAGGGTGTCTGTCCTCTTGTACTTAAGTCGGCATTGTGCCGTTTGTAATTAATTCGGATGCAATTTCTGAGTTTCATCGTCAACAAGAAGGACCAAGGGATACAGTGAACCTGAAGTGAAGCATCGGAATCTATAACTAGACTCACAGGAGAGGTTCAAATCATAGAAAGTTAGTGTGTCAGTCCTGTTGTACTTAAGTCGGCAATGTGCCTTTTGTATTAAATTCGGATGCAATTTCTGTGTTTCATCGTCATTAAGATGGTTCAAGGTATACATTAAACCTGAAGTGAAGCATCGGAATCAAAGATTGGACTCACAGGAGAGGTTCAAATCATTGAAAGTTAGAGTGTCAGTCCTCTTGTACTTAAGTCGGCATTATGCCTTTTGTATTAAATTCGGATGCAATTTCTTTGTTTCATCGCCAATAAGAAGGTCCAAGGTATACGGTAAACCTGAAGTGAAGCATCGGAATCTATAACTTTACTCACAGGAGAGGTTCAAATCGTAGAAAGTTAGGGTGTCTGTCCTCTTGTACTTAAGTCGGTATTGTGCCTATTGTATTAAATTCAGATGCAATTTCTGTGTTTCATCGTCAATAGGAAGGTCCAAGGGATACAGTGAACCTGAAGTGAAGAATCGGAATCTAAAACTGGACTCACAGGAGAGGTTCAAATCATAGAAACTTAGAGTGACAGTCCTCTTGTACTGAAGTCGGCATTGTGACTTTTGTATTAAATTCGGATGCAATTTCTGTGTTTCATCGTCAATAAGAAGGTTCAAGGTATACATTAAACCTGAAGTGAAGCATCGGAATCAAAAACTGGGCTCACAGGAGAGGTTCAAATCATAGAAAGTTAGAGTGTCAGTCCTCTTGTACTGAAGTCGGCATTGTACCTTTTGTATTATATTCGGATGCAATTTCTTTGTTTCATCGCCAATAAGAAGGTCCAAGGTATACAGTAAACCTGAAGTTAAGCATCGGAATCTAAAACTGGACTCACAGGAGTGGTTCAAATCATAGAAAATTAGAGTGTCGGTCCTCTTGTACTTAAGTCGGCATTATGCTTTTGTATTAAATTCGGATGCAATATCTTTGTTTCAGCGTCAATAAGAAGGTCCAAGGGATACAGTAAACCTGAATTGAAGCATCGTAATCTTAAACTGGACTCACAAGAGCGGTTCAAATCATAGAAAGTTAGAGTGTCAGTCCTCTTGTACTTAAGTCGGCATTGTGCCTTTTGTATTAAATTCGGATGCAATATCTTTGTTTCATCGCCAAATAGGAGGTCCAAGGTATACAGTCAACTTGAAGTGAAGCATCGGATTCCAAAACTGGACTCACAGGAGAGGTTCAAATCGTAGAAAGTTAGGGTGTCTGTCCTCTTGTACTTAAGTCTGCATTGTGCCGTTTGTATTAAATTCGGATGCAATTTCTGAGTTTCATCGTCAATAAGAAGGACCAAGGGATACAGTGCACCTGAAGTGAAGCATCGGAATCTAAAACTAGACTCACAGGAGAGGTTCAAATCATAGAAAGTTAGTGTGTCAGTCCTATTGCACTTAAGTCGGCAATGTGCCTTTTGTATTAAATTCGGATGCAATTTCTGTGTTTCATCGTCATTAAGATGGTTCAAGGTATACATTAAACCTGAAGTGAAGCATCGGAATCTAAAACTAGACTCACAGGAAAGGTTCAAATAGTAGGATATTAGAGTGTCAGTCTTCTTGTACTTAAGTTGGCATTGTGCCTGTTGTATTAAATTCGGATGCAATTTCTGTGTTTCAGCGTCAATAAGAAGGTCCAAGGGATACAGTAAACATGAAGTGAAGCATCGGAATCTAAAACTGGACCCACAGGAGAGGTTCAAATCATAGAAAGTTAGAGTGCCAGTCCTCTTGTACTTAAGTCGGCATTGTGCCTTTTGTAATAAATTCGGATGCAATTTTTGTGTTTCATCGTCAATAAGAAGGTCCAAGGTATACAGTAAACCTGAAGTGAAGCATCGGAATCTGAAACTGGACTCACAGGAGAGGTTCAAAACAAAGAAAGTTAGAGTGTCAGTCCTCTTGTACTTAAGTCGGCATTGTGCCTTTTGTATTAAATTCGGATGCAAAGTCTGTGCTTCATCGTTAAATACAAGGTCCAAGGGATACAGTAAACCTGAAGTTAAGCATCGGAATCTAAAACTGGACTCACAGGAGTGGTTCAAATCATAGAAAATTAGAGTGTCGGTCCTCTTGTACTTAAGTCGGCATTATGCTTTTGTATTAAATTCGGATGCAATATCTTTGTTTCAGCGTCAATAAGAAGGTCCAAGGGATACAGTAAACCTGAATTGAAGCATCGTAATCTTAAACTGGACTCACAAGAGCGGTTCAAATCATAGAAAGTTAGAGTGTCAGTCCTCTTGTACTTAAGTCGGCATTGTGCCTTTTGTATTAAATTCGGATGCAATATCTTTGTTTCATCGCCAAATAGGAGGTCCAAGGTATACAGTCAACTTGAAGTGAAGCATCGGATTCCAAAACTGGACTCACAGGAGAGGTTCAAATCGTAGAAAGTTAGGGTGTCTGTCCTCTTGTACTTAAGTCTGCATTGTGCCGTTTGTATTAAATTCGGATGCAATTTCTGAGTTTCATCGTCAATAAGAAGGACCAAGGGATACAGTGCACCTGAAGTGAAGCATCGGAATCTAAAACTAGACTCACAGGAGAGGTTCAAATCATAGAAAGTTAGTGTATCAGTCCTCTTGTACTTAAGTCGGCATTGTGACTTTTGTACTAAATTCAGATGCAATTTCTGTGTTTCATCGTCAATAAGAACGTCCAAGGGATACAGTGAACCTGAAGAGAAGCATCGAAATTTGAAACTGGACTCACAGGAGAGGTTCAAATCATAGAATGTAGGAGTGTCAGTCCTCTTGTACTTAAGTCGGCATTGTGCCTTTTGTATTAAATTCGGATGCATTTTCTGTGTTTCATCGTCAATAAGAAGGTCCAAGGTATACAGTAAACCTGAAGTGAAGCATCGGAATCTGAAACTGGACTCACAGGAGAGGTTCAAAACAAAGAAAGTTAGAGTGTCAGTCCTCTTGTACTTAAGTCGGCATTGTGCCTTTTGAATTAAATTCGGATGCAAAATCTGTGCTTCATCGTCAATAAGAAGGTCCAAGGGATACAGTAAACCTGAAGTGAAGCATCGGAATCTAAAACTGGACTCACAGGACAGGTTCAAATCATAGACTGTTAGAGTGTCAGTCGTCTAGTACTTATTCTGCATTGCGCCTTTTGTATTAAATTCGGATGCAATTTCTGTGTTTCATCGTCAATAAGAACGTCCAAGGTATACAGTAAACCTGAAGTGAAGCATCGGAATCTAAAACTGGACTCACTGGAGACGTTCAAATCATAGAAGGTTAGAGTGTCAGTCCTCTTGTCCTTAAGTCGTCACTGTGGCTTTTACTATTAAATTCAAATGGAATTTCTGTGTTTCATCGACAATTTGAAGCTCCAAGAGATACAGTAAACCTGAAGTGAAGCATCGGAATCTAAAACTGGAATCACATTAGAGGTTCAAATCATGGAAAGTTTGAGTGTCAGTCCACTTGTACTTAAGTCGGCATTGTGAATTTGTATTAAATTCGGATGAAAAATCTGTGCTTCATCGTCAATAGGAAGGTCCAAGGGATACAGTAAACCTGAGGTGAAGCACCGGAATCTACAACTGGAATCACATTAGAGGTTCAAATCATAGAAAGTTAGTGTATCAGTCCTCTTGTACTTAAGTCGGCATTGTGACTTTTGTACTAAATTCAGATGCAATTTCTGTGTTTCATCGTCAATAAGAAGGTCCAAGGGATACAGTAAACCTGAAGTGAAGCATCGGAATCTAAAACTGGACTCACAGGAGAGGTTCAAATCATAGAAAGTTAGAGAGTCAGTCCTCTTGTACTTAAGTCGGCATTGTGCCTTTTGTATTAAGTTCGGATGCAATTTCTGTGTTTTATCGTCAATAAGAAGGTTCAAGGTCTACAATAAACCTGAAGTGAAGCATCGGAATCTAAAACTGGACTCACAGGAGAGGTTCAAATCATAGAAAGTTAAAGTGTCAGTCGTCTTGTACTTAAGTCGGCATTGTGCCCTTTGTATTTAATTCGGATGCAATTTCTGTGTTTCATCGTCAATAAGATGGTCCAATGTATGCAGTAAACCCGAAGTGAAGCATCGGAATCTAAAACTGAACTCACAGGAGAGGTTCAAATCATAGAATCGAGGAGTGTCAGTCCTCTTGTACTTAAGTCGGCATTGTGCCTTTTGTAATAAATTCGGATACAATTTTTGTGTTTCATCGTCAATAAGAAGGTCCAAGGTATACAGTAAACCTGAAGTGAAGCATCGGAATCTGAAACTGGACTCAAAGGAGAGGTTCAAAACAAAGAAAGTTAGAGTGTCAGTCCTCTTGTACTTAAGTCGGCATTGTGCCTTTTGTATTAAATTCGGATGCAAAGTCTGTGCTTCATCGTTAAATACAAGGTCCAAGGGATACAGTAAACCTGAAGTGAAGCGTCGGATTCTAAAACTGGACTCACAGGAAAGGTTCAAATCATAGAAAGTTAGAGAGTCAGTCCTCATGTACTTAAGTCGGCATTGCTCTTTTTGCATTAAATTCGGATGCAATTTCTGTGTTTCATCGTCGATAAGAAGGTTTAAGGGATACAGTAAACCTGAAGTGAAGCATCGGAATCTAAAACTGGACGCAAAGGAGAGGTTCAAATCATAGAAAGTTAGAGAGTAAGTCCTCATGTTCTTAAGTCGGCATTGTGCCGTTTGTATTAAATTCGGATGCAATTTCTGAGTTTCATCGTCAATAAGAAGGACCAAGGGATACAGTGCACCTGAAGTGAAGCATCGGAATCTAAAACTAGACTCACAGGAGAGGTTCAAATCATAGAAAGTTAGTGTGTCAGTCCTATTGCACTTAAGTCGGCAATGTGCCTTTTGTATTAAATTCGGATGCAATTTCTGTGTTTCATTGTCATTAAGATGGTTCAAGGTATACATTAAACCTGAAGTGAAGCATCGGAATCTAAAACTAGACTCACAGGAAAGGTTCAAATAGTAGGATATTAGAGTGTCAGTCCTCTTGTACTTAAGTCGGCATTGTGACTTTTGTATTAAATTCGGATGCAATTTGTGTGTTTCATCGTCAATAAGAATTTCCAACGTATACAGTAAACCTGACGTTAAGCATCGGAATCTAAAAGTGGACTCACAGCAGACGTTCAAATCATAGAAAGTTAGAGTGTCAGCCCTCTTGTACTTAAGTTGGCATTGTGCCTGTTGTATTAAATTCGGATGCAATTTCTGTGTTTCAGCGTCAATAAGAAGGTCCAAGGGATACAGTAAACATGAAGTGAAGCATCGGAATCTAAAACTGGACCTACAGGAGAGGTTCAAATCATAGAAAGTTAGAGTGTCAGTCCTCTTGTATTTATGTCGGCATTGTCCCTTTTGTATTAAATTCCGGTGCAATTTCTGTGTTTCATCGTCAATAAGATGGTCCAATGTATACAGTAAACCCGAAGTGAAGCATCGGAATCTAAAACTGGACTCACAGGAGAGGATCAAACCGTAGAAAGTTAGAGTGTCAGTCCTCATGTACTTATTTTGGCATTGCGCCTCTTGTATTACATTCGGATGCAATTTCTGTGTTTCATCGTCAATAAGAAGGTCCAATGTATACAGTAAACCTGAATTGAAGCATCGGAATCTGAAACTGAACTCACAGGAGAGGTTCAAATCATAGAATCGAGGAGTGTCAGTCCTCTTGTACTTAAGTCGGCATTGTGCCTTTTGTAATAAATTCGGATGCAATTTTTGTGTTTCATCGTCAATAAGAAGGTCCAAGGTATACAGTAAACCTGAAGTGAAGCATCGGAATCTGAAACTGGACTCACAGGAGAGGTTCAAAACAAAGAAAGTTAGAGTGTCAGTCCTCTTGTACTTAAGTCGGCGTTGTGCTTTTTGTATTAAATTCGGATGCAAAGTCTGTGCTTCATCGTTAAATACAAGGTCCAAGGGATACAGTAAACCAGAAGTGAAGCGTCGGAATCTAAAACTGGACTCACAGGAAAGGTTCAAATCATAGAAAGTTAGAGAGTCAGTCCTCATGTACTTAAGTCGGCATTGCTCTTTTTGCATTAAATTCGGATGCAATTTCTGTGTTTCATCGTCAATAAGAAGGTTTAAGGGATACAGTAAACCTGAAGTGAAGCATCGGAATCTGAAACTGGACTCACAGGAGAGGTTCAAAACAAGGAAAGTTAGAGTGTCAGTCCTCTTGTACTTATTCGGCATTGCGCCTTTTGTATTAAATTCGGATGCAATTTCTGTGTTTCATCGTCAATAAGAACGTCCAAGGGATACAGTGAACCTGAAGTGAAGCATCGAAATTTGAAACTGGACTCACAGGAGTGGTTCAAATCATACAATGTAGGAGTGTCAGTCTTCTTGTACTTAAGTCGGCATTGTGCCTTTTGTATTAAATTCGGATGCAATTTCTGTGTTTCATCGTCAATAAGAAGGTCCAAGGTATACAGTAAACCTGAAGTGAAGCATCGGAATCTGAAACTGGACTCACAGGAGAGGTTCAAAACAAAGAAAGTTAGAGTGTCAGTCCTCTTGTACTTAAGTCGGCATTGTGCATTTTGTATTAAATTCGGAAGCAAAATCTGTGCTTCATCGTTAATTAGAAGGTCCAAGGGATACAGTAAACCTGAAATGAAGCATCGGAATCTAAAACTGGACTCACAGGAAAGGTTCAAATCATAGAAAGTTAGAGAGTTAGTCCTCATGTACTTAAGTCGGCAGTGTTCCTTTTGTATTAAATTCGGATGCAAAATCTGTGCTTCATCATCAATAAGAAGGTCCAAGGGATACAGTAAACCTGAAGTGAAGCATCGGGATCTAAAACTGGACTCACAGGACAGGTTCAAATCATAGACTGTTAGAGTGTCAGTCCTCTAGTACTTATTCTGCATTGCGCCTTTTGTATTAAATTCGGATGCAATTTCTGTGTTTCATCGTCAATAAGAACGTCCAAGGTATACAGTAAACCTGAAGTGAAGCATCGGAATCTAAAACTGGACTCACAGGAGACGTTCAAATCATAGAAGGTTAGAGTGTCAGTCCTCTTGTCCTTAAGTCGTCACTGTGGCTTTTCTATTAAATTCAAATGGAATTTCTGTGTTTCATCGACAATTTGAAGCTCCAAGAGATACAGTAAACCTGAAGTGAAGCATCGGAATCAAAAACTGGAATCACATTAGAGGTTCAAATCATGGAAAGTTTGAGTGTCAGTCCACTTGTACTTAAGTCGGCATTGTGAAATTGTATTAAATTCGGATGAAAAATCTGTGCTTCATCGTCAATAGGAAGGTCCAAGGGATACAGTAAACCTGAAGTGAAGCACCGGAATCTACAACTGGAATCACATTAGAGGTTCAAATCATAGAAAGTTAGTGTATCAGTCCTCTTGTACTTAAGTCGGCATTGTGACTTTTGTACTAAATTCAGATGCAATTTCTGTGTTTCATCGTCAATAAGAAGGTCCAAGGGATACAGTAAACCTGAAGTGAAGCATCGGAATCTAAAACTGGACTCACAGGAGAGGTTCAAATCATAGAAAGTTAGTGTGTCAGTCCTCTTGTATTTAAGTCGGCATTGTGCCTTTTGTATTAAATTCGGATGCAATTACTGTGTTTTATCGTCAATAAGAAGGTTCAAGGTCTACAATAAACCTGAAGTGAAGCATCGGAATCTAAAACTGGACTCACAGGAGAGGTTCAAATCATAGAAAGTTAAAGTGTCAGTCGTCTTGTACTTGAGTCGGCATTGTGCCCTTTGTATTTAATTCGGATGCAATTTCTGTGTTTCATCGTCAATAAGATGGTCCAATGTATGCAGTAAACCCAAAGTGAAGCATCGGAATCTAAAACTGGACTCACAGGAGAGGATCAAACCGTAGAAAGTTAGAGTGTCAGTCCTCATGTACTTATTTTGGCATTGCGCCTCTTGTATTACATTCGGATGCAATTTCTGTGTTTCTTCGTCAATAAGAAGGTCCAATGTATACAGTAAACCTGAATTGAAGCATCGGAATCTGAAACTGGACTCACAGGAGAGGTTCAAATCATAGAATGGAGGAGTGTCAGTCCTCTTGTACTTAAGTCGGCATTGTGCCTTTTGTAATAAATTCGGATGCAATTTTTGTGTTTCATCGTCAATAAGAAGGTCCAAGGTATACAGTAAACCTGAAGTGAAGCATCGGAATCTGAAACTGGACTCACAGGAGAGGTTCAAAACAAAGAAAGTTAGAGTGTCAGTCCTCTTGTACTTAAGTCGGCATTGTGCCTTTTGTATTAAATTCGGATGCAAAGTCTGTGCTTCATCGTTAAATACAAGGTCCAAGGGATACAGTAAACCTGAAGTGAAGCGTCGGAATCTAAAACTGGACTCACAGGAAAGGTTCAAATCATAGAAAGTTAGAGAGTCAGTCCTCATGTACTTAAGTCGCCATTGTTCTTTTTGCATTAAATTCGGATGCAATTTCTGTGTTTCATCGTCAATAAGATGGTTTAAGGGATACAGTAAACCTGAAGTGAAGCATCGGAATCTAAAACTGGACGCACTGGAGAGGTTCAAATCATAGAAAGTTAGAGAGTAAGTCCTCATGTACTTAAGTCGGCATTGTTCCTTCTGTATTAAATTCGGATGCAAAATCTGTGCTTCATCGTCAATAAGAAGGTCCTAGGATACAGTAAACATGAAGTGAAGCATCGGAATCTAAAACTGGACTCACAGGAGAGGTTCAAATCATAGATTGTTAGAGTGTCAGTCCTCTTGTACTTATTCGGCATTGCGCCTTTTGTATTAAATTCGGATGCAATTTCTGTGTTTCATCGTCAATAAGAACGTCCAAGGGATACAGTGAACCTGAAGTGAAGCATCGAAATTTGAAACTGGACTCACAGGAGAGGTTCAAATCATAGAATGTAGGAGTGTCAGTCCTCTTGTACTTAAGTCGGCATTGTGCCTTTTGTATTAAATTCGGATGCAATTTCTGTGTTTCATCGTCAATAAGAAGGTCCAAGGTATACAGTAAACCTGAAGTGAAGCATCGGAATCTGAAACTGGACTCACAGGAGCGGTTCAAAACAAAGAAAGTTAGAGTGTCAGTCCTCTTGTACTTAAGTCGGCATTGTGCATTTTGTATTAAATTCGGATGCAAAATCTGTGCTTCATCGTTAATAAGAAGGTCCAAGGGATACAGTAAACCTGAAATGAAGCATCGGAATCTAAAACTGGACTCACAGGAAAGGTTCAAATCATAGAAAGTTAGAGAGTCAGTCCTCATGTACTTAAGTCGGCATTGTTCCTTTTGTATTAAATTCGGATGCAATTTCTTAGTTTCATCGTCAACAAGAAGGTTTAAGGGATAGAGTAAACCTAAAGTGAAGCATCGGAATCTAAAACTGGACTCACAGGAGAGGTTCAAATCATAGTAAGTTAGAGAGTAAGTCCTCATGTACTTAAGTCGGCATTGTTCCTTTTGTATTAAATTCGGATGCAAAATCTGTGCTTCATCTTAAATAAGAAGGTCCAAGGGATACAGTAAACCTGAAGTGAAGCATCGGAATCTAAAACTGGACTCACAGGAGAGGTTCAAATCATAGACTGTTAGAGTGTCAGTCCTCTAGTACTTATTCGGCATTGCGCCTTTTGTATTAAATTCGGATGCAATTTCTGTGTTTCATCGTCAATAAGAACGTCCAAGGTATACAGTAAACCTGAAGTGAAGCATCGGAATCTAAAACTGGACTCACAGGAGACGTTCAAATCATAGAAGGTTAGAGTGTCAGTCCTCTTGTCCTTAAGTCGTCACTGTGGCTTTTCTATTAAATTCAAATGGAATTTCTGTGTTTCATCGACAATTTGTAGCTCCAAGAGATACAGTAAACCTGAAGTGAAGCATCGGAATCTAAAACTGGAATCACATTAGAGGTTCAAATCATGGAAAGTTTGAGTGTCAGTCCACTTGTACTTAAGTCGGCATTGTGCCTTTTGTATTAAATTCGGATGAAAAATCTGTGTTTTATCGTCAATAAGAAGGTTCAAGGTCCACAATAAACCTGAAGTGAAGCATCGGAATCTAAAACTGGACTCACAGGAGAGGTTCAAATCATAGAAAGTTAAAGTGTCAGTCGTCTTGTACTTAAGTCGGCATTGTGCCCTTTGTATTTAATTCGGATGCAATTTCTGTGTTTCATCGTCAACAAGATGGTCCAAGGTATACAGTAAACATGAAGTGAAGCATCGGAATCTTAAACAGGACTCGCAGGAAAGGTTCAAATTGTAGATAGTTAGAGTGTTAGTCCTCTTGTACTTAAGGCGGCATTGTGCCTTTTGTATTAAATTCGGATGCAAAATCTGTGCTTCATCGTCAATAAGAAGGTCCAAGGGATACAGTAAACCTGAAGTGAAGCATCGGAATCTAAAACTGGACTCACAGGAGAGGTTCAAATCATAGACTGTTAGAGTGTCAGTCCTCTAGTACTTATTCGGCATTGCGCCTTTTGTATTAAATTCGGATGCAATTTCTGTGTTTCATCGTCAATAAGAACGTCCAAGGTATACAGTAAACCTGAAGTGAAGCATCGGAATCTAAAACTGGACTCACAGGAGACGTTCAAATCATAGAAGGTTAGAGTGTCAGTCCTCTTGTCCTTAAGTCGTCACTGTGGCTTTTCTATTAAATTCAAATGGAATTTCTGTGTTTCATCGACAATTTGTAGCTCCAAGAGATACAGTAAACCTGAAGTGAAGCATCGGAATCTAAAACTGGAATCACATTAGAGGTTCAAATCATGGAAAGTTTGAGTGTCAGTCCACTTGTACTTAAGTCGGCATTGTGCCTTTTGTATTAAATTCGGATGAAAAATCTGTGTTTTATCGTCAATAAGAAGGTTCAAGGTCCACAATAAACCTGAAGTGAAGCATCGGAATCTAAAACTGGACTCACAGGAGAGGTTCAAATCATAGAAAGTTAAAGTGTCAGTCGTCTTGTACTTAAGTCGGCATTGTGCCCTTTGTATTTAATTCGGATGCAATTTCTGTGTTTCATCGTCAACAAGATGGTCCAAGGTATACAGTAAACATGAAGTGAAGCATCGGAATCTTAAACAGGACTCGCAGGAAAGGTTCAAATTGTAGATAGTTAGAGTGTCAGTCCTCTTGTACTTAAGGCGGCATTGTGCCTTTTGTATTAAATTCGGATGCAAAATCTGTGCTTCATCGTCAATTAGAAGGTCCAAGGGATATAGTAAACCTGAAGTGAAGCATCGGAACCTAAAACTGGACTCAGAGGAGAGGTTCAAATCATAGAAAGTGATAGTCTCAGTAATCTTGTACTTAAGTCGGCATTGTGCCATTTGTATTAAATTCGGATGCAATTTCTGTGTTTCATCGTCAATAAGAGGGTCCAAGTATACATTACCTGAAGTGAAGCATCGGTATCTAAAACTGGACTCACAGGGGAAGTTCATATCATAGAAAGTTAGAGTGACAGTCTTCTTGTACTTAAGTCGGCATTGTGCCTTTTGAATTAAATTCGGATTCAATTTCTGTGTTTCATCGTCAATAAGCAGGTCCAAGGTATACATTAAACCTGAAGTGAAGCATCGGAATCTAAAACTGGACTCACAGGAGAGGTTCAAATCATAGAAAGTTAGAGTGTCAGTCCTCTTGTACTTAAATCGGCATTGTGCCTTTTGTATTAAATTCGGATGCAATTTCTGTGTTTCATCGTCAATAAGAAGGTCCAACGTATACAGTAAACCTGATGTTAAGCATCGTAATCTAAAACTGGACTCACAGGAGAGGTTCAAATCATAGAAAGTTAGAGTGTCAGCCCTCTTGTACTTAAGTCGGCATTGTGCCTTTTGTATTAAATTCGGATGCAATTTCTGTGTTTCAGCGTCAATAAGAAGGTACAAGGGATACAGTGAAACTTAAGTGAAGCATCGGAATCTAAAACTGGACACACTGGAGAGGTTCAAAGCACAGAAAGTGAGAGTGTCAGTCCTCTTGTACTTTAGTCTTCATTGTGCCTTTTGTATTAAATTCGGATGCAATTTCTGTGTTTCATCGTCAATAGGGAGGTCCAAGGGATACAGTAAACCTGAAGTGAAGCATCGGAATCTCAAACTAGACTCACAGGAAAGGTTCCAATAGTAGAATGTTAGAGTGTCAGTCCTCTTGTACTTAAGTCGGCATTGTGCCTTTTGTATTAAATTCGGATGCAATTTCTGTGTTTCATCGTCAATATGAAGGTCCAACGTATACAGTAAACCTGAAGTTAAGCATCGGAATCTAAAACTGGACTCACAGGAGAGGTTCAAACCGTAGAAAGTTAGAGTGTCAGTCCTCATGTACTTATGATGGCATTGTGCCTCTTGTATTAAATTCGGATTCAATTTCTGAGTTTCATCGTCAATAAGAAGGTTTAAGGGATACAGTAAACCTGAAGTGAAGCATCGGAATCTAAAACTGGACTCACAGGAGAGATTCAAATCATAGAAAGTTAGAGAGTCGGGCCTCATGTACTTATGTCGGCATTGATTCTTTTGTATTAAATTCGGATGCAATTTTGGTGTTTCATCGTCAATAAGAAGGTTCAAAGTATACATTAAACATGAAGTGAAGCATCGGAATTTAAAACTGGACGCACAGGAGAGGTTCAAATCATAGAATGTGAGAGTGTCAGTCCTCTTGTACTTAAGTCGGCATTGTGCCTTTTGTATGAAATTCGGATGCAATTTCTGTGCTTCATCCTCAATAAGAAGGTCCAAGGTATACAGTAAACCTGAAGCGAAGCATCGGAATCTGAAACTGGACTCACAGGAGAGGTTCAAATCGTAGAACGTTAGAGTGTCAGTCCTCTTGTACTTAAGTCGGCATTGTGCCTTTTGTATTAAATTCGGATGCAAAATCTGTGCTTCATCGTCAATAAGAAGGTCCAGGGGATACAGTAAACCTGAAGTGAAGCATCGGAATCTAAAACTGTATTCACAGGAGAGGTTCAAATCATTGACTGTTAGAGTGTCAGTCGTCTTGTACTTATTCGGAATTGCGCCTTTTGTATTAAATTCGGATGGAATTTATGTGTTTCATCGTCAATAAGAACGTCCAACGGATACAGTAAATTTGAAGTGAAGCATCGGAATCTAAAACTGGACTCATAGGAGAGGTTCAAAAGATCAAAGGTTAGAGTGTCAGTCCTCTTGTACTTAAGTCGGCATTGTGGCTTTTGTATTAAATTCAAATGGAATTTCTGTATTTCATCGTCAATTAGAAGGTCCAAGGGATACAGTAAACCTCAAGTGAAGCATCGGAATCTAAAACTGGAATCACATTACAGGTTCAAATCATAGAAAGTTAGAGTGTCAGTCCTCTTGTACTTAAGTCGGCATTGTGCCTTTTGTATTAAATTCGGATGAAAAATCTGTGCTTCATCGTCAATAAGAAGGTCCTAGGGATACAGTAAACCTGGAGTGAAGCATCGGAATCTTAAACTGGAATCACATTAGAGGTTCAAATCATAGAAAGTTAGAGTGTCAGTCCTTTTGTACTTAAGTCGGCTTTGTGACATTTGTACTAAATTCGGATGCAATTTCTGTGTTTCATCGTCAATAAGAAGGTCCAACGTATACAGTAAACCTGAAGTTAAGCATCGGAATCTAAAACTGGACTCACAGGAGAGGTTCAAATCATAGAAAGTTAGAGTGTCAGCCCTCTTGTACTTAAGTCGGCATTGTGCCCTTTGTATTAAATTCGGAACAATTTCTGTGTTTCAGCGTCAATAAGAAGGTCCGAAGGGATACAGTAAACATGAAGTTAAGGATCGGAATCTAAAACTGGACTCACAGGAGAGGTTCAAATCATAGAAAGTTAGAGTGTCAGTCCTCTTGTATTTAAGACGGTATTGTGCCTCTTGTATTGAATTCTGGTGCAATTTCTGAGTTTCATCGTCAATAAGAAGGTTTAAGGGATACAGTAAACCTGAAGAGAAGCATCGGAATCTAAAACTGGACTCATAGGAGGGGTTCAAATCATCGAAGGTTAGAGTTCAGTCCTCTTGTACTTAAGTCGGCATTGTGCCTTTTGTATTAAATTCGGATGCAAAATCTGTGCTTCATCGTCAATAAGAAGGTCCAGGGGATACAGTAAACCTGAAGTGAAGCATCGGAATCTAAAACTGTATTCACAGGAGAGGTTCAAATCATAGACTGTTAGAGTGTCAGTCGTCTTGTACTTATTCGGAATTGCGCCTTTTGTATTAAATTCGGATGGAATTTATGTGTTTCATCGTCAATAAGAACGTCCAACGGATACAGTAAATTTGAAGTGAAGCATCGGAATCTAAAACTGGACTCATAGGAGAGGTTCAAAAGATCGAAGGTTAGAGTGTCAGTCCTCTTGTACTTAAGTCGGCATTGTGGCTTTTCTATTAAATTCAAATGGAATTTCTGTGTTTCATCGTCAATTAGAAGGTCCAAGGGATACAGTAAACCTGAAGTGAAGCATCGGAATCTAAAACTGGAATCACATTACAGGTTCAAATCATAGAAAGTTAGAGTGTCAGTCCTCTTGTACTTAAGTCGGCATTGTGCCTTTTGTATTAAATTCGGATGAAAAATCTGTGCTTCAACGTCAATAAGAAGGTCCTAGGGATACAGTAAACCTGGAGTGAAGCATGGGAATCTTAAACTGGAATCACATTAGAGGTTCAAATCATAGAAAGTTAGAGTGTCAGTCCTTTTGTACTTAAGTCGGCTTTGTGACATTTGTACTAAATTCGGATGCAATTTCTGTGTTTCATCGTCAATAAGAAGGTCCAACGTATACAGTAAACCTGAAGTTAAGCATCGGAATCTAAAACTGGACTCACAGGAGAGATTCAAATCATAGAAAGTTAGAGAGTCGGGCCTCATGTACATAAGTCGGCATTGATCCTTTTGTATTAAATTCGGATGCAATTTTGGTGTTTCATCGTCAATAAGGAGGTTCAAAGTATACATTAAACATGAAGTGAAGCATCGGAATTTAAAACTGGACTCACAGGAGAGGTTCAAATCATAGAATGTGAGAGTGTTAGTCCTCTTGTACTTAAGTCGGCATTGTGCCTTTTGTATGAAATTCGGATGCAATTTCTGTGCTTCATCCTCAATAAGAAGGTCCAAGGTATACAGTAAACATGAAGTGCAGCATCGGAGTCTGAAACTGGACTCACAGGAGAGGTTCAAATCATAGAAAGTTAGAGTGTCAGCCCTCTTGTACTTAAGTCGGCATTGTGCCCTTTGTATTAAATTCGGAACAATTTCTGTGTTTCAGCGTCAATAAGAAGGTCCGAAGGGATACAGTAAACATGAAGTTAAGGATCGGAATCTAAAACTGGACTCACAGGAGAGGTTCAAATCATAGAAAGTTAGAGTGTCAGTCCTCTTGTATTTAAGACGGTATTGTGCCTCTTGTATTGAATTCTGGTGCAATTTCTGAGTTTCATCGTCAATAAGAAGGTTTAAGGGATACAGTAAACCTGAAGAGAAGCATCGGAATCTAAAACTGGACTCATAGGAGGGGTTCAAATCATCGAAGGTTAGAGTGTCAGTCCTCTTGTACTTAAGTCGGCATTGTGCCTTTTGTATTAAATTCGCATGAAAAGACTGTGCTTCATCGTCATTAAGAAGGTCCTAGGGATACAGTAAACCTGAAGTGAAGCATCGGAATCTAAAACTGGAATCACATTAGAGGTTCAAATCATAGAAAGTTAGAGTGTCAGTCCTCTTCTACTTAAGTCGGCATTGTGACATTTGTACTAAATTCGGATGCAATTTCTGTGTTTCATCGTCAATAAGAAGGTCCAACGTATACAGTAAACCTGAAGTTAAGCATCGTAATCTAAAACTGGACTCACAGGAGAGATTCAAATCATAGAAAGTTAGAGTGTCAGCCCTCTTGTACTTAAGTCGGCATTGTGGGTTTTGTATTAAATTCGGATGCAATTTCTGAGTTTCATCGTCAATAAGAAGGTTTAAGGGATACAGTAAACCTGAAGTGAAGCATCGGAATCTAAAACTGGACTCACAGGAGAGATTCAAATCATAGAAAGTTAGAGAGTCGGGCCTCATGTACATAAGTCGGCATTGATCCTTTTGTATTAAATTCGGATGCAATTTTGGTGTTTCATCGTCAATAAGGAGGTTCAAAGTATACATTAAACATGAAGTGAAGCATCGGAATTTAAAACTGGACTCACAGGAGAGGTTCAAATCATAGAATGTGAGAGTGTTAGTCCTCTTGTACTTAAGTCGGCATTGTGCCTTTTGTATGAAATTCGGATGCAATTTCTGTGCTTCATCCTCAATAAGAAGGTCCAAGGTATACAGTAAACCTGAAGTGAAGCATCGGAATCTGAAACTGGACTCACAGGAGAGGTTCAAATCATAGAACGTTAGAGTGTCAGTCCTCTTGTACTTAAGTCGGCATTGTGCCTTTTGTAATAAATTCGGATGCAAAATCTGTGCTTCATCGTCAATAAGAAGGTCCAGGGGATACAGTAAACCTGAAGTGAAGCATCGGAATCTAAAACTGTACTCACAGGAGAGGTTCAAATCATAGACTGTTAGAGTGTCAGTCGTCTTGTACTTATTCGGAATTGCGACTTTTGTATTAAATTCGGATGGAATTTCTGTGTTTCATCGTCAATAAGAACGTCCAACAGATACAGTAAATTTGAAGTGAAGCATCGGATTCTAAAACTGGACTCATAGGAGAGGTTCAAATGATCGAAGGTTAGAGTGTCAGTCCTCTTGTACTTAAGTCGGCATTGTGCCTTTTGTGTTAAATTCGGATGAAAAATCTGTGCTTCATCGTCAATAAGAAGGTCCAAGGGATGCAGTAAACCTGAAGTGAAGCATCGGAATCTAAAACTGGACTCACAGGAGAGGTTCAAAACATAGACTCTTAGAGTGTCAGTCCTCTTGTACTTATTCGGCATTGCGCCTTTTGTATTAAATTCGGATGGAATTTCTGTGTTTCATTGTCAATAAGAACGTCCAAGGGATACAGTAAACCTGAAGTGAAGCATCGGAATCTAAAACTGGACTCACAGGAGAGGTTCAAATCATCGAATGTTAGAGTGTCAGTCCACTTGTACTTAAGTCGGCATTGTGGCTTTTCTATTAAATTCAAATGGAATTTCTGTGTTTCATCGTCAATTAGAAGGTCCAAGGGATACAGTAAACCTGAAGTGAAGCATCGTAATCTAAAACTGGAATCACATTAGAGGTTCAAATCATAGAAAGTTAGAGTGTCAGTCCTCTTGTACTTAAGTCGGCATTGTGCCTTTTGTATTAAATTCGGATGAAAAATCTGTGTTTCATCGTCAATAAGAAGGTCCTAGGAATACAGTAAACCTGAAGTGAAGCATCGGAATCTAAAACTGGAATCACATTAGAAGTTCAAGTCATAGAAAGTTAGAGTGTCTGTCCTCTTGTACTTAAGTCGGCATTGTGACATTTGTACTAAATTCGGATGCAATTTCTGTGTTTCATCGTCAATAAGAAGGTCCAAGGGATTACAGTAAACCTGAAGTGAAGCATCGGAATCTAAAACTGGACTCACAGGAGGGGTTCAAATCATAGAAAGTTAGAGAGTCAGTCCTCTTGTACTTAAGTCGGCATTGTGCCTGTTGTATTAAATTCGGATGCAATTTCTGTGTTTCATCGTCAATAAGAAGGTCCAAGGTATACATTAAACCTGAAGTGAAGCATAGGAATCTAAAACAGGGTTCACAGGAGAGGATCAAATCATAGAAAGTTAGAGTGTCAGTCGTCTTGTACTTAAGTCGGCATTGTGCCCTTTGTATTAAATTCGGATGCAATTTCTATGTTTCATCGTCAACAAGATGGTCCAAGGTATACAGTAAACATGAACTGAAGCATCGGAATCTGAAGCTGGACTCACAGGAAAGGTTCAAATTGTAGATAGTTAGAGTGTCAGTCCTCTTGTACTTAAGTCGGCTTTGTGCCTTTTGTATTAAATTCGGATGCAAAATCTGTGCTTCATCGTCAATAAGATGGTCCAAGGGATATAGTAAACCTGAAGTGAAGCATCGGAACCTAAACTGGACTCACAGGAGAGGTTCAAATCATAGAAAGTTAGAGTGTCAGTCCTCTTGTATTTAAGTCGGCATTGTGCCTTTTGTATTACATTCGGGTGCAATTTCTGTGTTTCAGCGTCAATAAGAAGGTCCGAAGGGATACAGTAAACATGAAGTTAAGGATCGGAATCTAAAACTGGACTCACAGGAGAGGTTCAAATCATAGAACGTTAGAGTGTCAGTCCTCTTGTATTTAAGGCGGTATTGTGCCTTTTGTATTGAATTCTGGTGCAATTTCTGAGTTTCATCGTCAATAAGAAGGTTTAAGGGTTACAGTAAACCTGAAGTGAAGCATCGGAATCTAAAACTGGACTCACAGGAGGGGTTCAAATCATAGACTGTTAGAGTGTCAGTCGTCTTGTACTTATTCGGAATTACGCCTTTTGTGTTAAATTCGGATGGAATTTCTGTGTTTCATCGTCAATAAGAACGTCCAACGGATACAGTAAACCTGAAGTGAAGCATCGGAATCTAAAACTGGACTCATAGGAGAGGTTCAAATCATCGAAGGTTAGAGTGTCAGTCCTCTTGTACTTAAGTTGGCATTGTGACATCTGTACTAAATTCGGATGCAATTTCTGTGTTTCATCGTCAATAAGAAGGTCCAACGTATGCAGTAAACCTGAAGTTAAGCATCGGAATCTAAAACTGGACTCACAGGAGAGGTTCAAATAATAGAAAGTTAGAGTGTCAGCCCTCTTGTACTTAAGTCGGCATTGTGCCCTTTGTATTAAATTCGGATGCAATTTCTGTGTTTCATCGTCAATAAGAAGGTCCAACGTATACAGTAAACCTGAAGTTAAGCATCGGAATCTAAAACTGGACTCACAGGAGGGGTTCAAATCATAGAAAGTTAGAGCGTCAGTCCTCTTGTACTTAAGTCGGCGTTGTGCCTTTTGTATTAAATTCGGATGAAAAATCTGTGTTTCATCGTCAATAAGAAGGTCCTAGGGATACAGTAAACCTGAAGTGAAGCATCGGAATCTAAAACTGGAATCACATTAGAAGTTCAAGTCATAGAAAGTTAGAGTGTCTGTCCTCTTGTACTTAAGTCGGCATTGTGACATTTGTACTAAATTCGGATGCAATTTCTGTGTTTCATCGTCAATAAGAAGGTCCAAGGTATACAGTAAACCTGAAGTGAAGCATCGGAATCTAAAACTGGACTCACAGGATGGGTTCAAATCATAGAAAGTTAGAGAGTCAGTCCTCTTGTACATAAGTCGGCATTGTGCCTGTTGTATTAAATTCGGATGCAATTTCTGTGTTTCATCGTCAATAAGAAGGTCCAAGGTATACATTAAACCTGAAGTGAAGCATCGGAATCTAAAACAGGGTTCACAGGAGAGGATCAAATCACAGAAAGTTAGGGTGACAGTCGTCTTGTACTTAAGTCGGCATTGTGCCCTTTGTATTAAATTCGGATGCAATTTCTATGTTTCATCGTCAACAAGATGGTCCAAGGTATACAGTAAACATGAACTGAGGCATCGGAATCTGAAGCTGGACTCACAGGAAAGGTTCAAATTGTAGATAGTTAGAGTGTCAGTCCTCTTGTACTTAAGTCGGCTTTGTGACTTTTGTATTAAATTCGGATGCAAAATCTGTGCTTCATCATCAATAAGAAGGTCCAAGGGATATAGTAAACCTGAAGTGAAGCATCGGAACCTAAACTGGACTCACAGGAGAGGTTCAAATCATAGAAAGTTAGAGTGTCAGTCCTCTTGTATTTAAGTCGGCATTGTGCCTTTTGTATTACATTCGGGTGCAATTTCTGTGTTTCATCGTCAATAAGAATGTTCATTGTATACAGTAAACCTGATGTGAAGCATCGGAATCTAAAACTGGACTCACAGGAGAGGTTCATACCGTAGAAAGTTAGAGCGTCAGTCAACATGTACTTATGTTTGCATTGTGCCTCTTGTATTAGATTCGGATGCAATTTCTGTGTTTCATCGACAATAAGCAGTTCCGAGGTATACAGTAAACCTGAAGTGAAGCATCGGAATCTGAAACTGGACTCACAGGAGAGGCTCAAATCATAGAATGTAGGAGTGTCAGCCCTCTTGTACTTAAGTCGGCATTGTGCCCTTTGTATTAAATTCGGATGCAATTTCTGTGTTTCATCGTCAATAAGAAGGTCCAACGTATACAGTAAACCTGAAGTTAAGCATCGGAATCTAAAACTGGACTCACAGGAGAGGTTCAAATCATAGAAAGTTAGAGCGTCAGTCCTCTTGTACTTAAGTCAGCATTGTGCCTTTTGTATGAAATTCGGATGCAATTTCTGTGTTTCATCGTCAATAAGAAAGTCCAAGGTATACAGTAAACCTGAAGTGAAGCATCGGTATCTGAAACTGGACTTACAGGAGAGGCTCAAATCATAGAACGTTGGAGTGTCAGTCCTCTTGTACTTAAGTGGGCATTGTGACTTTTGTATTAAATTCGGATGCAAAATCTGTGCTTCATCGTCAATAAGAAGGTCCAAGCGATGCATCAAACCTGAAGTGAAGCATCGGAATCTGAAACTGGACTCACAGGAGAGGCTCAAATCATAGAATGTAGGAGTGTCAGTCCTCTTGTACTTAAGTCGGCATTGTGCCTATTGTATTACATTCGGACGCAATTTCTGTGTTTCATCGTCAATAAGAAGGTCCAAGGTATACAGTAAACCTGCAGTGAAGCATCGGAATCTGAAACTGGACTCACAGGAGAGTTTCAAATCATAGAACGTTAGAGTGTCAGTCCTCTTGTACTTAAGTTGGCATTGTGCCTATTGTATTAAAGTCGGATGCAAAATCTGTGCTTCATCGTTAATTAGAAGGTTCAAGGGATACAGTAAACCTGATGTGAAGCATCGGAATCTAAAACTGGACTCACAGGAGAGGTTCAAATCTTAGAAAGTTAGAGTGTCAGTCCTCTTGTACTTAAGTCGGCATTGTGCCTTTTGTATGAAATTCGGATGCAATTTCTGTGTTTCATGGTCAATAAGAAAGTCCAAGGTATACAGTAAACCTGAAGTGAAGCATCGGTATCTGAAACTGGACTTACAGGAGAGGCTCAAATCATAGAACGTTAGAGTGTCAGTCCTCTTGTACTTAAGTGGGCATTGTGACTTTTGTATTAAATTCGGATACAAAATCTGTGCTTCATCGTCAATAAGAAGGTCCAAGGGATGCAGTAAACCTGAAGTGAAGCATCGGAATCTAAAACTGGACTCACAGGAGAGGTTCAAAACATAGACTGTTAGAGTGTCAGTCCTCTTGTACTTATTCGGCATTGCGCCTTTTGTATTAAATTCGGATGGAATTTCTGTGTTTCATTGTCAATAAGAACGTCCAAGGGATACAGTAAACCTGAAGTGTAGCATCGGAATCTAAAACTGGACTCACAGGAGAGGTTCAAATCATCGAAGGTTAGAGTGTCAGTCCACTTGTACTTAAGTCGGCATTGTGGCTTTTCTATTAAATTCAAATGGAATTTCTGTGTTTCATCGTCAATTAGAAGATCCAAGGGATACAGTAAACCTGAAGTGAAGCATCGTAATCTAAAACTGGAATCACATTAGAGGTTCAAATCATTGAAAGTTAGAGTGTCAGTCCTCTTGTACTTAAGTCGGCATTGTGCCTTTTGTATTAAATTCGGATGAAAAATCTGTGTTTCATTGTCAATAAGAAGGTCTTAGGGATACAGTAAACCTGAAGTGCAGCATCGGAATCTAAAACTGGAATCACATTAGAAGTTCAAGTCATAGAAAGTTAGAGTGTCTGTCCTCTTGTACTTAAGTCGGCATTGTGACATTTGTACTAAATTCGGATGCAATTTCTGTGTTTCATCGTCAATAAGAAAGTCCAAGGGATACAGTAAACCTGAAGTGAAGCATCGGAATCTAAAACTGGACTCACAGGAGGGGTTCAAATCATAGAAAGTTAGAGAGACAGTCCTCTTGTACTTAAGTCGGCATGGTGCCTTTTGTATTATATTCGGATGCAATTTCTGTGTCTCATCGTCAATAAGAAGTTCCAAGGTATACATTAAACCTGAAGTGAAGCATCGGAAACTAAAACAGGGTTCACAGGAGAGGATCAAATCATAGAAAGTTAGAGTGTCAGTCGTCTTGTACTTAAGTCGGCATTGTGCCCTTTGTATTAAATTCGGATGCAATTTCTATGTTTCATCGTCAACAAGATGGTCCAAGGTATACAGTAAACATGAAGTGAAGCATCGGAATCTGAAGCTGGACTTACAGGAAAGGTTCAAATTGTAGATAGTTAGAGTGGCAGTCCTCTTGTACTTAAGTCGGCTTTGTGTCTTTTGTATTAAATTCGGATGCAAAATCTGTGCTTCATCGTCAATAAGAAGGTCCAAGGGATATAGTAAACCTGAAGTGAAGCATTGGAACCTAAACTGGACTCACAGGAGAGGTTCGAATCATAGAAAGTTAGAGTGTCAGTCCACTTGTATTTAAGTCGGCATTGTGCCTTTTGCATTACATTCGGGTGCAATTTCTGTGTTTCATCGTCAACAAGAAGGTTCATTGTATACAGTAAACCTGATGTGAAGCATCGGAATCTAAAACTGGACTCACAGGAGAGGTTCATACCGTAGAAAGTTAGAGTGTCAGTCCGCATGTACTTATGTTTGCATTGTGCCTCTTGTATTAAATTCGGATGCAATTTCTGTGTTTCATCGACAATAAGCAGGTCCAAGGTACACAGTAAACCTGAAGTGAAGCATCGGAATCTGAAACTGGACTCACAGGAGAGGCTCAAATCATAGAATGTAGGAGTGTCAGTCCTCTTGTACTTAAGTCGGCATTGTGCCTATTGTATTACATTCGGACGCAATTTCTGTGTTACATCGTCAATAAGAAGGTCCAAGGTATACAGTAAACCTGCAATGAAGCATCGGAATCTGAAACTGGAATCACAGGAGAGGTTCAATTCATAGAACGTTAGAGTGTCAGTCCTCTTGTACTTAAGTTGGCATTGTGCCTATTGTATTAAATTCGGATGCAAAATCTGTGCTTCATCGTTAATTAGAAGGTTCAAGGGATACAGTAAACCTGATGTGAAGCATCGGAATCCAAAACTGGACTCACAGGAGAGGTTCAAATCATAGAAAGTTAGAGAGTCCGTCCTCATGTAATTAAGTCGGCATTGTTCCTTTTGTATTAAATTCGGATGCAATTTCTGTGTTTCATTGTCAATAAAAGGTTCAAGGTATACATTAAACCTGAAGTGAAGCATCGGAATCTAAAACTGGACTCACAGGAGAGGTTCAAATCACAGAAAGTGAGAGTGTCAGTCCTCTTGCACTTAAATCGGCATTGTGCCTTTCGTATTAAATTCGGATGCAATTTCTGTGTTTCATCGTCAATAAGAAGGTCCAAGGTATACAGTAAACCTGAAGTGAAGCATCGGAATCTGAAACTGGAATCACAGGAGAGGTTGTAATCATAGAATGTTAGAGTGTCAGTCCTCTTGTACTTAAGTCGGCATTGTGCCTTTTGTATTACATTGGGATGCAAAATCTGTGCTTAATCGTCAATTAGAAGGTCCAAGGGATACGGAAAACCTGAAGTGAAGCATCTGAATCTAAAACTGGACTCACAGGAGAGGTTCAAATCATAGACTGTTAGAGTGTCAGTCCTCTTGTACTTATTCGGCATTGCGCCTTTTGTATTAAATTCGGATGCAATTTCTGTGTTTCATCGTCAATAAGGACGTCCAACGGATACAGTAAACCTGAAGTGAAGCATCGGAATCTAAAACTGGACTCACAGGAGAGGTTCAAATCATAGAAGTTTAGAGTGTCAGTCCTCTTGTACTTAAGTCGGCATTGTGGCTTTTCTATTAAATTCAAATGGAATTTCTGGGTTTCCTCGTCAATTAGAAGGTCCAAGGGATACAGTAAACCTGAAGTGAAGCATCGGAATAAAAAACTGGAATCACATTAGAGGTTCAAATCATAGAAAGTAAGAGTGTCAGTCCTCATGTGCTTAAGTCGGCATTGTGACTTTTGTACTAAATTCGGATGCAATTTCTGTGTTTCATCGTCAATAAGAAGGTCCAAGGGATACAGTAAACCTGAAGTGAAGCATCGGAATCTAAAACTGGACTCACAGGAGAGGTTTAAATCATAGAAAACTAGAGAGTCAGTCCTCTTGTACTTAAGTCGGCATTGTGCCTTTTGTATTAAATTCGGATGCAATTTCTGTGTTTCATCGTCAATATGAAGGTTCAAGGTATACATTAAACCCGATGTGAAGCATCGGAACCTAAAACTGGACTCACAGGAGAGGTTCAAATCATAGAAAGTGAGAGTCTCAGTAATCTTGTACTTAAGTCGGCATTAAGCCATTTGTATTAAATTCGGATGCAATTTCTGTGTTTCATCGTCAATATGAAGGTTCAAGGTATACATTAAACCTGAAGTGAAGCATCGGAACCTAAAACTGGACTCACAGGAGAGGTTCAAATCATAGAAAGTGAGAGTCTCTGTAATCTTGTACTTAAGTCGGCATTGTGCCATTTGTATTAAATTCGGATGCAATTTCTGTGTTTCATCGTCAATAAGTGGCTCTAAGTATACATTACCAGAAGTGAAGCATCGGAATCTAAAACTGGACTCACGGGAGAAGTTCAAATCATAGAAAGTTAGAGTGACGGTCTTCTTGTACTTAAGACGGCATTGTGCGTTTTGTATTAAATTCGGATTCAATTTCTATGTTTCATCGTCAATAAGAAGGTCCAAGGTAACCATTAAACCTGAAGTGAAGCATCGGAATCTGAAACTGGACTCACAGGAGTGGTTCAAATCATAGAAAGTTAGAGTGTCAGTCCTCTTGTAATTAAGTCGGCATTGTGCCTTTTGTATTAAATACGGATGCAATTTCTGTGTTTCATCGTTAATAAGAACGTACAAGGTATACAGTAAACCTGAAGTGAGGCATCGGAATCTGAAACAGGACTCACAGGAGAGGTTCAAATCATAGAACGTTAGAGTGTCAGTCCTCTTGTACTTAAGTCGGCATTGTGCCTTTTATATGAAATTCGGATGCAAAATCTGTGGTTCATTTATTTTTTTTTTTTATTTATTTATTTATTGTTCCGTGGGACCACATTTAGGAGAAGTCTCCATGGTCATGGAACGAGTCAATACATGAAATTATAACACGATTGTAGAAACAGATAAAATGAAACAAGTCGTTAGTTTAAATAAAGAAAATCAAGAATGTAACACTGGAATTTGCTTAATTTTTTATCTCTTCCAGGAGCTCCTCGACAGAATAGAAGGAGTGAGCCATGAGGAAACTCTTCAGTTTAGACTTAAAAGTGTTTGGGCTACTGCTAAGATTTTTGAGTTCTTGTGGTAGCTTATTGAAAATGGATGCAGCAGAATACTGCACTCCTTTCTGCACAAGAGTCAAGGAAGTGCATTCCACATGCAGATTTGATTTCTGCCTAGTATTAACTGAGTGAAAGCTGCTAACTCTTGGGAATAAGCTAATATTGCTAACAACAAACGACATTAAAGAAAATACATACTGTGAGGGCAATGTCAAAATTCCCAGACTATTGAATAGGGGTCGACAAGAGGTTTTCGAACTTACACCATACATAGCTCGAACAGCCCGTTTTTGAGCCAAAAATACCCTTTTTGAATCAGAAGAATTACCCCAAAAAATAATACCATATGACATAAGCGTATGAAAATATGCGAAGTATACTACTTTTCGTGTTGAAATGTCACTTATTTCAGATACTGTTCTAATGGTAAATAAAGCGGCATTTAGTTTCTGAACAAGATCCTGAACATGGGCTTTCCACAACAGCTTACTATCTATCCGTACGCCTAGGAACTTGAACTGTTCCGTCTCGCTTATAACATGCCCATTCTGTCTGATTAAAATGTCAGTTCTTGTTAAATTGTGGGTTAGAAACTGTGAAAACTGAGTCTTACTGTGATTTAGCATCAAATTATTTTCCACAAGCCACGAACTTACTTCATGAACTACATTATTTGATAATGTTTCAATATTACACACAAGATCCTTCACTACCAAGGTGGTGTCATCAGCAAACAGAAATATTTTTGAATCACCTGTAATACTAGAAGGCATATCATTTACATAAATAAGGAACAGCAGTGGCCCCAGCACCGACCCTTGGGGAACGCCCCATTTAACAGTGCCCCATTGGGACTGAACATCATTACCACTCTCAATATTGCGGAGGATTACCTTCTGCTTTCTGTTCTTAAAGTAGGAGGCGAACCAATTGTAAGCTACTCCCCTTACTCCATAATGTTCCAACTTCTGCAGTAATATTTTATGGTCAACACAGTCAAAAGCCTTCGTTAAATCAAAGAAAACACCTAACGTTCTCAACCTTTTATTTAATCCGTCCAAAACCTCACAGAGAAAAGAGAATATAGCATTTTCAGTTGTTAAGCCATTTCTAAAACCAAACTGTACATTTGACAGCAAATTATGTGAATTTAAATGCTGCAGTAACCTTGTATATACAAGCCTCTCGATAAAATAAGAAGGTCCAAGGGATACAGTAAACCTGAACTGAAGCATCGGAATCTAAAACTGGACTCACAGGAGAGGTTCAAATCATAGAGTGTTAGAGTGTCAGTCCTCTTGTGCCTATTCGGCATTGCGCCTTTTGTATTAAATTCGGATGCAATTTGTGTGTTTCATCGTGAATAAGAACGTCCAAGGGATACAGTAAACCTGAAGTGAAGCATCGGAATCAAAAACTGGACTCACAGGAGAGGTTCAAATCATAGAAGGTTAGAGTGTCAGTCCTCATGTACTTTAGTCGGCATTGCAGCTTTTCTATTAAATACAAATGGAATTTCTGTGTTTCATCGTCAATTCGAAGGTCCAAGGGATACAGTAAACCTGAAGTGAAGCATCGGAATCTAAAACTGGAATCACATTAGAGGTTCAAATCATAGAAAGTAAGAGTGTCAGTCCTCTTGTACTTATGTCGGCATTGAGTCTTTTATGTTAAATTCGGATGAAAAATCTGTGCTTCATCGTCAATAAGAAGGTCCAAGGGATACATTGAACCTGAAGTGAAGCATCGGAATTTAAAACTGGACTCACAGGAAAGGTTCAAATCATAGAAAATTAGAGTGTCAGTTCTCTTGTACTTAGGTCGGCATTGTGCCTTTTGTATTAAATTCGGATGCAATTTCTGTGTTTCATCGTCAATAAGAAGGTCCAAGGGATACAGTATACCTGAAGTGAAGCATCGGAATCTAAGACTGGACTCACAGGAGAGGTTCAAATCATTGAGAGTTAGAGTTTCAGTCCTCTTGTACTTAAGTAGGCATTGTGAGTTTTGTATTAAATTCGGATGCAATTTCTGTGTTTCATCGTCAATAAGAAGGTCCAAGGTATACAGTAAACCTGAAGTGGAGCATTGGTATCTAAAACTGGACTCACAGGTGGGGTTCAAATCGTAGAAAGTTACAGTGTCAGTCTTCTTGTACTTAAGTCGGCATTGTGCCTTTTGTAACAATTTCGGATGCAATTTCTGTGTTTCATCGTCAATAAGAATGTCCAAGGTATACAGTAAACCTGAAGTGAAGCATCGGAATCTAGAACTGGACTCACACGAGAGGTTCAAATAATCGAAAGTTAGAGTGTCAGTCCTCTTGTACTTAAGTCGGCCGTGTGCCATTTGTATAAAATTCGGATGCAATATCTGTGTTTCAACGTCAATAAAAAGGTGTAAGGGATACAGTTAACCTGAAGTGAAGCATCGGAATCTAAAACTGGACTCAGAGGAGAGAGTTCATATCACAGACAGTTTGAGTGTCAGTCATCATGTACTTAAGTCGGCATTGTGCCTTTTGTATTATATTCGGATGCAATTTCTATGCTTCATAGTCAATAAGAAGGTCCAAGGTATACAGTCAACCTGCAGTGAAGCATCGGAATCTAAAACCGGACTCACAGGAGAGGTTCAAATCATAGAACGTTAGAGTGTCAGTCCTCTTGAACATAAGTCGGCATTGTGCCATTTGTATTAAATTCGGATGCAAAATCTGTGCTTCATCGTCAATAAGAAGGTCCAAGGGATGCAGTTAACCCGAAGTGAAGCATCGGAATCTAAAACTGGACTCACAGGAGAGGTTCAAATCATAGAAAAATAGAGTGTCAATCCTCTTGTACTTAAGTCGGCATTGTGCCTTTTGTATTAAGTTTGGATGCAATTTCTGTGTTTTATCGTCAATAAGAAGGTCCAAGGGATGCAGTAAACCTGAAGGGAAGCATCGGAATTTAAACTGGACTCACATGAGAGGTTCAAATCATAGAAAGTTAGAGTGTCAGTCCTCTTTTACTTAAGACGGCATTCTGCCGTTTGTATTAAATTCGGATGCTACTTCTGTGTTTCATCGTCAGTAAGAAGGTCCAAGGTGTACAGTAAACCTGAAGTGAAGCATCGGAATCTAAATCTGGACTTACAGGAGAGGTTCAAATCGTAGAAAGTTAGAGTGTCAGTCCTCTTGTACTTAAGTCGGCATTGTGCCTTTTGTATTAAATTCGGATGCTATTTCTGTGTTTCATCGTCAATATGAAGGTTCAAGGTATACATTAAACCTGAAGTGAAGCATCGGAATCTGAAACTGGACTCACAGGAGTGGTTCAAATCATAGAAAGTTAGAGTGTCAGTCCTCTTGTACTTAAGTCGGCATTGTGCCTTTTGTATTAAATTCGGATGCAATTTCTGTGTTTCATCGTTAATAAGAACGTACAAGGTATACAGTCAACCTGAAGTGAAGCATCGGAATCTGAAACTGGACACACAGGAGAGGTTCAAATCATAGAACGTTAGAGTGTCAGTCCTCTTGTACTTAAGTCGGCATTGTGCCTTTTATATTAAATTCGGATGCAAAATCTGTGCTTCATCGTCAATAAGAAGGTCCAAGGGATACATTAAACCTGAAGTGTAGCATCGGAATTTAAAACTGGACTCACAGGAGAGGTTCAAATCATAGAAAGTTAGAGTGCCAGTTCTCTTGTACTTAGGTCGGCATTGTGCCTTTTGTATTAAATTCGGATGCAATTTCTGTGTTTCATCGTCAATAAGAAGGTCCAAGGGATACAGTATACCCGAAGTGAAGCATCGGAATCTAAGACTGGACTCACAGGAAAGGTTCAAATCAATGGGAGTTAGAGTTTCAGTCCTCTTGTACTTAAGTAGGCATTGTGAGTTTTGTATTAAATTCGGATGCAATTTCTGTGTTTCATCGTCAATAAGAAGGTCCAAGGTATACAGTAAACCTGAAGTGGAGCATCGGAATCTAAAACTGGACTCACAGGAGGGGTTCAAATCGTAGAAAGTTACAGTGTCAGTCCTCTTGTACTTAAGTCGGCATTGTGCCTTTTGTAATAATGTCGGATGCAATTTCTGTGTTTCATCGTCAATAAGAAGTTCCAAGGTATACAGTAAACCTGAAGTGAAGCATCGGAATCTAAAACTGGACTCACACGAGAGGTTCAAATAATCGAAAGTCAGAGTGTCAGTCCTCTTGTACTTACGTCGGCATTGTGCCATTTGTATTAAATTCGGGTGCAATTTCTGTGTTTCATCGTCAATAAGAAGGTCCAAGGGATATAGTAAACCTGAAGTGATGCATCGGAATCTAAAACTAGACTCACAGGAGTGGTTCAAATCATAGAAAGTTAAAGTGTCAGTCCTCTTGTACTTCAGTCGTCATTTTGCCTTTTGTATTAAATTCGGATGCAATTTCTGTGTTTCATCTTCAATAAGAAAGTCCAAGGGATACAGTAAACCTGAAGTGAAGCATCGGAATCTAAAACTGGAGTCACAGGAGAGATTCAAATCATAGAACGTTAGAGTGTCCGTCATCTTGTACTTAGGTCGGCATTGTGCCTTTTGTATTAAATTCAGATACAATTTCTGTGTTTCATCGTCAATAAGAAGGTCCAAGGGATACAGTAAAAATGAAGTGAAGCATCGGAATCTAAAACTGGACTCACAGGAGAGGTTCAAATCATAGAAAGTTAGAGTGTCAGTCCATTTGTACTTAAGTCGGCATTGAGCCTTTTGATTTATATTCGGATTCAATTTCTGTGCTTCATCGTCAATTAGAAGGTCCAAGGGATTCAGTAAATCTGAAGTGAAGCATCGGAATCTAAAACTGGACTCACAGCAGAGGTTCAAATCATAGAAAGTCAGAGTGTCAGTCCTCTTGTACTTAAGTCGTCATTGTGACTTTTGTATTAAATTCGGATGCAATTTCTGTGTTTCATCGTCAATAAGAAGGTCCAAGGGATACAGTAAACCAGAAGTGAAGCATCGGAATCTAAAACTGGACTCACAGAAGAGGGTCAAATCGTTGAAAGTTTGAGTGTCCGTACTCTTGTACTTAAGTCAGCATTGTGCCTTTTGTATTAAGTTCGGATGCAATTTCTGTGTTTCATCGTCAATAAGAAGGTCCAAGGTATACAGTAAACCTGAAGTGAAGCATCGGAATATAAAACTGGACTCACTGGAGAGGTTCAAATCATAGTAAGTGAGTGTGACAGTGCTCTTGTACTTAAGTCGGCATTGTGCCTTTTGTATTAAATTCGGATGCAATTTCTGTGTTTCATCGTCAATAAGAAGGTCCAAGGGATACAGTAAACCTGAAGTGAAACATCGGAATCTAAAACTGGACTCACAGGAGAGGTTCAAATCATAGAAATTTAATGTGTCAGTCCTCTTGTACTTAAGTCGGAATTGTGCCTTTTGTATTAAATTCGGATGCAATTTCTGTGTTTCATCGTCAAGAAGAAGGTCCAAGGGATACACTAAACCTGAAGTGAAACATCCGAATCTAAAACTGGACTCACAGGATAGGTTCACATCGTAGAAAGTTAGAGTGTCAGTCCTCTTGTACTTAAGTCGGCAGTGTGACATTTGTATTAGATTCGGATGCAATTTCTGTGTTTCACCGTCAATAAGAAGGTTTAAGGTATACAGTAAACCAGTAGTGAAGCAAGGGAATCTAAAACGGGACTCACAGGAGACGTTCAAATCATAGAAAGTTAGAGTGTCAGTCCTCTTGTACTTACGTCGGCATTGTGCTTTTGTATTAAATTCGGATGCAACTTCTGAGTTTCATCTTCAACAAGATGGTCCAAGCGATACAGTAAACCTGAAGTGAAGCATCGGAATCTAAGACTGGACTCACAGGAGAGGTTCAAATCATAGAAATTTAGAGTGTCAGTCCTCTTGTACTTAAGTCAGCATTGTGCCTTTTCTATTAAATCGGAATGCAATAACTGTGTTTCAACGTCAATATGAAGGTCCAAGGGATACAGTGAACCTGAAGTAAAGCATCGGAATCTAAAACTGGACTCACAGGAGAAGTTAAAATCATAGAATGTTAGAGTGTCAGTCCTCTTGTACCTAAGTCGGCATTGTGCCTTTTGTATTTAATTCGGATGCAATTTCTGTGTTTCATCATCAATAAGATGGTCCAAGGTATACAGCAAACCTGAAGCGAAGCATCGGAATCAAAAACTGGACTCACAGGAGAGGTTCAAATCGTTGAAAGTTTGAGTGTCAGTCCCCTTGTACTTAAGTCGGCATTGTGCCTTTTGTATTAAATTCGGATGCAATTTCTGTGTTTCATCGTCAATAAGAAGGTCCAAGGGATACAGTAAATTGAAGTGAAACATCGGAATCTAAAACTGGACTCACAGGAGAGGTTCAAATCATAGAAAGTTAGAGTGTCAGTCCTCTTGTACTTAAGTCGGAATTGTGCCTTTTGTATTTAATTCGGACCCAATTTCTGTGTTTCATCGCCAATAAGAAGGTCCAAGGGAGACAGTAAACATGAATCGAAGCATCGGAATCTAAAACTGGACTCACAGGAGAGGTTCAAATCTTATAAAGTTAGATTGTCAGTCCTCTTGTACTTAAGTCGGCATTGTGACTTTTTTTTTAATTCGGTTGCAATTCCTGTGTTTCATCGTCAATTAGAAGGTCCAAGGTATACAGTAAACCTGAAGTGAAGCATCGGAATCTAAAACTGGACTCACTGGAGAGGTTCAAATGATAGAATGATAGAGTGTCAGTCCTCTTGTACTTAAGACGCCATTGTGCCTTTTGTATTAAATTCGGATGCAATTTCTGTGTTTAAGCAACAATAAGAAAATTCAAGGTATACAGTAAATCTGAAGTGAAGCATCGGAACCTAAGACTGGACTTACAGGACAGGTTCAAATCATAGAAAGTTAACGTGTCAGTCCACTTGTACTTAAGTCGGCATTATGCCTTTTGTATAAAATTCGGATGATAAATCTGTGCTTCATCGTCAATAAGATGGTCCAAGGGATACAGTAAACCCGAAGTGAAGCATCAGAATCTAAAACTGGACTCACAGGAGAGGTTCAAATCTTAGAATCTTAGAGTGTCAGTCCTCTTGTACTAATGTCGGCATTGTGCCTTTTGTATTAAATTCGGAAGCAATTTCTGTGTTTCATCGTCAATAAGAAGGTCCAAGGGATACAGTAAACCTGAAGTGAAGCATCGGAATCTAAAACTGGATTCACAGGAGAGGTTCAAATCATAGAAAGTTAGAGTGTCAGTCCTCTTGTACTTAAGTCGGCATTCTGCCTTTTCTATTAAATTCGGATGCAATTTCTGTGTTTCATCGTCAATAAGAAGGTCCAAGGGATCCAGTAAACCTGAAGTGAAGCATCGGAAATTAAAACTGGACTCACAGGAGAGGTTCAAATGATAGGAAGTTAGGGCGTCAGTCCTCTTGTACTTAAGTCGGCATTGTGTCTTTTGTATTAAATTGGGATGCAATTTCTGCGTTTCATCGTCAATAAGAAGTTACAAGGGATACAGAAAACCTGAAGTGAAGCATCGGAATCTCAAACTGGATTCGCAGGAGAGGTTCAAATCATGGAAAATTAGAGTGTCAGTCCGCGTGTACTTAAGTCGGCATTGTGCCTTTTGTATTAAATTCTGATGCAATTTCAGTGTTTCATTGTCAATAAGAAGGTCCAAGGTATACAGCAAACCTGAAGTGAAGCATCGGAATCTAAAACTGGACTCAGAGGAGAGGTTCAATACATAGAAAGTTAGAGTGTCAGTCCTCTTGTACTTAAGTCGGCATTGTGTCTTTTGTATTAAATTCAGATGCAAAATCTGTGCTTCATAGTCAATAAGAACGTCCGAGGAATACAGTAAACCTGAAGTGAAGCATCGGAATCTAAAACTGGACTCACAGGAGAGGTTCAAATCATAGAAAGTTAGAGTGTCAGTCCAATTGTACTTAAGTCGGCATTGTGCCCTTTGTAATAAATTCGGATGCAATTTCTGTGCTACATCGTCGATAAGAAGAGTCAAGGGATACAGTAAACCTGAAGTGAAGCATCGGAATCTAAAACTGGACTCACAGGAGAGGTTCAAATCATACAAAGTTAGAGTGTCAGTCCACTTGCAATAAAGACGGCATTGTGCCATTTGTATTATATCCAGATGCAATTTCTGTGCTTCATCACCAATAAGAAAGTCCAAGGGATACAGTAAACCTGAAGTGAAGCATCGGAATCTAAAACTGGACTCACTGGAGATGTTCAAATGATAGAATGTTAGAGTGTCAGTCCTCTTGTACTTAAGACGCCATTGTGCCTTTTGTATTAAATTCGGATGCAATTTCTGTGTTTAAGCAACAATAAGAAGATTCAAGGTATACAGTTAACCTGAAGTGAAGCATCGGAATCTGAAACTGGACTAACAGGACAGGTTCAAATCATATAAAGTTAGAGTGTCTGTCCTCTTGTACTTTAGTCGGCATTGTGCCGTTTCTATTAAATTCGGATGCTATTTCTGTGTTTCATCGCCAATAAGAAGGTCCAACGGATACAGTAAACCTGAAGTGAAGCATCGGAATCTAAAACTGGACTCACAGGAGAGGTTCAAATCATCGAAAGTTAGAGTGTCAGTCCTCTTGTACTTAAGTCGGAATAGTGCCTTATGTATTAAATTCGGATGCAATTTCTGTGTTTCATCGTCAATAAGAAGGTCCAAGGGATACAGCAAACCTGAGTGAAGCAACGGAATCTAAAACTAAACTCATAGGAGACGTTCAAATCATGGAAAGTTAGAGTGTCAGTCCTCTTGTACTTACGTCGGCATTGTGCATTTTTATTAAATTCGGATGCAATTTCTGTGTTTCATCGTCAATAAGAAGGTCCAAGGGATACAGTAAACCTGAAGTGAAGCATCGGAAATTAATACTGGACTCACAGGAGAGGTTCAAATCATAGGAAGTTTGAGTGTCAGTCCTCTTGTACTTCAGTCGGCATTGTGCATTTTTCTATTAAATTGGGATGCAATTTCTGCGTTTCATTGTCAATAAGAAGGTCCAAGGGATACAGAAAACCTGAAGTGAAGCATCGGAATCTAAAAGTGGACTCACAGGAGAGGTTGAAATCATAGAATCTTAGAGTGTAACTCCTCTTGTACTTAGGTCGGCATTGTGCCTTTGTATTAAATTCGGAAGCAATTTCTGTGTTTCATCGTCAATAAGAAGGTCTAAGGGATACAGTAAACCTGAAGTGAAGCATCGGAATCTTAAACTGGATTCACAGAAGAGGTTCAAATCATTGAATGTTAGAGTGTCAGTCCTCTTGTACTTAAGTCAGCATTGTGCCTTTTCTATTAAATTCGGATGCAATTTCTGTGCTTCATCGTCAATAAGAGCATCCAAGGGATACAGTAAACCTGAAGTGAAGCATCGGAATCTAAAACTGGACTCACAGGAGAGGTTCAAATCATAGAAAGTTGGAGTGTCAGTCCTCTTAAATCGGCATTGTGCCTTTTGTATTAAATTCGGATGCAATTTCTGTGTTACATCGTCAATAAGAAGAGTCAAGGGATACAGTAAACCTGAAGTGAAGCATCGGAATCTAAAAGTGGATTCACAGGAGAGGTTCATATCATAGACAGTTAGAGTGTCAGTCCACTTGTACTAAAGTCGGCATTGTGCCATTTGTATTAAATCCAGATGCAATTTCTGTGCTTCATCGTCAATAAGTAAGTCCAAGGGATACACTAAACCTGAAGCGAAGCATCGGAATGTTAAACTGCACTCACAGGAGGGATTCAAATCAGAGAACGTTAGGGTGTCTGTCCTCTTGTACTTAAGTCGGCATTGTGCCTTTTGTATTAAATTCGGATGCAATTTCTGTGCTTCATCGTCAATAAGAAGCTCCAAGGGATACAGAAAACCTGAAGTGAAGCATCGGAATCTAGAACTGGACTCGCAGGAAAGGTTCAAATCATATAAAGTTAGAGTGTCAGTCCGCTTGTACTTAAGTCGGCATTGTGCATTTTGTATTAAATTCGGATGCAACTTCTGTTCTTCATCGTCAATAAGACCGTCCAAGGTATACAGTAAACCTGAAGTGAAGCATCGAAATCTAAAACTGGATTAACTGGAGAGGTTCAAATCATAGAATGTTAGAGTGTCAGTCCTCTTGTACTTAAGACGCCATTGTGCCTTTTGTATTAAATTCGGATGCAATTTCTGTGTTTAAGCAACAATAAGAAGTACCAAGGTATACAGTAAACCTGAAGTGAAGCATCAGAATCTAAGACTGGATTTACAGCACTGGTTCAAATCATAGAAAGTTAAAGTGTCAGTCCTCTTGTACTTAAGTCGGCATTGTGCCTTTTGTATTAAATTCGGATGATAAATCTGTGCTTCATCGTCAATAAGATGGTACAAGGGATACAGCAAACCTGAAGTGAAGCATCGGAATCTAAAACTGGATTTACAGGAGAGGTTCAAATCATAGAAAGTTAGAGTGTCAGTCCTCCTGTACTTATGTCGGCATTGTGCCTTTCCTATTAAATTCGGATGCAATTTCTGTGTTTCATCGTCAATAAGAAGGTCCAAGGGATACAGTAAACCTAAAGTGAAGCATCGGAAATTAAAACTGGACTCACAGGAGAGGTTCAAATCATAGAAAGTTAGAGTGTCAGTCCTCCTGTACTTATGTCGGCATTGTGCCTTTCCTATTAAATTCGGATGCAATTTCTGTGTTTCATCGTCAATAAGGAATTGCAAGGTATACAGTAAACCTGAAGTGAAGCATCGGAATCTAAAACTGGACTCACAGGAGAGGTTCAAATCATAGAAAGTTAGAGTGTCAGTCCTCTTGTACTTAAGTCGGCATTGTGCCTTTTGTATTAAATTCGGATGCAATATCTGTGTTTCATTGTCAAAAGAAGGTCCAAGGGATACTGTGAACCTGAAGTGAAGCAACGGAATCCAAAACTGGACACACAGGAGGCGTTCAAATCATAGAAATTTAGAGTGTCAGTCCTCTTGTACTTATGTCGGCATTGTGCCTTTTGTATTAAATTCGGGTGCAATATCTGTGTTTCAACGTCAATATGAAGGTCCAAGGGATACAGTAAACCTGAAGTGAAGCATCGGAATCTAAACCTGGACTCACAGGACAGGATGAAATCATAGAATGTTAGAGTGTCAGTCCTCTTGTACTTGAGTCGGCATTGTGGCTTTTGTATTAAATTCGGATGCAATTTCTGTGTTTCATCGTCAATAAGATGGTCCAAGGTATACAGTAAACCTGAAGTGAAGCATCGGAATCTAAAACTGGACTCACAGGAGAGGTTCAAATCGTTGAAAGTTTGAGTGTCAGTACTCTTGTACTTAAGTCGTCATTGTGTCTTTTGTATTAAATTCGGATGCAATATCTGTGTTTCATCGTCAATAAAAAGGTCCAAGGTATACAGTAAACCTGAAGTGAAGCATCGGAATCTGAAACTGGACTCTCAGGAAAGGTTCAAATCGTAGAAGGTTAGAGTGTCAGTCCTCTTGTACTTAAGTCGGCATTGTGACTTTTGTATTAAATTCGGATGCAATTTCTGTGTTTCATCGTCTATAAGAAGGTCCAAGGTATACAGTAAACCTGAAGTGAAGCATCGGAATCTAAAACTAAACTCACAGGAGAGGTTCAAATCGTAGAAAGTTTGAGTGTCAGTCCTCTTGTACTTAAGTCGGCATTTTGCCTTTTGTATTAAATTTGGATGCAATTTCTGTGTTTCATCGTCAATAAGAAGGTCCAAGGGATACAGTAAACCTGAAGTAAAGCATCGGAATCTAAAACTGGACTCACGTGATAGGTTCAAATCATAGAAAGTTAGAGTGTCAGTCCGCTTGTACTTAAGACGGCATTGTGCCTTTTGTATTAAATTTGGATGCATTTTCTGTGTTTCATCGTCAATACGAAGGTGCAATTGATACAGTAATCCTAAAGTGAAGCATCGGTATCTAAAACTGGACTCACAGGAGAGGTTCAAATCATAGAAAGTTAGAGTGTCAGTCCTCTTGTACTTAAGTCGGCATTGTGCCTTTTGTATTAAATTCGGATGCAATATCTGTGTTTCATTGTCAAAAGAAGGTCCAAGGGATACTGTGAACCTGAAGTGAAGCAACGGAATCCAAAACTGGACACACAGGAGGCGTTCAAATCATAGAAATTTAGAGTGTCAGTCCTCTTGTACTTATGTCGGCATTGTGCCTTTTGTATTAAATTCGGATGCTAAATCTGTGCTTCATCGTCAATAAGAACGTCCAAGGGATACAGTAAACCTGAAGTGAAGCATCGGAATCTAAAACTGGACTCACAGGAGAGGTTCAAATCATAGAAAGTTAGAGTGTCAGTCCTCTTGTACTTCAGTCGGAATTGTGCCTTTTGTATTACATTCGGATGCAATTTCTGTGTTACATCGTCAATAAGAAGAGTCAAGGGATACAGTAATCCTGAAGTGAAGCATGGGAATCTAAAACTGGACTCACAGGAGAGGTTCAAATGATAGAAAGTTAGAGTGACAGTCCACTTGTACTTAAGGCGGCATTGTACCCTTTGTATTAAATCCGGATGCAATTTCTGTGCTTCATCGTCAATAAGGAATTGCAAGGTATACAGTAAACCTGAAGTGAAGCATCGGAATCTAAAACTGGACTCACAGGAGAGGTTCAAATCATAGAAAGTTAGAGTGTCAGTCCTCTTGTACTTAAGTCGGCATTGTGCCTTTTGTATTAAATTCGGATGCAATATCTGTGTTTCATTGTCAAAAGAAGGTCCAAGGGATCCTGTGAACCTGAAGTGAAGCAACGGAACCCAAAACTGGACACACAGGAGGCGTTCAAATCATAGAAATTTAGAGTGTCAGTCCTCTTGTACTTATGTCGGCATTGTGCCTTTTGTATTAAATTCGGGTGCAATATCTGTGTTTCAACGTCAATATGAAGGTCCAAGGGATACAGTAAACCTGAAGTGAAGCATCGGAATCTAAACCTGGACTCACAGGAGAGGATGAAATCATAGAATGTTAGAGTGTCAGTCCTCTTGTACTTGAGTCGGCATTGTGGCTTTTGTATTAAATTCGGATGCAATTTCTGTGTTTCATCGTCAATAAGATGGTCCAAGGTATACAGTAAACCTGAAGTGAAGCATCGGAATCTAAAACTGGACTCACAGGAGAGGTTCAAATCGTTGAAAGTTTGAGTGTCAGTACTCTTGTACTTAAGTCGTCATTGTGTCTTTTGTATTAAATTCGGATGCAATATCTGTGTTTCATCGTCAATAAAAAGGTCCAAGGTATACAGTAAACCTGAAGTGAAGCATCGGGATCTGAATCTGGACTCTCAGGAAAGGTTCAAATCGTAGAAGGTTAGAGTGTCAGTCCTCTTGTACTTAAGTCGGCATTGTGACTTTTGTATTAAATTCGGATGCAATTTCTGTGTTTCATCGTCTATAAGAAGGTCCAAGGTATACAGTAAACCTGAAGTGAAGCATCGGAATCTAAAACTAAACTCACAGGAGAGGTTCAAATCGTAGAAAGTTTGAGTGTCAGTCCTCTTGTACTTAAGTCGGCATTTTGCCTTTTGTATTAAATTTGGATGCAATTTCTGTGTTTCATCGTCAATAAGAAGGTCCAAGGGATACAGTAAACCTGAAGTAAAGCATCGGAATCTAAAACTGGACTCACGTGATAGGTTCAAATCATAGAAAGTTAGAGTGTCAGTCCGCTTGTACTTAAGACGGCATTGTGCCTTTTGTATTAAATTTGGATGCATTTTCTGTGTTTCATCGTCAATACGAAGGTGCAATTGATACAGTAATCCTAAAGTGAAGCATCGGTATCTAAAACTGGACTCACAGGAGAGGTTCAAATCATAGATAGTTAGAGTGTCAGTCCTCTTGTACTTAAGTCGGCATTATGCCTCTTGTATTAAATTCGGATGCAATTTCTGTGTTTCATCGTCAATAAGAAGGTCCAAGGGATACAGTAAACCTGAAGTAAAGCATCGGAATCTAAAACTGGACTCACGTGATAGGTTCAAATCATAGAAAGTTAGAGTGTCAGTCCGCTTGTACTTAAGACGGCATTGTGCCTTTTGTATTAAACTCTGATGCAATTTCTGTGTTTCATCGTCAATAAGAAAGTCCAAGGGATACAGTAAACCTGAAGTGAAGCATCGGAATCTAAAACTGGACTCACTGGAGGGGTTCAAATCATAGAAAGTAGGAGTGTCAGTCCTCTTGTACTTAAGCCAGCATTGTGCCTTTAGTATTACATTCAGATGCAATTCCTGTGTTTCATCGTCAATAAGAAGCTCCAAGGGATACAGTAAACCAGAAGTGATGCATCGGACTCTAAAACTGGACTCACAGGAGAGGTTCAAACCATAGAAAGTAGGAGTGTCAGTCCTCCTGTCCTTAAGTCAGCATTGTGCCTTTTGTATTAAATTCGGATGCAATTTCTGAGTTTCATCTTCAACAAGATGGTCTAAACGATACAGTAAACCCGAAGTGAAGCATCGGAATCTAATACTGGACTCACAGGAGGGGTTCAAACCATAGAAAGTAGGAGTGTCAGTCCTCTTGTACTTAAGTCAGCATTGTCCTTTTTGTATTAAATTCGGATGCAATTTCTGAGTTCATCTTCAACAAGATGGTCCAAGCGATACAGTAAACCTGAAGTGAAGCATCGGAATCTAAGACTGGACTCACAGGAGAGGTTCAAATCATAGAAATTTAGAGTGTCAGTCCTCTTGTACTTATGTCGGCATTGTGCCTTTTGTATTAAATTCGGATGAAATAACTGTGTTTCAACGTCAATATGAAGGTCCAAGGGATACAGTAAACCTGATGTGAAGCATCGGAATCTAAGACTGGACTCACAGGAGAGGTTCAAATCATAGAAATTTAGAGTGTCAGTCCTCTTGTACTTATGTCGGCATTGTGCCTTTTGTATTAAATTCGGATGAAATATCTGTGTTTCAACGTCAATATGAAGGTCCAAGGGATACAGTAAACCTGATGTGAAGCATCGGAATCCAAAACTGGACTCACAGGAGGAATTCAAATCATATTCAGTTAGAGTGTCAGTCCTCTTGTACTTAAGTCGGCATTGTGCCTTTAGTATTACATTCGGATGCAATTTCTGTGTTTCATCGTCAATAAGATGGTCCAAGGTATACAGTAAACCTGAAGTGAAGCATAGGAATGTAAAACTGGACTCACAGGAGAGGTTCAAATCGTTGAAAGTTTGAGTGTCAGTATTCTTGTACTTAAGTCGGCATTGTGCCTTTTGTATTAAATTCGGATGCAATTTCTGTGTTTCATCGTCAATAAGAAGGTCCAAGGTATACAGTAAACCTGGAGTGACGTATCGGAATCTAAAACTGGACTCACGGGACAGGTTCAAATCATAGAAAGTTAGAGAGTCAGTCCTCTCGTACTTAAGTAGGCATTGTGCCTTTTGTATTAAATTCGGATGAAATTTCTGTGTTTCATCGTCAATAAGATGGTCCAAGGGATACCGTAAACTGAAGTGAAACATCGGAATCTAAAACTGGACTCACAGGAGAGGTTCAAATCATAGAATGTTACAGTGTCAGTCCTCTTGTACTTAAGTCGAAATTGTGCCTTTTGTATTAAATTCAGACCCAATTTCTATGTTTCATCGTCAATATGAAGGTCCAAGGGATACAGTAAACCTGATGTGAAGCATCGGAATCTAAGACTGGACTCACAGGAGAGGTTCAAATCATAGAAATTTAGAGTGTCAGTCCTCTTGTACTTATGTCGGCATTGTGCCTTTTGTATTAAATTCGGATGAAATAACTGTGTTTCAACGTCAATATGAAGGTCCAAGGGATACAGTAAACCTGATGTGAAGCATCGGAATCCAAAACTGGACTCACAGGAGGAATTCAAATCATATTCAGTTAGAGTGTCAGTCCTCTTGTACTTAAGTCGGCATTGTGCCTTCAGTATTACATTCGGATGCAATTTCTGTGTTTCATCGTCAATAAGATGGTCCAAGGTATACAGTAAACCTGAAGTGAAGTGCCGGAATCTATAACTGGACTCACGGGACGGGTTCAAATCATAGAAAATAGGAGTGTCAGTCCTCTTGTACTTAAGTCGGCATTGAGCATTTTGTATTAAATTCGGATGCAATTTCTGTGTTATATCGTCAATAAGAAGAGTCAAGGGATACAGTAAACCTGAAGTGAAGCATGGGAAGCTAAAACTGGACTCACACAAGAGGTTCAAATCATAGAAAGTTAGAGTGTCAGTCCTCTTGTACTTAAGTCGGCATTGTGCCTTTTGTATTAAATTCGGATGCAATTTCTATGCCTCATCGTCTATAAGAAAGTCCAAGGTATACAGTAAACCTGAAGTGAAGCATCGGAATCTAAAACTGGACTCACAGGAGAGGTTCAAATCATAGAAAGTTAGAGTGTCAGTCCTCTTGTACTTAAGACGGCATCGTGCCTTTTGTATTAAATTCGGATGCAATTTCTGTGTTTCATCGTCTATAAGAAGGTCCAAGGTATACAGTAAACCTGAAGTGAAGCATTGGAATCTAAAACTGGACTCACAGGAGAGGTTCAAATCATAGAAAGTTAGAGCGTCAGTCCTCTTGTACTTATGTCGGCATTGAGCCTTTTGTATTAAACTCTGATGCAATTTCTGTGTTTCATCGTCAATATGAAAGTCCAAGGGATACAGTAAACCTGAAGTGAAGCATCGGAATCTAAAACTAGACACACAGGAGGGGTTCAAACCATAGAAAGTAGGAGTGTCAGTCCTCTTGTACTTAAGTCAGCATTGTGCCTTTTGTATTAAATTCGGATGCAATTCCTGTGTTTCATCGTCAATAAGAAGGTCCAAGGGATACAGTAAACCAGAAGTGATGCATCGGAATCTAAAACTGGACTCACAGGTGGGGTTCAAATCATTGAAAGTTAGAATGTCAGTCCGCTTGTACTTAAGTCGGCATTGTGCCTTTTGTATTAATTTCGGATGAAACTTCTATGTTACGTCGCCTATGAGAAGGTCCAAAGGATACAGTAAACCTGAAGTGAAGCATCGGAATCTAATACCGGACTCACAGGAGGGGTTCAAACCATAGAAATTAGGAGTGTCAGTCCTCTTGTACTTAAGTCAGCATTGTGCCTTTTGTATTAAATTCGGATGCAATTCCTGTGTTTCGTCGTCAATAAGAAGGTCCAAGGGATACAGTAAACCTGAAGTGAAGCATCGGAATCTAAAACTGGACTCACAGGAGAGGTTCAAATCATAGAAAGTTAGAGTGTCAGGCCTCTTGTACTTAAGTCGGCATTGTGCCTTTCGTAATAAATTCGGATGCAATTTCTGTCTTTCATCGTCAATAAGAAGGTGCAAGGGATACAGTAAACCTGAAGTGAAGCATCGGAATCTAAAACTGGACTCACGTGAGAGGTTCAAATCATAGAAAGTTAGAGTGTCAGTCCCCTTGTACTTAAGACGGCATTGAGATTTTTGTATTAAACTCTGATGCAATTTCTGTGTTTCATCGTCAATAAGAAAGTCCAAGGGATACAGTAAACCTGAAGTGAAGCATCGGAATCCAAAACTGGACTCACAGGAGGGGTTCAAACCATAGAAAGTAGCAGTGTCAGTCCTCTTGTACTTAAGTCAACATTGTGCCTTTTGTATTAAATCGGATGCAATTCCTGTGTTTCATCGTCAATAAGAAGGTCCAAGGGATACAGTAAACCAGAAGTGATGCATCGGAATCTAAAACTGGACTCACAGGAGAGGTTCAAATCATTCAAAGTTAGAGTTGTTAGTCCTCTTGTACTTAAGTCGGCATTGTGCTTTTTGTATTGAATTCGGATGCAATTTCTGTGTTTCATCGTCAATAAGAATGTCCAAGGTATACAGTAAACCTAAAGTGAAGCATCGAAATGTAACACTGGACTCACAGGAGAGGTTCAAATCATAGAAAGTTAGAGTGCCAGTCCTCTCGTACATAAGTCGGCATTGTGCCTTTTGCATTAAATTCGGATGCAAAATCTGTGCTTCATTGTCAATAAGAAGGTTCAAGGTATACTGTAAACCTGAAGTGAAGCATCGGAATCTAAAATTGGACTCACAGGAGTGGTTCAAATCATAGAACGTTAGAGTGTCAGTCCACTTGTACTTAAGTCGACATTGTGCCTTTTTTATTAAATTCGGATGCAATTTCTGTGTTTCATCGTCAATACGAAGGTCGAAGGGATACAGTAAACCAGAAGTGAAACATCAGAATGGAAAACTGGACTCACAGGAGTGGTTCAAATCATGGCAAGTAAGAGTGTCAGTCCTCATGTACTTAAGTCGGCATTTTTGCCTTTTGTATTAAATTCGGATGCAATTTCTGTGTTTCATCGTCAATTAGAAGGTCCATGGGATACAGTAAACCTGAAGTGAAGCATCGGAATCTAGAACTGGTCTCACAGGAGAGGTACAAATCATAGAAAGTTAGAGTGTCAGTCCTCTTGTACTTAAGTCGGCATTGTGCTTTTGTATTAAATTCGTTTGCAACTTCTGTGTTTCATCGTCAATAAGTAGGTCCAAGGTATACAGTAAACCTGAAGTGAAGCATCGGAATCTAAAACTGAACTCACAGGAGAGGTTCAAATCATAGAAAGTTAGAGTGTCAAACCTCTTGTACTTAAGTCGGCATTGTGCCATTTGTATTAAATTCAGATGCAATTTCTGTGTTTCATTGTCAATAAGAATGTCCAAGGGATACAGTAAACCAGAAGTGATGCATCGGAATCTAAAACTGGACTCACAGGAGAGGTTCAATTCATAGAAAGTTAGAGTGTCTCTCCTCTTGTACTTAAGTTGGCATTGTGCCTTTTGTATTAAATTCGGATGCAATTTCTGTGTTTCATCGTCAATAAGAAGGTCCAAGGTATACAGCAAACCTGAAGTGAAGCATCAGAATCTAAAACTGGACTCACAGGAGAGGTTCAAATCATAAAAAGTTAGAGTGTTAGTTCTCTTGTACTTAAGTCGGCATTCTGCCTTTTGAACTAAATTCGGATGCAATTTCTGTGTTTCATCGTCAATAAGAAGGTCCAAGGTATACAGTAAACCTGAAGTGAAGCATCTGAATCTAAAACTGGTCTCACAGGAGAGGTTCAAATCATAGAAAGTTAGAGTGTCAGTCCTCTTGTACTTAAGTCTGCATTGTGCCTTTTGTATTAAATTTGGATGCAATTTCTGTGTTACGTCGTCAATGAGAAGGTCCAAAGCATACAGTAAACCTGAAGTGAAGCATCGGAATCAAAAACTGGACTCACAGGAGAGGTTCAAATCATAGGAAGTAGGGGTGTCAGTCCTCTTGTATTTAAGTCGGAATTGTGCCTTTTGTATTAAAGTCGGATGCAATTTCCGTGTTTCATCGTCGATAAGAGGGTCCAAGGGATACAGTAAACCTGAACTGAAGCATCGGAATCTGAAACTGGACTCAGAGGAGAGGTTCAAATCATAGAAAGTTAGAGTGTCAGTCCCCTTGTACTTAAGACGGCATTGTGCTTTTTGTATTAACTTCGGATGCTATTTCTGTGTTTCATCGTCAATAAGAAGGTCCAAGGTATACAGTAAACCTGAAGGGAAGCATCGTAATGTCAAACTGGACTCACAGGAGAGGTTCAAATCATAGAAAGTTAGAGTGTCAGTTCTCTTGTACTTAAGTCGGCATTCTGCCTTTTGAATTAAATTCGGATGCAATTTCTGTGTTTCATGGTCAATAAGACGGTCCAAGGTATACAGTAAACCTGAAGTGAAGCATCGGAATCTAAAACTGGACTCACAGGAGAGGTTCAAATCATAGAAAGTTAGAGTGTCAGTCCTCTCGTACATAAGTCGGTATTGTGCCGTTTGCATTAAATTCGGATGCAATATCTGTGCTTCATCGTCAATAAGATGGTCCAAGGTATACAGTAAACCTGAAGTGAAGCATCGGAATCTAATACCGGACTCACAGGAGGGGTTCAAACCATAGAAAGTAGGAGTGTCAGTCCTCTTGTACTTAAGTCAGCATTGTGCCTTTTGTATTAAATTCGGATGCAATTCCTGTGTTTCGTCGTCAATAAGAAGGTCCAAGGGATACAGTAAACCTGAAGTGAAGCATCGGAATCTAAAACTGGACTCACAGGAGAGGTTCAAATCATAGAAAGTTAGAGTGTCAGTCCCCTTGTACTTAAGACGGCATTGAGATTTTTGTATTAAACTCTGATGCAATTTCTGTGTTTCATCGTCAATAAGAAAGTCCAAGGGATACAGTAAACCTGAAGTGAAGCATCGGAATCTAAAACTGGACTCACAGGAGGGGTTCAAATATAGAAAGTAGCAGTGTCAGTCCTCTTGTACTTAAGTCAACATTGTGCCTTTTGTATTAAATCGGATGCAATTCCTGTGTTTCATCGTCAATAAGAAGGTCCAAGGGATACAGTAAACCAGAAGTGATGCATCGGAATCTAAAACTGGACTCACAGGAGAGGTTCAAATCATTCAAAGTTAGAGTTGTTAGTCCTCTTGTACTTAAGTCGGCATTGTGCTTTTTGTATTGAATTCGGATGCAATTTCTGTGTTTCATCGTCAATAAGAATGTCCAAGGTATACAGTAAACCTAAAGTGAAGCATCGAAATGTAACACTGGACTCACAGGAGAGGTTCAAATCATAGAAAGTTAGAGTGCCAGTCCTCTCGTACATAAGTCGGCATTGTGCCTTTTGTATTAAATTCGGATGCAAAATCTGTGCTTCATTGTCAATAAGAAGGTTCAAGGTATACTGTAAACCTGAAGTGAAGCATCGGAATCTAAAATTGGACTCACAGGAGAGGTTCAAATCATAGAACGTTAGAGTGTCAGTCCACTTGTACTTAAGTCGACATTGTGCCTTTTTTATTAAATTCGGATGCAATTTCTGTGTTTCATCGTCAATACGAAGGTCGAAGGGATACAGTAAACCAGAAGTGAAACATCAGAATGTAAAACTGGACTCACAGGAGTGGTTCAAATCATGGCAAGTAAGAGTGTCAGTCCTCATGTACTTAAGTCGGCATTGTTGCCTTTTGTATTAAATTCGGATGCAATTTCTGTGTTTCATCGTCAATTAGAAGGTCCAAGGGATACAGTAAACCTGAAGTGAAGCATCGGGATCTAGAACTGGTCTCACAGGAGAGGTACAAATCATAGAAAGTTAGAGTGTCAGTCCTCTTGTACTTAAGTCGGCATTGTGCTTTTGTATTAAATTCGTTTGCAACTTCTGTGTTTCATCGTCAATAAGTAGGTCCAAGGTATACAGTAAACCTGAAGTGAAGCATCGGAATCTAAAACTGAACTCACAGGAGAGGTTCAAATCATAGAAAGTTAGAGTGTCAAACCTCTTGTACTTAAGTCGGCTTTGTGCCATTTGTATTAAATTCAGATGCAATTTCTGTGTTTCATTGTCAATAAGAATGTCCAAGGGATACAGTAAACCAGAAGTGATGCATCGGAATCTAAAACTGGACTCACAGGAGAGGTTCAAATCATAGAAAGTTAGAGTGTCTCTCCTCTTGTACTTAAGTTGGCATTGTGCCTTTTGTATTAAATTCTGATGCAATTTCTGTGTTTCATCGTCAATAAGAAGGTCCAAGGTATACAGCAAACCTGAAGTGAAGCATCAGAATCTAAAACTGGACTCACAGGGGAGGTTCAAATCATAAAAAGTTAGAGTGTCAGTTCTCTTGTACTTAAGTCGGCATTCTGCCTTTTGAACTAAATTCGGATGCAATTTCTGTGTTTCATCGTCAATAAGAAGGTCCAAGGTATACAGTAAACCTGAAGTGAAGCATCTGAATCTAAAACTGGTCTCACAGGAGAGGTTGAAATCATAGAAAGTTAGAGTGTCAGTCCTCTTGTACTTAAGTCTGCATTGTGCCTTTTGTATTAAATTTGGATGCAATTTCTGTGTTACGTCGTCAATGAGAAGGTCCAAAGCATACAGTAAACCTGAAGTGAAGCATCGGAATCAAAAACTGGACTCACAGGAGAGGTTCAAATCATAGGAAGTAGGGGTGTCAGTCCTCTTGTACTTAAGTCGGAATTGTGCCTTTTGTATTAAAGTCGGATGCAATTTCAGTGTTTCATTGTCGATAAGAGGGTCCAAGGGATACAGTAAACCTGAACTGAAGCATCGTAATGTCAAACTGGACTCACAGGAGAGGTTCAAATCATAGAAAGTTAGAGTGTCAGTTCTCTTGTACTTAAGTCGGCATTCTGCCTTTTGAATTAAATTCGGATGCAATTTCTGTGTTTCATGGTCAATAAGACGGTCCAAGGTATACAGTAAACCTGAAGTGAAGCATCGGAATCTAAAACTGGACTCACAGGAGAGGTTCAAATCATAGAAAGTTAGGGTGTCAGTCCTCTCGTACATAAGTCGGTATTGTGCCGTTTGCATTAAATTCGGATGCAATATCTGTGCTTCATCGTCAATAAGATGGTCCAAGGTATACAGTAAACCTGAAGTGAAGCATCGGAATCTAAATTGGACTCACAGGAGAGGTTCAAATCATAGAAAGTCCTCTTGTACTTAAGTCGACATTGTGCTTTTGTATTAAATTCGGATGCAATATCTGTGTTTCATCGTCAATACGAAGGTCGAAGGGATACAGTAAACCAGAAGTGAAGCAAAAAATTAAAAAATGGACTCACTGGAGAGGTTCAAATCATGGAAAGTTAGAGTGTCAGTCCTCTTGTACTTAAGTCGGCATTGTGCCTTTTGTATTAAATTCGGATGCAATTTCTGTGTTTCATCGTCAATAAGAAGGTCCAAGGGATACAGTAAACCTGAAGTGAAGCATCGCAATCTAAAACTGGACTCACAGGAGAGGTTCACTTCATAGAAAGTTAGAGTGTCAGTCCACTTGTAGTTAAGTTGGCATTGTGCCTTTTGTAAAAAATTCGGATGCAATTTCTGTGTTTCATCGTCAATAAGAAGGTCCAAGGTATACAGTAAACCTGAAGTGAAGCATCGGAATCTAAAACTCGACTCACAGGAGCGGTTCAAACCATAGAAAGTTAGAGTGTCAGTTCTCTTGTACTTAAGTCGTCATTGTGCCTTTTGTATTACATTCGGATGCAAAATCTGTGCTTCATCGTCAATAAGAAGGACCAAGGGATACAGTAAACCTGAAGTGAAGCATCGGAAACTAAAACTGGACTCACAGGAGAGGTTCAAATCATAGAATGTTAGAGTGTCAGTCCACTTGTACTTAAGTCGGCATTGTTTCTTCTCTATTAAATTCGGATGCAATTTCTGTGCTTCTTCGTCAATAAGAAGGTCCAAGTTATACAGTAAACCTGAAGCGTAGCATTGGAATCTAAAACTGGACTCACTGGAGAGGTTCAAATCATAGAAAGTAGGAGTGTCAGTCCTCTTGTACTTAAGTCGGCATTGTGACTTTTGTATTAAATTCGGATGCACTTTCTGTTTTTCATCGTCAATAAGTAGTTCCAAGGGATAGAGTAAATCTGAAGTGAAGCATCGGAATCTTGAACTGGACTCACAGGAGAGGTTCAAATCATAGAAAGTTAGAGTGTCAGTCCTCTTGTACTTAAGTCGGCACTGTGCGTTTTTATATTAAATTCGGATGCAATATCTGTGTTTCATCGTCAGAATGAAGGTCCAAGGGATACAGTAAACCTGAAATGAAGCATTGGAATCTAAAACTGGACTCACAGGAGAGGTTCAAATCATAGAAAGTTAGAGAGTCTGTCCTCTTGTATTTCAGTCGGCATTGTGCCTTTTGTATTAAATTCGCATGCAATTTCTGTGTTTTATCGTCAATTAGAAGGTGCAAGGGACACAGTTAACCTGAAGTGAAGCATCGGAATCTGAAACTGGACTCACAGGAGAGGTTCAAATCATCGAAAGTTAGAGTGTCATTCCTATTGTACTTAAGTCAGCATTGTGCCTTTTGTATTAAATTCGGTGCAAAATCTGTGCTTCATCGTCTATAAGAAGGTCCAAGGGATACAGTAAACTTGAAGTGAAGCATCGGAATTTAAAACTGGACCCCCAGGAGAGGTTCAAATCATAGAAATTTAGAGTGTCAGTCCTCTTGTACTTAAGTCGGCAATGTGCCTTTTGTATTAAATTCGGATGCAATTTCTGTTTTTCATCGTCAATAAGAAGGTCCAAGGGATTCAGTAAACCTGAAGTGAAGCATCGGAATCTAAAACTGGACTCACTGGAGAGGTTCAAATCATTAAAAGTATGAGTGTCAGTCCTCTTGTACTTAAGTCGGCATTGTGCCATTTTGTATTAAAGTCGGATGCAATTTCTGTGCTTCATCGTCAATAAGAAGGTCCAAGGGAATCAGTAAACCTAAAGTGAAGCATCGGAATCTAAAACAGGACTCACAGGAGAGGTTCAAATCACAGAAAGTTGGAGTGTCAGTCCTCTTGTACTTAAGTCGGCATTGTGCCTTTTGTATTACATTCGGATGCAATTTCTGTGCTTCATCGTCACTTAGAAGGTCCAAGGTATACAGTAAACATGAAGTGAAGCATCGGAATCTAAAACTGGACTCACAGGAGAGGTTAAAATCATAGAAACTTAGAGTGTCAGTCCTTTTGTACTTACGTCGGCATTGTGCCTTTTGTATTAAATTCGGATGCAATATCTGAGTTTCATCGTCAATAAGAAGGTGCAAGGGATACAGTTAACCTGAAGTGAAGCAATGGAATCTAAAACTTGACTCACAGGAGAGGTTCAAATCATAGAAAGTTAGAGTGTCAGTCCTCTTGTACTTAAGTCGGCATTGTGCCTTTTGTATTAAATTCAGATGCAATTTCTGTGTTTCATCGTCAATAAGAAGGTCCAAGGGATACAGTAACCCTGAAGTGAAGCATCGGAATCTAAAACTGGACTCACAGGAGCGGTTCAAATCATAGAAAGTTAGAGTGTCAGTTCTATTGTACTTAAGTCGGCATTGTGCCTTTTGTATTAAATTCGGATGCAATTTCGGTGCTTCATCGTCAATAACAAGGTCCAAATGATACATTAAACCTGAAGTGAAGCATCGGAATCTAAAACAGGACTCAAAGGAGAGGTTCAAATCATTGAAAGTTAGAGTGTCAGTCCTCTTGTACTCAAGTCGGCATTGTGCCTTTTGTATTAAATTCAGATGGAATTACTGTGTTTCATCGTCAATAAGAAGGTCCAAGGGATGCAGTAAACCTGAGGTGAAGCATCGGATTCTAAAACTGGACTCACAGGAGTGGTTCAAATCATAGAATGTAGGAGTGTCAGTCCTCTTGTACTTAAGTCGGCATTGTGCTTTTGTATTAAATTCGGATGCAATTTCTGTGCTTCATCGTCACTTAGAAAATCCAAGGTATACAGTAAACCTGAAGTGAAGCATCGGAATCTAAAACTGGACCCACAGGAGCGGTCCAAATCATAGAAACTTAGAGTGTCAACCCTCTTGTACTTAAGTCGGCATTGTGCCCTTTGTATTAAATTTGGATGAAACTTCTGTGTTACGTCGTCTATGAGAAGGTCCAAAGGATACAGTAAACCTGAAGTGACGCATCGGAATCTAATACTGGACTCACAGGAGGGGTTCAAACCATAGAAAGTAGGAGTGTCAGTTCTCTTGTACTTATGTCAGCATTGTGCCTTTTGTAATTAATTCGGATGCAATTTCTGAGTTTCATCTTCAACTAGATGGTCCAAGCGATACAGTAAACCTGAAGTGAAGCATCGGAATCTAAAACTGGACTCACAGAAGAGGTTCAAGTCATAGAAAGTTAGAATGTCAGTCCTCTTGTACTTAAGTCGTCATTGTGCCTTTTGTATTACATTCGGATGCAAAATCTGTGCTTCATCGTCAATAAGAAGGACCAAGGGATACAGTAAACCTGAAGTGAAGCATCGGAAACTAAAACTGGACTCACAGGAGAGGTTCATATCATAGAATGGTAGAGTGTCAGTCCACTTGTACTTAAGTCGGCATTGTTTCTTCTCTATTAAATTCGGATGCAATTTCTGTGCTTCTTCGTCAATAAGAAGGTCCAAGTTATACAGTAAACCTGAAGTGAAGCATCGGAATCTAAAACTGGACTCACAGGAGAGGTTCAAATCATTGAAAGTATGAGTGTCAGTCCTCTTGTACTTAAGTCGGCATTGTGCCTTTTGTATTATAGTCGGATGCAATTTCTGTACTTCATCGTCAATAAGATGGTCCAAGGGAATCAGTAAGCCTAAAGTGAAGCATCGGAATCTAAAACAGGACTCACAGGAGAGGTTCAAATCACAGAAAGTTAGAGTGTCAGTCCTCTTGTACTTAAGTCGGCATTGTGCCTTTTGTATTACATTCGGATGCAATTTCTGTGCTTCATCGTCACTTAGAAGGTCCAAGGTATACAGTAAACATGAAGTGAAGCATCGGAATCTAAAACTGGACTCACAGGAGAGGTTCAAATCATAGAAACTTAGAGTGTCCGTCCTCTTGTACTTACGTCGGCATTGTGCCTTTTGTATTAAATTCGGATGCAATATCTGAGTTTCATCGTCAATAAGAAGGTGCAAGGGATACATTAAACCTGAAGTGAAGCATCAGAATCTAAAATTGGACTCACAGGAGAGGTTCAAATCATTGAAAGTCCTCTTGTACTTAAGTCGACGTTGTGCCTTTTGTATTAAATTCAGATGCAATTTCTGTGTTTCATCGTCAATAAGAAGGTCCAAATGATACAGTAAACCTGAAGTGAAGCATCGGAATCTAAAACAGGACTCACAGGAGAGGTTCAAATCATTGAAAGTTAGAGTGTCAGTCCTCTTGTACTCAAGTCGGCATTGTGCCCTTTGTATTAAAGTCGGATGCAATTTCTGTGCTTCATCGTCTCTTAGAAGGTCCAAGGTATACAGTAAACCTGAAGTGAAGCATCGGAATCTAAAACTGGACCCACAGGAGAGGTCCAAATCATAGAAACTTAGAGTGTCAACCCTCTTGTACATAAGTCGGCATTGTGCCTTTTGTATTAAATTCGGATGAAACTTCTGTGTTACGTCGTCTATGAGAAGGTCCAAAGGATACAGTAAACCTGAAGTGACGCATCGGAATCTAATACTGGACTCACAGGAGGGGTTCAAACCATAGAAAGTAGGAGTGTCAGTTCTCTTGTACTTATGTCAGCATTGTGCCTTTTGTAATTAATTCGGATGCAATTTCTGAGTTTCATCTTCAACTAGATGGTCCAAGCGATACAGTAAACCTGAAGTGAAGCATCGGAATCGAAAACTGGACTCACAGAAGAGGTTCAAGTCATAGAAAGTTAGAATGTCAGTCCTCTTGTACTTAAGTCGTCAATGTGCCTTTTATATTACATTCGGATGCAAAATCTGTGCTTCATCGTCAATAAGAAGGACCAAGGGATACAGTAAACCTGAAGTGAAGCATCGGAAACTAAAACTGGACTCACAGGAGAGGTTCAAATCATAGAATGTTAGAGTGTCAGTCCACTTGTACTTAAGTCGGCATTGTTTCTTCTCTATTAAATTCGGATGCAATTTCAGTGCTTCTTCGTCAATAAGAAGGTCCAAGTTATACAGTAAACCTGAAGTGAAGCATCGGAATCTAAAACTGGACTCACAGGAGAGGTTCAAATCATTGAAAGTATGAGTGTCAGTCCTCTTGTACTTAAGTCGGCATTGTGCCTTTTGTATTAAAGTCGGATGCAATTTCTGTGCTTCATCGTTAATAAGATGGTCCAAGGGAATCAGTAAACCTAAAGTGAAGCATCGGAATCTAAAACAGGACTCACAGGAGAGGTTCAAATCACAGAAAGTTAGAGTGTCAGTCCTCTTGTACTTAAGTCGGCATTGTGCCTTCTGTATTAAATTCGGATGCAATTTCTCTGCTTCATCGTCAATAAGAAGGTCCAAGGTATACAGTAAACCTGAAGTGAAGCATCAGAATCTAAAATTGGACTCACAGGAGAGGTTCAAATCATGGAAAGTCCTCTTGTACTTAAAGCGACGTTGTGCTTTTTGTATTAAATTCAGATGCAATTTCTGTGTTTCATCGTCAATAGGAAGGTCCAAGGGATACAGTAACCCTGAAGTGAAGCATCGGAATCTAAAACTGGACTCACAGGAGCGGTTCAAATCATAGAAAGTTAGAGTGTCAGTTCTATTGTGCTTAAGTCGGCATTGTCCCTTTTGCATTAAATTCGGATGCAATTTCTGTGCTTCATCGTCACTTAGAAGGTCCAAGGTATACAGTAAAGCTGAAGTGAAGCATCGGAATCTAAAACTGGACCCACAGGAGAGGTCCAAATCATAGAAACTTAGAGTGTCAACCCTCTTGTACTTAAGTCGGCATTGTGCCTTTTGTATTAAATTCGGATGAATCTTCTGTGTTACGTCGTCTATGAGAAGGTCCTTAGGATACAGTAAACCTGAAGTGACGCATCGGAATCTAATACTGGACTCACAGGAGGGGTTCAAACCATAGGAAGTAGGAGTGTCAGTTCTCTTGTACTTATGTCAGCATTGTGCCTTTTGTAATTAATTCGGATGCAATTTCTGAGTTTCATCTTCAACTAGATGGTCCAAGCGATACAGTAAACCTGAAGTGAAGCATCGGAATCTAAAACTGGACTCACAGGAGAGGTTCAAGTCATAGAAAGTTAGAATGTCAGTCCTCTTGTACTTAAGTCGTCAATGTGCCTTTTGTATTACATTCGGATGCAAAATCTGTGTTTCATCGTCAATAAGAAGGACCAAGGGATACAGTAAACCTGAAGTGAAGCATCGGAAACTAAAACTGGACTCACAGGAGAGGTTCAAATCATAGAATGTTAGAGTGTCAGTCCACTTGTACTTAAGTCGGCATTGTTTCTTCTCTATTAAATTCGGATGCAATTTCAGTGCTTCTTCGTCAATAAGAAGGTCCAAGTTATACAGTAAACCTGAAGTGAAGCATCGGAATCTAAAACTGGACTCACAGGAGAGGTTCAAATCATTGAAAGTATGAGTGTCAGTCCTCTTGTACTTAAGTCGGCATTGTGCCTATTGTATTAAAGTCGGATGCAATTTCTGTGCTTCATCGTCAATAAGAAGGTCCAAATGATACAGTAAACCTGAAGTGAAGCATCGGAATCTAAAACAGGACTCACAGGAGAGGTTCAAATCATAGAAAGTGGGGGTGTCAGTCCTCTTGTACTCAAGTCGGCATTGTGCCTTTTGTATTAAATTCAGATGGAATTACTGTGTTTCATCGTCAATAAGAAGGTCCAAGGGATACAGTAAACCTGAAGTGAAGCATCGGATTCTAAAACTGGACTCACAGGAGTGGTTCAAATCATAGAATGTAGGAGTGTCAGTCCTCTTGTACTTAAGTCGGCATTGTGCCTTTTGTATTAAATTCGGATGCAATTTCTGTGCTTCATCGTCACTTAGAAGGTCCAAGGTATACAGTAAACCTGAAGTGAAGCATCTTAATCTAAAACTGGACCCACAGGAGAGGTCCAAATTATAGAAACTTAGAGTGTCAACCCTCTTGTACTTAAGTCGGCGTTGTGCATTTTGTATTAAATTCGGATGAAACTTCTGTGTTACGTCGTCTATGAGAAGGTCCAAAGGATACAGTAAACCTGAAGTGACGCATCGGAATCTAATACTAGACTCACAGGAGGGGTTCAAACCATAGAAAGTAGGAGTGTCAGTTCTCTTGTACTTATGTCAGCATTGTGCCTTTTGTAATTAATTCGGATGCAATTTCTGAGTTTCATCTTCAACTAGATGGTCCAAGCGATACAGTAAACCTGAAGTGAAGCATCGGAATCTAAAACTGGACTCACAGAAGAGGTTCAAGTCATAGAAAGTTAGAATGTCAGTCCTCTTGTACTTAAGTCGTCATTGTGCCTTTTGTATTACATTCGGATGCAAAATCTGTGCTTCATCGTCAATAAGAAGGACCAAGGGATACAGTAAACCTGAAGTGAAGCATCGGAAACTAAAACTGGACTCACAGGAGAGGTTCAAATCATAGAATGTTAGAGTGTCAGTCCACTTGTACTTAAGTCGGCATTGTTTCTTCTCTATTAAATTCGGATGCAATTTCTGTGCTTCTTCGTCAATAAGAAGGTCCAAGTTATACAGTAAACCTGAAGTGAAGCATCGGAATCTAAAACTGGACTCACAGGAGAGGTTCAAATCATTGAAAGTATGAGTGTCAGTCCTCTTGTACTTAAGTCGGCATTGTGCCTTTTGTATTAAAGTCGGATGCAATTTCTGTGCTTCATCGTCAATAAGATGGTCCATGGGAATCAGTAAACCTAAAGTGAAGCATCGGAATCTAAAACAGGACTCACAGGAGAGGTTCAAATCACAGAAAGTTAGAGTGTCAGTCCTCTTGTACTTAAGTCGGCATTGTGCCTTTTGTATTACATTTGGATGCAATTTCTGTGCTTCATCGTCACTTAGAAGGTCCAAGGTATACAGTAAACATGAAGTGAAGCATCGGAATCTAAAACTGGACTCACAGGAGAGGTTCAAATCATAGAAACTTAGAGTGTCTGTCCTCTTGTACTTACGTCGGCATTGTGCCTTTTGTATTAAATTCGGATGCAATATCTGAGTTTCATCGTCAATAAGAAGGTGCGAGGCATACATTAAACCTGAATTGAAGCATCAGAATCTAAAATTGGACTCACAGGAGAGGTTCAAATCATTGAAATCCTCTTGTACTTAAGTCGACGTTGTGCCTTTTGTATTAAATTCAGATGCAATTTCTGTGTTTCATCGTCAATAAGAAGGTCCAAGGGATACAGTAACCCTGAAGTGAAGCATCGGAATCTAAAACTGGACTCACAGGAGAGGTTCAAATCATAGAAAGTTAGAGTGTCAGTTCTATTGTACTTAAGTCGGCATTGTGCCTTTTGTATTAAATTCAGATGGAATTACTGTGTTTCATCGTCAATAAGAAGGTCCAAGGGATGCAGTAAACCTGAAGTGAAGCATCGGATTCTAAAACTGGACTCACAGGAGTGGTTCAAATCATAGAATGTAGGAGTGTCAGTCCTCTTGTACTTAAGTCGGCATTGTGCCATTTGTATTAAATTCGGATGCAATTTCTGTGCTTCATCGTCAATAAGAAGGTCCAAATGATACAGTAAACCTGAAGTGAAGCATCGGAATCTAAAACAGGACTCACAGGAGAGGTTCAAATCATTGAAAGTTAGAGTGTCAGTCCTCTTGTACTCAAGTCGGCATTGTGCCTTTTGTATTAAATTCGGATGCAATTTCTGTGCTTCATCGTCACTTAGAAGGTCCAAGGGATACAGTTAACCTGAAGTGAAGCATCAGAATCTTAAATTGGACCCACAGGAGAGGTCCAAATCATAGAAACTTAGAGTGTCAACCCTCTTGTACTTAAGTCGGCATTGTGCCTTTTGTATTAAATTCGGATGAAACTTCTGTGTTACGTCGTCTATGAGAAGGTCCAAAGGATACAGTAAACCTGAAGTCACGCATCGGAATCTAATACTGGACTCACAGGAGGGGTTCAAACCATAGAAAGTAGGAGTGTCAGTTCTCTTGTACTTATGTCAGCATTGTGCCTTTTGCAATTAATTCGGATGCAATTTCTGAGTTTCATCTTCAACTAGATGGTCCAAGCGATACAGTAAACCTGAAGTGAAGCATCGGAATCCAAAACTGGACTCACAGAAGAGGTTCAAGTCATAGAAAGTTAGAATGACAGTCCTCTTGTACTTAAGTCGTCATTGTGCCTTTTGTATTACATTCGGATGCAAAATCTGTGCTTCATCGTGAATAAGAAGGACCAAGGGATACAGTAAACCTGAAGTGAAGCATCGGAAACTAAAACTGGACTCACAGGAGAGGTTCAAATCATAGAATGTTAGAGTGTCAGTCCACTTGTACTTAAGTCGGCATTGTTTCTTCTCTATTAAATTCGGATGCAATTTCTGTGCTTCTTCGTCAATAAGAAGGTCCAAGTTATACAGTAAACCTGAAGTGAAGCATCGGAATCTAAAACTGGACTCACAGGAGAGGTTCAAATCATTAAAAGTATGAGTGTCAGTCCTCTTGTACTTAATTCGGCATTGTGCCTTCTGTGTTAAATTCGGATGCAATTTCTCTGCTTCATAGTCAATAAGAAGGTCCAAATATACAGTAAACCTGATGTGAAGCATCAGAATCTAAAATTGGACTCACAGGAGAGGTTCAAATCATGGAAAGTCCTCTTGTACTTAAAGCGACGTTGTGCCTTTTGTATTAAATTCAGATGCAATTTCTGTGTTTCATCGTCAATAAGAAGGTCCAAGAGATACAGTAACCCTGAAGTGAAGCATCGGAATCTAAAACTGGACTCACAGGAGCGGTTCAAATCATAGAAAGTTAGAGTGTCAGTTCTATTGTGCTTAAGTCGGCATTGTGCCTTTTGTATTAAATTCGGATGCAATTTCTGTGCTTCATCGTCACTTAGAAGGTCCAAGGTATACAGTAAACCTGAAGTGAAGCATCGGAATCTAAAACTGGACCCACAGGAGAGGTCCAAATCATAGAAACTTAGAGTGTCAACCCTCTTGTACTTAAGTCGGCATTGTGCCTTTTGTATTAAATTCGGATGAAACTTCTGTGTTACGTCGTCTATGAGAAGGTCCAAAGGATACAGTAAACCTGAAGTGACGCATCGGAAGCTAATACTGGACTCACAGGAGGGGTTCAAACCATAGAAAGTAGGAGTGTCAGTTCTCTTGTACTTATGTCAGCATTGTGCCTTTTGTAATTAATTCGGATGCAATTTCTGAGCTTCATCTTCAACTAGTCGGTCCAAGCGATACAGTAAACCTGAAGTGAAGCATCGGAATCTAAAACTGGACTCACAGAAGAGGTTCAAGTCATAGAAAGTTAGAATGTCAGTCCTCTTGTACTTAAGTCGTCATTGTGCCTTTTGTATTACATTCGGATGCAAAATCTGTGCTTCATCGTCAATAAGAAGGACCAAGGGATACAGTAAACCTGAAGGGAAGCATCGGAAACTAAAACTGGACTCACAGGAGAGGTTCAAATCATAGAATGTTAGAGTGTCAGTCCACTTGTACTTAAGTCGGCATTGTTTCTTCTCTATTAAATTCGGATGCAATTTCTGTGCTTCTTCGTCAATAAGAAGGTCCAAGTTATACAGTAAACCTGAAGTGAAGCATCGGAATCTAAAACTGGACTCACAGGAGAGGTTCAAATCATTGAAAGTATGAGTGTCAGTCCTCTTGTACTTAAGTCGGCATTGTGCCTTTTGTATTAAAGTCGGATGCAATTTCTGTGCTTCATCGTCAATAAGATGGTCCAAGGGAATCAGTAAACCTAAAGTGTAGCATCGGAATCTAAAACAGGACTCACAGGAGAGGTTCAAATCACAGTAAGTTAGAGTGTCAGTCCTCTTGTACTTAAGTCGGCATTGTGCCTTCTGTATTAAATTCGGATGCAATTTCTCTGCTTCATCGTCAATAAGAAGGTCCAAGGTATACAGTAAACCTGAAGTGAAGCATCAGAATCTAAAATTGGACTCACAGGGGAGGTTCAAATCATGGAAAGTCCTCTTGTACTTAAAGCGACGTTGTGCCTTTTGTATTAAATTCAGATGCAATTTCTGAGTTTCATAGTCAATAAGAAGGTCCAAGGGATACAGTAACCCTGAAGTGAAGCATCGGAATCTAAAACTGGACTCACAGGAGCGATTCAAATCATAGAAAGTTAGAGTGTCACTTCTATTGTGCTTAAGTCGGCATTGTGCCTTTTGTATTAAATTCGGATGCAATTTCTGTGCGTCATCGTCACTTAGAAGGTCCAAGGTATACAGTAAACCTGAAGTGAAACATCGGAATCTAAAACTGGACCCACAGGAGAGGTCCAAATCATAGAAACTTAGAGTGTCAATCCTCTTGTACTTAAGTCGGCATTGTGCCTTTTGTATTAAATTCGGATGAATTTTCTGTGTTACGTCGTCTATGAGAAGGTCCAAAGGATACAGTAAACCTGAAGTGACGCATCGGAATCTAATACTGGACGCACAGGAGGGGTTCAAACCATAGAAAGTAGGAGTGTCAGTTCTCTTGTACTTATGTCAGCATTGTGCGTTTTGTAATTGATTCGGATGCAATTTCTGAGTTTCATCTTCAACTAGATGGTCCAAGCGATACAGTAAACCTGAAGTGAAGCATCGGAATCTAAAACTGGACTCACAGAAGAGGTTCAAGTCATAGAAAGTTAGAATGTCAGTCCTCTTGTACTTAAGTCGTCATTGTGCCTTTTGTATTACATTCGGATGCAAAATCTGTGCTTCATCGTCAATAAGAAGGACCAAGTGATACAGTAAACCTGAAGTGAAGCATCGGAAACTAAAAGTGGACTCACAGGAGAGGTTCAAATCATAGAATGTTAGAGTGTCAGTCCACTTGTACTTAAGTCGGCATTGTTTCTTCTCTATTAAATTCGGATGCAATTTCTGTGCTTCTTCGTCAATAAGAAGGTCCAAGTTATACAGTAAACCTGAAGTGAAGCATCGGAATCTAAAACTGGACTCACAGGAGAGGTTCAAATCATTGAAAGTATGAGTGTCAGTCCTCTTGTACTTAAGTCGGCATTGTGCCTTTTGTATTAAAGTCGGATGCAATTTCTGTGCTTCATCGTCAATAAGATGGTCCATGGGAATCAGTAAACCTAAAGTGAAGCATCGGAATCTAAAACAGGACTCACAGGAGAGGTTCAAATCACAGAAAGTTTGAGTGTCAGTCCTCTTGTACTTAAGTCGGCATTGTGCCTTTTGTATTACATTTGGATGCAATTTCTGTGCTTCATCGTCACTTAGAAGGTCCAAGGTATACAGTAAACATGAAGTGAAGCATCGGAATCTAAAACTGGACTCACAGGAGAGGTTCAAATCATAGAAACTTAGAGTGTCTGTCCTCTTGTACTTACGTCGGCATTGTGCCTTTTGTATTAAATTCGGATGCAATATCTGAGTTTCATCGTCAATAAGAAGGTGCGAGGCATACATTAAACCTGAATTGAAGCATCAGAATCTAAAATTGGACTCACAGGAGAGGTTCAAATCATTGAAATCCTCTTGTACTTAAGTCGACGTTGTGCCTTTTGTATTAAATTCAGATGCAATTTCTGTGTTTCATCGTCAATAAGAAGGTCCAAGGGATACAGTAACCCTGAAGTGAAGCATCGGAATCTAAAACTGGACTCACAGGAGAGGTTCAAATCATAGAAAGTTAGAGTGTCAGTTCTATTGTACTTAAGTCGGCATTGTGCCTTTTGTATTAAATTCAGATGGAATTACTGTGTTTCATCGTAAATAAGAAGGTCCAAGGGATGCAGTAAACCTGAAGTGAAGCATCGGATTCTAAAACTGGACTCACAGGAGTGGTTCAAATCATAGAATGTAGGAGTGTCAGTCCTCTTGTACTTAAGTCGGCATTGTGCCATTTGTATTAAATTCGGATGCAATTTCTGTGCTTCATCGTCAATAAGAAGGTCCAAATGATACAGTAAACCTGAAGTGAAGCATCGGAATCTAAAACAGGACTCACAGGAGAGGTTCAAATCATTGAAAGTTAGAGTGTCAGTCCTCTTGTACTCAAGTCGGCATTGTGCCTTTTGTATTAAATTCGGATGCAATTTCTGTGCTTCATCGTCACTTAGAAGGTCCAAGGGATACAGTTAACCTGAAGTGAAGCATCAGAATCTTAAATTGGACCCACAGGAGAGGTCCAAATCATAGAAACTTAGAGTGTCAACCCTCTTGTACTTAAGTCGGCATTGTGCCTTTTGTATTAAATTCGGATGAAACTTCTGTGTTACGTCGTCTATGAGAAGGTCCAAAGGATACAGTAAACCTGAAGTCACGCATCGGAATCTAATACTGGACTCACAGGAGGGGTTCAAACCATAGAAAGTAGGAGTGTCAGTTCTCTTGTACTTATGTCAGCATTGTGCCTTTTGCAATTAATTCGGATGCAATTTCTGAGTTTCATCTTCAACTAGATGGTCCAAGCGATACAGTAAACCTGAAGTGAAGCATCGGAATCCAAAACTGGACTCACAGAAGAGGTTCAAGTCATAGAAAGTTAGAATGACAGTCCTCTTGTACTTAAGTCGTCATTGTGCCTTTTGTATTACATTCGGATGCAAAATCTGTGCTTCATCGTGAATAAGAAGGACCAAGGGATACAGTAAACCTGAAGTGAAGCATCGGAAACTAAAACTGGACTCACAGGAGAGGTTCAAATCATAGAATGTTAGAGTGTCAGTCCACTTGTACTTAAGTCGGCATTGTTTCTTCTCTATTAAATTCGGATGCAATTTCTGTGCTTCTTCGTCAATAAGAAGGTCCAAGTTATACAGTAAACCTGAAGTGAAGCATCGGAATCTAAAACTGGACTCACAGGAGAGGTTCAAATCATTAAAAGTATGAGTGTCAGTCCTCTTGTACTTAATTCGGCATTGTGCCTTCTGTGTTAAATTCGGATGCAATTTCTCTGCTTCATCGTCAATAAGAAGGTCCAAATATACAGTAAACCTGATGTGAAGCATCAGAATCTAAAATTGGACTCACAGGAGAGGTTCAAATCATGGAAAGTCCTCTTGTACTTAAAGCGAGGTTGTGCCTTTTGTATTAAATTCAGATGCAATTTCTATGTTTCATCGTCAATAAGAAGGTCCAAGAGATACAGTAACCCTGAAGTGAAGCATCGGAATCTAAAACTGGACTCACAGGAGCGGTTCAAATCATAGAAAGTTAGAGTGTCAGTTCTATTGTGCTTAAGTCGGCATTGTGCCTTTTGTATTAAATTCGGATGCAATTTCTGTGCTTCATCGTCACTTAGAAGGTCCAAGGTATACAGTAAACCTGAAGTGAAGCTTCGGAATCTAAAACTGGACCCACAGGAGAGGTCCAAATCATAGAAACTTAGAGTGTCAACCCTCTTGTACTTAAGTCGGCATTGTGCCTTTTGTATTAAATTCGGATGAAACTTCTGTGTTACGTCGTCTATGAGAAGGTCCAAAGGATACAGTAAACCTGAAGTGACGCATCGGAAGCTAATACTGGACTCACAGGAGGGGTTCAAACCATAGAAAGTAGGAGTGTCAGTTCTCTTGTACTTATGTCAGCATTGTGCCTTTTGTTATTAATTCGGATGCAATTTCTGAGTTTCATCTTCAACTAGTCGGTCCAAGCGATACAGTAAACCTGAAGTGAAGCATCGGAATCTAAAACTGGACTCACAGAAGAGGTTCAAGTCATAGAAAGTTAGAATGTCAGTCCTCTTGTACTTAAGTCGTCATTGTGCCTTTTGTATTACATTCGGATGCAAAATCTGTGCTTCATCGTCAATAAGAAGGACCAAGGGATACAGTAAACCTGAAGGGAAGCATCGGAAACTAAAACTGGACTCACAGGAGAGGTTCAAATCATAGAATGTTAGAGTGTCAGTCCACTTGTACTTAAGTCGGCATTGTTTCTTCTCTATTAAATTCGGATGCAATTTCTGTGCTTCTTCGTCAATAAGAAGGTCCAAGTTATACAGTAAACCTGAAGTGAAGCATCGGAATCTAAAACTGGACTCACAGGAGAGGTTCAAATCATTGAAAGTATGAGTGTCAGTCCTCTTGTACTTAAGTCGGCATTGTGCCTTTTGTATTAAAGTCGGATGCAATTTCTGTGCTTCATCGTCAATAAGATGGTCCAAGGGAATCAGTAAACCTAAAGTGTAGCATCGGAATCTAAAACAGGACTCACAGGAGAGGTTCAAATCACAGTAAGTTAGAGTGTCAGTCCTCTTGTACTTAAGTCGGCATTGTGCCTTCTGTATTAAATTCGGATGCAATTTCTCTGCTTCATCGTCAATAAGAAGGTCCAAGGTATACAGTAAACCTGAAGTGAAGCATCAGAATCTAAAATTGGACTCACAGGAGAGGTTCAAATCATGGAAAGTCCTCTTGTACTTAAAGCGACGTTGTGCCTTTTGTATTAAATTCAGATGCAATTTCTGAGTTTCATCGTCAATAAGAAGGTCCAAGGGATACAGTAACCCTGAAGTGAAGCATCGGAATCTAAAACTGGACTCACAGGAGCGATTCAAATCATAGAAAGTTAGAGTGTCACTTCTATTGTGCTTAAGTCGGCATTGTGCCTTTTGTATTAAATTCGGATGCAATTTCTGTGCTTCATCGTCACTTAGAAGGTCCAAGGTATACAGTAAACCTGAAGTGAAACATCGGAATCTAAAACTGGACCCACAGGAGAGGTCAAAATCATAGAAACTTAGAGTGTCAATCCTCTTGTACTTAAGTCGGCATTGTGCCTTTTGTATTAAATTCGGATGAATTTTCTGTGTTACGTCGTCTATGAGAAGGTCCAAAGGATACAGTAAACCTGAAGTGACGCATCGGAATCTAATACTGGACGCACAGGAGGGGTTCAAACCATAGAAAGTAGGAGTGTCAGTTCTCTTGTACTTATGTCAGCATTGTGCGTTTTGTAATTGATTCGGATGCAATTTCTGAGTTTCATCTTCAACTAGATGGTCCAAGCGATACAGTAAACCTGAAGTGAAGCATCGGAATCTAAAACTGGACTCACAGAAGAGGTTCAAGTCATAGAAAGTTAGAATGTCAGTCCTCTTGTACTTAAGTCGTCATTGTGCCTTTTGTATTACATTCGGATGCAAAATCTGTGCTTCATCGTCAATAAGAAGGACCAAGTGATACAGTAAACCTGAAGTGAAGCATCGGAAACTAAAAGTGGACTCACAGGAGAGGTTCAAATCATAGAATGTTAGAGTGTCAGTCCACTTGTACTTAAGTCGGCATTGTTTCTTCTCTATTAAATTCGGATGCAATTTCTGTGCTTCTTCGTCAATAAGAAGGTCCAAGTTATACAGTAAACCTGAAGTGAAGCATCGGAATCTAAAACTGGACTCACAGGAGAGGTTCAAATCATTGAAAGTATGAGTGTCAGTCCTCTTGTACTTAAGTCGGCATTGTGCCTTTTGTATTAAAGTCGGATGCAATTTCTGTGCTTCATCGTCAATAAGAAGGTCCAAATGATACAGTAAACCTGAAGTGAAGCATCGGAATCTAAAACAGGACTCACAGGAGAGGTTCAAATCATTGAAAGTTAGAGTGTCAGTCCTCTTGTACTCAAGTCGGCATTGTGCCTTTTGTATTAAATTCGGATGCAATTTCTGTGCTTCATCGTCACTTAGAAGGTCCAAGGGATACAGTTAACCTGAAGTGAAGCATCAGAATCTTAAATTGGACCCACAGGAGAGGTAAAAATCATAGAAACTTAGAGTGTCAACCCTCTTGTACTTAAGTCGGCATTGTGCCTTTTGTATTAAATTCGGATGAAACTTCTGTGTTACGTCGTCTATGAGAAGGTCCAAAGGATACAGTAAACCTGAAGTCACGCATCGGAATCTAATACTGGACTCACAGGAGGGGTTCAAACCATAGAAAGTAGGAGTGTCAGTTCTCTTGTACTTATGTCAGCATTGTGCCTTTTGCAATTAATTCGGATGCAATTTCTGAGTTTCATCTTCAACTAGATGGTCCAAGCGATACAGTAAACCTGAAGTGAAGCATCGGAATCCAAAACTGGACTCACAGAAGAGGTTCAAGTCATAGAAAGTTAGAATGACAGTCCTCTTGTACTTAAGTCGTCATTGTGCCTTTTGTATTACATTCGGATGCAAAATCTGTGCTTCATCGTGAATAAGAAGGACCAAGGGATACAGTAAACCTGAAGTGAAGCATCGGAAACTAAAACTGGACTCACAGGAGAGGTTCAAATCATAGAATGTTAGAGTGTCAGTCCACTTGTACTTAAGTCGGCATTGTTTCTTCTCTATTAAATTCGGATGCAATTTCTGTGCTTCTTCGTCAATAAGAAGGTCCAAGTTATACAGTAAACCTGAAGTGAAGCATCGGAATCTAAAACTGGACTCACAGGAGAGGTTCAAATCATTAAAAGTATGAGTGTCAGTCCTCTTGTACTTAATTCGGCATTGTGCCTTCTGTGTTAAATTCGGATGCAATTTCTCTGCTTCATCGTCAATAAGAAGGTCCAAATATACAGTAAACCTGATGTGAAGCGTCAGAATCTAAAATTGGACTCACAGGAGAGGTTCAAATCATGGAAAGTCCTCTTGTACTTAAAGCGAGGTTGTGCCTTTTGTATTAAATTCAGATGCAATTTCTATGTTTCATCGTCAATAAGAAGGTCCAAGAGATACAGTAACCCTGAAGTGAAGCATCGGAATCTAAAACTGGACTCACAGGAGCGGTTCAAATCATAGAAAGTTAGAGTGTCAGTTCTATTGTGCTTAAGTCGGCATTGTGCCTTTTGTATTAAATTCGGATGCAATTTCTGTGCTTCATCGTCACTTAGAAGGTCCAAGGTATACAGTAAACCTGAAGTGAAGCATCGGAATCTAAAACTGGACCCACAGGAGAGGTCCAAATCATAGAAACTTAGAGTGTCAACCCTCTTGTACTTAAGTCGGCATTGTGCCTTTTGTATTAAATTCGGATGAAACTTCTGTGTTACGTCGTCTATGAGAAGGTCCAAAGGATACAGTAAACCTGAAGTGACGCATCGGAAGCTAATACTGGACTCACAGGAGGGGTTCAAACCATAGAAAGTAGGAGTGTCAGTTCTCTTGTACTTATGTCAGCATTGTGCCTTTTGTTATTAATTCGGATGCAATTTCTGAGTTTCATCTTCAACTAGTCGGTCCAAGCGATACAGTAAACCTGAAGTGAAGCATCGGAATCTAAAACTGGACTCACAGAAGAGGTTCAAGTCATAGAAAGTTAGAATGTCAGTCCTCTTGTACTTAAGTCGTCATTGTGCCTTTTGTATTACATTCGGATGCAAAATCTGTGCTTCATCGTCAATAAGAAGGACCAAGGGATACAGTAAACCTGAAGGGAAGCATCGGAAACTAAAACTGGACTCACAGGAGAGGTTCAAATCATAGAATGTTAGAGTGTCAGTCCACTTGTACTTAAGTCGGCATTGTTTCTTCTCTATTAAATTCGGATGCAATTTCTGTGCTTCTTCGTCAATAAGAAGGTCCAAGTTATACAGTAAACCTGAAGTGAAGCATCGGAATCTAAAACTGGACTCACAGGAGAGGTTCAAATCATTGAAAGTATGAGTGTCAGTCCTCTTGTACTTAAGTCGGCATTGTGCCTTTTGTATTAAAGTCGGATGCAATTTCTGTGCTTCATCGTCAATAAGATGGTCCAAGGGAATCAGTAAACCTAAAGTGTAGCATCGGAATCTAAAACAGGACTCACAGGAGAGGTTCAAATCACAGTAAGTTAGAGTGTCAGTCCTCTTGTACTTAAGTCGGCATTGTGCCTTCTGTATTAAATTCGGATGCAATTTCTCTGCTTCATCGTCAATAAGAAGGTCCAAGGTATACAGTAAACCTGAAGTGAAGCATCAGAATCTAAAATTGGACTCACAGGAGAGGTTCAAATCATGGAAAGTCCTCTTGTACTTAAAGCGACGTTGTGCCTTTTGTATTAAATTCAGATGCAATTTCTGAGTTTCATCGTCAATAAGAAGGTCCAAGGGATACAGTAACCCTGAAGTGAAGCATCGGAATCTAAAACTGGACTCACAGGAGCGATTCAAATCATAGAAAGTTAGAGTGTCACTTCTATTGTGCTTAAGTCGGCATTGTGCCTTTTGTATTAAATTCGGATGCAATTTCTGTGCTTCATCGTCACTTAGAAGGTCCAAGGTATACAGTAAACCTGAAGTGAAACATCGGAATCTAAAACTGGACCCACAGGAGAGGTCAAAATCATAGAAACTTAGAGTGTCAATCCTCTTGTACTTAAGTCGGCATTGTGCCTTTTGTATTAAATTCGGATGAATTTTCTGTGTTACGTCGTCTATGAGAAGGTCCAAAGGATACAGTAAACCTGAAGTGACGCATCGGAATCTAATACTGGACGCACAGGAGGGGTTCAAACCATAGAAAGTAGGAGTGTCAGTTCTCTTGTACTTATGTCAGCATTGTGCGTTTTGTAATTGATTCGGATGCAATTTCTGAGTTTCATCTTCAACTAGATGGTCCAAGCGATACAGTAAACCTGAAGTGAAGCATCGGAATCTAAAACTGGACTCACAGAAGAGGTTCAAGTCATAGAAAGTTAGAATGTCAGTCCTCTTGTACTTAAGTCGTCATTGTGCCTTTTGTATTACATTCGGATGCAAAATCTGTGCTTCATCGTCAATAAGAAGGACCAAGTGATACAGTAAACCTGAAGTGAAGCATCGGAAACTAAAAGTGGACTCACAGGAGAGGTTCAAATCATAGAATGTTAGAGTGTCAGTCCACTTGTACTTAAGTCGGCATTGTTTCTTCTCTATTAAATTCGGATGCAATTTCTGTGCTTCTTCGTCAATAAGAAGGTCCAAGTTATACAGTAAACCTGAAGTGAAGCATCGGAATCTAAAACTGGACTCACAGGAGAGGTTCAAATCATTGAAAGTATGAGTGTCAGTCCTCTTGTACTTAAGTCGGCATTGTGCCTTTTGTATTAAAGTCGGATGCAATTTCTGTGCTTCATCGTCAATAAGAAGGTCCAAATGATACAGTAAACCTGAAGTGAAGCATCGGAATCTAAAACAGGACTCACAGGAGAGGTTCAAATCATTGAAAGTTAGAGTGTCAGTCCTCTTGTACTCAAGTCGGCATTGTGCCTTTTGTATTAAATTCAGATGGAATTACTGTGTTTCATCGTCAATAAGAAGGTCCAAGGGATGCAGTAAACCTGAAGTGAAGCATCGGATTCTAAAACTGGACTCACAGGAGTGGTTCAAATCATAGAATGTGGGAGTGTCAGTCCTCTTGTACTTAAGTCGGCATTGTGCCCTTTGTATTACATTCGGATGCAATTTCTGTGCTTCATCGTCACTTAGAAGGTCCAAGGTATACAGTAAACCTGAAGTGAAGCATCGGAATCTAAAACTGGACCCACAGGAGAGGTCCAAATCATAGAAACTTAGAGTGTCAACCCTCTTGTACTTAAGTCGGCATTGTGCCTTTTGTATTAAAGTCGGATGCAATTTCTGTGCTTCATCGTCAATAAGATGGTCCAAGGGAATCAGTAAACCTAAAGTGAGGCATCGGAATCTAAAACAGGACTCACAGGAGAGGTTCAAATCACAGAAAGTTAGAGTGTCAGTCCTCTTGTACTTAAGTCGGCATTGTGCCTTTTGTATTACATTCGGATGCAATTTCTGTGCTTCATCGTCACTTAGAAGGTCCAAGGTATACAGTAAACATGAAGTGAAGCATCGGAATCTAAAACTGGACTCACAGGAGAGGTTCAAATCATAGAAACTTAGAGTGTCAGTCCTCTTGTACTTACGTCGGCATTGTGCCTTTTGTATTAAATTCGGATGCAATATCTGAGTTTCATCGTCAATAAGAAGGTGCAAGGGATACAGTAAACCTGAGGTGAAGCATCAGAATCTAAAATTGGACTCACAGGAGAGGTTCAAATCATGGAAAGTCCTCTTGTACTTAAGTCGACGTTGTGCCTTTTGTATTAAATTCAGATGCAATTTCTGTGTTTCATCGTCAATAAGAAGGTCCAAGGGATACAGTAACCCTGAAGTGAAGCATCGGAATCTAAAACTGGACTCACAGGAGCGGTTCAACTCATAGAAAGTTAGAGTGTCAGTTCTATTGTACTTAAGTCGGCATTGTGCCTTTTGTATTAAATTCGGATGCTATTTCTGTGCTTCATCGTCAATAAGAAGGTCCAAATGATACAGTAAACCTGAAGTGAAGCATCGGAATCTAAAACAGGACTCACAGGAGAGGTTCAAATCATTGAAAGTTAGAGTGTCAGTCCTCTTGTACTCAAGTCGGCATTGTGCCTTTTGTATTAAATTCGGATGCAATTTCTGTGCTTCATCGTCACTTAGAAGGTCCAAGGTATACAGTAAACCTGAAGTGAAGCATCGGAATCTAAAACTGGACCCACAGGAGAGGTCCAAATCATAGAAACTTAGAGTGTCAACCCTCTTGTACTTAAGTCGGCATTGTGCCTTTTGTATTAAATTCGGATGAAACTTCTGTGTTACGTCGTCTATGAGAAGGTCCAAAGGATACAGTAAACCTGAAGTGACGCATCGGAATCTAATACTGGACTCACAGGAGGGGTTCAAACCGTAGAAAGTAGGAGTGTCAGTTCTCTCGTACATAAGTCAGCATTGTGCCTTTTGTAATTAATTCGGATGCAATTTCTGAGTTTCATCTTCAACAAGATGGTCCAAGCGATACCGTCAACCTGAAGTGAAGCATCGGAATCTAATACTGGACTCACAGAAGAGGTTCAAGTCATAGAAATTTAGAATGTCAGTCCTCTTGTACTTAAGTCGTCATTGTGCCTTTTGTATTACATTCGGATGCAAAATCTGTGCTTCATCGTCAATAAGAAGGACCAAGGGATACAGTAAACCTGAAGTGAAGCATCGGAAACTAAAACTGGACTCACAGGAGAGGTTCAAATCATAGAATGTTAGAGTGTCAGTCCACTTGTACTTAAGTCGGCATTGTTTCTTCTCTATTAAATTCGGATGCAATTTCTGTGCTTCTTCGTCAATAAGAAGGTCCAAGTTATACAGTTAACCTGAAGCGTAGCATTGGAATCTAAAACTGGACTCACTGGAGAGGTTCAAATCATAGAAAGTAGGAGTGTCAGTCCTCTTGTACTTAAGTCGGCATTGTGACTTTTGTATTAAATTCGGATGCACTTTCTGTTTTTCATCGTCAATAAGTAGTTCCAAGGGATACAGTAAATCTGAAGTGAAGCATCGGAATCTGGAACTGGACTCACAGGAGAGGTTTAAATCATAGAAAGTTAGAGTGTCAGTCCTCTTGTTCATAAGTCGGCATTGTGCGTTTTTATATTAAATTCGGATGCAATATCTGTGTTTCATCGTCAGAATGAAGGTCCAAGGGATACAGTAAACCTGAAACGAAGCATTGGAATCTAAAACTGGACTCACAGGAGAGGTTCAAATCATAGAAAGTTAGAGTGTCAGTCCTCTTGTACTTAAGTCGGCATTGTGCCTTTTGTATTAAATTCGCATGCAATTTCTGTGTTTTATCGTCAATAAGAAGGTGCAAGGGACACAGTTAACCTGAAGTGAAGCATCGGAATCTGAAACTGGGCTCACAGGAGAGGTTCAAATCATCGAAAGTTACAGTGTCATTCCTATTGTACTTAAGTCGGCATTGTGCCTTTTGTATTAAATTCGGTGCAGAATCTGTGCTTCATCGTCTATAAGAAGGTCCAAGGGATACAGTAAACTTGAAGTGAATCATCGGAATTTGAAACTGGACCCACAGGAGAGGTTCAAATCATAGAAAGTTAGAGTGTAAGTCCTCTTGTACTTAAGTCGGCAATGTGCCTTTTGTATTAATCTCGGATGCAATTTCTGTGTTTCATCGTCAATAAGAAGGTCCAAGGGATACAGTAAACCTGAAGTGAAGCATCGGAATCTAAAACTGGACTCACAGGAGAGGTTCAAATCATTGAAAGTCTGAGTGTCAGTCCTCTTGTACTTAAGTCGGCATTGTGCCTTTTGTATTAAAGTCGGATGCAATTTCTGTGCTTCATGATCAATAAGATGGTCCAAGGGAATCAGTAAACCTAAAGTGAAGCATCGGAATCTAAAACAGGACTCACAGGAGAGGTTCAAATCACAGAAAGTTAGAGTGTCAGTCCTCTTGTACTTAAGTCGGCATTGTGCCTTTTGTATTACATTCGGATGCAATTTCTGTGCTTCATCGTCACTTAGAAGGTCAAAGGTATACAGTAAATATGAAGTGAAGCATCGGAATCTAAAACTGGACTCACAGGAGAGGTTCAAATCATAGAAACTTAGAGTGTCAGTCCTCTTGTACTTACGTCGGCATTGTGCCTTTTGTATTAAATTCGGATGCAATATCTGAGTTTCATCGTCAATAAGAAGGTGCAAGGGATACAGTTAACCTGATGTGAAGCAATGGAATCTAAAACTGGACTCACAAGAGAGGTTCAAATCATAGAAAATTAGAGTGTCAGTCCTCTTGTACTTAAGTCGGGAATGTGCCTTTTGTATTAAATTCGGATGAAATTTCTCTGCTTCATCGTCAATAAGAAGGTCCAAGGTATACAGTAAACCTGAAGTGAAGCATCAGAATCTAAAATTGGACTCACAGGAGAGGTTCAAATCATGGAAAGTCCTCTTGTACTTAAGTCGACGTTGTGCCTTTTATATTAAATTCAGATGCAATTTCTGTGTTTCATCGTCAATAAGAAGGTCCAAGGGATACAGTAACCCTGAAGTGAAGCATCGGAATCTAAAACTGGACTCACAGGAGCGGTTCAAATCATAGAAAGTTAGAGTGTCAGTTCTATTGTACTTAAGTCGGCATTGTGCCCTTTGTATTAAATTCAGATGGAATTACTGTGTTTCATCGTCAATAAGAAGGTCCAAGGGATGCAGTAAACCTGAAGTAAACCATCGGATTCTAGTACTGGACTCACAGGAGTGGTTCAAATCATAGAATGTAGGAGTGTCAGTCCTCTTGTACTTAAGTCGGCATTGTGCCTTTTGTATTAATTTCGGATGCAATTTCTGTTCTTCATCATCAATAAGAATGTCCAAGGGAATCAGTAAACCTGAAGTGAAGCAACGGAATCTAAAACAGGACTCACAGGAGAGGTTCAAATCATTGAAAGTATGAGTGTCAGTCCTCTTGTACTTAAGTCGGCATTGTGCCTTTTGTATTAAAGTCGGATGCAATTTCTGTGCTTCATCGTCAATAAGATGGTCCATGGGAATCAGTAAACCTAAAGTGAAGCATCGGAATCTAAAACAGGACTCACAGGAGAGGTTCAAATCACAGAAAGTTAGAGTGTCAGTCCTCTTGTACTTAAGTCGGCATTGTGCCTTTTGTATTACATTTGGATGCAATTTCTGTGCTTCATCGTCACTTAGAAGGTCCAAGGTATACAGTAAACATGAAGTGAAGCATCGGAATCTAAAACTGGACTCACTGGAGAGGTTCAAATCATAGAAACTTAGAGTGTCTGTCCTCTTGTACTTACGTCGGCATTGTGCCTTTTGTATTAAATTCGGATGCAATATCTGAGTTTCATCGTCAATAAGAAGGTGCGAGGCATACATTAAACCTGAATTGAAGCATCAGAATCTAAAATTGGACTCACAGGAGAGGTTCAAATCATTGAAATCCTCTTGTACTTAAGTCGACGTTGTGCCTTTTGTATTAAATTCAGATGCAATTTCTGTGTTTCATCGTCAATAAGAAGGTCCAAGGGATACAGTAACCCTGAAGTGAAGCATCGGAATCTAAAACTGGACTCACAGGAGAGGTTCAAATCATAGAAAGTTAGAGTGTCAGTTCTATTGTACTTAAGTCGGCATTGTGCCTTTTGTATTAAATTCAGATGGAATTACTGTGTTTCATCGTCAATAAGAAGGTCCAAGGGATGCAGTAAACCTGAAGTGAAGCATCGGATTCTAAAACTGGACTCACAGGAGTGGTTCAAATCATAGAATGTAGGAGTGTCAGTCCTCTTGTACTTAAGTCGGCATTGTGCCATTTGTATTAAATTCGGATGCAATTTCTGTGCTTCATCGTCAATAAGAAGGTCCAAATGATACAGTAAACCTGAAGTGAAGCATCGGAATCTAAAACAGGACTCACAGGAGAGGTTCAAATCATTGAAAGTTAGAGTGTCAGTCCTCTTGTACTCAAGTCGGCATTGTGCCTTTTGTATTAAATTCGGATGCAATTTCTGTGCTTCATCGTCACTTAGAAGGTCCAAGGGATACAGTTAACCTGAAGTGAAGCATCAGAATCTTAAATTGGACCCACAGGAGAGGTCCAAATCATAGAAACTTAGAGTGTCAACCCTCTTGTACTTAAGTCGGCATTGTGCCTTTTGTATTAAATTCGGATGAAACTTCTGTGTTACGTCGTCTATGAGAAGGTCCAAAGGATACAGTAAACCTGAAGTCACGCATCGGAATCTAATACTGGACTCACAGGAGGGGTTCAAACCATAGAAAGTAGGAGTGTCAGTTCTCTTGTACTTATGTCAGCATTGTGCCTTTTGCAATTAATTCGGATGCAATTTCTGAGTTTCATCTTCAACTAGATGGTCCAAGCGATACAGTAAACCTGAAGTGAAGCATCGGAATCCAAAACTGGACTCACAGAAGAGGTTCAAGTCGTAGAAAGTTAGAATGACAGTCCTCTTGTACTTAAGTCGTCATTGTGCCTTTTGTATTACATTCGGATGCAAAATCTGTGCTTCATCGTGAATAAGAAGGACCAAGGGATACAGTAAACCTGAAGTGAAGCATCGGAAACTAAAACTGGACTCACAGGAGAGGTTCAAATCATAGAATGTTAGAGTGTCAGTCCACTTGTACTTAAGTCGGCATTGTTTCTTCTCTATTAAATTCGGATGCAATTTCTGTGCTTCTTCGTCAATAAGAAGGTCCAAGTTATACAGTAAACCTGAAGTGAAGCATCGGAATCTAAAACTGGACTCACAGGAGAGGTTCAAATCATTGAAAGTATGAGTGTCAGTCCTCTTGTACTTAAGTCGGCATTGTGCCTTTTGTATTAAAGTCGGATGCAATTTCTGTGCTTCATCGTCAATAAGATGGTCCAAGGGAATCAGTAAACATAAAGTGAAGCATCGGAATCTAAAACAGGACTCACAGGAGAGGTTCAAATCACAGAAAGTTAGAGTGTCAGTCCTCTTGTACTTAATTCGGCATTGTGCCTTCTGTGTTAAATTCGGATGCAATTTCTCTGCTTCATCGTCAATAAGAAGGTCCAAATATACAGTAAACCTGAAGTGAAGCATCAGAATCTAAAATTGGACTCACAGGAGAGGTTCAAATCATGGAAAGTCCTCTTGTACTTAAAGCGACGTTGTGCCTTTTGTATTAAATTCAGATGCAATTTCTGTGTTTCATCGTCAATAAGATGTCCAAGAGATACAGTAACCCTGAAGTGAAGCATCGGAATCTAAAACTGGACTCACAGGAGCGGTTCAAATCATAGAAAGTTAGAGTGTCAGTTCTATTGTGCTTAAGTCGGCATTGTGCCTTTTGTATTAAATTCGGATGCAATTTCTGTGCTTCATCGTCACTTAGAAGGTCCAAGGTATACAGTAAACCTGAAGTGAAGCATCGGAATCTAAAACTGGACCCACAGGAGAGGTCCAAATCATAGAAACTTAGAGTGTCAACCCTCTTGTACTTAAGTCGGCATTGTGCCTTTTGTATTAAATTCGGATGAAACTTCTGTGTTACGTCGTCTATGAGAAGGTCCAAAGGATACAGTAAACCTGAAGTGACACATCGGAAGCTAATACTGGACTCACAGGAGGGGTTCAAACCATAGAAAGTAGGAGTGTCAGTTCTCTTGTACTTATGTCAGCATTGTGCCTTTTGTAATTAATTCGGATGCAATTTCTGAGTTTCATCTTCAACTAGTCGGTCCAAGCGATACAGTAAACCTGAAGTGAAGCATCGGAATCTAAAACTGGACTCACAGAAGAGGTTCAAGTCATAGAAAGTTAGAATGTCAGTCCTCTTGTACTTAAGTCGTCATTGTGCCTTTTGTATTACATTCGGATGCAAAATCTGTGCTTCATCGTCAATAAGAAGGACCAAGGGATACAGTAAACCTGAAGTGAAGCATCGGAAACTAAAACTGGACTCACAGGAGAGGTTCAAATCATAGAATGTTAGAGTGTCAGTCCACTTGTACTTAAGTCGGCATTGTTTCTTCTCTATTAAATTCGGATGCAATTTCTGTGCTTCTTCGTCAATAAGAAGGTCCAAGTTATACAGTAAACCTGAAGTGAAGCATCGGAATCTAAAACTGGACTCACAGGAGAGGTTCAAATCATTGAAAGTATGAGTGTCAGTCCTCTTGTACTTAAGTCGGCATTGTGCCTTTTGTATTAAAGTCGGATGCAATTTCTGTGCTTCATCGTCAATAAGATGGTCCAAGGGAATCAGTAAACCTAAAGTGTAGCATCGGAATCTAAAACAGGACTCACAGGAGAGGTTCAAATCACAGTAAGTTAGAGTGTCAGTCCTCTTGTACTTAAGTCGGCATTGTGCCTTCTGTATTAAATTCGGATGCAATTTCTCTGCTTCATCGTCAATAAGAAGGTCCAAGGTATACAGTAAACCTGAAGTGAAGCATCAGAATCTAAAATTGGACTCACAGGAGAGGTTCAAATCATGGAAAGTCCTCTTGTACTTAAAGCGACGTTGTGCCTTTTGTATTAAATTCAGATGCAATTTCTGAGTTTCATAGTCAATAAGAAGGTCCAAGGGATACAGTAACCCTGAAGTGAAGCATCGGAATCTAAAACTGGACTCACAGGAGCGATTCAAATCATAGAAAGTTAGAGTGTCACTTCTATTGTGCTTAAGTAGGCATTGTGCCTTTTGTATTAAATTCGGATGCAATTTCTGTGCTTCATCGTCACTTAGAAGGTCCAAGGTATACAGTAAACCTGAAGTGAAACATCGGAATCTAAAACTGGACCCACAGGAGAGGTCCAAATCATAGAAACTTAGAGTGTCAATCCTCTTGTACTTAAGTCGGCATTGTGCCTTTTGTATTAAATTCGGATGAATCTTCTGTGTTACGTCGTCTATGAGAAGGTCCAAAGGATACAGTAAACCTGAAGTGACGCATCGGAATCTAATACTGGACGCACAGGAGGGGTTCAAACCATAGAAAGTAGGAGTGTCAGTTCTCTTGTACTTATGTCAGCATTGTGCCTTTTGTAATTAATTCGGATGCAATTTCTGAGTTTCATCTTCAACTAGTCGGTCCAAGCGATACAGTAAACCTGAAGTGAAGCATCGGAATCTAAAACTGGACTCACAGAAGAGGTTCAAGTCATAGAAAGTTAGAATGTCAGTCCTCTTGTACTTAAGTCGTCATTGTGCCTTTTGTATTACATTCGGATGCAAAATCTGTGCTTCATCGTCAATAAGAAGGACCAAGGGATACAGTAAACCTGAAGTGAAGCATCGGAAACTAAAACTGGACTCACAGGAGAGGTTCAAATCATAGAATGTTAGAGTGTCAGTCCACTTGTACTTAAGTCGGCATTGTTTCTTCTCTATTAAATTCGGATGCAATTTCTGTGCTTCTTCGTCAATAAGAAGGTCCAAGTTATACAGTAAACCTGAAGTGAAGCATCGGAATCTAAAACTGGACTCACAGGAGAGGTTCAAATCATTGAAAGTATGAGTGTCAGTCCTCTTGTACTTAAGTCGGCATTGTGCCTTTTGTATTAAAGTCGGATGCAATTTCTGTGCTTCATCGTCATTAAGATGGTCCAAGGGAATCAGTAAACCTAAAGTGTAGCATCGGAATCTAAAACAGGACTCACAGGAGAGGTTCAAATCACAGTAAGTTAGAGTGTCAGTCCTCTTGTACTTAAGTCGGCATTGTGCCTTCTGTATTAAATTCGGATGCAATTTCTCTGCTTCATCGTCAATAAGAAGGTCCAAGGTATACAGTAAACCTGAAGTGAAGCATCAGAATCTAAAATTGGACTCACAGGAGAGGTTCAAATCATGGAAAGTCCTCTTGTACTTAAAGCGACGTTGTGCCTTTTGTATTAAATTCAGATGCAATTTCTGAGTTTCATAGTCAATAAGAAGGTCCAAGGGATACAGTAACCCTGAAGTGAAGCATCGGAATCTAAAACTGGACTCACAGGAGCGATTCAAATCATAGAAAGTTAGAGTGTCACTTCTATTGTGCTTAAGTAGGCATTGTGCCTTTTGTATTAAATTCGGATGCAATTTCTGTGCTTCATCGTCACTTAGAAGGTCCAAAGTATACAGTAAACCTGAAGTGAAACATCGGAATCTAAAACTGGACCCACAGGAGAGGTCCAAATCATAGAAACTTAGAGTGTCAATCCTCTTGTACTTAAGTCGGCATTGTGCCTTTTGTATTAAATTCGGATGAATCTTCTGTGTTACGTCGTCTATGAGAAGGTCCAAAGGATACAGTAAACCTGAAGTGACGCATCGGAATCTAATACTGGACGCACAGGAGGGGTTCAAACCATAGAAAGTAGGAGTGTCAGTTCTCTTGTACTTATGTCAGCATTGTGCGTTTTGTAATTGATTCGGATGCAATTTCTGAGTTTCATCTTCAACTAGATGGTCCAAGCGATACAGTAAACCTGAAGTGAAGCATCGGAATCTAAAACTGGACTCACAGAAGAGGTTCAAGTCATAGAAAGTTAGAATGTCAGTCCTCTTGTACTTAAGTCGTCATTGTGCCTTTTGTATTACATTCGGATGCAAAATCTGTGCTTCATCGTCAATAAGAAGGACCAAGTGATACAGTAAACCTGAAGTGAAGCATCGGAAACTAAAAGTGGACTCACAGGAGAGGTTCAAATCATAGAATGTTAGAGTGTCAGTCCACTTGTACTTAAGTCGGCATTGTTTCTTCTCTATTAAATTCGGATGCAATTTCTGTGCTTCTTCGTCAATAAGAAGGTCCAAGGTATACAGTAAACCTGAAGTGAAACATCGGAATCTAAAACTGGACCCACAGGAGAGGTCCAAATCATAGAAACTTAGAGTGTCAACCCTCTTGTACTTAAGTCGGCATTGTGCCTTTTGTATTAAAGTCGGATGCAATTTCTGTGCTTCATCGTCAATAAGATGGTCCAAGGGAATCAGTAAACCTAAAGTGAGGCATCGGAATCTAAAACAGGACTCACAGGAGAGGTTCAAATCACAGAAAGTTAGAGTGTCAGTCCTCTTGTACTTAAGTCGGCATTGTGCCTTTTGTATTACATTCGGATGCAATTTCTGTGCTTCATCGTCACTTAGAAGGTCCAAGGTATACAGTAAACATGAAGTGAAGCATCGGAATCTAAAACTGGACTCACAGGAGAGGTTCAAATCATAGAAACTTAGAGTGTCAGTCCTCTTGTACTTACGTCGGCATTGTGCCTTTTGTATTAAATTCGGATGCAATATCTGAGTTTCATCGTCAATAAGAAGGTGCAAGGGATACAGTAAACCTGAGGTGAAGCATCAGAATCTAAAATTGGACTCACAGGAGAGGTTCAAATCATGGAAAGTCCTCTTGTACTTAAGTCGACGTTGTGCCTTTTGTATTAAATTCAGATGCAATTTCTGTGTTTCATCGTCAATAAGAAGGTCCAAGGGATACAGTAACCCTGAAGTGAAGCATCGGAATCTAAAACTGGACTCACAGGAGCGGTTCAACTCATAGAAAGTTAGAGTGTCAGTTCTATTGTACTTAAGTCGGCATTGTGCCTTTTGTATTAAATTCAGATGGAATTACTGTGTTTCATCGTCAATAAGAAGGTCCAAGGGATGCAGTAAACCTGAAGTGAAGCATCGGATTCTAAAACTGGACTCACAGGAGTGGTTCAAATCATAGAATGTAGGAGTGTCAGTCCTCTTGTACTTAAGTCGGCATTGTGCCTTTTGTATTAAATTCGGATGCTATTTCTGTGCTTCATCGTCAATAAGAAGGTCCAAATGATACAGTAAACCTGAAGTGAAGCATCGGAATCTAAAACAGGACTCACAGGAGGGGTTCAAATCATTGAAAGTTAGAGTGTCAGTCCTCTTGTACTCAAGTCGGCATTGTGCCTTTTGTATTAAATTCGGATGCAATTTCTGTGCTTCATCGTCACTTAGAAGGTCCAAGGTATACAGTAAACCTGAAGTGAAGCATCGGAATCTAAAACTGGACCCACAGGAGAGGTCCAAATCATAGAAACTTAGAGTGTCAACCCTCTTGTACTTAAGTCGGCATTGTGCCTTTTGTATTAAATTCGGATGAAACTTCTGTGTTACGTCGTCTATGAGAAGGTCCAAAGGATACAGTAAACCTGAAGTGACGCATCGGAATCTAATACTGGACCCACAGGAGAGGTCCAAATCATAGAAACTTAGAGGGTCAACCCTCTTGTACTTAAGTCGGCATTGTGCCTTTTGTATTAAAGTCGGATGCAATTTCTGTGCTTCATCGTCAATAAGATGGTCCAAGGGAATCAGTAAACCTAAAGTGAGGCATCGGAATCTAAAACAGGACTCACAGGAGAGGTTCAAATCACAGAAAGTTAGAGTGTCAGTCCTCTTGTACTTAAGTCGGCATTGTGCCTTTCGTATTACATTCGGATGCAATTTCTGTGCTTCATCGTCACTTAGAAGGTCCAAGGTATACAGTAAACATGAAGTGAAGCATCGGAATCTAAAACTGGACTCACAGGAGAGGTTCAAATCATAGAAACTTAGAGTGTCAGTCCTCTTGTACTTACGTCGGCATTGTGCCTTTTGTATTAAATTCGGATGCAATATCTGAGTTTCATCGTCAATAAGAAGGTGCAAGGGATACAGTAAACCTGAGGTGAAGCATCAGAATCTAAAATTGGACTCACAGGAGAGGTTCAAATCATGGAAAGTCCTCTTGTACTTAAGTCGACGTTGTGCTTTTGTATTAAATTCAGATGCAATTTCTGTGTTTCATCGTCAATAAGAAGGTCCAAGGGATACAGTAACCCTGAAGTGAAGCATCGGAATCTAAAACTGGACTCACAGGAGCGGTTCAACTCATAGAAAGTTAGAGTGTCAGTTCTATTGTACTTAAGTCGGCATTGTGCCTTTTGTATTAAATTCAGATGGAATTACTGTGTTTCATCGTCAATAAGAAGGTCCAAGGGATGCAGTAAACCTGAAGTGAAGCATCGGATTCTAAAACTGGACTCACAGGAGTGGTTCAAATCATAGAATGTAGGAGTGTCAGTCCTCTTGTACTTAAGTCGGCATTGTGCCTTTTGTATTAAATTCGGATGCTATTTCTGTGCTTCATCGTCAATAAGAAGGTCCAAATGATACAGTAAACCTGAAGTGAAGCATCGGAATCTAAAACAGGACTCACAGGAGAGGTTCAAATCATTGAAAGTTAGAGTGTCAGTCCTCTTGTACTCAAGTCGGCATTGTGCCTTTTGTATTAAATTCGGATGCTATTTCTGTGCATCATCGTCAATAAGAAGGTCCAAATGATACAGTAAACCTGAAGTGAAGCATCGGAATCTAAAACAGGACTCACACTAGAGGTTCAAATCATTGAAAGTTAGAGTGTCAGTCCTCTTGTACTCAAGTCGGCATTGTGCCTTTTGTATTAAATTCGGATGCAATTTCTGTGCTTCATCGTCACTTAGAAGGTCCAAGGTATACAGTAAACCTGAAGTGAAGCATCGGAATCTAAAACTGGACCCACAGGAGTGGTCCAAATCATAGAAACTTAGAGTGTCAACCCTCTTGTACTTAAGTCGGCATTGTGCCTTTTGTATTAAATTCGGATGAAACTTCTGTGTTACGTCGTCTATGAGAAGGTCCAAAGGATACAGTAAACCTGAAGTGACGCATCGGAATCTAATACTGGACTCACAGGAGGGGTTCAAACCATAGAAAGTAGGAGTGTCAGTTCTCTCGTACATAAGTCAGCATTGTGCCTTTTGTAATTAATTCGGATGCAATTTCTGAGTTTCATCTTCAACAAGATGGTCCAAGCGATACCGTCAACCTGAAGTGAAGCATCGGAATCTAATACTGGACTCACAGAAGAGGTTCAAGTCATAGAAATTTAGAATGTCAGTCCTCTTGTACTTAAGTCGTCATTGTGCCTTTTGTATTACATTCGGATGCAAAATCTGTGCTTCATCGTCAATAAGAAGGACCAAGGGATACAGTAAACCTGAAGTGAAGCATCGGAAACTAAAACTGGACTCACAGGAGAGGTTCAAATCATAGAATGTTAGAGTGTCAGTCCACTTGTACTTAAGTCGGCATTGTTTCTTCTCTATTAAATTCGGATGCAATTTCTGTGCTTCTTCGTCAATAAGAAGGTCCAAGTTATACAGTTAACCTGAAGCGTAGCATTGGAATCTAAAACTGGACTCACTGGAGAGGTTCAAATCATAGAAAGTAGGAGTGTCAGTCCTCTTGTACTTAAGTCGGCATTGTGACTTTTGTATTAAATTCGGATGCACTTTCTGTTTTTCATCGTCAATAAGTAGTTCCAAGGGATACAGTAAATCTGAAGTGAAGCATCGGAATCTGGAACTGGACTCACAGGAGAGGTTTAAATCATAGAAAGTTAGAGTGTCAGTCCTCTTGTTCATAAGTCGGCATTGTGCGTTTTTATATTAAATTCGGATGCAATATCTGTGTTTCATCGTCAGAATGAAGGTCCAAGGGATACAGTAAACCTGAAATGAAGCATTGGAATCTAAAACTGGACTCACAGGAGAGGTTCAAATCATAGAAAGTTAGAGTGTCAGTCCTCTTGTACTTAAGTCGGCATTGTGCCTTTTGTATTAAATTCGCATGCAATTTCTGTGTTTTATCGTCAATAAGAAGGTGCAAGGGACACAGTTAACCTGAAGTGAAGCATCGGAATCTGAAACTGGGCTCACAGGAGAGGTTCAAATCATCGAAAGTTACAGTGTCATTCCTATTGTACTTAAGTCGGCATTGTGCCTTTTGTATTAAATTCGGTGCAGAATCTGTGCTTCATCGTCTATAAGAAGGTCCAAGGGATACAGTAAACTTGAAGTGAAGCATCGGAATTTGAAACTGGCCCCACAGGAGAGGTTCAAATCATAGAAAGTTAGAGTGTCAGTCCTCTTGTACTTAAGTCGGCAATGTGCCTTTTGTATTAATCTCGGATGCAATTTCTGTGTTTCATCGTCAATAAGAAGGTCCAAGGGATACAGTAAACCTGAAGTGAAGCATCGGAATCTAAAACTGGACTCACAGGAGAGGTTCAAATCATTGAAAGTCTGAGTGTCAGTCCTCTTGTACTTAAGTCGGCATTGTGCCTTTTGTATTAAAGTCGGATGCAATTTCTGTGCTTCATCATCAATAAGATGGTCCAAGGGAATCAGTAAACCTAAAGTGAAGCATCGGAATCTAAAACAGGACTCACAGGAGAGGTTCAAATCACAGAAAGTTAGAGTGTCAGTCCTCTTGTACTTAAGTCGGCATTGTGCCTTTTGTATTACATTCGGATGCAATTTCTGTGCTTCATCGTCACTTAGAAGGTCAAAGGTATACAGTAAATATGAAGTGAAGCATCGGAATCTAAAACTGGACTCACAGGAGAGGTTCAAATCATAGAAACTTAGAGTGTCAGTCCTCTTGTACTTACGTCGGCATTGTGCCTTTTGTATTAAATTCGGATGCAATATCTGAGTTTCATCGTCAATAAGAAGGTGCAAGGGATACAGTTAACCTGAAGTGAAGCAATGGAATCTAAAACTGGACTCACAGGAGAGGTTCAAATCATAGAAAATTAGAGTGTCAGTCCTCTTGTACTTAAGTCGGGAATGTGCCTTTTGTATTAAATTCGGATGAAATTTCTCTGCTTCATCGTCAATAAGAAGGTCCAAGGTATACAGTAAACCTGAAGTGAAGCATCAGAATCTAAAATTGGACTCACAGGAGAGGTTCAAATCATGGAAAGTCCTCTTGTACTTAAGTCGACGTTGTGCCTTTTATATTAAATTCAGATGCAATTTCTGTGTTTCATCGTCAATAAGAAGGTCCAAGGGATACAGTAACCCTGAAGTGAAGCATCGGAATCTAAAACTGGACTCACAGGAGCGGTTCAAATCATAGAAAGTTAGAGTGTCAGTTCTATTGTACTTAAGTCGGCATTGTGCCCTTTGTATTAAATTCAGATGGAATTACTGTGTTTCATCGTCAATAAGAAGGTCCAAGGGATGCAGTAAACCTGAAGTAAACCATCGGATTCTAGTACTGGACTCACAGGAGTGGTTCAAATCATAGAATGTAGGAGTGTCAGTCCTCTTGTACTTAAGTCGGCATTGTGCCTTTTGTATTAATTTCGGATGCAATTTCTGTTCTTCATCATCAATAAGAATGTCCAAGGGAATCAGTAAACCTGAAGTGAAGCAACGGAATCTAAAACAGGACTCACAGGAGAGGTTCAAATCATTGAAAGTTAGAGTGTCAGTCCTCTTGTACTCAAGTCGGCATTGTGAATTTTGTATTAAATTCGGATGCAATTTCTGTGTTTCATCGTCACTTAGAAGGTCCTAGGTATACAGTAAACCTGAAGTGAAGCATCGGAATCTGAAACTGGACCCACAGGAGAGGTCCAAATCATAGAGACTTAGAGTGTCAGCTTTCTTGTACTTAAGTCGGCATTGTGCCTTTTGTATTAAATTCGGATGAAACTTCTGTGTTACGTCGTCTATGAGAAGGTCCAAAGGATACAGTAAACCTGAAGTGACGCATCGGAATCTAATACTGGACTCACAGGAGGGGTTCAAGCCATAGAAAGTAGGAGTGTCAGTTCTCTTGTACTTATGTCAGCATTGTGCCTTTTGTAATTAATTCGGATGCAATTTCTGAGTTTCATCTTCAACTAGTCGGTCCAAGCGATACAGTAAACCTGAAGTGAAGCATCGGAATCTAAAACTGGACTCACAGAAGAGGTTCAAGTCATAGAAAGTTAGAATGTCAGTCCTCTTGTACTTAAGTCGTCATTGTGCCTTTTGTATTACATTCGGATGCAAAATCTGTGCTTCATCGTCAATAAGAAGGACCAAGGGATACAGTAAACCTGAAGTGAAGCATCGGAAACTAAAACTGGACTCACAGGAGAGGTTCAAATCATAGAATGTTAGAGTGTCAGTCCACTTGTACTTAAGTCGGCATTGTTTCTTCTCTATTAAATTCGGATGCAATTTCTGTGCTTCTTCGTCAATAAGAAGGTCCAAGTTATACAGTAAACCTGAAGTGAAGCATCGGAATCTAAAACTGGACTCACAGGAGAGGTTCAAATCATTGAAAGTATGAGTGTCAGTCCTCTTGTACTTAAGTCGGCATTGTGCCTTTTGTATTAAAGTCGGATGCAATTTCTGTGCTTCATCGTCAATAAGATGGTCCAAGGGAATCAGTAAACATAAAGTGTAGCATCGGAATCTAAAACAGGACTCACAGGAGAGGTTCAAATCACAGTAAGTTAGAGTGTCAGTCCTCTTGTACTTAAGTCGGCATTGTGCCTTCTGTATTAAATTCGGATGCAATTTCTCTGCTTCATCGTCAATAAGAAGGTCCAAGGTATACAGTAAACCTGAAGTGAAGCATCAGAAATTAAAATTGGACTCACAGGAGAGGTTCAAATCATGGAAAGTCCTCTTGTACTTAAAGCGACGTTGTGCCTTTTGTATTAAATTCAGATGCAATTTCTGAGTTTCATCGTCAATAAGAAGGTCCAAGGGATACAGTAACCCTGAAGTGAAGCATCGGAATCTAAAACTGGACTCACAGGAGCGATTCAAATCATAGAAAGTTAGAGTGTCACTTCTATTGTGCTTAAGTCGGCATTGTGCCTTTTGTATTAAATTCGGATGCAATTTCTGTGCTTCATCGTCACTTAGAAGGTCCAAGGTATACAGTAAACCTGAAGTGAAACATCGGAATCTAAAACTGGACCCACAGGAGAGGTCCAAATCATAGAAACTTAGAGTGTCAATCCTCTTGTACTTAAGTCGGCATTGTGCCTTTTGTATTAAATTCGGATGAATCTTCTGTGTTACGTCGTCTATGAGAAGGTCCAAAGGATACAGTAAACCTGAAGTGACGCATCGGAATCTAATACTGGACGCACAGGAGGGGTTCAAACCATAGAAAGTAGGAGTGTCAGTTCTCTTGTACTTATGTCAGCATTGTGCGTTTTGTAATTGATTCGGATGCAATTTCTGAGTTTCATCTTCAACTAGATGGTCCAAGCGATACAGTAAACCTGAAGTGAAGCATCGGAATCTAAAACTGGACTCACAGAAGAGGTTCAAGTCATAGAAAGTTAGAATGTCAGTCCTCTTGTACTTAAGTCGTCATTGTGCCTTTTGTATTACATTCGGATGCAAAATCTGTGCTTCATCGTCAATAAGAAGGACCAAGTGATACAGTAAACCTGAAGTGAAGCATCGGAAACTAAAAGTGGACTCACAGGAGAGGTTCAAATCATAGAATGTTAGAGTGTCAGTCCACTTGTACTTAAGTCGGCATTGTTTCTTCTCTATTAAATTCGGATGCAATTTCTGTGCTTCTTCGTCAATAAGAAGGTCCAAGTTATACAGTAAACCTGAAGTGAAGCATCGGAATCTAAAACTGGACTCACAGGAGAGGTTCAAATCATTGAAAGTATGAGTGTCAGTCCTCTTGTACTTAAGTCGGCATTGTGCCTTTTGTATTAAAGTCGGATGCAATTTCTGTGCTTCATCGTCAATAAGAAGGTCCAAATGATACAGTAAACCTGAAGTGAAGCATCGGAATCTAAAACAGGACTCACAGGAGAGGTTCAAATCATTGAAAGTTAGAGTGTCAGTCCTCTTGTACTCAAGTCGGCATTGTGCCTTTTGTATTAAATTCAGATGGAATTACTGTGTTTCATCGTCAATAAGAAGGTCCAAGGGATGCAGTAAACCTGAAGTGAAGCATCGGATTCTAAAACTGGACTCACAGGAGTGGTTCAAATCATAGAATGTGGGAGTGTCAGTCCTCTTGTACTTAAGTCGGCATTGTGCCCTTTGTATTACATTCGGATGCAATTTCTGTGCTTCATCGTCACTTAGAAGGTCCAAGGTATACAGTAAACCTGAAGTGAAGCATCGGAATCTAAAACTGGACCCACAGGAGAGGTCCAAATCATAGAAACTTAGAGTGTCAACCCTCTTGTACTTAAGTCGGCATTGTGCCTTTTGTATTAAAGTCGGATGCAATTTCTGTGCTTCATCGTCAATAAGATGGTCCAAGGGAATCAGTAAACCTAAAGTGAGGCATCGGAATCTAAAACAGGACTCACAGGAGAGGTTCAAATCACAGAAAGTTAGAGTGTCAGTCCTCTTGTACTTAAGTCGGCATTGTGCCTTTTGTATTACATTCGGATGCAATTTCTGTGCTTCATCGTCACTTAGAAGGTCCAAGGTATACAGTAAACATGAAGTGAAGCATCGGAATCTAAAACTGGACTCACAGGAGAGGTTCAAATCATAGAAACTTAGAGTGTCAGTCCTCTTGTACTTACGTCGGCATTGTGCCTTTTGTATTAAATTCGGATGCAATATCTGAGTTTCATCGTCAATAAGAAGGTGCAAGGGATACAGTAAACCTGAGGTGATGCATCAGAATCTAAAATTGGACTCACAGGAGAGGTTCAAATCATGGAAAGTCCTCTTGTACTTAAGTCGACGTTGTGCCTTTTGTATTAAATTCAGATGCAATTTCTGTGTTTCATCGTCAATAAGAAGGTCCAAGGGATACAGTAACCCTGAAGTGAAGCATCGGAATCTAAAACTGGACTCACAGGAGCGGTTCAACTCATAGAAAGTTAGAGTGTCAGTTCTATTGTACTTAAGTCGGCATTGTGCCTTTTGTATTAAATTCAGATGGAATTACTGTGTTTCATCGTCAATAAGAAGGTCCAAGGGATGCAGTAAACCTGAAGTGAAGCATCGGATTCTAAAACTGGACTCACAGGAGTGGTTCAAATCATAGAATGTAGGAGTGTCAGTCCTCTTGTACTTAAGTCGGCATTGTGCCTTTTGTATTAAATTCGGATGCTATTTCTGTGCTTCATCGTCAATAAGAAGGTCCAAATGATACAGTAAACCTGAAGTGAAGCATCGGAATCTAAAACAGGACTCACAGGAGAGGTTCAAATCATTGAAAGTTAGAGTGTCAGTCCTCTTGTACTCAAGTCGGCATTGTGCCTTTTGTATTAAATTCGGATGCAATTTCTGTGCTTCATCGTCACTTAGAAGGTCCAAGGTATACAGTAAACCTGAAGTGAAGCATCGGAATCTAAAACTGGACCCACAGGAGAGGTCCAAATCATAGAAACTTAGAGTGTCAACCCTCTTGTACTTAAGTCGGCATTGTGCATTTGGATTAAATTCGGATGAAACTTCTGTGTTACGTCGTCTATGAGAAGGTCCAAAGGATACAGTAAACCTGAAGTGACGCATCGGAATCTAATACTGGACCCACAGGAGAGGTCCAAATCATAGAAACTTAGAGTGTCAACCCTCTTGTACTTAAGTCGGCATTGTGCCTTTTGTATTAAAGTCGGATGCAATTTCTGTGCTTCATCGTCAATAAGATGGTCCAAGGGAATCAGTAAACCTAAAGTGAGGCATCGGAATCTAAAACAGGACTCACAGGAGAGGTTCAAATCACAGAAAGTTAGAGTGTCAGTCCTCTTGTTTTTAAGTCGGCATTGTGCCTTTTGTATTACATTCGGATGCAATTTCTGTGCTTCATCGTCACTTAGAAGGTCCAAGGTATACAGTAAACATGAAGTGAAGCATCGGAATCTAAAACTGGACTCACAGGAGAGGTTCAAATCATAGAAACTTAGAGTGTCAGTCCTCTTGTACTTACGTCGGCATTGTGCCTTTTGTATTAAATTCGGATGCAATATCTGAGTTTCATCGTCAATAAGAAGGTGCAAGGGATACAGTAAACCTGAGGTGAAGCATCAGAATCTAAAATTGGACTCACAGGAGAGGTTCAAATCATGGAAAGTCCTCTTGTACTTAAGTCGACGTTGTGCTTTTGTATTAAATTCAGATGCAATTTCTGTGTTTCATCGTCAATAAGAAGGTCCAAGGGATACAGTAACCCTGAAGTGAAGCATCGGAATCTAAAACTGGACTCACAGGAGCGGTTCAACTCATAGAAAGTTAGAGTGTCAGTTCTATTGTACTTAAGTCGGCATTGTGCCTTTTGTATTAAATTCAGATGGAATTACTGTGTTTCATCGTCAATAAGAAGGTCCAAGGGATGCAGTAAACCTGAAGTGAAGCATCGGATTCTAAAACTGGACTCACAGGAGTGGTTCAAATCATAGAATGTAGGAGTGTCAGTCCTCTTGTACTTAAGTCGGCATTGTGCCTTTTGTATTAAATTCGGATGCTATTTCTGTGCTTCATCGTCAATAAGAAGGTCCAAAAGATACAGTAAACCTGAAGTGAAGCATCGGAATCTAAAACAGGACTCACAGGAGAGGTTCAAATCATTGAAAGTTAGAGTGTCAGTCCTCTTGTACTCAAGTCGGCATTGTGCCTTTTGTATTAAATTCGGATGCTATTTCTGTGCTTCATCGTCAATAAGAAGGTCCAAATGATACAGTAAACCTGAAGTGAAGCATCGGAATCTAAAACAGGACTCACAGGAGAGGTTCAAATCATTGAAAGTTAGAGTGTCAGTCCTCTTGTACTCAAGTCGGCATTGTGCCTTTTGTATTAAATTCGGATGCAATTTCTGTGCTTCATCGTCACTTAGAAGGTCCAAGGTATACAGTAAACCTGAAGTGAAGCATCGGAATCTAAAACTGGACCCACAGGAGAGGTCCAAATCATAGAAACTTAGAGTGTCAACCCTCTTGTACTTAAGTCGGCATTGTGCCTTTTGTATTAAATTCGGATGAAACTTCTGTGTTACGTCGTCTATGAGAAGGTCCAAAGGATACAGTAAACCTGAAGTGACGCATCGGAAACTAATACTGGACTCACAGGAGGGGTTCAAACCATAGAAAGTAGGAGTGTCAGTTCTCTCGTACATAAGTCAGCATTGTGCCTTTTGTAATTAATTCGGATGCAATTTCTGAGTTTCATCTTCAACAAGATGGTCCAAGCGATACCGTCAACCTGAAGTGAAGCATCGGAATCTAATACTGGACTCACAGAAGAGGTTCAAGTCATAGAAATTTAGAATGTCAGTCCTCTTGTACTTAAGTCGTCATTGTGCCTTTTGTATTACATTCGGATGCAAAATCTGTGCTTCATCGTCAATAAGAAGGACCAAGGGATACAGTAAACCTGAAGTGAAGCATCGGAAACTAAAACTGGACTCACAGGAGAGGTTCAAATCATAGAATGTTAGAGTGTCAGTCCACTTGTACTTAAGTCGGCATTGTTTCTTCTCTATTAAATTCGGATGCAATTTCTGTGCTTCTTCGTCAATAAGAAGGTCCAAGTTATACAGTTAACCTGAAGCGTAGCATTGGAATCTAAAACTGGACTCACTGGAGAGGTTCAAATCATAGAAAGTAGGAGTGTCAGTCCTCTTGTACTTAAGTCGGCATTGTGACTTTTGTATTAAATTCGGATGCACTTTCTGTTTTTCATCGTCAATAAGTAGTTCCAAGGGATACAGTAAATCTGAAGTGAAGCATCGGAATCTGGAACTGGACTCACAGGAGAGGTTTAAATCATAGAAAGTTAGAGTGTCAGTCCTCTTGTTCATAAGTCGGCATTGTGCGTTTTTATATTAAATTCGGATGCAATATCTGTGTTTCATCGTCAGAATGAAGGTCCAAGGGATACAGTAAACCTGAAATGAAGCATTGGAATCTAAAACTGGACTCACAGGAGAGGTTCAAATCATAGAAAGTTAGAGTGTCAGTCCTCTTGTACTTAAGTCGGCATTGTGCCTTTTGTATTAAATTCGCATGCAATTTCTGTGTTTTATCGTCAATAAGAAGGTGCAAGGGACACAGTTAACCTGAAGTGAAGCATCGGAATCTGAAACTGGGCTCACAGGAGAGGTTCAAATCATCGAAAGTTACAGTGTCATTCCTATTGTACTTAAGTCGGCATTGTGCCTTTTGTATTAAATTCGGTGCAGAATCTGTGCTTCATCGTCTATAAGAAGGTCCAAGGGATACAGTAAACTTGAAGTGAAGCATCGGAATTTGAAACTGGACCCACAGGAGAGGTTCAAATCATAGAAAGTTAGAGTGTCAGTCCTCTTGTACTTAAGTCGGCAATGTGCCTTTTGTATTAATCTCGGATGCAATTTCTGTGTTTCATCGTCAATAAGAAGGTCCAAGGGATACAGTAAACCTGAAGTGAAGCATCGGAATCTAAAACTGGACTCACAGGAGAGGTTCAAATCATTGAAAGTCTGAGTGTCAGTCCTCTTGTACTTAAGTCGGCATTGTGCCTTTTGTATTAAAGTCGGATGCAAATTCTGTGCTTCATCATCAATAAGATGGTCCAAGGGAATCAGTAAACCTAAAGTGAAGCATCGGAATCTAAAACAGGACTCACAGGAGAGGTTCAAATCACAGAAAGTTAGAGTGTCAGTCCTCTTGTACTTAAGTCGGCATTGTGCCATTTGTATTACATTCGGATGCAATTTCTGTGCTTCATCGTCACTTAGAAGGTCAAAGGTATACAGTAAATATGAAGTGAAGCATCGGAATCTAAAACTGGACTCACAGGAGAGGTTCAAATCATAGAAACTTAGAGTGTCAGTCCTCTTGTACTTACGTCGGCATTGTGCCTTTTGTATTAAATTCGGATGCAATATCTGAGTTTCATCGTCAATAAGAAGGTGCAAGGGATACAGTTAACCTGAAGTGAAGCAATGGAATCTAAAACTGGACTCACAGGAGAGGTTCAAATCATAGAAAATTAGAGTGTCAGTCCTCTTGTACTTAAGTCGGGAATGTGCCTTTTGTATTAAATTCGGATGAAATTTCTCTGCTTCATCGTCAATAAGAAGGTCCAAGGTATACAGTAAACCTGAAGTGAAGCATCAGAATCTAAAATTGGACTCACAGGAGAGGTTCAAATCATGGAAAGTCCTCTTGTACTTAAGTCGACGTTGTGCCTTTTATATTAAATTCAGATGCAATTTCTGTGTTTCATCGTCAATAAGAAGGTCCAAGGGATACAGTAACCCTGAAGTGAAGCATCGGAATCTAAAACTGGACTCACAGGAGCGGTTCAAATCATAGAAAGTTAGAGTGTCAGTTCTATTGTACTTAAGTCGGCATTGTGCCCTTTGTATTAAATTCAGATGGAATTACTGTGTTTCATCGTCAATAAGAAGGTCCAAGGGATGCAGTAAACCTGAAGTAAACCATCGGATTCTAGTACTGGACTCACAGGAGTGGTTCAAATCATAGAATGTAGGAGTGTCAGTCCTCTTGTACTTAAGTCGGCATTGTGCCTTTTGTATTAGTTTCGGATGCAATTTCTGTTCTTCATCATCAGTAAGAATGTCCAAGGGAATCAGTAAACCTGAAGTGAAGCAACGGAATCTAAAACAGGACTCACAGGAGAGGTTCAAATCATTGAAAGTTAGAGTGTCAGTCCTCTTGTACTCAAGTCGGCATTGTGAATTTTGTATTAAATTCGGATGCAATTTCTGTGTTTCATCGTCACTTAGAAGGTCCAAGGTATACAGTAAACCTGAAGTGAAGCATCGGAATCTGAAACTGGACCCACAGGAGAGGTCCAAATCATAGAGACTTAGAGTGTCAGCTTTCTTGTACTTAAGTCGGCATTGTGCCTTTTGTATTAAATTCGGATGAAACTTCTGTGTTACGTCGTCTATGAGAAGGTCCAAAGGATACAGTAAACCTGAAGTGACGCATCGGAATCTAATACTGGACTCACAGGAGGGGTTCAAGCCATAGAAAGTAGTAGTGTCAGTTCTCTTGTACTTAAGTCAGCATTGTGCCTTTTGTATTAAATTCGGATGCAATTTCAGTGTTTCATCGTCAGTAAGAAGGTCCAAGGTATACAGTAAACCTGAAGTGAAGTATCGGAATCTAAAACTGGACTCACGGGACAGGTTCAAATCATAGAAAGTTAGAGAGTCAGTCCTCTTGTACTTAAGTAGGCATTATGCCTTTTGTATTAAATTCGAATGAAATTTCTGTGTTTCATCGTCAATAAGAAGGTCCAAGGGATACAGTAAACTGAAGTGAAACATCGGAAACTTAAACTGGACTCACAGGAGAGGTTCAAATCATAGAAAATTTAGAGTGTCAGTCCTCTTGTACTTAAGTCGGAATTGTGCCTTTTGTATTAAATTCGGATGAAACTTCTGTGTTACGTCGTCTATGAGAAGGTCCAAGGGAGACAGTAAACCTGAATCGAAGCATCGGAATCTAAAACTGGACTCACAGGAGAGGGTCAAATCACAGAAACTTAGAGTGTCAGACCTCTTGTACTTAAGTCGGCATTGTGCCTTTTGTATTAAATTCGGATATAATTTCTGTGTTTCATTGTCAATAAGAAGGTGCAAGGGATACAGTTAACCTGAAGTGAAGCATCTGAATCTAAAACTGGACTCACAGGAGAGGTTCAAATCATAGAAAGTCCTCTTGTACATAAGTCGACATTGTGCCTCTTGTATTAAATTCGGATGCAATTTCTGTGTTTCATCGTCAATACGAAGGTCGAAAGTATACAGTAAACCAGAAGTGAAGCATCAGAATGTAAATGTGGACTCACAGGAGAGGTTTAAATCATGTAAAGTTAGAGTGTCAGTCCTCTTGTACATAAGTCGGCATTGTGCCTTTTGTATTAAATTCGGATGCAATTTCTGTGTTTCTTCGTCAATAAGAAGATGCAAGGGATACAGTAAACCTGAAGTGAAGCATCGGAATCTAAAACTGGACTCACAGGTGAGGTTCAAATCATAGAAAGATAGAGTGTCAGTCCTCTTGTACTTAACTCGGCATTGTGCCTTTTGTATTAAATTCGGATGCAATTTCTGTGTTTCATCGTCAATAAGATGATCCAACGGATACAGTGAACCTGAAGTGAAGCATCGGAATCTAAAACAGGACTCTCAAGAGAGGTTCCAATCATAGAAAGTAAGAGAGCCAGTCCTCTTGTACTTAAGTCGGCATAGTGCCCTTTGTATTAAATTCGGATGCAATTTCCGTGTTTCATCGTCAATAAGAGGGTCCAAGGGTTACAGTAAACCTGAAGTGAAGCATCGGAATCTAAAACTGGACTCACAGGGGAGGTTCACATCATGGAAAGTTAGAGTGTCAGTCCTCTTGTACTTAAGTCGGCATTGTGCCTTTTCTATTAAATTCGGATGCAATTTCTGTGCTACATCGTCAATAAGAAGGTCCAAGGTATACAATAAACCTGAAGCGAAGCATCGGAATCTAAAACTGGACTCACAGGAGAGGTTCAAATCATAGAAAGTTAGAGTGTCAGTCCTCTTGTACTTAAGTCGGCATTGTGCCTTTTTGTATTAAATTCGGATGCAATTTCTGTTTTTCATCGTCAATAAGTAGTTCCATGGGACACAGTAAACCTGAAGTGAAGCATCGCAACCTAGAACTGGACTCACAGGAGAGGTTCAAATCATAGAAAGTTAAAGTGTCAGTCCTCTTGTACTTAAGTCGGCATTGTGCCTTTTGTATTATATTCGTATGCAAAATCTGTGTTTCATCGTCAAAATGAAGGTCCAAGGGATACAGTAAACCTGAAATGAAGCATCGGAATCTAAACCTGGACTCACAGGAGAGGTTAAAATCATCGAAAGTTAGAGTGTCAGTCCTCTTGTACTTAAGTCGGCATTGTGTATTTTGTATTAAATTCGGATGCAATTTCTGTGTTTCATCGTCAATAAGAAGGTGCAAGGGATACAGTTAACCTGAAGTGAAGCATCGGAATCTAAAACTGGACTCACAGGAGAGGTTCAAATCATTGAAGGTATGAGTGTCAGTCCTCTTGTACATAAGTCGGCATTGTGCCTTTTGTATTAATTTCCGATGCAATTTCCGTGTTTCATCGTCAATAAGAGGGTCCAAGGGATACAGTAAACCTGAAGTGAAGCATCGGAATCTAAAACTGGACTCACAGGAGAGGTTCAAATCATAGAAAGTTAGAGTGTCAATCCTCTTGTACTTAAGTCGGCATTGTGCCTTTTGTATTAAATCCTAATGCAATTTCTGTGCTTCATCGTCAATAAGAAATTCCAAGGGAATCAGTAAACCTGAAGTGAAGCATCGGAATTTAAAACTGGACTCACAGGGAGGTTCAAATCATAGAAAGTTAGAGTGCCCGTCCTCTTGTACTTAAGTCGGCATTGTGCCTTTTGTATTAAATTCGGATGCAATTTCTGTGCTTCATCGTCAATAAGAAGTTCCAAGGTATACAGTAAACCTGAAGTGATGCATCGGAATCTAAAACTGGACTCACAGGAGAGGTTCAAATCAAAGAAACTTAGAGTGTCAGTCCTCTTGTACTTAAGTCGGCATTGAGCCTTTTGTATTAATTTCGGATGCAATTTCTGTGTTTCATCGTCAATAAGAAGGTGCAAGGGATACAGTAAACCTGAAGTTAAGCATCGGAATCTAAAACTGGACTCACAGGAGAGGTTCAAATAATAGATAGTTAGAGTGTCAAACCTCTTCTACTTATGTCGGCATTGTGCCTTTTGTATTAAATTCGGATGCAATTTCTGTGTTTCATCGTCAATACGAATGTCCAAGGGATACAGTACACCTGAAGTGAAGCATCGGAATCTAAAACTGGACTCACAGGAGAGGTTTAAATCATAAAAATTTAGAGTGGCAGTCCTCTTGTACGTAAGTCGGCATTGTGGCTTTTGTATTAAATTTGGATGCAATTTCTGTACTTCATCGTCAATAAGAAGGTCCAAGGTATACAGTAAACCTGAAGTGAAGCATCGGAATCTGAAACTGGGCTCACAGGAGAAGTTCAAATCATAGAAAGTTAGAGTGTCAGTCCTCTTGTACTTAAGTTGACATTGTGCCTTTTGTATTAAATTCGGATGCAATTTCTGTGTTTCATCGTCAATAAGAAGGTCCAATGTATACAGTAAACCTGAAGTGACGCATCGGAATCTAAAACTGGGCTCCCAGGAGAGGTTCAACCCATAGAAAGTTAGAGTATCAAACCTCTTGCACTTAAGCCGGCATTGTGCCTTGTGTACTAAATTCGGATGCAATTTCGGTGTTTCATCGTCAATAAGAAGGTCCAAGGGATACAGTAAACCTGAAGTGTAGCATCGGAATCTAAAACTGGACTTACAGGAGGGATTCAAATCATAGAAATTAGGAGTGTCAGTCCTCTTGTACCTAAGTCGGCATTGTGGCTTTTCTATTAAATTTGGATGCAATTCCAGTGTTGCATCGTCAATAAGAAGGTCCAAGGGATACAGTAAACCTTAAGTGAAGCATCGGAATCTGAAACTGGACTCACAGGGGAGGTTCAAATCATTGAACGTTAGAGTGTCAGTCCTCTTTTACCTAAGTCGGCATTGTGGCTTTTCTATTAAATTTGGATGCAATTCCTGTGTTTCATCGTCAGTATGAATGTCCAAGGTATACAGTAAACCTGAAGTGAAGCATCGGAATCTGAAACTGGGCTCACAGGAGAGGTTCAAAACATAGAAAGTTAGAGTGTCAGTCCCCTTGTACTTAAGACGGCATTGTGCCTTTTGTATTAAATTCGGATGCAATTTCGGTGTTTCATCGTCAATAAGAAGGTCCAAGGGATACAGTAAACTGAAGTGAAACATCGGAAACTTAAACTGGACTCACAGGAGAGGTTCAAATCATAGAAAATTTAGAGTGTCAGTCCTCTTGTACTTAAGTCGGAATTGTGCCTTTTGTATTAAATTCGGATGAAACTTCTGTGTTACGTCGTCTATGAGAAGGTCCAAGGGAGACAGTAAACCTGAATCGAAGCATCGGAATCTAAAACTGGACTCACAGGAGAGGGTCAAATCACAGAAACTTAGAGTGTCAGACCTCTTGTACTTAAGTCGGCATTGTGCCTTTTGTATTAAATTCGGATATAATTTCTGTGTTTCATTGTCAATAAGAAGGTGCAAGGGATACAGTTAACCTGAAGTGAAGCATCTGAATCTAAAACTGGACTCACAGGAGAGGTTCAAATCATAGAAAGTCCTCTTGTACATAAGTCGACATTGTGCCTCTTGTATTAAATTCGGATGCAATTTCTGTGTTTCATCGTCAATACGAAGGTCGAAAGTATACAGTAAACCAGGAGTGAAGCATCAGAATGTAAATGTGGACTCACAGGAGAGGTTTAAATCATGTAAAGTTAGAGTGTCAGTCCTCTTGTACATAAGTCGGCATTGTGCCTTTTGTATTAAATTCGGATGCAATTTCTGTGTTTCTTCGTCAATAAGAAGATGCAAGGGATACAGTAAACCTGAAGTGAAGCATCGGAATCTAAAACTGGACTCACAGGAGAGGTTCAATTCATAGAAAGTTAGAGTGTCAGACCACTTGTACTTAAAACGGCATTGTGTCTTTTGTATGAAATTCGGATGCAAAATCTGTGCTTCATCGTCAATAAGAAGGTCCAAGCGATACAATAAACCTGAAATGAAGCATCGGAATCTAAAACTGGACTCTGAGGGGAGGTTCGAATCATAGAAAGTTAGGGTGTCAGTCCTCTTGTACTTAAGTCGGCATTGTGCCCTTTGTATTACATTCCGATGCATTTTCTGTGTTTCATCGTGTATAAGAAGGTCCAATAGATACAGTAAACCTGATGTGAAGCATCGGAATCTAAAACTGGACTCACAGGAGAGGTTCAAATCAAAGAAAGTTAGAGTGTCACTCATCTTGTACTTAAGTCGGCATTGTGCCTTTTGTATTAAATTCGAATGCAATTTCTGTGTTTCATCGTCAATAAGAAGGTCCAATTGATACAGTTAACCTGAAGTGAAGCATCGGAATCTAAAACTGGACTCACAGGATAGGTTCAAATCATAGAAAGTTAGAGTGTCGGTCCACTTGTACTTACGACGGCAATGTGACTTTTGTATTGAATTCGGAGGCAATTTCTGTGCTTCATCATCAATAAGAAGGTCCAAGGTATACAGTAAACCTGAAGTGATAAAAATGGTTCAAATGGCTCTGAGCACTATGGGTCTCAACTGCTGTGGTCATAAGTCCCCTAGAACTTAGAACTACTTAAACCTAACAATCCTAAGGACAGCACACAACATCCAGCCATCACGAGGCAGACAAAGTCCCTGACACTGCCGCGAATCGAACCCAGGAACCCGGGCATGGGTTGCGAGAACGCTACTGCACGACCACGAGATGCGAGCCATGAAGTGAAGCATCGGAATTTAAAAGTGGACTCTCAGGAGAGGTTCAAATCATAAAAAGTTAGAGTATCAGTCCTCTTGTACTTAAGTCGTTTTTGTGCCTTTTTTATTAAATTCGGATGCAATTTCTGTGCTTCATCGTCAACACGAAGGTCCTAGGTATACAGTACACCTGAAGTGAAGCATCGGAATCTAAAACTGGAGTCACAGGAAAGGCTCAAATCATAGAAAGTTAGAGTGTCAGTCCTCTTGTACTTAAGTCGTCACTGTGCTTTTTGTATTATATTCAGATGCAATTTCTGTGTTTCATCGTCATTAAGAAGGTCCAAGGGATACAGTAATCCTGAAGTGAAGCATCGGAATCTAAAACTGGACTCACAGGTGAGGTTCAAATCATAGAAAGATAGAGTGTCAGTCCTCTTGTACTTAACTCGGCATTGTGCCTTTTGTATTAAATTCGGATGCAATTTCTGTGTTTCATCGTCAATAAGATGATCCAACGGATACAGTGAACCTGAAGTGAAGCATCGGAATCTAAAACAGGACTCTCAAGAGAGGTTCCAATCATAGAAAGTAAGAGAGCCAGTCCTCTTGTACTTAAGTCGGCATAGTGCCCTTTGTATTAAATTCGGATGCAATTTCCGTGTTTCATCGTCAATAAGAGGGTCCAAGGGTTACAGTAAACCTGAAGTGAAGCATCGGAATCTAAAACTGGACTCACAGGGGAGGTTCACATCATGGAAAGTTAGAGTGTCAGTCCTCTTGTACTTAAGTCGGCATTGTGCCTTTTCTATTAAATTCGGATGCAATTTCTGTGCTACATCGTCAATAAGAAGGTCCAAGGTATACAATAAACCTGAAGCGAAGCATCGGAATCTAAAACTGGACTCACAGGAGAGGTTCAAATCATAGAAAGTTAGAGTGTCAGTCCTCTTGTACTTAAGTCGGCATTGTGCCTTTTTGTATTAAATTCGGATGCAATTTCTGTTTTTCATCGTCAATAAGTAGTTCCATGGGACACAGTAAACCTGAAGTGAAGCATCGCAACCTAGAACTGGACTCACAGGAGAGGTTCAAATCATAGAAAGTTAAAGTGTCAGTCCTCTTGTACTTAAGTCGGCATTGTGCCTTTTGTATTATATTCGTATGCAAAATCTGTGTTTCATCGTCAAAATGAAGGTCCAAGGGATACAGTAAACCTGAAATGAAGCATCGGAATCTAAACCTGGACTCACAGGAGAGGTTAAAATCATCGAAAGTTAGAGTGTCAGTCCTCTTGTACTTAAGTCGGCATTGTGTATTTTGTATTAAATTCGGATGCAATTTCTGTGTTTCATCGTCAATAAGAAGGTGCAAGGGATACAGTTAACCTGAAGTGAAGCATCGGAATCTAAAACTGGACTCACAGGAGAGGTTCAAATCATTGAAGGTATGAGTGTCAGTCCTCTTGTACATAAGTCGGCATTGTGCCTTTTGTATTAATTTCCGATGCAATTTCCGTGTTTCATCGTCAATAAGAGGGTCCAAGGGATACAGTAAACCTGAAGTGAAGCATCGGAATCTAAAACTGGACTCACAGGAGAGGTTCAAATCATAGAAAGTTAGAGTGTCAATCCTCTTGTACTTAAGTCGGCATTGTGCCTTTTGTATTAAATCCTAATGCAATTTCTGTGCTTCATCGTCAATAAGAAATTCCAAGGGAATCAGTAAACCTGAAGTGAAGCATCGGAATTTAAAACTGGACTCACAGGGAGGTTCAAATCATAGAAAGTTAGAGTGCCCGTCCTCTTGTACTTAAGTCGGCATTGTGCCTTTTGTATTAAATTCGGATGCAATTTCTGTGCTTCATCGTCAATAAGAAGTTCCAAGGTATACAGTAAACCTGAAGTGATGCATCGGAATCTAAAACTGGACTCACAGGAGAGGTTCAAATCATAGAAACTTAGAGTGTCAGTCCTCTTGTACTTAAGTCGGCATTGAGCCTTTTGTATTAATTTCGGATGCAATTTCTGTGTTTCATCGTCAATAAGAAGGTGCAAGGGATACAGTAAACCTGAAGTTAAGCATCGGAATCTAAAACTGGACTCACAGGAGAGGTTCAAATAATAGATAGTTAGAGTGTCAAACCTCTTCTACTTATGTCGGCATTGTGCCTTTTGTATTAAATTCGGATGCAATTTCTGTGTTTCATCGTCAATACGAATGTCCAAGGGATACAGTACACCTGAAGTGAAGCATCGGAATCTAAAACTGGACTCACAGGAGAGGTTTAAATCATAAAAATTTAGAGTGGCAGTCCTCTTGTACGTAAGTCGGCATTGTGGCTTTTGTATTAAATTTGGATGCAATTTCTGTACTTCATCGTCAATAAGAAGGTCCAAGGTATACAGTAAACCTGAAGTGAAGCATCGGAATCTGAAACTGGGCTCACAGGAGAAGTTCAAATCATAGAAAGTTAGAGTGTCAGTCCTCTTGTACTTAAGTTGACATTGTGCCTTTTGTATTAAATTCGGATGCAATTTCTGTGTTTCATCGTCAATAAGAAGGTCCAATGTATACAGTAAACCTGAAGTGACGCATCGGAATCTAAAACTGGGCTCCCAGGAGAGGTTCAACCCATAGAAAGTTAGAGTATCAAACCTCTTGCACTTAAGCCGGCATTGTGCCTTGTGTACTAAATTCGGATGCAATTTCGGTGTTTCATCGTCAATAAGAAGGTCCAAGGGATACAGTAAACCTGAAGTGTAGCATCGGAATCTAAAACTGGACTTACAGGAGGGATTCAAATCATAGAAATTAGGAGTGTCAGTCCTCTTGTACCTAAGTCGGCATTGTGGCTTTTCTATTAAATTTGGATGCAATTCCAGTGTTGCATCGTCAATAAGAAGGTCCAAGGGATACAGTAAACCTTAAGTGAAGCATCGGAATCTGAAACTGGACTCACAGGGGAGGTTCAAATCATTGAACGTTAGAGTGTCAGTCCTCTTTTACCTAAGTCGGCATTGTGGCTTTTCTATTAAATTTGGATGCAATTCCTGTGTTTCATCGTCAGTATGAATGTCCAAGGTATACAGTAAACCTGAAGTGAAGCATCGGAATCTGAAACTGGGCTCACAGGAGAGGTTCAAAACATAGAAAGTTAGAGTGTCAGTCCCCTTGTACTTAAGACGGCATTGTGCCTTTTGTATTAAATTCGGATGCAATTTCGGTGTTTCATCGTCAATAAGAAGGTCCAAGGGATACAGTAAACCTGAAGTGTAGCATCGGAATCTAAAACTGGACTTACAGGAGGGATTCAAATCATAGAAAGTAGGAGTGTCAGTCCTCTTGTACCTAAGTCGGCATTGTGGCTTTTCTATTAAATTTGGATGCAATTCCTGTGTTTCATCGTCAATAAGAAGGTCCAAGGGATACAGTAAACCTTAAGTGAAGCATCGGAATCTGAAACTGGACTCACAGGGGAGGTTCAAATCATTGAAAGTTAGAGTGTCAGTCCTCTTGCATTTAAGGCGGCATTGTGCCTTTTGTATTAAATTCGGATGCAATTTCTGTGTTACGTCGTCAATGAGAAGGTCCAAAGGATGCAGTAAACCAGAAGTGAAGCATCGGAGTCTAAAACTGTACTCACAGGAGAGGTTCAAATCATAGAAATTAGGGGTGTCAGTCCTCTTGTATTTAAGTCGGCATTGTGCCTTTTGTATTGAATTCGGAAGCAATTTCTGTGTTTCATCGTCAATAAGAAGGTGCAAGGGATACAGTAAACCTGAAGTGAAGCATCGGAGTCCAAAACTGGACTCACAGGAGAGGTTCAACTCATAGAAAGTTAGAGTGTCAGTCCTCTTGTACTTATGTCGGCATCGTGCTTTTTGTATTACATTCGGATGCAAAATCTGTGCTTCATCGTCAATAAGAAGGTCCAAGGGATACAGTCAACCTGAGGTGAAGCATCGGAATCTAAAACTGGACTTACAGGAGAGGTTCAAATCAAAGAAAGTTAGATTGTCGGTACTCTTGTACTTAAGTCGGCATTGTGCCTTTTGTATTAAATTCGGATGTGATTTCTGTGTTTCATCGTCAATAAGAAGGTCCAAGGGATACAGTAAACCTGAAGTGAAGCATCGAAATCTAAAACTGGACTTACAGAAGAGGATCAAATCATAGAAGTTTAGAGTGTCAGTCCTCTTGTACTTAGGTCGGCATTGTGCCTTTTGTATTAAATTCGGATGCAAAATCTGTGATTCATCGTCAAAATGAAGGTCCAAGGGATACAGTGAACCTGAAATGAAGCATCGGAATCTAAACCTGGACTCACAGGAGAGGTTAAAATCATCGAAAGTTAGAGTGTCAGTCCTCTTGTACTTAAGTCGGCATTGTGCCTTTTGTATTAAATTCGGATGCAAATTCGGTGTTTCATCGTCAATAAGATGATCCAACGGATACAGTGAACCTGAAGTGAAGCATCGGAATCTAAAACTGGACTCTCAAGAGAGGTTCAAATCATAGAAAGTAGGAGTGCCAGTCCTCTTGTACTTAAGTCGGCATAGTGCCCTTTGTATTAAATTCGGATGCAATTTCCGTGTTTCATCGTCAATAAGAGGGTCCAAGGGTTACAGTAAACCTGAAGTGAAGCATCGGAATCTAAAACTGGACTCACAGGGGAGGTTCACATCATAGAAAGTTAGAGTGTCAGTCCACTTGTACTTAAGTCGGCATTGTGCCTTTTCTATTAAATTCGGATGCAATTTCTGTGCTACATCGTCAATAAGAAGGTCCAAGGTATACAATAAACCTGAAGCGAATCATCGGAATCTAAAACTGGACTCACAGGAGAGGTTCAAATCATAGAAAGTTAGAGTGTCAGTCCTCTTGTACTTAAGTCGGCATTGTGCCTTTTTGTATTAAATTCGAATGCAATTTCTGTTTTTCATCGTCAATAAGTAGTTCCATGGGACACAGTAAACCTGAAGTGAAGCATCGGTACCTAGAACTGGACTCACAGGAGAGGTTAAAATCATAGAAAGTTAAAGTGTCAGTCCTCTTGTACTTAGGTCGGCATTGTGCCTTTTGTATTAAATTCGGATGCAAAATCTGTGATTCATCGTCAAAATGAAGGTCCAAGGGATACAGTAAACCTGAAATGAAGCATCGGAATCTAAACCTGGACTCACAGGAGAGGTTAAAATCATCGAAAGTTAGAGTGTCAGTCCTCTTGTACTTAAGTCGGCATTGTGCCTTTTGTATTAAATTCGGATGCAATTTCGGTGTTTCATCGTCAATAAGATGATCCAACGGATACAGTGAACCTGAAGTGAAGCATCGGAATCTAAAACTGGACTCTCAAGAGAGGTTCAAATCATAGAAAGTAGGAGTGCCAGTCCTCTTGTACTTAAGTCGGCATAGTGCCCTTTGTATTAAATTCGGATGCAATTTCCGTGTTTCATCGTCAATAAGAGGGTCCAAGGGTTACAGTAAACCTGAAGTGAAGCATCGGAATCTAAAACTGGACTCACAGGGGAGGTTCACATCATAGAAAGTTAGAGTGTCAGTCCACTTGTACTTAAGTCGGCATTGTGATTTTTCTATTAAATTCGGATGCAATTTCTGTGCTACATCGTCAATAAGAAGGTCCAAGGTATACAATAAACCTGAAGCGAATCATCGGACTCTAAAACTGGACTCACAGGAGAGGTTCAAATCATAGAAAGTTAGAGTGTCAATCCTCTTGTACTTAAGTCGGCATTGTGCCTTTTGTATTAAATCCTAATGCAATTTCTGTGCTTCATCGTAAATAAGAAAGTCCAAGGGAATCAGTAAACCTGAAGTGAAGCATCGGAATTTAAAACTGGACTCACAGGGAGGTTCAAATCATAGAAAGTTAGAGTGCCCGTCCTCTTGTACTTAAGTCGGCATTGTGCCTTTTATATTAAATTCGGATGCAATTTCTGTGCTTCATCGTCAATAAGAAGTTCCAAGGTATACAGTAAACCTGAAGTGATGCATCGGAATCTAAAACTGGACTCACAGGAGAGGTTCAAATCATAGAACCTTAGAGTGTCAGTCCTCTTGTACTTAAGTCGGCATTGAGCCTTTTGTATCAAATTCGGATGCAATTTCTGTGTTTCATCGTCAATAAGAAGGTGCAAGGTATACAGTAAACCTGAAGTGAAGCATCGGAATCTGAAACTGGGCTCACAGGAGAGGTTCAATACATAGAAAGTTAGAGTGTCAGTCCCCTTGTACTTAAGACGGCATTGTGCCTTTTGTATTAAATTCGGATGCAATTTCGGTGTTTCATCGTCAATAAGAAGGTCCAAGGGATACGGTAAACCTGAAGTGTAGCATCGGAATCTAAAACTGGACTCACAGGAGGGGTTCAAATCATAGAAAGTAGGAGTGTCAGTCCTCTTGTACCTAAGTCGGCATTGTGGCTTTTCTATTAAATTTGGATGCAATTCCTGTGTTTCATCGTCAATAAGAAGGTCCAAGGGACACAGTAAACCTTAAGTGAAGCATCGGAATCTGAAACTGGACTCACAGGGGAGGTTCAAATCATTGAAAGTTAGAGTGTCAGTCCTCTTGTATTTAAGGCGGCATTGTGCCTTTTGTATTAAATACGGATGCAATTTCTGTGTTACGTCGTCAATGAGAAGGTACAAAGGATACAGTAAACCTGAAGTGAAGCATCGGAATCTAAAACTGTACTCACAGGAGAGGTTCAAATCATAGAAAGTAGGGGTGTCAGTCCTCTTGTATTTAAGTCGGCATTGTGCCTGTTGTATTGAATTCGGATGCAATTTCTGTGTTTCAACGTCAATAAGAAGGTGCAAGGGATACAGTAAACGTGAAGTGAAGCATCGGAGTCTAAAATTGGACTCACAGGAGAGGTTCAAATCATAGAAAGTTAGAGTGTCAGTCCTCTTGTACTTAAGTCGGCATTGTGGTTTTTCTGTTATATTTGGATGCATTTTCTGTACTTCATCGTCAATAGTAAAGTCCAAGGTATACAGTAAACCTGAAGTGAAGCATCGGAATCTGAAACTGGGCTCACAATAACAGTTCAAATCATAGGAAGTTAGAGTTTCAGTCCTCTTGTACTTAAGTCGGCATTGTGCCTTTTGTATTAAATTCGGATGCAAAATCTGTGCTTCATCGTCAATAAAAAGATCCAAGGGATACAGTACACCTGAAGTGAAGCATAGGAATCAAAAACTGCACTTACAGGAAAGGTTCAAAGCATAGAAAGTTAGAGTGTCAGTCCTCTTGTACTTAAGTCGGCATTGTGCCTTTTGTATTAAATTCAGATGCAATTACTGTGTTTCATCGACAAAAAGAAGGTCCAAGGGATGCAGTAAACCTGAAGTGAAGCATTGGAATCTAAAATTGGACTCACAGGAGAGGTTCAAATTATAGAATGTAGGGGTGTCAGTCCTCTTGTATTTAAGTCGGCATTGTGCCTTTTGTATTAAATTCGGATGAAATTTCTGTGTTTCATCGTCAATAAGAGGGTCGAAGGGATACAGTAAACCTGAAGTGAAGCATCGGAATCTACTACTGGACTCACAGGAGAGGTTCAAATCATAGAAACTTCGAGTGTCAATCCTCTTGTACTTAAGTCGGCATTGAGTGTTTTGTTTGAAATTCGGATGCAATTTCTGTGTTTCATCGTCAATAAGAAGGTCCAAGGTATACAGTAAACCTGAAGTGAAGCATCGGAATCTGAAACTGGGCTCACAGGAGAGGTTCAAATCATAGAAAGTTAGAGTGTCAGTCCTCTTGTACTTAAGTCTGCATTGTGCTTTTTGTATTAAATTCGGATGCAAAATCTGTGCTTCATCGTCAATAAGAAGGTCCAAAGGATACAGTAAACCTGATGTGAAGCATCGGAATCTAAAACTGGACTCACAGGAGAGGTTCAAATTATAGAAAGTCAGAGTGTCAGTCCTCTTGTACTTAAGTCGGCATTGTGCCTTTTGTATTAAATTCGGATGCATTTTCTGCGTTTCATCGTCGATAAGAAGGTCCAATTGATACAGCATACCTGAAGTGAAGCATCGGTATCTAAAACTGGACTCACAGGACAGGTTCAAATCATAGAAAGTTAGAATGTCAAACCTCTTGCACTTAAGTCGGCATTGTGACTTTTGTATTAAATTCGGATGCAATTTCTGTGTTTCATCGTCAATACGAATGTCCAAGGGATACAGTAAACCTGAAGTGAAGCATCGGAATCTTAAACTGGACTCACGTGAGAGGTTCAAATCATAGAAAGTTAGAGTGTCAGTCCTCTTGTACTTAAAACGGCATTGTGCCTTTTGTATTAAATTCGGATGCAATTTCTGTGTTTCGTCGTCACTAAGAAGGTCCTAGGAATACAGTTAACCTGAAGTGAAGCATCGGAATCTAAAACTGGACTCACAGGAGAGGTTCAAATTATAGAAAGTTAGAGTGCCAGTCCTCTTGTACTTAAGTCGGCATTGTGCCTTTTGTATTGAATAAGGATGCAATTTCTGTGTTTCATCGTCAATACGAATGGCCAAGGGATACAGTAAACCTGAAATGAAGCATCGGAATCTTAAACTGGACTCACGTGAGAGGTTCACATTATAGAAAGTGAGAGTGTCAGTCCTCTTGTACTTCAGTCGGCATTGAGCCTTTTGTATTAAATTGTGATGCAATTTCTGTGTTTCATCGTCAATAAGAAGGTGCAAGGGATACAGTTAACCTGAAGTGATGCATCGGAATCTAAAACTGGACTCACAGGAGAGGTTCAAATTATAGAAAGTTAGAGTGTCAGTCCTCTTGTACTTAAGTCGGCATTGTGCCTTTTCTATTAAATTCGGATGCAATTTCTGTGCTTCATCGTCAATAAGAAGGTCCAAGGTATACAGTAAACCTGAAGTGAAACATCGGAATCTAGGACTGGACTCACAGGAGAGGTTCAAATCGTTGAAGGTATGAGTGTCAGTCCTCTTGTACATAAGTCGGCATTGTGCCTTTTGTATTAAATTCGGATGCAATTTCCGTGTTTCATCGTCAATAAGAGGGTCCAAGGGATACAGTAAACCTGAAGTGAAGCATCGGAATCTAAAACTGGACTCACAGGAGAGGTTCAAATCATAGAAAGTTAGAGTGTCAATCCTCTTGTACTTAAGTCGGCATTGTGCCTTTTGTATTAAATCCTAATGCAATTTCTGTGCTTCATCGTTAATAAGAAAGTCCAAGGGAATCAGTAAACCTGAAGTGAAGCATCGGAATTTAAAACTGGACTCACAGTGAGGTTCAAATCATAGAAAGTTAGAGTGCCCGTCCTCTTGTACTTAAGTCGGCATTGTGCCTTTTGTATTAAATTCGGATGCAATTTCTGTGCTTCATCGTCAATAAGAAGTTCCAAGGTATACAGTAAACCTGAAGTGATGCATCGGAATCTAAAACTGGACTCACAGGAGAGGTTCAAATCATAGAAACTTAGAGTGTCAGTCCTCTTGTACTTAAGTCGGCATTGAGCCTTTTGTATCAAATTCGGATGCAATTTCTGTGTTTCATCGGCAATAAGAAGGTGCAAGGTATACAGTAAACCTGAAGTGAAGCATCGGAATCTGAAACTGGGCTCACAGGAGAGGTTCAATACATAGAAAGTTAGAGTGTTAGTCCCCTTGTACTTAAGACGGCATTGTGCCTTTTGTATTAAATTCGGATGCAATTTCGGTGTTTCATCGTCAATAAGAAGGTCCAAGGGATACAGTAAACCTGAAGTGTAGCATCGGAATCTAAAACTGGACTCACAGGAGGGGTTCAAATCATAGAAAGTAGGAGTGTCAGTCCTCTTGTACCTAAGTCGGCATTGTGGCTTTTCTATTAAATTTGGATGCAATTCCTGTGTTTCATCGTCAATAAGAAGGTCCAAGGGACACAGTAAACCTTAAGTGAAGCATCGGAATCTGAAACTGGACTCACAGGGGAGGTTCAAATCATTGAAAGTTAGAGTGTCAGTCCTCTTGTATTTAAGGCGGCATTGTGCCTTTTGTATTAAATACGGATGCAATTTCTGTGTTACGTCGTCAATAAGAAGGTCCAAGGGACACAGTAAACCTTAAGTGAAGCATCGGAATCTAAAACTGTACTCACAGGAGAGGTTCAAATCATAGAAAGTAGGGGTGTCAGTCCTCTTGTATTTAAGTCGGCATTGTGCCTTTTGTATTGAATTCGGATGCATTTTCTGTGTTTCAACGTCAATAAGAAGGTGCAAGGGATACAGTAAACGTGAAGTGAAGCATCGGAGTCTAAAATTGGACTCACAGGAGAGGTTCAAATCATAGAAAGTTAGAGTGTCAGTCCTCTTGTACTTAAGTCGGCATTGTGGCTTTTCTATTAAATTTGGATGCATTTTCTGTACTTCATCGTCAATAGTAAAGTCCAAGGTATACAGTAAACCTGAAGTGAAGCATCGGAATCTGAAACTGGGCTCACAATAACAGTTCAAATCATAGGAAGTTAGAGTTTCAGTCCTCTTGTACTTAAGTCGGCATTGTGCCTTTTGTATTAAATTCGGATGCAAAATCTGTGCTTCATCGTCAATAAAAAGATCCAAGGGATACAGTACACCTGAAGTGAAGCATAGGAATCAAAAACTGCACTTACAGGAAAGGTTCAAAGCATAGAAAGTTAGAGTGTCAGTCCTCTTGTACTTAAGTCGGCATTGTGCCTTTTGTATTAAATTCAGATGCAATTACTGTGTTTCATCGTCAAAAAGAAGGTCCAAGGGATGCAGTAAACCTGAAGTGAAGCATTGGAATCTAAAATTGGACTCACAGGAGAGGTTCAAATTATAGAATGTAGGGGTGTCAGTCCTCTTGTATTTAAGTCGGCATTGTGCCTTTTGTATTTAATTCGGATGAAATTTCTGTGTTTCATCGTCAATAAGAGGGTCGAAGGGATACAGTAAACCTGAAGTGAAGCATCGGAATCTACTACTGGACTCACAGGAGAGGTTCAAATCATAGAAACTTCGAGTGTCAATCATCTTGTACTTAAGTCGGCATTGAGTGTTTTGTTTGAAATTCGGATGCAATTTCTGTGTTTCATCGTCAATAAGAAGGTCCAAGGTACACAGTAAACCTGAAGTGTAGCATCGGAATCTGAAACTGGGCTCACAGGAGAGGTTCAAATCATAGAAAGTTAGAGTGTCAGTCCTCTTGTACTTAAGTCTGCATTGTGCTTTTTGTATTAAATTCGGATGCAAAATCTGTGCTTCATCGTCAATAAGAAGGTCCAAAGGATACAGTAAACCTGATGTGAAGCATCGGAATCTAAAACTGGACTCACAGGAGAGGTTCAAATTATAGAAAGTCAGAGTGTCAGTCCTCTTGTACTTAAGTCGGCATTGTGCCTTTTGTATTAAATTCGGATGCATTTTCTGCGTTTCATCGTCGATAAGAAGGTCCAATTGATACAGTATACCTGAAGTGAAGCATCGGTATCTAAAACTGGACTCACAGGACAGGTTCAAATCATAGTAAGTTAGAGTGTCAAACCTCTTGCACTTGAGTCGGCATTGTGACTTTTGTATTAAATTCGGATGCAATTTCTGTGTTTCATCGTCAATACGAATGTCCAAGGGATACAGTAAACCTGAAGTGAAGCATCGGAATCTTAAACTGGACTCACGTGAGAGGTTCAAATCATAGAAAGTTAGAGTGTCAGTCCTCTTGTACTTAAAACGGCATTGTGCCTTTTGTATTAAATTCGGATGCAATTTCTGTGTTTCGTCGTCACTAAGAAGGTCCAAGGAATACAGTTAACCTGAAGTGAAGCATCGGAATCTAAAACTGGACTTACAGGAGAGGTTCAAATTATAGAAAGTTAGAGTGTCAGTCCTCTTGTACTTAAGTCGGCATTGTGCCTTTTGTATTGAATAAGGATGCAATTTCTGTGTTTCATCGTCAATACGAATGGCCAAGGGATACAGTAAACCTGAAATGAAGCATCGGAATCTTAAACTGGACTCACGTGAGAGGTTCAAATTATAGAAAGTGAGAGTGTCAGTCCTCTTGTACTTCAGTCGGCATTGAGCCTTTTGTATTAAATTGTGATGCAATTTCTGTGTTTCATCGTCAATAAGAAGGTGCAAGGGATACAGTTAACCTGAAGTGAAGCATCGGAATCTAAAACTGGACTCACAGGAGAGGTTCAAATTACAGAAAGTTAGAGTGTCAGTCCTCTTGTACTTAAGTCGGCATTGTGCCTTTTCTATTAAATTCGGATGCAATTTCTGTGCTTCATCGTCAATAAGAAGGTCCAAGGTATACAGTAAACCTGAAGTGAAACATCGGAATCTAGGACTGGACTCACAGGAGAGGTTCAAATCATAGAAACTTAGAGTGTCAGACCTCTTGTACTTAAGTCGGCATTGTGCCTTTTGTATTAAATTCGGATGCAATTTCTGTGTTTCATTGTCAATAAGAAGGTGCAAGGGATACAGTTAACCTGAAGTGAAGCATCGGAATCTTAAACTGGACTCACGTGAGAGGTTCAAATCATAGAAAGTTAGAGTGTCAGTCCTCTTGTACTTAAAACGGCATTGTGCCTTTTGTATTAAATTCGGATGCAATTTCTGTGTTTCGTCGTCAATAAGAAGGTCCAAGGGATACAGGTAACCTGAATTGAAGCATCGGAATATAAAACTGGACTCACAGGAGAGGTTCAAATTATAGAAACTTCGAGTGTCAATCCTCTTGCACTTAAGTCGGCATTAAGTGTTTTGTATTAAATTCGGATGCAATTTCTGTGTTTCATCGTCAATAAGAAGGTCCAAAGTATACAATAAACCTGACGTGAAGCATCGGAATCTGAAACTGGGCTCACAGGAGAGGTTCAAATCATAGAAAGTTAGAGTGTCAGTCCACTTGTACTTAAAACGACATTGTGCCTTTTGTATTAAATTCGGATGCAAAATATGTGCTTCGTCGTCAATAAGAAGGTCCAAGGGATACAGTAAACCTGAAATGAAGCATCGGAATCTAAAACTGGACTCACAGGGGAGGTTCGAATCATAGAAAGTTAGATTGTCAGACCTCTTGTACTTAAGTCGGCATTGTGCCTTTTGTATTAAATTCGTATGCAATTTCTGTGTTTCATCGTCAATAAGAATGTCCAACTGATACAGTAAACCTGAAGTGAAGCATCGGAATCTAAAACTGGACTCACAGGAGAGTTTCATAACATAGAAAGTTAGAGTGTCGGTCCTATTGTACTTACGACGGCATTGTGACTTTTGTATTAAATTCGGATGAAATTTCTGTGCTTTATCGTCAGTAAGAAGTTGCAAGGTATACAGTAAACCTGAAGTAAAAATATGGTTCAAATGGCTCTGAGCACTACGGGCCTCAACTGCTGTTGTCATAAGTCCCCTAGAACTTAGAACTACTTAAACCTAACTAACCTAACGACAGCACACAACACCCAGCCATCAGGAGGCAGAGAAAGTCGCTGACACCGCCGGGAATCGAACCCGGGAACCCAAGCGTGGATAGCGAGAACGCTACCGCACGACCACGAGATGCGAGCCATGATGTGAAGCAACAGAATTTAAAAGTGGACTCTCAGGAGAGGTTCAAATCATAAAAAGTTAGAGTGTCAGTCCTCTTGTACTTAAGTCGTTATTGTGCCTTTTTTTATTAATTCGGATGCAATTTCTGTGCTTCATCGTCAACAAGAAGGTCCAAGGTATACAGTACACATGAAGTGAAGCATCGGAATCTAAAACTGGACTCACAGGAAAGGTTCAAATCATAGAGAGTTAGAGTGTCAGTCCCCTTATACTTAAGTCGGCATTGTGCTTTTTGTATTATATTCGGATGCACTTCTGTGTTTCATCGTCAATAAGAAGGTCCAAGGGATACAGTAATCCTGAAGTGAAGCATCGGAATCTAAAACTGGACTCACAGGAGTGGTTCAAATCATAGAATGTTGGAGTGTCAGTCCTCTTGTACTTAAGTCAGCATTGTGCCTTTTGTATTAAATTCGGATGCAATTCCAGTGTTTCATCGTCAATAAGAAGGTCCAAGGGATATAGTAAAGCTGAAGTGAAGCATCGGAATCTAAAACTGGACTCACAGGAGAAGTTCACATCATAGAAAGTTAGAGTGTCAGTCCTCTTGTACTTAAGCCGGCATTGTGCCTTTTGTATTAAATTCAGATGCAATTACTGTGTTTCATCATCACTAAGGTCCAAGGGATGCAGTAAACCTGAAGTGAAGCATCGGAATCTAAAACTGGACTCACAGGAGAGGTTCAAATCATAGAATGTAGGAGTGTTAGTCCTCTTATACTTAAGTCAGCATTGTGCCTTTTGTATTAAATTCAAATGCAATTTCTGCGATTCATTGTCAATAAGAAGGTCCAAGGGATACAGTAAACCTGAAGTGAAGCATCGGTATCTAAAACTGGACTCACAGGAGACGTTCAAATCATAGAAAGTTAGATTGTCTGTACTCTTGGACTTAAGTCGGCATTGTGCCTTTTGTATTAAATTCGGATGCAGTTTCTGTGTTTCTTCGTCAATAAGATGGTCCAAGGTATACAGTAATCCTGAAGTGAAGCAACGGAATTTAAAACTGAACTCACAGGAGAGGGTCGAATCATAGAAAGTTAGAGTGTCAGTCCTCTTGTACTTAAGTCGGCATTGTGCCTTTTGTATTAAATTCGGATGCAAAATCTGTGCTTCATCGTCAATAAGAAGGACCAAGGGATACAGTAAACCTGAAGTGAAGCATCGGAAACTAAAACTGGACTCACAGGAGACTTTCAAATCATAGAAACTAGGAGTGTCAGTCCTCTTGTACTTAAGTCAGCAATGTGCCTTTTGTATTAAATTCGGATGCAATTCCTGTGTTTCATCGTCAATAAGAAGGTCCAAGGGATACAGTAAACCTTAAGTGAAGCATCGTAATCTGAAACTGGACTCACAGGAGAGGTTCAAATCATTGGAAGTTAGAGTGTCAGTCCTCTTGCATTTAAGTCGGCATTGTGCCTTTTGTATTTAATTCGGATGCAATCTCTGTGTTACATCGTCAATGAGAAGGTCCAAAGGATACAGTAAACCTGAAGTGAAGCATCGGAATTTAAAACTGGACTCACAGGAGAGGTTCAAATCATAGAAACTAGGGGTGTCAGTCCTCTTGTATTTAAGTCGGCATTGTGCCTTTTGTATTGAATAAGGATGCAATTTCTGTGTTTCATCGTCAATAAGAAGGTGCAAGGGATACAGTAAACCTGAAATGAAGCATCGGAATCTAAAACTGGACTCACAGGAGAGGTTAAAATCATAGAAATTTAGAGTGTCAGTCGTCTTGTACTTAAGTCGGCATTGTGCCTTTTGTATTAAATTCGGACGCAATTACTGTGTTTCATCGTCAAAAAGAAGGTCCAAGGGATGCAATAAAACCTGAAGTGAAGAATTGGAATCTAAAACTGGACTCACAGGAGAGGTTCAAATTATAGAATGTAGGGGTGTCAGTCCTCTTGTATTTAAGTCGGCATTGTGCCTTTTGTATTAAATTCGGATGCAATTTCTGTGTTTCATCGTCAATAAGAAGGTCCAAGGGAGACAGTAAACCTGAAGTGAAGCATCGGAATCTAAAACTGGACTCACAGAAGAGGTTCAAATCATAGAAAGTTAGAGTGTCAGTCCACTTGTACTTAAAACGACATTGTGCCTTTTGTATTAAATTCGGATGCAAAATATGTGCTTCATCGTCAATAAGAAGGTCCAAGGGATACAGTAAACCTGAAATGAAGCATCGGAATCTAAAACTGGACTCGCAGGGGAGGTTCGAATCATAGAAAGTTAGATTGTCAGACCTCTTGTACTTAAGTCGGCATTGTGCCTTTTGTATTACATTCGGATGCTTTTTCTCTGTTTCATCGTCTGTAAGAAGGTCCAATTGATACATTAAACCTGAAGTGAAGCATCGGAATCCAAAACTGGACTCACAGGAGAGGTTCAAATCAAAGAAAGTTAGAGTGTCAGTCCTCTTGTACTTAAGTCGGCATTGTACCTTTTGAATTAAATTCGGATGCAATTTCTGTGTTTCATCGTCAATAAGAATGTCCAACTGATACAGTAAACCTGAAGTGAAGCATCGGAATCTAAAACTGGACTCACAGGAGAGTTTCAAAACATAGAAAGTTAGAGTGTCGGTCCTCTTGTACTTACGACGGCATTGTGACTTTTGTATTAAATTCGGATGAAATTTCTGTGCTTTATCGTCAGTAAGAAGTTCCAAGGTATACAGTAAACCTGAAGTACAAATATGGTTCAAATGGCTCTGAGCACTATGGGCCTCAACTGCTTTTGTCATAAGTCCCCTAGAACTTAGAACTACTTAAACCTAACTAACCTAACGACAGCACACAACACCCAGCCATCACGAGGCAGAGAAAGTCGCTGACACCGCCGGGAATCGAACCCGGGAACCCGGGCGTGGATAGCGAGAACGCTACCGCACGACCACGAGATGCGAGCCATGAAGTGAAGCATCGGAATTTCAAAATGGACTCTCAGGAGAGGTTCAAATCATAAAAAGTTAGAGTGTCAGTTCTCTTGTACTTAAGTCGTTATTGTGCCTTTTTTTATTAACTCGGATGCAATTTCTGTGCTTCATCGTCAACAAGAAGGTCCAAGGTATACAGTACACATGAAGTGAAGCATCGGAATCTAAAACTGGACTCACAGGAAAGGTTGAAATCATAGAAAGTTAGAGTGTCAGTCCCCTTATACTTAAGTCGGTATTGTGCTTTTTGTATTATATTCTGATGCACTTCTGTGTTTCATCGTCAATAAGAAGGTCCAAGGGATACAGTAATCCTGAAGTGAAGCATCGGAATGTAAAACTGGACTCACAGGAGTGGTTCAAATCATAGAATGTTGGAGTGTCAGTCCTCTTGTACTTAAGTCAGCATTGTGCCTTTTGTATTAAATTCGGATGCAATTCCAGTGTTTCATCGTCAATAAGAAGGTCCAAGGGATACAGTAAAGCTGAAGTGAAGCATCGGAATCTAAAACTGGACTCACAGGAGAAGTTCACATCATAGAAAGTTAGAGTGTCAGTCCTCTTGTACTTAAGCCGGCATTGTGCCTTTTGTATTAAATTCAGATGCAATTACTGTGTTTCATCGTCAATAAGAAGGTCCAAGGGATGCAGTAAACCTGAAGTGAAGCATCGGAATCTGAAACTGGACTCACAGGAGAGGTTCAAATCATAGAATGTAGGAGTGTTAGTCCTCTTATACTTAAGTCAGCATTGCGCCTTTTGTATTAAATTCAAATGCAATTTCTGCGATTCATTGTCAATAAGAAGGTCCAAGGGATAGAGTAAACCTGAAGTGAAGCATCGGTATCCAAAACTGGACTCACAGGAGACGTTCAAATCATAGAAAGTTAGATTGTCAGTACTCTTGGACTTAAGTCGGCATTGTGCCTTTTGTATTAAATTCGGATGCAGTTTCTGTGTTTCATCGTCAATCAGATGGTCCAAGGTATACAGTAATCCTGAAGTGAAGCAACGGAATTTAAAACTGAACTCACAGGAGAGGTTCGAATCATAGAAAGTTAGAGTGTCAGTCCACTTGTACTTAAGTCGGCATTGTGCTTTTTGTATTAAATTCGGATGCAATTTCTGTGTTTCATCGTCAATAAGAAGGTCCGAGGGATACAGTAAACCTAAAGTGTTGCATCGGAATCGAAAACTGGACTCATTGGAGGGGTTCAAATCATAGAAAGTAGGAGTTTCAGTCCTCTTGTACTTAAGTCAGCATTATGCCTTTTGTATTAAATTCGTATGCAATTCCTGTGTTTCATCGTCAATATGAAGGTCCAAGGGATACAGTAAACCTGAAGTGAAGCATCGGAATCTGGAACTGGATCCACAGCAGTGGCTCAAACTATTGAAAGTTAGAGTGTCAGTCCTCTTGTATGTAAGTCGGCATTGTGCCTTTGGTATTAATTTCGGATGCAATTTCTGTGTTACTTCGTCACTGAGAAGGTCCAAAGGGTACAGCAAACCTGAAGTGAAGCATCGGAATCTAAAACTGGACTCACAGGAGAAGTTCAAATCATAGAAATTTAGAGTGCCAGTCCTCTTGTACTTAAGTCGGCATTGTGCCTTTTGTATTAAATTCGGATGCAAAATCTAAGCTTCATCGTCAATAGAAAGGTCCAAGGGATACAGTACAAGTGAAGTGAAGTATCGGAATCCAAAACTGGACTCCCAGGAGAGGTTGAAAGCATAGAAAGTTAGAGTGTCATTCCTCTTGTACTTAAGTCAGCATTGTGCCTTTTGTATTAAATTTGGATGCAATTCCAGTGTTTCATCGTCAATAAGAAGGTCCATGGGTTACAGTAAAGCTGAAGTGAAGCATCGGAATTTAAAACTGGACTCACAGGAGAGGTTCTAATCATAGAAAGTTAGAGTGTCAGTCCTCTTGTACTTAACTCCTCATTATGCTTTTTGTATTAAATTCAGATGCAATTACTGTGTTTCATCGTCAAAAAAAAGGTCCAAGGGATGCAGTAAACCTGAAGTGAAGCATCGGAATCTAAAGCTGGACTCACAGGAGAGGTTCAAATCATAGAATGTAGGAGTGTCAGTCCTCTTGTACTTAAGTCGGCATTGTGCCTTTTGTATTAAATTCGGATGCAATTTCCATGTTTCATCGTCAATAAGAAGGTCCAAGGTATACAGTAAACCTGAAGTGAAGCAACGGAATTTAAAACTGATCTCACAGGAGAGGTTGAAATCATAGAAAGTTAGAGTGTCAGTCCTCTAGTACTTAAGTCGTCATTGCGCCTTTTGTATTAAATTCGGATGCAAAATCTGTGCTGCATCGTCAATAAGAAGGACCAAGGGATACAGTATACCTGAAGTGAAGCATCGGAATTTAAAACTGGACTCACAGGAGGGGTTCAAATCATAATAAAAGTTAGAGTGTCAGTCCTCTTGTACTTAAGTCGGCATTGTGCCTTTTGTATTAAATTCGGATGCAATTTCTGTGTTTCATCGTCAATAAGAAGGTCCAAGGGATGCAGTAAACCTGAAGTGAAGCATCGGAATCTAAAGCTGGACTCACAGGAGAGGTTCAAATCATAGAATGTAGGAGTGTCAGTCCTCTTGTACTTAAGTCGGCATTGTGCCTTTTGTATTAAATTCGGATGCAATTTCCATGTTTCATCGTCAATAAGAAGGTCCAAGGGATATAGTAAACCTGAAGTGTAGCATCGGAATCTAAAACTGTACTCACCGGAGAGGTTTAAATCATAGAAAGTTAGATTGTCAGTACTCTTGTACTTAAGTCGGCATTGTGCCTTTTGTATTAAATTCGGATGCTATTCCTGTGTTTCATCGTCAATAAGAAGGTCCAAGGTATACAGTAAACCTGAAGTGAAGCAACGGAATTTAAAACTGATCTCACAGGAGAGGTTCAAATCATAGAAAGTTAGAGTGTCAGTCCTCTAGTACTTGAGTCGTCATTGCGCCTTTTGTATTAAATTCGGATGCAAAATCTGTGCTGCATCGTCAATAAGAAGGACCAAGGGATACAGTATACCTGAAGTGAAGTATCGGAAACTAGAACTGGACTCACAGGAGAAGATCAAATCATAGAAAGTTAGTGTGTCAGTCCTCTTGTACTTAAGTCATCATTGTGCCTTTTGTAATAAATCCGGATGCAATTTCTGTGTTTCATCGTCAATAAGAAGGTCCAAGGGATACAGTAAACCTGAAGTGAAGCATCGGAATCTAAATCTGGACTCACAGGAAAGGTTCAAATCATAGAAAGTTAGAGTGTCAGTCCTCTTGTACTTAAGTCGGCATTGAGCCTTTTGTATTAAATTCGGATGCAATTTCCATGTTTCATCGTCAATAAGAAGGTCCAAGGGATATAGTAAACCTGAAGTGTAGCATCGGAATCTAAAACTGTACTCACCGGAGAGGTTTAAATCATAGAAAGTTAGATTGTCAGTACTCTTGTACTTAAGTCGGCATTGTGCCTTTTGTATTAAATTCGGATGCTATTCCTGTGTTTCATCGTCAATAAGAAGGTCCAAGGGATGCAGTAAACCTGAAGTGAAGCATCGGAATCTAAAACTGGACTCACAGGAGAGGTTCAAATCATAGAAACTTAGAGTTTCAATCCTCTTGTACTTAAGTCGGCATTGAGCCTTTTGTATTAAATTCGGATGCAATTTCTGTGTTTCATCGTCAATAAGAAGGTGCAAGGGATACAGTTAACCTGAATTGAAGCATCGGAATCTAAAACTGGACTCACAGGAGAGGTTCAAATTATAGAAAGTTAGAGTGTCAGTCCTCTTGTACTTAAGTCGGCATTGTGCCTTTTGTATTAAATTCGGATGCAATTCCAGTGTATCATCGTCAATAAGAAGGTCCAAGGGATACAGTAAAGCTGAAGTGAAGCATCGTAATCTAAAACTGGACTCACAGGAGAAGTTCACATCATAGAAAGTTAGAGTGTCAGTCCTCTTGTACTTAAGCCGGCATTGTGCCTTTTGTATTAAATTCAGATGCAATTACTGTGTTTCATCGTCAATAAGAAGGTCCAAGGGATGCAGTAAACCTGAAGTGAAGCATCGGAATCTAAAACTGGACTCACAGGAGAGGTTCAAATCATAGAATGTAGGAGTGTTAGTCCTCTTATACTTAAGTCAGCATTGTGCCTTTTGTATTAAATTCAAATGCATTTTCTGCGATTCATTGTCAATAAGAAGGTCCAAGGTATACAGTAAACATGAAGTGAAGCTTCGGAATCTGAAACTGGGCTCACAGGAGAGGTTCAAATCATAGAAAGTTAGAGTGTCAGTCCACTTGTTCTTAAGTCGGCATTGTGCTTTTTGTATTAAATTCGTATGCAATTTCTGTGTTTCATCGTCAGTAAGAAGGTCCGAGGGATACAGTAAACCTAAAGTGTTGCATCGGAATCGAAAACTGGACTCATTGGAGGGGTTCAAATCATAGAAAGTAGGAGTTTCAGTCCTCTTGTACTTAAGTCAGCATTATGCCTTTTGTATTAAATTCGTATGCAATTCCTGTGTTTCATCGTCAATAAGAAGGTCCAAGGGATACAGTAAACCTGAAGTGAAGCATCGGAATCTGGAACTGGACCCACAGCAGTGGCTCAAACTATTGAAAGTTAGAGTGTCAGTCCTCTTGTACTTAAGTCGGCATTGAGCCTTTTGTATTAAATTCGGATGCAATTTCTGTGTTTCATCGTCAATAAGAAGGTGCAAGGGATACAGTTAACCTGAAGTGAAGCATCGGATTCTAAAACTAGACTCACAGGAGAGGTTCAAATCACAGAAATTTAGACTGTCATTCCAATTGTACTTAAGTCTTCATTCTGCCTTTTGTATTATATTCGCTGCAAAATCTGTGCTTCATCGTCAACAAGAAGGTACAAGGGATACAGTAAACTTGAAGTGAAGCATCAGAATCTAAAACCGGACTCACAGGAGCGGTTCTAATCGTAGAAAGTTAGAGTGTCAGTCCTCCTGTACTTATGTCGGCATTGCTCCTTTTGTATTAAATTCAGATGCAATTACTGTGTTTCATCTTAAAAAAGAAGGTCCAAGGGATGCAGTAAACCTGAAGTGAAGCATCGGAATCTAAAACTGGACTCACAGGAGAGGTTCAAATCATAGAAACTTAGAGTGTCAATCCTCTTGTACTTAAGTCGGCATTGAGCCTTTTGTATTAAATTCGGATGCAATTTCTGTGTTTCATCGTCAATAAGGAGGTGCAAGGAATACAGTTAACCTGAATTGAAGCATCGGAATCTAAAACTGACTCACAGGAGAGGTTCAAATTATAGAAAGTTAGAGTGTCAGTCCTCTTGTACTTAAGTCGGCATTGTGCCTTTTGTATTAAATTCGGATGCAATTTCTGTGCTTCATCGTCAATAAGAAGGTCCAAGGTATACAGTAAACCTGAAGTGAAACGTCGGAATCTAGAACTGGACTCACATTAGAGGTTCAAATCATAGAAACTTAGAGTGTCAGACCTCTTGTACTTAAGTCGGCATTGTGATTTTTGTATTAAATTCGGATGCAATTTCTGTGTTTCACTGTCAATAAGCAGGCGCAAGGGATACAGTTAACCTGAAGTGAACCACCGGAATCTAAAACTGGACTCACAGGAGAGGTTCAAAACATAGAAAGTAGTCTTGTACTTAAGTCGACATTGCGCCTTTTGTATTAAGTTCGGATGCAATTTCTGTGTTTCATCGTCAATAAGAAGGTCCAACTGATGCAGTAAACCTGAAGTGAAGCATCGGAATCTAAAACCGGACTCACAGGAGAGGTTCAAATCATAGAAAGTTAGAGTGTCGGTCCTTTTGTACTTACGACGGCAATGTGACTTTTGTATTAAATTCGGATGCAATTTCTATGCTTCATCGTCAATTAGAAGTTCCAAGGTATACAGTGAACCTGAAGTGAAAAATATGCTTCAAATGGCTCTGAGCACTATGGGCCTCAACTGCTGTTGTCATAAGTAGCCTAGAACTTAGAACTACTTAAACCTAACTAACCTAACGACAGCACACAACACCCAGCCATCACGAGGCAGAGAAAGTCGCTGACACCGCCGGGAATCGAACCCGGGAACCCGGGCGTGGATAGCGAGAACGCTACCGCACGACCACGAGATGCGAGCCATAAAGTGAAGCATCGGAATTTAAAAGTGGACTCTCAGGAGAGGTTCAAATTTTAAAAAGTTAGAGTGTCAGTCCTCTTGTACTTAAGTCGTTATTGTGCCTTTTTTTATTGAATTCGGATGCAATTTCTGTGCTTCATCGTCAACAAGAAGGTCCAAGGTATACAGTACACATGAAGTGATGCACCGGAATCTAAAACTGGACTCACAGGAAAGGTTCAAATCATAGAATGTTAGAGTGTCAGTCCCCTTGTACTTAAGGCATCATTGTGCTTTTTGTATTATATTCGGATGCACTTCTGTGTTTCATCGTCAATAAGAAGGTCCAAGGGATACAGTAATCCTGAAGTGAAGCATCGGAATCTAAAACTGGACTCATAGGAGGAGTTCAAATCATAGAAAGTTAGAGTGTCAGTCCTCTTGTACTTAAGTCGCCATTGTGGCTTTTGTAATAAATTTGGATGCAATTTCTGAACTTCATCGTCAATAAGAAGGTCCAAGGTATACAGTAAACATGAAGTGAAGCATCGGAATCTGAAACTGGGCTCACAGGAGAGGTTCAAATCATAGAAAGTTAGAGTGTCAGTCCACTTGTACTTAAGTCGGCATTGTGTTTTTGTATTAAATTCGGATGCAATTTCTGTGTTTCATCGTCAATAAGAAGGTCCGAGGGATACAGTAAACCTAAAGTAATGCATCGGAATCGAAAACTGGATTCATTGGAGGGGTTCAAATCATAGAAAGTAGGAGTTTCAGTCCTCTTGTACTTAAGTCAGCATTATGCCTTTTGTATTAAATTCGTATGCAATTCCTGTGTTTCATCGTCAATAAGAAGGTCCAAGGGATACAGTAAACCTGAAGTGAAGCATCGGAATCTGGAACTGGACCCACAGGAGTGGCTCAAACCATTGAAAGTTAGAGTGTCAGTCCTCTTGTATGTAAGTCGGCATTGTGCCTTTTGTACTAATTTCGGATGCAATTTCTGTGTTACGTCGTCAATGAGAAGGTCCAAAGGGTACAGCAAACCTGAAGCGAAGCATCGGAATCTAAAACTGGACTCACAGGAGAGGTTCAAATCATAGAAAGTAGGGGTGTCAGTCCTCTTGTATTTATGTCGGCATTGTGCCTTTTGTATTGAATTCGGATGCAATTTCTGTGTTTCATCGTCAATAAGAAGGTGCAAGGGTTACAGTAAACCTGAAGTGAAGCATCGGAATCTAAAACTGGACTCACAGGAGAGGTTCAAATCATAGAAAGTTAGAGTGCCAGTCCTCTTGTACTTAAGTCGGCATTGTGCCTTTTGTATTAAATTCGGATGCAAAATCTAAGCTTCATCGTCAATAGAAAGGTCCAAGGGATACAGTACAAGTAAAGTGAAGTATCGGAATCCAAAACTGGACTCCCAGGAGAAGTTCAAAGCATAGAAAGTTAGAGTGTAATTCCTCTTGAACTTAAGTTAGCATTGTGCCTTTTGTATTAAATTCGGATGCTATTTCTGTGTTTCATCGTCAATAAGATGGTCCAAGGTATACAGTAAACCTGAAGTGAAGCAACGGAATTAAAAACTGATCTCACAGCAGAGGTTCAAATCATAGAATGTAGGAGTGTCAGTCCTCTTGTACATAAGTCGGCATTGTGCCTTTTGTATTAAATTCGGATGCAATTTCCATGTTTCATCGTCAATAAGAAGGTCCAAGGGATATAGTAAACCTGAAGTGAAGCATCGGAATCTAAAACTGTACTCACCGGAGAGGTTCAAATCATAGAAAGTTAGATTGTCAGTACTCTTGTACTTAAGTTGGCATTGTGCCTTTTGTATTAAATTCGGATGCTATCTCTGTGTTTCATCGTCAATAAGAAGGTCCAAGGTATACAGTAAACCTGAAGTGAAGCAACGGAATTTAAAACTGATCTCACAGCAGAGGTTCAAACCATAGAAAGTTAGAGTGTCAGTCCTCTAGTACTTAAGTCGTCATTGCGCCTTTTGTATTAAATTCGGATGCAAAATCTGTGCTGCATCGTCAATAAGAAGGACCAAGGGATACAGTATACCTGAAGTGAAGCATCGGAAACTAGAACTGGACTCACAGGAGAAGATCAAATCATAGAAAGTTAGAGTGTCAGTCCTCTTGTACTTAAGTCATCATTGTGCCTTTTGTAATAAATCCGGATGCAATTTCTGTGTTTCATCGTCAATAAGAAGGTCCAAGGGATACAGTAAACCTGAAGTGAAGCATCGGAATCTAAATCTGGACTCACAGGAGAGGTTCAAATCATAGAAAGTTAGAGTGTCAGTCCTCTTGTACTTAAGTCGGCATTGAGCCTTTTGTATTAAATTCGGATGCAATTTCTGTGTTTCATCGTCAATAAGAAGGTGCAAGGGATACAGTTAACCTGAAGTGAAGCATCGGATTCTAAAACTAGACTCACAGGAGAGGTTCAAATCATAGAAAGTTAGACTGTCAGTCCAATTGTACTTAAGTCGGCATTCTGCCTTTTGTATTATATTCGCTGCAAAATCTGTGCTTCATCGTCAACAAGAAGGTACAAGGGATACAGTAAACTTGAAGTGAAGCATCGGAATCTAAAACCGGACTCACAGGAGCGGTTCTAATCGTAGAAAGTTAGAGTGTCAGTCCTCTTGTACTTAAGTCGGCATTGCTCCTTTTGTATTAAATTCAGATGCAATTACTGTGTTTCATCTTAAAAAAGAAGGTCCAATGGATGCAGTAAACCTGAAGTGAAGCATCGGAATCTAATACTTGACTCACAGGAGAAGTTCAAATCATAGAATGTAGGAACGTCAGTCCTCTTGTACTTAAGTCGGCATTGTGCCTTTTGTATTAAATTCGGATGCGATTTCTGTGTATCATCGACAATAAGAAAGTCCAAGGGATACAGTAAACCTGAAGAGAAGCATCGAAATCTAAAACTGGACTCACAGGAGAGGTTCAAATCATAGAATGTAGGAGTGTCAGTCTTCTTGTATTTAAGTCGGCATTGTGCCTTTTGTATTGAATTCGGATGCAATTTCTGTGTTTCATCGTCAATAAGAAGGTGCAAGGGATACAGTAAACCTGAAGTGAAGCATCGGAATCTAAAACTAGACTCACAGGAGAGGTTCAAATCATAGAAAGTTAGAGTGTCAGTCCTCTTGTACTTAAGTCGGCATTGGGCTTTTTGTATTAAATTCGGATGCAAAATCTATGCTTCATCGTCAATAGAAAGGTCCAAGGGATACAGTACACCTAAAGTGAAGCATCGGAATCCAAAACTGGACTCACAGGAGAGGTTCAAAGCATAGAAAGTTAGGGTGTCACTCCTCTTGTACTTAAGTCGGCATTGTGCTTTTTTTATTATATTCGGATGCAATTTCTGTGTCTCATCGTCAATAAGAAGGTCCAAGGGATACAGTAATCCTGAATTGAAGCATCGGAATCTAAAACTGGACTCACAGGAGGGGTTCAAATCATAGAATTTAGGAGTGTCAGTCCTCTTGTACTTAATTCAGCATTGTGCCCTTTGTATTAAATTCGAATGCAATTCCAGTGTTTCATCGTCAATAAGAAGGTCCAAGGGATACAGTTAAGCTGAAGTGAACCATCGGAATTTAAAACTGGCCTCACAGGAGAGGTTCTAATCATAGAACGTTAGAGTGTCAGCCCTCTTGTACTTAAGTCGGCATTGTGCCTTTTGTATTACATTCAGATGCAATTACTGTGTCTCATCGTCAAAAAGAAGGTCCAGGGGATACAGTAAACCTGAAGTGAAGCATCGTAATCTAAAACTGGACTCACAGGAGAGGTTCAAATCATAGCATGTAGGAGTGTCAGTCCTCTTGTACTTAAGTCGGCATTGTGCCTATTGTATTAAATTCGGATGTAATTTCTGTGTTTCATCGTCAATAAGAAGGTCCAGGGGATACAGTAAACCTGAAGTGAAGCTTCGGAATCTAAGACTGGACTCACAGGAGAGGTTCAAATCATAGAAAGTTAGATTATCAGTACTCTTGTACTTAAGTCGGCATTGTGCCTTTTGTATTAAATTCGGATGCAATTTCTGTGTTTCATCGTCAATAAGAAGGTCCAAGGTATACAGTAAACCTGAAGTGAAGCAACGGAATTTAAAACTGATCTCACAGGAGAGGTTCGAATCATGGAAAGTTAGAGTGTCAGTCCTCTTTTACTTAAGTCGGCATTGTGCCTTTTGTATTAAATTCGGATGCGATTTCTGTGCATCATCGTCAATAACAAGGTCCAAGGGATACAGTAAATCTGAAGTGAAGCATCGAAATCTAAAACTGGACTCACAGGAGAGGTTCAAATCATAGATAAATAGAGTGTCAGTCCTCTAGTACTTAAGTCGTCACTGCGCCTTTTGTATTAAATTCGGATGCAAAATCTGTGCTGCATCGTCAATAAGAAGGACCAAGGGATACAGTAAACCTGAAGTGAAGCATCGGAAACTAAAACTGGACTCACAGGAGAAGATCAAATCATAGAAAGTTAGAATGTCAGTCCTCTTGTACTTAAGTCGGCATTGTGCCTTTTGTATTAAATTCAGATGCAATTTCTGTGTTTCATCGTCAATAAGATGATCCAAGGGATACAGTAAACCTGCAGTGAAGCATCGGAATCTAAAACTGGACTCACAGGAGAGGTTCACATCATAGAAACATAGAGTGTCAGTCCTCTTGTACTTAAGTTGGCGTTGTGCCTTTTGTATTAAATTCGGATGCAATTCCTGTGTTTCATCGTCAATAAGATGGTGCAAGGTATACAGTTAACCTGAAGTGAAGCATCGGAATCGAAAACTGGACTCACAGGAGAGGTTCAAATCATAGAAAGTTAGAGTGTCAGTCCTCTTGTACTTAAGTCGGTAATGTGCCTTTAGTATTAAATTCGGATGCAAATTCTGTGCTTCATCGTCAATAAGAAGGTCCAAGAAATACAGTAAACCTGAAGTGAAGCATCGGAATCTGAAACTGGACTCACAGGAGAGGTTCAAATCATAGAAAGCTAGGGTGTCATTCCTCATGTACTTATGTCAGCGTTGTGAATTTTGTATTAAATACGGATGCAATTTCTGTGTTTCATCGTCAATAAGATGTTGCAAGGTATACAGTTAACCGGAAGTGAAGCATCGGAATCTAAAACTGGACTCACAGGATAGGTTCAAGACATTGAAATTTAGAGTGTCAGTCCTGTTGTACTTAAGTCGGCATTGTGCCTTTTGTATTAAATTCGCATGCAATTTCTGTGTTTCAATGTCAATAAGAAGTTCCAAGGGATACAGTAAACCTGAAGTGAAGCATCGGAATCTAAAACTGGACTCACAGGAGAGGTTCAAATGAATGAAAGTAGGAGTGTTAGTCCTCTTGTACTTAAGTCGGCATTGTGCCTTTTGTATTAAATTCGGATGCAATTTCCATGTTTCATCGTCAATAAGAGGGTCCAAGGGATCCAGTAAACCTGAAGTGAAGCATCGGAATCTAAAACTGGACTCGCAGGAGAGGTTCAAATCATAGAAACTTAGAGTGTCAGTCCTCTTGTACTTAAGTCGGCATTGTGCCTTTTGTATTAAATTTGGATGCAATTTCTGTGTTTCATCGTCAATAAGATGATCCAATGGATACAGTAAACTTGCAGTGAAGCATCGGAATCTAAAACTGGACTCACAGGAGAGGCACAAATAGTAGAAAGTAATAGTGTCAGTCCTCTTGTACTTAAGTCGGCATTGTGGCTTTTGAATTAAATTCGGATGCAATTTCCGTGTTTCATCGTCAATAAGAGGGTCCAAGGATAACGTAAACCTGAAGTGAAGCATCGGAATCTAAAACTGGACTCACAGGAGAGGTTCACATCATAGAAAGTCAGAGTGTCACTCCTCTTGTACTTAAGTTGGCATTGTGCCTTTTCTATTAAATTCGGATGCAATTTCTGTGTTTCATCGTCAATAAGAAGGTCCAAGGTATACAGTTAACCTGAAGCGAAGCATCGGATTCTAAAACTGGACTCACAGGAGAGGTTCAAATCATAGAAAGTTAGTGTGTCAGTCCTCTTGTACTTAAGTCGGCATTGTGCATTTTGTATTAAATTGGATGCAATTTCTGTGCTTCATCGGCATTAAGAAGGTCCAAGGTATACAGTAAACCTGAAGTGAAGCATCGGAATCTAAAACTGGACTCACAGGAGAGGTTGAAATCATAGAAACTTAGAGTGTCAGTCCTCTTGTACTTAAGTTGGCATTGTGCCTTTTGTATTAAATTCGGATGCAAATTCTGTGTTTCATCGTCAATAAGAAGGTGCAAGGGATACAGTTAACCTGAAGTGAAGCATCGGAATCGAAAACTGGACTCACAGGAGAGGTTCAAATCATAGAAAGTTAGAGTGTCAGTCCTCTTGTACTTAAGTCGGTAATGTGCCCTTAGTATCAAATTCGGATGCAAATTCTGTGCTTCATCGTCAATAAGAAGGTCCAAGGTATACAGTAAACCTGAAGTGAAGCATCGGAATCTAAAACTGTACTCACAGGAGAGGTTCAGATCATAGAAAGCTAGAGTGTCATTCCTCTTGTGTCTATGTCGGCATTGTGCCTTTTGTATTAAATTCGGATGCAATTTCTGTGTTTCATCGTCAATAAGATGTTGCAAGGTATACAGTTAACCTGAAGTGAAGCATCGGAATCGAAAACTGGACTCACAGGAGAGGTTCAAATCATAGGAAGTTAGAGTGTCAGTCCTCTTGTACTTAAGTCGGTAATGTGCCTTTAGTATTAAATTCGGATGCAAATTCTGTGCTTCATCGTCAATAAGAAGGTTCAAGGTATACAGTAAACCTGAAGTGAAGCATCGGAATCTGACACTGGACTCACAGGAGAAGTTCAAATCATAGAATGCTAGGGTGTCATTCCTCTTGTACTTATATCGGCATTGTGCCTTTTGTATTAAATACGGATGCAATTTCTGTGTTTCATCGTCAATAAGATGTTGCAAGGTATACAGTTAACCTGAAGTGAAGCATCGGAATCTAAAACTGGACTCACAGGATAGGTTCAAGACATTGAAATTTAGAGTGTCAGTCCTGTTGTACTTAAGTCGGCATTGTGCCTTTTGTATTAAATTCGGATGCAGTTTCTGTGTTTCATCGTCAATAAGATGATCCAATTGATACAGTAAACCTGCAGTGAAGCATCGGAATCTAAAACTGGACTCACAGGAAAGGTTCACATCATAGAAAGTCAGAGTGCCAGTCCTCTTGTACTTAAGTCGGCATTGTGCCTTTTCTATTAAATTCGGATGCAATTTCTGTGCTTCATCGTCAATAAGAAGGTCCAAGGTATACAGTAAACCTGAAGCGAAGCATCGGAATCTAAAACTAGACTCACAGGATAGGTTCACAACATAGAAATTTAGAGTGTCAGTCCTGTTGTACTTAAGTCGGCATTGTGCCTTTTGTATTAAATTCGCATGCAATTTCTGTGTTTCATCGTCAATAAGAAGGTCCAAGGGATACAGTAAACCTGAAGTGAAGCATCGGAATCTAAAACTGGACTCACAGGAGAGGTTCAAATCACTGTAAGTAGGAGTGTTAGTCCTCTTGTACTTAAGTCGGCATTGTGCCTTTTGTATTAAATTCAGATGCAATTTCCGTGTTTCATCGTCAATAAGAGGGTCCAAGGGATCCAGTGAACCTGAAGTGAAGCATCGGAATCTAAAACTGGACTCACAGGAGAGGTTCAAATCACTGAAAGTAGGAGTGTTAGTCCTCTTGTACTTAAGTCGGCATTGTGCCTTTTGTATTAAATTCAGATGCAATTTCCGTGTTTCATCGTCAATGAGAGGGTCCAAGGGATCCAGTAAACCTGAAGTGAAGGATCGGAATCTAAAACTGGACTCACAGGAGAGGTTCAAATCATAGAAACTTAGAGTGTCAGTCCGCTTGTACTTAAGTTGGCATTGTGCCTTTTGTATTAAATTCGGATGCAATTTCTGTGTTTCATCGTCAATAAGATGGTGCAAGGTATACAGTTAACCTGAAGTGAAGCATCGGAATAGGAAACTGGACTCACAGGAGAGGTTCAAATCATAGAAAGTTAGAGTGTCAGTCCTCTTGTAAAGAAGTCGGCATTGTGCCTTTTGTATTAAATTCGGATGCAATTTCTGTGTTTCATCGTCAATAAGATGATCCAAGGGATACAGTAAACCTGAAGTGAAGCATCGGAATCTAAAACTGGACTCACAGGAGTGGTTCACATCATAGAAAGTCAGTGTGTCACTCCTCTTGTACTTAAGTTGGCATTGTGCCTTTTCTATTAAATTCGGATGCAATTTCTGTGTTTCATCATCAATAAGAAGGTCCAAGGTATACAGTTAACCTGAAGCGAAGCATCGGAATCTAAAACTGGACTCACAGGAGAGGTTCAAATCATAGAAAGTTAGTGTGTCAGTCCTCTTGTACTTAAGTCGGCATTGTGCCTTTTGTATTAAATTCGGATGCAATTTCTGTGCTTCATCGTCATTAAGAAGGTCCAAGGTATACAGTAAACCTGATGTGATGCATCGGAATCTAAAACTGGACTCACAGGAGAGGTTGAAATCATAGAAACTTAGAGTGTCAGTCCACTTGTACTTAAGTTGGCATTGTGCCTTTTGTATTAAATTCGGATGCAAATTCTGTGTTTCATCGTCAATAAGAAGGTGCAAGGGATACAGTTAACCTGAAGTGAAGCATCGGAATCGAAAACTGGACTCACAGAAGAGGTTCAAATCATAGAAAGTTAGAGTGTCAGTCCTCTTGTACTTAAGTCGGTAATGTGCCCTTAGTATTAAATTCGTATGCAAATTCTGTGCTTCATCGTCAATAAGAAGGTCCAAGGTATACAGTAAACCTGAAGTGAAGCATCGGAATCTGAAACTGGACTCACAGGAGAGGTTCAAATCATAGAAAGCTAGGGTGTCATTCCTCTTGTACTTATGTCGGCATTGTGAATTTTGTATTAAATACGGATGCAATTTCTGTGTTTCATCGTCAATAAGATGTTGCAAGGTATTCAGTTAACCTGAAGTGAAGCATCGGAATCTAAAACTGGACCCACAGGATAGGTTCAAGACATTGAAATTTAGAGTGTCAGTCCTGTTGTACTTAAGACGGCATTGTGCCTTTTGTATTAAATTCGGATGCAATTTCTGTGTTTCATCGTCAATAAGATGATCCAAGGGATACAGTAAACCTGCAGTGAAGCATCGGAATCTAAAACTGGACTCACAGGAGAGGTTCACATCATAGAAAGTCAGAGTGTCAGTCCTCTTGTACTTAAGTCGGCATTGTGCCTTTTCTATTAAATTCGGATGCAATTTCTGTGCTTCATCGTCAATAAGAAGGTCCAAGGTATACAGTAAACCTGAAGCGAAGCATCGGAATCTAAAACTGGACTCACAGGAGAGGTTCAAATCATAGAAAGTTAGAGTGTCAGTCCTCTTGTACTTAAGTCGGCATTGTGCATTTTGTATTAAATTCGGATGCAATTTCTGTGCTTCATCGGCATTAAGAAGGTCCGAGGTATACAGTAAACCTGAAGTGAAGCATCGGAATCTAAAACTATACTCACAGGAGAGGTTGAAATCATAGGAACTTAGAGTGTCAGTCCTCTTGTACTTAAGTTGGCATTGTGCCTTTTGTATTAAATTCGGATGCAAATTCTGTGTTTCATCGTCAATAAGAAGGTGCAAGGGATACAGTTAACCTGAAGTGAAGCATCGGAATCGAAAACTGGACTCACAGGAGAGGTTCAAATCATAGAAAGTTAGAGTGTCAGTCCTCTTGTACTTAAGTCGGTAATGTGCCCTTAGTAATAAATTCGGATGCAAATTCTGTGCTTCATCGTCAATAAGAAAGTCCAAGGTATACAGTAAACCTGAAGTGAAGCATCGGAATCTAAAACTGTACTCACATGAGAGGTTCAGATCATAGAAAGCTAGAGTGTCATTCCTCATGTGTTTATGTCGGCATTGTGCCTTTTGTATTAAATTCGGATGCAATTTCTGTGTTTCATCGTCAATAAGATGGTGCAAGGTATACAGTTAACCTGAAGTGAAGCATCGGAATCGAAAACTGGACTCACAGGAGAGGTTCAAATCATAGAAAGTTAGAGTGTCAGTCCTCTTGTACTTAAGTCGGTAATGTGCCTTTAGTATTAAATTTGGATGCAAATTCTGTGCTTCATCGTCTATAAGAAGGTTCAAGGTATACAGTAAACCTGAAGTGAAGCATCGGAATCTGAAAGTGGACTCACAGGAGAGGTTCAAATCATAGAAAGCTAGGGTGTCATTCCTCTTGTACTTATGTCGGCATTGTGAATTTTGTATTAAATACGGATGCAATTTCTGTGTTTCATCGTCAATAAGATGTTGCAAGGTATTCAGTTAACCTGAAGTGAAGCATCGGAATCTAAAACTGGACCCACAGGATAGGTTCAAGACATTGAAATTTAGAGTGTCAGTCCTGTTGTACTTAAGACGGCATTGTGCCTTTTGTATTAAATTCGGATGCAATTTCTGTGTTTCATCGTCAATAAGATGATCCAAGGGATACAGTAAACCTGCAGTGAAGCATCGGAATCTAAAACTGGACTCACAGGAGAGGTTCACATCATAGAAAGTCAGAGTGTCAGTCCTCTTGTACTTAAGTCGGCATTGTGCCTTTTCTATTAAATTCGGATGCAATTTCTGTGCTTCATCGTCAATAAGAAGGTCCAAGGTATACAGTAAACCTGAAGCGAAGCATCGGAATCTAAAACTGGACTCACAGGAGAGGTTCAAATCATAGAAAGTTAGAGTGTCAGTCCTCTTGTACTTAAGTCGGCATTGTGCATTTTGTATTAAATTCGGATGCAATTTCTGTGCTTCATCGGCATTAAGAAGGTCCGAGGTATACAGTAAACCTGAAGTGAAGCATCGGAATCTAAAACTATACTCACAGGAGAGGTTGAAATCATTGGAACTTAGAGTGTCAGTCCTCTTGTACTTAAGTTGGCATTGTGCCTTTTGTATTAAATTCGGATGCAAATTCTGTGTTTCATCGTCAATAAGAAGGTGCAAGGGATACAGTTAACCTGAAGTGAAGCATCGGAATCGAAAACTGGACTCACAGGAGAGGTTCAAATCATAGAAAGTTAGAGTGTCAGTCCTCTTGTACTTAAGTCGGTAATGTGCCCTTAGTAATAAATTCGGATGCAAATTCTGTGCTTCATCGTCAATAAGAAAGTCCAAGGTATACAGTAAACCTGAAGTGAAGCATCGGAATCTAAAACTGTACTCACATGAGAGGTTCAGATCATAGAAAGCTAGAGTGTCATTCCTCATGTGTTTATGTCGGCATTGTGCCTTTTGTATTAAATTCGGATGCAATTTCTGTGTTTCATCGTCAATAAGATGGTGCAAGGTATACAGTTAACCTGAAGTGAAGCATCGGAATCGAAAACTGGACTCACAGGAGAGGTTCAAATCATAGAAAGTTAGAGTGTCAGTCCTCTTGTACTTAAGTCGGTAATGTGCCTTTAGTATTAAATTTGGATGCAAATTCTGTGCTTCATCGTCTATAAGAAGGTTCAAGGTATACAGTAAACCTGAAGTGAAGCATCGGAATCTGAAAGTGGACTCACAGGAGAGGTTCAAATCATAGAAAGCTAGGGTGTCATTCCTCTTGTACTTATGTCGGCATTGTGCCTTTTGTATTAAATACGGATGCAATTTCTGTGTTTCATCGTCAATAAGATGTTGCAAGGTATACAGTTAACCTGAAGTGAAGCATCGGAATCTAAAACTGGACTCACAGGATTGGTTCAAGACATTGAAATTTAGAGTGTCAACCCTGTTGTACTTAAGTCGGCATTGTGCCTTTTGTTTTAAATTCGGATGCAATTTCTGTGTTTCATCGTCAATAAGATGATCCAAGGGATACAGTAAACCTGCAGTGAAGCATCGGAATCTAAAACTGGACTCACAGGAGAGGATCACATCATAGAAAGTCAGAGTGTCAGTCCTCTTGTACCTAAGTCGGCATTGTGCCTTTTCTATTAAATTCGGATGCAATTTCTGTGCTTCATCGTAAATAAAAAGGTCCAAGGTATACAGTAAACCTGAAGCGAAGCATCGGAATCTAAAACTGGACTCACAGGATAGGTTCAAATATAGAAATTTAGAGTGTCAGTCCTGTTGTACTTAAGTCGGCATTGTGCCTTTTGTATTAAATTCGCATGCAATTTCTGTGTTTCATCGTCAATAAGAAGGTCCAAGGTATACAGTAAACCTGAAGTGAAGCATCGGAGTCTAAAACTGGGCTCACAGGACAGGTTCAAATCATAGAAAGTTAGAGTGTCAGTCCTCTTGTACTTAAGTCGTTATTGTGCCTTTTGTAGTAAATTCGGATGCAATTTCTGTGTTTCATCGTCAATAAGAGGGTCCAAGGGAATCAGTAAACCTGATGTGAAGCATCGGAATCTAAAACTGGACTCACAGGAGAGGTTCAAATCATAGAAAGTTAGAGTGTCAGTCCTCTTGTACTTAAGTCGGCATTGTGCCTTTTGTATTAAATTCGGATGCAATTCCTGCGTTTCATCGTCAATAAGAAGGGCCAAGGGATACAGTGAACCTGAAGTGAGGCATCGGAATTTAAAACTGGACTCACAGGAGAGGTTCTAATCATAGAAAGTTAGAGTTTCAGTCCTCTTGTACTTAAGTCGGCATTGTGCCTTTTGTATTAAATTCAGATGCAATTACTGTGTTCCATCGTCAAAAAGAAAGTCCAAGGGATGCAGTAAACCTGAAGTGAAGCGTACGAATCTAAAACTGGACTCACAGGAGAGGTTCAAATCATAGAATGTAGGAGTGTCAGTCCTCTTGTACTTAAGTCGGCATTGTGCCTTTTGTATTAAATTCGGATGCAATTTCTGTGTTTCATCGTCAATAAGAAGGTCCAAGGGATACAGTAAACCTGTAGTGAAGCATCGGAAACTAAAAATGGACTCACAGAAGAAGATCAAATCATAGAAAGTTAGAGTGTCAGTCCTCTTGTAAATAAATCGCATTGTGCCTTTTGTATTAAATTCGGATGCAATTTCTGTGTTTCATCGTCAATAAGATGATCCAAGGGATACAGTAAACTTGCAGTGAAGCATCGGAATCTAAAACTGGACTCACGGGAGACGCTCAAATCATTGAAAGTAGGAGTGTCAGTCCTCTTGTACTTAAGTCGGCATTGTGCCTTTTGTATTAAATTCGGATGCCATTTCCGTGTTTCATCGTCAATAAGAGGGTCCAAGGATAAAATAAACCTGAAGTGAAGCATCGGAATCTAAAACTGGACTCACAGGAGAGGTTACATCATAGAAAGTTAGAGTGTCACTCCTCTTGTACTTAAGTCGCCATTGTGCCTTTTCTATTAAATTCGGATGCAATTTCTGTGCTTCATCGTCAATAAGACGGTCCAAGGGATACAGTAAACCTGAAGTGAAGCATCAGAATCTAAATCTGGACTCACAGGAGAGGTTCAAATAATAGAAAGTTTGATTGTCAGTCCTCTTTTACTTAAGTCGGCATTGTGCCTTTTGTATTAAATTCGGATGCAAATTCTGTGTTTCATCGTCAATAAGAAGGTCCAAGGGATACAGTTAACCTGAAGTGAAGCATCGGAATCGAAAACTGGACTCACAGGAGAGGTTCAAATCATAGAAAGTTAGAGTGTCAGTCCGCATGTACTTAAGCCGGTAATGTGCCTTTAGTATTAAATTCGGATGCAAATTCTGTGCTTCATCGTCAATAAGAAGGTCCAAGGTATACAGTAAACCTGAAGTGAAGCATCGGAATCTAAAACTGTACTCACAGGAGAGGTTCAGATCATAGAAAGCTATAGTGTCATTCCTCTTGTATTTATGTCGGCATTGTGCCTTTTGTATTAAATTCCGATGCAATTTCTGTGTTTCATCGTCAATAAGAAGGTCCAAGGTATACAGTAGACCTGAAGTGAAGCATCGGAATCTAAGACTGGATTCACAGGGGAGCTTCAGTTCATAGAAAGTTAAAGTGTCAATCCTCTTGTACATATGTCGGCATTGTGCCTTTTGTATTAAATTCGGATGCAATATCTGTGTTTCATCGTCAATAAGAAGGTCCAAGGGATACAGTAAACCTGAAGTGAAGCATCAGAATCTAAATCTGGACTCACAGGAGAGGTTCAAATAATAGAGAGTTTGATTGTCAGTCCTCTTTTACTTAAGTCGGCATTGTGCCTTTTGTATTAAATTCGGATGCAATATCTGTGTTTCATCGTCAATAAGAAGGTCCAAGGGATACAGTAAACCTGAAGTGAAGCATCGGAAACTAAAACTGGACTCACAGGAGAAGATCAAATCATAGAAAGTTAGAGTGTCAATCCTCTTGTACTTAAGTCGGCAATGTGCCTTTTGTATTAAATTCGGATGCAATTTCCGTGTTACATCGTCAATAAGAGGATCCAAGGATAAAGTAAACCTGATGTGAGGCATCGGAATCTAAAACTGGACTCACAGGAGAGGTTCACATCATAGAAAGTTAGAGTGTTAATCCTCTTGTACTTAGGTCGGCATTGTGCCTTTTGTATTAAATTCGGATGCAATTTCCGTGTTTCAAAGTCAATAAGGGGGTCCAAGGGATACAGTAAACCTGAAGTGAAGCATCGGAATATAAAACAGGACTCACAGGAGAGGTTCATATCATAGAAAGTTAGAGTGTCAATCCTCTTGTACTTAAGTCGGCATTGTGCCTTTTGTATTAAATACGGATGCAATATCTGTGTTTCATCGTCAATAAGAAGGTCCAGGGGATACAGTAATCCTGAAGTGAAGCATCGGAATCTAAAACTGGACTCACCGGTGAGGTTCAAATCATAGAAAGTTTGATTGTCAGTCCTCTTGTACTTAAGTCGGCATTGTGCTATTTGTATTAAATTCAGATGCAATTACTGTGTTTCAGTGTCAGTAAGAAGGTCCAAGGTATACAGAAAACCTAAAGTGAAGCATCGGAATCTAAAACTGGACTCACAGTAGAGGTTCCAATCATAGAAAATTAGAGTGTCAATACTCATGTACTTAAGTCGGTATTGTTCCTTTTGCATTAAATCCGGATGCAATTTTTGTGCTTCATCGTCAATAAGACGGTCCAAGCGAATCAGTAAACCTGAAGTGAAGCATCGGAATGTAAAACTGGACTCACTGGAGAAGTTCAAATCATAGAAAGTTAGAGTGTCAGTATTCTTGTACTTAAGTCGGTATTGTGCCTTTTGTATTAAATACGGAGGCAATTTGCGTGTTTCATCGTCAATAAGAAGGTGCAAGGGACACAGTTAACCGGAAGTGAAGCATCGGAATCTAAAAGTGGACTCACAGGAGAGGTTCAAAACATAGAAACTTAGAGCGTCAGTCCTATTGTACTTAAGTCGGCATTGTGCTTTCTGTATTAAAATCGGTGCAAAATCTGTGCTTCATATTCAACAAGAAGGTCCAAGGGATACAGTAAACTTGAAGTGAAGCATCGGAATCTAAAACAGGACTCACAGGAGAGGTTCAAATCATAGAAAGTTAGAGTGTCAGTCCTCTTGTACTTAAGTCAGCATTGTGCCTTTTGTATTAAATTCGGATGCAATTTCTGTGTTTCATCGTCAATAAGAAGGGCCAAGGGATACAGTGAACCTGAAGTGAAGCATCGGAATTTAAAACTGGACTTACAGGAGAGGTTCCAATCATAGAAAGATAGAGTTTCAGTCCTCTTGTACTTAAGTCGGCATTGTGCCTTTTGTATTAAATTCAGATGCAATTACTGTGTTTCATCGTCAAAAAGAAGGTCCAAGGGATGCAGTAAACCTGAAGTGAAGCATCGGAATCTAAAACTGGACTCACAGGAGAGGTTCAAATCATAGAATGTAGGAGTGTCAGTCCTCTTGTACTTAAGTCGGCATTGAGCCTTTTGTATTAAATTCGGATGCAATTTCTGTGTTTCAGCGTCAATAAGAAGGTCCAAGGTATACAGTAAACCTGAAGTGAAACATCGGAATCTAAAACTGGACTCACAGGAGAGGTTGAAATCATAGAAACTTAGAGTGTCAGTCCTCTTGTACTTAAGTTGGCATTGTGCCTTTTGTATTAAATTCGGATGCAAATTCTGTGTTTCATCGTCAAAAAGAAGGTCCAAGGGATGCAGTAAACCTGAAGTGAAGCGTCGGAATCTAAAACTGGACTCACAGGAGAGGTTCAAATCATAGAATGTAGGAGTGTCAGTCCTCTTGTACTTAAGTCGGCATTGTGCTCTTTGTATTAAATTCGGATGCAATTTCTGTGTTTCATCGTCAATAAGAAGGTCCAAGGGATACAGTAAACCTGTAGTGAAGCATCGGAAACTAAAAATGGACTCACAGGAGAAGATCAAATCATAGAAAGTTAGAGTGTCAGTCCTCTTGTAAATAAGTCGCATTGTGCCTTTTGTATTAAATTCGGATGCAATTTCTGTGTTTCATCGTCAATAAGATGATCCAAGGGATACAGTAAACTTGCAGTGAAGCATCGGAATCTAAAACTGGACTCACAGGAGAGGCTCAAATCATAGAAAGTAGGAGTGTCAGTCCTCTTGTACTTAAGTCGGCATTGTGCCTTTTGTATTAAATTCGGATGCAATTTCCGTGTTTCACCGTCAATAAGAGGGTCCAAAGATAAAGTAAACCTGAAGTGAAGCATCGGAATCTAAAACAGGACTCACAGGAGAGGTTCAGATCATAGAAAGCTATAGTGTCATTCCTCTTGTATTTATGTCGGCATTGTGCCTTTTGTATTAAATTCGGTTGCAATTTCTGTGTTTCATCGTCAATAAGATGATCCAAGGGATACAGTAAACCTGCAGTGAAGCATCGGAATCTAAATCTGGACTCACAGGAGAATCTCAAATCATAGAAAGTAGGAGTGTCAGTCCTCTTGTACTTAAGTCGGCATTGTGCCTTTTGTATTAAATTCAGATGCAATTACTGTGTTCCATCGTCAAAAAGAAAGTCCAAGGGATGCAGTAAACCTGAAGTGAAGCGTACGAATCTAAAACTGGACTCACAGGAGAGGTTCAAATCATAGAATGTAGGAGTGTCAGTCCTCTTGTACTTAAGTCGGCATTGTGCCTTTTGTATTAAATTCGGATGCAATTTCTGTGTTTCATCGTCAATAAGAAGGTCCAAGGGATACAGTAAACCTGTAGTGAAGCATCGGAAACTAAAAATGGACTCACAGAAGAAGATCAAATCATAGAAAGTTAGAGTGTCAGTCCTCTTGTAAATAAATCGCATTGTGCCTTTTGTATTAAATTCGGATGCAATTTCTGTGTTTCATCGTCAATAAGATGATCCAAGGGATACAGTAAACTTGCAGTGAAGCATCGGAATCTAAAACTGGACTCACGGGAGACGCTCAAATCATTGAAAGTAGGAGTGTCAGTCCTCTTGTACTTAAGTCGGCATTGTGCCTTTTGTATTAAATTCGGATGCCATTTCCGTGTTTCATCGTCAATAAGAGGGTCCAAGGATAAAATAAACCTGAAGTGAAGCATCGGAATCTAAAACTGGACTCACAGGAGAGGTTACATCATAGAAAGTTAGAGTGTCACTCCTCTTGTACTTAAGTCGCCATTGTGCCTTTTCTATTAAATTCGGATGCAATTTCTGTGCTTCATCGTCAATAAGACGGTCCAAGGGATACAGTAAACCTGAAGTGAAGCATCAGAATCTAAATCTGGACTCACAGGAGAGGTTCAAATAATAGAAAGTTTGATTGTCAGTCCTCTTTTACTTAAGTCGGCATTGTGCCTTTTGTATTAAATTCGGATGCAAATTCTGTGTTTCATCGTCAATAAGAAGGTCCAAGGGATACAGTTAACCTGAAGTGAAGCATCGGAATCGAAAACTGGACTCACAGGAGAGGTTCAAATCATAGAAAGTTAGAGTGTCAGTCCGCATGTACTTAAGCCGGTAATGTGCCTTTAGTATTAAATTCGGATGCAAATTCTGTGCTTCATCGTCAATAAGAAGGTCCAAGGTATACAGTAAACCTGAAGTGAAGCATCGGAATCTAAAACTGTACTCACAGGAGAGGTTCAGATCATAGAAAGCTATAGTGTCATTCCTCTTGTATTTATGTCGGCATTGTGCCTTTTGTATTAAATTCCGATGCAATTTCTGTGTTTCATCGTCAATAAGAAGGTCCAAGGTATACAGTAGACCTGAAGTGAAGCATCGGAATCTAAGACTGGATTCACAGGGGAGCTTCAGTTCATAGAAAGTTAAAGTGTCAATCCTCTTGTACATATGTCGGCATTGTGCCTTTTGTATTAAATTCGGATGCAATATCTGTGTTTCATCGTCAATAAGAAGGTCCAAGGGATACAGTAAACCTGAAGTGAAGCATCAGAATCTAAATCTGGACTCACAGGAGAGGTTCAAATAATAGAGAGTTTGATTGTCAGTCCTCTTTTACTTAAGTCGGCATTGTGCCTTTTGTATTAAATTCGGATGCAATATCTGTGTTTCATCGTCAATAAGAAGGTCCAAGGGATACAGTAAACCTGAAGTGAAGCATCGGAAACTAAAACTGGACTCACAGGAGAAGATCAAATCATAGAAAGTTAGAGTGTCAATCCTCTTGTACTTAAGTCGGCAATGTGCCTTTTGTATTAAATTCGGATGCAATTTCCGTGTTACATCGTCAATAAGAGGATCCAAGGATAAAGTAAACCTGATGTGAGGCATCGGAATCTAAAACTGGACTCACAGGAGAGGTTCACATCATAGAAAGTTAGAGTGTTAATCCTCTTGTACTTAGGTCGGCATTGTGCCTTTTGTATTAAATTCGGATGCAATTTCCGTGTTTCAAAGTCAATAAGGGGGTCCAAGGGATACAGTAAACCTGAAGTGAAGCATCGGAATATAAAACAGGACTCACAGGAGAGGTTCATATCATAGAAAGTTAGAGTGTCAATCCTCTTGTACTTAAGTCGGCATTGTGCCTTTTGTATTAAATACGGATGCAATATCTGTGTTTCATCGTCAATAAGAAGGTCCAGGGGATACAGTAATCCTGAAGTGAAGCATCGGAATCTAAAACTGGACTCACCGGTGAGGTTCAAATCATAGAAAGTTTGATTGTCAGTCCTCTTGTACTTAAGTCGGCATTGTGCTATTTGTATTAAATTCAGATGCAATTACTGTGTTTCAGTGTCAGTAAGAAGGTCCAAGGTATACAGAAAACCTAAAGTGAAGCATCGGAATCTAAAACTGGACTCACAGTAGAGGTTCCAATCATAGAAAATTAGAGTGTCAATACTCATGTACTTAAGTCGGTATTGTTCCTTTTGCATTAAATCCGGATGCAATTTTTGTGCTTCATCGTCAATAAGACGGTCCAAGCGAATCAGTAAACCTGAAGTGAAGCATCGGAATGTAAAACTGGACTCACTGGAGAAGTTCAAATCATAGAAAGTTAGAGTGTCAGTATTCTTGTACTTAAGTCGGTATTGTGCCTTTTGTATTAAATACGGAGGCAATTTGCGTGTTTCATCGTCAATAAGAAGGTGCAAGGGACACAGTTAACCGGAAGTGAAGCATCGGAATCTAAAAGTGGACTCACAGGAGAGGTTCAAAACATAGAAACTTAGAGCGTCAGTCCTATTGTACTTAAGTCGGCATTGTGCTTTCTGTATTAAAATCGGTGCAAAATCTGTGCTTCATATTCAACAAGAAGGTCCAAGGGATACAGTAAACTTGAAGTGAAGCATCGGAATCTAAAACAGGACTCACAGGAGAGGTTCAAATCATAGAAAGTTAGAGTGTCAGTCCTCTTGTACTTAAGTCAGCATTGTGCCTTTTGTATTAAATTCGGATGCAATTTCTGTGTTTCATCGTCAATAAGAAGGGCCAAGGGATACAGTGAACCTGAAGTGAAGCATCGGAATTTAAAACTGGACTTACAGGAGAGGTTCCAATCATAGAAAGATAGAGTTTCAGTCCTCTTGTACTTAAGTCGGCATTGTGCCTTTTGTATTAAATTCAGATGCAATTACTGTGTTTCATCGTCAAAAAGAAGGTCCAAGGAATGCAGTAAACCTGAAGTGAAGCATCGGAATCTAAAACTGGACTCACAGGAGAGGTTCAAATCATAGAATGTAGGAGTGTCAGTCCTCTTGTACTTAAGTCGGCATTGAGCCTTTTGTATTAAATTCGGATGCAATTTCTGTGTTTCAGCGTCAATAAGAAGGTCCAAGGTATACAGTAAACCTGAAGTGAAACATCGGAATCTAAAACTGGACTCACAGGAGAGGTTGAAATCATAGAAACTTAGAGTGTCAGTCCTCTTGTACTTAAGTTGGCATTGTGCCTTTTGTATTAAATTCGGATGCAAATTCTGTGTTTCATCGTCAAAAAGAAGGTCCAAGGGATGCAGTAAACCTGAAGTGAAGCGTCGGAATCTAAAACTGGACTCACAGGAGAGGTTCAAATCATAGAATGTAGGAGTGTCAGTCCTCTTGTACTTAAGTCGGCATTGTGCTCTTTGTATTAAATTCGGATGCAATTTCTGTGTTTCATCGTCAATAAGAAGGTCCAAGGGATACAGTAAACCTGTAGTGAAGCATCGGAAACTAAAAATGGACTCACAGGAGAAGATCAAATCATAGAAAGTTAGAGTGTCAGTCCTCTTGTAAATAAGTCGCATTGTGCCTTTTGTATTAAATTCGGATGCAATTTCTGTGTTTCATCGTCAATAAGATGATCCAAGGGATACAGTAAACTTGCAGTGAAGCATCGGAATCTAAAACTGGACTCACAGGAGAGGCTCAAATCATAGAAAGTAGGAGTGTCAGTCCTCTTGTACTTAAGTCGGCATTGTGCCTTTTGTATTAAATTCGGATGCAATTTCGGTGTTTCACCGTCAATAAGAGGGTCCAAAGATAAAGTAAACCTGAAGTGAAGCATCGGAATCTAAAACAGGACTCACAGGAGAGGTTCAGATCATAGAAAGCTATAGTGTCATTCCTCTTGTATTTATGTCGGCATTGTGCCTTTTGTATTAAATTCGGTTGCAATTTCTGTGTTTCATCGTCAATAAGATGATCCAAGGGATACAGTAAACCTGCAGTGAAGCATCGGAATCTAAATCTGGACTCACAGGAGAATCTCAAATCATAGAAAGTAGGAGTGTCAGTCCTCTTGTACTTAAGTCGGCATTGTGCCTTTTGTATTAAATTCGGATGCAATTTCCGTGTTACATCGTCAATAAGAGGATCCAAGGATAAAGTAAACCTGATGTGAGGCATCGGAATCTAAAACTGGACTCACAGGAGAGGTTCACATCATAGAAAGTTAGAGTGTCAATCCTCTTGTACTTAAGTCTGCATTGTGCCTTTTGTATTAAATTCGGATGCAATTTCCGTGTTTCAAAGTCAATAAGGGGGTCCAAGGGATACAGTAAACCTGAAGTGAAGCATCGGAATATAAAACAGGACTCACAGGAGAGGTTCAAATCATAGAAAGTTAGAGTGTCAATCCTCTTGTACTTAAGTCGGCATTGTGCCTTTTGTATTAAATACGGATGCAATATCTGTGTTTCATCGTCAATAAGAAGGTCCAGGGGATACAGTAATCCTGATGTGAAGCATCGGAATCTAAAACTGGACTCACCGGTGAGGTTCAAATCATAGAAAGTTTGATTGTCAGTCCTCTTGTACTTAAGTCGGCATTGTGCTATTTGTATTAAATTCGGATGCAATTACTGTGTTTCAGTGTCAGTAAGAAGGTCCAAGGTATACAGAAAACCTAAAGTGAAGCATCGGAATCTAAAACTGGACTCACAGTAGAGGTTCCAATCATAGAAAATTAGAGTGTCAATACTCATGTACTTAAGTCGGTATTGTTCCTTTTGCATTAAATCCGGATGCAATTTTTGTGCTTCATCGTCAATAAGACGGTCCAAGCGAATCAGTAAACCTGAAGTGAAGCATCGGAATGTAAAACTGGACTCACTGGAGAGGTTCAAATCATAGAAAGTTAGAGTGTCAGTACTCTTGTACTTAAGTCGGCATTGTGCCTTTTGTATTAAATTCAGATGCAATTTCTGTGTTTCATCGTCAAAATGACGGTCCAAGGGATACAGTAAGCCTGAAATGAAGCACCGGAATCTGAAACTGGACTCACAGGAGAGGTTCAAATCATAGAAAGTTAGAGTGTCAGTATTCTTGTACTTAAGTCGGTATTGTGCCTTTTGTATTAAATTCGGAGGCAATTTGCGTGTTTCATCGTCAATAAGAAGGTGCAAGGGACACAGTTAACCGGAAGTGAAGCATCGGAATCTAAAAGTGGACTCACAGGAGAGGTTCAAAACATAGAAACTTAGAGCGTCAGTCCTGTTGTACTTAAGTCGGCATTGTGCTTTTTATATTAAAATCGGTGCAAAATCTGTGCTTCATATTCAACAAGAAGGTCCAAGGGATACAGTAAACTTGAAGTGAAGCATCGGAATCTAAAACAGGACTCACAGGAGAGGTTCCAATCATAGAAAGATAGAGTTTCAGTCCTCTTGTACTTAAGTCGGCATTGTGCCTTTTGTATTAAATTCAGATGCAATTACTGTGTTTCATCGTCAAAAAGAAGGTCCAAGGGATGCAGTAAACCTGAAGTGAAGCATCGGAATCTAAGACTATACTCACAGGAGAGGTTCAAATCATAGAATGTAGGAGTGTCAGTCCTCTTGTACTTAAGTCGGCATTGAGCCTTTTGTGTTAAATTCGGATGCAATTTCTGTGTTTCATCGTCAATAAGAAGGTCCAAGGTATACAGTAAACCTGAAGTGAAACATCGGAATCTAAAACTGGACTCACAGGAGAGGTTGAAATCATAGAAACTTAGAGTGTCAGTCCACTTCTACTTAAGTTGGCATTGTGCCTTTTGTATTAAATTCGGATGCAAATTCTGTGTTTCATCGTCAAAAAGAAGGTCCAAGGGATGCAGTAAACCTGAAGTGAAGCGTCGGAATCTAAAACTGGACTCACAGGAGAGGTTCAAATCATAGAATGTAGGAGTGTCAGTCCTCTTGTACTTAAGTCGGCATTGTGCCTTTTGTATTAAATTCGGATGCAATTTCTGTGTTTCATCGTCAATAAGAAGGTCCAAGGGATACAGTATACCTGTAGTGAAGCATCGGAAACTAAAAATGGACTCACAGGAGAAGATCAAATCATAGAAAGTTAGAGTTTCAGTCCTCTTGTAAATAAGTCGCATTGTGCCTTTTGTATTAAATTCGGATGCAATTTCTGTGTTTCATCGTCAATAAGATGATCCAAGGGATACAATAAACTTGCAGTGAAGCATCGGAATCTAAAATTGGACTCACAGGAGAGGCCCAAATCATAGAAAGTAGGAGTGTCAGTCCTCTTGTACTTAAGTCGGCATTGTGCCTTTTATATTAAATTTGGATGCAATTTCCGTATTTCATCGTCAATAAGAAGGTCCAAGGTATACAGTAAACCTGAAGTGAAACATCGGAATCTAAAACTGGACTCACAGGAGAGGTTGAAATCATAGAAACTTAGAGTGTCAGTCCACTTCTACTTAAGTTGGCATTGTGCCTTTTGTATTAAATTCGGATGCAAATTCTGTGTTTCATCGTCAAAAAGAAGGTCCAAGGGATGCAGTAAACCTGAAGTGAAGCGTCGGAATCTAAAACTGGACTCACAGGAGAGGTTCAAATAATAGAAAGTTTGATTGTCAGTCCTCTTTTACTTAAGTCGGCATTGTGCCTTTTGTATTAAATTCGGATGCAAATTCTGTGTTTCATCGTCAATACGAAGGTCCAAGGGATACAGTTAACCTGAGGTGAAGCATCGGAATCGAAAACTGGACTCACAGGAGTGGTTCAGATCATAGAAAGCTATAGTGTCATTCCTCTTGTATTTATGTCGGCATTGTGCCTTTTGTATTAAATTCGGATGCAATTTCTGTGTTTCATCGTCAATAAGAAGGTCCAAGGGATACAGTATACCTGTAGTAAAGCATCGGAAACTAAAAATGGACTCACAGGAGAAGATCAAATCATAGAAAGTTAGAGTTTCAGTCCTCTTGTAAATAAGTCGCATTGTGCCTTTTGTATTAAATTCGGATGCAATTTCTGTGTTTCATCGTCAATAAGATGATCCAAGGGATACAATAAACTTGCAGTGAAGCATCGGAATCTAAAATTGGACTCACAGGAGAGGCCCAAATCATAGAAAGTAGGAGTGTCAGTCCTCTTGTACTTAAGTCGGCATTGTGCCTTTTATATTAAATTTGGATGCAATTTCCGTGTTTCATCGTCAATAAGAGGTTCCAAAGATAAAGTAAACCTGAAGTGAAGCATCGGAATCTAAAACTGGACTCACAGGAGAGGTTACATCATAGAAAGTCAGAGTGTCACTCCTCTTGTACTTAAGTCGGCATTGTGCCTTTTCTATTAAATTCGGATGCAATTTCTGTGCTTCATCGTCAATAAGAAGGTCCAAGGGATACAGTAAACCTGAAGTGAAGCATCAGAATCTAAATCTGGACTCACAGGAGAGGTTCAAATAATAGAAAGTTTGATTGTCAGTCCTCTTTTACTTAAGTCGGCATTGTGCCTTTTGTATTAAATTCGGATGCAAATTCTGTGTTTCATCGTCAATACGAAGGTCCAAGGGATACAGTTAACCTGAGGTGAAGCATCGGAATCGAAAACTGGACTCACAGGAGTGGTTCAGATCATAGAAAGCTATAGTGTCATTCCTCTTGTATTTATGTCGGCATTGTGCCTTTTGTATTAAATTCGGATGCAATTTCTGTGTTTCATCGTCAATAAGAAGGTCCAAGGTATACAGTAGACCTGAAGTGAAGCATCGGAATCTAAGACTGGACTCACAGGGGAGGTTCAGATCATAGAAAGTTAAAGTATCAATCCTCTTGTACATAAGTCGGCATTGTGCCTTTTGTATTAAATTCGGATGCAATATCTGTGTTTCATCGTCAATAAAAACGTCCAAGGTATACAGTAAACCTGCAGTGAAGCATCGGAATATAAAACAGGACTCACAGGAGAGGTTCCAAACATAGAAAGATAGAGTTTCAGTCCTCTTGTACTTAAGTCGGCATTGTGCCTTTTGTATTAAATTCAGATGCAATTACTGTGTTTCATCGTCATAAAGAAGGTCCAAGGGATGCAGTAAACCTGAAGTGAATCATCGGAATCGAAGACTGGACTCACAGGAGCGGTTGAAATCATAGAAACTTAGAGTGTCAGTCCTCTTGTACTTAAGTTGGCATTGTGCCTTTTGTATTAAATTCGGATGCAAATTCTGTGTTTCATCGTCAATAAGAAGGTGCAAGGGATACAGTTAACCTGAAGTGAAGCATCGGAATCGAAAACTGGACTCACAGGAGAGGTTCAAATCATAGAAAGTTTGAGTGTCAGTCCTCTTGTACTTAAGACGGTATGGTGCCCTTAGTATTAAATTCGGATGCAAATTCTGTGCTTCATCGTCAATAAGAAGGTCCAAGGTATACAGTAAACCTGAAGTGAAGCATCGGAATCTAAAACTGTACTCACAGGAGAGGTTCAGATCATAGAAAGCTAGAGTGTCATTCCTCTTGTATTTATGTCGGCATTGTGCCTTTTGTATTAAATTCGGATGCAATTTCTGTGTTCCATCGTCAATAAGAAGGTCCAAGGTATACAGTAGACCTGAAGTGAAGCAACGGAATCTAAAACTGGTCTCACAGGGGAGGTTCAAATCATAGAAAGTTAGAGTGTCAATCCTCTTGTACATTAGTCGGCATTGTGCCTTTTGTATTAAATTCGGATGCAATATCTGTGTTTCATCGTCAATAAGAAGGTCCAAGGGATACAGTAAACCTGAAGTGAAGCATCAGAATCTAAATCTGGACTCACAAGAGAGGTTCAAATCATAGAAAGTTTGATTGTCAGTCCTCTTTTACTTAAGTCGGCATTGTGCCTTTTGTATTAATTTCGGATGCAATTTCTGTGTTTCATCGTCAATAAGAAGGTCCAAGGTATACAGTAAACCTGAAGTGAAACATCGGAATCTAAAACTGGAATCACAGGAGAGGTTGAAATCATAGAAAACTTAGAGAGTCAGTCCTCTTGTACTTAAGTTGGCATTGTGCCTTTTGTATTAAATTCGGATGCAAATTCTGTGTTTCATCGTCAATAAGAAGGTGCAAGGGATAGAGTTAACCTGAAGTGAAGCATCGGAATCGAAAACTGGACTCACAGGAGAGGATCAAATCATAGAAAGTTAGAGTGTCAGTCCTCTTGTACTTAAGTCGGTAATGTGCCTTTAGTATTAAATTCGGATGCATATTCTGTGCTTCATCGTCAATAAGAAGGTCCAAGGGATACAGTAAACCTGCAGTGAAGCATCGGAATCTAAAACTGGACTCACAGGAGAATCTCAAATCATAGAAAGTTAGAGTGTCAGTCCTCTTATACTTAAGTGGGCATTGTGCCTTTTGTATTAAATTCGGATGCAATTTCCGTGTTACATCGTCAATAAGAGGATCCAAGGATGAAGTAAACCTGATGTGAAGCATCGGAATCTAAAACTGGACTCACAGGAGAGGTTCACATCATAGAAAGTTAGGGTGTCAATCCTCTTGTACTTAAGTCGGCATTGTGCCTTTTGTATTAAATTCGGATGCAATTTCCGTGTTTCAAAGTCAATAAGGGGGTCCAAGGGATACAGTACACCTGAAGTGAAGCATCGGAATATAAAACAGGACTCACAGGAGAGGTTCAAATCATAGAAAGTTAGAGTGTCAATCCTCTTGTACTGAAGTCGGCATTGTGCCTTTTGTATTAAATCCGGATGCAATTTCTGTGCTTCATCGTCAATAAGATGATCCAAGGGATACAGTAAACCTGCAGTGAAGCATCGGAATCTAAAACTGGACTCACAGGAGAGGTTCAAATCACAGAAACTTTGAGTGTCATTCCTCTTGTACTTAAGTTGGCATTATGCCTTTTGTATTAAATCCGGATGCAAATTCTGTGTTTCATCGTCAACAAGAAGGTCCAAGGGATACAGTAAACTTGAAGTGATGCATCGGAATCTAAAACTGGACGCACAGGAGAGGTTCAAATCATAGAAAGCTAGGGTGTCATTCCTCTTGTACTTATGTCGGCATTGTGCCTTTTGTATTAAATACGGATGCAATATCTGTGTATCATCGTCAATAAGAAGGTACAGGGGATACAGTAATCCTGAAGTGAAGCATCGGAATCTAAAACTGGACTCACAGGTGAGGTTCAAATCATAGAAAGTTTGATTGTCAGTCCTTTTGTACTTAAGTCGGCATTGTGCTATTTGTATTAAATTCGGATGCAATTACTGTGTTTCAGTGTCAATAAGAAGGTCCAAGGTATACAGTAAACCTGAAGTGAAACATCGGAATCTAAAACTGGACACACAGGAGAGGTTGAAATCATAGAAACTTAGAGTGTCAGTCCTCTTGTACTTAAGTTGGCATTGTGCCTTTTGTATTAAATTCGGATGTAAATTCTGTGTTTCATCGTCAATAAGAAGGTGCAAGGGATACAGTTAACCTGAAGTGAAGCATCGGAATCGAAAACTGGACTCACAGGAGAGGTTCAAATCATAGAAAGTTAGAGTGTCAGTCCTCTTGTACTTAAGTCGGTAATGTGCCCTTAGTATTAAATTCGGATGCAAATTCTGTGCTTCATCGTCAATAAGAAGGTCCAAGGTATACAGTAAACCTGAAGTGAAGCATCGGAATCTAAAACTGTACTCACAGGAGAGGTTCAGATCATAGAAAGCTAGAGTGTCATTCCTCTTGTATTTATGTCGGCATTGTGCCTTTTGTATTAAATTCGGATGCAATTTCTGTGTTTCATCGTCAATAAGAAGGTCAAAGGTATACAGTAGACCTGAAGTGAAGCATCGGAATCTAAAACTGGACTCACAGGGGAGGTTCAAATCATAGAAAGTTAGAGTGTCAATCCTCTTGTACATAAGTCGGCATTGTGCCTTTTGTATTAAATTCGGATGCAATATCTGTGTTTCATCGTCAATAAGAAGGTCCAAGGGATACAGTAAACCTGAAGTGAAGCTTCAGAATCTAAATCTGGACTCACAGGAGAGGTTCAAATCATAGAAAGTTTGATTGTCAGTCCTCTTTTACTTAAGTCGGCATTGTGCCTTTTGTATTAATTTCGGATGCAATTTCTGTGTTTCATCGTCAATAAGAAGGTCCAAGGTATACAGTAAACCTGAAGTGAAACATCGGAATCTAAAACTGGAATCACAGGAGAGGTTGAAATCATAGAAACTTAGAGTGTCAGTCCTCTTGTACTTAAGTTGGCATTGTGCCTTTTGTATTAAATTCGGATGCAAATTCTGTGTTTCATCGTCAATAAGAAGGGGCAAGGGATACAGTTAACCTGAAGTGAAGCATCGGAATCGAAAACTGGACTCACAGGAGAGGATCAAATCATAGAAAGTTAGAGTGTCAGTAGTCTTGTACTTAAGTCGGTAATGTGCCCTTAGTATTAAATTCGGATGTAAATTCTGTGTTTCATCGTCAATAAGAAGGTGCAAGGGATACAGTTAACCTGAAGTGAAGCATCGGAATCGAAAACTGGACTCACAGGAGAGGTTCAAATCATAGAAAGTTAGAGTGTCAGTCCTCTTGTACTTAAGTCGGTAATGTGCCCTTAGTATTAAATTCGGATGCAAATTCTGTGCTTCATCGTCAACAAGAAGGTCCAAGGTATACAGTAAACCTGAAGTGAAGCATCGGAATTTAAAACTGGACTCACAGGAGAGGTTCCAATCATAGAAAATTAGAGTGTCAATACTCATGTACTTAAGTCGGTATTGTTCCTTTTGCATTAAATCCGGATGCAATTTCTGTGCTTCATCGTCAATAAGATTGTCCAAGCGAATCAGTAAACCTGAAGTGAAGCATCGGAATGTAAATCTGGACTCACTGGAAAGGTTCAAAACATAGAAAATTAGAGTGTCAGTACTCTTGTACTTAAGTCGGCATTGTGCCTTTTGGATTAAATTCAGATGCAATTTCTGTGTTTCATCGTCAAAAAGAAGGTCCAAGGGATACAGTAAACCTGTAATGAAGCATCGGAATCTGAAACTGGACTCACAGGAGAGGTTCAAATAATAGAAAGTTTGATTGTCAGTCCTCTTTTACTTAAGTCGGTATTGTGAATTTTGTATTAAATTCGGATGCAATTTGCGTGTTTCATCGTCAATAAGAAGGTGCAAGGGATACAGTTAACCGGAAGTGAAGCATCGGAATCTAAAAGTGGACTCACAGGAGAGGTTCAAAACATAGAAACTTAGAGCGTCAGTCCTATTGTACTTAAGTCGGCATTGTGCTTTTTGTATTAAAATCGGTGCAAAATCCGTGCTTCATCGTCAACAAGATGGTCCAAGGGATACAGTAAACTTGAAGTGAAGCATCGGAATCTAAAACTGGACTCACAGGAGAGGTTCAAATCATAGAATGTAGGAGTGTCAGTCCTCTTGTACTTAAGTCGGCATTGTGCCTTTTGTATTAAATTTGGATGCAATTTCCGTGTTTCATCGTCAATAAGAGGTTCCAAAGATAAAGTAAACCTGAAGTGAAGCATCGGAATCTAAAACTGGACTCACAGGAGAGGTTACATCATAGAAAGTCAGAGTGTCACTCCTCTTGTACTTAAGTCGGCATTGTGCCTTTTCTATTAAATTCGGATGCAATTTCTGTGCTTCATCGTCAATAAGAAGGTCCAAGGGATACAGTAAACCTGAAGTGAAGCATCAGAATCTAAATCTGGACTCACAGGAGAGGTTCAAATAATAGAAAGTTTGATTGTCAGTCCTCTTTTACTTAAGTCGGCATTGTGCCTTTTGTATTAAATTCGGATGCAAATTCTGTGTTTCATCGTCAATACGAAGGTCCAAGGGATACAGTTAACCTGAGGTGAAGCATCGGAATCGAAAACTGGACTCACAGGAGTGGTTCAGATCATAGAAAGCTATAGTGTCATTCCTCTTGTATTTATGTCGGCATTGTGCCTTTTGTATTAAATTCGGATGCAATTTCTGTGTTTCATCGTCAATAAGAAGGCCCAAGGTATACAGTAGACCTGAAGTGAAGCATCGGAATCTAAGACTGGACTCACAGGGGAGGTTCAGATCATAGAAAGTTAAAGTATCAATCCTCTTGTACATAAGTCGGCATTGTGCCTTTTGTATTAAATTCGGATGCAATATCTGTGTTTCATCGTCAATAAAAACGTCCAAGGTATACAGTAAACCTGCAGTGAAGCATCGGAATATAAAACAGGACTCACAGGAGAGGTTCAGATCATAGAAAGCTAGAGTGTCATTCCTCTTGTATTTATGTCGGCATTGTGCCTTTTGTATTAAATTCGGATGCAATTTCTGTGTTCCATCGTCAATAAGAAGGTCCAAGGTATACAGTAGACCTGAAGTGAAGCAACGGAATCTAAAACTGGTCTCACAGGGGAGGTTCAAATCATAGAAAGTTAGAGTGTCAATCCTCTTGTACATTAGTCGGCATTGTGCCTTTTGTATTAAATTCGGATGCAATATCTGTGTTTCATCGTCAATAAGAAGGTGCAAGGGATACAGTTAACCTGAAGTGAAGCATCGGAATCGAAAACTGGACTCACAGGAGAGGTTCAAATCATAGAAAGTTAGAGTGTCAGTCCTCTTGTACTTAAGACGGTATGGTGCCCTTAGTATTAAATTCGGATGCAAATTCTGTGCTTCATCGTCAATAAGAAGGTCCAAGGTATACAGTAAACCTGAAGTGAAGCATCGGAATCTAAAACTGTACTCACAGGAGAGGTTCAGATCATAGAAAGCTAGAGTGTCATTCCTCTTGTATTTATGTCGGCATTGTGCCTTTTGTATTAAATTCGGATGCAATTTCTGTGTTCCATCGTCAATAAGAAGGTCCAAGGTATACAGTAGACCTGAAGTGAAGCAACGGAATCTAAAACTGGTCTCACAGGGGAGGTTCAAATCATAGAAAGTTAGAGTGTCAATCCTCTTGTACATTAGTCGGCATTGTGCCTTTTGTATTAAATTCGGATGCAATATCTGTGTTTCATCGTCAATAAGAAGGTCCAAGGGATACAGTAAACCTGAAGTGAAGCATCAGAATCTAAATCTGGACTCACAAGAGAGGTTCAAATCATAGAAAGTTTGATTGTCAGTCCTCTTTTACTTAAGTCGGCATTGTGCCTTTTGTATTAATTTCGGATGCAATTTCTGTGTTTCATCGTCAATAAGAAGGTCCAAGGTATACAGTAAACCTGAAGTGAAACATCGGAATCTAAAACTGGAATCACAGGAGAGGTTGAAATCATAGAAAACTTAGAGAGTCAGTCCTCTTGTACTTAAGTTGGCATTGTGCCTTTTGTATTAAATTCGGATGCAAATTCTGTGTTTCATCGTCAATAAGAAGGTGCAAGGGATAGAGTTAACCTGAAGTGAAGCATCGGAATCGAAAACTGGACTCACAGGAGAGGATCAAATCATAGAAAGTTAGAGTGTCAGTCCTCTTGTACTTAAGTCGGTAATGTGCCCTTAGTATTAAATTCGGATGCATATTCTGTGCTTCATCGTCTATAAGAAGGTCCAAGGCATACAGTAAACCTGCAGTGAAGCATCGGAATCTAAAACTGGACTCACAGGAGAATCTCAAATCATAGAAAGTTAGAGTGTCAGTCCTCTTATACTTAAGTGGGCATTGTGCCTTTTGTATTAAATTCGGATGCAATTTCCGTGTTACATCGTCAATAAGAGGATCCAAGGTTGAAGTAAACCTGATGTGAAGCATCGGAATCTAAAACTGGACTCACAGGAGAGGTTCACATCATAGAAAGTTAGGGTGTCAATCCTCTTGTACTTAAGTCGGCATTGTGCCTTTTGTATTAAATTCGGACTCAATTTCCGTGTTTCAAAGTCAATAAGGGGGTCCAAGGGATACAGTACACCTGAAGTGAAGCATCGGAATATAAAACAGGACTCACAGGAGAGGTTCAAATCATAGAAAGTTAGAGTGTCAATCCTCTTGTACTGAAGTCGGCATTGTGCCTTTTGTATTAAATCCGGATGCAATTTCTGTGCTTCATCGTCAATAAGATGATCCAAGGGATACAGTAAACCTGCAGTGAAGCATCGGAATCTAAAACTGGACTCACAGGAGAGGTTCAAATCACAGAAACTTTGAGTGTCATTCCTCTTGTACTTAAGTTGGCATTATGCCTTTTGTATTAAATCCGGATGCAAATTCTGTGTTTCATCGTCAACAAGAAGGTCCAAGGGATACAGTAAACTTGAAGTGATGCATCGGAATCTAAAACTGGACGCACAGGAGAGGTTCAAATCATAGAAAGCTAGGGTGTCATTCCTCTTGTACTTATGTCGGCATTGTGCCTTTTGTATTAAATACGGATGCAATATCTGTGTATCATCGTCAATAAGAAGGTACAGGGGATACAGTAATCCTGAAGTGAAGCATCGGAATCTAAAACTGGACTCACAGGTGAGGTTCAAATCATAGAAAGTTTGATTGTCAGTCCTTTTGTACTTAAGTCGGCATTGTGCTATTTGTATTAAATTCGGATGCAATTACTGTGTTTCAGTGTCAATAAGAAGGTCCAAGGTATACAGTAAACCTGAAGTGAAACATCGGAATCTAAAACTGGACACACAGGAGAGGTTGAAATCATAGAAACTTAGAGTGTCAGTCCTCTTGTACTTAAGTTGGCATTGTGCCTTTTGTATTAAATTCGGATGTAAATTCTGTGTTTCATCGTCAATAAGAAGGTGCAAGGGATACAGTTAACCTGAAGTGAAGCATCGGAATCGAAAACTGGACTCACAGGAGAGGTTCAAATCATAGAAAGTTAGAGTGTCAGTCCTCTTGTACTTAAGTCGGTAATGTGCCCTTAGTATTAAATTCGGATGCAAATTCTGTGCTTCATCGTCAATAAGAAGGTCCAAGGTATACAGTAAACCTGAAGTGAAGCATCGGAATCTAAAACTGTACTCACAGGAGAGGTTCAGATCATAGAAAGCTAGAGTGTCATTCCTCTTGTATTTATGTCGGCATTGTGCCTTTTGTATTAAATTCGGATGCAATTTCTGTGTTTCATCGTCAATAAGAAGGTCAAAGGTATACAGTAGACCTGAAGTGAAGCATCGGAATCTAAAACTGGACTCACAGGGGAGGTTCAAATCATAGAAAGTTAGAGTGTCAATCCTCTTGTACATAAGTCGGCATTGTGCCTTTTGTATTAAATTCGGATGCAATATCTGTGTTTCATCGTCAATAAGAAGGTCCAAGGGATACAGTAAACCTGAAGTGAAGCTTCAGAATCTAAATCTGGACTCACAGGAGAGGTTCAAATCATAGAAAGTTTGATTGTCAGTCCTCTTTTACTTAAGTCGGCATTGTGCCTTTTGTATTAATTTCGGATGCAATTTCTGTGTTTCATCGTCAATAAGAAGGTCCAAGGTATACAGTAAACCTGAAGTGAAACATCGGAATCTAAAACTGGAATCACAGGAGAGGTTGAAATCATAGAAACTTAGAGTGTCAGTGTTCTTGTACTTAAGTTGGCATTGTGCCTTTTGTATTAAATTCGGATGCAAATTCTGTGTTTCATCGTCAATAAGAAGGGGCAAGGGATACAGTTAACCTGAAGTGAAGCATCGGAATCGAAAACTGGACTCACAGGAGAGGATCAAATCATAGAAAGTTAGAGTGTCAGTAGTCTTGTACTTAAGTCGGTAATGTGCCCTTAGTATTAAATTCGGATGCAAATTCTGTGCTTCATCGTCAATAAGAAGGTCCAAGGTATACAGTAAACCTGAAGTGAAGCATCGGAATTTAAAACTGGACTCACAGGAGAGGTTCCAATCATAGAAAATTAGAGTGTCAATACTCATGTACTTAAGTCGGTATTGTTCCTTTTGCATTAAATCCGGATGCAATTTCTGTGCTTCATCGTCAATAAGATTGTCCAAGCGAATCAGTAAACCTGAAGTGAAACATCGGAATGTAAATCTGGACTCACTGGAAAGGTTCAAAACATAGAAAATTAGAGTGTCAGTACTCTTGTACTTAAGTCGGCATTGTGCCTTTTGGATTAAATTCAGATGCAATTTCTGTGTTTCATCGTCAAAAAGAAGGTCCAAGGGATACAGTAAACCTGTAATGAAGCATCGGAATCTGAAACTGGACTCACAGGAGAGGTTCAAATCATAGAAAGTTAGAGTGTCAGTCCTCTTGTACTTAAGTCGGTATTGTGAATTTTGTATTAAATTCGGATGCAATTTGCGTGTTTCATCGTCAATAAGAAGGTGCAAGGGATACAGTTAACCGGAAGTGAAGCATCGGAATCTAAAAGTGGACTCACAGGAGAGGTTCAAAACATAGAAACTTAGAGCGTCAGTCCTATTGTACTTAAGTCGGCATTGTGCTTTTTGTATTAAAATCGGTGCAAAATCCGTGCTTCATCGTCAACAAGATGGTCCAAGGGATACAGTAAACTTGAAGTGAAGCATCGGAATCTAAAACTGGACTCACAGGAGAGGTTCAAATCAAAGAAAGTTAGAGTGTCAGTCCTCTTGTACTTAAGTCGGCATTGTGCCTTTTGTATTAATTTCGGATGCAATTTCTGTGTTTCATCGTCAATAAGAAGGGCCAAGGGATACAGTGAACCTGAAGTGAAGCATCGGAATTTAAAAGTGGACTCACAGGAGAGGTTCTAATCATAGAAAGATAGAGTTTCAGTCCTGTTGTACTTAAGTCGGCATTGTGCCTTTTGTATTAAATTCAGATGCAATTACTGTGTTTCATCGTCAAAAAGAAGGTCCAAGGGATGCAATAAACCTAGGTGAAGCATCGGAATCTAAAACTGGACTCACAGGAGAGGTTCAAATCATAGAATGTAGGAGTGTCAGTCCTCTTGTACTTAAGTCGGCATTGAGCCTTTTGTATTAAATTCGGATGCAATTTCTGTGTTTCATCGTCAATAAGAAGGTCCAAGGTATAGAGTAAACCTGAAGTGAAACATCGGAATCTAAAACTGGACTCACAGGAGAGGTTGAAATCATAGAAACTTAGATTGTCAGTCCTCTTGTACTTAAGTTGGCATTGTGCCTTTTGTATTAAATTCGGATGCAAATTCTGTGTTTCATCGTCAATAAGAAGGTGCAAGGGATACAGTTAACCTGAAGTGAAGCATCGGAATCGAAAACTGGACTCACAGGAGAGGTTCAAATCATAGAAAGCTAGGGTGTCATTCCTCTTGTACTTATGTCGGCATTGTGCCTTTTCTATTAAATACGGATGCAATTTCTGTGTTTCATCGGCAATAAGATGTTGTAAGGTATACAGTTAACCTGAAGTGAAGCATCGGTATCTAAAACTGGACTCACAGGATAGGTTCAAGACATTGAAATTTAGAGTGTCAACCCTGTTGTACTTAAGTCGGCATTGTGCCTTTTCTATTAAATTCGGATGCAATTTCTGTGTTTCATCGTCAATAAGATGATCCAAGGGATACAGTAAACCTGCAGTGAAGCATCGGAATCTAAAACTGGACTCACAGGAGATTTTCACATCATAGAAAGTTAGAGTGTCAGTCCTCTTGTACTTAAGTCGTTATTGTGCCTTTTGTAGTAAATTCGGATGCAATTTCTGTGTTTCATCGTCAATAAGAGGGTCCAAGGGATACAGTAAACCTAAAGTGAAGCATCGGAAACTAAAACTGGACTCACAGGAGAAGATCAAATCATAGAAAGTTAGAGTGTCAGTCCTCTTGTACTTAAGTCGGCATTGTGCCTTTTGTATTAAATTCGGATGCAATTTCTGTGTTTCATCGTCAATAAGATGATCCAAGGGATACAGTAAACCTGCAGTGAAGCATCGGAATCTAAAACTGGACTCACTGGAGAATCTCAAGTCATAGAAAGTATGAGTGTCAGTACTCTTGTACTTAAGTCGGCATTGTGCTTTTGTATTAAATTCGGATGCAATTTCCGTCTTCCATCGTCAATTAGAGGATCCAAAGATAAAGTAAACCTGCTGTGAAGCATCGGAATCTAAAACTGGACTCACAGGAGAGGTTCACGTCATAGAAAGTTAGAGTGTCAATCCTCACGTACTTAAGTCGGCATTGTGCCTTTTGTATTAAATTCGGATGCAATTTCCGTGTTTCAAAGTCAATAAGGGGGTCCAAGTAATACAGTAAACCTGAAGTGAAGCATCGGAATCTAAAACAGGACTCACAGGAGAGGTTCAAATCATAGAAAGTTAGAGTGTCAATCCTCTTGTACTTAAGTCGGCATTGTGCCTTTTGTATTAAATCCGGATGCAATTTCTGTGCTTCATCGTCAATAAGAGGGTCCAAGGGAATCAGTAAACCTGATGTGAAGCATCGGAATCTAAAACTGGACTCACAGGAGAGTTTCAAATCATAGAAATTTAGAGTGTCAGTCCTCTTGTACTTAAGTCGGCATTGTGCCTTTTGTATTAAATTCGGATGCAATTCCTGCGTTTCATCGTCAATAAGAAGGGCCAAGGGATACAGTGAACCTGAAGTGAGGCATCGGAATTTAAAACTGGACTCACAGGAGAGGTTCTAATCATAGAAAGTTAGAGTTTCAGTCCTCTTGTACTTAAGTCGGCATTGTGCCTTTTGTATTAAATTCGGATGCAATTTCTGTGCTTCATCGCCAATAAGATGGTCCAAGGGATACAGTAAACCTGAAGTGAAGCATCAGAATCTAAATCTGGACTCACAGGAGAGGTTCAAATAATAGAAAGTTTGATTGTCAGTCCTCTTTTACTTAAGTCGGCATTGTGCCTTTTGTATTAAATTCGGATGCAAATTCTGTGTTTCATCGTCAATAAGAAGGTCCAAGGGATACAGTTAACCTGAAGTGAAGCATCGGAATCGAAAACTGGACTCACAGGAGAGGTTCAAATCATAGAAAGTTAGAGTGTCAGTCCGCATGTACTTAAGCCGGTAATGTGCCTTTAGTATTAAATTCGGATGCAAATTCTGTGCTTCATCGTCAATAAGAAGGTCCAAGGTATACAGTAAACCTGAAGTGAAGCATCGGAATCTAAAACTGTACTCACAGGAGAGGTTCAGATCATAGAAAGCTATAGTGTCATTCCTCTTGTATTTATGTCGGCATTGTGCCTTTTGTATTAAATTCCGATGCAATTTCTGTGTTTCATCGTCAATAAGAAGGTCCAAGGTATACAGTAGACCTGAAGTGAAGCATCGGAATCTAAAACTGGTCTCACATGAGAGGTTCAAATCATAGAAAGTTAGAGTGTCAATCCTCTTGTACTTAAGTCGGCATTGTGCCTTTTGTATTACATTCGGATGCAATTTCCGTGTTTCAAAGTCAATAAGGGGGTCCAAGGGAAACAGTAAACCTGAAGTGAAGCATCGGAATATAAAACAGGACTCACAGGAGAGGTTCAAATCATAGAAAGTTAGAGTGTCAATCCTCTTGTACTTAAGTCGGCATTGTGCCTTTTGTATTAAATTCGGATGCAATATCTGTGTTTCATCGTCAATAAGAAGGTCCAAGGGATACAGTAAACCTGAAGTGAAGCATCGGAAACTAAAACTGGACTCACAGGAGAAGATCAAATCATAGAAAGTTAGAGTTTCAGTCCTCTTGTACTTAAGTCGGCATTGTGCCTTTTTATTAAATTCGGTTGCAATTTCTGTGTTTCATCGTCAATAAGATGATCCAAGGGATACAGTAAACCTGCAGTGAAGGATCGGAATCTAAAACTGGACTCACAGGAGAATCTCAAATCATAGAAAGTAGGAGTGTCAGTCCTCTTGTACTTAAGTCGGCATTGTGCCTTTTGTATTAAATTCGGATGCAATTTCCGTGTTACATCGTTAATAAGAGGATCCAAGGATAAAGTAAACCTGATTTGAAGCATCGGAATCTAAAAGTGGACTCACAGGAGAGGTTCACATCATAGAAAGTTAGAGTGTCAATCCTCTTGTACTTAAGTCGGCATTGTACCTTTTGTATTAAATACGGATGCAATATCTGTGTTTCATCGTCAATAAGAAGGTCCAGGGGATACAGTAATCCTGAAGTGAAGCATCGGAATCTAAAACTGGACTCACCGGTGAGGTTCAAATCATAGAAAGTTTGATTGTCAGTCCTCTTGTACTTAAGTCGGCATTGTGCTATTTGTATTAAATTCGGATGCAATTACTGTGTTTCAGTGTCAGTAAGAAGGTCCAAGGTATACAGAAAACCTAAAGTGAAGCATCGGAATCTAAAACTGGACTCACAGTAGAGGTTCCAATGATAGAAAATTAGAGTGTCAATACTCATGTACTTAAGTCGGTATTGTTCCTTTTGCATTAAATCCGGATGCAATTTTTGTGCTTCATCGTCAATAAGACGGTCCAAGCGAATCAGTAAACCTGAAGTGAAGCATCGGAATGTAAAACTGGATTCACTGGAGAGGTTCAAATCATAGAAAGTTAGAATGTCAGTACTGTTGTACTTAAGTCGGCATTGTGCCTTTTGTATTAAATTCAGATGCAATTTCTGTGTTTCATCGTCCAAATGAAGGTCCAAGGGATACAGTAAACCTGAAATGAAGCATCGGAATCTGAAACTGGACTCACAGGAGAGGTTCAAATCATAGAAAGTTAGAGTGTCAGTATACTTGTACTTAAGTCGGTATTGTGCCTTTTGTATTAAATTCGGAGGCAATTTGCGTCTTTCATCGTCAATAAGAAGGTGCAAGGGACACAGTTAACCGGAAGTGAAGCATCGGAATCTAAAAGTGGACTCACAGGAGAGGTTCAAAACATAGAAACTTAGAGCGTCAGTCCTATTGTACTTAAGTCGGCATTGTGCTTTTTGTATTAAAATCGGTGCAAAATCTGTGCTTCATCGTCAACAAGAAGGTCCAAGGGATACAGTAAACTTGAAGTGAAGCATCGGAATCTAAAACAGGACTCACAGGAGATGTTCAAATCATAGAAAGTTAGAGTGTCAGTCCTCTTGTACTTAAGTCAGCATTGTGCCTTTGTATTAAATTCGGATGCAATTTCTGTGTTTCATCGTCAATAAGAAGGGCCAAGGGATACAGTGAACCTGAAGTGAAGCATCGGAATTTAAAACTGGACTCACAGGAGAGGTTCCAATCATAGAAAGATAGAGTTTCAGTCCTCTTGTACTTAAGTCGGCATTGTGCCTTTTGTATTAAATTCAGATGCAATTACTGTGTTTCATCGTCAAAAAGAAGGTCCAAGGGATGCAGTAAACCTGAAGTGAAGCATCGGAATCTAAAACTGGACTCACAGGAGAGGTTCAAATCATAGAATGTAGGAGTGTCAGTCCTCTTGTACTTAAGTCGGCATTGAGCCTTTTGTATTAAATTCGGATGCAATTTCTGTGTTTCATCGTCAATAAGAAGGTCCAAGGTATACAGTAAACCTGAAGTGAAACATCGGAATCTAAAACTGGACTCACAGGAGAGGTTGAAATCATAGCAACTTAGGGTGTCAGTCCTCTTGTACTTCAGTTGGCATTGTGCCTTTTGTATTAAATTCGGATGCAAATTCTGTGTTTCATCGTCAAAAAGAAGGTCCAAGGGATGCAGTAAACCTGAAGTAAAGCGTCGGAATCTAAAACTGGACTCACAGGAGAGGTTCAAATCATAGAATGTAGGAGTGTCAGTCCTCTTGTACTTAAGTCGGCATTGTGCCTTTTGTATTAAATTCGGATGCAATTTCTGTGTTTCATCGTCAATAAGAAGGTCCAAGGGATACAGTAAACCTGTAGTGAAGCATCGGAAACTAAAAATGGACTCACAGGAGAAGATCAAATCATAGAAAGTTAGAGTGTCAGTCCTCTTGTAAATAAGTCGCATTGTGCCTTTTGTATTAAATTCGGATGCAATTTCTGTGTTTCATCGTCAATAAGATGATCCAAGGGATACAGTAAACTTGCAGTGAAGCATCGGAATCTAAAACTGGACTCACAGGAGAGGCTCAAATCATAGAAAGTAGGAGTGTCAGTCCTCTTGTACTTAAGTCGGCATTGTGCCTTTTGTATTAAATTCGGATGCAATTTCCGTGTTTCATCGTCAATAAGAGGGTCCAAGGATAAAGTAAACCTGAAGTGAAGCATCGGAATCTAAAACTGGACTCACAGGAGAGGTTACATCATAGAAAGTCAGAGTGTCACTCCTCTTGTACTTAAGTCGGCATTGTGCCTTTTCTATTAAATTCAGATGCAATTTCTGTGCTTCATCGTCAATAAGAAGGTCCAAGGGATACAGTAAACCTGAAGTGAAGCATCAGAATCTAAATCTGGACTCACAGGAGAGGTTCAAATAATAGAAAGTTTGATTGTCAGTCCTCTTTTACTTAAGTCGGCATTGTGCCTTTTGTATTAAATTCGGATGCAAATTCTGTGTTTCATCGTCAATAAGAAGGTCCAAGGGATACAGTTAACCTGAAGTGAAGCATCGGAATCGAAAACTGGACTCACAGGAGAGGTTCAAATCATAGAAAGTTAGAGTGTCAGTCCGAATGTACTTAAGCCGGTAATGTGCCTTTAGTATTAAATTCGGATGCAAATTCTGTGCTTCATCGTCAATAAGAAGGTACAAGGTATACAGTAAACCTGAAGTGAAGCATCGGAATCTAAAACTGTACTCACAGGAGAGGTTCAGATCATAGAAAGCTATAGTGTCATTCCTCTTGTATTTATGTCGGCATTGTGCCTTTTGTATTAAATTCGGATGCAATTTCTGTGTTTCATCGTCAATAAGATGGTCCAAGGTATACAGTAGACCTGAAGTGAAGCATCGGAATCTAAGACTGGACTCACAGGGGAGGTTCAGATCATAGAAAGTTAAAGTATCAATCCTCTTGTACATAAGTCGGCATTGTGCCTTTTGTATTAAATTCGGATGCAATATCTGTGTTTCATCGTCAATAAGAAGGTCCAAGGGATACAGTAAACCTGAAGTAAAGCATCAGAATCTAAATCTGGACTCACAGGAGAGGTTCAAATAACAGAAAGTTTGATTGTCAGTCCTCTTTTACTTAAGTCGGCATTGTGCCTTTTGTATTAATTTCGGATGCAATTTCTGTGTTTCATCGTCAATAAAAACGTCCAAGGTATACAGTAAACCTGAAGTGAAGCATCGGAATATAAAACAGGACTCACAGGAGAGGTTCAAATCATAGAAAGTTAGAGTGTCAATCCTCTTGTACTTAAGTCGGCATTGTGCCTTTTGTATTAGATACGGATGCAATATCTGTGTTTCATCGTCAATAAGAAGGTCCAGGGGATACAGTAATCCTGAAGTGAAGCATCGGAATCTAAAACTGGACTCACCGGTGAGGTTCAAATCGTAGAAAGTTAGAGTGTCAGTACTCTTGTACTTAAGTCGGCATTGTGCCTTTTGTATTAAATTCAGATGCAATTTCTGTGTTTCATCGTCAAAATGAAGGTCCAAGGGATACAGTAAACCTGAAATGAAGCATCGGAATCTGAAACTGGACTCACAGCAGAGGTTCAAATCATAGAAAGTTAGAGTGTCAGTATTCTTGTACTTAAGTCAGTATTGTGCCTTTTGTATTAAATTCGGAGGCAATTTGCGTGTTTCATCGTCAATAAGAAGGTGCAAGGGACACAGTTAACCGGAAGTGAAGCATCGGAATCTAAAAGTGGACTCACAGGAGAGGTTCAAAGCACAGAAAGTTAGAGTGTCAGTCCTCTTGTACTTAAGTCAGCATTGTGCCTTTTGTATTAAATTCGGATGCTATTTCTGTGTTTCATCGTCAATAAGAAGGGCCAAGGGACACAGTGAACCTGAAGTGAAGCATCGGAATTTAAAACTGGACTCACAGGAGAGGTTCCAATCATAGAAAAATAGAGTTTCAGTCCTCTTGTACTTAAGTCGGCATTGTGCCTTTTGTATTAAATTCAGATGCAATTACTGTGTTTCATCGTCATAAAGAAGGTCCAAGGGATGCATAAACCTGAAGTGAAGCATCGGAATCTAAGACTGGACTCACAGGAGAGGTTCAAATCATAGAATGTAGGAGTGTCAGTCCTCTTGTACTTAAGTCGGCATTGAGCCTTTTGTATTACATTCGGATGCAACTTCTGTGTTTCATCGTCAATAAGAAGGTCCAAGGTATACAGTAAACCTGAAGTGAAACATCGGAATCTAAAACTGGACTCACAGGAGAGGTTGAAATCATAGAAACTTAGAGTGTCAGTCCTCTTGTACTTAAGTTGGCATTGTGCCTTTTGTATTAAATTCGGATGCAAATTCTGTGTTTAATCGTCAATAAGAAGGTGCAAGGGATACAGTTAACCTGAAGTGAAGCATCGGAATCGAAAACTGGACTCACAGGAGAGGTTCAAATCATAGAAAGTTAGAGTGTCAGTCCTCTTGTACTTAAGTCGGTATAGTGCCCTTAGTATTAAATTCGGATGCAAATTCTGTGCTTCATCGTCAATAAGAAGGTCCAAGGTATACAGTAAACCTGAAGTGAAGCATCGGAATCTAAAACTGTACTCACAGGAGAGGTTCAGATCATAGAAAGCTAGAGTGTCATTCCTCTTGTATTTATGTCGGCATTGTGCCTTTTGTATTAAATGCGGATGCAATTTCTGTGTTTCATCGTCAATAAGAAGGTCCAAGGTATACAGTAGACCTGAAGTGAAGCAACGGAATCTAAAACTGGACTCACAGGGGAGGTTCAAATCATAGAAAGTTAGAGTGTCAATCCTCTTGTACATTAGTCGCCATTGTGCCTTTTGTATTAAATTCGGATGCAATATCTGTGTTTCATCGTCAATAAGAAGGTCCAAGGGATACAGTAAACCTGAAGTGAAGCATCAGAATCTACATCTGGACTCACAAGAGAGGTTCAAATCATAGAAAGTTTGATTGTCAGTCCTCTTTTACTTAAGTCAGCATTCTGCCTTTTGTATTAATTTCGGATGCAATTTCTGTGTTTCATCGTCAATAAGAAGGTCCAAGGTATACAGTAAACCTGAAGTGAAACATCGGAATCTAAAACTGGAATCACAGGAGAGGTTGAAATCATAGAAACTCAGAGAGTCAGTCCTCTTGTACTTAAGTTGGCATTGTGCCTTTTGTATTAAATTCGGATGCAATTTCTGTGTTTCATCGTCAATAAGATAATCCAAGGGATACAGTAAACCTGCAGTGAAGCATCGGAATCTAAAACTGGACTCACAGGAGAATCTCAAATCATAGAAAGCTGGAGTGTCAGTCCTCTTGTACTTAAGTCGGCATTGTGCCTTTTGCATTAAATTCGGATTCAATTTCCGTGTTACATCGTCAATAAGAGGATCCAAGGATAAAGTAAACCTGATGTGAAGCACCGGAATCTAAAACTGGACTCACAGGAGAGGTTCACATCATAGAAAGTTAGGGTGTCAATCCTCTTGTACTTAAGTCGGCATTGTGCCTTTTGTATTAAATTCGGATGCAATTTCCGTGTTTCAAAGTCAATAAGGGGGTCAAAGGGATACAGTAAACCTGAAGTGAAGCATCGGAATATAAAACAGGACTCACAGGAGAGGTTCAAATCATAGAAAGTTAGAGTGTCAATCCTCTTGTACTGAAGTCGGCATTGTGCCTTTTGTATTAAATCCGGATGCAATTTCTGTGCTTCATCGTCAATAAGATGATCCAAGGGATACAGTAAACCTGCAGTGAAGCATCGGAATCTAAAACTGGACTCACAGGAGAGGTTCAAATCACAGAAACTTTGAGTGTCATTCCTCTTGTACTTAAGTTGGCATTATGCCTTTTGTATTAAATCCGGGTGCAAATTCAGTGTTTCATCGTCAATAAGAAGGTGCAAGGGATACAGTTAACCGGAAGTGAAGCATCGGAATCTAAAAGTGGACTCACAGGAGAGGTTCAAATCATAGAAAGTTAGAGTGTCAGTCCTATTGTACTTAAGTCAGCATTGTGCCTTTTGTATTAAATTTGGTGCAAAATCTGTGCCTCATCGTCAACAAGAAGGTCCAAGGGATACAGTAAACTTGAAGTGATGCATCGGAATCTAAAACTGGACCCACAGGAGAGGTTCAAATCATAGAAAGCTAGGGTGTCATTCCTCTTGTACTTATGTCGGCATTGTGCCTTTTGTATTAAATACGGATGCAATATCTGTGTTTCATCGTCAATAAGAAGGTCCAGGGGATACAGTTATCCTGAAGTGAAGCATCGGAATCTAAAACTGGACTCTCAGGTGAGGTTCAAATCATAGAAAGTTTGATTGTCAGTCCTCTTGTACTTAAGTCGGCATTGTGCTATTTGTATTAAATTCGGATGCAATTACTGTGTTTCAGTGTCAGTAAGAAGGCCCAAGGTATACAGAAAACCTAAAGTGAAGCATCGGAATCTAAAACTGGACTCACAGTAGAGGTTCCAATCATAGAAAATTAGAGTGTCAATACTCATGTACTTAAGTCGGTATTGTTCCTTTTGCATCAAATCCGGATGCAATTTCTGTGCTTCATCGTCAATAAGATTGTCCAAGCGAATCAGTAAACCTGAAGTGAAGCATCGGAATGTAAAACTGGACTCACTGGAGAGGTTCAAATCATAGAAAATTAGAGTGTCAGTACTCTTGTACTTAAGTCGGCATTGTGCCTTTTGTATTAAATTCAGATGTAATTTCTGTGTTTCATCGTCAAAAAGAAGGTCCAAGAAATACAGTAAACCTGAAATGAAGCATCGGAATCTGACACTGGACTCACAGGAGAGGTTCAAATCATAGAAAGTTAGAGTGTCAGTCCTCTTGTACTTAAGTCGGTATTGTGCCTTCTGTATTAAATTCGGATGCAATTTGCGTGTTTCATCGTCAATAAGGAGGTGCAAGGGATACAGTTAACCGGAAGGGAAGCATCGGAATCTAAAAGTGGACTCACAGGAGAGGTTCAAAACATAGAAACTTAGAGCGTCAGTCCTATTGTACTTAAGTCGGCATCGTGCCTTTTGTATTGAATTCGGATGCAATTTCTGTGTTTCATCGTCAATAAGAAGGGCCAAGGGATACAGTGAACCTGAAGTGAAGCATCGGAATTTAAAAGTGGACTCACAGGAGAGGTTCTAATCATAGAAAGATAGAGTTTCAGTCCTGTTGTCCTTAAGTCGGCATTGTGCCTTTTGTATTAAATTCAGATGCAATTACTGTGTTTCATCGTCAAAAAGAATGTCCAAGGGATGCAGTAAACCTGAAGTGAAGCATCGGAATCTAAAACTGGACTCACAGGAGAGATTCAAATCATAGAATGTAGGAGTGTCAGTCCTCTTGTATTTATGTCGGCATTGTGCCTTTTGTATTAAATTCGGATGCAAATTCTGTGTTTCGTCGTCAATAAGAAGGTGCAAGGGATACAGTTAACCTGAAGTGAAGCATCGGAATCGAAAACTGGACTCACAGGAGAGGTTCAAATCATAGAAAGTTAGAGTGTCAGTCCTCTTGTACTTAAGTCGGTAATGTGCCCTTAGTATTAAATTCGGATGCAAATTCTGTGCTTCATCGTCAATAAGAAGGTCCAAGGTATACAGTAAACCTGAAGTGAAGCATCGGAATCTAAAACTGTACTCACAGGAGAGGTTCAGATCATAGAAAGCTAGAGTGTCATTCCTCTTGTATTTATGTCGGCATTGTGCCTTTTGTATTAAATTCGGATGCAATTTCTGTGTTTCATCGTCAAAAAGAAGGTCCAAGGGATACAGTAAACCTGAAATGAAGCATCGGAATCTGAAACTGGACTCACAGGAGAGGTTCAAATCATAGAAAGTTAGAGTGTCAGTCCTCTTGTACTTAAGTCGGTATTGTGAATTTTGTATTAAATTCGGATGCAAATTCTGTGTTTCATCGTCAATAAGAAGGTGCAAGGGATACAGTTAACCGGAAGTGAAGCATCGGAATCTAAAAGTGGACTCACAGGGGTGGTTCAAATCATAGAAAGTTAGAGTGTCAATCCTCTTGTACATAAGTCGGCATTGTGCCTTTTGTATTAAATTCGGATGCAATATCTGTGTTTCATCGTCAATAAGAAGGTCCAAGGGATACAGTAAACCTGAAGTGAAGCTTCAGAATCTAAATCTGGACTCACAGGAGAGGTTCAATTCACAGAAAGTTTGATTGTCAGTCCTCTTTTACTTAAGTCGGCATTGTGCCTTTTGTATTAATTTCGGATGCAATTTCTGTGTTTCATCGTCAATAAGAAGGTCCAAGGTATACAGTAAACCTGAAGTGAAACATCGGAATCTAAAACTGGAATCACAGGAGAGGTTGAAATCATAGAAACTTAGAGTGTCAGTCCTCTTGTACTTAAGTTGGCATTGTGCCTTTTGTGTTAAATTCGGATGCAAATTCTGTGTTTCATCGTCAATAAGAAGGTGCAAGGGATACAGTAAACCTGAAATGAAGCATCGGAATTTAAAACTGGACTCACAGGAGAGGTTCCAATCATAGAAAATTAGAGTGTCAATACTCATGTACTTAAGTCGGTATTGTTCCTTTTGCATTAAATCCGGATGCAATTTCTGGGCTTCATCGTCAATAAGATTGTCCAAGCGAATCAGTAAACTTGTAGTGAAGCATCGGAATGTAAAACTGGACTCACTGGAGAGGTTCAAATCATAGAAAATTAGAGTGTCAGTACTCTTGTACTTAAGTCGGCATTGTGCCTTTTGTATTAAATTCAGATGCAATTTCTGTGTTTCATCGTCAAAAAGAAGGTCAAAGGCATACAGTAAACCTGAAATGAAGCATCGGAATCTGAAACTGGACTCACAGGAGAGGTTCAAATCATAGAAAGTTAGAGTGTCAGTCCTCTTGTACTTAAGTCGGTATTGTGAATTTTGTATTAAATTCGGATGCAAATTCTGTGTTTCATCGTCAATAAGAAGGTGCAAGGGATACAGTTAACCGGAAGTGAAGCATTGGAATCTAAAAGTGGACTCACAGGAGAGGTTCAAATCATAGAATGTAGGAGTGTCAGTCCTCTTGTACTTAAGTCGGCATTGAGCCTTTTGTATTAAATTCGGATGCAATTTCTGTGTTTCATCGTCAATAAGAAGGTCCAAGGTATACAGTAAACCTGAAGTGAAACATCGGAATCTAAAACTGCACTCACAGGAGAGGTTGAAATCATAGAAACTTAGATTGTCAGTCCTCTTGTACTTAAGTTGGCATTGTGCCTTTTGTATTAAATTCGGATGCAAATTCTGTGTTTCATCGTCAATAAGAAGGTGCAAGGGATACAGTTAACCTGAAGTGAAGCATCGGAATCGCAAACTGGACTCACAGGAGAGGTTCAAATCATAGAAAGTTAGAGTGTCAGTCCTCTTGTACTTAAGTCCGTAATGTGCCCTTAGTATTAAATTCGGATGCAAATTCTGTGCTTCATCGTCAATAAGAAGGTCCAAGGTATACAGTAAACCTGAAGTGAAGCATCGGAATCTAAAACTGTACTCAAAGGAGAGGTTCAGATCATAGAAAGCTAGAGTGTTATTCCTCTTGTATTTATGTCGGCATTGTGCCTTTTGTATTAAATTCGGTTGCAATTTCTGTGTTTCATCGTCAATAAGAAGGTCCAAGGTATCCAGTAGACCTGAAGTGAAGCATCGGAATCTAAAACTGGACTCACAGGGGAGGTTCAAATCATAGAAAGTTAGAGTGTCAATCCTCTTGTATATAAGTCGGCATTGTGCCTTTTGTATTAAATTCGGATGCAATATCTGTGTTTCATCGTCAATAAGAAGGTCCAAGGGATACAGTAAACCTGAAGTGAAGCTTCAGAATCTAAATCTGGACTCACAGGAGAGGTTCAAATCATAGAAAGTTTGATTGTCAGTCCTCTTCTACTTAAGTCGGCATTGTGCCTTTTGTATTAATTTTGGATGCAATTTCTGTGTTTCATCGCCAATAAGAAGGTCCAAGGTATACAGTAAACCTGAAGTGAAACATCGGAATCTAAAACTGGAATCACAGGAGAGGTTGAAATCATAGAAACTTAGAGTGTCAGTCTACTTGTACTTAAGTTGGCATTGTGCCTTTTGTATTAAATTCGGATGCAAATTCTGTGTTTCATCGTCAATAAGAAGGTGCAAGGGATACAGTTAACCTGAAGTGAAGCATCGGAATCGAAAACTGGACTCACAGGAGAGGATCAAATCATAGAAAGTTAGAGTGTCATTCCTCTTGTACTTAAGTCGGTAATGTGCCCTTAGTATTAAATTCGGATGCAAATTCTGTGCTTCATCGTCAATAAGAAGGTCCAAGGTATACAGTAAACCTGAAGTGAAGCATCGGAATCTAAAACTGTACTCACAGGAGAGGTTCAGAATATAGAAAGCTAGAGTGTCATTCCTCTTGTATTTATGTCGGCATTGTGCCTTTTGTATTAAATTCGGATGCAATTTCTGTGTTTCATCGTCAATATGAAGGTCCAAGGTATACAGTAGACCTGAAGTGAAGCATCGGAATCTAAAACTGGACTCACAGGGGAGGTTCAAATCATAGAAAGTTAGAGTGTCAATCCTCTTGTACATAAGTCGGCATTGTGCCCTTTGTATTAAATCCGGATGCAATTTCTGTGCTTCATCGTCAATAAGAAGGTAGAAGGGAATCAGCAAAACTGAAGTGAAGCATCGGAGTCTAAAACTGGGCTCACAGGAGAGGTTCAAAACATAGAAAGTTAGAGTGTCGGTCCTCTTGTACTTAAGCCGTTATTGTGCCTTTTGTAGTAAATTCGGATGCAATTTCTGTGTTCCAACGTCAATGAGAAGGTCCGAGGGATACAGTAAACCTGAAGTGTAGCATCGGAATCTAAAACTGGACTCACAGGAGGGGTTCAAATAATAGAAAGTAGGAGTGTCAGTCCTCTTGTACTTAAGTGGCATTGTGCCTTTTGTATTAAATTCGGATGCAATTTCTGTGTTTTATCGTCAATAAGAAGGTCCAAGGGATACAGTAAACCTGAAGTGAAGCTTCGGAAACTAAAACTGGACTCACAGGAGAAGATCAAATCATAGAAAGTTAGAGTGTCAGTCCTCTTGTACTTAAGTCGGCATTGTGCCTTTTGTATTAAATTCGGATGCAATTTCTGTGTTTCATCGTCAATAAGATGATCCATGGGATACAGAAAACCTGCAGTGAAGCATCGGAATTTAAAACTGGACTCACAGGAGAATCTCAAGTCATAGCAAGTAGGAGTGTCAGTCCTCTTGTACTTAAGTCTGCATTGTGCTTTTGTATTAAATTCGGATGCAATTTCCGTGTTACATCGTCAATAAGAGGATCCAAGGATAAAGTAAACCTGATGTGAAGCATCGGAATCTAAAACTGGACTCACAGGAGAGGTTCACATCATAGAAAGTTAGAGTGTCAGTCCTCTTGTACTTAAGTCGGCATTGTGCCTTTTGTATTAAATTCGGATGCAATTTCTGTGCTTCATCGTCATTAAGAAGGTCCAAGGCATACAGTAAACCTGAAGTGAAGCATCGGAATCTGAAACTGGACTCACAGGAGTGGTTGAAATCATAGAAACTTAGAGTGTCAGTCCTCTTGTACTTAAGTTGGCATTGTGCCATTTGTATTAAATTCGGATGCAAATTCTGTGTTTCATCATCAATAAGGAGGTGCAAGGGATACAGTTAACCTGAAGTGAAGCATCGGAATCGAAAACAGGACTCACAGGAGAGGTTCAAATCATAGAAAGTTAGAGTGTCAGTCCTCTTGTACTGAAGTCGGTAATGTGCATTTAGTATTGAATTCAGATGCAAATTCTGTGCTTCATCGTCAATAAGAAGGTCCAAGGTATACAGTAAACCTGAAGTGAAGCATCGGAATCTAAAACTGTACTCACAGGAGAGGTTCAGATCATAGAGAGCTAGAGTGTCATTTTTCATGTATTTATGTCGGCATTGTGCCTTTTGTATTAAATTCGGATGCAATTTCTGTGTTTCATCGTCAATAAGAAGGTCCAAGGTATGCAGTAGACCTGAAGTGAAGCATCGGAATCTAAAACTGGACTCACAGGGGAGGTTCAAATCATAGAAAGTTAGAGTGTCAATCCTCTTGTACATAAGTCGGCATTGTGCCTTTTGTATTAAATTCGGATGCAATATCTGTGTTTCATCGTCAATAAGAAGGTCCAAGGGATTCAGTAAACCTGAAGTGAAGCATCAGAATCTAAATCTGGACTCACAGGAGAGGTTGAAATAATAGAAAGTTTGATTGTCAGTCCTCTTTTACTTAAGTCGGCATTGTGCCTTTTGTATTAATTTCGGATGCAATTTCTGTGTTTCATCGTCAATAAGAACGTCCAAGGTATACAGTAAACCTGAAGTGAAGCATCGGAATCTAAAACTGGTCTCACATGAGAGGTTCAAATCATAGAAAGTTAGAGTGACCATCCTCTTGTACTTAAGTCGTTATTGTGCCTTTTGTATTAAATCCGGATGCAATTTCTGTGCTTCATCGTCAATAAGAAGGTCCAAGGGAATCAGTAAACCTGAAGTGAAGCATCGGAGTCTAAAACTGGGCTCACAGGAGAGGTTCAAATCATAGAAAGTTAGAGTGTCAGTCCTCTTGTACTTAAGTCGTTATTGTGCCTTTTGTAGTAAATTTGGATGCAATTTTTGTGTTCCAACGTCAATAAGAAGGTCCGAGGGATTCAGTAAACCTGAAGTGTAGCATCGGAATCTTAAACTGGTTTCACAGGAGGGGTTCAAATAATAGAAAGTAGGAGTGTCAGTCCTCTTGTACTTAAGTGGCATTGTGCCTTTTGTAATAAATTCGGATGCAATTTCTGTGTTTCATCGTCAATAATAAGGTCCAAGGGATACAGTAAACCTGAAGTGAAGCATCGGAAACTAAAACTGGACTCACAGGAGAAGATCAAATCATAGAAAGTTAGAGTGTCAGTCCTCTTGTACTTAAGTCGGCATTGTGCCTTTTTTATTGAATTCGGATGCAATTTCTGTGTTTCATCGTCAATAAGATGATCCAAGGGATACAGTAAACCTGCAGTGAAGCATCGGAATCTAAAACTGGACTCACAGGAGATTCTCAAATCATAGAAAGTGGGAGTGTCAATCCTCTTGTACTTAAGTCGGCATTGTGCATTTTGTATTAAATCCGGATGCAATTTCTGTGCTTCATCGTCAATAAGATGATCCAAGGGATACAGTAAACCTGCAGTGAAGCATCGGAATCTAAAACTGGACTCACAGGAGAGGTTCAAATCGCAGAAACTTAGAGTGTCAGTCCTCTTGTACATAAGTTGGCATTGTGCCTTTTGTATTAAATTCGGATGCAAATTCTGTGTTTCATCGTCAATAAGAAGGTGCAAGGGATACAGTTAACCGGAAGTGAAGCATCGGAATATAAAAGTGGACTCACAGGAGAGGTTCAAATCATAGAAAGTTAGAGAGTCAGTCCTATGGTACTTAAGTCGGCATTGTGCCTTTTGTATTATATTTGGTGCAAAATCTGTGCTTCATCGTCAACAAGAAGGACCAAGGGATACAGTAAACTTGAAGTGAAGCATCGGAATCTAAAACTGGACTCACAGGAGAGGTTCAAATCATAGAAAGTTAGAGTGTCAGTCCACTTTTACTTAAGTCGGCATTGTGCCTTTTGTATTAAATTCGGATGCAATTTCTGTGTTTCATCGTCAATAAGAAGGTCCAAGGTATACAGTAGACCTGAAGTGAAGCTTCGGAATCTAAAACTGGACTCACAGGGGGGGTTCAAATCATCGAAAGTTAGAGTGTCAATCCTCTTGTACATAAGTCGGCATTGGAACTTTTGTATTAAATTCGGATGCAATAACTGTGATTCATCGTCAATAAGAAGGTGCACGGTATACAGTAAACCTGAAGTGAATCATCGAAATCTAAATCTGGACTCACAGGAGAGGTTCAAATCATAGCAAAATTGATTGTCAGTCCTCTTTTACTTAAGTCGTATAAAGGCACATTTGCATGCCGAGCGTGAGTTTCCTCGGAAACGCGAAATATTAATTAAATAAATAATCAGTGACAAATAAATAAAGCCTATGGCACACAACTGCACCGCTGTGTCGCTGATAAAACAAAAGCACAATTACGTTACTCTTATGTTTGATTAAGAAAGGGAGAGCTCTGGTTGAAGTGGTGCGAGAAGCACGTATTTTATTTTATTGTCTGGCACACCGCTATATTTCATGTTATTGAATAATACTGCGAGTTGCAACCACACTAGGCACTCGATTCTGTAAAGAATTTATATTTATAAAAGTAAGTAGGATTATGAACTGTACGCTTAATCATTGAATATATCTGGTTTAACTAACTGTGTAACTTTTTTATGTTTAGTAGACAATCACCTCTGTACGACGTATTGGCATGGCTGGCAACTTATTGTAATATTGAGATTTAGATTATGAGTCCGCACCTACCGGAGCAGTCTTTGGAACCGATTTATTACGAAGTCCGATTATTCAGTTTTATTTCACGGTCAACTACGAGTAACATTGCCTTTACGAAAAAGCCATTGTCAAGCGTCTGATACCGAATAATTAAACGTCCACGTTCCAGATAAGCAAATACAATTGCAATCACAATCACCATCATACAGATAGAATAATCAATATTTAAAATAACAATATATTTTTTATTAATTTATTTATTTTATTTATTTTATATTGGCGACTGCGTGTCGGACTTGTTATTTTGTCATTTGTTACATTGTTCTCTTTGTTTCATGTAAAAAATCAACTTTCTGGACCTGGACATCAATGTATGAGAGATAACAAAATCTGAAGATATTTTCCAATTCTGAAATTTTGCGGGAAGACGCAATGAAACTTCCAGCAAAATAAGGTAAGACGCAGCATCTTTGCATTGGTAGGCTTGACCAGACGTATAATTCAGTGTATTAGCTTTTCAGTAAATTCTGTAGTGTTTCTTTTCTGCATAACAGTTTCAGTGATAAATTTCAATCTCAGTACTTTTCCCTAAACAATAACGTATGCAACAATACCAATACACGAGTGTACAATATGGCCGACTTCTGTACGACATCATGTAACATGGCCAGCAGCCATTACCAATAATCTCAAATTCAGTTTATATTTTTAAATTAACAGACAGCCATTGTTGCTACGAGCGATTCATGCTCAACTACATTTTATTTTAACATCAGTGTCAAAAATTTTCTTGAAACATATATCACGTGTGGCATGGTAATAACTAGAAAACAATACGCAAAAATGGAACAGCAAGGACGTACTATTCAGACGCAGTCCGACTCGGACGTGAGACAAGTGTTAGAAAATGACTTTACGACAGCAACCGGTAGTGACGATTCATCAAACATTGACGCAAGTGTTGACGAAAATTTTGACGATAGGCCGTCCACTACAAAAATTTCAAAATCTCAATCAGAGCCCATGTTAATGCATGACGTCACGTCTAATGACGCGGCGGGGGCAGAGACCTTGCAAACGGTAAACATTGCCGACATGTTACAAATGCTAATGAAACAAAACGCCGAAAACATGGCAACCTTAAAGGCACAATTAGAGACACAAAATGAACAGTTAAAAACACAAAATGACGAAATCAAATCTGATCTCATAGCAATCAAGATAGGTAATGGCACTTTATGTAAGCGTGTGGAACTTATAGACGCCACACTGACCAAACAGATGACCGAACTCAGTACTAAATTTTCCCAGCTCAATACGAGCCAAGAAAAGACTACAACTGACGTAGCACTTTTACAGACACAAGCAAAAAACCTTAATGTCACGTGTGAAGTTCTTACTGAACAAATTCAAACATATCCTTCAGTACATGACAATCTTGAAAAACGAATTACTGACGTACAGAATAAATTTGACAATGTTGAACAACACCTGACTGACATCTTACAATCAGATGCCACAGCTCATTTTCAAAATATTAATAAAGAATTTCATGATTGGGTTGAGAACAAAGACAAACATTTTGATAGATGCTTACGTGAAAATTTACCAACAATTGTGCACGACTCCGTAGCGCAATACATTACTAATAACAAACAGCTGATCAGTGACGCAGTACAATCCGTCACTGCACCCATGAGACAATTCACCGATCAACTACAGTCTGAATGTAACGAAAATATCAGTCAAAATGTACAGTTCAGAAACCAATATACATTCGAGTATGATACACACATTCCGCACACGACAAATACAGAAGAACAAAACACACCACGACTACAACACATACCACGATGTGGAAACACAAACACAAGCTATTATCATGGTAAACCACAGCAATATTATCGTAATTACTCGACAGCTGAACATACCAGTAATTACAGTGGAATAAATCCATATCACAATGCGAAGGAAGATGAAAGCTTAATGAAACACAGGCAATTTCAGATTTTTATCCCAGAAAAACGAACCATTCATCCGGTGATTTTTCTTAAATCTTTTAGTAACGCATTTCCACGCACTTGGAGTGACCGGAAAAAGATTTCATATATTGTCGGTTACATCCAAGGCGATGCAGCTGTCTGGGCATACAGTCAAGCTGACGTATGTACCACGTACAGTGAGTTTGAGCGTGCTTTTCTGAACAAATTCTGGTCGCAATCCGTCCAGGAGCGACTCAGAAGACAAATTTTAGAACCTGAAACTTTTAACAGTAAAAATGGTAACTTACGCAGATATTTTGAAAAATACTTGAACATGGGACACTTTTTAGACGAACCAGTCGCAACGCGTGATATACTCCGTGTGTTGAAGGCCAGATTGCCTTTCAACATTAAAGAAAAACTCCTACATATCCCGGATGACGATTCAGATTATTTTTTAACAGCTTTAGATTCGGTTGACATGTTACTTGAAGATCAGCGCTTCGCGCGGCAAAACAGCAGCCACAATGTTTACACTAGTGGTATGCAAAACATGCAGGCTTGCCTACTCAATTCTGGCGCGCCCACAGTTGGATACGCGGTACAACAAAAACAGCAAACTCACATACCGTCTCAGTACGGAAATCAAAATCAACACTCGTATTCCAATACAAACAATAGTTACAACAGTAATAACATTTCATGCGGCAATCCATACAAAAGGCACCGCGGTAATAACTACAACGGTAACAACGGATACAAAGGTAATAACAAAAACACAAACGGAAATAGAAATAATAATAACTACGAGCCAAGACAGCATCAAGGTTGGACTCGTAACGATCAGAACTTTCATTCAAACTCTGCTTTACCACAGCAGCCACCAGGTCAAAATTGGAGCATACCTTACGACCGACAGGTAAGTTATAATGCGCAACAGCAACAACAACCGCAAAAGTTTGGAGATCATAATAGGCAATATCCGAATGTGAATATAATAGAAATGACACCTGATGCACAACCTCAATCTGAGTCAGTACCTAGTACAAATGACAATCCTACAAACTAGAAACAGTCACTACTTTGCCCCAGGTCGTGGCTGAAGAACTCTTGGGGGGCGACTTCAATGTTAATCAGTTATTTGACACCACACTTCAACAACAGAATAATGATATGCCGAGTAATTCTAAACAAAAACTACCTGTTTTATTTACAAGATACATCCACAATATCAATACATCAGATGAACTTTTACAAGACAGTACACAATGTCGTTTAAACACAAATGAAATTGTTTTAGCATCTACTACTGGTGTAGTAGGTGGGATTCCAACTACTATTATCCTAGATACAGGTGCAGCTGTGAGCGTTTTGTCTTTTAATTTCTATAAAAAGATGTGTGAATTGGAACCTGTGCCTTAGTTTCCTGCCCAAAACTGTAAAATAACTACTGCACTAGGTAATAAGTCATGTAGGGTTACGAAGCAAGTTTTTGTAAACGTTAAAATAGGTAATGGAACCGTACAATGGCCATTCCTGGTTGTACAAAACCTTGTGACAAATTGCATATTAGGAATATATATTATGAGCGAGAAGGACTGCATTATAGACTTCTCCAAAGGTAAATGTATTTTAAATGATAAAGGCAGTGTAATTATTATTGATTTGGACAGGAGAACTGTAAAGCATGACAAACACTGTACAGGGTACAAGGTTCAGTTAGTACTTGACAATGACATTCAAGACATGCAAACACACTCATCTGACACAGAGCTAATGGACTTGAAAACATTGCTTGATCATAAGATAAGTGAAGCTACAGCTCTCAGTGTACATGAACGTATAAAACTACAGGAAGTGTTATCCAAATATTTACAAGTTTTTACCAAACGATTAGGTGTTATCAACACATATGTGTACAAGATTGAAGTTAAGCCTCACAAGATCTTCTACCATAAGACATATAACGTACCGTTATCTCAACGACCTGCTGTGTGGCAAGAATTAAAACAAATGTTACACTGGAAGGTCATTGAACCATCCACCTCACCTTATTGTAGTCCTCTACTTGTTGTCAAAAAGTCAAATGGAAGCATTAGGTTAGTGTTAGACGCACGAGCTATTAATGAAATAATTTTACCGGTTCACACAAAACCTGAAAATTTAGAAGAGCAATTACAGAAATTTCTAGATGCAAAATATTTTTCCACAATAGATCTCGCTAATTCGTTTTGGCAGGTGGGTATCACTCCTGATTCTCGGAAATATACTGCATTTATGTTCGGGGGGCGAACCTATCAGTTTTGTGTTCTACCCTTCGGACTGAATGTCAGCTCTGGGGTATTCATTACAGCCCTGGATACCGTGCTTGGCGACGATTTAGTTGAGACAGTCACACACTATGTAGATGATATACTGATAGCTACACGATCTTGGAATGAACACGTTGACACTCTTCAAAGAATTTTAGAAAAATTTGCACAAGCTGGAGTCACAGCCAACCTAAGAAAATCAAAATTTGGTTGCAGTGAGATAAAATATTTAGGACATATCATTAATTCACAGGGCATACGTCCGGATCCCAGTAAATTAGATGCTATCAGAAACTTTCCTAGCCCTCGAACTAAAAAGCAGTTAAAATCATTCCTTGGGCTATGTTCATTTTTCAGACGTTTTTTGCCACAGCCACTTTTGAACAGTAAACATCTGCTAAACCTACTCAGAAAGAATCAAGTTTGGATCTGGTCGGAACAGTGCCAGAATGACTTTAATACAGTTAAACATGCTTTAGTGAATGCTAACAAATTGAGCCATCCAGATTTCAATTTAGATTTTTGTATGACTTGTGACGATTCACGTACTGGCTTGGGCTGTTGCTCATTTCAAGTTGTAAAGAATAAAGAGGAGGAACAGATAAGAATTATTGAGTTTGCGAGTCGCACTCTAACTGAACGTGAGCGTACGTACTCCACTACTGAGTTAGAAACACTTTCCATAGTATGGGCATTCAAGAAATTCAATTATTATTTATTTGGAAAACATACGGTAATTTACACCGATCACCAGGCCCTGACATTTTTGTTAACTTGTAAACTTGTACATCCTAGACTATCACGATGGGCAGTTACACTTCAGAACTACTCTTTTGAAATTAAGTACATAAGAGGTAAGGACAACACCATTGCAGACACTTTGTCTAGACTTCTACAAGGTATGAATGATACCAACAGTGACTTAGAAAATATAAATGACTACAGGATTCTCTTAATGCAAGACAAGCAGTATCACCAATATTATATTGATATGTGCAGAAACATGGCTGAATTACAAAAATCTGATCCTCACTGGTATAAGATAATAACATTACTGGTAGAAAAACACAATCATCCTTTGACTAAGTATTATAAGTTACACAATGATGTGCTATTTTATCGACGACATCCAAATGCTACTAACTGGTGTGTATGCATTCCCAAAGAGTCTGAACGTAATTTAATTGGGCACACACACTTAGTTTGGGGTCATTATGGGACAAAAAAGTGTTTATCGAAGCTCAGCACATACTGTTATTTTAGCAATATGAGAAGAAAAATTTACAGGGAACTAAAAACATGTGTCATATGTCAAAAATCAAAACCTCAGAATTTATCCACAAAAACAGATTTACATTCTATTTTACCCAGTAAACCCCTGGAAATTCTGTGTACTGACATCAGTGGACCGCATCCAGCAAGCTCTGGAGGCGTCAAATATATCTTAGCTATTTACGATATATTTTCTAAACATGTAAATCTTTATGCTTTAAAATCCGCCACTGCAAATGCTATAATACGAAGATTCTCAAGTGATTACCTGACGCACGTGGGAAAACCTAAAGCAATTCTATCAGATAATGCAGCATACTACTCTGGGTACAAATGGAGAAATTTCTTGAAGGACAATAACATTAAAAGTATATTTGTTTCGAGGTTTAGTCCACAATGTAACGCGACTGAGAGACTTTTCCGAGAATTAAACCGTTTCATGAGGACCTATATTTCATCAAAACATACTAATTGGGTGTCCTACCTAAGTCTTTTCGAAGACGTACACAATAACTTAAATATTTACGATACAAATTACACACCTAACGAGATCATGTTCAATTGCAAACAGAACGATCAGTGGATAGAACCATTACCTAAGTTGTCAGACAAGGAAATCACACCTGAACAGAAAATAAAAGAAGTATTGTCTACATTGACACATCACGCACAAATACGAAACAAGCATCACAGAAACATAATAAAAAGAAAACAAAAATTCGAGGTAGGAATGCTTGTACTACTTCGTACTCATCATAAATCTGTAGCACTCAAACGACGCAACGCTAAGTGGCATCTGTTATATGAAGGACCGTATATAATTGTTAACATACCCCATCCTGGTGCGTATCTGTTACAACATCCTAGAACTAACAAAATTATTGGGCTATACGCACAACGAGATCTTAGAGCATTTCATGCTGAATAATGACAAAGTCATACCCATCAAAATATTGCTAAGCAACTCGAAAAACTCTGTTGTTACAACACAGATAATAAGTAGTATAGAAATTTTCATTTCAGCGGTTCCAGTGACGCAGTTGAAGACAGAAGAACTCTTCTTTCAGCGCGCGCCTCCACCTGAAAGACGGAATATTAAAGTAAAATTTATGATTACGTAGCAGTGGATGACATATTAATTTTTCACGGAACATTTGTTACTGAAGGTACCACTGACTTGGTGTGACACCTGACGAACTGACAGACGTCACCTGTGAAGCGATCTTTTACTTTGAGAAATAGATTAGACGCACATCTCTCAACACGAAAAGCATCTATCAGTAGTGAAGGCCACACAGACACTCTACACACACGCACAAAACGCGAGGAATCGAACATTTTCTCTCTCTTACTATTTTGAATATTTATTGAGTAGTGAAAACGCCTGGTCTTGCCTACTGATGTAATGAATGTTGTGTCTAACCTATCTTAATTTCAGATGACATCCCAAAAAACATCGATAATATCCCAGCAAAACCGTTAAAGAGGATGTAAATATCTGCAATTCATGTAATCAAATGTGACACAATGTAATAACCTATAGCGATGTAATGATGATGTAAACATGTTTATGTGCAACTATATTATGTTTATGCTAAGAAAATATGTGACGTGTGTATGTATAATTACTTATTTTTTTAACTGATGTATAGTACAACTGTTACTATGTAAAAATTTGAACAAAACGAGTGCCAAAAAGACATTGCATAGTGAACCACTGTTCACGGACATTAACGAACATTACTAACTCTGCAACTACGCGGAAACCTATGTGAAAGAAACTGTTAATGCCATTCATTATGCAGCGTATGTATGTGAACGCCATGAACGATTTCCTTGATTAATAACTATGAACATTTAGGTGAGCTATATTCAGCAAAAAACTGAAAATGTGAAGTGCATAATTCGTGCATCGTCTAGTGATATTACTACAGTACCCAACTGCAAGATGTTAACTGGATTAAATGGACACAAAGTGCCTGTCCAGAAAACAACACGACGGGTGGAAGAATTTTGGTTGGAACTTCAGGGAATGAAATGTTCTCGAAATGTGACGGACACTCTTACCTGGATTGTCCAAGGATCGACGCCAGCTATGTGCCGTCCGAGGTTCTGCAACCAAGCTTCCACGGAATGTAAAAAACGAACTGCACGTGGACCAATTACTCGACGGGTCACGTCTGATCTGTAATAAGCAATGTTTTTAGTCACAACGAACTGCATCATTACGACTATAATGGAAATGAGAAATGGACACGCTTATGGATTAATCACGTTGTTATACAACGATGTTACTGTGATCAAAAAAACTTTACCACGACGATACTAACCTGTAAAAAATTATTGTGCAGCGGATGAATATGAACTGTAATAACGACATGATGTGTATAGGTCAACGCACCTGAAAAATACGGACATTTTTCTTTGAAGTATTTCAAAACAATACTATGTAACTAAGAACATTCAACAATCTAAGTTGTATTGTGTTATAACAAATATTGTAAATTTAAAACTAAGTTACCTGTCATAGAATGTAGTCTTCATATGTAATCTTGGTTGAATATTTTTTTTGTCCAACGACTGAGAAACGCACGCACACGAACAATATGATCTACAATACTGTGCCGTGTGAACTAACTGTACGATATAACGGCAGTGCCACAGTTACACAGACGCTTCTGCGCATGCGCGCACTCTATCTGCCAACATTAGAACTTTTACGGCGCACCCGCGTCATTCAAATTTTGTATATAATGTGTATAATGTGTAATGTAAGTCATGTAAATAGTTGTAGATAACTTAGATTTTCTTGTGCCTTTAGGTGAATTGCTCGCCTGCAGGTGTGTCCTTTCGCCTCGCAATTCAGGGGGCAATATAAAGGCACATTTGCATGCCGAGCGTGAGTTTCCTCGGAAACGCGAAATATTAATTAAATAAATAATCAGTGACAAACAAATAAAGCCTATGGCACACAACTGCAGCGCTGTGTCGCTGATAAAACAAAAGCACAATTACGTTACTCTTATGTTTGATTAAGAAAGGGAGAGCTCTGGTTGAAGTGGAGCGAGAAGCACGTATTTTATTTTATTGTCTGGCACACCGCCATATTTAATGCTATTGAAGAATACTGCGAGTTGCAACCACACTAGGCACTCGATTCTGTAAAGAATTTATATTTATAAAAGTAAGTAGGATTATGAACTGTACGCTTATTCATTGAATATATCTGATTTAACTAACTGTGTAACTTTTTTATGTTTAGTAGACAATCACCTCTGTACGACGTATTGGCATGGCTGGCAATTTATTGTAATATTGAGATTTAGATTATGAGTCCGCACCTACCGCAGCAGTCTTTGGAAACGATTTATTACGAAGTCCGATTATTCAGTTTTATTTCACGGTCAACTACGAGTAACATTGATTTTACGAAAAAGGCCATTGTCAACCGTCTGATACCGAATAATTAAACGTCCACGTTCCAGATAAGCAAATACAATTGCAATCACAATCACCATCATACAGATAGAATAATCAATATTTAAAATAACAATATATTTTTTATTAATTTATTTATTTTATTTATTTTATAGTCGGCATTGTGCCTTTTGTACTAAATTGGGATGCAATTTCTGTGTTTCATCGTCAAAAAGAAGGTCCAAGGGATACAGTAAACCTGAAATGAAACATCGGAATCTAAAACTGGACTCGAGGGGAGATTCAAATCATAGAAACTTAGAGTGTCAGTCCGTTTGTTCTTAAGTCGGCATTGTGAGTTTTGTATTAAATTCGGATGCAATTTCTATGCTTCATCGTCAATAAGAAGGTCCAAGGTATACAGTAAACCTGAAGTGAAGCATCGGAATCTAAAAGTGGACTCATAGGAGAGGTTCAATCATAAATAGTGAGAGTATCACTTCTCTTGTACTTAAGTCAGCATTGTGCCTTTTGTATTAAATTCGGATGCAATTTCTGTGCTTCATCGTCAATAAGAAGGTCCGAGGTATACAGTACACCTGAAGTGAAGCATCGGAACCTAAAACTGGATTCACAGGAGAGGTTCAAATCATAGAAAGTTAGAGTGTCAGTAATCTTGTACTGAAGTCGGTATTCTGCCTTTTGTATTAAATTCGGATGCAATTTCTGTGCTTCATCGTCAAAAAGAAGGTCCAAGGTATACAGTAAACCTGAAGTGAAGCATCGGGAATCTAAAACTGGACTCACAGGAGAGGTTCAAATCATAGAAAGTTAGAGTGTCAGTCCTCTAGTACATAATTCGGCATTGTGAATTTTGTATGAAATTCGAATGCAATATCTGTGTTTCATCGATAGTAAGTAGGTCCACGGGATACAGTAAACCTGAAGTGAAGCATCGGAATCTAAAACTGGACTCAAAGGAGAGGTTCAAATCATAGAATGTTTGATTGTCAGTCCTCTTGTACTTATGTCGGCATTGTGCCTTTTGTATAAAATTCGGATGCAATTTCTGTGTTTCATCGTCAATAAGAAAGGCCAAGGTATACAGTAAACATGAAGTGAAGCATCGGAATCTAATACTGGACTCACAGGAGAGGTTCAAATCATAGAATGTTAGAGTGTCTTTTCTCTTGTACTTAAGTCGGCATTGTGCCATTTGTATTAAATCCAGATGGATTTTCAGTGCTTCATCGTCAATAAGAAGGTCCAAGGGAATCAGTAAACCTGAAGTGAAGCATCGGAATCTAAAACTGGACCCACAGGAGAGGTTCAAATCATAGACAGTTAGTGTGTGAGGAATCTTGTAATAAAGACGGCATTGTGCCTTTTGTATTAAATTTGGATGGAATTTCTGTGCTTCATCGGCAATAAGAAGGTCCAAGGTATACAGTAAACCTGAAGTGAAGCATCGGAATGTAAAACTGGACTCACTGGAGAGGTTCAAATCATAGAATCTTAGAGTGTCAGTCCTCATGTTCTTAAGTCGGCATTGTGCCTTTTGTATTAAATTCGGATGCAATTTCTGATTTTCATCGTCAATAAGAAGGTCCAAGGTATACAGTACACCTGAAGTGAAGCATCCGAATCCAATACTGGACTCACAGAAGAGGTTCAAATCATAGAAAGTTAGAGTGTCAGTTCTCTTGTACTAAAGTCGGCATTGTGTTTTTTGTATTAAGTTAATATGCAATTTCTGTGTTTCATCGTCAATAAGAAGACCCAAGGTATACAGAGAACCTGAAGTGAATCATCGGAATCTAAAACTGGACTCACAGGAGAGGTTCAAATCACAGAAAGTTAGAGTACAGTCCTCTTGTACTTAAGTCGATATTGTGTATTTTGTATTTAATTCGGATGCAATTTCTGTGCTTCATCGTCAATACGAAGGTCCAAGGTATACAGTAAACTTGAAGTGAAGCATTGGAATCTAAAACTGGACTCACAGGAGAGGTTCAAATCATAGAAAGTTGGAGTGTCAGTCCTCTTGTACTTAAGTCGGCATTGTGCCTCTTGTATTAAATTCGGATGCAATATCTGTGTTTCATCGTCTATAAGAAGGTCCAAGGGATACAGTAAACCTAAAGTGAAGCATCGGAATCTAAAACAGGACTCACAGGAGGTGTTCAAATCATAGAAAGTTAGAGTGTCAGTCCTCTTGCACTTAAGTCGGCTTTGTGCCTTTTGTATTAATTTCGGATGCAAAATCTGTGCTTCTTCGTCAATAAGAAGGTCCAAGGTATACAGTAATCCTGAAGTGAAGCATCGGAATCTAAAACTGGACTCACATGAGAGGTTCAAATCATAGAAAGTTAGAGTGTCAATCCTCTTGTACTTAAGTCGTTATTGTGCCTTTTGTATTAAATCCGGATGCAATTTCTGTGCTTCATCGTCAATAAGAAGGTCCAAGCGAATCAGTAAACCTGAAGTGAAGCATCGGAGTCTGAAACTGGACCCACAGGAGAGGTTCAAACCATAGAAAGTTAGAGTGTCAGTCCTCTTGTACTTAAGTCGTATAAAGGCACATTTGCATGCCGAGCGTGAGTTTCCTCGGAAACCTGAAATATTAATTAAATAAGTAATCAGTGACAAATAAATAAAGCCTATGGCACACAACTGCAGCGCTGCGTCGCTGATAAAACAAAAGCACAATTACGTTACTCTTATGTTTGATTAAGAAAGGGAGAGCTCTGGTTGAAGTGGTGCGAGAAGCACGTATTTTATTTTATTGTCTGGCACAACGCCATATTTCATGTTATTGAAGAATACTGCGAGTTGCAACCACACTAGGCACTCTATTCTGTAAAGAATTTATATTTATAAAAGTAAGTAGGATTATGAACTGTACGCTTATTCATTGAATATATCTGATTTAACTAACTGTGTAACTTTTTTATGTTTAGTAGACAATCACCTCTGTACGACGTATTGGCATGGCTGGCAATTTATTGTAATATTGAGATTTAGATTATGAGTCTGCACCTACCGCAGCAGTCTTTGGAAACGATTTATTACGAAGTCCGATTGTTCAGTTTTATTTCACGGTCAACTACGAGTAACATTGCCTTTACGAAAAAGCCATTGTCAAGCGTCAGATACCGAATAATTAAACGTCCACGTTCCAGATAAGCAAATACAATTGCAATCACAATCACCATCATACAGATAGAATAATCAATATTTAAAATAACAATATATTTTTTATTAATTTATTTATTTTATATTGGCGACTGCGTGTCGGACTTGTTATTTTGTCATTTGTTACATTGTTCTCTTTGTTTCATGTATAAAATCAACTGACTGGACCTGGACGTCAATGTATGAGAGATAACAAAATCTGAAGATATTTTCCAATTCTGAAATTTTGCGGGAAGACGCAATGAAACTTCCAACAAAATAAGGTAAGACGCAGCATCTTTGCATTGGTAGGCTTGACCAGACGTATAATTCAGTGTATTAGCTTTTCAGTAAATTCTGTAGTGTTTCTTTTCTGCATAACAGTTTCAGTGATAAATTTCATTCTCAGTACTTTTCCCTAAACAATAACGTATGCAACAATACCAATACACGAGTGTACAATATGGCCGACTTCTGTACGACATCATGTAACATGGCCAGCAGCCATTACCAATAATCTCAAATTCAGTTTATATTTTTAAATTAACAGACAGCCATTGTTGCTACGAGCGATTCATGCTCAACTACATTTTATTTTAACATCAGTGTCAAAAATTTTCTTGAAACATATATCACGTGTGGCATGGTAATAACTAGAAAACAATACGCAAAAATGGAACAGCAAGGACGTACTATTCAGACGCAATCCGACTCGGACGTGAGACAAGTGTTAGAAAATGACTTTACGACAGCAACCGGTAGTGACGATTCATCAAACATTGACGCAAGTGTTGACGAAAATTTTGACGATAGGCCGTCCACTACAAAAATTTCAAAATCTCAATCAGAGCCCATGTTAATGCATGACGTCACGTCTAATGACGCGGCGGGGGCAGAGACCTTGCAAACGGTAAACATTGCCGACATGTTACAAATGCTAATGAAACAAAACGCCGAAAACATGGCAACCTTAAAGGCACAATTAGAGACACAAAATGAACAGTTAAAAACACAAAATGACGAAATCAAATCTGATCTCATAGCAATCAAGATAGTTAATGGCACTTTATGTAAGCGTGTGGAACTTATAGACGCCACACTGACCAAACAGATGACCGAACTCAGTACTAAATTTTCCCAGCTCAATACGAGCCAAGAAAAGACTACAACTGACGTAGCACTTTTACAGACACAAGCAAAAAACCTTAATGTCACGTGTGAAGTTCTTACTGAACAAATTCAAACATATCCTTCAGTACATGACAATCTTGAAAAACGAATTACTGACGTACAGAATAAATTTGACAATGTTGAACAACACCTGACTGACATCTTACAATCAGATGCCACAGCTCATTTTCAAAATATTAATAAAGAATTTCATGATTGGGTTGAGAACAAAGACAAACATTTTGATAGATGCTTACGTGAAAATTTACCAACAATTGTGCACGACTCCGTAGCGCAATACATTACTAATAACAAACAGCTGATCAGTGACGCAGTACAATCCGTCACTGCACCCATGAGACAATTCACCGATCAACTACAGTCTGAATGTAACGAAAATATCAGTCAAAATGTACAGTTCAGAAACCAATATACATTCGAGTATGATACACACATTCCGCACACGACAAATACAGAAGAACAAAACACACCACGACTACAACACATACCACGATGTGGAAACACAAACACAAGCTATTATCATGGTAAACCACAGCAATATTATCGTAATTACTCGACAGCTGAACATACCAGTAATTACAGTGGAATAAATCCATATCACAATGCGAAGGAAGATGAAAGCTTAATGAAACACAGGCAATTTCAGATTTTTATCCCAGAAAAACGAACCATTCATCCGGTGATTTTTCTTAAATCTTTTAGTAACGCATTTCCACGCACTTGGAGTGACCGGAAAAAGATTTCATATATTGTCGGTTACATCCAAGGCGATGCAGCTGTCTGGGCATACAGTCAAGCTGACGTATGTACCACGTACAGTGAGTTTGAGCGTGCTTTTCTGAACAAATTCTGGTCGCAATCCGTCCAGGAGCGACTCAGAAGACAAATTTTAGAACCTGAAACTTTTAACAGTAAAAATGGTAACTTACGCAGATATTTTGAAAAATACTTGAACATGGGACACTTTTTAGACGAACCAGTCGCAACGCGTGATATACTCCGTGCGTTGAAGGCCAGATTGCCTTTCAACATTAAAGAAAAACTCCTACATATCCCGGATGACGATTCAGATTATTTTTTAACAGCTTTAGATTCGGTTGACATGTTACTTGAAGATCAGCGCTTCGCGCGGCAAAACAGCAGCCACAATGTTTACACTAGTGGTATGCAAAACATGCAGGCTTGCCTACTCAATTCTGGCGCGCCCACAGTTGGATACGCGGTACAACAAAAACAGCAAACTCACATACCGTCTCAGTACGGAAATCAAAATCAACACTCGTATTCCAATACAAACAATAGTTACAACAGTAATAACATTTCATGCGGCAATCCATACAAAAGGCACCGCGGTAGTAACTACAACGGTAACAACGGATACAAAGGTAATAACAAAAACACAAACGGAAATAGAAATAATAATAACTACGAGCCAAGACAGCATCAAGGTTGGACTCGTAACGATCAGAACTTTCATTCAAACTCTGCTTTACCACAGCAGCCACCAGGTCAAAATTGGAGCATACCTTACGACCGACAGGTAAGTTATAATGCGCAACAGCAACAACAACCGCAAAAGTTTGGAGATCATAATAGGCAATATCCGAATGTGAATATAATAGAAATGACACCTGATGCACAACCTCAATCTGAGTCAGTACCTAGTACAAATGATAATCCAACAAACTAGAAACAGTCACTACTTTACCCCAGGTCGTGGCTGAAGAACTCTTGGGGGGCGACTTCAATGTTAATCAGTTATTTGACACCACACTTGAACAACAGAATAATGATATGCCGAGTAATTCTAAACAAAAACTACCTGTTTTATTTATAAGATACAACCACAATAACAATATATCAGATGAACTTTTACAAGACAGTACACAATGTCGTTTAAACACAAATGAAATTGTTTTAGCATCTACTACTGGTGTAGTAGGTGGGATTCCAACTACTATTATCCTAGATACAGGTGCAGCTGTGAGCGTTTTGTCTTTTAATTTCTATAAAAAGATGTGTGAATTGGAACCTGTGCCTTAGTTTCCTGCCCAAAACTGTAAAATAACTACTGCACTAGGTAATAAGTCATGTAGGGTTACGAAGCAAGTTTTTGTAAACGTTAAAATAGGTAATGGAACCGTACAATGGCCATTCCTGGTTGTACAAAACCTTGTGACAAATTGCATATTAGGAATAGATATTATGAGCGAGAAGGACTGCATTATAGACTTCTCCAAAGGTAAATGTATTTAAAATGATAAAGGCAGTGTAATTATTATTGATTTGGACAGGAGAACTGTAAAGCATGACAAACACTGTACAGGGTACAAGGTTCAGTTAGTACTTGACAATGACATTCAAGACATGCAAACACACTCATCTGACACAGAGCTAATGGACTTGAAAACATTGCTTGATCATAAGATAAGTGAAGCTACAGCTCTCAGTGTACATGAACGTATAAAACTACAGGAAGTGTTATCCAAATATTTACAAGTTTTTACCAAACGATTAGGTGTTATCAACACGTATGTGTACAAGATTGAAGTTAAGCCTCACAAGATCTTCTACCATAAGACATATAACGTACCGTTATCTCAACGACCTGCTGTGTGGCAAGAATTAAAACAAATGTTACACTGGAAGGTCATTGAACCATCCACCTCACCTTATTGTAGTCCTCTACTTGTTGTCAAAAAATCAAATGGAAGCGTTAGGTTACTGTTAGACGCACGAGCTATTAATGAAATAATTTTACCGGTTCACACAAAACCTGAAAATTTAGAAGAGCAATTACAGAAATTTCTAGATGCAAAATATTTTTCCACAATAGATCTCGCTAATTCGTTTTGGCAGGTGGGTATCACTCCTGATTCTCGGAAATATACTGCATTTATGTTCGGGGGGCGAACCTATCAGTTTTGTGTTCTACCCTTCGGACTGAATGTCAGCTCTGGGGTATTCATTACAGCCCTGGATACTGTGCTTGGCGACGATTTAGTTGAGACAGTCACACACTATGTAGATGATATACTGATAGCTACACGATCTTGGAATGAACACGCTGACACTCTTCAAAGAATTTTAGAAAAATTTGCACAAGCTGGAGTCACAGCCAACCTAAGAAAATCAAAATTTGGTTGCAGTGAGATAAAATATTTAGGACATATCATTAATTCACAGGGCATACGTCCGGATCCCAGTAAATTAGATGCTATCAGAAACTTTCCTATCCCTCGAACTAAAAAGCTGTTAAAATCATTCCTTGGGCTATGTTCATTTTTCAGACGTTTTTTGCCACAACCACTTTTGAACAGTAAACATCTGCTAAATCTACTCAGAAAGAATCAAGTTTGGATCTGGTCGGAACAGTGCCAGAATGACTTTAATACAATTAAACATGCTTTAGTGAATGCTAACAAATTGAGCCATCCAGATTTCAATTTAGATTTTTGTATGACTTGTGACGCTTCACGTACTGGATTGGGCTGTTGCTTATTTCAAGCTGTAAAGAATAAAGAGGAGGAACAGATAAGAATTATTGGGTTTGCGAGTCGCACTCTAACTGAATGTGAGCGTACGTACTCCACTACTGAGTTAGAAACACTTTCCATAGTATGGGCATTCAAGAAATTCAATTATTATTTATTTGGAAAACATACGGTAATTTACACCGATCACCAGGCCCTGACATTTTTGTTAACTTGTAAACTTGTACATCCTAGACTATCACATTGGGCAGTTACACTTCAGAACTACTCTTTTGAAATTAAGTACATAAGAGGTAAGGACAACACCATTGCAGACACTTTGTCTAGACTTCCACAAGGTATGAATGATACCAACAGTGACTTAGAAAATGTAAATGACTACAGGATTCTCTTAATGCAAGACAAGCAGTATCACCAATATTATATTGATATTTGCAGAAACATGGCTGAATTACAAAAATCTGATCCTCACTGGTATAAGATAATAACATTACTGGTAGAAAAACACAATCATCCTTTGACTAAGTATTACAAGTTACACAATGATGTGCTATTTTATCGACGACATCCAAATGCTACTAACTGGTGTGTATGCATTCCCAAAGAGTCTGAACGTTATTTAATTGGGCACACACACTTAGTTTGGGGTCATTATGGGACAAAAAAGTGTTTAGCGAAGCTCAGCACATACTGTTATTTTAGCAATATGAGAAGAAAAATTTACAGGGAACTAAAAACATGTGTCATATGTCAAAAATCAAAACCTCAGAATTTATCCACAAAAACAGATTTACATTCTATTTTACCCAGTAAACCCCTGGAAATTCTGTGTACTGACATCAGTGGACCGCATCCAGCAAGCTCTGGAGGCGTCAAATATATCTTAGCTTTTTACGATATATTTTCTAAACATGTAAAACTTTATGCTTTAAAATCCGCCACTGCAAATGCTATAATACGAAGATTCTCAAGTGATTACCTGACGCACGTGGGAAAACCTAAAGCAATTCTATCAGATAATGCAGCATACTACTCTGGGTACAAATGGAGAAATTTCTTGAAGGACAATAACATTAAAAGTATATTTGTTTCGAGGTTTAGTCCACAATGTAACGCGACTGAGAGACTTTTCCGAGAATTAAACCGTTTCATGAGGACCTATATTTCATCAAAACATACTAATTGGGTGTCCTACCTAAGTCTTTTCGAAGACGTACACAATAACTTAAATATTTACGATACAAATTACACACCTAACGAGATCATGTTCAATTGCAAACAGAACGATCAGTGGATAGAACCATTACCTAAGTTGTCAGACAAGGAAATCACACCTGAACAGAAAATAAAAGAAGTATTGACTACATTGACACATCACGCACAAGTACGAAACAAGCATCACAGAAACGTAATAAAAAGAAAACAAAAATTCGAGGTAGGAATGCTTGTACTACTTCGTACTCATCATAAATCTGTAGCACTCAAACGACGCAACGCTAAGTGGCGTCTGCTATATGAAGGACCGTATATAATTGTTAACATACCCCATCCTGGTGCGTATCTGTTACAACATCCTAGAACTAACAAAATTATTGGGTTATACGCACAACGAGATCTTAGAGCATTTCATGCTGAATAATGTCAAAGTCATTCCCATCAAAATATTGCTAAGCAACTCGAAAAACTCTGTTGTTACAAGACAGATAATAAGTAGTATAGAAATTTTCATTTCAGCGGTTCCAGTGACGCAGTTGAAGACAGAAGAACTCTTCTTTCAGCGCGCGCCTCCACCTGAAAGACGGAATATTAAAGTAAAATTTATGATTACGTAGCAGTGGATGACATATTAATTTTTCACGGAACATTTGTTACTGAAGGTACCACTGACTTGGTGTGACACCTGACGAACTGACAGACGTCATCTGTGAAGCGATCTTTTACTTTGAGAAATAGATTAGACGCACATTTCTCAACACGAAAAGCATCTATCAGTAGTCAAGGCCACACAGACACTCTACACACACGCACAAAACGCGAGGAATCGAACATTTTCTCTCTCTTACTATTTTGAATATTTATTGAGTAGTGAAAACGCCTGGTCTTGCCTACTGATGTAATGAATGTTGTGTCTAACCTATCTTAATTTCAGATGACATCACAAAAAACATCGATAATATCCCAGCAAAACCGCTAAAGAGGATGTAAATATCTGCAATTCACTACGGTATGTTGATGATTTTCACTTATGGACCGTCTGACAGCAACTGAATGAAACACAATGTTAGTGCCATACGCGTTTCGCCTTTATTTTCTGCAAGGCATCATCAGTGGCAGGTTGCGTAGACAGTTTCTTACATATTACGCTCCTGTTGCATTTTTGGTCTTGTTCTTCTTCCTATGAGCGCCAATTTGCTGTTTTTTCTGCATTCCACAGCACTATGCACTGAACGCTTTTTTTAATCTGCAATTCATGTAATCAAATGTGACACAATGTAATAACCTATAGCGATGTAATGATGATGTAAACATGTTTATGTGCAACTATATTATGTTTATGCTAAGAAAATATGTGACGTGTGTATGTATAATTACTTATTTTTTTTAACTGATGCATAGTGTAACTGTTACTATGTAAAAATTTGAACAAAACGAGTGCCAAAAAGACATTGCATAGTGAACCACTGTTCACGGACATTAACGAACATTACTAACTCTGCAACTACGCGGAAACCTATGTGAAAGAAACTGTTAATGCCATTCATTATGCAGCGTATGTATGTGAACGCCATGAACGATTTCCTTGATTAATAACTATGAACATTTAGGTGAGCTATATTCAGCAAAAAACTGAAAATGTGAAGTGCATAATTCGTGCATCGTCTAGTGATATTACTACAGTACCCAACTGCAAGATGTTAACTGGATTAAATGGACACAAAGTGCCTGTCCAGAAAACAACACGACGGGTGGAAGAATTTTGGTTGGAACTTCAGGGAATGAAATGTTCTCGAAATGTGACGGACACTCTTACCTGGATTGTCCAAGGATCGACGCCAGCTATGTGCCGTCCGAGGTTCTGCAACCAAGCTTCCACGGAATGTAAAAAACGAACTGCACGTGGACCAATTACTCGACGGGTCACGTCTGATCTGTAATAAGCAATGTTTTTAGTCACAACGAACTGCATCATTACGACTATAATGGAAATGAGAAATGGACACGCTTATGGATTAATCACGTTGTTATACAACGATGTTACTGTGATCAAAAAAACTTTACCACGACGATACTAACCTGTAAAAAATTATTGTGCAGCGGATGAATATGAACTGTAATAACGACACGATGTGTATAGGTCAACGCACCTGAAAAATACGGACATTTTTCTTTGAAGTATTTCAAAACAATACTATGTAACTAAGAACATTCAACAATCTAAGTTGTATTGTGTTATAACAAATATTGTAAATTTAAAACTAAGTTACCTGTCATAGAATGTAGTCTTCATATGTAATCTTGGTTGAATATTTTTTTTGTCCAACGACTGAGAAACGCGCGCACACGAACAATATGATCTACAATACTGTGCCGTGTGAACTAACTGTACGATATAACGGCAGTGCCACAGTTACACAGACGCTTCTGCGCATGCGCGCACTCTATCTGCCAACATTAGAACTTTTACGGCGCACCCGCGTCATTCAAATTTTGTATATAATGTGTATAATGTGTAATGTAAGACATGTAAATAGTTGTAGATAACTTAGATTTTTTGTGCCTTTAGGTGAATTGCTCGCCTGCAGGTGTGTCCTTTCGCCTCGCAATTCAGGGGGCAATATAAAGGCACATTTGCATGCCGAGCGTGAGTTTCCTCGGAAACGCGAAATATTAATTAAATAAATAATCAGTGACAAACAAATAAAGCCTATGGCACACAACTGCAGCGCTGTGTCGCTGATAAAACAAAAGCACAATTACGTTACTCTTATGTTTGATTAAGAAAGGGAGAGCTCTGGTTGAAGGGGTGCGAGAAGCACTTATTTTATTTTATTGTCTGGCACACCGCCATATTTCATGTTATTGAAGAATACTGCGAGTTGCAACCACACTAGGCATCGATTCTGTAAAGAATTTATATTTATAATAGTAAGTAGGATTATGAACTGTACGCTTATTCATTGAATATATCTGATTTAACTAACTGTGTAACTTTTTTATGTTTAGTAGACAATCACCTCTGTACGACGTATTGGCATGGCTGGCAATTTATTGTAGTATTGAGATATAGATTATGAGTCCGCACCTACTGCAGCAGTCTTTGGAAAGGATTTATTACGAAGTCCGATTATTCAGTTTTATTTCACGGTCAACTACGAGTAACATTGCCTTTACGAAAAAGCCATTCTCAAGCGTCTGATACTGAATAATTAAACGTCCACGTTCCAGATAAGCAAATACAATTGCAATCACAATCACCATCATACAGATAGAATAATCAATATTTAAAATAACAATATATTTTAATTAATTTATTTATTTTATTTATTTTATAGTCGGCATTGTGCCTTTTGTATTAAATTCGGATGCAATTTCTGTGTTTCATCGTCAAAAAGAAGGTCCAAGGGATACAGTAAACCTGAAATGAAGCATCGGAATCTAAAACTGGACTCACAGGAGAGATTCAAATCTTAGAAACTTAGAGTGTCAGTCCGCTTGTTCTTAAGTCGGCATTGTGCCTTTTGTATTAAATTCGGATGCAATTTCTATGCTTCATCGTCAATAATAAGGTCCAAGGTATACAGTAAACCTGAAGTGAAGCATCGGAATCTAAAAGTGGACTCACAGGAGAGGTTCAAATCATAAATAGTGAGAGTGTCAGTTCTCTTGTACTTAAGTCGGCATTGTGCCTTTCGTATTAAATTCGGATGCAATTTCTGTGCTTCATCGTCAATAAGAAGGTCCAAGGTATACAGAAAACCTGAAGTGAAGCATCGGAATCTAAAACTGGACTCACAGGAGAGGTTCAAATCATAGGAAGTTAGAGTGTCAGTTCTCTTGTACTTAAGTCGGCATTGTGCTTTTTGTATGAAATTCGAATGCAATTTCTGTGTTTCATCGTCAATAAGAAGCTCCAAGGTATACAGAAAACCTGAAGTGAAGCATCGGAATCTAAAACTGGACTCACAGGAGAGGTTCAAATCATAGAAAGTTAGAGTGTCAGTAATCTTGTACTTAAGTCGGTATTCTGCCTTTTGTATTAAATTCGGATCCAATTTCTGTGCTTCATCGTCAATAAGAAGGTCCAAGGTATACAGTAAACCTGAAGTGAAGCATCAGAATCTAAAACTGGACTCACAGGAGAGGTTCAAATCATAGAAAGTTAGAGTGTCAGTCCTCTTGTACATAATTCGGCATTGTGAATTTTGTATTAAATTCGGATGCAATATCTGTGTTTCATCGTCAATAAGTAGGTCCACGGGATACAGTAAACCTGAAGTGAAGCATTGGAATCTAAAACTGGACTCACAGGAGAGGTTCAAATCATAGAATGTTTGATTGTCAGTCCTCTTGTACTTAAGTCGGCATTGTGCCTTTTGTATAAAATTCGGATGCAATTTCTGTGTTTCATCGTCAATAAGAAGGTCCAAGGTATACAGTAAACCTGAAGTGAAGCATCGGAATCTAAGACTGGATCACAGGAGTGGTTCAAATCATAGAATGTTAGAGTGTCTATCCTCTTGTACTTAAGTTGGCATTGTGCCATTTGTATTAAATCCGGATGGAATTTCAGTGCTTCATCGTCAATAAGAAGGTCCAAGGGAATCACTAAACCTGAAGTGAAGCATCGGAATCTAAAACTGGACCCACAGGAGAGGTTCAAATCATAGAAAGTTAGAGTGTCAGGCCTCTTGTACTTAAGTCGGCATTGTGCCTTTTGTATTAAATTCGGATGGAATTTCTGTGCTTCATCGGCAATAAGAAGGTCCAAGGTATACAATAAGCCTGAAGTGAAGCATTGGAATCTAAAACTGGACTCACTGGAGAGGTTCAAATCATAGAATCTTAGAGTGTCAGTCCTCATGTTGTTAAGTCGGCATTGTGCCTTTTGTATTAAATTCGGATGCAATTTCTGATTTTCATCGTCAATAAGAAGGTCCAAGGTATACAGTACACCTGAAGTGAAGCATCAGAATCTAAAACTGGACTCACAGAAGAAGTTCAAATCATAGAAAGTTAGAGTGTCAGTTCTCTTGTACTTAAGTCGGCATTGTGCTTTTTGTATTAAATTAATATGCAATTTCTGTGTTTCATCGTCAATAAGAAGGCCCAAGGTATACAGAAAACCTGAAGTGAAGCATCGGAATCTAAAACTGGACTCACAGGAGAGGTTCAATTCACAGAAAGTTAGAGTAGAGTCCTCTTGTACTTAAGTCGATATTGTGCATTTTGTATTTAATTCGGATGCAATTTCTGAGCTTCATCGTCAATAAGAAGGTCCAAGGTATATAGTAGACCTGAAGTGAAGCATCGGAATCTAAAACTAGACTCACAGGAGAGGTTCAAATCACACAAAGTTAGAGTGTCAATCCTCTTGAACATAAGTCGGCATTGAGAATTTAGTATTAAATTCGGATGCAATTTCTGTGTTTCATCGTCAATAAGAAGGTCCAAGGTATACAGTAACCCTGAAGTGGAGCATCGGAATCTAAGACTGGATCACAGGAGTGGTTCAAATCATAGAATGTTAGAGTGTCTATCCTCTTGTACTTAAGTTGGCATTGTGCCATTTGTATTAAATCCGGATGGAATTTCAGTGCTTCATCGTCAATAAGAAGGTCCAAGGGAATCACTAAACCTGAAGTGAAGCATCGGAATCTAAAACTGGACCCACAGCAGAGGTTCAAATCATAGAAAGTTAGAGTGTCAGGCCTCTTGTACTTAAGTCGGCATTGTGCCTTTTGTATTAAATTCGGATGGAATTTCTGTGCTTCATCGGCAATAAGAAGGTCCAAGGTATACAGTAAGCCTGAAGTGAAGCATTGGAATCTAAAACTGGACTCACTGGAGAGGTTCAAATCATAGAATCTTAGAGTGTCAGTCCTCATGTTGTTAAGTCGGCATTGTGCCATTTGTATTAAATTCGGATGCAATTTCTGATTTTCATCGTCAATAAGAAGGTCCAAGGTATACAGTACACCTGAAGTGAAGCATCAGAATCTAAAACTGGACTCACAGAAGAGGTTCAAATCATAGAAAGTTAGAGTGTCAGTTCTCTTGTACTTAAGTCGGCATTGTGCTTTTTGTATTAAATTAATATGCAATTTCTGTGTTTCATCGTCAATAAGAAGGCCCAAGGTATACAGAAAACCTGAAGTGAAGCATCGGAATCTAAAACTGGACTCACAGGAGAGGTTCAATTCACAGAAAGTTAGAGTAGAGTCCTCTTGTACTTAAGTCGATATTGTGCATTTTGTATTTAATTCGGATGCAATTTCTGAGCTTCATCGTCAATAAGAAGGTCCAAGGTATATAGTAGACCTGAAGTGAAGCATCGGAATCTAAAACTAGACTCACAGGAGAGGTTCAAATCACACAAAGTTAGAGTGTCAATCCTCTTGAACATAAGTCGGCATTGAGAATTTAGTATTAAATTCGGATGCAATTTCTGTGTTCCATCGTCAATAGGAAGGTCCAAGGGATACAGTAAACCTGAAGTGAAGCATCGGAATCTAAATTTGGACTCACAGGAGAGGTTCAAATCATAGACAGTTTGATTGTCAGTCCTCTTTTACTTAAGTCGGCAATGTGCCTTTTGTATTAAATTCGGATGCAATTTCTGTGTTTCATCGTCAATAAGAAGGTCCAAGGTATACAGTAAACCTGAAGTGAAGCATCGGAATCTAAAACTGGACTCACATGAGAGGTTCAAATCATAGAAAGTTAAAGTGACAATCCTCTTGTACTTAAGTCGTTATTGTGCCTTTTGTATTATATCCGGATGCAATTTCTCTGCTTCATCGTCAATAAGAAGGTCCAAGGGAATCAGTAAACCTGAAGCGAAGCATCGTAGTCTAAAACTGGACCCACAGGAGAGGTTCAAACATAGAAAGTTAGAGTGTTAGTCCTCTTGTAGTTAAGTCGGCATTGTGCCTTATGTATTAAATTCGGATGCAATTTCTGTGTTTCATCGTCAAGAAGAAGGTCCAAGAGATACAGTAAAAAAGAAATGAAGCATTGGAATCTAAAACTGGACTCACAGGAGAGAATCAAATCATAGAAACTTAGAGAGTCAGTCCGCTTGTTCTTAAGCCATCATTGTGCCTTTTGTATTAAATTCGGATGCAATTTCTATGCTTCATCGTCAATAAGAAGGTCCAAGGTATACAGTAATCCTGAAATGAAGCATCGTAATCTAAAAGTGGACTCACAGGAGAGGTTCAAATCATAGATAGTGAGAGTGTCAGTCCTCTTGTACTTAAGTCGGCATTGTGCCTTTTGTATTAAATTCGGATGCAATTTCTGTGCTTCATCGTCAATAAGAAGGTCCGAGGTGTACAGTATACCTGAAGTGAAGCATCGGAACCTAAAACTGGACTCACAGGAGTGGTTCAAATCATAGAAAGTTACAGTGTCAGTTCTCTTGTACTTAAGTCGGCATTGTGCTTTTTGTATTAAATTCGGATGCAATATCTCTGTTTCATCGTCAATAAGAAGGTCCAAGGCATACAGAAAACCTGAAGTGAAGCATCGGATTCTAAAACTGGACTCACAGGAGTGGTTCAAATCATAGAAAGTTAGAGTGTCAGTAATCTTGTACTTAAGTCGGAATTCTGCCTTTTGTATTAAATTCGGATGCAATTTCTGTGCTTCATCGTCAATAAGATGGTCCAAGGTATACAGTAAACCTGAAGTGCAGCATCGGAATCTAAAACTGGACTCACAGGAGAGGTTCAAATCATAGAAAGTTAGAGTGTCAGTCCTCTTGTACGTAATTCGGCATTGTGAATTTTGTATTAAATTCGGATGCAATATCTGTGTTTCATCGTCAATAAGTTGGTCCACGGGATACAGTAAACCTGAAGTGAAGCATCGGAATCTAAAACTGGACTCACAGGAGAGGTTCAAATCATAGAAAGTTTGATTGTCAGTCCTCTAGTACTTAAGTCGGCATTGTGCCTTTTGTATCAAATTCGGATGCAATTTCTGTGTTTCATCGTCAATAAGAAGGTCCAAGGTATACAGTAAACCTGAAGTGAAGCATCGGAATCTAATACTGGACTCACAGGAGAGGTTCAAATCATAGAACGTTAGGGTGTCAATCCTCTTGTACTTAAGTCGGCATTGTGCCATTTGTATTAAATCCGGATGCAATGTCTGTGCTTCATCGCCAATAAGAAGGTCCAAGGGAATCTGTAAACCTGAAGTGAAGCATCGGAATCTAAAACTGGACCCACAGAGAGGTTCAAATCATAGAAAGTTGGAGTGTCGGTCCTCTTGTACTTCAGTCATCATTGTGCCTTTTGTATTAATTTCGGAGGCAAAATCTGTGCTTCATCGTCAATAAGAAGGTCCAAGGGATACGGTAAAACTTAAGTGAAGCATCGGAATCTAAAACTGGACTCACAGGAGAGGTTCAAATCATAGAAAGTTAGGGTGTCAGTGCTCTTGTTCTTAAGTTGGCATTGTCCCTTTTGTATTAAATTCGGATGCTGTTTCTGTGTTTCATCGTCAATAAGAAGGTCCAAGGGATACAGTAAACCTGAGGTGAAGCATTGGAATCTAAAACTGGACTCACAGGAGAGGTTCATATCATAGAAAGTAGGAGTGTCAGTCCGCTTGTACTTAAGTCGGCATTGTGCCTTTTGTATTAAATTCGGATGCAATTTCTGTGTTTCATCGTCAATAAGAAGGTCCAAGGGATACAGTAAGCCTGAAGTGAAGCATCGGAATCTAAATCTGGACTCACAGGAGGGGTTCAAATCATAGAAAATTTGATTGTCAGTCCTCTTGTACTTAAGTCCGCATTGTGCCTTTTGTATTAAATTCGGATGCAATTTCTGTGTTTCATCGTCAGTAAGAAGTTCCAAAGTATACAGTAAACCTGAAGTGAAGCATCGGAATCTCAATATGGACTCACAGGAGAGGTTCAAATCATAGAAAGTTGGAGTGTCAATACTTTTGTACTTAAGTCGGTATTGTTCCCTTTGCATTAAATCCGGATGCAATTTCGGTGCTTCATCGTCAGTAAGAAGGTCCAAGGGAGTCAGTAAACCTGATGTGAAGCATCGGAATGTAAAACTTTACTCACAGGAGAAGTTCAAATCATAGAAAGTTAGAGTGTCAGTCCTCTTGTACTTAAGTCGGCATTGTGCCTTTTGTATTAAATTCGGATGCAATTTCTGTGTTTCATCGTCAAAAAGAAGGTCCAAGGGATACAGTAAACCTGAAATTATGCATCGAAATCTGAAACTGGACTCACAGGAGAGATTCAAATCATAGAAAGTTAGAGTGTCAATCCTCTTCTACTTAAGTCGGCATTGCCTCTTATGTATTAAATTCGGATGCAATTTCTGTGTTTCATCGTCGATAAGAAGGTCCAAGGGATACAGTAAATCTGAAGTTAAGCATCCGAATCTAAATCTGGACTCACAGGAGAGGTTCAAGTAATAGAAAATTAGATTGTCAGTCCTCTTTTACTTAAGTCGGCATTGTTCCTTTTGTATTAAATTCGGATGCTATTTCTGTGTTTCATCGCCAATAAGAAGGTCCAAGGTATACAGTAAACCTGAAGTGAAGCATCGCAATCTAAAACTGGACTCACAGGAGAGGTTCAAATCATACAAAGTTAGAGTGTCAATCCTCTTGTTCTTAAGTCAGTATTGTGCCTTTTGTATTAAATCCGGATGCAATTTCTGTGCTTCATCGTCAATAAGAATCTCCAAGCGGATCAGTAAACCTGAATTCAAGCATCGGAGTCTAAAACTGGACCCACAGGAAAGGTTCAAACCATAGAAAGTTAGAGTTTCAGACCTCTTGTACTTAAGTCGGCATTGTGCCTTTTGTATTAAATTCGGATGCAATTTCTGTGTTTCATCGTCAAAAAGAAGGTCCAAGGGATACAGTAAACCTGAAATGAAGCATCGGAATCTAAAACTGGACTCACAGGAGAGGTTCAAATCATAGAAACTTATACTGTCAGTCCTCTTGTTCTTAAGTCGGCATTGTGATTTTTGTATTAAATTCGGATGCAATTTCTATGCTTCATCGTCAATAAGAAGGTCCAATGTATACAGTAAACCTGAAGTGTACCATCGGTATCTAAAAGCGGACTAACAGGAGAGGTTCAAATCATAGAAAGTGAGAGGGCCAGTTCTCTTGTACTTAAGTCGGCATTGTGCCTTTTGTATTAAATTCGGATGCAATTTCTATGCTTCATCGTCAATAAGAAGGTCGAAGTTATACAGTACACCTGAAGTGAAGCATCGGAACCTTAAACTGGACTCACAGGAGATGTTCAAATCATAGAAAGTTAGAGTGTCAGTTCTCTTGTACTTAAGTCGGCATTGTGCTTTTATTATTAAATTCGAATGCAATTTCTGTGTTTCATCGTGAATAAGAAGGTGCAAGGTATACTGAAAACCTGAAGTGAAGCGTCGGAATCTCAAACTGGACTCACAGGAGAGGTTCAAATCATAGAAAATTAGAGTGTCAGTAATCTTGTACTTAAGTCGGTATTGTGCCTTTTGTATTAAATTCGGTTGCAATTTCTGTGCTTCATCGTCAATAAGAAGGTCCAAGGTATACAGTAAACCTGAAGTGAAGCATCGGAATCTAAAACTGGACTCACAGGAGAGGTTCAAATCATATAAAGTTAGAGTGTCAGTCCTTTTGTACTTAAGTCGGCATTGTGAATTTTGTATTAAATTCGGATGCAATTTCTGTGTTTCATCGTCAATAAGAAGGTCCAAGGGATACAGTAAACCTAAAGTGAAGCATCGGAATCTAAAAGTAGACTCACAGGAGACGTTCAAATCAAAGTAAGTTTGATTGTCAGTCCTCTTGTACTTAAGTCGGCATTGTGCCTTTTGTATTAAATTCGGATGCAATTTCTGTGTTTCATCGTCAATAAGAAGGTCCAAGGTATACAGTAAACCAGAAGTGAAGCATCGGAATCTGGAACCGGACTCACAGGAGAGGTTCAAATCAAAGAAAATTAGAGTGTCAATCCTCTTGTACTTAAGTCGGCATTGTGCCTTTTGTATAAAATCCGGATGCAATTTCTGTGCCTCATCGTCAATAAGAAGGTGCAAGGGATACAGTAAACCTGAAGTGAAGCATCGGAATCTAAAACTGGACTCACAGGAGAGGTTCAAATCATAGAAAGTTAGAGTGTCAGTTTTCTTGTACTTAAGTCGGCATTGTGCCTTTTGTATTCAATTCGGATGCAATTTCTGTGTTTCATCATCAAAAAGAAGGTCCAAGGGATACAGTAAACCTGAAATGAAGCATCGAATTTGAAACTGGACTCACAGGAGAGAAACAAATCATAGAAAGTTAGAGTGTCAGTCATCTTGTACTTAAGTCGGCATTGTGCCTTTTGTATTAAATTCGGTTGCAATTTCCCTGTTTCATCGTCAATAAGAATGTGCAAGGGATACAGTTAACCTGAAGTGAAGCATCGGAATCTAATACTGCACTCACAGGAGAGGTTCAAATCATAGAAAGTTAGAGTGTCAGTCCAATTGTACTTAAGTCGGCATTGTGCCTATTGTATTAAATTCCGTGCAAAATCTGTGCTTCATCGTCAATAAGAAGGTCCAAGGGATACAGTAAACTTGAAGTGAAGCATCGGAATCTAAAACTTGACTCACAGGAGAGGTTCAAGTCATAGGAAGTTAGAGTGTCAATCTTCTTCAACTTAAGTCGGCATTGTGTCTTATGTATTAAATTCGGTTGCAATTTCTGTGTCTCATCGTCAATAAGAAGGTCCAAGGGATACAGTAAACCTGAAGTGAAGCATCCGCAGTCCTCTTTTACTTAAGTCTGCATTGTTCCTTTTGTATTAAATTCGGATGCAATTTCTGTGTTCCATCGTCAACAAGAAGGTCCAAGGTATACAGTAAACGTGAAGTGAAGCATCGCAATCTAAAACTGGACTCCCAGGAGAGGTTCAAATCATAGGAAGTTAGAGTGTCAATCCTCTTGTACTTAAGTCAGTATTGTGCCTTTTGTATTAAATCCGGATGCAATTTCTGTGCTTCATCGTCAATAAGAATCTCCAAGCGAATCAGTAAACCTGAATTCAAGCATCGGAGTCTAAAACTGGACCAACAGGAAAGGTTCAAACCATAGAAAGTTAGAGTTTGAGACCTCTTGTACTTAAGTCGGCATTGTGCCTTTTGTATTATATTCGGATGCAATTTCTGTGTTTCATCGTCAAAAAGAAGGTCCAATGTAAACAGTAAACCTGAAGTGAACCATCGGAACATAAAAGCGGACTAACAGGAGAGGTTCAAATCATAGAAAGTGAGAGGGCCAGTTCTCTTGTACTTACGTCGGCATTGTGCCTTTTGTATTAAATTCGGATGCAATTTCTGTGCTTCATCGTCAATAAGAAGGTCCAAGGTATACAGTAGACCTGAAGTGAAGCATCGGAACCTAAAACTGGACTCACAGGAGAGGTTCAAATCATAGAAAGTTAGAGTGTCAGTCCTTTTGTACTTAAGTCGGCATTGTGAATTTTGTATTAAATTCGGATGCAATTTCTGTGTTTCATCGTCAATAAGAAGGTCCAAGGGATACACTAAACCTGAAGTGAAGCATCGGAATCTAAAAGTGGACTCACAGGAGAGGTTCAAATCAATGTAAATTTGATTGTCAGTCCTCTTGTACTTAAGTCGGCATTGTGCCTTTTGTATTAAATTCGGATGCAATTTCTGTGTTTCATCGTCAATAAGAAGGTCCAAGTTATACAGTAAACCAGAAGTGAAGCATCGGAATCTGAAACCGGACTCACAGGAGAGGTTCAAATCATAGAAAGTTAGAGTGTCAATCCTGTTGTACTTAAGTCGGCATTGTGCCTTTTGTATAAAATCCGGATGCAATTTCTGTGCCTCATCGTCAATAAGAAGGTCCAAGGGATACAGTAAACCTGAAGTGAAGCATAGGAATCTAAAACTGGACTCACAGGAGAGGTTCAAATCATAGAAAGTTAGAGTAACAGTCTTCTTGTACTTAAGTCAACATTATGACTTTTGTATTAAATTTGGATGCAAAATCTGTGCTTCATCGTCAATAAGAAGGTCCAAGGGATACAGTAAACCTGAAGTGAAGCATCGGAATCTAAAACTGGACTCACAGGACAGGTTCAAATCATAGAAAGTTAGAGTGTCAGTTTTCTTGTACTTAAGTCGGCATTGTGAATTTTGTATTAAATTCGGATGCAATTTCTGTGTTTCATCGTCAATAAGAAGGTCCAAGGGATACAGTAAACCTGAAGTGAAGCATCGGAATCTAAAACTGGACTCACAGGAGGAGTTCAAATCATAGAAAATTTGATTGTCAGTCCTCTTGTACTTTAGCCTGCATTGTGCCTTTTGTATTAAATTCGATTGCAATTTCTGTGTTTCATCGTCAGTAAGAAGTTCCAAGGTATACAGTAAACCTGAAGTGAAGCATCGGAATCTAAAACTGGACTCACAGGAGAGGTTCAAATCATAGAAAGTTGGAGTGTCAATACTTTTGTACTTAAGTCGGTATTGTTCCTTTTGCATTAAATCCGGATGCAATTTCGGTGCTTCATCGTCAGTAAGAAGGTCCAAGGGAATCAGTAAACCTGATGTGAAGCATCGGAATGTAAAACTGGACTCACAAGAGAAGTTCAAATCATAGTAAGTTAGAGTGTCAGTCCTCTTGTACTTAAGTCGGCATTGTGCCTTTTGTATTAAATTCGGATGCAATTTCTGTGTTTCATCGTCAAAAAGAAGGTCCAAGGGATACAGTAAACCTGAAATGAAGCATCGAATTTGAAACTGGACTCACTGGAGAGATTCAAATCATAGAAAGTTAGAGTGTCAGTCATCTTGTACTTAAGTCGGCATTGTGCCTTTTGTATTAAATTCGGCTGCAATATCCCTGTTTCATCGTCAATAAGAATGTGCAAGGGATACAGTTAACCTGAAGTGAAGCATCGGAATCTAATACTGCACTCACGGTGAGGTTCAAATCATAGAAAGTTAGAGTGTCAGTCCAATTGTACTTAAGTCGGCATTGTTCCTATTGTATTAAATTCCGTGCAAAATCTGTGCCTCATCGTCAATAAGAAGGTACAAGGGATACAGTAAACTTGAAGTGAAGCATCGGAATCTAAAACTTGACTCACTGGAGAGGTTCAAATCATAGAAAGTTAGAGTGTCAATCCACTTCTACTTAAGTCGGCATTGTGTCTTATGTATTAAATTCGGAGGCAATTTCTGTGTTTCATCGTCAATAAGAAGGTCCAAGGGATACTGTAAACCTGAAGTGAAGCATCCGAATCTAAATCTGATCTCACAGGAGAGGTTCAAATAATAGAAAGTTTGATTGTCAGTCCTCTTTTACTTAAGTCGGCATTGTTCCTTTTGTATTAAATTCGGATGCAATTTCTGTGTTTCATCGGCAATAAGAAGGTGCAAGGTATACAGAAAACCTGAAGTGAAGCATCGGAATCTCAAACTGGACTCACAGAAGAGGTTCAAATCATAGAAACTTAGAGTGTCAGTAATCTTGTACTTAAGTCGGTATTGTGCCTTTTGTATTAAATTCGGTTGCAATTTCTGTGCTTCATCGTCAATAAGAAGGTCCAAGGTATACAGTAACCCTGAAGTGAAGCATCGGAATCTAAGACTGGACTCACAGGAGAGGTTCAAATCATAGAAAGTTAGAGTGTCAGTCCTTTTGTACTTAAGTCGGCATTGTGAATTTTGTATTAAATTCGGATGCAATTTCTGTGTTTCATCGTCAATAAGAAGGTCCAAGGGATACAGTAAACCTGAAGTGAAGCATCGGAATCTGAAACTGGACTCACAGGAGAGGTTCATATCATAGAAAGTTAGAGTGTCAATCCTCTTGCACTTAAGTCGGCATTGTGCCTTTTTGTATAAAATCCGGATGCAATTTCTGTGCCTCATCGTCAATAAGAAGGTCCAAGGGATACAGTAAACCTGAAGTGAAGCATCGGAATCTAAAAGTGGACTCACAGGAGAGTTTCAAATCATAGAAAGTTAGATTAACAGTCCTCTTCTACTTAAGTCAACATTATGACTTTTGTATTAAATTTGGATGCAAAATCTGTGCTTCATCGTCAATAAGAAGGTTCAAGGGATACAGTAAACCTGAAGTGAAGCATCGGAATCAAAAACTGGACCCACAGGAGAGGTTCAAATCATAGAAAGTTGGAGTGTCAATACATTTGTACTTAAGTCGGTATTGTTCCTTTTGCATTAAATCCGGATGCAATTTCGGTGCTTCATCGTCAGTAAGAAGGTCCAAGGGAATCAGTAAACCTGATGTGAAGCATCGGAATGTAAAACTGGACTCACAGGAGAAGTTCAAATCATAGAAAGTTAGAGTGTCAGTCCTCTTGTACTTGAGTCGGCATTGTGCCTTTTGTATTAAATTCGGATGCAATTTCTGTGTTTAATCGTCAAAAAGAAGGTCTAAGGGATACAGTAAACCTGAAATGAAGCATCGAATTTCAAACTGGACTCACAGGAGAGATTCAAATCATAGAAAGTTTGAGTGTCAGTCATCTTGTACTTAAGTCGGCATTGTGCCTTTTGTATTAAATTCGGTTTCAATTTTCCTGTTTCATCGTCAATAAGAATGTGCAAGGGATACAGTTAACCTGAAGTGAAGCATCGGAATCTAATACTGCACTCACAGGAGAGGTTCAAATCAAAGAAAGTTAGAGTGTCAGTCCAATTGTACTTATGTCGGCATTGTGCCTATTGTATTAAATTCCGTGCAAAATCTGTTCTTCATCGTCAATAAGAAGGTCCAAGGGATACAGTAAACTTGAAGTGAAGCATCGGAATCTAAAACTTGACTCACAGGAGAGGTTCAAATCATAGAAAGTTAGAGTGTCAATCCTCTTCTACTTAAGTCGGCATTGTTCCTTTTGTATTACATTCGGATGCAATTTCTGTGTTTCATCGTCAATAAGAAGGTCCAAGGTATACAGTAAACCTGAAGTGAAGCATCGCAATGTAAAACTGGACTCCCAGGAGAGGTTCAAATCATAGAAAGTTAGAGTGTCAATCCTCTTGTACTTAAGTCAGTATTGTGCCTCTTGTATTAAATCCGGATGCAATTTCTGTGCTTCATCGTCAATTAGAATCTCCAAGCGAATCAGTAAACCTGAATTCAAGCATCGGAGTCTAAAGCTGGACCCACAGGAATGGTTCAAACCATAGAAAGTTAGAGTTTCAGACCTCTTGTACTTAAGTCGGCATTGTGCCCTTTGTATTAAATTCGGATGCAATTTCTGTGTTTAATCGTCAAATAGAAGGTCCAAGGGATACAATAAACCTGAAATGAAGCATCGGAATCTAAAACTGGACTCACAGGAGAGGTTCAAATCATAGAAACTTATACTGTCAGTCCTCTTGTTCTTAAGTCGGCATTGTGATTTTTGTATTAAATTCGGATGCAATTTCTATGCTTCATCGTCAATAAGAAGGTCCAAGGTATACAGTACACCAGAAGTGAAGCATTGGAACCTGAAACTGGACTCACAGGAGATGTTCAAATCATAGAAAGTTAGAGTGTCAATCCTCTTGTACTTAAGTCAGTATTGTGCCTCTTGTATTAAATCCGGATGCAATTTCTGTGCTTCATCGTCAATAAGAATCTCCAAGCGAATCAGTAAACCTGAATTCAAGCATCGGAGTCTAAAACTGGACCCACAGGAATGGTTCAAACCATAGAAAGTTAGAGTTTCAGACCTCTTGTACTTAAGTCGGCATTGTGCCCTTTGTATTAAATTCGGATGCAATTTCTGTGTTTAATCGTCAAATAGAAGGTCCAAGGGATACAATAAACCTGAAGTGAACCATCGGAATCTAAAAGCGGACTAACAGGACAGGTTCAAATCATCGAAAGTGAGAGGGCCAGCTCTCTTGTACTTAAGTCGGCATTGTGTCTTTTGTATTAAATTCGGATACAATTTCTGTGCTTCATCGTCAATAAGAAGGTCCAAGGTATACAGTACACCTGAAGTGAAGCATTGGAACCTGAAACTGGACTCACAGGAGATGTTCAAATCATAGAAAGTTAGAGTGTCAGTTCTCTTGTACTTAAGTCGGCATTGTGCTTTTATTATTAAATTCGAATGCAATTTCTGTGTTTCATCGTCAATAAGAAGGTGCAAGGTATACAGAAAACCTGAAGTGAAGCATCGGAATCTCAAACTGGACTCACAGGAGAGGTTCAAATCATAGAAAGTTAGAGTGTCAGTAATCTTGTACTTAAGTCGGTATTGTGCCTTTTGTATTAAATTCGGTTGCAATTTCTATTCTTCATCGTCAATAAGGAGGTCCAAGGTATACAGTAAACCTGAAGTGAAGCATCGGATCCTAAAAGTGGACTCACAGGAGACGTTCAAATCAAAGTAAGTTTGATTGTCAGTCCTCTTGTACTTAAGTCGGCATTGTGCCTTTTGTATTAAATTCGGATGCAATTTCTGTGTTTCATCGTCAATAAGAAGGTCCAAGGTATACAGTAAACCAGAAGTGAAGCATCGGAATCTGAAACCGGACTCACAGGAGAGGTTCAAATCATAGATAGTTAGAGTGTCAATCCTCTTGTACTTAAGTCGGCATTGTGCCTTTTGTATAAAATCCGGATGCAATTTCTGTGCCTCATCGTCAATAAGAAGGTCCAAGGGATACAGTAAACCTGAAGTAAAGCATCGGAATCTAAAACTGGACTCACAGGAGAGGTTCAAATCATAGAAAATTAGAGTAACAGTCCTCTTGTACTTAAGTCAACATTATGACTTTTGTATTAAATTTGGATGCAAAATCTGTGCTTCATCGTCAATAAGAAGGTCCAAGGGATACAGTAAACCTGAAGTGATGCATCGGAATCTAAAACTGGACTCACAGGAGAGGTTCAAATCATAGAAAGTTAGATTGTTGGTCCTCTTGTACTTAAGTCGGCACTGTGCCTTTTGTATTATATTCCGATGCAATATCTGTGTTTCATCGTCAATAAGAAACTCCAAGGTATACAGTAAGCCTGAAGCGAAGCATCGTAATCTAAAACTGGACTCACAGGAGGGGTCCAAATCATAGAAAGTTAGAGTGTCAGTCCTCTTGTACTTAAGTCGGCATGGTGCCTTTTGTATTAAATCCGGATGCAATTTCTCTGCTATATCGTCAATAAGAAGGTCCAAGGGAATCTGTAAACCGGAAGTGAAGCATCGGAATCTAAAACTGGACCCACAGGAGAGGTTCAAATCATAGAAAGTTAGAGTGTGAGTCCGCTTGTACTTAAGTCGGCATTGTGACATTTGTATTAAGTTCGGATGCAATTTCTGTGCTTCTTCGTTAATAAGAAGGTCCAAGGTGATCAGTAAACCTGACGTGAAGCATCGGAATCTAAAACTGGACTCACAGGAGAGGTTCAAATCATAGAAGTTAGAGTGTCTGTCCTCTTGTACGTATGTCGGCATTGTGCCTTTTGTATTAAATTCTGATGTTATTTCTGTGTTTCATCGTCAATAAGAAGGTCCAAGGGATACAGAAAACCTGAAGTGAAGCATCGGAACCTAAAACTGGACTCACAGGACAGGTTCAAATGATAGAAAGTTAGAGTGTCAGTCCTCTTGTACTTAAGTCGGCATTGTGCCTTTTGTATTAAATCCGGTTGCAATTTCTCTGCTTCATCGTCAATAAGAAGGTCCAAGGGAATCTGTAAACCGGAAGTGATGCATCGGAATCTAAAACTGGACTCACAGGAGAGGTTCAAATCATAGAAAGTTAGAGTGTGAGTCCGCTTGTACTTAAGTCGGCATTGTGACATTTGTATTAAGTTCGGATGCAATTTCTGTGCTTCTTCGTCAATAAGAATGTCGAAGGTATTCAGTAAACCTGAAGTGAAGCACCGGAATCTTAAACTGGACTCACAGGAGAGGTTCAAATCATAGAAAGTTAGAGTGTCAGTCCTCTTGTACTTAATTCAGCATTATGCCTTTTGTATTAAATTCGGATGCAATTTCTGTGTTTCATCGTCAATAAGAAGGTCCAAGGGATACAGCAAGCCTAAAGTGAAGCATTGGAATCTAAAACTGGACTCACAGGCGAGGTTCAAATCATAGAAAGTAGGATTGTCAGTCCTCTTGTACTTAAGTCAGCATTGTGCCCTGTTGTATTAAATTCGGATGCAATTTCTGTGTTTCATCGTCAGTAAAAAGGTCCAAGGGATACAGTAAACCTAAAGTGAAGCATCGGAATCGAAAACTGGACTCCCAGGAGAGGTTCAAATCATAGAACGTTAGATTTTTAGTCCCCTTGTACTTAAGTCGGCGCTGTGTATTTTGTATTATATTAAGATGCAATATCTGTGTTTCATCGTCAATAAGAAACTCCAAGGCATACAGTAAGCCTGAAGTGAAGCATCGGAATCTTAATCTGGACTCACAGGAGAGGTTCAAATCATAGAAAGTTAGAGTGTCAGTCCTCTTGTACTTAAGTCGGCAGTGTGCCTTTTGTATTATATTCGGATGCAATTTCTGTCTTTCATCGTCAATAAGAAGGTCCAAGGGATACAGTAAACCTGAAGTGAAGCATCGGAATCTACAACTGGACTCACAGGACAGATTCAAATCATAGAAAATTAGAGTGTCAGTCCTCTTGTACTTAAGTCGGCAGTGTGCCTTTTGTATTATATTCGGATGCAATTTCTGTCTTTCATCGTCAATAAGAAGGTCCAAGGGATACAGTAAAACTGAAGTGAAGCATCGGAATCTAAAACTGGACTGACAGGAGAGGTTCAAATCATAGAAAATTAGAGTTTCTGTCCTCTTGTATTTATGTCGGCATTGTGCATTTTTTATTAAATTCGGATGTTATTTCTGTGTTTCATCGTCAATAAGAAGGTCCAAGGGATACAGTAAACCTGAAGTGAAGCATCGGAATCTAAAACTGGAGTCACAGGAGAGGTTCAAATCATAGAAAGTTAGAGTGTCAGTCCTCTTGTACTTAAGTCGGCATGGTGCCTTTTGTATTAATTCCGGATGCAATTTCTCTGCTTCATCGTCAATAAGAAAGTCCAAGGGAATCTGTAAACCGGAAGTGAAGCATCGGAATCTAAAACTGGACTCACAGGAGAGGTTCAAATCATAGAAAGTTAGAGTGTGAGTCCGCTTGTACTTAAGTCGGCATTGTGACATTTGTATTAAGTTTAGATGCAATTTCTGTGCTTCTTCGTCAATAAGAAGGTCCAAGGTATTCAGTAAAACTGAAGTGAAGCATCGGAATCAAAAACTGGACTCACAGGAGAGGTTCAAATCATAGAAGTTAGAGTGTCTGTCCTCTTGTACTTATGTCGGCTTTGTGCCTTTTGTATTAAATTCAGATGTTATTTCTGTGTTTAATCGTCAATAGGAAGGTCCAAGGGATACAGAAAACCTGAAGTGAAGCATTGGAATCTAAAACTGGACCCACAGGAGGGGTTCAAATCATAGAAAGTTAGAGTGTCAGTCCTCTTGTACTTAAGTTGGCTTTGTGCCTTTTGTATTAAATTCGGATGCATTTTTTGTGTTTCATCGTCAATAAGAAGGTCCAAGGGATACAGTAAACCTGAAGGGATGCATCGGAATCTAAAACTGGACTCACAGGAGAGGTTCAAATCATAGAAAGTAGGAGTGTCAGTCCTCTTGTACTTAAGTCGGCATTGTGCCTTTTGTATTAAATTCGGATGCAATTTCCGTGTTTCTTCGTCAATAAGAGGGTCCACGGGATACAGTAAACCTGAAGTGAAGCATCGGTATCTAAAACTGGACCCACAGGAGAGGTTCAAATCATAGATAGTTAGAGTGTCAGTCCTCTTGTACTTAAGTCGGCATTGTGCTTTTTGTATTAAATTTGGATGCAATTTCTGTGTTTCATCATCAATGAGAAGCTCCAAGGGATACAGTAAACCTGAAGTTAAGCATCGGAATCTAAAACTGGACTCACAGGAGAAATTCAAATCATAGAGAGTTAGAGTGTCAGTCCACTTGTACTTAAGTCGGCATTGTGAACTTTGTATTAAATTCGGATGCAAAATCTGTGCTTCATCGTCAATAAGAAGGTCCAAGGGATACAGTAAACCTGAAGTGAAGCATCGGAATTTAAAACTGGACTCACAGGAGAGGTTCAAATCATAGAAAGTTAGAGTGTCAGTCCTCTTGTAGTTAAGTCGGCATTGTGCCTTTTGTATTAAATTGGGATGCAATTTTTGTGTTTCATCATCAATAAGAAGGTCCAAGGGATACAGTAAACCTGAAGTGAAGCATCGGAATATAAAACTGGACTGACAGGAGAGGTTCAAATCATAGAAAGTTAGAGTGTCTGTCCTCTTGTACTTATGTCGGCATTGTGCCTTTTGTGTTAAATTCGGATGTTATTACTGTGTTTCATCGTCAATAAGAAGGTCCAAGGGATATAGTAAACCTGAAGTGAAGCATCGGAATCTAAAACTGGACTCACAGGAGAGGTTCAAATCATAGAAAGTTAGAGTGTCAGTCCTCTTGTACTTAAGTCGGCATTGTGCCTTTTTTATTAAATCCGGATGCAATTTCTCTGCTTCATCGTCAATAAGAAGGTCCAAGGGAATCTGTTAACCGGAAGTGAAGCATCGGAATCTGAAACTGGACTCACAGGAGAGGTTCAAATCATAGAAAGTTAGAGTGTGAGTCCGCTTGTACTTAAGTCGGCATTGTGACATTTGTATTAAGTTCGGATGCAATTTCTGTCCTTCTTCGTCAATAAGAAGGTCCAATGTATACAGTAAACCTGAAGTGAACCATCGGAATCTAAAAGCGGACTAACAGGAGAGGTTCAATTCATAGAAAGTGAGAGGGCTAGTTCTCTTGTACTTAAGTCGGCATTGTGCCTTTTGTATTAAATTCGGATGCAATTTCTGTGCTTCATAGTCAATAAGAAGGTCCAAGGTATACAGTACACCTGAAGTGAAGTTTCGGATCCTAAAACTGGACTCACAGGAGATGTTCAAATCATAGAAAGTTAGAGTGTCAGTTCTTTTGTACTTAAGTCGTGATTGTGCTTTTATTATTAAATTCGAATGCAATTTCTGTGTTTCATCGTCAATAAGAAGGTGCAAGGTATACAGAAAACCTGAAGTGAAGCATCGGAATCTCAAACTGGACTCACTGGAGAGGTTCAAATCATAGAAAGATAGAGTATCAGCAATCTCGTACTTAAGTCGGTATTGTGCCTTTTGTATTAAATTCGGTTGAAATCTCTGTGCTTCATCGTCAATAAGATGGTCCAAGGTATACAGTAAACCAGAAGTGAAGCATCGGAATCTGAAACCGGACTCACAGGAGAGGTTCAAATCAAAGAAAGTTAGAGTGTCAATCCTCTTGTACTTAAGTCGGCATTGTGCCTTTTGTATAAAATCCGGATGCAATTTGTGTGCCTCATCGTCAATAAGAAGGTCCAAGGGATACAGTAAACCTGAAGGAAAGCATCGGAATCTAAAACTGGACTCACAGGAGAGGTTCAAATCAGAGAAAGTTAGATTGTCAGTCCTCTTGTACTTAAGTCGGCATTGTGCCTTTTGTATTATATTCCGATGCAATTTCTGTGTTTCATCGTCAACAAGAAGGTCCAAGGTATACAGTAAACCTGAAGTGAGGCATCGGAATCTAAAACTGGACTCACAGGAGAGGTTCAAATCATGGAAAGTTAGAGTGTTAGTCCTCTTGTACTTAAGTCGGCATTGTGCCTTTTGTAATTAATTCGGATGGAATTTCTGAGTTTCATCGTCAATAAGAAGGTCCAAGGGATACAGTAAACCTGAAGCGAAGCATCGGAATCTAAAACTGGACTCACAGGAGAGGTTCAAATCATAGAAAGTTTGAATGTCAGTCCTCTTGTACTTAAGTCGGCATTGTGCCTTTTGTATTAAATTCGGATGCAAAGTCTGTGCTTCATCGTCAATACGAAAGTCCAAGGTATACAGTAAACCAGAAGTGATGCATCAGAATCTAAAACTGGACTCACAGCATAGGTTCAAATCATAGAAAGTTAGATTGTCAGGCCTCTTGTACTTAAGTCGGCATTGTGCCTTTTGTATTAAATTCGGATGCAATTTCTGAGTTTCAATGTCAATAAGAAGGTCCAAGGGATACAGTAAACCTGAAGTGAGGCAACGGAATCTAAAACTGGACTAACAGGAGCGGATCAAATGATAAAAAATTAGAGTGTCAGTCCTCTTGTACTTAAGTCGGCATTGTGCCTTTTGTATAAAATTCGGATGCAAGTTCTGTTCTTCATAGTCAATAAGAAGGTCCAAGGTATACAGTAAAGCTGAAGTGAAGCATCGGAATCTAAAACTGGACTCACAGGAGAGGTTCAACTCATAGAAAGTAGGAGTGTCAGTCCTCTTGTACTTAAGTCGGCATTGTGCTTTTTGTATTAAATTCGGATGCAATTTCTGCGTTTCATCGTCAATAAGAAGGTCTAAGGGATACAGTAAATCAGAAGTGAAGCATCGGAACCAAAAACTGGACTCACAGGTGAGGTTCAAATCAGAGAAAGTTAGATTGTCAGTCCTCTTGTACTTAAGTCGGCATTGTGCCTTTTGTATTATATTCCGATGCAATTTCTGTGTTTCATCGTCAACAAGAAGGTCCAAGGTGTACAGTAAACCTGAAGTGAGGCATCGGAATCTAAAACTGGACTCACAGGAGAGGTTCAAATCATGGAAAGTTAGAGTGTTAGTCCTCTTGTACTTAAGTCGGCATTGTGCCTTTTGTAATTAATTCGGATGGAATTTCTGAGTTTCATCGTCAATAAGAAGGTCCAAGGGATACAGTAAACCTGAAGCGAAGCATCGGAATCTAAAACTGGACTCACAGGAGAGGTTCAAATCATAGAAAGTTTGAATGTCAGTCCTCTTGTACTTAAGTCGGCATTGTGCCTTTTGTATTAAAGTCGGATGCAAAGTCTGTGCTTCATCGTCAATACGAAAGTCCAAGGTATACAGCAAACCAGAAGTGATGCATCAGAATCTAAAACTGGACTCACAGCATAGGTTCAAATCATAGAAAGTTAGATTGTCAGGCCTCTTGTACTTAAGTCGGCATTGTGCCTTTTGTATTAAATTCGGATGCAATTTCTGAGTTTCAATGTCAATAAGAAGGTCCAAGGGATACAGTAAACCTGAAGTGAGGCAACGGAATCTAAAACTGGACTCACAGGAGAGGTTCAAATCATAGACAATTAGAGTGTCAGTGCTCTTGTGCTTAAGTCGGCATTGTGCCTTGTGTATTAAATTCGGATGCAAAAACTGTGCTTCATCGTCAATAAGAAGGTCCAAGGTATACAGTAAAGCTGAAGTGATGCATCGGAATCTAAAACTGGACTCACAGGAGAGGTTCAACTCATAGAAAGTAGGAGTGTCAGTCCTCTTGTACTTAAGTCGGCATTGTGCTTTTTGTATTAAATTCGGATGCAATTTCTGCGTTTCATCGTCAATAAGAAGGTCTAAGGGATACAGTAAAACAGAAGTGAAGCATCGGAACCAAAAACTGGACTCACAGGTGAGGTTCAAATCAGAGAAAGTTAGATTGTCAGTCCTCTTGTACTTAAGTCGGCATTGTGCCTTTTGTATTATATTCCGATGCAATTTCTGTGTTTCATCGTCAACAAGAAGGTCCAAGGTATACAGTAAACCTGAAGTGAGGCATCGGAATCTAAAACTGGACTCACAGGAGAGGTTCAAATCATGGAAAGTTAGAGTGTTAGTCCTCTTGTACTTAAGTCGGCATTGTGCCTTTTGTAATTAATTCGGATGCAATTTCTGTGCTTCATAGTCAATAAGAAGGTCCAAGGTATACAGTACACCTGAAGTGAAGTTTCGGATCCTAAAACTGGACTCACAGGAGATGTTCAAATCATAGAAAGTTAGAGTGTCAGTTCTTTTGTACTTAAGTCGTGATTGTGCTTTTATTATTAAATTCGAATGCAATTTCTGTGTTTCATCGTCAATAAGAAGGTGCAAGGTATACAGAAAACCTGAAGTGAAGCATCGGAATCTCAAACTGGACTCACTGGAGAGGTTCAAATCATAGAAAGATAGAGTATCAGCAATCTCGTACTTAAGTCGGTATTGTGCCTTTTGTATTAAATTCGGTTGAAATCTCTGTGCTTCATCGTCAATAAGATGGTCCAAGGTATACAGTAAACCAGAAGTGAAGCATCGGAATCTGAAACCGGACTCACAGGAGAGGTTCAAATCAAAGAAAGTTAGAGTGTCAATCCTCTTGTACTTAAGTCGGCATTGTGCCTTTTGTATAAAATCCGGATGCAATTTGTGTGCCTCATCGTCAATAAGAAGGTCCAAGGGATACAGTAAACCTGAAGGAAAGCATCGGAATCTAAAACTGGACTCACAGGAGAGGTTCAAATCATAGAAAGTTAGAGTAACAGTCCTCTTGTACTTAAGTCAACATTATGACTTTTGTATTAAATTTGGATGCAAAATCTGAGCTTCATCGTTACTAAGAAGGTCCAAGGGATATAGTAAACCTGAAGTGAAGCATCGGAATCTAAAACTGGACTCACAGGAGAGGTTCAAATCATAGTAAGTTAGAGTCTCAGTTTTCTTGTACTTAAGTCGGCGTTGTGCCTTTTGTATTAAATTCGGATGCAATCTCAGTGTTTCATCGTCAATAAGAGGGTCCAAGGTATACAGTGAACCTGAAGTGAAGCCTCAGAATCTAAAACTGGACTCACAGGAGCGGATCAAATGATAAAAAATTAGAGTGTCAGTCCTCCTGTACTTAAGTCGGCATTGTGCCTTTTATATTAAGATCGGAAGCATTTTCTGTGTTTCATCGTCATTAAGAATGTCGAAGGGATACAGTAAACCTGAAGTGTAGCATCGGAATCTATTGCTGGACTCACAGGAGAGGTTCAAATCATAGAATGTTAGTGTGTCAGTCCTCTTGTACTTATGTCGGCATTGTGCCTTTTGTATAAAATTCGGATGCAAGTTCTGTTCTTCATAGTCAATAAGAAGGTCCAAGGTATACAGTAAAGCTGAAGTGAAGCATCGGAATCTAAAACTGGACTCACAGGAGAGGTTCAACTCATAGAAAGTAGGAGTGTCAGTCTTCTTGTACTTAAGTCGGCATTGTGCTTTTTGTATTAAATTCGGATGCAATTTCTGCGTTTCATCGTCAATAAGAAGGTCTAAGGGATACAGTAAAACAGAAGTGAAGCATCGGAACCAAAAACTGGACTCACAGGTGAGGTTCAAATCAGAGAAAGTTAGATTGTCAGTCCTCTTGTACTTAAGTCGGCATTGTGCCTTTTGTATTATATTCCGATGCAATTTCTGTGTTTCATCGTCAACAAGAAGGTCCAAGGTATACAGTAAACCTGAAGTGAGGCATCGGAATCTAAAACTGGACTCACAGGAGAGGTTCAAATCATGGAAAGTTAGAGTGTTAGTCCTCTTGTACTTAAGTCGGCATTGTGCCTTTTGTAATTAATTCGGATGGAATTTCTGAGTTTCATCGTCAATAAGAAGGTCCAAGGGATACAGTAAACCTGAAGCGAAGCATCGGAATCTAAAACTGGACTCACAGGAGAGGTTCAAATCATAGAAAGTTTGAATGTCAGTCCTCTTGTACTTAAGTCGGCATTGTGCCTTTTGTATTAAATTCGGATGCAAAGTCTGTGCTTCATCGTCAATACGAAAGTCCAAGGTATACAGTAAACCAGAAGTGATGCATCAGAATCTAAAACTGGACTCACAGCATAGGTTCAAATCATAGAAAGTTAGATTGTCAGGCCTCTTGTACTTAAGTCGGCATTGTGCCTTTTGTATTAAATTCGGATGCAATTTCTGAGTTTCAATGTCAATAAGAAGGTCCAAGGGATACAGTAAACCTGAAGTGAGGCAACGGAATCTAAAACTGGACTAACAGGAGCGGATCAAATGATAAAAAATTAGAGTGTCAGTCCTCTTGTACTTAAGTCGGCATTGTGCCTTTTGTATAAAATTCGGATGCAAGTTCTGTTCTTCATAGTCAATAAGAAGGTCCAAGGTATACAGTAAAGCTGAAGTGAAGCATCGGAATCTAAAACTGGACTCACAGGAGAGGTTCAACTCATAGAAAGTAGGAGTGTCAGTCCTCTTGTACTTAAGTCGGCATTGTGCTTTTTGTATTAAATTCGGATGCAATTTCTGCGTTTCATCGTCAATAAGAAGGTCTAAGGGATACAGTAAATCAGAAGTGAAGCATCGGAACCAAAAACTGGACTCACAGGTGAGGTTCAAATCAGAGAAAGTTAGATTGTCAGTCCTCTTGTACTTAAGTCGGCATTGTGCCTTTTGTATTATATTCCGATGCAATTTCTGTGTTTCATCGTCAACAAGAAGGTCCAAGGTGTACAGTAAACCTGAAGTGAGGCATCGGAATCTAAAACTGGACTCACAGGAGAGGTTCAAATCATGGAAAGTTAGAGTGTTAGTCCTCTTGTACTTAAGTCGGCATTGTGCCTTTTGTAATTAATTCGGATGGAATTTCTGAGTTTCATCGTCAATAAGAAGGTCCAAGGGATACAGTAAACCTGAAGCGAAGCATCGGAATCTAAAACTGGACTCACAGGAGAGGTTCAAATCATAGAAAGTTTGAATGTCAGTCCTCTTGTACTTAAGTCGGCATTGTGCCTTTTGTATTAAAGTCGGATGCAAAGTCTGTGCTTCATCGTCAATACGAAAGTCCAAGGTATACAGCAAACCAGAAGTGATGCATCAGAATCTAAAACTGGACTCACAGCATAGGTTCAAATCATAGAAAGTTAGATTGTCAGGCCTCTTGTACTTAAGTCGGCATTGTGCCTTTTGTATTAAATTCGGATGCAATTTCTGAGTTTCAATGTCAATAAGAAGGTCCAAGGGATACAGTAAACCTGAAGTGAGGCAACGGAATCTAAAACTGGACTCACAGGAGAGGTTCAAATCATAGACAATTAGAGTGTCAGTGCTCTTGTGCTTAAGTCGGCATTGTGCCTTGTGTATTAAATTCGGATGCAAAAACTGTGCTTCATCGTCAATAAGAAGGTCCAAGGGATACAGTAAACCTGAAGTGAAGCATCGGAATCTAAAACTGGACTCACAGGAGAGGTTCAAATCATAGAAAGTTAGAGTGTCAGTCCTCTTGTACTTAAGTCGATATTGTGCATTTCGTATTCAATTCCCATGCAATTTCCGTGTTTCATCGTCAATAAGAGGGTCCAAGGGATACAGTAAACCTGAAGTGAAGCATCGGAATCTAAAACTGGACTCACAGGAGAGGTTCAAATCATAGAAAGTTAGAGTGTCAGTCCTCTTGTACTTAATTCAGCATTGTGCCTTTTGTATTAAATTCGGATAGAATTTCTGAGCTTCATCGTCAATAAGAAGGTCCAAGGTATACAGTAAACAAGAAGTGAAGCATCGGAATCTAAAACTGGACTCACAGGAGAGGTTCAATCCATAGACAGTTAGAGTGTGGGTCCTCTTGTAATTATGTTGGCATTGTGCCTTTTGTATTAAATTCGTATGCAATTTCTGTGTTTCATCGTCAATAAGAAGGTCAAAGGGATACAGCAAACCTTAAGTGAAGCATCGGAATCTAAAACTGGATTCACAGGAGAGGTTCAAATCATAGAAAGTAGGATTGTCAGTCCTCTTGAACTTAAGTCAGCATTGTGCCCTGTTGTATTACATTCGGATGCAATTTCTGTGTTTCATCGTCAGTTTGAAGGTCCAAGGGATACAGCAAGCGTAAAGTAAAGCATTGGAATCTAAAACTGGACTCACAGGCGAGGTTCAAATCATAGAAAGTAGGATTGTCAGTCCTCTTGTACTTAAGTCAGCATTGTGCCCTGTTGTATTAAATTCGGATGCAATTTCTGTGTTTCATCGTCAGTAAGAAGGTCCAAGGGATACAGTAAACCTAAAGTGAAGCATCGGAATCGAAAACTAAACTCCCAGGAGAGGTTCAAATCATAGAAAGTTAGATTTTTAGTCCCCTTGTACTTAAGTCGGCACTGTGTATTTTGTATTATATTCCGATGCAATATCTGTGTTTCATCGTCAATAAGAAACTCCAAGGCATACAGTAAGCCTGAAGTGAAGCATCGGAATCTAAATCTGGACTCACAGGAGAGGTTCAAATCATAGAAAGTTAGAGTGTCAGTCCTCTTGTACTTAAGTCGGCAGTGTGCCTTTTGTATTATATTCGGATGCAATTTCTGTCTTTCATCGTCAATAAGAAGGTCCAAGGGATACAGTAAACCTGAAGTGAAGCATCGGAATCTACAACTGGACTCACAGGAGAGATTCAAATCATAGAAAATTAGAGTGTCAGTCCTCTTGTACTTAAGATGGCATTGTGAATTTTGTATCAAAATCGGATGCAAAATCTGTGCTTCATCGTCAGTAACAAGGTCCAAGGGATACAGTAAACCTGAAGTGAAGCATCGGAATTTAAAACTGGACTCACAGGAGAGGTTCAAATCATAGAAAGTTAGAGTGTCAGTCCTCTTGTACTTAAGTCGGCATTGTGCTTTTTTATTAAATTCGGATGCAATTTTTGTGTTTCATCGTCAATAAGATGGCCCAAGGGATACAGTAAACCTAAAGTGAAGCATCGGAATCTAAAACTGGACTCACAGGAGAAGTTCAAATCATAGAAAGTAGGAGTGTCAATCCTCTTGTACTTAAGTCGGCATTGTGCCTTTTGTATTAAATTCGGATGCAATTTCCGTGTTTCATCGACAATAAGAGGGTCCACGGTATACAGTAAACCTGAACTGAAGCATCGGAATCTAAAACTGGACTGACAGGAGAGGTTCAAATCATAGAAAGTTAGAGTTTCTGTCCTCTTGTATTTATGTCGGCATTGTGCATTTTTTATTAAATTCGGATGTTATTTCTGTGTTTCATCGTCAATAAGAAGGTCCAAGGGATACAGTAAACCTGAAGTGAAGCATCGGAATCTAAAACTGGAGTCACAGGAGAGGTTCAAATCATAGAAAGTTAGAGTGTCAGTCCTCTTGTACTTAAGTCGGCATGGTGCCTTTTGTATTAATTCCGGATGCAATTTCTCTGCTTCATCGTCAATAAGAAGGTCCAAGGGAATCTGTAAACCGGAAGTGAAGCATCGGAATCTAAAACTGGACTCACAGGAGAGGTTCAAATCATAGAAAGTTAGAGTGTGAGTCCGCTTGTACTTAAGACGGCATTGTGACATTTGTATTAAGTTCAGATGCAATTTCTGTGCTTCTTCGTCAATAAGAAGGTCCAAGGTATTCAGTAAACCTGAAGTGAAGCATCGGAATCTAAAACTGGACTCACAGGAGAGGTTCAAATCATAGAAGTTAGAGTGTCTGTCCTCTTGTACTTATGTCGGCATTGTGCCTTTTGTATTAAATTCAGATGTTATTTCTGTGTTTAATCGTCAATAGGAAGGTCCAAGGGATACAGAAAACCTGAAGTGAAGCATTGGAATCTAAAACTGGACCCACAGGAGGGGTTCAAATCATAGAAAGTTAGAGTGTCAGTCCTCTTGTACTTAAGTTGGCTTTGTGCCTTTTGTATTAAATTCGGATGCATTTTTTGTGTTTCATCGTCAATAAGAAGGTCCAAGGGATACAGTAAACCTGAAGTGATTCATCGGAATCTAAAACTGGACTCACAGGAGAGGTTCAAATCATAGAAAGTAGGAGTGTCAGTCCTCTTGTACTTATGTCGGCATTGTGCCTTTTGTATTAAATTCGGATGCAATTTCCGTGTTTCTTCGTCAATAAGAGGGTCCATGGGATACAGTAAACCTGAAGTGATTCATCGGAATCTAAAACTGGACTCACAGGAGAGGTTCAAATCATAGAAAGTAGGAGTGTCAGTCCTCTTGTACTTAAGTCGGCATTGTGCCTTTTGTATTAAATTCGGATGCAATTTTTGTGTTTCTTCGTCAATAAGATGGTCCAAGGGATACAGTAAAGCTGAAGTGAAGCATCGGAATCTAAAACTGGACTCACAGGAGAGGCTCACATCATAGAAAGTTAGAGTAACAGTCCTCTTGTACTTAAGTCAACATTATGACTTTTGTATTAAATTTGGATGCAAAATCTGTGCTTCATCGTTACTAAGAAGGTCCAAGGGATACAGTAAACCTGAAGTGAAGCATCGGAATCTAAAACTGGACTCACAGGAGAGGTTCAAATCATAGTAAGTTAGAGTGTCAGTTTTCTTGTACTTAAGTCGGCATTGTGCCTTTTGTATTAAATTCGGATGCAATCTCAGTGTTTCATCGTCAATAAGAGGGTCCAAGGTATACAGTGAACCTGAAGTGAAGCCTCAGAATCTAAAACTGGACTCACAGGAGCGGATCAAATGATAAAAAATTAGAGTGTCAGTCCTCCTGTACTTAAGTCGGCATTGTGCCTTTTATATTAAGATCGGAAGCATTTTCTGTGTTTCATCGTCAATAAGAATGTCGAAGGGATACAGTAAACCTGAAGTGTAGCATCGGAATCTATTGCTGGACTCACAGGAGAGGTTCAAATCATAGAATGTTAGTGTGTCAGTCCTCTTGTACTTAAGTCGGCATTGTGCCTTTTGTATAAAATTCGGATGCAAGTTCTGTTCTTCATCGTCAATAAGAAGGTCCAAGGTATACAGTAAAGCTGAAGTGAAGCATCGGAATCTAAAACTGGACTCACAGGAGAGGTTCAACTCATAGAAAGTAGGAGTGTCAGTCCTCTTGTAGTTAAGTCGGCATTGTGCTTTTTGTATTAAATTCGGATGCAATTTCTGCGTTTCATCGTCAATAAGAAGGTCTAAGGGATACAGTAAATCAGAAGTGAAGCATCGGAACCAAAAACTGGACTCACAGGTGAGGTTCAAATCAGAGAAAGTTAGATTGTCAGTCCTCTTGTACTTAAGTCGGCATTGTGCCTTTTGTATTATATTCCGATGCAATTTCTGTGTTTCGCCGTCAACAAGAAGGTCCAAGGTATACAGTAAACCTGAAGTGAGGCATCGGAATCTAAAACTGGACTCACAGGAGAGGTTCAAATCATGGAAAGTTAGAGTGTTAGTCCTCTTGTACTTAAGTCGGCATTGTGCCTTTTGTAATTAATTCGGATGGAATTTCTGAGTTTCATCGTCAATAAGAAGGTCCAAGGGATACAGTAAACCTGAAGCGAAGCATCGGAATCTAAAACTGGACTCACAGGAGAGGTTCAAATCATAGAAAGTTTGAATGTCAGTCCTCTTGTACTTAAGTCGGCATTGTGCCTTTTGTATTAAATTCGGATGCAAAGTCTGTGCTTCATCGTCAATACGAAAGTCCAAGGTATACAGTAAACCAGAAGTGATGCATCAGAATCTAAAACTGGACTCACAGCATAGGTTCAAATCATAGAAAGTTAGATTGTCAGGCCTCTTGTACTTAAGTCGGCATTGTGCCTTTTGTATTAAATTCGGATGCAATTTCTGAGTTTCAATGTCAATAAGAAGGTCCAAGGGATACAGTAAACCTGAAGTGAGGCAACGGAATCTAAAACTGGACGCACAGGAGAGGTTCAAATCATAGAAAGTTAGAGTGTCAGTCCTCTTGTACTTAGTTCAGCATTGTGCCTTTTGTATTAAATTCGGATAGAATTTCTGAGCTTCATCGTCAATAAGAAGGTCCAAGGTATACAGTAAACAAGAAGTGAAGCATCGGAATCTAAAACTGGACTCACAGGAGAGGTTCAATCCATAGACAGTTAGAGTGTGGGTCCTCTTGTAATTATGTTGGCATTGTGCCTTTTGTATTAAATTCGTATGCAATTTCTGTGTTTCATCGTCAATAAGAAGGTCCAAGGGATACAGCAAACCTTAAGTGAAGCATCGGAATCTAAAACTGGATTCACAGGAGAGGTTCAAATCATAGAAAGTAGGATTGTCAGTCCTCCTGAACTTAAGTCAGCATTGTGCCCTGTTGTATTACATTCAGATGCAATTTCTGTGTTTCATCGTCAGTAAGAAGGTCCAAGGGATACAGCAAGCCTAAAGTGAAGCATTGGAATCTAAAACTGGACTCACAGGCGAGGTTCAAATCATAGAAAGTAGGATTGTCAGTCCTCTTATACTTAAGTCAGCATTGTGCCCTGTTGTATTAAATTCGGATGCAATTTCTGTGTTTCATCGTCAGTAAGAAGGTCCAAGGGATACAGTAAACCTAAAGTGAAGCATCGGAATCGAAAACTGGACTCCCAGGAGAGGTTCAAATCATAGAAAGTTAGATTTTTAGTCCCCTTGTACTTAAGTGGGCAGTGTGTATTTTGTATTATATTCCGATGCAATATCTGTGTTTCATCGTCAATAAGAAACTCCAAGGCATACAGTAAGCCTGAAGTGAAGCATCGGAATCTAAATCTGGACTCACAGGAGAGGTTCAAATCATAGAAAGTTAGAGTGTCAGTCCTCTTGTACTTAAGTCGGCAGTGTGCCTTTTGTATTATATTCGGATGCAATTTCTGTCTTTCATCGTCAATAAGAAGGTCCAAGGGATACAGTAAACCTGAAGTGAAGCATCGGAATCTACAACTGGACTCACAGGAGAGATTCAAATCATAGAAAATTAGAGTGTCAGTCCTCTTGTACTTAAGATGGCATTGTGAATTTTGTATTAAAATCGGATGCAAAATCTGTGCTTCATCGTCAGTAACAAGGTCCAAGGGATACAGTAAACCTGAAGTGAAGCATCGGAATTTAAAACTGGACTCACAGGAGAGGTTCAAATCATAGAAAGTTAGAGTGTCAGTCCTCTTGTACTTAAGTCGGCATTGTGCTTTTTTATTAAATTCGGATGCAATTTTTGTGTTTCATCGTCAATAAGATGATCCAAGGGATACAGTAAACGTAAAGTGAAGCATCGGAATCTAAAACTGGACTCACAGGAGAGGTTCAAATCATAGAAAGTAGGAGTGTCAGTCCTCTTGTACTTAAGTCGGCATTGTGCCTTTTGTATTAAATTCGGATGCAATTTCCGTGTTTCATCGACAATAAGAGGGTCCACGGGATACAGTAAACCTGAACTGAAGCATCGGAATCTAAAACTGGACCCACAGGAGAGGTTCAAATCATAGATAGTTAGATTGTCAGTCCCGTTGTACTTAAGTCGTCATTGTACCATTTGTGTTAAATTCGGATGCAATTTCTGTGCTTCATCGTCAATAAGAAGATCCAAAGTATACAGTAAAACTGAAGTGAAGCATCGGAATCTAAAACTGGACTGACAGGAGAGGTTCAAATCATAGAAAGTTAGAGTTTCTGTCCTCTTGTATTTATGTCGGCATTGTGCATTTTTTATTAAATTCGGATGTTATTTCTGTGTTTCATCGTCAATAAGAAGGTCCAAGGGATACAGTAAACCTGAAGTGAAGCATCGGAATCTAAAACTGGAGTCACAGGAGAGGTTCAAATCATAGAAAGTTAGAGTGTCAGTCCTCTTGTACTTAAGTCGGCATGGTGCCTTTTGTATTAATTCCGGATGCAATTTCTCTGCTTCATCGTCAATAAGAAGGTCCAAGGGAATCTGTAAACCGGAAGTGAAGCATCGGAATCTAAAACTGGACTCACAGGAGAGGTTCAAATCATAGAAAGTTAGAGTGTGAGTCCGCTTGTACTCAAGTCGGCATTGTGACATTTGTATTAAGTTCAGATGCAATATCTGTGCTTCTTCGTCAATAAGAAGGTCCAAGGTATTCAGTAAACCTGAAGTGAAGCATCGGAATCTAAAACTGGACTCACAGGAGAGGTTCAAATCATAGAAGTTAGAGTGTCTGTCCTCTTGTACTTATGTCGGCATTGTGCCTTTGGTATTAAATTCAGATGTTATTTCTGTGTTTAATCGTCAATAGGAAGGTCCAAGGGATACAGAAAACCTGAAGTGAAGCATTGGAATCTAAAACTGGACCCACAGGAGGGGTTCAAATCATAGAAAGTTAGAGTGTCAGTCCTCTTGTACTTAAGTTGGCTTTGTGCCTTTTGTATTAAATTCGGATGCATTTTTTGTGTTTCATCGTCAATAAGAAGGTCCAAGGGATACAGTAAACCTGAAGTGATGAATCGGAATCTAAAACTGGACTCACAGGAGAGGTTCAAATCATAGAAAGTAGGAGTGTCAGTCCTCTTGTACTTAAGTCGGCATTGTGCCTTTTGTATTAAATTCGGATGCAATTTCCGTGTTTCTTCGTCAATAAGAGGGTCCATGGGATACAGTAAACCTGAAGTGAAGCATCGGTATCTAAAACTGGACCCACAGGAGAGGTTCAAATCATAGATAGTTAGAGTGTCAGTCCTCTTGTACTTAAGTCGTCATTGTACCATTTGTGTTAAATTCGGATGCAATTTCTGTGCTTCATCGTCAATAAGAAGGTCCAAAGTATACAGTAAAACTGAAGTGAAGCATCGGAATCTAAAACTGGACTGACTGGAGAGGTTCAAATCATAGAAAGTTAGAGTGTCTGTCCTCTTGTACTTATGTCGGCATTGTGCCTTTTGTATTAAATTCGGATGCAATTTTTGTGTTTCATCGTCAATAAGATGGTCCAAGGGATACAGTAAAGCTGAAGTGAAGCATCGGGATCTAAAACTGGACTCACAGGAGAGGCTCACATCATAGAAAGTTAGAGTGTCAGTCCTCTTGTACTTAAGTCGGCATTGTGTTTTTGTATTAAATTCGGATGCAATTTCTGTGTTTCATCGTCAATGAGAAGCTCCAAGGGATACAGTAAACCTGAAGTGAAGCATCGGAATCTAAAACTGGACTCACAGGAGAAATTCAAATCATAGAAAGTTAGAGTGTCAGTCCACTTGTACTTAAGTCAGCATTGTGAATTTTGTATTAAATTCGGATGCAAAATCTGTGCTTCATCGTCAATAAGAAGGTCCAAGGGATACAGTAAACCTGAAGTGAAGCATCGGAATTTAAAACTGGACTCACAGGAGAGGTTCAAATCATAGAAAGTTAGAGTGTCAGTCCTCTTGTAGTTAAGTCGGCATTGTGCCTTTAGTATTAAATTCGGATGCAATTTTTGTGTTTCATCGTCAATAAGAAGGTCCAAGGGATACAGTAAACCTGAAGTGAAGCATCGTAATATAAAACTGGACTGACAGGAGAGGTTCAAATCATAGAAAGTTAGAGTGTCTGTCCTCTTGTACTTATGTCGGCATTGTGCCTTTTGTGTTAAATTCGGATGTTATTACTGTGTTTCATCGTCAATAAGAAGGTCCAAGGGATACAGTAAACCTGAAGTGAAGCATCGGAATCTAAAACTGGACTCACAGGAGAGGTTCAAATCATAGAAAGTTAGAGTGTCAGTCCTCTTGTACTTAAGTCGGCATTGTGCCTTTTTTATTAAATCCGGATGCAATTTCTCTGCTTCATCGTCAATAAGAAGGTCCAAGGGAATCTGTAAACCGGAAGTGAAGCATCGGAATCTGAAACTGGACTCACAGGAGAGGTTCAAATCATAGAAAGTTAGAGTGTGAGTCCGCTTGTACTTAAGTCGGCATTGTGACATTTGTATTAAGTTCGGATGCAATTTCTATGCTTCTTCGTCAATAAGAAGGTCCAATGTATACAGTAAACCTGAAGTGAACCATCGGAATCTAAAAGCGGACTAACAGGAGAGGTTCAAATCATAGAAAGTGAGAGGGCCAGTTCTCTTGTACTTAAGTCGGCATTGTGCCTTTTGTATTAAATTCGGATGCAATTTCTGTGCTTCATAGTCAATAAGAAGGTCCAAGGTATACAGTACACCTGAAGTGAAGCTTCGGAACCTAAAACTGGACTCACAGGAGATGTTCAAATCATAGAAAGTTAGAGTGTCAGTTCTCTTGTACTTAAGTCGTCATTGTGCTTTTATTATTAAATTCGAATGCAATTTCTGTGTTTCATCGTCAATAAGAAGGTGCAAGGTATGCAGAAAACCTGAAGTGAAGCATCGGAACCTCAAACTGGACTCACTGGAGAGGTTCAAATCATAGAAAGATAGAGTATCAGCAATCTTGTACTTAAGTCGGTATTGTGCCTTATGTATTAAATTCGGTTGAAATCTCTCTGCTTCATCGTCAATAAGAAGGTCCAAGGTATACAGTAAACCTGAAGTGAAGCATCGGAATCTAAAACTGGAGTCACAGGAGAGGTTCAAATCATAGAAAGTTAGAGTGTCAGTCCTTTTGTCCTTAAGTCACCATTGTGAATTTTGTATTAAATTCGGATGCAATTTCTGTGTTTCATCGTCAATAAGAAGGTCCAAGGGATACACTAAACCTGAAGTGAAGCATCGGAATCTAAAAGTGGACTCACAGGAGACATTCAAATCAAAGTAAGTTTGATTGTTAGTCCTCTTGTACTTAAGTCGGCATTGTGCCTTTTGTATTAAATTCGGATGCTATTTCTGTGTTTCATCGTCAATAAGAAGGTCCAAGGTATACAGTAAACCAGAAGTGAAGCATCGGAATCTGAAACCGGACTCACAGGAGAGGTTCAAATCAAAGAAAGTTAGGGTGTCAATCCTCTTGTACTTAAGTCGGCATTGTGCCTTTTGTATAAAATGCGGATGCAATTTCTGTGCCTCATCGTCAATAAGAAGGTCCAAGGGATACAGTAAACCTGAAGGGAAGCATCGGAATCTAAAACTGGACTCACAGGAGAGGTTCAAATCATAGAAAGTTAGAGTAACAGTCCTCTTGTACTTAAGTCAACATTATGACTTTTGTATTAAATTTGGATGCAAAATCTGTGCTTCATCGTTACTAAGAAGGTCCAAGGGATACAGTAAACCTGAAGTGAAGCATCGGAATCTAAAACTGGACTCACAGGAGAGGTTCAAATCAAAGTAAGTTAGAGTGTCAGTTTTCTTGTACTTAAGTCGGCATTGTGCCTTTTGTATTAAATTCGGATGCAATCTCAGTGTTTCATCGTCAATAAGAGGGTCCAAGGTATACAGTGAACCTGAAGTGAAGCCTCAGAATCTAAAACTGGACTCACAGGAGCGGATCAAATGATAAAAAATTAGAGTGTCAGTCCTCCTGTACTTAAGTCGGCATTGTGCCTTTTATATTAAGATCGGAAGCATTTTCTGTGTTTCATCGTCAATAAGAATGTCGAAGGGATACAGTAAACCTGAAGTGTAGCATCGGAATCTATTGCTGGACTCACAGGAGAGGTTCAAATCATAGAATGTTAGTGTGTCAGTCCTCTTGTACTTAAGTCGGCATTGTGCCTTTTGTATAAAATTCGGATGCAAGTTCTGTTCTTCATCGTCAATAAGAAGGTCCAAGGTATACAGTAAAGCTGAAGTGAAGCATCGGAATCTAAAACTGGACTCACAGGAGAGGTTCAACTCATAGAAAGTAGGAGTGTCAGTCCTCTTGAACTTAAGTCGGCATTGTGCTTTTTGTATTAAATTCGGATGCAATTTCTGCGTTTCATCGTCAATAAGAAGGTCTAAGGGATACAGTAAATCAGAAGTGAAGCATCGGAACCAAAAACTGGACTCACAGGTGAGGTTCAAATCAGAGAAAGTTAGATTGTCAGTCCTCTTGTGCTTAAGTCGGCATTGTGCCTTTTGTATTATATTCCGATGCAATTTCTGTGTTTCATCGTCAACAAGAAGGTCCAGAGTATAAAGTAAACCTGAAGTGAGGCATCGGAATCTAAAACTGGACACACAGGAGAGGTTCAAATCATGGAAAGTTAGAGTGTTAGTCCTCTTGTACTTAAGTCGGCATTGTGCCTTTTGTAATTAATTCGGATGGAATTTCTGAGTTTCATCGTCAATAAGAAGGTCCAAGGGATACAGTAAACCTGAAGCGAAGCATCGGAATCTAAAACTGGACTCACAGGAGAGGTTCAAATCATATACAATTAGAGTGTCAGTCCTCTTGTGCTTAAGTCGGCATTGTGCCTTGTGTATTAAATTCGGATGCAAAAACTGTGCTTCATCGTCAATAAGAAGGTCCAAGGGATACAGTAAACCTGAAGTGAAGCATCGGAATCTAAAACTGGACTCACAGGAGAGGTTCAAATCATAGAAAGTTAAAGTGTCAGTCCTCTTGTACTTAAGTCGATATTGTGCATTTTGTATTCAATTCGGATGCAATTTCCGTGTTTCATCGTCAATAAGAGGGTCCAAGGGATACAGTAAACCTGAAGTGAAGCATCGGAATCTAAAACTGGACTCACAGGAGAGGTTAAAATCATAGAAAGTTGGAGTGTCAGTCCTCTTGTACTTAATTGAGCATTGTGCCTTTTGTATTAAATTCGGATAGAATTTCTGAGCTTCATCGTCAATAAGAAGGTCCAAGGTATACAGTAAACAAGAAGTGAAGCATCGGAATCTAAAACTGGACTCACAGGAGAGGTTCAATCCATAGAAAGTTAGAGTGTGGGTCCTCTTGTAATTATGTTGGCATTGTGCCTTTTGTATTAAATTCGTATGCAATTTCTGTGTTTCATCGTCAATAAGAAGGTCCAAGGGATACAGCAAACCTTAAGTGAAGCATCGGAATCTAAAACTGGATTCACAGGAGAGGTTCAAATCATAGAAAGTAGGATTGTCAGTCCTCTTGAACTTAAGTCAGCATTGTGCCCTGTTGTATTACATTCGGATGCAATTTCTGTGTTTCATCGTCAGTAAGAAGGTCCAAGGGATACAGTAAACCTAAAGTGAAGCATCGGAATCGAAAACTGGACTCCCAGGAGAGGTTCAAATCATAGAAACTTAGATTGTTAGTCCTCTTGTACTTAAGTCGGCACTATGCCTTTTGTATTATATTCCGATGCAATATCTGTGTTTCATCGTCAATAAGAAACTCCAAGGTATACAGTAAGCCTGAAGTGAAGCATCGGAATCTAAAACTGGACTCACAGGAGAGGTTCAAATCATAGAAAGTTATAGTGTAAGTCCTCTTGTACTTAAGTCGGCAGTGTGCCTTTTGTATTAAATTCGGATGCAATTTCTGTGTTTCATCGTGAATAAGACGGTCCAAGGGATACAGTAAACCTGAAGTGAAGCATCGGAATCTAAAACTGGACTCACAGGAGAGATTCAAATCATATAAAGTTAGAGTGTCAGTCCTCTTGTACTTAAGTCGGCATTGTGAATTTTGTATTAAAATCGGATGCAAAATCTGTGCTTCATCGTCAGTAACAAGGTCCAAGGGATACAGTAAACCTGAAGTGAAGCATCGGAATTTAAAACTGGACTCACAGAAGTGGTTCAAATCATAGAAAGTTAGAGTGTCAGTCCTCTTGTACTTAAGTCGGCATTGTGCCTTTTGTATTAAATTCCTATGCAATTTTTGTGTTTCATCCTCAATAAGATGGTCCAAGGGATACAGTAAACCTGAAGTGAAGCATCGGAATCTAAAACTGGACTCACAGGAGAGGTTCAAATCAAAGAAAGTAGGAGTGTCAGTCCTCTTGTACTTAAGTCGGCATTGTGCTTTTTGTATTAAATTCGGATGCAATTTCCGTGTTTCATCGTCAATAAGATGGTCCACGGGATACAGTAAACCTGAAGTGAAGCATCGGAATCTAAAACTGGACCCACAGGAGAGGTTCAAATCATAGATAGTTAGAGTGTCAGTCCTCTTGTACTTAAGTCGTCATTGTACCATTTGTGTTAAATTCGGAAGCAATTTCTGTGCTTCATCGTCAATAAGAAGGTCCAAAGTATACAGTAAAACTGAAGTGAAGCATCGGTATCTAAAACTGGACTGACATGAGAGGTTCAAATCATAGAAAGTAGGAGTGTCAGTCCTCTTGTACTTAAGTCGGCATTGTGCCTTTTGTATTAAATTCGGATGCAATTTCCGTGTTTCATCGTCAATAAGAGGGTCCACGGGATACAGTAAACCTGAAGTGAAGCATCGGAATCTAAAACTGGACCCACAGGAGAGGTTCAAATCATAGATAGTTAGAGTGTCAGTCCTCTTGTACTTAAGTCGTCATTGTACCATTTGTGTTAAATTCGGATGCAATTTCTGTGCTTCATCGTCAATAAGAAGGTCCAAAGTATACAGTAAAACTGAAGTGAAGCATCGGAAACTAAAACTGGACTGACTGGAGAGGTTCAAATCATAGAAAGTTAGAGTGTCAGTTCTCTTGTACTTAAGTCGTCATTGTGCTTTTATTATTAAATTCGAATGCAATTTCAGTGTTTCATCGTCAATAAGAAGGTGCAAGGTATACAGAAAACCTGAAGTGAAGCATCGGAATCTCAAACTGGACTCACTGGAGTGGTTCAAATCATGGAAAGTTAGAGTGTTAGTCCTCTTGTACTTAAGTCGGCATTGTGCCTTTTGTATTAAATTCGGATGCAATTTCTGTGCTTCATCGTCAATAAGAATGTCCAAGGTATACAGTACACCTGAAGTGAAGCTTCAGAACCTAAAACTGGACTCACAGGAGATGTTCAAATCATAGAAAGTTAGAGTGTCAGTTCTCTTGTACTTAAGTCGGCATTGTGCTTTTTGTATTAAATTCGGATGCAATTTCTGTGTTTCATCGTCAATGAGAAGGTCCAAGGGATACAGTAAACCTGAAGTGAAGCATCGGAATCTAAAACTGGACTCACAGGAGAAATTCAAATCATAGAAAGTTAGAGTGTCAGTCCACTTGTACTTAAGTCGGCATTGTGAATTTTGTATTAAATTCGGATGCAAAATCTGTGCTCCATCGTCAATAAGAAGGTCCAAGGGATACAGTAAACCTATAGTGAAGCATCGGAATTTAAAACTGGACTCACAGGAGAGGCTCAAATCATAGAAAGTTAGAGTGTGAGTCCGCTTGTACTTAAGTCGGCATTGTGACATTTGTATTAAGTTCGGATGCAATTTTTGTGCTTCTTCGTCAATAAGAAGGTCCAATGTATACAGTAAACCTGAAGTGAACCATCGGAATCCAAATGCGGACTAACAGGAGAGGTTCAAATCATAGAAAGTGAGAGGGCCAGTTCTCTTGTACTTAGGTCGGCATTGTGCCTTTTGTATAAAATTCGGATGCAAGTTCTGTTCTTCATCGTCAATGAGAAGGTCCAAGGTATACAGTAAAGCTGAAGTGAAGCATCGGAATCTAAAACTGGACTCACAGGAGAGGTTCAAATCATAGAAAGTAGGAGTGTCAGTCCTCTTGTACTTAAGTCGGCATTGTGCCTTTTGTATTAAATTCGGATGCAATTTCTGGGTTTCATCGTCAATAAGAAGGCCTAAGGGATACAGTAAATCAGAAGTGAAGCATCGGAACCAAAAACTGGACTCACAGGTGATGTTCAAATCAGAGAAAGTTAGATTGTCAGTCCTCTTGTACTTAAGTCGGCATTGTGCCTTTTGTATTATATTCCGATGCAATTTCTGTGTTTCATCGTCAACAAGAAGGTCCAAGGTATACAGTAAACCTGAAGTGAAGCATCGGAATCTAAAACTGGACTCACAGGAGAGGTTCAAATCATGGAAAGTTAGAGTGTTAGTCCTCTTGTACTTAAGTCGGCATTGTGCCTTTTGTAATTAATTCGGATGGAATTTCTGAGTTTCATCGTCAATAAGAAGGTCCAAGGGATACAGTAAACCTGAAGCGAAGCATCGGAATCTAAAACTGGACTCACAGGAGAGGTTCAAATCATAGAAAATTTAGAGTGTCAGTCCTCTTGTACTTAAGTCGGCATTGTGCCTTTTGTATTACATTGCGATGCAATTTCTGTGTTTCATCGTCAATAAGAAGGTCCAAGGTATACAGTAAACCTGAAGTGAAGCATCGGAATCTCAAACTGGACTCACAGGAAAGGTTCAAATCATAGAAAGTGAGAGGGCCAGTTCTCTTGTACTTAGGTCGGCATTGTGCCTTTTGTATAAAATTCGGATGCAAGTTCTGTGCTTCATCGTCAATAAGAATGTCCAAGGTATACAGTACACCTGAAGTGAAGCTTCGGAACCTAAAACTGGACTCACAGGAGATGTTCAAATCATAGAAAGTTAGAGTGTCTGTCCTCTTGTACTTATGTCGGCATTGTGCCTTTTGTATTAAATTCGGATGTTATTACTGTGTTTCATCGTCAATAAGATGTCCAAGGGATACAGTAAACCTGAAGTGAAGCATCGGAATCTAAAACTGGACTCACAGGAGAGGTTCAAATCATAGAAAATTTAGAGTGTCAGTCCTCTTGTACTTAAGTCGGCATTGTGCCTTTTGTATTAAATTCGGATGCAATTTCTGTGCTTCATCGTCAATAAGAATGTCCAAGGTATACAGTACACCTGAAGTGAAGCTTCGGAGCCTAAAACTGGACACACAGGAGATGTTCAAATCATAGAAAGTTAGAGTGTCAGTTCTCTTGTACTTAAGTCGTCATTGTGCTTTTATTATTAATTTCGAATGCAATTTCTGTGTTTCATCGTCAATAAGAAAGTGCAAGGTACACAGAAAACCTGAAGTGAAGCAGCGGAATCTCAAACTGGACTCACTGGAGAGGTTCAAATCATAGAAAGTTAGAGTGTCAGTCCTTTTGCACTTAAGTCGGCATTGTGAATTTTGTATTAAATTCGGATGCAATTTCTGTGTTTCATCGTCAATAAGAAGGTCCAAGGGATACACTAAACCTGAAGTGAAGCATCGGAATCTAAAAGTGGACTCACAGGAGACGTTCAAATCAAAGTAAGTTTGATTGTCAGTCCTCTTGTACTTAAGTCGGCATTGTGCCTTTTGTATTAAATTCGGATGCAATTTCTGTGTTTCATCGTCAATAAGAAGGTCCAAGGTATACAGTAAACCAGAAGTGAAGCATCGGAATCTGAAACCGGACTCACAGGAGAGGTTCAAATCAAAGAAAGTTAGAGTGTCAATCCTCTTGTACTTAAGTCGGCATTGTGCATTTTGTATAAAATCCGGATGCAATTTCTGTGCCTCATCGTCAATAAGAAGGTCCAAGGGATACAGTAAACCTGAAGGGAAGCATCGGAATCTAAAACTGGACTCACAGGAGAAGTTCAAATCATAGAAAGTTAGAGTAACAGTCCTCTTGTACTTAAATCAACATTATGACTTTTGTATTAAATTTGGATGCAAAATCTGTGCTTCATCGTCAATAAGAAGGTCCAAGGGATACAGTAAACTTGAAGTGAAGCATCGGAATCTAAAACTGGACTCACAGGAGAGGTTCAAATCCTAGAATGTTAGTGTGTCAGTTCTCTTGTACTTAAGTCGGCATTGTGCCTTTTGTATAAAATTCGGATGCAATTTCTGTGCCTCATCGTCAATAAGAAGGTCCAAGGGATACAGTAAACCTGAAGGGAAGCATCGGAATCTAAAACTGGACTCACAGGAGAAGTTCAAATCATAGAAAGTTAGAGTAACAGTCCTCTTGTACTTAAATCAACATTATGACTTTTGTATTAAATTTGGATGCAAAATCTGTGCTTCATCGTCAATAAGAAGGTCCAAGGGATACAGTAAACTTGAAGTGAAGCATCGGAATCTAAAACTGGACTCACAGGAGAGGTTCAAATCCTAGAATGTTAGTGTGTCAGTTCTCTTGTACTTAAGTCGGCATTGTGCCTTTTGTATAAAATTCGGATGCAAGTTCTGTTCTTCATCGTCAATAAGAAGGTCCAAGGTATACAGTAAAGCTGAAGTGAAGCATCGGAATCTAAAACTGGACTCACAGGAGAGGTTCAAATCATAGAAAGTAGGAGTGTCAGTCCTCTTGTACTTAAGTCGGCATTGTGCCTTTTGTATTAAATTCGGATGCAATTTCTGCGTTTCATCGTCAATAAGAAGGTCTAAGGGATACAGTAAACCAGAAGTGAAGCATCGGAACCAAAAACTGGACTCACAGGTGAGGTTCAAATCAGAGAAAGTTAGATTGTCAGTCCTCCTGCACTTAAGTCGGCATTGTGCCTTTTGTATTAAATTCGGGTGCAATTTCTGTGTTTCATCGTCAATAAGAAGGTCCAAGGGATACACTAAACCTGAAGTGAAGCATCGGAATCTAAAGCTGGACTCACAGGAGAGGTTCAAATGACAGAAAGTTAGATAGGCAGTCCTCTTGTACTTAAGTCGGCATTGTGCCTTTTGTATTAAATTCGGATGCAATTTCTGAGTTTCAATGTCAATAAGAAGGTGCAAGGGATACAGTAAACCTGAAGTGAGGCAACGGAATCTAAAACTGGACTCACAGGAGAGGTTCAAATCATAGACAATTAGTGTGTCAGTCCTCTTGTGCTTAAGTCGGCATTGTGCCTTTTGTATTAAATTCGGATGCAAAAACTGTGCTTCATCGTCAATAAGAAGGTCCAAGGGATACAGTAAACCTGAAGTGAAGCATCGGAATCTAAAACTGGACTCACAGGAGAGGTTCAAATCATAGAAAGTTAGAGTGTCAGTCCTCTTGTACTTAAGTCGATATTGTGCATTTTGTATTCAATTCCGATGCAATTTCCGTGTTTCATCGTCGATAAGAGGGTCCAAGGGATACAGTAAACCTGAAGTGAAGCATCGGAATCTAAAACTGGACTCACAGGAGAGGTTCAAATCATAGAAAGTTAGAGTGTCAGTCCTCTTGTACTTAATTCAGCATTATGCCTTTTGTATTAAATTCGGATGGAATTTCTGAGCTTCATCGTCAATAAGAAGGTCCAAGGTATACAGTAAACAAGAGGTGAAGCATCGGAATCAAAAACTGGACTCACAGGAGAGGTTCAATCCATAGAAAGTTAGAGTGTGGGTCCTCTTGTACTTATGTTGGCATTGTGCCTTTTGTATTAAATTCGTATGCAATTTCTGTGTTTCATCGTCAATAAGAAGGTCCAAGGGATACAGCAAACCTTAAGTGAAGCATCGGAATCTAAAACTGGATTCGCAGGAGAGGTTCAAATCATAGAAAGTAGGATTGTCAGTCCTCTTGTACTTATGTAAGCATTGTGCCTTTTGTATTGAATTCGGATGCAATTTCTGTGTTTCATCGTCAGTATGAATGTCCAAGAGATACAGTAAACCTAAAGTGAAGCATCGGAATCGGAAACTGGACTCCCAGGAGAGGTTCAAATCATAGAAAGTTAGATTGTTAGTCCTCTTGTACTTAAGACGGCACTGTGCCTTTTGTATTATATTCCGATGCAATATCTGTGTTTCATCGTCAATAAGAAACTCCAAGGTATACAGTAAGCCTGAAGTGAAGCATCGGAATCTAAAACTGGACTCACAGGAGAGGTTCAAATCATAGAAAGTTAGAGTGTCAGTCCTCTTGTACTTAAGTCGGCATTGTGAATTTTGTATTAAAATCGGATGCAAAATCTGTGCTTCATCGTCAGTAACAAGGTCCAAGGGATACAGTAAACCTGAAGTGAAGCATCGGAATTTAAAACTGGACTCACAGGAGAGGTTCAAATCTTAGAAAGTTAGAGTGTCAGTCCTCTTGTACGTAAGTCGGCATTGTGCCTTTTGTATTAAATTCGGATGCAATTTTTGTGTTTCATCATCAATAAGATGCTCCAAGGGATACAGTAAACCTGAAGTGAAGCATCGGAATCTAAAACTGGACTCACAGGAGAGGTTCAAATCATAGAAAGTAGGAGTGTCAGTCCTCTTGTACTTAAGTCGGCATTGTGCCTTTTGTATTAAATTCGGATGCAATTTCCGTGTTTCATCGCCAATAAGAGGGTCCGCGGGATACAGTAAACCTGAAGTGAAGCATCGGAATCTAAAACTGGACCCACAGGGGAGGTTCAAATCATAGATAGTTAGAGTGTCAGTCCTCTTGTACTTAAGTCGTCATTGTACCATTTGTGTTAAATTCGGATGCAATTTCTGTGCTTCATCGTCAATAAGAAGGTCCAAAGTATACAGTAAAACTGAAGTGAAGCATCTGAATCTAAAACTGGACTGACAGGAGAGGTTCAAATCATAGAAAGTTAGAGAGTCAGTCGTCTTGTACTTAAGTCGGCATTGTGACATTTGTATTAAGTTCGGATGCAATTTCTGTGCTTCTTCGTCAATAAGAAGGTCCAAGGTATTCAGTAAACCTGAAGTGAAGCATCGGAATCTAAAACTGGACTCACAGGAGATGTTCAAATCATAGAAAGTTAAAGTGTGAGTCCGCTTGTGCTTAAGTCGGCATTGTGACATTTGTATTAAGTTCGGATGCAATTTCTGTGCTTCTTCGTCAATAATAAGGTCCAAGGTATTCAGTAAACCTGAAGTGAAGCATCGGAATCTAAAACTGGACTCACAGGAGAGGTTCAAATCATAGAAGTTAGAGTGTCTGTCCTCTTGTACTTATGTCGGCATTGTGCCTTTTGTATTAAATTCGGATGTTATTTCTGTGTTTCATCGTCAGTAGGAAAGTCCAAGGGATACAGAAAACCAGAAGTGAAGCATTGGAATCTAAAACTGGACCCACAGGAGAGGTTCAAATCATAGAAAGTTAGAGTGTCAGTCCTCTTGTACTTAAGTTGGCATTGTGCATTTTGTATTAAATTTGGATGCAATTTTTGTGTTTCATCGTCAATAAGAAGGTCCGAGGGATACAGTAAACCTGAAGTGATGCATCGGTATCTAAAACTGGACTCACAGGAGAGGTTCAAATCATAGAATGTTAGAGTGTCAGTCCTCTTGTACTTAAGTCGGCATTGTGCCTTTTGTATTAAATTCGGATGCAATTTCCGTGTTTCATCGTCAACAAGAGGGTCCACGGGATACAGTAAACCTGAAGTGAAGAATCGGAATCTAAAACTGGACCCACAGGAGAGGTTCAAATAATGGTTATTTAGAGTGTCAGTCCTCTTGTACTTAAGTCGTCATTGTACCATTTGTGTTAAATTCGGATGCAATTTCTGTGCTTCATCGTCAATAAGAAGGTCCAAAGTATACAGTAAAACTGAAGTGAAACATCGGATTCTAAAACTGGACTGACTTGAGAGGTTCAAATCATAGAAAGTTAGAGTGTCTGTCCTCTTGTACTTATGTCGGCATTGTGCCTTTTGTATTAAATTCTGATGTTATTTCTGTGTTTCATCGTCAATAAGAAGGTCCAAGGGATACAGAAAACCTGAAGTGAAGCATCGGAATCTAAAACGTGACTCACAGGACAGGTTCAAATCATAGAAAGTTAGATTGTTAGTCCTCTTGTACTTAAGTCGGCACTGTGCCTTTTGTATTATACTCCGATGCAATATCTGTGTTTCATCGTCAATAAGAAACTCCAAGGTATACAGTAAGTCTGAAGTGAAGCATCGGAATCTAAAACTGGACTCACAGGAGAGGTTCAAATCATAGATAGTTAGAGTGTCAGTCCTCTTGTACTTAAGTCGTCATTGTACCATTTGTGTTAAATTCGGACGCAATTTCTGTGCTTCATCGTCAATAAGAAGGTCCAAAGTATAGAGTAAAACTGAAGCGAAGCATCGGAATCTAAAACTGGACTGACTGGAGAGGTTCAAATCATAGAAAATTAGAGTGTCTGTCCTCTTGTACTTATGTCAGCATTGTGCACTGTTGTATTACATTCGGATGCAATTTCTGTGTTTCATCGTCATCAAGAAGGTCCAAGGGATACAGTAAACCTAAAGTGAAGCATCGGAATCCAAAACTGGACTCCCAGGAGAGGTACAAATCATAGAAAGTTAAGAGTGTCAGTCCTCTTGTACTTAAGTCGGCAGTGTGCCTTTTGTATTAAATTCGGATGCAATTTCTGTGTTTCATCGTGAATAAGACGGTCCAAGGGATACAGTAAAACTGAAGTGAAGCATCGGAATCTAAAGCTGGACTCACAGGAGAGATTCAAAACATAGAAAGTTAGAGTGTCAGTCCTCTTGTACTTAAGTCGGCATTGTGAATTTTGTATTAAAATCGGATGCAAAATCTGTGCTTCATCGTCAGTAACAAGGTCCATGGGATACAGTAAACCTGAAGTGAAGCATCGGAATTTAAAACTGGACTCACAGGAGAGGTTCACATCATAGAAAGTTAGAGTGTCAGTCCTCTTGTACTTATGTCGGCATTGTGCCTTTTGTATTAAATTCGGATGTTATTTCTGTGTTTCATCGTCAATAGGAAGGTCCAAGGGATACAGAAAACCTGAAGTGAAGCATTGGAATCTAAAACTGGACCCACAGGAGAGGTTCAATTCATAGAAAGTTAGAGTGTCAGTCCTCTTGTACTTAAGTTGGCATTGTGCCTTTTGTATTAAATTCGGATGCAATTTTTGTGTTTCATCGTCAATAAGGAGGTCCAAGGGATACAGTAAACCTGAAGTGAAGCGTCGGAGTCTAAAACTGGACTCACAGGAGAGGTTCAAATCATAGAAAGTTAGAGTGTCAGTAATCTTGTACTTAAGTCGGCACTGTGCCTTTTGTATTATATTCCGATTCAATATCTGTGTTTCATCGTCAATAAGAAACTCCAAGGTATACAGTAAGCCCGAAGTGAAGAATCGGAATCTAAAACTGGACTCACAGGAGAGGTTCAAATCATAGATAGTTAGAGTGTCAGTCCTCTTGTACTTAAGTCGTCATTGTACCATTTGTGTTAAATTCGGATGCAATTTCTGTGCTCCATCGTCAATAAGAAGGTCCAAAGTATACACTAAAACTGAAGTGAAGCATCGGAATCTAAAACTGGACTGACTGGAGAGGTTCAAATCATAGAAAGTTAGAGTGTCTGTCCTCTTGTACTTATGTCGGCATTGTGCCTTTTGTATTAAATTCTGATGTTATTTCTGTGTTTCATCGTCAATAAGAAGGTCCAAGGGATACAGAAAACCTGAAGTGAAGCATCGGAATCTAAAACTGGACTCACAGGACAGGTTCAAATCATAAAAAGTTAGATTGTTAGTCCTCTTGTACTTAAGTCGGCACTGTGCCTTTTGTATTATATTCCGATGCAATATCTGTGTTTCATCGTCAATAAGAAACTCCAAGGTATACAGTAAGCCTGAAGTGAAGCATCGGAATCTAAAACTGGACTCACAGAAGAGGTTCAAATCATAGATAGTTACAGTGTCAGTCCTCTTGTACTTAAGTCGTCATTGTACCATTTGTGTTAAATTCGGATGCAATTTCTGTGCTTCATCGTCAATAAGAAGGTCCAAAGAATACAGTAAAACTGAAGTGAAGCATCGGAATCTAAAACTGGACTGACTGGAGAGGTTCAAATCATAGAAAGTTAGAGTGTCTGTCCTCTTGTACTTAAGTCGTCATTGTACCATTTGTGTTAAATTCGGATGCAATTTCTGTGCTTCATCGTCGATAAGAAGGTCCAAAGTATACAGTAAAACTGAAGTGAAGCATCGGAATCTAAAACTGGACTGACTGGAGAGGTTCAAATCATAGAAAGTTAGAGTGTCAGTCCTCTTGTCCTTAGGTCGGCATTGTGCTTTTTGTATTAAATCCGATGCAATTTCTCTGCTTCATCGTCAATAAGAAGGTCCAAGGGAACCTGTAAACCTGAAGTGAACCATCGTAATCTAAAACTGGACACACAGGAGAAGTTCAAATCATATAAAGTTAGAGTGTGAGTCCGCTTGTACTTAAGTCGGCATTGTGACATTTGTATTAAGTTCGGATGCAATTTCTGTGCTTCTTCGTCAATAAGAAGGTGCAAGGTATTCAGTAAACCTGAAGTGAAGCATCGGAATCTAAAACTGGACTCACAGGAGAGGTTCAAATCATACAAATTTAGAGTGTTAGTCCTCTTGAACTTAAGTCGCCATTGTGAATTTTGTATTGAATTCGGATGCAAAATCTGTGCTTCATCGTCAATAAGAAGGTAAAAGGGATACAGTAAACCTGAAGTGAAGCATCGGAATTTAAAACTGGACTCACAGGAGAGGTTCAAATCATAGATAGTTAGAGTGTCAGTCCTCTTGTACTTAAGTCGGCATTGTACCATTTGTGTTAAATTCGGATGCAATTTCTGTGCTTCATCGTCAATAAGAAGGTCCTAAGTATACAGTAAAACTGAAGTGAAGCATCGGAATCTAAAACTGGACTGACAGGAGAGGTTCAAATCACAGAAAGTTAGAGTGTCTGTCCTCTTATATTATGTCGGCATTGTGCCTTTTGTATTAAATTCGGATGTTATTTCTGTGTTTCATCGTCAATAAGAAGGTCCAAGGGATACAGTAAACCTGAAGTGAAGCATCGGAATCTAAAACTGGACTCACAGGAGAGGTTCAAATCATAGAAAGTTAGAGTGTCAGTCCTCTTGTACTTAAATCGGCATTGTGCCTTTTGTATGAAATCCGGATGCAATTTCTCTGCTTCATCGTCAATAAGAAGGTCCAAGGGAATCTGTAAACCTGAAGTGAACCATCGGAATCTAAAACTGGACTCACAGGAGACGTTCAAATCATAGAAAGTTAGAGTGTGAGTCCGCTTGTACTTAAGTCGACATTGTGACGTTTGTATTATGTTCGGATGCAATTTCTGTGCTTCTTCGTCAATAAGAAGGTCCAAGGTATTCAGTAAACCTGAAGTGAAGGATCGGAATCGAAAACTGGACTCACAGGAGAGGTTCAAATCATACAAAGTTAGAGTGTTAGTCCTCTTGAACTTAAGTCGGCATTGTGCCTTTTGTAGTAAATTCGGATGCAATTTCTGTGCTTCATCGTCAATAAGAAGGTCCAAGGTATACAGTAAACCTGATGTGAAGCATCGGAATCTAAAACTGGACTCACAGGAGAGGTTCAAATCATAGAATGTTAGAGTGTCAGTCCTCTTGTAGTTATGTCGGTAATGTGCCTTTTGTATTAAATTCGGATGCAGTTTCTGTGCTTCATCGTCAATAAGAAGGTCCAACGTATACAGTAAACCTGAAGCAAAGCATCGGAATCTAAAAGTGGACTCACAGGAGAGGTTCAAATCATAGAAAGTTAGAGTGTCAGTCCTCTTGTACTTTACACGGCATTTTGCCTTTGGAATTAAATTCGGATGCAATTTATGTGTTTCATCGTCAATAAGAAAGTCCAAGGGATACAGTAAACCAGAAGTGAAGCATCGGTATCTAAAACTGGACTCACAGGGGAGGTTTAAATCATAGAAAGTTAGAGTGTCAGTCCTCTTGTACTTAAGTTGGCTTTGTGCCTTTTGTATTAAATTCGGATGCAATTTCTGTGTTTCATCGTCAATAAGATGGTCCAAGGGATACAGTAAGCCTGAAGTGAAGCATCGGAATCTAAAACTGGACACACAGGAGAGGCTCACATCATAGAAAGTTAGAGTGTCAGTCCTCTTGTACTTAGGTCGGCATTGTGCTTTTTGTATTAAATCCGATGCAATTTCTCTGCTTCATCGTCAATAAGAAGGTCCAAGGGAACCTGTAAACCTGAAGTGAACCATCGGAATCTATAACTGGACACACAGGAGAAGTTCAAATCATATAAAGTTAGAGTGTGAGTCCGCTTGTACTTAAGTCGGCATTGTGACATTTGTATTAAGTTCGGATGCAATTTCTGTGCTTCTTCGTCAATAAGAAGGTGCAGGGTGTTCAGTAAACCTGAAGTGAAGCATCGGAATCTAAAACTGGACTCACAGGAGAGGTACAAATCATACAAAGTTAGAGTGTTAGTCCTCTTGAACTTAAGTCGGCATTGTGCCTTTTGTATTAAATTAGGATGCAATTTCTGTGCTTCATCGTCAATAAGAAGGTCCAAGGTATATAGTAAACCTGATGTGAAGCATCGGAATCTAAAACTGGACTCACAGGAGAGTTTCAAGTAATAGAAAGTTAGAGTGTCAGTCCTCTTGTAGTTATGTCGGTATTGTGCCTTTTGTATTAAATTCGGATGCAGTTCCTGTGCTTCATCGTCAATAAGAAGGTCCAAGGTATACAGTAAACCTGAAGTGAAGCATCGGAATCTAAAAGTGGACTCACAGGAGAGGTTCAAATCATAGAAAGTTAGAGTGTCAGTCCTCTTGTACTTAACTCGGCCATTTGCCTTTTGTATTAAATTCGGATGCAATTTCTGTGTTTCATCGTCAATAAGAAGGTCCAAGGGATACAGCAAACCTGAAGTGAAGCATCGGAATCCAAAACTGGACTCACAGGAGAGGTTCAAATCATAGAAAGTTAGAGTGTCAGCCCTCTTGTACTTTAGTCGGCATTGTGCCTTTTGTATTAAATTCGGATGCAATTTCTGTGTTTCATCGTCAATATGAAGATCCAAGGCATACGGTAAACCTGAAGTGAAGCACCGGAATCTATAACTGGACTCACAGGAGAGGTACAAATCATAGAACGTTAGAGTGTCAGTCTTCTTGTACTTAAGTCGGCATTGTGCCTTTTGTATTAAATTCTAATGCAATTTATGTGCTTCATCGTCAATAAGAAGGTCCAAGATATACAGTAAACCTGAAGTGAAGCATTGGAATCTAAAACTGGACTCACAGGAGAGGTTCAAATCATTGAAAGTTAAAGTGTCAGTCTTCTTGTACTTAAGTCGGCATTGTGGCTTTTGTATTAAATTCGGATGCAATTTCTGTGTTCATCGTCATCAAGATGGTCCAAGTGATACAGTAAACCTGAAGTGAAGCATCGGAATCTAAAACTGGACTCACAGGAGAGGTTCAAATCATAGAAAGTTAGAGTGTCAGTCCTCTTGTACTTAAGTCGGCATTCTGCCCTTTGTATTAAATTCGGATGCAATTTTTGTGTTTCATCGTCAATAAGAAGGTCCAAGGTATACAGTAAACCTGAAGTGAAGCAGCGGAATCTAAAACTGGACTCACAGGAGAGGTTCAAATCATAGAAAATAGGAGGGTCAGTCCTCTTCTACTTAAGTCGGCATTGTGTCTGTTGTATTAAATTTGGATGCAATTTCTGCGTTTCATTGTCAATAAGAGTGTCCAATGGATATAGTAAACCAGAAGTGAAGCATCGGAATCGAAAACTGGACTCCCAGGAGAGGTTCAAATCATTGAAAGTTAGAGTGTGAGTCTTCTTTTACTTAAGTCGGCATTGTGCCTTTTGTATTAAATTCGGATGCAATTTCTGTGTTTCATCGTCAACAAGAAGGTTCAAAGTATACAGTAAACATGAAGTTAAGCATCGGAATCTAAAACTGGACTCACAGGAGAGGTTCAAATCATAGAAAGTTAGAGTGTGAGTCCTCTTGTACTTCAGTCGGCATTATGCATTTTGTATTAAATTCGGATGCAAAATCTGTGGTTCATCGTCAATAACAAGGTCCAATGGATACACTAAACCTAAAGTGAAGCATCGGAATCTAAGACTGGACTCACAGGAGAGGTTCAAATCATAGAAAATTAGAGTGTCAGTCTTCTTGTACTTAAGTCGGCATTGTGGCTTTTGTATTAAATTCGGGTGCAATTTCTGTGTTACATCGTCAATAAGAAGGTCCAAGGGATACAGTAAACCTGAAGTGAAGCATCGGAATCTAAAACTGGACTCACAGGAGAGGTTCAAATCATAGATATTAGGAGTGTCAGTCCTCTTGTACTTAAGTCGGCATTGTGCCTTTTGTATTAAAATCGGATGCTAAATCTGTGCTTCATCGTCAATAAGAAGATCCAAGGTATACATTAAACCTGAAGTTAAGCATCAGAATCTAAAACTGGACTCACAGGAGAGGTTCAAATCATACAAAGTAAGATGGTCAGTCCCCTTCTAATTAAGACCGCATTGTGCCTTTTGTATGAAATTCGGATGCAATATCTGTGTTTCATCGTCAATAAGAAGGTCCAAGGGATACAGTAAACCTAAAGTGAAGCATCGGAATCGAAAACTGGACTCACAGGAGAGGTTCAAATCATAGAAAGTTAGATTGTCAGTCCTCTTGTACTTAAGTCGGCATTGTGACTTTTGTATTATATTCCGATGCAATTTCTGTGTTTCATCGTCAATAAGAAGTACCAAGGTATACAGTAAACCTGAAGTAAAGCATCGGAATCTAAAAGTGAATTCACAGGAGAGGTTCAAATCATAGAAAGTTAGAGTGTCAGTCCTCTTGTACTTACGTCGGCATTGTGCCTTTTGTATTACAATCGGATGCAATTTCTGTGTTTCATCGTCAATAAGAAGGTCCAAGGGATACAGTAAACCTGAAGTGAAGCATCGGAATCTAAAACTGGATTCACAGGAGAGGTTCAAATGATAGAAAGTTAGAGTGTCAGTCCTCTTGTACTTAAGTCGGCATTGTGGCCTTTGTATGAAATTCGGATGCAATTTCTGAGTTTCATTGTCAATACGAAGGTCCAAGGGATACAGTAAACCTGAAGTGAAGCATCGTAATCTAAAACTGCACTCACAGGAGAGGTTCAAATCATAGAAAATTAGAGTGTCAGTCCTCTTGTACTTAAGTCGGCATTGTGCCTTTTGTATTAAATCCGGATGCAATTTATGTGCTTCATCGTCAATAAGAAGGTCCAAGATATACAGTAAACCTGAAGTGAAGCATCGGAATCTAAAACTGGACTCACAGGAGAGGTACAAATCATAGAACGTTAGAGTGTCAGTCTTCTTGTACTTAAGTCGGCATTGTGGCTTTTGTATTAAATTCGGATGCAATTTCTGTGTTTCATCGTCAAAAAGATGGTCCAAATGATACAGTAAACCTGAAGTGAAGCATCGGAATCTAAAACTGGACTCACAGGAGAGGTACAAATCATAGAAAGTTAGAGTGTCAGTCCTCTTGTACTTAAGTCGGCATTGTGACCTTTGTATTAAATTCGGATGCAATTTTTGTGTTTCATCGTCAATAAGAAGGTCCAAGGGATACAGTAAACCTGAAGTGAAGCTTCGGAATCTAAAACTGGACTCACAGGAGAGGTTCAAATCATAGAAAGTAGGAGTGTCAGACCTCCTGTACTTAAGTCGGCATTGTGCCTTTTGTATTATATTCCGATGCAATTTCTGTGTTTCATCGTCAACAAGAAGGTCGAAATGATACAGTAAACCTGAAGTGAAGCATCGGAATCTAAAACTGGACTCACAGGAGAGGTACAAATCATAGAAAGTTAGAGTGTCAGTCCTCTTGTACTTAAGTCGGCATTGTGCCTTTTGTATTAAATTCGGATGCAATTTTTGTGTTGCATCTTCAATAAGAAGGTCCAAGGGATACAGTAAACCTGAAGTGAAGCTTCGGAATCTAAAACTGGACTCACAGGAGAGGTTGAAATCATAGAAAGTAGGAGTGTCAGACCTCTTGTACTTAAGTCGGCATTGTGCCTTCTGTATCATATTCCGATGCACTTTCTGTGTTTCATCGTCAACAAGAAGGTCCAAAGGATACAGTAAACCTGAAGTGAAGCATCGGAATGTAAACTGGACTCACAGGAGAGGTTCAAATCATAGAAAGTTAGAGTGTCAGTCCTCTTGTACTTAAGTCGGCATTATGCATTTTGTATTAAATTCGGATGCAAAATCTGTGGTTCATCGTTAAAAACAAGGTCCAATGGATACAGTAAACCTGAAGTGAAGCATCGGAATCTAAAACTGGACTCACAGTAGAGGTTCAAATCATAGAAAATTAGAGTGTCAGTCTTCTTGTACTTAAGTCGGCATTGTGGCTTTTGTATTAAATTCGGGTGCAATTTCTGTGTTACATCGTCAATAAGAAGGTCCAAGGGATACAGTAAACCTGAAATTAAGCATCGGATTCTAAAACTGGACTCAAAGGAGAGGATCAAATCATAGAAAATTAGAGTGTCTGTCCACTTGTAATTAAGTCGGCATTGTGCCTTTTGTATTAAATTCGGAAGCATTTTCTGTGTTTCATCGACAATAAGAATGTCGAAGGGATACAGTAAACCTGACGTGAAGCATCGGAATCTAAAACTGGACTCACAGGAGAGGTTGAAATCATAGAAAGTTAGAGTGTCAGTCCTCTTGTACTTAAGTCGGCAATGTGAATTTTGTATTACATTCGGATGCTAAATCTGTGCTTCATCGTCAATAAGAAGGTCCAAGGTATACAGTAAACCTGAAGTTAAGCATCATAATATAAAACTGGACTCACAGGAGAGGTTCAAATCATAGAAAGTTAGAGTGTCAGTCCCCTTCTAATTAAGACCGCATTGTGCCTTTTGTATTAAATTCGGATGCAATATCTGTGTTTCATCGTCAATAAGAAGGTCCAAGGGATACAGTAAACCTAAAGTGAATCATCGGAATCTAAAACTGGACTCACAGGAGAGGTTCAAATCATAGAAAGTTAGATTTCAGTCCTCTTGTACTTAAGTCGGCATTGTGCCTTTTGTATTATATTCCGATGCAATTTCTGTGTTTCATCGTCAATAAGAAGGTCCAAGGTATACAGTAAACCTGAAGTGAAGCATCGGAATCTAAAAGTGGATTCATAGGAGAGGTTCAAATCATTGAAAGTTAGAGTGTCAGTCCTCTTGTACTTAAGTCGGCATTGTGCCTTTTGTATTAAATTCGGATGCAATTTCTGTGTTTCATCGTCAATAAGAATGTCCAAGGGATACAGTAAACCTGAAGTGAAGCATCGTAATCTAAAACTGGATTCACAGGAGAGGTTCAAATGATAGAAAGTTAGAGAGTCAGTCCTCTTGTACTTAAGTCGTCATTGTGCCTTTTGCATGAAATTCGGATGCAATTTCTGAGTTTCTTTGTCAATAAGAAGGTCCAAGGGATACAGTAAAACTGAAGTGAAGCATCGCAATCTAAAACTGGACTCACAGGAGAGGTTCAAATCATAGAAAATTAGAGTGTCAGTCCTCTTGTACTTAAGTCGGCATTGTGCCTTTTGTATTCAATTCGATTGGAATTTCCGTGTTTCATCGTCAATAAGAGGGTTCAAGGGATACAGTAAACCTGAAGTGAAGCATCGGAATCTAAAACTGGACTCACAGGCGAGGTTCAAGTCATAGAAAGTTAGAGTGTCAGTCCTCTTGTACTTAAGTCAGCATTGTGCCTTTTGTATTAAATTCGGATGCAATTTCTGAGATTCATCGTCAATATTAGGGTCTAAGGTATACAGTAACCATGAAGTGAAGCATCGGAATCTAAAACTGGACTCACAGGAGAGGTTCAATCCATAGAAAGTTAGAGTGTGTGTCCTCTTGTACTTAAGTGGGCATTGTGCCTTTTGTATAAAATTCGGATGCAATTTCTGCGTTTCATCGACAATAAGAATGTCCAAGGCATACAGCAAACCTGAAGTGAAGCAACGGAATCTAAAACTAGACTTACAGGAGAGGTTCAAATCATAGAAAGTAGGATTGTCAGTCCTCTTGTACTTAAGTCAGCATTGTGCCTTTTGTATTAAATTCGGATGCAATTTCTGTGTTTCATCGTCAGTAAGAACGTCCAAGGGATACAGTAAATCTGAAGTGAAGCATCAGAATCTAAAACTGGACTCACAGGAGAGGCTCAAATCATAGAAAGTTAGAGTGTCAGTCCTCTTGTACTTAAGTCGGCATTGTGCCTTTTGTATTAAATTCGAATGCAATTTTTGTGTTTCATCGTCAATAAGATGGTCCAAGGGATACAGTATACCTGAAGTGAAGCATCCGAATCTAAAACTGAACTCACAGGAGAGGTTCAAATCATAGAATCTTAGAGTGTCAGTCCTCTTGTACTTAAGTCGGCAGTGCGACTTTTATATTAAATTCGGATGCAATTTCTGAGTTTCATCGTCAATACGAAGGTTCAAGGTATACAATAAACCTGAAGTGAAGCATCGGAGTCTAAAACTGGACTCACAGGGGAGGTTCAAATCATAGAAAGTTTGTGTGTCAGTCCTCTTGTTCTTAAGTCGGCATTGCGCCTTTGTATTAAATTCGAATGCAATTTCTGTGTTTCATCGTCAATAAGAAGGTCCAAGGGATACAGTAAACCTGAAGTGATGCATCAGAATCTAAAACTGGACTCACAGGAGAGATTCAAATCATAGAAAGTTAGAGTGTCAGTCCTCTTGTACTTAAGTCGGCATTGTGAATTTTGTATTAAGTTCGGATTTAAAATCTGTGCTTCATCGTCAATGAGAAGGTCCAAGGTATACAGTAAACCTGAAGTTAAGCATCAGAATCTAAAACTGGACTCACAGGACAGGTTCAAATCATAGAAAGTTAGATTGTCAGTCCTCTTGTACTTAAGTCGGCATTGTGCCTTTTGTATTATGTTCCGATGCAATTTCTGTGTTTCATCGTCAATAAGAAGGTCCAAGGTATACAGTAAACCTGAAGTGAAGCATCGGAATCTAAAAGTGGATTCACAGGAGAGGTTCACATCATAGAAAGTTAAAGTGTCAGTCCACTTGTACTTAGTCGGCATTGTGCCTTTTGTATTAAATTCAGATGCAATTTCTGTGTTTCATCGTCAATAAGAAGGTCCAAGGGATACAGTAAACCTGAAGTGAAGCATCGGAATCTAAAACTGGATTCATAGGAGAGGTTCAAATGATAGAAAGTTAGAGTGTCAGTCCTCTTAAACTTAAGTCGGCATTGTGCGTTTTGTATGAAATTCGAATGCAATTTCTGAGTTTCATTGTCAATAAGAAGGTCCAAGGGATACAGTAAACCTGAAGTGAAGCATCGTAATCTAAAACTGGGCTCACAGGAGAGGTTCAAATCATAGAAAATAAGAGTGTCAGTCCTCTTGTACTTAAGTCGGCATTGTGCCTTTTGTATTATATTCGGATGCAAATTTTGTGTTTCATCGTCAATAAGAAGGTCCAAGGGATACAGTAAACCTGAAGTGAATCATCGGAATCTAAAACTGGACTCACAGGAGAGGTTCAAATCATAGAAAGTAGGAGTGTCAGTCCTCTTGTACTTAAGTCGGCAATGTGCCTTTTGTATTAAATTCGATTGCAATTTCCGTGTTTCATCGTCAATAAGAGGGTCCAAGGGATACAGTAAACCTGAAGTGAAGCATCGGAATCTAAAACTGGACTCACAGGCGAGGTTCAAGTCATAGAAAGTTAGAGTGTCAGTCCTCTTGTACTTAAGTCAGCATTGTGCCTTTTGTATTAAATTCGGATGCAATTTCTGAGATTCATCGTCAATATGAAGGTCCAAGGTATACAGTAAACATGAAGTGAAGCATCGGAATCTAAAACTGGACTCACAGGAGAGGTTCAATCCATAGAAAGTTAGAGTGTGGGTCCTCTTGTACTTAAGTCGGCATTGTGCCTTTTGTATTCAATTCGGATGCCATTTCTGCGTTTCATCGTCAATAAGAAAGTCCAAGGGATACAGCAAACCTGAAGTGAAGCATCGGAATCTAAAACTGGACTTACAGGAGAGGTTCAAATCATAGAAAGTACGATTGTCAGTCCTCTTGTACTTAAGTCAGCATTGTGCCTTTTGTATTAAATTCGGATGCAATTTCTGTGTTTCATCGTCAGTAAGAACGTCCAAGGGATACAGTAAACCTGAAGTGAAGCATCAGAATCTAAAACTGGACTCACAGGGGAGGTTCAAATCATAGAAAGTTAGAGTGTCAGTCCTCCTGTACTTAAGTCGGCATTGTGCCTTTTGTATTAAATTCGGATGCAATTTCTGAGTTTCATCGTCAATAGGAAGGTTCAAGGGATACAGTAAACCTGAAGTGAAGCATCGAAGTCAAAAACTGGACTCACAGGGGAGGTTCAAATCATAGAAAGTTAGTGTGTCAGTCCTCTTGTACTTAAGTCGGCATTGTGCCTTTTGTATTAAATTCGAATGCAATTTCTGTGTTTCATCGTCAGTAAGAACGTCCAAGGGATACAGTAAACCTGAAGTGAAGCATCAGAATCTAAAACTGGACTCACAGGAGAGGTTGAAATCATAGAAAGTTAGAGTGTCAGTACTCTTGTACTTAAGTCGGCATTGTGCCTTTTGTATTAAATTCGGATGCAATTTTTGTGTTGCATCTTCAATAAGAAGGTCCAAGGGATACAGTAAACCTGAAGTGAAGCTTCGGAATCTAAATCTGGACTCACAGGAGAGGTTCAAATCTTAGAAGGTAGGAGTGTCAGACCTCTTCTACTTAAGTCGGCATTGTGACTTTTGTATTAAATTCAAATGCAATTTCCGTGTTTCATCGTCAATAAGAGGGTCCACGGGATACAGTAAACCTGAAGTGAAGCATCGGAATCTAAAACTGGACCCACAGGAGAGGTTCAAATCATAGAAAGTTAGAGTGTCAGTCCTCTTGTACTGAAGTCGGCAATCTATCATTTGTGTTAAATTCGGATGCAATTTCTGTGCTTCATCGTCAATAAGAAGGTCCAAGGTATACAGTAAAACTGAAGTGAAGCATCGGAATCTAAAACTGGACTCACAGGAGAGGTTCAAATCATAGGAAGTTAGAGTGTGAGTCCTCTTGTACTTAAGTCAGCATTGTGCCTTTTGTATTAAATTCATATGCAATTTCTGTATTTCATCGTCAATAAGAGGGTCCAAAGGATACAGCAAACCTGAAGTGAAGCATCGGAATCCAAAACTGGACTCACAGGAGAGGTTCAAATCATAGAAAGTTATAGTGTCGGTCCTCTTGTACTTATGTCGGCATTGTGCCTTTTGTATTAAATTCGGATGTTATTTCTGTTTTCCTTCGTCAATAAGAAGGTCCAAGGGATACAGTAAACCTGAAGTGAATCATCGGAATCTAAAACTGGACTCACAGGAGAGGTTCAAATCATAGAAAGTAGGAGTGTCAGTCCTCTTGAACTTAAGTTGGCGTTGAGCCTTTTGTATTAAATTCGGATGTAATATCTGTGCTTCATCGTCAACAAGAAGGTCCAAGGTATCCAGAAAACCTGAATTGAAACATCGGAATCTAAAACTGGACTCACTGGAGAGGTTCAATTTATAGAAAGTTAGAGTGTCATTCCACTTGTACTTAAGTCGGCATTGCGCTTTTTATATTAAATTCGGATGCAATTTCTGGGTTTCATCGTCAATAACAAGGTCCAAGGTGTATAGTAAACCTGAAGTGTTGCATCGGGTTCTAAAACTATACTCACAGGAGAGGTTTAAATCATAGAAAGTCAGAGTGTCAGTCCTCTTGTAGTTAAGTCGGTATTGTGCCTTTTGTATTAAATTCGGATGCAGTTTCTGTGCTTCATCGTCAATAAGATGGTCCAAGGTATACAGTAAACCTGAAGTGAAGCACCGGAATGTAAAACTGGACTCACAGGAGACGTTCAAATCATAGAAAGTTAGAGTGTCAGTCCTCTTGTACTTAACTCGGCATTGTGCCTTTTGTATTAAATTCGGATGCTATTTCTGTGTTTCATCATCAATATGAAGATCCAAGGTATACAGTAAACCTGAAGTGAAGCATCGGAATCTAAAACTGGACTCACAGGAGAGGTTCAATCCATAGAAAGTTAGAGTGTGGGTCCTCTTGTACTTAAGTCGGCATTGTGCCTTTTGTATTAAATTCGGTTGCAATTTCTGAGTTTCATCGTCAATAAGAAGGTCTAAGGGATACAGTAAACCTGAAGTGAAGCATCGTAGTCTAAAACTGGACTCACAGGAGAGGTTCAAATCATAGAAAGTTAGTGTGTCAGTCCTCCTGTACTTAAGTCGGCAATGTGCCTTTTGTATTAAATTCGAATGCAATATCTGTGTTTCATCGTCAATAAGAAGGTCCAAGGGATACAGTAAACCTGAAGTGATGCATCAGAATCTAAAACTGGACTCACAGGAGCGATTCAAATCATAGAAAGTTAGAGTGTCAGTCCTCTTGTACTTAAGTCGGCATTGTGAATTTTGTATTAAGTTCGGATGTTATTTCTGTTTTTCATCGTCAATAAGAAGGTCCAAGGGATACAGTAAACCTGAAGTGAATCATTGGAATCTGAAACTGGACTCACAGGAGAGGTTCAAATCATAGAAAGTTAGAGTGTCAGTCCTCTTGTACTTAAGTCGGCATTGTGCCTTTTGTATTAAATCCGAATGCAATTTATGTGCTTCATCGTCAACAAGAGGGTCCAAGGGAATCAGTAAACCTGAAGTGAAGCATCGGAATCTAAAACTGGACTCACAGGAGAGGTTGAAATCATAGAAAGTTAGAGTGTGAGTCCTCTTGTACTTAAGTCATCATTGTGCCATATGTATTAAGGTCGGATGCAATTACTGTGCTTCTTCGTCAATAAGAAGGTCCAAGGTATACAGTAAACAAGAAGTGAAGCATCGGAATCTAAAACTGGACTCACAGGAGAGGTTCGAATCATACAAAGTTAGAGTGTCAGTCCTCTTGAAGTTAAGTCGGCATTGTGCCTTTTGTATTAAATTCAGATGCAATTTCTGTGCTTCATCGTCAATAAGAAGGTCCAAGGTATACAGTAAACCTGAAGTGAAGCATCGGAATCTAAAACTGCACTCACAGGAGAGGTTCAAATCATAGAAAGTAGGAGTGTCAGTCCTCTTGAACTTAAGTTGGCGTTGAGCCTTTTGTATTAAATTCGGATGTAATTTCTGTGCTTCATCGTCAACAAGAAGGTCCAAGGTATCCAGAAAACCTGAATTGAAACATCGGAATCTAAAACTGGACTCACAGGATAGGTTCAAATCATAGAAAAATTTAGAGTGTCAGTCCTCTTGTACTTAAGTCGGCATTGTGCCTTTTGTATATAATTCGGATGCAATTTCTGTGTTTCATCGTCAATATGAAGATCCAAGGTATACAGTAAACCTGAAGTGAAGCATCGGAATCTAAAACTGGACGCACAGGAGGGGTACAAGTCATAGAAAGTTATAGTGTCAGTCCTCTTGTACTTAAGTCGGCATTGTGCCTTCTGTATTAAATTCGGATGCAATTTATGTGTTTAATCGTCAATAAGAAGGTCCAAGATATACAGTAAACCTTAAGTGAAGCATCGGAATCTAAAACTGGACTCACAGGAGAGGTTCAAATCATAGCAAATTAGAGTGTCAGTCCTCTTGTACTTAAGTCGGCATTGTGCCTTTTGTATTGAATTCGGGTGCAATTTTTGTGTTTCATCGTCAATAAGAAGGTCCAAGGGATACAGTAAACCTGAAGTGAATCATCGGAATCTAAAACTGGGCTCACAGGAGAGGTTCAAATCATAGAAAGTAGGAGTGTCAGTCGTCTTGTACTTAAGTCGGCAATGTGCCTTTTGTATTCAATTCGAATGCAATTTCCGTGTCTCATCGTCAATAAGAGGGTCCAAGGGATACAGTAAACCTGAAGTGAAGCATCGGAATCTAAAACTGGACTCACAGGCGAGGTTCAAATCATAGAAAGTTGGAGTGTCAGACCTCTAGTACTTAAGTCGGCATTGTGCCTTTTGTATTAAATTTGGTGCAATTTCCGTGTTTCATCGTCAATAAGAGGGTCCACGGGATACAGTAAACCTGAAGGGAAGCATCGGAATCTAAAACTGGTTCCACAGGAGAGGTTCAAATCATAGGAAGTTAGAGTGTCAGACCTCTTGTACTTAAGTCGGCATTGTGCCTTTGGTATTATATTCCGATGCAATTTCTGTGTTTCATCGTCAACAAGAAGGTCCATAGGATACAGTAAACCTGAAGTGAAGCATCGGAATCTAAAACTGGACTTACAGGAGAGGTTCAAATCATAGAAAGTTAGAGTGTCAGTCCTCTTGTACTTGAGTCGGCATTATGCATTTTGTATTAAATTCGGATGCAAAATCTGTGGTTCATCGTTAATAACAATGTCCAATGGATACAGTAAACCTGAAGTAAAGCATCGGAATCTAAAACTGGACTCACAGGAGAGGTTCAAATCATAGAAAATTAGAGTGTCAGTCCTCTTGTACTTAAGTCGGCATTGTGGCTTTTGTATTAAATTCGGGTGCAATTTCTGTGTTACATCGTCAATAGGAAGGTCCAAGGGATACAGTAAACCTGAAGTGAAGCATCGGAATCTAAAACTGGACTCACAGGAGAAAATCAAATCATAGAAAATTAGAGTGTCTGTCCACTTGTACTTAAGTCGGCTTTGTGCCTTTTGTATTAAATTCGGAAGCATTTTCTGAGTTTCATCGACAATAAGAATGTCGGAGGGATACAGTAAACCTGACGCAAAGCATCGGAATCTAAAACTGGACTCTCAGGAGAGGTTCAAATCATAGAAAGTTAGAGTGTCAGTCCTCTTGCACTTAAGTCGGCAATGTGAATTTTGTATTAAATTCGGATGCTAAATCTGTGCTTCATCGTCAATAAGAAGGTCCAAGGTATACAGTAAACCTGAAGTTAAGCATCAGAATCTAAAACTGGACTCACAGGAGAGGTTCAAATCATAGAAATGTTGAGTGTCAGTCCCTCTCTAATTAAGACCGCATTGTGCCTTTTGTATTAAATTCGGATGCAATATCTGTGTTTCATCGTCAATAAGAAGGTCCAAGGGATACAGTAAACCTAAAGTGAAGCGTCGGAATCTAAAAGTGGATTCTCAGGAGAGGTTCAAATCATAGAAAGTTAGAGTGACAGTCCTCTTGTACTTAAGTCGGCATTGTGCCTTTTCTATGAAATTCGGATGCAATTTCTGAGTTTCACTGTCAATAAGAAGGTCCAAGGGATACAGTATACCTGAAGTGAAGCATCCGAATCTAAAACTGGACTCACAGGAGAGGTTCAAACCATAGAATCTTAGAGTGTCAGTCCTCTTGTACTTATGTCGGCAGTGTGCCTTTTATATTAAATTCGGATGCAATTTCTGAGTTTCATCGTCAATACGATGGTTCAAGGGATACAGTAAACCTGAAGTGAAGCATCGGAGTCTAAAACTGGACTCACAGGGGGGGTTCAAATCATAGAAAGTTAGAGTGTCAGTCCTCTTGTACTTAAGTCGGCATTGTGCCTTTTGTATGAAATTCGGATGCAATTTCTGAGTTTCATTGTCAATAAGAAGGTCCAAGGGATACAGTAAACCTGAAGTGAAGCATCGTAATCTAAAACTGGACTCACAGGAGAGATTCAAATCATAGAAAGTTAGAGTGTCAGTCCTCTTGTACTTAAGTCGGCATTGTGAATGTTGTATTAAGTTCGGATTTAAAATCTGTGCTTCATCGTCAATAAGGAGGTCCAAGGGGCACAGTAAACCTGAAGTGAAGCGTCGGAATTTAAAACTGGACTCACAGGAGAGGTTCAAATCATAGAAAGTTAGAGTGTCAGTTCTCTTGTACTTAAGTCGGCATTGTGCCTTTTGTATTAAATTCGGATGCAATTTTTGTGTTGCATCTTCAATAAGAAGGTCCAAGGAATACAGTAAACCTGAAGTGAAGCTTCGGAATCTAAAACTGGATTCACAGGAGAGGTTCAAATGATAGAAAGTTAGAGTGTCAGTCCTCTTGTACTTAAGTCGGCATTGTGCCTTTTGTATGAAATTCGGATGCAATTTCTGAGTTTCATTGTCAATAAGAAGGTCCAAGGGATACAGTAAACCTGAAGTGAAGCATCGTAATCTAAAACTGGACTCACAGGAGAGGTTCAAATCATAGAAAATTAGAGTGTCAGTCCTCTTGTACTTAAGTCGGCATTGTGCCTTTTGTATTATATTCGGATGCAAATTTTGTGTTTCATCGTCAATAAGAAGGTCCAAGGGATACAGTAAACCTGAAGTGAATCATCGGAATCTAAAACTGGACTCACAGGAGAGGTTCAAATCATAGAAAGTAGGAGTGTCAGTCCTCTTGTACTTAAGTCGGCAATGTGCCCTTTGTATTCAACTCTATTGCAATTTCCGTGTTTCATCGTCAATAAGAGGGTCCAAGGGATACAGTAAACCTGAAGTGAAGCATCGGAATCTAAAACTGGACTCACAGGCGAGGTTCAAATCATAGAAAGTTAGAGTGTCAGTCCTCTTGTACTTAAGTCAGCATTGTGCCTTTTGTATTAAATTCGGATGCAATTTCTGAGATTCATCGTCAATATGAAGGTTCAAGGTATACAGTAAACATGAAGTGAAGCATCGGAATCTAAAACTGGACTCACAGGAGAGGTTCAATCCATAGAAAGTTAGAGTGTCAGTCCTCTTGTACTTAAGTCAGCATTGTGCCTTTTGTATTAAATTCGGATGCAATTTCTGTGTTTCATCGTCAGTAAGAACGTCCAAGGGATACAGTAAACCTGAAGTGAAGCATCAGAATCTAAAACTGGACTCACAGGAGAGGTTCAAATCATAGAATGTAGGAGTGTCAGTCCTCTTGTACTTAAGTCGGCAATGTGCCCTTTGTATTAAATTGGGATGCTAAATCTGTGCTTCATCGTCAATGAGAAGGTCCAAGGTATACAGTAAACCTGAAGTTAAGCATCAGAATCTAAAACTGGACTCACAGGACAGGTTCAAATCATAGAAAGTTAGATTGTCAGTCCTCTTGTACTTAAGTCGGCATTGTGCCATTTGTATTATGTTCCGATGCAATTTCTGTGTTTCATCGTCAATAAGAAGGTCCAAGGTATACAGTAAACCTGAAGTGAAGCATCGGAATCTAAAAGTGGATTCACAGGAGAGGTTCACATCATAGAAAGTTAAAGTGTCAGTCCACTTGTACTTAGTCGGCATTGTGCCTTTTGTATGAAATTCAGATGCAATTTCTGTGTTTCATCGTCAATAAGAAGGTCCAAGGGATACAGTAAACCTGAAGTGAAGCATCGGAATCTAAAACTGGATTCACAGGAGAGGTTCAAATGATAGAAAGTTAGAGTGTCAGTCCTCTTAAACTTAAGTCGGCATTGTGCCTTTTGTATTATATTCGGATGCAAATTTTGTGTTTCATCGTCAATAAGAAGGTCCAAGGGATACAGTATACTTGAAGTGAATCATCGGAATCTAAAACTGGACTCACAGGAGAGGTTCAAATCATAGAAAGTAGGAGTGTCAGTCCTCTTGTACTTAAGTCGGCAATGTGCCTTTTGTATTCAATTCGATTGCAATTTCCTTGTTTCATCGTCAATAAGTGGGTCCAAGGGATACAGTAAACCTGAAGTGAAGCATCGGAATCTAAAACTGGTCTCACAGGCGAGGTTCAAATCATAGAAAGTTAGAGTGTCAGTCCTCTTGTACTTAAGTCAGCATTGTGCCTTTTGTATTAAATTCGGATGCAATTTCTGAGATTCATCGTCAATATGAAGGTCCAAGGTATACAGTAAACATGAAGTGAAGCATCGGAATCTAAAACTGGACTCACAGGAGAGGTTCAATCCATAGAAAGTTAGAGTGTGGGTCCTCTTGTACTTAAGTCGGCATTGTGACTTTTGTATTAAATTCGGATGCCATTTCTGCGTTTCATCGTCAATAAGAAAGTCCAAGGGATACAGCAAACCTGAAGTGAAGCATCGGAATCTAAAACTGGACTTACAGGAGAGGTTCAAATCATAGAAAGTACGATTGTCAGTCCTCTTGTACTTAAGTCAGCATTGTGCCTTTTGTATTAAATTCGGATGCAATTTCTGTGTTTCATCGTCAGTAAGAACGTCCAAGGGATACAGTAAACCTGAAGTGAAGCATCAGAATCTAAAACTGGACTCACAGGGGAGGTTCAAATCATAGAAAGTTAGAGTGTCAGTCCTCCTGTACTTAAGTCGGCATTGTGCCTTTTGTATTAAATTCGGATGCAATTTCTGAGTTTCATCGTCAATAGGAAGGTTCAAGGGATACAGTAAACCTGAAGTGAAGCATCGAAGTCAAAAACTGGACTCACAGGGGAGGTTCAAATCATAGAAAGTTAGTGTGTCAGTCCTCTTGTACTTAAGTCGGCATTGTGCCTTTTGTATTAAATTCGAATGCAATTTCTGTGTTTCATCGTCAGTAAGAACGTCCAAGGGATACAGTAAACCTGAAGTGAAGCATCAGAATCTAAAACTGGACTCACAGGAGAGGTTGAAATCATAGAAAGTTAGAGTGTCAGTACTCTTGTACTTAAGTCGGCATTGTGCCTTTTGTATTAAATTCGGATGCAATTTTTGTGTTGCATCTTCAATAAGAAGGTCCAAGGGATACAGTAAACCTGAAGTGAAGCTTCGGAATCTAAATCTGGACTCACAGGAGAGGTTCAAATCTTAGAAGGTAGGAGTGTCAGACCTCTTGTACTTAAGTCGGCATTGTGACTTTTGTATTAAATTCAAATGCAATTTCCGTGTTTCATCGTCAATAAGAGGGTCCACGGGATACAGTAAACCTGAAGTGAAGCATCGGAATCTAAAACTGGACCCACAGGAGAGGTTCAAATCATAGAAAGTTAGAGTGTCAGTCCTCTTGTACTGAAGTCGGCAATCTATCATTTGTGTTAAATTCGGATGCAATTTCTGTGCTTCATCGTCAATAAGAAGGTCCAAGGTATACAGTAAAACTGAAGTGAAGCATCGGAATCTAAAACTGGACTCACAGGAGAGGTTCAAATCATAGGAAGTTAGAGTGTGAGTCCTCTTGTACTTAAGTCAGCATTGTGCCTTTTGTATTAAATTCATATGCAATTTCTGTATTTCATCGTCAATAAGAGGGTCCAAAGGATACAGCAAACCTGAAGTGAAGCATCGGAATCCAAAACTGGACTCACAGGAGAGGTTCAAATCATAGAAAGTTATAGTGTCGGTCCTCTTGTGCTTATGTCGGCATTGTGCCTTTTGTATTAAATTCGGATGTTATTTCTGTTTTCCTTCGTCAATAAGAAGGTCCAAGGAATACAGTAAACCTGAAGTGAATCATCGGAATCTAAAACTGGACTCACAGGAGAGGTTCAAATCATAGAAAGTAGGAGTGTCAGTCCTCTTGAACTTAAGTTGGCGTTGAGCCTTTTGTATTAAATTCGGATGTAATATCTGTGCTTCATCGTCAACAAGAAGGTCCAAGGTATCCAGAAAACCTGAATTGAAACATCGGAATCTAAAACTGGACTCACTGGAGAGGTTCAATTTATAGAAAGTTAGAGTGTCATTCCACTTGTACTTAAGTCGGCATTGTGCTTTTTATATTAAATTCGGATGCAATTTCTGGGTTTCATCTGTAAGTAGGCTGTTTATGTTTTCTCTATGTAAGTAGGCTGTTTAGGTTTTTTTATTGGTAACGCCACCTCTGTATGACAATCACTGGCTGTGCTGTGGGCAGTCTGTGTCTGCTTTGCATTGTTGTAATACTCGCCATTGTAGTGTTAGGCAGCTGGCTGTGAACAGCGCGTAGCGTTGCGCAGTTGGAGGTGAGCCGCCAGCAGTGGTGGATGTGGGGAGAGAGATGGCGGAGTTTTGTAATTTGGCATGAACTGCTATATTTATATATGATGATATCAAGGTAAATACATTATTTGTTCTCTACTAATATCTTTCATTTGCTAACTATCCCTATCAGTAGTTAGTGCCTTCCATAGTTTGAATCTTTTATTTAGCTGGCAGTAGTGGCGCTCGCTGTATTGCAGTAGCTTGAGCAGCGAAGATTTTTGTGAGGTAAGTGATTTGTGAAAGGTATAGTTTAATGTTAGTCAGGGCCATTCTTTTGTAGGGAATTTTGAAAGTCAGATTGCGTTGCGCTAACAAAATATTGTGTGTCAGTTTAAGCACAGTCTTGTATAATTGTTCAAAGGGGAAGTTTCATATGTCGACCCTTAGCCGAGGATACCTCACTGGAATCTTCTGATTTTTTGTTGTAGTTTGTGTAATTAGTGTAGATTTTGTTTATTGCTAGCGCGTAATTGTAGAGAAAATCTCCTTTGTAGTTGCAGTCTTTCATTGTTGTACAGTAAAACAGTTGTGGCATGCATGTAGATTTGCACCAAGTATTTCGCAGCTGCGCTTGCAGTTAACTAGATATTATTTTCAGTGCTATGTTAATGTGTTCTCTTATTTTTGATCTTCAAATTGTGTTTTTCTGTGTTGTCGTGTGAAATACTGTGACAATAATGGCGTGTGAAAAACGTAATACTAGGCTCCAAAGTAAACTGAGAAATGACAGTGAAAATGAAAGCAGTGTGTTAGCGCCACCGAGTAATGAATTAACTGATGTTCAAAGTAGTAATTTGGTAATTGCGCATAGGGAAATGGAGCGGGCGGCAAACAATGGTGTAGACAGTGAAACAGGTAGTGAACAGGGAAGCGTTATCGATCAATTGGTCGGCAACAGCTCGCCTCAGGAATCGGGAATGACAGAACACAATATTGCAAATACTGTAGATTCAGGTTTTGCGTCCTCACCGTTTTCTCAAATAAGTCAAGACACATTTTCAGCTTGTCAAAATGTGAATGTTGCCGGTGCAAATGCACTGCCGAAAAGAGTAGAGGAACAGATTCCAGACACTAATGCATTGTTATTACAACTAATGCAACAAATGGAACAAAATCAGAGACAAACACAGCAAAAGCTGCAAAAGTTAGACACATTGGAACAAAATCAGAGACAAACACAGCAACAGTTAGACACAGTGGAACAAAATCTCAAAATGTTAGACACAGTGGAACAAAATCTTAAAAAGTTAGACTCATTGGAACAAACACTTGAACAAACACGTGAAGATTTAACTACTGAGTTACATAACATTGAATCGAAATGTCAAAAAGTCTGTAATGACGTAAAAACACAAATTTGTGAGCATTTTCAACCTATTTTTTCGCGGCATGAAAATGCATTACAGAATCACGAAGCAGCCATAAAAGAACTGCAAATTATTGTTCATGAAAATCATGAGACCTTGCAAGCTAAATTTGACTCAGTTGCATCTACCGATTCGGTTACGCAACTTGCAAAAACTCAGGAAAACTTTAAGGACACAGTAGATACTCTGAAACTTGGTTCAGAAAAACACACTGAAGAAATAAGTACACTATCGGAGAAAGTAGCCGAACTTTCGGATCAGGTCACTAACTTATCTACAAAGGTAGATGATGATCTGAATGACACAAGACCCGTAGCCTTCACTGACACAGAAGAGTATGAACAAATAAGAAAATTCAAACAAAATCAGAATCAAATTAATACACAACACCAAAGAGAAATCCGGGAAGTACAAGATCAGCTGACACAGGTAATACAAGAATTACGTATTTCAGAGGACACTCGCGCCCCAATAAGGGAAGAGGGACATAGAAATACGGAACAGCCGCAAAATAATAACACAGGGCATTTCGGTAATTATGAAAGAAATTGGCAAGGTACACCGAATTTTGAGATGGAACCGCCGACACGACGTAACAATGACCGATATGCTACTCGCCGACATGATGATTTTGACTATAAGCTGTTCATTACTACACGTAAATTCAAAACATTTAAGAATTCTGGCAACGACATTCATCCACAAGCATGGCTCCATCAATTCTCTCATTGTTTTCCTCCCAACTGGTCGTTGGAACACAGATTAGAATTTATGTGTGGCTACTTGGAGAATGAACCAGCTGTAAGAATGCGATCGGTAATTCACGATTGCCACAGTGAAGGAGAGTTTTACCATGCCTTCCTCTCAGCATATTGGTCTCAAGCCACACAAGACCGTGTAAAACATAGCATCATAATGATGAAACGTTTCGAACAATCTGAATTTTCCAGTCTTATGAAATATTTTGAAGACATGTTGCATAAGAATCAGTATCTTTCAAACCCATACAGCCCCTCAGAACTCATCCGCATTTGCTTAATCAAACTGCCTGAACATTTACGACATATTATTTTGGCAGGACGTTGCAAAGACGACATTGAAGCATTTCAGGGACTGTTACAAGAATTAGAAATTGACACTGACAATCGCGGAACGCGAAACCAGGAACACAACAATTACAGGTCACATCCGTCGCAATTCCGCGATGAAAGAAGTAATAACTTGACACGACAAGGCTATTCTCACAACACAAATCGTGACCAAAACAGACACCACCCGTATGACAACCGTTGGCAGAGTAGTAATAACTACAGGGAAAGATCACCTCTCCGTGGTAATGACTATCACAGAGACAATAAGAGAAACAGACAATATGGGAACCAAAATAAATACTATCAAGGGAGACAGAATAACTTTAGACGCAACGGACCAGCGCGCAGTTACGATTCAGGGAGAAATTCTCCACCATGTGACCGACAAGAAAGAAACTATGGAATCTACCGACATGACGACAGACGATATGATCGTAATGACAGACCTGAATTGCATCAGAACTGGCGGGATTCAAACAGAGCAGGGCCCTCTCGTCACGGTGAATTTGTAGAAGTTAGGTCTCCAAACCCCAATAACGACGCGCGCCAACAAAGAGACAATAGGCAATGACTCACACCGCTGGCAGCCACAAAACGTTCTTATGACACTAACGACGCAGCTGCCGTAGCTAGTAATTACGTAAAAATGGAAGATATTAGGGACATCTTACTCCAAGAACACAACGTAAAACATAACAACGTTGCATATCCTGTGATTTGCATTACAGTAAATGACGTAAAATTTACGGCAGTACTTGACTCTGGCAGTCCCACTTCAGTAATCAGTGAAACAGCCTTTAGCAAATGCAACAAATCGAACGATTGCCCCACACTTCCGTTACGTAAGATTAAATTACAAGGTGCAATCTTTGGAAAAAGTGTAGATGTACGCCAACAAACCAACCTAGAATTCTTTTGTCAAAGCCACAGCTTCTCTACGAACTTCCTTATTGTTCCATTATTGTCGACGGAAATTATACTGGGAGTAGACTTTTTGAATGAATACAAAGCAATCTTAAACTTTCACGATGCTGAAATAACTTTAGAAAAAGAAGGTAAGTCAATAGCTTTGAAATTTGAAGATTGGCTCTCAAACCATGATGAGGAAATTAATCGGCTTTACGTTCTGTTAGACAACAGTTCGGAATTTTCTACGGAACTAGACACTAACAATCACTCTGCAAGTACTGACAGGGATGATATCGACGGCGCATTTGACACTAATAAGTTAATTCAGAATAAAATTCAAACAATTGAGAATTGTAATGACACTGATAGGCAGGACCTTTTTGAGATTTTACAAGCACATTCCACAGTTTTTACTCATAAAACGGGAACAATCAAGGGATTTCAATACCAATTTCGTGTTCGTGAGCATACTAAATTTTGTGTTAGACCATATGTAATTCCAGCACATTATAGGGACCGTGTTAGAACAGAAATACAATCTATGCTCGATGAGGGCATTATTGAGCCTGCAGTAAGCTCATACAACAATCCATTACATGTTGTTGAGAAGAAAAATGGATCGATCAGGCTTGTCTTAGATTCGAGACAAATCAATACGATCATTATTCCTGAAACAGACAGGCCGCAAACGTTAGAAGAACTTCTTCAAAATTTTAATGGTGTAAAAGTGTTGTCTTCCATTGATCTCAGATCCAGCTTTTATCAGATCGAACTTCATCCAGAATGTAGAAAATACACAGCTTTCCTTTGTTTCGGCGTTTGTTATCAGTTTCGGAAACTTCCTTTTGGTTTGAACATTTCTTCGGCAGCATTCATTCGTGGGTTAAATTCCATATTACCTGAGTTCTTAAAACGTCACATCACCTTGTATGTGGACGATATTCTGATAGCAGAAGCTTCATGGGAACAACATAATCGCATCCTCAACAGTTTGTTACGTATTTTTGCAGAATCTGGAATTACAGTTAACTTGGAAAAGTCTGAATTTGGTAGGACAAAGGTGAAGTTTTTGGGACATATTATTTCTTCTGAAGGGATTCAGCCGGATCCTGAAAAGTTAGAAGCAATCAGAGCCATTCCAGTTCCATCCACAAAAAGACAAGTCAGCAGTTTTCTAGGTCTCGTAAATTTTTACCGTCGTTTTCTGAATATGCAAATTCTTGTTACACCAAAACTTTGTTCTCTCACTGGAAAAAATACTATTTGGAACTGGGACGAACAAGCACAATTGGAATTCAATTCTTTGAAAGAAGCGTTACTTCACGCGCCAATCTTAGCTCATCCAGATCTGTCACAAGATTTCTGCCTTAGCACGGATTCTTCTAAAGTCGGTCTTGGTGCTCATTTATTTCAAGAAGCCATAGAAAATGACACTACCATTCAGAAAACCATTGCTTTTGCTAGCCGAGTGCTAACCAAATCTGAAAAAAATTATTCCGTTACTGAATTAGAAGCTTTAGCTATCGTTTGGGCATTTAACAAATTCCGTTTCTTTCTTTCTGGTAAGCACGTAAAAGTATACAGTGATCATCGTGCATTACAATTTCTTATGTCTTCAAAATTAAATCATGACAGGTTAAAACGTTGGGCATTGTTTCTGCAAGAATTCCGCTTCACAATAGTCTACATTCCCGGCAAGGAGAACATTGTTGCGGACGCACTGTCACGCGCACCGGCTGGGCTTGAGAAAAGTACCACAGAAGGCAACCTCGAGAAAAATTTCAGTATTCTTTACATTCAGAAAGTCGCCTTTGAAAACTTCATGACCACATCTTTAAAGGACATTGCTCATGAACAAGATAAAGATCCGATTTGGAAAGACATCAAGAGCAAATGGCATGAAAGGACACACACACAGATTCGGCATTATTATCTGGTTAGAAACAACATACTGTTCAAACGCTGCACTGTTGATGACAAGCTATGGGTACTTTGCATTCCTGACGAATTTGTTAATAAGCTCATTTGGTACATTCATTTCAGCTACGCACATTTTGGTCCACGAAAATGTTATCATATTCTTCGAACGACTTGTTATTTTAACAATATGGAAAAGCGAATTCGAAGAGTCTTGTCTATTTGTAAACTTTGTCAAAAGGCGAAACCATCTACTGTCTCACATCGTGCTCCGTTGTTTCCTATCATTCTTTCTAAATTAAAAGAATTTGCTGCTGTTGATCTCTTGGGACCGCTTGTCAGAACATCTAATGGATTTTCGTACGTTCTAGTCGCTGTTGAACTTACTTCAAAATTTGTTTCTTTCACACCGTTACGTAAAGCCACTGGACGGTCTGTATCCAACGCCTTTGTTAAAAATTTCTTACGTGAAGTTGGACACGTTAGTAAAGTCATTTCAGATAACGGACCGCAATTCAGATCTGCTGTTTGGTCACGCATGCTTCGCAACCATAAAATCAAACCTGTTTTTATTTCATTGTACTCACCACATTGTAACCCGTCTGAACGGATTATGAAAGAAATCAATAAGCTTTGCAGACTTTATTGTCACAGAAAGCATCAGCATTGGGACAGATATTTACACTTATTTCAAAATGTGCTGAATGAAATGCCTCATGATTCCACTGCTTTACCACCTACTCTTGTACTAAAGAATGAAGAACCACCGAACAGAATCAGAGAGCTTGTACCTTTCCCAAATACACGTAAACTTCGACACAAAGACATAATTGATTTGGCTCTTAAAAATATAAAATCTGCAGCAGACAAAAGGAGAAAACTACACGGTAAAGCAAATACAAAGAAATTGTACATTGGTCAGAAAGTTCTCATTAAAGCTCATTCATTGTCACATAAGAAGAAACACTTGAGTCACAAATTCTTTCTAGTTTACAATGGACCTTACAGAATCCGACGTATACCACATGATAATTGCGTTGAAGTTGAAACTCTGCGTACTAGGAAGAGTAAAGGTTTACACCACATTTCACATGTAAAACCGTTTATTGAAAGATAATCTGCTTTTTAACTTTGTCTTTGCCATAAAACTTTTCACTTCACATTACTAGTATGCTTTGTCAGACTTAAGAAACTGTTAACATGCAACAATGTTTGAAGTTAAATATCCAGTCTAGAACCTAGGGAACATTTTTAAACAGGAATTACGATTGCATTGTTATAGTGAACAGACGTCACAGTGTTATTGTATTTGTACATTCTTGCTTGTTAGTTGCACGATTACGTAACGACTATCAGGCTTACATACTAAGAACCTATACCAGTACTGCTAATGAGATTTTAATGCAACATTTTGGTTTACTTGAAAATACATTCTGGGTTTAATGTACTTTCTGTGAGATACCAGACGGCACAGTGGTTAGTTTAAGTGACAACTACACGGTTTTATCACGACGCTACTAATGAGTGACAATTTACAATGTTGCTTTTGCGGTGTATCTGTTTTATATCTGCACAGTTTTTCTGAATTCTTCTGGAAAGTAAAACAGGTTTTAGTAGTAACTTTTGTGGTATAGCAACAATGAGACAGCCTTTTTTGTGGCACAACAATACGTTACTGTACAGTACTTTCTTCATCACGCCAATAACCATAATAACTATGATATCTATACGCAAAGCATTTCACTTTTGTTTATCATGAGGTAAGTACATTGACTTCTGCAGAACTTAGCTTTCGGAGGACGATAACTACGACACTTCCACAGAGATTATGTTACAAGACGCACAGTTTCGCGCTACAGTACACGCATTTGAGTGATTAATCTTATACTTAAAACACTTATTTTTAAATATTTTTTGAATTACAAAGAAAGTTTTGCGTGATACATTTCATTCCATTGCTGTAATCTGTAACACCTGAGGGTATAATTACATTAATCCTCAGGGGGGTACACGCTTACTTTGTGTACCATGTGTGTGGCAACCACAAGGAACCCTAGCTAATATGGTATTTGCTTATACAACTTTACACATCGGTACCATATTTCTCTAACACAGAATTACACAGCTATCTGATTATTTGACAGAGAAACAAACATTCTTTTTACTACATCAGTGACACATGTTTACGCAATACACAGTTGGGTAACTTCACACTTATGAAACTGTATTTTGTCTGTACTTTGAGAAACGCTCATATTTTTCGGAATCATTGTGATACTATGAGAGCTTTGAATGACGTATTTCGTAAGGGAGCATGATTTTAAAGTACGTTTGAGGTAGATGACACTATTGAAATGAGCAGAGAATTTTTTTAGGCTCAGAAATTATTGGAGGAAGTTACGACGATTTTGAGATTTGACTGAGGTGTTATGATGTTATTATTACGACGACGATGTGTATTATGTTGTTGAGGAATGTTTATTATGCTACGTATTTCTCACGATGAAATATTGAAGAAGTGTCGACGAATATGTATATGTATAATGAGGTAAGGAATAATGAGTAGTGTTTAGGGACTCTGATTTATGAAAAGGATGTTGGAAACCAAGAAACGTACTTTAAGAGTTATGAAATGTGTGACTGTATCACAATGCTGACGAATATTTTTTTTTGGACACTTATATTTATAGGATTTTGTTTCTACAGATTTGCAACGCTAATTCTTGACCTGTGAAATATTTTTAAATGAGACTGCAACGGTAGCAGAATCTCCTGTCGTAAATATTTCCGTACGAAAGTTAAGTGACCACCTGCACGTAATGCGTCGCGGGCACCCAGCTGTGTCAGACGCCTGGAGAAAAAGCCATTATTGCGAGCCCTTTTCAGCGGCACAGGTAGAAAAAAAAAGGGGACGTGGGACGTGTCAAACACCTGGAGAACAAGCCATTAGGGTGTGCCTTTCATCGCTAATGCGACACCCTCGTTACTTGAAAACATATGATTACTCGCACTTTGTGCTAATTACTGAAATGCTTATGAATTGATGGGAAATATTCGTACATCTGCACACCTGATTATGACAAGCGTCTTTCTATGAGAGTTGAGAGAATTTCTACTAACTTATGAAATGTCACATGACTACTGAATGATATTTTTATGCTTTGCTTTTCATAGTTGCTTATTTCATTTGATATCTGGTTTTCAGCTGTGTTGCAGCATTGCTTTTATAAAATGAAATGCATTTGCTAATGTGAACACTTTCTGTCAACAGATCTATTAAATAATTATTTTATGATCCACATTCTTTAAAAAAGGAGCACTTGGAAAGGAAAGAACAATAAGAAGGAACTAGTAACAGTAAAACATAATTTTCTTTTCAATTAGATGGTAATATTTCTTTTTACAATCAGTTGTTGTGGTGCACCACTTTAATTCCATAGATATTAAGATGTGAATATACATTTCCCTTATCTGCATTGTTGTTTTTACTGTAATATTTTTTCTGCTTGCGCTATGTCATGTTTAGGTATAAGTTGCTGCTGTTTGCCAGGCATAGTGTTATTGAATTTGACTTTTGCTCATTTATGCTGCTAGCTTTGCCAATTTGCATTTTTTGCATTGCTGTTTGTGTTGATTTGTTATGTGATGCTGCATTGCCTCGTTCCTTAGTTTAGCATCTGAGCTCAGTAGATTTAAGTTAGCTTAAGAGGGGGTAGCCTCTAAGAGAATGAGTTGTGATGAATTGGAAGAAATGCATTGAGAAAACAGGTTTAGGTAGGATTTTCTTGGAAATAAATGTTGAGGTAAGAAATGTGTGAACATATAAATACAGAAAGCATGCTTAGATAGAATTCTTTTGGTGGAAACAAAGGATGAAATAAGAGGAAAGATATATGAAGTTTTGGGTTGGACTGCAGTACCAAATGTTACACTGAAAACGAACCCTGTCCTTTCCTATTGGTGTTATCCCACTATGTGTGTGTGTACCCTTGTGTATTTGTTTTCTTCCTGTCTCTGTGTAATTTCATAGAATTTTCTTCTTCTTTTAATATTAAGCTACATTCACTATGATGAGGAATACTGTTATCCTCGAATATAATTGGCATTAATAATATGTTATTTACTTTGTAAAGATGTTAGACATTATTCATTCTGTTTAAATGCTCACATGTGAAGGTGATGTTTCAAAAGTTATTGTGATCTTTTATGTATTTACTCATGTCATAATTCCACTGATGTATATGTTAGTTCGATTCTTTTGTAAAGCCTGTACTACAAATGTTATCTGTATTGTTATGTTCTTTAATGATGTATTTTGTACCTTTGTTATTGTATTCTTCTGTTATAAAATTGTAATTGTCACCAATTCATGATATTATTAACTTGTAAGTTCCATTTCACTGCACACGTTTCTGTTGGTCATAGTATATGGACAATATGCGAAATGTAGGGACTGATAGTGTTTGCACGTGTGTTAATAACTCAGCAAGGGACTGGATAACAGCATTGCTGGTTCTAAGGACAATTTCAAAAACTTTGTGAGTGCACAAGTGGTGGTTTATGGACTTGCTATATTATCCGCAAGACTCTTCAATGGTAATTGTGCACCTGCACAGTCACAACAGATGGCTGCTGGCCATCTCTTCAAGGACTACAGTGGGTCTACATCTTTGATGATCCATCAGTACCATTATTTCTACAAGGACTGCAGTGGGTCTGCACCTCTGGTGGCCCACCAATACCACAATCTCTACCAGGACTACAGTGGGTCTGCTCTGTGATGACCTACCAATGTTCTTCAAAACGTCGAATGACTCTGCTGTGGGTTTGCTATGTTGTGGCCCATTATCTGTCAGCATATCAAGAGTCAGCACTGTCTTTCCATTGGAAGGACAACACTACTTCTTCAAGACTGCATGGAAATCCACTACTTCTATGTGCATTTTCTTTTACTGCTTGGACTTTGAGAAAAACTCTGCATTTTTACTGTGATGAACAATGTGGACTGTCTTTATGGACTGTGAGAAATTTTGATCTTTTGACCAACATAATATTAATAAGTGTGTGCATTTTATATCTTTGTTACTGTAATTGTGAAAAATTTTTGTCAAATCTGTATTGGCCAGTGCCCAACACCATTTGTAAAAATTTTTGTGGGGAGCATGGGGGCTATGTAAGTAGGCTGTTTATGTTTTCTCTATGTAAGTAGGCTGTTTAGGTTTTTTTATTGGTAACGCCACCTCTGTATGACAATCACTGGCTGTGCTGTGGGCAGTCTGTGTCTGCTTTGCATTGTTGTAATACTCGCCATTGTAGTGTTAGGCAGCTGGCTGTGAACAGCGCGTAGCGTTGCGCAGTTGGAGGTGAGCCGCCAGCAGTGGTGGATGTGGGGAGAGAGATGGCGGAGTTTTGTAATTTGGCATGAACTGCTATATTTATATATGATGATATCAAGGTAAATACATTATTTGTTCTCTACTAATATCTTTCATTTGCTAACTATCCCTATCAGTAGTTAGTGCCTTCCATAGTTTGAATCTTTTATTTAGCTGGCAGTAGTGGCGCTCGCTGTATTGCAGTAGCTTGAGCAGCGAAGATTTTTGTGAGGTAAGTGATTTGTGAAAGGTATAGTTTAATGTTAGTCAGGGCCATTCTTTTGTAGGGAATTTTGAAAGTCAGATTGCGTTGCGCTAACAAAATATTGTGTGTCAGTTTAAGCACAGTCTTGTATAATTGTTCAAAGGGGAAGTTTCACATCGTCAATAAGAAGGTCCAAGGTGTATAGTAAACCTGAAGTGTTGCATCGGGTTCTAAAACTATACTCACAGGAGAGGTTTAAATCATAGAAAGTCAGAGTGTCAGTCCTCTTGTAGTTAAGTCGGTATTGTGCCTTTTGTATTAAATTCGGATGCAGTTTCTGTGCTTCATCGTCAATAAGAAGGTCCTAGGTATACAGTAAACCTGAAGTGAAGCACCGTAATGTAAAACTGGACTCACAGGAGACGTTCAAATCATAGGAAGTTAGAGTGTCAGTCCTCTTGTACTTAACTCGGCATTGTGCCTTTTGTATTAAATTCGGATGCAATTTCTGTGTTTCATCGTCAATAAGAAAATCCAAGGTATACAGTAAACCAGAAGTGAAGCATCGGTATCTAAAACTGGACTCACCGGATAGGTTCAAATCATAGAAAGTTAGAGTGTCCGTCCTCTTGTACTTAAGTCGGCATTGTGCCTTTTGTATAAAATTCGGATGCTATTTCTGTGTTTCATCATCAATATGAAGATCCAAGGTATACAGTAAACCTGAAGTTAAGCATCGGAATCTAAAACTGGACTCACAGGAGGGGTACAAATCATAGAGAGTTATAGTGTCAGTCCTCTTGTACTTAAGTCGGCATTGTTCCTTTTGTATTAAATTCGGATGCAATTTATGTGTTTAATCGTCAATAAGAAGGTCCAAGATATACAGTAAACCTTAAGTGAAACATCGGAATCTAAAACTGGACTCACAGGAGAGGTTCAAATCATAGCAAATTAGAGTGTCAGTCCTCTTGTACTTAAGTCAGCATTGTGCCTTTTGTATTAAATTCAAGTGCAAATTCTGAGTTTCATCGTCAATAAGAAGGTCTAAGGGATACAGTAAACATGAAGTGAAGCATCGTAGTCTAATACTGGGCTCACAGGAGAGGTTCAAATCATAGAAAGTTAGTGTGTCAGTCCTCCTGTACTTAAGTCGGCAATGTGCCTTTTGTATTAAATTCGAATGCAATATCTGTGTTTCATCGTCAATAAGAAGGTCCAAGGGATACAGTAAACCTGAAGTGATGCATCAGAATCTAAAACTGGACTCACAGGAGCGATTCAAATCATAGAAAGTTAGAGTGTCAGTCCTCTTGTACTTAAGTCGGCATTGTGAATTTTGTATTAAGTTCGGATTTAAAATCTGTGCTTCATCGTCAATAAGGAGGTCCAAGGGGTATAGTAAACCTGAAGTAAAGCATCGGAATTTAAAACTGGACTCACATAAGAGGTTCAAATCATAGAAAGTTAGAGTGTCAGTTCTCTTGTACTTAAGTCGGCATTGTGCCTTTTGTATTAAATTCGGATGCAATTTTTGTGTTGCATCTTCAATAAGAAGGTCCAAGGGATATAGTAAACCTGAAGTGAAGCTTCGGAATCTAAATCTGGACTCACAGGAGAGGTTCAAATCATATAAAGTAGGAGTGTCAGACCTCTTGTACTTAAGTCGGCATTGTGCCTTTTGTATTAAATTCAAATGCAATTTCCGTGTTTCATCGTCAATAAGAGGGTCCACAGGATACAGTAAACCTGAAGTGAGGCATCGGAATCTAAAACTGGACCCACTGGAGAGGTTCAAATCATAGAAAGTTAGAGTGTCAGTCCTCTTGTACTGAAGTCGGCAATCTATCATTTGTGTTAAATTCGGATGCAATTTTTGTGCTTCATCGTCAATAAGAAGGTCCAAGGTATACAGTAAAACTGAAGTGAAGCATCGGAATCTAAAACTGGACTCACAGGAGAGGTTCAAATCATAGGAAGTTAGAGTGTGAGTCCTCTTGTACTTAAGTCAGCATTGTGCCTTTTGTATTAAATTCATATGCAATTTCTGTATTTCATCGTCAATAAGAGGGTCCAAAGGGTACAGCAAACCTGAAGTGAAGCATCGGAATCCAAAACTGGACTCACAGGAGAGGTTCAAATCATAGAAAGTTAGAGTGTCAGTCCACTTGTACTTATGTCGGCATTGTGCCTTTTGTATTAAATTCGGATGTTATTTCTGTTTTTCATCGTCAATAAGAAGGTCCAAGGGATACAGTAAACCTGAAGTGAATCATTGGAATCTGAAACTGGACTCACAGGAGAGGTTCAAATCATAGAAAGTTAGAGTGTCAGTCCTCTTGTACTTAAGTTGGCATTGTGCCTTTTGTACTAAATCCGAATGCAATTTCTGTGCTTCATCGTCAACAAGAGGGTCCAAGGGAATCAGTAAACCTGAAGTGAAGCATCGGAATCTAAAACTGGACTCACAGGAGAGGTTGAAATCATAGAAAGTTAGAGTGTGAGTCCTCTTGTACTTAAGTCATCATTGTGCCATATGTATTAAGGTCGGATGCAATTACTGTGCTTCTTCGTCAATAAGAAGGTCCAAGGTATACAGTAAACCAGAAGTGAAGCATCGGAATCTAAAACTGGACTCACAGGAGAGGTTCGAATCATACAAAGTTAGAGTGTCAGTCCTCTTGAAGTTAAGTCGGCATTGTGCCTTTTGTATTAAATTCAGATGCAATTTCTGTGCTTCATCGTCAATAAGAAGGTCCAAGGTACACAGTAAACCTGAAATGAAGCATCGGGATCTAAAACTGCACTCACAGGAGAGGTTCAAATCATAGAAAGTAGGAGTGTCAGTCCTCTTGAACTTAAGTTGGCGTTGAGCCTTTTGTATTAAATTCGGATGTAATTTCTGTGCTTCATCGTCAACAAGAAGGTCCAAGGTATCCAGAAAACCTGAATTGAAACATCGGAATCTAAAACTGGACTCACTGGAGAGGTTCAAATTATAGAAAGTTAGAGTGTCATTCCACTTGTACTTAAGTCGGCATTGTGCTTTTTGTATTAAATTCGGATGCAATTTCTGGGTTTCATCGTCAATAAGAAGGTCCAAGGTGTACAGTAAACCTGAAGTGATGTATCGGGTTCTAAAACTATACTCACAGGAGAGGTTTAAATCATAGAAAGTCAGAGTGTCAGTCCTCTTGTACTTAACTCGGCATTGTGCCTTTTGTATTAAATTCGGATGCAATTCATGTGTTTAATCGTCAATAAGGAGGGCCAAGATATACAGTAAACCTTAAGTGAAGCATCGGAATCTAAAACTGGACTCACAGGAGAGGTTCAAATCATAGAAAATTAGAGTGTCAGTCTTCTTGTACTTAAGTCGGCATTGTGGCTTTTGTATTAAATTCGGGTGCAATTTCTGTGTTACATCGTCAATAGGAAGGTCCAAGGGATACAGTAAACCTGAAGTGAAGCATCGGAATCTAAAACTGGACTCACAGGAGAAAATCAAATCATAGAAAATTAGAGTGTCTGTCCACTTGTACTTAAGTCGGCTTTGTGCCTTTTGTATTAAATTCGGAAGCATTTTCTGAGTTTCATCGACAATAAGAATGTCGAAGGGATACAGTAAACCTGACGCGAAGCATCGGAATCTAAAACTGGACTCTCAGGAGAGGTTCAAATCATAGAAAGTTAGAGTGTCAGTCCTCTTGCACTTAAGTCGGCAATGTGAATTTTGTATTAAATTCGGATGCTAAATCTGTGCTTCATCGTCAATAAGAAGGTCCAAGGTATACAGTAAACCTGAAGTTAAGCATCAGAATCTAAAACTGCACTCACAGGAGAGGTTCAAATCATAGAAATGTTGAGTGTCAGTCCCTCTCTAATTAAGACCGCATTGTACCTTTTGTATTAAATTCGGATGCAATATCTGTGTTTCATCGTCAATAAGAAGGTCCAAGGGATACAGTAAACCTAAAGTGAAGCATCGTAATCTAAAAGTGGATTCTCAGGAGAGGTTCAAATCATAGAAAGTTAGAGTGACAGTCCTCTTGTACTTAAGTCGGCATTGTGCCTTTTGTATTAAATTCGGATGCAATTTCTGTGTTTCATCGTCAATAAGAAGGTCCAAGGGATACAGTAAACCTGAAGTGAAGCATCGTAATCTAAAACTGGATTCACAGGAGAGGTTCAAATGATAGAAAGTTAGAGAGTCAGTCCTCTTGTACTTAAGTCGGCATTGTGCCTTTTGTATGAAATTCGGATGCAATTTCTGAGTTTCACTGTCAATAAGAAGGTCCAAGGGATACAGTATACCTGAAGTGAAGCATCCGAATCTAAAACTGGACTCACAGGAGAGGTTCAAACCATAGAATCTTAGAGTGTCAGTCCTCTTGTACTTAAGTCGGCAGTGTGCCTTTTATATTAAATTCGGATGCAATTTCTGAGTTTCATCGTCAATACGATGGTTCAAGGGATACAGTAAACCAGAAGTGAAGCATCGGAGTCTAAAACTGGACTCACAGGGGGGGTTCAAATCATAGAAAGTTAGAGTGTCAGTCCTCTTGTACTTAAGTCGGCATTGTGCCTTTTGTATTAAATTCGAATGCAATTTCTGTGTTTCATCGTCAATAAGAAGTCCAAGGGATACAGTAAACCTGAAGTGATGCATCAGAATCTAAAACTGGACTCACAGGAGAGATTCAAATCATAGAAAGTTAGAGTGTCAGTCCTCTTGTACTTAAGTCGGCATTGTGAATGTTGTATTAAGTTCGGATTTAAAATCTGTGCTTCATCGTTAATAAGGAGGTCCAAGGGGCACAGTAAACCTGAAGTGAAGCATCGGAATTTAAAACTGGACTCACAGGAGAGGTTCAAATCATAGAAAGTTAGAGTGTCAGTTCTCTTGTACTTAAGTCGGCATTGTGCCTTTTGTATTATATTCGGATGCAAATTTTGTGTTTCATCGTCAATAAGAAGGTCCAAGGGATACAGTAAACCTGAAGTGAATCATCGGAATCTAAAACTGGACTCACAGGAGAGGTTCAAATCATAGAAAGTAGGAGTGTCAGTCCTCTTCTACTTAAGTCGGCAATGTGCCCTTTGTATTCAACTCTATTGCAATTTCCGTGTTTCATCGTCAATAAGAGGGTCCAAGGGATACAGTAAACCTGAAGTGAATCATTGGAATCTGAAACTGGACTCACAGGAGAGGTTGAAATCATAGAAAGTTAGAGTGTGAGTCCTCTTGTACTTAAGTCATCATTGTGCCATATGTATTAAGGTCGGATGCAATTACTGTGCTTCTTCGTCAATAAGAAGGTCCAAGGTATACAGTAAACCAGAAGTGAAGCATCGGAATCTAAAACTGGACTCACAGGAGAGGTTCGAATCATATAAAGTAGGAGTGTCAGACCTCTTGTACTTAAGTCGGCATTGTGCCTTTTGTATTAAATTCAAATGCAATTTCCGTGTTTCATCGTCAATAAGAGGGTCCACAGGATACAGTAAACCTGAAGTGAGGCATCGGAATCTAAAACTGGACCCACTGGAGAGGTTCAAATCATAGAAAGTTAGAGTGTCAGTCCTCTTGTACTGAAATCGGCAATCTATCATTTGTGTTAAATTCGGATGCAATTTTTGTGCTTCATCGTCAATAAGAAGGTCCAAGGTATACAGTAAAACTGAAGTGAAGCATCGGAATCTAAAACTGGACTCACAGGAGAGGTTCAAATCATAGGAAGTTAGAGTGTGAGTCCTCTTGTACTTAAGTCAGCATTGTGCCTTTTGTATTAAATTCATATGCAATTTCTGTATTTCATCGTCAATAAGAGGGTCCAAAGGGTACAGCAAACCTGAAGTGAAGCATCGGAATCCAAAACTGGACTCACAGGAGAGGTTCAAATCATAGAAAGTTAGAGTGTCAGTCCACTTGTACTTATGTCGGCATTGTGCCTTTTGTATTAAATTCGGATGTTATTTCTGTTTTTCATCGTCAATAAGAAGGTCCAAGGGATACAGTAAACCTGAAGTGAATCATTGGAATCTGAAACTGGACTCACAGGAGAGGTTCAAATCATAGAAAGTTAGAGTGTCAGTCCTCTTGTACTTAAGTTGGCATTGTGCCTTTTGTATTAAATCCGAATGCAATTTCTGTGCTTCATCGTCAACAAGAGGGTCCAAGGGAATCAGTAAACCTGAAGTGAAGCATCGGAATCTAAAACTGGACTCACAGGAGAGGTTGAAATCATAGAAAGTTAGAGTGTGAGTCCTCTTGTACTTAAGTCATCATTGTGCCATATGTATTAAGGTCGGATGCAATTACTGTGCTTCTTCGTCAATAAGAAGGTCCAAGGTATACAGTAAACCAGAAGTGAAGCATCGGAATCTAAAACTGGACTCACAGGAGAGGTTCGAATCATACAAAGTTAGAGTGTCAGTCCTCTTGAAGTTAAGTCGGCATTGTGCCTTTTGTATTAAATTCAGATGCAATTTGTGTGCTTCATCGTCAATAAGAAGGTCCAATGTACACAGTAAACCTGAAATGAAGCATCGGAATCTAAAACTGCACTCACAGGAGAGGTTCAAATCATAGAAAGTAGGAGTGTCAGTCCTCTTGAACTTAAGTTGGCGTTGAGCCTTTTGTATTAAATTCGGATGTAATTTCTGTGCTTCATCGTCAACAAGAAGGTCCAAGGTATCCAGAAAACCTGAATTGAAACATCGGAATCTAAAACTGGACTCACTGGAGAGGTTCAAATTATAGAAAGTTAGAGTGTCATTCCACTTGTACTTAAGTCGGCATTGTGCTTTTTGTATTAAATTCGGATGCAATTTCTGGGTTTCATCGTCAATAAGAAGGTCCAAGGTGTACAGTAAACCTGAAGTGATGTATCGGGTTCTAAAACTATACTCACAGGAGAGGTTTAAATCATAGAAAGTCAGAGTGTCAGTCCTCTTGTACTTAACTCGGCATTGTGCCTTTTGTATTAAATTCGGATGCAATTTATGTGTTTAATCGTCAATAAGAAGGTCCAAGATATACAGTAAACCTTAAGTGAAGCATCGGAATCTAAAACTGGACTCACAGGAGAGGTTCAAATCATAGCAAATTAGAGTGTCAGTCCTCTTGTACTTAAGTCGGCATTGTGCCTTTTGTATTGAATTCGGGTGCAATTTTTGTGTTTCATCGTCAATATGAAGGTCCAAGGGATACAGTAAACCTGAAGTGAATCATCGGAATCTAAAACTGGACTCACAGGAGAGGTTCAAATCATAGAAAGTAGGAGTGTCAGTCCTCTTGTACTTAAGTCGGCAATGTGCCTTTTGTATTCAATTCGAATGCAATTTCCGTGTCTCATCGTCAATAAGAGGGTCCAAGGGATACAGTAAACCTGAAGTGAAGCATCGGAATCTAAAACTGGACTCACAGGCGAGGTTCAAATCATAGAAAGTTGGAGTGTCAGACCTCTAGTACTTAAGTCGGCATTGTGCCTTTTGTATTAAATTTGGTGCAATTTCCGTGTTTCATCGTCAATAAGAGGGTCCACGGGATACAGTAAACCTGAAGGGAAGCATCGGAATCTAAAACTGGTTCCACAGGAGAGGTTCAAATCATAGGAAGTTAGAGTGTCAGACCTCTTGTACTTAAGTCGGCATTGTGCCTTTGGTATTATATTCCGATGCAATTTCTGTGTTTCATCGTCAACAAGAAGGTCCATAGGATACAGTAAACCTGAAGTGAAGCATCGGAATCTAAAACTGGACTCACAGGAGAGGTTCAAATCATAGAAAGTTAGAGTGTCAGTCCTCTTGTACTTGAGTCGGCATTATGCATTTTGTATTAAATTCGGATGCAAAATCTGTGGTTCATCGTTAATAACAACGTCCAATGGATACAGTAAACCTGAAGTAAAGCATCGGAATCTAAAACTGGACTCACAGGAGAGGTTCAAATCATAGAAAATTAGAGTGTCAGTCTTCTTGTACTTAAGTCGGCATTGTGGCTTTTGTATTAAATTCGGGTGCAATTTCTGTGTTACATCGTCAATAGGAAGGTCCAAGGGATACAGTAAACCTGAAGTGAAGCATCGGAATCTAAAACTGGACTCACAGGAGAAAATCAAATCATAGAAAATTAGAGTGTCTGTCCACTTGTACTTAAGTCGGCTTTGTGCCTTTTGTATTAAATTCGGAAGCATTTTCTGAGTTTCATCGACAATAAGAATGTCGAAGGGATACAGTAAACCTGACGCGAAGCATCGGAATCTAAAACTGGACTCTCAGGAGAGGTTCAAATCATAGAAAGTTAGAGTGTCAGTCCTCTTGCACTTAAGTCGGCAATGTGAATTTTGTATTAAATCCGAATGCAATTTCTGTGCTTCATCGTCAACAAGAGGGTCCAAGGGAATCAGTAAACCTGAAGTGAAGCATCGGAATCTAAAACTGGACTCACAGGAGGGGTTCAAATCATAGAAATTTAGAGTGTGAGTCCTCTTGTACTTAATTCGGCATTGTGCCATTTGTATTAAGTTCGGATGCAATTACTGTGCTTCTTCGTCAATAAGAAGGTCCAAGGTATACAGTAAACCAGAAGTGAAGCATCGGAACCTAAAACTGGACTCACAGGAGAGGTTCGAATCATACAAAGTTAGAGTGTCAGTCCTCTTGAAGTTAAGTCGGCATTGTGCCGTTTGTATTACATTCAGATGCAATTTCTGTGCTTCATCGTCAATAAAAAGGTCCAAGGTATATAGTAAACCTGAAGTGAAGCATCGGACTCTAAAACTGCACTCACAGGAGAGGTTCAAATCATAGAAAGTAGGAGTGTCAGTCCTCTTGAACTTAAGTCGGCGTTGTGCCTTTTGTATTAAATTCGGATCTAATTTGTGTGCTTCATCGTCAACAAGAAGGTCCAAGGTATCCAGAAAACCTGAATTGAAACATCGGAATCTAAAACTGGACTCACTGGAGAGGTTCAAATTATAGAAAGTTAGAGTGTCATTGCACTTGTACTTAAGTCGGCATTGTGCTTTTTGTATTAAATTCGGATGCAATTTCTGGGTTTCATCGTCAATAAGAAGGTCCAAGGTGTACAGTAAACCTGAAGTGATGCATCGGGTTCTAAAACTATACTCACAGGCGAGGTTTAAATCATAGAAAGTCAGAGTGTCAGTCCTCTTGTAGTTAAGTCGGTATTGTGCCTTTTGTATTAAATTCGGATGCAGTTTCTGTGCTTCATCGTCAATAAGAAGGTCCAAGGTATACAGTAAACCTGAAGTGAAGCACCGGAATCTAAAACTGGACTCACAGGAGAGGTGCAAACCATAGAAAGTTATAGTGTCAGTCCTCTTGTACTTAAGTCGGCATTGTGCCTCTTGTATAAAATTCGGATGCTATTTATGTGTTTAATCGTCAATAAGAAGGTCCAAGATATACAGTAAACCTTAAGTGAAGCATCGGAATCTAAAACTGGACTCACAGGAGAGGATCAATTCATTGAAAGTTAAAGTGTCAGTCCTCTTGTACTTAAGTCGGCATTGTGGCTTTTGTATTAAATTCGGATGCAATTTCTGTGTTTCGTCGTCAATAAGAAGGTCCAAGTGATACAGTAATCCTGAAGTAAAGAATCGGAATCTAGAACTGGACTCAGAGGAGAGGTTCAAATCATAGAAAGTTAGAGTGTCAGTCCTCTTGAACTTAAGTAGGCATTGTGCCTTTTGTATTAAATTCAAGTGCAATTTCTGAGCTTCATCGTCAATAAGAAGGTCCAAGGTATACAGTAAACATGAAGTGAAGCATCGGAATCTAAATTGGACTCACAGGAGAGGTTCAATCCATAGAAAGTTAGAGTGTGGGTCCTCTTGTACTTAAGTCGGCATTGTGCCTTTTTTGTTAAATTCGGATGCAATTTTTGTGTTTCATCGTCAATAAGATGGTCCAAGGGATACAGTAAACCTGAAGTGAAGCATCCGAATCTAAAAGTAGACTCACAGGAGATGTTCAAATCATAGAAAGTTAGAGTGTCAGGCCTCTTGTACATAAGTCGGCAGTGTGCCTTTTGTATTAAATTCGGATGCAATTTCTGAGTTTCATCGTCAATAAGAAGGTCTAAGGGATACAGTAAACCTGAAGTGACGCATCGTAGTCTAAAACTGGACTCACAGGAGAGGTTCAAAGCATAGAAAGTAAGTGTGTCAGTCCTCTTGTACTTAAGTCGGCATTGTGCCTTTTGTATTAAATTCGAATGCAATTTCTGTGTTTCATCGTCAATAAGATGGTCCAATGGATACAGTAAACCTGAAGTGATGCATCAGAATCTAAAACTGGACTCACAGGAGAGATTCAAATCATAGAAAGTTAGTGTGTCAGTCCTCTTGTACTTAAGTCGGCATGGTGCCTATTGTATTAAATTCGGATGCAATTTTTGTGTTGCATCTTCAATAAGAAAGTTCAAGGGATACAGTAAACCTGAAGTGAAGCATCGGAATCAAAAACTGGACTCACAGGAGAGGTTCAAATCATAGAAAGTAGGAGTGTCAGACCTCTAGTACTTAAGTCGGCATTGTGCCTTTTGTATTAAATTCGGATGCAATTTCCGTGTTTCATCGTCAATAAGAGGGTCAACGGGATACAGTAAACCTGAAGTGAAGCATCGGAATCTAAAGCTGGTTCCACAGGAGTGGTTCAAATCATAGAAAGTTAGAGTGTCAGTCCTCTTGTTCTGAAGTCGGCATTCTACCATTTGTGTTAAATTCGGATGCAATTTCTGTGCTTCATCGTCAATAAGAGGGTCCAAAGGATACAGCAAACCTGAAGTGAAGCATCGGAATCTAAAACTGGACTCACAGGAGAGGTTCAAATCATAGAAAGTTAGAGTATCAGTCCTCTTGTACTTATGTCGGCATTGTGCCTTTTGTATTAAATTCGGAAGTTATTTCTGTGTTTCATCGTCAATAAGAAGGTCCAAGTTATACAGTAAACCCTTAGTGAAGCATCGGAATCTTAAACTGGACTCACAGGAGAGGTTCAAATCATACAAAGTTAGAGTGTCAGTCCTCTTGAACTTACGTCGGCATTGTGCCTTTTGTATTAAATTCGGATGCAATTTCTGTGTTTCATCATCAATAAGAAAGTCCAAGGGATACAGTAAACCAGAAGTGAAGCATCGGTATCTAAAACTGGACTCACAGGATAGGTTCAAATCATAGAAAGTTAGAGTATCAGTCCTCTTGTACTTAAGTCGGCATTGTGCCTTTTGTATTAAATTCGAATGCCATTTATGTGTTTAATCGTCAATAAGAAGGTCCAAGATATACAGTAAACCTGAAGTGAAGCATCGGAATCTAAAACTGGACTCACAGGAGAGGATCAAATTACTGAAAGTTAAAGAATCAGTCCTCTTGTACTAAAGTCGGCATTGTGGCTTTTGTATTAAATTCCGATGCAATTTCTGTGTTACATCGTCAATAAGAAGGTCCAAGTGATAGAGTAAACCTGAAGTGAAGCATCGGAATCTAAAACTGGACTCACAGGAGAGGTTCAAATCATGGAAAATAGGAGTGTCAGTCCTCTTGTACTTAAGTCGGCATTGTGCCTTTTGTATTAAATTCGGAAGCTATTTCTGTGCTTCATCGGCAATAAGAAGGTCCAAGGGATACAGTAAACCAGAAGTGAAGCATCGGAATCTAAAACTAGGACTCACAGGAGAGGTTCAAATCATAGAAAGTTAAAAAGTCAGTCCACTTCTACTTAAGTCGTCATTGTGCCTTTTGTATTAAATTGGGATGCAATTTCTGTGTTTCATCGTCAATAAGAAGCTCCAAGGGAAACAGTAAACCTGAAGTGAAGCATCAGAATCGAAAACTGGACTCACAGGAGAGGTTCAAATCATAGAAAGTTAGACTGTCAGTCCACTTGTACTTAAGTCGGCATTGTGCCTCTTGTATTAAATTCGGATGCAAAATCTGTGCTTCATCGTCAGTAAGACGGTCCAAGGGATACAGTAAACCTGAAGTGAAGCATCGGAATCTAAAACTGGACTCACAGGAGAGGTTCAAATCATAGATTATTAGAGCGTCAGTCCTCTTGTACTTAAGTCGGCATTGGGGCCTTTGTATTAAATTCGGCTGCAATTTTTGTGTTTCAACGTCAATAAGAATGTCCAAGGGATACAGTTAACCTGAAGTGAAGCATGGGAATCTGAAACTGGACTCACCGGAGAGGTTCAAATCATAGAAAGTTAGAGTGTCAGTCCTCTTGTACATAAGTCGTCATTGTGCCATTTGTATTAAATTCGGATGCAATTTCTGTGTATCGTCGTCAATAAGAAGGTCCAAGGGATACAGTAAACCTGAAGTGAAGTATCAGAATCTAAAACTGGACTCACAGGAGAGATTAAAATCATAGAAAGTTAGAGTGTCAGTCCTCTTGTACTTAAGTCGGCATTGTGAATTTTGTAATAAATTCGGATGCAAAATCTGTGCTTCATCGTCAATAAGAAGGTCCAAGGGATACAGTAAACCTGAAGTGAAGCATCGGAATTTAAAACTGGACTCACAGGAGAGGTTCAAATCATAGAAAGTTAGAGTGTCGGTCCTCTTGTACTTAAGTCGGCATTGAGCTTTTTGTATTATATTCGGATGCAATTTTTGTGTTGCATCTTCAATAAGAAGGTCCAAGGGATACAGTAAACCTGAAGTGAAGCATCGGAATCTAAAACTGGACACACAGGAGAGGTTCAAATCATAGAAAGTTAGAGTGTGAGTCCTCTTGTACTTAAGTCGGCATTGTGCCATTTGTACTAAGTTCGGATGCAATTTCTGTGCTTCTTCGTCAATAAGAAGGTCCAAGGTATACAGTAAACCTGAAGTGAAGCATCGGAATCTAAAACTGGACTCTCAGGAGAGGTTCAAATCATACTAATTTAGAGTGTCAGTCCTCTTGAACATAAGTCGGCATTGTGCCTTTTGTATTAAATTCAGATGCAATTTCTGTGCTTCATCGTCAATAAGAAGGTCCAAGGTATTCAGTAAACCTGAAGTGAAGCATCGGAATCTAAAACTGGACTCACAGGAGAGGTTCAAATCATAGAAAGTAGGAGTGTCAGTCCTCTTGAACTTAAGTCGGCGTTGTGCCTTTTGTATTAAATTCGGATGTAATTTCTGTGCTTCATCGTCAACAAGAAGGTCCAAGGTATCCAGAAAACCTGAATTGAAACATCGGAATCTAAAACTGGACTCACTGGAGAGGTTCAAATTATAGGACGTTAGAGTGTCATTCCACTTGTACTTAAGTCGGCATTGTGCTTTTTGTATTACATTCGGATGCAATTTCTGGGTTTCATCGTCAATAAGAAGGTCCAAGGTACACAGTAAACCTGAAGTGATGCATCGGGTTCTAAAACTGGACTCTCAGGAGAGCTTCAAATCATAGAAAGTTAGAGTGTCAGTCCTCTTGTACTTAACTTGGCATTGTGCCTTTTGTATTAAATTCGGATGCAATTTCTGTGTTTCATCGTAAATAAGAAAATCCAAGGGATACAGTAAACCAGAAGTGAAGCATCGGTATCTAAAACTGGACTCACAGGATAGGTTCAAATTATAGAAAGTTAGAGTGTCAGTCCTCTTGTACTTAAGTCGGCATTGTGCCTTTTGTATTAAATTCGGATGCAATTTTTGTGTTCCATCTTCAATATGAAGATCCAAGGTATACAGTAAACCAGAAGTGAAGCATCGGAATCTAAAACTGGACTCACAGAAGGTGTACAAATCATGGAAATTTATAGTGTCAGTCCTCTTGTACCTAAGTTGGCATTGTGCATTTTGTATTAAATTCGGATGCAATTTCTGTGTTTCATCGCCAATAAGAAAATCCAAGGGATACAGTAAACCAGAAGTGAAGCATCGGTATCTAAAACTGGACTCACAGGATAGGTTCAAATTATAGAAAATTAGAGTGTGAGTCCTCTTGTACTTAAGTCGGCATTGTGCCTTTTGTATTAAATTCAGATGCAATTTCTGTGTTTCATCGTCAATAAGAGGGTCCAAAGGATACAGCAAACCTGAAGTGAAGCATCGGAATCCAAAACTGGACTCACAGGAGAGGTTCAAATCATAGAAAGTTAGAGTGTCAGCCCCCTTGTACTTATGTCGGCATTGTGCCTTTTGTATTAAATTCGGATGTTATTTCTGTTTTTCATCGTCAATAAGAAGGTCCAAGGGATACAGTAAACCTGAAGTGAATCATCGGAATCTAAAACTGGACTCACAGGAGAGGTTCAAATCATAGAATGTTAGAGTGTCAGTCCTCTTGTACTTAACTCGGCATTGTGCCTTTTGTATTAAATCCGGATGCAATTTCTGTGCTTCATCGTCAACAAGAGGGTCCAAGGGAATCAGTAAACCTGAAGTGAAGCATCGGAATCTAAAACTGGACTCACAGGAGAGGATCAAATCATTGAAAGTTAAAGTGTCAGTCCTCTTGTGCTTAAGTCGGCATTGTGGCTTTTGTATTAAATTCGGATGCAATTTCTGTGTTTCGTCGTCAATAATAAGGTCCAAATGATACAGTAAACCTGAAGTGAAGCATCGGAATCTAGAACTGGACTCACAGGAGAGGTTCAAATCATAGAAAGTAGGATTGTCAGTCCTCTTGTACTTAAGTCGTCATTGTGCCATTTGTATTAAATTCGGATGCAATTTCTGTGTATCATCGTCAATAAGAAGGTCCAAGGGATACAGTAAACCTGAAGTGAAGTATCAGAATCTAAAACTGGACTCACAGGAGAGATTAAAATCATAGAAAGTTAGAGTGTCAGTCCTCTTGTACTTAAGTCGGCATTGTGAATTTTGTAATAAATTCGGATGCAAAATCTGTGCTTCATCGTCAATAAGAAGGTCCAAGGGATACAGTAAACCTGAAGTGAAGCATCGGAATTTAAAACTGGACTCACAGGAGAGGTTCAAATCATAGAAAGTTAGAGTGTCGGTCCTCTTGTACTTAAGTCGGCATTGAGCTTTTTGTATTATATTCGGATGCAATTTTTGTGTTGCATCTTCAATAAGAAGGTCCAAGGGATACAGTAAACCTGAAGTGAAGCATCGGAATCTAAAACTGGACTCACAGGAGAGGTTCAAATCATAGAAAGTTAGAGTGTGAGTCCTCTTGTACTTAAGTCGGCATTGTGCCATTTGTACTAAGTTCGGATGCAATTTCTGTGCTTCTTCGTCAATAAGAAGGTCCAAGGTATACAGTAAACCTGAAGTGAAGCATCGGAATCTAAAACTGGACTCACAGGAGAGGTTCAAATCATACTAATTTAGAGTGTCAGTCCTCTTGAACATAAGTCGGCATTGTGCCTTTTGTATTAAATTCAGATGCAATTTCTGTGCTTCATCGTCAATAAGAAGGTCCAAGGTATTCAGTAAACCAGAAGTGAAGCATCGGAATCTAAAACTGGACTCACAGGAGAGGTTCAAATCATAGAAAGTAGGAGTGTCAGTCCTCTTGAACTTAAGTCGGCGTTGTGCCTTTTGTATTAAATTCGGATGTAATTTCTGTGCTTCATCGTCAACAAGAAGGTCCAAGGTATCCAGAAAACCTGAATTGAAACATCGGAATCTAAAACTGGACTCACTGGAGAGGTTCAAATTATAGGACGTTAGAGTGTCATTCCACTTGTACTTAAGTCGGCATTGTGCTTTTTGTATTACATTAGGATGCAATTTCTGGGTTTCATCGTCAATAAGAAGGTCCAAGGTACACAGTAAACCTGAAGTGATGCATCGGGTTCTAAAACTGGACTCACAGGAGAGCTTCAAATCATAGAAAGTTAGAGTGTCAGTCCACTTGTAGTTAAGTCGGTATTGTGAATTTTGTATTAAATTCGGATGCAGTTTCTGTGCTTCATCGACAATAAGAAGGTCCAAGGTATACAGTAAACCTGAAGAGAAGCATCGGAATCTAAAACTGGACTCACAGGAGAGGTTCAAATCATAGATGGTTAGAGTGTCAGTCCTCTTGTACTTAACTTGGCATTGTGATTTTTGTATTAAATTCGGATGCAATTTCTGTGTTTCATCGTCAATAAGAAAATCCAAGGGATACAGTAAACCAGAAGTGAAGCATCGGTATCTAAAACTGGACTCACAGGATAGGTTCAAATTATAGAAAGTTAGAGTGTCAGTCCTCTTGTACTTAAGTCGGCATTGTGCCTTTTGTATTAAATTCGGATGCAATTTTTGTGTTCCATCTTCAATATGAAGATCCAAGGTATACAGTAAACCAGAAGTGAAGCATCGGAATCTAAAACTGGACTCACAGAAGGTGTACAAATCATGGAAATTTATAGTGTCAGTCCTCTTGTACCTAAGTTGGCATTGTGCCTTTTGTATTAAATTCGGATGCAATTTTTGTGTTCCATCTTCAATATGAAGATCCAAGGTATACAGTAAACCAGAAGTGAAGCATCGGAATCTAAAACTGGACTCACAGAAGGTGTACAAATCATGGAAATTTATAGTGTCAGTCCTCTTGTACCTAAGTTGGCATTGTGCCTTTTGTATTAAATTCGGATGCAATTTCTGTGTTTCATCGTCAATAAGGGGTCCACGGGATACAGTAAACCTGAAGTGAAGCATGGGAATCCAAAACTGGACTCACCGGAGAGGTTCAAATCATAGAATATTAGAGTGTCAGTCCTCTTGTATATAAGTCGTCATTGTACTTTTGTATTAAATTCGGATGCAATTTCTGTGTTGCATCATCAATAAGAAGGTAAAAGGGATACAGTAAACCTGAAGTGAAGCATCGGAATCTAAAACTGGACTCACAGGATAGGTTCAAATTATAGAAAGTTAGAGTGTGAGTCCTCTTGTACTTAAGTCGGCATTGTGCCTTTTGTATTAAATTCAGATGCAATTTCTGTGTTTCATCGTCAATAAGAGGGTCCAAAGGATACAGCAAACCTGAAGTGAAGCATCGGACTCCAAAACTGGACTCACAGGAAAGGTTCAAATCATAGAAAGTTAGAGTGTCAGCCCCCTTGTACTTATGTCGGCATTGTGCCTTTTGTATTAAATTCGGATGTTATTTCTGTTTTTCATCGTCAATAAGAAGGTCCAAGGGATACAGTAAACCTGAAGTGAATCATCGGAATCTAAAACTGGACTCACAGGAGAGATTCAAATCATAGAAAGTTAGTGTGTCAGTCCTCTTGTACTTAAGTCGGCATTGTGCCTTTTGTATTAAATTCGGATGCAATTTTTGTGTTGCATCTTCAATAAGAATGTCCAAGGGATACAGTAAACCTGAAGTGAAGCATCGGAATCTAAAACTGGACTCACAGGAGAGGTTCAAATCATAGAAACTAGGAGTGTCAGACCTCTTGTACTTGAGTCGGCATTGTGCCTTTTGTATTAAATTCGGATGCAATTTCCGTGTTTCATCGTCAATAAGGGGTCCACGGGATAGAGTAAACCTGAAGTGAAGCATCGGAATCTAAAACTGGTCCCACAGGAGAGGTTCAAATCATAGAATGTTAGAGTGTCAGTCCTCTTGTTCTGAAGTCGGCATTCTATTATTTGTGTTAAATTCGGATGCAATTTCTGTGCTTCATCGTCAATAAGAGGGTCCAAATGATACAGCAAACCTGAAGTGAAGCATCGGTATGTAAAACTAGACTCACAGGATAGGTTCAAATCATAGAAAGTTAGAGTGTCAGTCCTCTTGTACTTAAGTCGGAATTGTGCCTATTGTATTAAATTCGGATGCAGTTTATGTGTTTAATCGTCAATAACAAGGTCCAAGATATACAGTAAACCTGAAGTGAAGCATCAGACACGAAAACTGGACTCAGAGGAGTGGTTCAAATCACAGAAAGTTAGACTGTCAGTCCACTTGTACTTAAGTCGGCATTGTGCCTCTTGTATTAAATTCGGATGCAATTTTTGTGTTTCATCGTCAATAAGAAGGTCCAAGGGATACAGTAAACCTGAAGTGAAGCATCGGAACCTAAAACTCGACTCACAGGAGAGGTTCAAATCAGAGATAGTTAGAGTGTCAGTCCTCTTGTACTTAAGTCGGCATTGGGGCCTTTGTATTAAATTCGGATGCAATTTTTGTGTTTCATCGTCAATAAGAAGGTCCAAGGGATACAGTAAACCTGAAGTGAAGCATCGGAATCTAAAACTGGACTCACAGGAGAGGTTCAAATCATAGATAATAGGAGTCTAAGTCCTCTTGTACTTAAGTCGGCATTGTGTTTTGTATTAAATTCGGATGCAATTTCCGTGTTTCATCGTCAATAAGTGGGTCCAAGGGATACAGTATACCTGAAGTGAAGCATCGGAATCTAAAACTGGACTCACAGGAGAGCTTCAAATCATAGAAGATAGGAGTGTCAGTCCTCTTGTACTTAAGTCGGCATTGTGCCTTTTGTATTAAATTCGGATGCAATTTCCGTGTTTCATCATCAATAAGTGGGTCCAAGGGATACAGTATACCTGAAGTGAAGCATCGGAATCCAAAACTGGACTCACATGAGAGGTTCAAATCATAGAAAGTTAGAGTGTCAGTCCTCATGTACTTCAGTGAGCATTGTGCCCTTTGTATTTAATTCGGATGCAATTTCTGTGCTTCATCGTCAATATGAAGGTCCAAGGGATACAGTAAACCTGAAGTGAAGCATGGGAATCCAAAACTGGACTCACCGGAGAGGTTCAAATCATAGAATATTAGAGTGTCAGTCCTCTTGTATATAAGTCGTCATTGTACTTTTGTATTAAATTCGGATGCAATTTCTGTGTTGCATCATCAATAAGAAGGTAAAAGGGATACAGTAAACCTGAAGTGAAGCATCGGAATCTAATACTGGACTCACAGAAGGTGTACAAACCATAGAAAGTTATAGTGTCAGTCCTCTTGTACTTAAGTCGGCATTGTGCCATTTGAATTAAATTCGGATGCAATTTATGTGTTTCGTCGTCAATAAGAAGGTCCAAGGGATACAGTAAACCTGAAGTGAAGCATCGGAATCTAAAACTGGACTCACAGGAGATGATCAAATCATTGGAAGTTAATGTGTTAGTCCTCTTGAACTTAAGTCGGCATTGTGCCTTTTTTATTAAATTCGGATGCAATTTCTGTGTTTCGTCGTCAATAAGAAGGTCCAGGGGAAACGGTAAACCTGAAGCGAAGCATCAGAATCTAAAACTGGACTCACAGGAAAAGTTCAAATCATAGAATGTAGGAGTGTCAGTCCACTTGTACTTCAGTCAGCATTGTGCCTATTGTATTAAATTCGGATGCTATTTCTGTGCTTCATCGGCAATAAGAAGGTCCAAGGGATACAGTAAACTAGAAGTGAAGCATCGGAATCTAAAACTAGGACTCACAGGAGAGGTTCAAATCATAGAAAGTTGGAGTGTCAGTCCTCTTGTACTTAAGTCAAGATAGTGCCTTTTGTATTAAATTGGGATGCAATTTCTGTGTTTCATCGTCAATAAGAAGCTCCAAGGGATACAGTAAACCTGAAGTGAAGCATCAGAATCGAAAACTGGACTCACAGGAGAAGTTCAAATCATAGAAAGTTAGACTGTCAGTCCACTTGTACTTAAGTTGGCATTGTGCCTCTTGTATTAAATTCGGATGCAAAATTTGTGCTTCATCGTCAATAAGAATGTCCAAGGCATACAGTAAACCTGAAGTGAAGCATCGCATTCTAATACTGGACTCACAGGAGAAGTTCATATCATAGAAAGTTAGAGTGTCAGTCCTCTTGTACTTAAGTCGGCATTGTACTTTTTGTATTAAATCCGGATGCAATTTCTGCGCTTCATCGTCAATAAGAAGGTCCAAGGGAATCAGTAAACCTGAAGTGAAGCATCGGAATCTAAAACTAGACTCACAGGAGAGGTTCAAATCATTGAAAGTTAGAGTGTCAGTCCTCTTGTACTTAAGTCGGCATTGTGTCTTTTGTATTAAATTCGGATGCAATTTCTGAGTTTCATCGTCAATAAGAATGTCCAAGGGATACAGTAAACCTGAAGTGAAACATCGGAATCTAAAACTGGTCTCACAGGAGAGGTACAAATCATAGAAAGTTAGAGTGTCAGTCCTCTTGTACTTAAGTCGGCATTGTGCCTTTTGTATTTAATTGGGATGCAATTTCTGTGTTTCATCGTCCATAAGTAGGTCCAAGGGATACAGTAAACCTGAAGTGAAGCATCGGAATCTAAAACTGGACTCACGGGAGATGTTCAGATCATAGATAGATAGGGTGTCAGTCCTCTTGTACTTAAGTCGGCATTGTACTTTTTGTATTAAATCCGGATGCAATTTCTGCGCTTTATCGTCAATAAGAAGGTCCAAGGGATACAGTAAACCTGAAGTGAAGCATCGGAATCTAAAACTGGACTCACATGAGAGGTTCAAATCATAGAAAGTTAGAGTGTCAGTCCTCTTGTACTTAAGTCGGTATTGTGCATTTTGAATTAAATTCGGATGCAAAATCTGTGCTTCATCGTCAATAAGAAGGTCCAAGGGATACAATAACCCTGAAGTGAGGCATCGGAACCTAAAACCGGTCACACAGGACAGGTTCAAATCATAGAAAGTAGGAGTGTCAGTCCTCTTGTTCTTAAGTCGGCATTGTGCCTTTTGTATTAAATTCGGATGCAATTTCCGTGTTTTGTCGTCAATAAGAGGGTCCAAGGGATACAGTAACCCTGAAGTGAAGCATCGGAATCTAAAACTGGACTCACAGGAGAGGTTCAGTCCATAGAAAGTTAGAGTGTGTGTCTTCTTTTACTTAAGTCGGCATTGTGCCTTTTGTATTAAATTCGGATGCAATTTCTGTGTTTCAGCGTCAATAAGAAGATCCAACAGGAATCAGCAATTCTGAAGTGCAGCATAGGAATCTAAAACTGGACTCACAGAAGAGGTTCAAATCATAGAAAGTAGGATTGTCGGTCTTCTTGTACTTAAGTCAGCATTGTGCCTTTTGTATTAAATTCGGATGCAATTTCTGTGTTTCATCTTTTATAAGAAGGTCCAAGGGATACAGTAAACCTGAAGTGAAGCATCGGAATCTAAAACTGGTCTCACAGGAAAGGTTCAATCCATAGAAAGTTAGTGTGTGAGTCTTCTTTTACTTAAGTCGGCATTGTGCGTTTTGTATTAAATTCGGATACAATTTCGGTGTTTCATCGTCAATAAGAAGGTCCAAGGGATACAGTAAACCGAAAGTGAAGAATCGGAATCTAAAACTGGACTGACAGGAGAGGTTGAAATCATAGAAAGTAGGAGTGTCAGACCTCTTGTACTTAAGTCGGCATTGCGCCCATTGTATTAAATGCGGATGCAATTTCTGTATTTCATCGTCAATAAGAATGTCCAAGGGATACAGTAAGCCTGAAGTGAAGCATCGGATCTAAATCTGGACTCACAGGAGAGGTTCCAATCATAGAAAGTTAGAGTGTCAGTCCTCTTGTACTTAATTCGGCATTGTGCCTTTTGTATTGAATTTGGATGCAATTTCTGAGTTTCATCGTCAATAAGAAGGTCCAAGGGATACAGTAAACCTAACGTGAAGCATCGGAATCTAAAACTGGACTCACAGGAGAGGTTCAAATCCCAGAAAGGAGGAGTGTCAGTCCTCTTGTACGTAAGTCGGCATTGTGCCTTTTGTATTAAATGCGGAGGCAATTTCAGTGTTTCATCGTCAATAAGAAGGTCCAAGGGATACAGTAAGCCTGAAGTGAAGCATCGGAATCTAAAACTGGAATCACAGAGGAGGTTCCAATCATTGGAAGTTAGAGTGTCAGTCCTCTTGTACTTAAGTCGGCATTGTGCATTTTGTATTAAATTTGGATGCAATTTCCGAGTTTCATCGTGAATAAGAAGGTCCAAGGGATACAGTAAACCTGAATTGAAGCATCGGAATCTAAAACCGGACTCACAGGAGAGGTACAAATCATAGAAAGTTAGAGTGTCAGTCCTCTTGTACTTAAGTTGGCATTGTGCCTTTTGTATTAAATCGGAACCAATTCTTGTGTTTCATCGTCAATAAGAAGGTCCAACGGGTAACAGAAATTCTGAAGTGAAGCATAGGAATCTAAAACTGGACTCACAGAAGAGGTTCAAATCATAGAAAGTAGGATTGTCAGTCCTCATGTACTTAAGTCAGCATTGTGCCTTTTGTATTAAATTCGGATACAATTTCTGTGTTTCATCGTCTATAAGTAGGTAAAAGGGATACAGTAAATCTGATGTGAAGCATCGGAATCTAAAACTGGACTCACAGGAGAGGAACAAATCATAGGAAGCTAGAGTGTCAGTCCTCTCGTACTTAAGTCGGCATGGTTCGTTTTGTATTAAATTCGGATGCAATTTCGGTGTTTCATCGTCAATAAGAAGGTCCAAGGGATACAGTAAACCGAAAGTGAAGAATCGGAATCTATAACTGGACTGACAGGAGAGGTTCAAATCATAGAAAGTAGAAGTGTCAGTCCTCTTGTACTTAAGTCGGCATTGTGCAGATTGTATTAAATGCGGATGCAATTTCTGTGTTTCATCGTCAATAAGAAGGTCCAAGGGATACAGTAAGACTGAAGTGAAGCATCGGAATCTAAATCTGGACTCACAGGAGAGGTTCCAATCATAGGAAGTTAGAGTGTCAGTCCTCTTGTACTTAAGTCGGCATTGTGCCTTTTGTATTAAATTCGGATGCAATTTCCGTGTTTCATCGTCAATAAGAAGGTCCAAGGGATACAGTATACCTGAAGTGAAGCATGGGAATCTAAAACTGGGCTCACCGGAGAGGTTCAAATCATAGAACGTTAGAGTGTCAGTCCTCTTGTACATAAGTCGTCATTGTGCCTTTTGTATTAAATTCGGATGCAATTTCTGTGTTTCATCGTCAATAACAAGGTCCAAGGTATACAGTAAACCTGAAGTGAAGCATCGCAGTCTAATACTGGACTCACAGGAGAAGTTCATATCATAGAAAGTTAGAGTGTCAGTCCTCTTGTACTTAAGTCGGCATTGTACTTTTTGTATTAAATCCGGATAAAATTTCTGCGCTTCATCGTCAATAAGAAGGTCCAAGGGAATCAGTAAACCAGAAGTGAAGCATCGGAATCTGAAATTAGACTCACAGGAGAGGTTCAAATCATAGAAAGTTATAGTGTCAGTCCTCTTGTACTTAAGTCGGCATTGTGCCTTTTGTATTAATTTCGGATGCAATTTCTGAGTTTCATCGTCAATAAGAAGGTCCAAGGGATACAGTAAACCTGAAGTGAAGCATCGGAATCCAAAACTCGACTCACAGGAGAGGTACAAATCATAGAAAGTTAGAGTGTCAGTCCTCTTGTACTTAAGTCGGCATTGCGCCTTTTGTATTTAATTGGGATGCAATTTCTGTGTTTCATCGTCCATAAGTACGTCCAAGGGGTACAGTAAACCTGAAGTGAAGCATCGGAATCTATAACTGGACTCACAGAAGATGTTCAAATAATAGATAGTTAGAGTCTCAGTCCTCTTGTACTTAACTCGGCATTGTGCCTTTCGTATTAAATTCGGATGCAATTTCTGAGTTTAATCGTCAATAAGAAGGTCCAAGGGATACAGCAAACCTGAAGTAAAGCATCGGAATCTAAGACTGGACTCACAGGTGAGGTTCAAATCATATAAAGTTAGAGTGTCAGTCCTCATGTTCTTAAGTCGGCATTGTGCCTTTCGTATTGAATTGGGATGCAATTTCTGTGCTTCATCGTCAATTAGAAGCTCCAAGAGATACAGTAAACCTGAAGTGAAGCATCGGAATCTGAAACTGGACTCACATGAGAGGTTCAAATCATAGAAAGTTAGAGTGTCAGTCCTCTTGTACTTAAGTCGGTATTGTGCATTTTGAATTAAATTCGGGTGCAAAATCTGTGCTTCATCGTCAATAAGAAGGTCCAAGGGATACAATAAGCCTGAAGTGAGGCATCGGAAACTAAAACCGGTCACACAGGAAAGGTTCAAATATTAAAAAGTTAGAGTGTCAGTCCTCTTGTACTTAAGTCGGCATTGTGCCTTTTGTATTAAATTCGGATGCAATTCTTGTGTTACATCGTCAATTAGAAGTCCAAAGGATACAGTAAACCTGAAGTGAAGCATCGGAATCTAAAACTGGACTCACAGGTCAGGTTCAAATCATAGACAGTAGGTGTGTCAGTCCTCTTGTGCTTAAGTCGGCTTTGTGCCTTTTGTATTAAATTCAGATGCAATTTCCGTGTTTTGTCGTCAATAACAGGGTCCAAGGGATACAGTAACCATGAAGTGAAGCATCGGAATCTAAAACTGGACTCACAGGAGAGGTTCAGTCCATAGAAAGTTAGCGTGTGAGTCTTCTTTTACTTAAGTCGGCATTGTGATTTTTGTATTAAATTCGGATGCAATTTCTGTGTTTCATCGTCAATAAGAAGGTCCAACGGGTAACAGCAATTCTGAAGTGAAGCATAGGAATCTAAAACTGGACTCACAGAAGAGGTTCAAATCATAGAAAGTAGGATTGTCAGTCCTCTTGTACTTAAGTCAGCATTGTGCCTTTTGTAATAAATTCGGATGCAATTTCTGTGTTTCATCTTCTATAAGAAGGTCCAAGGGATACAGCAAACCTGAAGTGAAGCACCGGAATCTAAAACTGGACTCACAGGAGAGGTTCAATCCATAGAAAGTTAGAGTGTGAGTCTTCTTTTACTTAAGTCGGCATTGTGCGTTTTGTATTAAATTCGGATGCAATTTCGGTGTTTCATCGTCAATAAGAAGGTCCAAGGGATACAGTAAACCGAAAGTGAAGAATTGGAAACTAAAACTGGACTGACAGGAGAGGTTCAAATCATAGAAAGTAGGAGTGTCAGTCCTCTCGTACTTAAGTCGGCATTGTGCCCATTGTATTAAATGCGGATGCAATTTCTGTATTTCATCGTCAATAAGAAGGTCCAAGGGATACAGTAAGCCTGAAGTGAAGCATCGGAATCTAAATCTGGACTCACAGGAGAGGTTCCAATCACAGAAAGTTAGAGTATCAGTCCTCTTGTACTTAATTCGGCATTGTGCCTTTTGTATTGAATTTGGATGAAATTTCTGAGTTTCATCGTCAATAAGAAGGTCCAAGGGATACAGTAAACCTAAAGTAAAGCATCGGAATCTAAAACAGGACTCACACTAGAGGTTCAAATCACAGAAAGGAGGAGTGTCAGTCCTCTTGTACGTAAGTCGGCATTGTGCCTTTTGTATTAAATGCGGAGGCAATTTCAGTGTTTCATCGTCAATAAGAAGGTCCAAGGGATACAGTAAGCCTGAAGTGAAGCATCGGAATCTAAAACTGGACTCACAGAGGAGGTTCCAATCATTGGAAGTTAGAGTGTCAGTCCTCTTGTACTTAAGTCGGCATTGTGCCTTTTGTATTAAATTTGGATGCAATTTCCGAGTTTCATCGTCAATAAGAAGGTCCAAGGGATAGAGTAAACCTGAATTGAAGCATCGGAATCTAAAACTGGACTCACCGGAGAGGTACAAATCATAGAAAGTTAGAGTGTCAGTCCTCTTGTACTTAAGTTGGCATTGTGCCTTTTGTATTAAATCGGATCCAATTCTTGTGTTTCATCGTCAATAAGAAGGTCCAACGGGTAACAGCAATTCTGAAGTGAAGCATAGGAATCTAAAACTGGACTCACAGAAGAGGTTCAAATCATAGAAAGTAGGATTGTCAGTCCTCTTGTACTTAAGTCAGCATTGTGCCTTTTGTATTAAATTCGGATGCAATTTCTGTGTTTCATCGTCTATAAGTAGGTCCAAGGGATACAGTAAATCAGATGTGAAGCATCGGAATCTAAAACTGGCCTCACAGGAGAGGAACAAATCATAGGAAGCTAGAGTGTCAGTCCTCTCGTACTTAAGTCGGCATGGTGCGTTTTGTATTAAATTCGGATGCAATTTCGGTGTTTCATCGTCAATAAGAAGGTCCAAGGGATACAGTAAACCGAAAGTGAAGAATCGGAATCTAAAACTGGACTAACAGGAGAGGTTCAAATCATAGAAAGTAGGCGTGTCAGTCCTCTTGTACTTAAGTCGTCATTGTGCCCATTGTATTAAATGTGGATGCAATTTCTGTGTTTCATCGTCAATAAGAAGGTCCAAGGGATACAGTAAGACTGAAGTGAAGCATCGGAATCTAAATCTGGACTCACAGGAGAGGTTCCAATCATAGGAAGTTAGAGTGTCAGTCCTCTTGTACTTAAGTCGGCATTGTGCCTTTTGTATTAAATTCGGATGCAATTTCCGTGTTTCATCGTCAATAAGAAGGTCCAAGGGATACAGCAAACCTGAAGTGAAGCATGGGAATCTAAAACTGGACTCACCGGAGAGGTTCAAATCATATAAAGTTAGAGTGTCAGTCCTCATGTTCTTAAGTCGGCATTGTGCCTTTCGTATTGAATTGGGATGCAATTTCTGTGTGTCGTCGTCAATTAGAAGCTCCAAGAGATACAGTAAACCTGAAGTGAAGCATCGGAATCTGAAACTGGACTCACATCAGAGGTTCAAATCATAGAAAGTTAGAGTGTCAGTCCGCTTGTACTTAAGTCGGCATTGTGCATTTTGAATTAAATTCGGGTGCAAAATCTGTGCTTCATCGTCAATAAGAAGGTCCAAGGGATACAGTAAACCGAAAGTGAAGCATGGGAATCTAAAACTGGGCTCACCGGAGAGGTTCAAATCATAGAACGTTAGAGTGTCAGTCCTCTTGTACATAAGTCGTCATTGTGCCTTTTGTATTAAATTCGGATGCAATTTCTGTGTTTCATCGTCAATAACAAGGTCCAAGGTATACAGTAAACCTGAAGTGAAGCATCGCAGTCTAATACTGGACTCACAGGAGAAGTTCATATCATAGAAAGTTAGAGTGTCAGTCCTCTTGTACTTAAGTCGGCATTGTACTTTTTGTATTAAATCCGGATAAAATTTCTGCGCTTCATCGTCAATAAGAAGGTCCAAGGGAATCAGTAAACCAGAAGTGAAGCATCGGAATCTGAAATTAGACTCACAGGAGAGGTTCAAATCATAGAAAGTTAGAGTGTCAGTCCTCTTGTACTTAAGTCGGCATTGTGCCTTTTGTATTAATTTCGGATGCAATTTCTGAGTTTCATCGTCAATAAGAAGGTCCAAGGGATACAGTAAACCTGAAGTGAAGCATCGGAATCTAAAACTCGACTCACAGGAGAGGTACAAATCATAGAAAGTTAGAGTGTCAGTCCTCTTGTACTTAAGTCGGCATTGCGCATTTTGTATTTAATTGGGATGCAATTTCTGTGTTTCATCGTCCATAAGTACGTCCAAGGGGTACAGTAAACCTGAAGTGAAGCATGGGAATCTATAACTGGACTCACAGAAGATGTTCAAATAATAGATAGTTAGAGTCTCAGTCCTCTTGTACTTAACTCGGCATTGTGCCTTTCGTATTAAATTCGGATGCAATTTCTGAGTTTAATCGTCAATAAGAAGGCCCAAGGGATACAGCAAACCTGAAGTGAAGCATCGGAATCTGAAACTGGACTCACATGAGAGGTTCAAATCATAGAAAGTTAGAGTGTCAGTCCTCTTGTACTTAAGTCGGTATTGTGCATTTTGATTAAATTCGGGTGCAAAATCTGTGCTTCATCGTCAATAAGAAGGTCCAAGGGATACAATAAGCCTGAAGTGAGGCATCGGAAACTAAAACCGGTCACACAGGAAAGGTTCAAATATTAAAAAGTTAGAGTGTCAGTCCTCTTGTACTTAAGTCGGCATTGTGCCTTTTGTATTAAATTCGGATGCAATTCTTGTGTTACATCGTCAATTAGAAGTCCAAAGGATACAGTAAACCTGAAGTGAAGCATGGGAATCTAAAACTGGACTCACCGGAGAGGTTCAGTCCATAGAAAGTTAGCGTGTGAGTCTTCTTTTACTTAAGTCGGCATTGTGCCTTTTGTATTAAATTCGGATGCAATTTCTGTGTTTCATCGTCAATAAGAAGGTCCAACGGGTAACAGCAATTCTGAAGTGAAGCATAGGAATCTAAAACTGGACTCACAGAAGAGGTTCAAATCATAGAAAGTAGGATTGTCAGTCCTCTTGTACTTAAGTCAGCATTGTGCCTTTTGTAATAAATTCGGATGCAATTTCTGTGTTTCATCTTCTATAAGAAGGTCCAAGGGATACAGCAAACCTGAAGTGAAGCACCGGAATCTAAAACTGGACTCACAGGAGAGGTTCAATCCATAGAAAGTTAGAGTGTGTGTCTTCTTTTACTTAAGTCGGCATTGTGCGTTTTGTATTAAATTCGGATGCAATTTCGGTGTTTCATCGTCAATAAGAAGGTCCAAGGGATACAGTAAACCGAAAGTGAAGAATTGGAATCTAAAACTGGACTGACAGGAGAGGTTCAAATCATAGAAAGTAGGAGTGTCAGTCCTCTCGTACTTAAGTCGGCATTGTGCCTTTTGTATTGAATTTGGATGCAATTTCTGAGTTTCATCGTCAATAAGAAGGTCCAAGGGATACAGTAAACCTAAAGTAAAGCATCGGAATCTAAAACAGGACTCACACTAGAGGTTCAAATCACAGAAAGGAGGAGTGTCAGTCCTCTTGTACGTAAGTCGGCATTGTGCCTTTTGTATTAAATGCGGAGGCAATTTCAGTGTTTCATCGTCAACAAGAGGGTCCAAGGGATACAGTAAGCCTGAAGTGAAGCATCGGAATCTTAAACTGGACTCACAGAGGAGGTTCCAATCATTGGAAGTTAGAGTGTCAGTCTTCTTGTACTTAAGTCGGCATTGTGCCTTTTGTATTAAATTTGGATGCAATTTCCGAGTTTCATCGTCAATAAGAAGGTCCAAGGGATAGAGTAAACCTGAATTGAAGCATCGGAATCTAAAACTGGACTCACAGGAGAGGTACAAATCATAGAAAGTTAGAGTGTCAGTCCTCTTGTACTTAAGTTGGCATTGTGCCTTTTGTATTAAATCGGATCCAATTCTTGTGTTTCATCGTCAATAAGAAGGTCCAACGGGTAACAGCAATTCTGAAGTGAAGCATAGGAGTCTAAAACTGGACTCACAGAAGAGGTTCAAATCATAGAAAGTAGGATTGTCAGTCCTCTTGTACTTAAGTCAGCATTGTGCCTTTTGTATTAAATTCGGATGCAATTTCTGTGTTTCATCGTCTATAAGTAGGTCCAAGGGATACAGTAAATCAGATGTGAAGCATCGGAATCTAAAACTGGACTCACAGGAGAGGAACAAATCATAGGAAGCTAGAGTGTCAGTCCTCTCGTACTTAAGTCGGCATGGTGCGTTTTGTATTAAATTCGGATGCAATTTCGGTGTTTCATCGTCAATAAGAAGGTCCAAGGGATACAGTAAACCGAAAGTGAAGAATCGGAATCTAAAACTGGACTGACAGGAGAGGTTCAAATCATAGAATGTAGGCGTGTCAGTCCTCTTGTACTTAAGTCGGCATTGTGCCCATTGTATTAAATGCGGATGCAATTTCTGTGTTTCATCGTCAATAAGAAGGTCCAAGGGATACAGTAAGACTGAAGTGAAGCATCGGAATCTAAATCTGGACTCACAGGAGAGGTTCCAATCATAGGAAGTTAGAGTGTCAGTCCTCTTGTACGTAAGTCGGCATTGTGCCTTTTGTATTAAATTCGGATGCAATTTCCGTGTTTCATCGTCAATAAGAAGGTCCAAGGGATACAGCAAACCTGAAGTGAAGCATGGGAATCTAAAACTGGACTCACCGGAGAGGTTCAAATCATAGAACGTTAGAGTGTCAGTCCTCTTGTACATAAGTCGTCATTGTGCCTTTTGTATTAAATTCGGATGCAATTTCTGTGTTTCATCGTCAATAAGAAGGTCCAGGGTATACAGTAAACCTGAAGTGAAGCATCGCAGTCTAATACTGGACTCACAGGAGAAGTTCATATCATAGAATGTTAGAGTGTCAGTCCTCTTGTACTTAAGTCGGCATTGTACTTTTTGTATTAAATCCGGATAAAATTTCTGCGCTTCATCGTCAATAAGAAGGTCCAAGGGAATCAGTAAACCAGAAGTGAAGCATCGGAATCTGAAACTAGACTCACAGGAGACTTTCAAATCATAGAAAGTTAGAGTGTCAGTCCTCTTGTACTTAAGTCGGCATTGTGCGTTTTGTATTAATTTCGGATGCAATTTCTGAGTTTCATCGTCAATAAGAAGGTCCAAGGGATACAGTAAACCTGAAGTGAAGCATCGGAATCTAAAACTCGACTCACAGGAGAGGTACAAATCATAGAAAGTTAGAGTGTCAGTCGTCTTGCACTTAAGTCGGCATTGCGCCTTTTGTATTTAATTGGGATGCAATTTCTGTGTTTCATTGTCCATAAGTACGTCCAAGGGGTACAGTAAACCTGAAGTGAAGCATCGGAATCTATAACTGGACTCACAGGAGATGTTCAAATAATAGATAGTTAGAGTGTCAGTCCTCTTGTACTTAACTCGGCATTGTGCCTTTCGTATTAAATTCGGATGCAATTTCTGAGTTTAATCGTCAATAAGAAGGTCCAAGGGATACAGCAAACCTGAAGTAAAGCATCGGAATCTAAGACTGGACTCACAGGTGAGGTTCAAATCATATAAAGTTAGAGTGTCAGTCCTCATGTTCTTAAGTCGGCATTGTGCCTTTCGTATTGAATTGGGATGCAATTTCTGTGTGTCGTCGTCAATTAGAAGCTCCAAGAGATACAGTAAACCTGAAGTGAAGCATCGGAATCTGAAACTGGACTCACATGAGACTTTCAAATCATAGAAAGTTAGAGTGTCAGTCGTCTTGTACTTAAGTCGGCATTGTGCATTTTGAATTAAATTCGGGTGCAAAATCTGTGCTTCATCGTCAATAAGAAGGTCCAAGGGATACAATAAGCCTGAAGTGAGGCATCGGAAACTAAAACCGGTCACACAGGAGAGGTTCAAATATTAAAAAGTTAGAGCGTCAGTCCTCTTGTACTTAAGTCGGCATTGTGCCTTTTGTATTAAATTCGGATGCAATTCTTGTGTTACATCGTCAATTAGAAGGTCCAAAGGATACAGTAAACCTGAAGTGAAGCATCGGAATCTAAAACTGGACTCACAGGACAGGTTCAAATCATAGACAGTAGGTGTGTCAGTCCTCCTGTGCTTAAGTCGGCATTGTGCCTTTTGTATTAAATTCGGATGCAATTTCCGTGTTTTGTCGTCAATAAGAGGGTCCAAGGGATACAGTAACCATTAAGTGAAGCATCGGAATCTAAAACTGGACTCACAGGAGAGGTTCAGTCCATAGAAAGTTAGCGTGTGAGTCTTCTTTTACTTAAGTCGGCATTGTGCCTTTTGTATTAAATTCGGATGCAATTCTTGTGTTACATCGTCAATTAGAAGTCCAAAGGATACAGTAAACCTGAAGTGAAGCATCGGAATCTAAAACTGGACTCACAGGACAGGTTCAAATCATAGACAGTAGGTGTGTCAGTCCTCTTGTGCTTAAGTCGGCTTTGTGCCTTTTGTATTAAATTCAGATGCAATTTCCGTGTTTTGTCGTCAATAAGAGGGTCCAAGGGATACAGTAACCATGAAGTGAAGCATCGGAATCTAAAACTGGACTCACAGGAGTGGTTCAGTCCATAGAAAGTTAGCGTGTGAGTCTTCTTTTACTTAAGTCGGCATTGTGCCTTTTGTATTAAATTCGGATGCAATTTCTGTGTTTCATCGTCAATAAGAAGGTCCAACGGGTAACAGCAATTCTGAAGTGAAGCATAGGAATCTAAAACTGGACTCACAGAAGAGGTTCAAATCATAGAAAGTAGGATTGTCAGTCCTCTTGTACTTAAGTCAGCATTGTGCCTTTTGTAATAAATTCGGATGCAATTTCTGTGTTTCATCTTCTATAAGAAGGTCCAAGGGATACAGCAAACCTGAAGTGAAGCACCGGAATCTAAAACTGGACTCACAGGAGAGGTTCAATCCATAGAAAGTTAGAGTGTGAGTCTTCTTTTACTTAAGTCGGCATTGTGCGTTTTGTATTAAATTCGGATGCAATTTCGGTGTTTCATCGTCAATAAGAAGGTCCAAGGGATACAGTAAACCGAAAGTGAAGAATTGGAATCTAAAACTGGACTGACAGGAGAGGTTCAAATCATAGAAAGTAAGAGTGTCAGTCCTCTCGTACTTAAGTCGGCATTGTGCCCATTGTATTAAATGCGGATGCAATTTCTGTATTTCATCGTCAATAAGAAGGTCCAAGGGATACAGTAAGCCTGAAGTGAAGCATCGGAATCTAAATCTGGACTCACAGGAGAGGTTCCAATCATAGAAAGTTAGAGTATCAGTCCTCTTGTACTTAATTCGGCATTGTGCCTTTTGTATTGAATTTGGATGCAATTTCTGAGTTTCATCGTCAATAAGAAGGTCCAAGGGATACAGTAAACCTAAAGTAAAGCATCGGAATCTAAAACAGGACTCACACTAGAGGTTCAAATCACAGAAAGGAGGAGTGTCAGTCCTCTTGTACGTAAGTCGGCATTGTGCCTTTTGTATTAAATGCGGAGGCAATTTCAGTGTTTCATCGTCAATAAGAAGGTCAAGGGATACAGTAAGCCTGAAGTGATGCATCGGAATCTAAAACTGGACTCACAGAGGAGGTTCCAATCATTGGAAGTTAGAGTGTCAGTCCTCTTGTACTTAAGTCGGCATTGTGCCTTTTGTATTAAATTTGGATGCAATTTCCGAGTTTCATCGTCAATAAGAAGGTCCAAGGGATAGAGTAAACCTGAATTGAAGCATCGGAATCTAAAACTGGACTCACAGAAGAGGTTCAAATCATAGAAAGTAGGATTGTCAGTCCTCTTGTACTTAAGTTGGCATTGTGCCTTTTGTATTAAATTCGGATGCAATTTCAGTGTTTCATCGTCTATAAGTAGGTCCAAGGGATACAGTAAATCAGATGTGAAGCATCGGAATCTGAGACTGGACTCACAGGAGAGGAACAAATCATAGGAAGCTAGAGTGTCAGTCCTCTCGTACTTAAGTCGGCATGGTGCGTTTTGTATTAAATTCGGATGCAATTTCGGTGTTTCATCGTCAATAAGAAGGTCCAAGGGATACAGTAAACCGAAAGTGAAGAATCGGAATCTAAAACTGGACTGACAGGAGAGGTTCAAATCGTAGAAAGTAGGCGTGTCAGTCCTCTTGTACTTAAGTCGGCATTGTGCCCATTGTATTAAATGCGGATGCAATTTCTGTGTTTCATCGTCAATAAGAAGGTCCAAGGGATACAGTAAGACTGAAGTGAAGCATCGGAATCTAAATCTGGACTCACAGGAGAGGTTCCAATCATAGGAAGTTAGAGTGTCAGTCCTCTTGTACTTAAGTCGGCATTGTGCCTTTTGTATTAAATTCGGATGCAATTTCCGTGTTTCATCGTCAACAAGAAGGTCCAAGGGATACAGCAAACCTGAAGTGAAGCATGGGAATCTAAAACTGGACTCACCGGAAAGGTTCAAATCATAGAACTTTAGAGTGTCAGTCCTCTTGTACATAAGTCGTCATTGTGCCTTTTGTATTAAATTCGGATGCAATTTCTGTGTTTCATCGTCAATAAGAAGGTCCAGGGTATACAGTAAACCTGAAGTGAAGCATCGCAGTCTAATACTGGACTCACAGGAGAAGTTCATATCATAGAATGTTAGAGTGTCAGTCCTCTTGTACTTAAGTCGGCATTGTACTTTTTGTATTAAATCCGGATAAAATTTCTGCGCTTCATCGTCAATAAGAAGGTCCAAGGGAATCAGTAAACCAGAAGTGAAGCATCGGAATCTGAAACTAGACTCACAGGAGAGGTTCAAATCATAGAAAGTTAGAGTGTCAGTCCTCTTGTACTTAAGTCGGTATTGTGCCTTTTGTATTAATTTCGGATGCAATTTCTGAGTTTCATCGTCAATAAGAAGGTCCAAGGGATACAGTAAACCTGAAGTGAAGCATCGGAATCTAAAACTCGACTCACAGGAGAGGTACAAATCATAGAAAGTTAGAGTGTCAGTCCTCTTGCACTTAAGTCGGCATTGCGCCTTTTGTATTTAATTGGGATGCAATTTCTGTGTTTCATCGTCCATAAGTACGTCCAAGGGGTACAGTAAACCTGAAGTGAAGCATCGGAATCTATAACTGGACTCACAGGAGATGTTCAAATAATAGATAGTTAGAGTGTCAGTCCTCTTGTACTTAACTCGGCATTGTGCCTTTCGTATTAAATTCGGATGCAATTTCTGAGTTTAATCGTCAATAAGAAGGTCCAAGGGATACAGCAAACCTGAAGTAAAGCATCGGAATCTAAGACTGGACTCACAGGTGAGGTTCAAATCATATAAAGTTAGAGTGTCAGTCCTCATGTTCTTAAGTCGGCATTGTGCCTTTCGTATTGAATTGGGATGCAATTTCTGTGTGTCGTCGTCAATTAGATGCTCCAAGAGATACAGTAAACCTGAAGTGAAGCATCGGAATCTGAAACTGGACTCACATGAGAGGTTCAAATCATAGAAAGTTAGAGTGTCAGTCCTCTTGTACTTAAGTCGGCATTGTGCATTTTGAATTAAATTCGGGTGCAAAATCTGTGCTTCATCGTCAATAAGAAGGTCCAAGGGATACAATAAGCCTGAAGTGAGGCATCGGAAACTAAAACCGGTCACACAGGAGAGGTTCAAATATTAAAAAGTTAGAGCGTCAGTCCTCTTGTACTTAAGTCGGCATTGTGCCTTTTGTATTAAATTCGGATGCAATTCTTGTGTTACATCGTCAATTAGAAGGTCCAAAGGATACAGTAAAACTGAAGTGAAGCATCGGAATCTAAAACTGGACTCACAGGACAGGTTCAAATCATAGACAGTAGGTGTGTCAGTCCTCCTGTGCTTAAGTCGGCATTGTGCCTTTTGTATTAAATTCGGATGCAATTTCCGTGTTTTGTCGTCAATAAGAGGGTCCAAGGGATACAGTAACCATGAAGTGAAGCATCGGAATCTAAAACTGGACCCACAAGAGAGGTTCAGTCCATAGAAAGTTAGCGTGTGAGTCTTCTTTTACTTAAGTCGGCATTGTGCCTTTTGTATTAAATTCGGATGCAATTACTGTGTTTCATCGTCAATAAGAAGGTCCAACGGGTAACAGCAATTCTGAAGTGAAGCATAGGAATCTAAAACTGGACTCACAGAAGAGGTTCAAATCATAGAAAGTAGGATTGTCAGTCCTCTTATACATAAGTCAGCATTGTGCCTTTTGTATTAAATTCGGATGCAATTTCGGTGTTTCATCGTCATTAAGAAGGTCCAAGGGATACAGTAAACCGAAAGTGAAGAATTAGAATCTAAAACTGGACTGACAGGAGAGGTTCAAATCATAGAAAGTAGGAGTGTCAGTCCTCTCGTACTTAAGTCGGCATTGTTCCCATTGTATTAAATGCGGATGCAATTTCTGTATTTCATCGTCAATAAGAAGGTCCAAGGGATACAGTAAGCCTGAAGTGAAGCATCGGAATCTAAATCTGGACTCACAGGAGAGGTTCCAATCATAGTAGGTTAAAGTGTCAGTCCTCTTGTACTTAATTCGGCATTGTGCCTTTTGTATTGAATTTGGATGCAATTTCTGAGTTTCATCGTCAATAAGAAGGTCCAAGGGATACAGAAAACCTAAAGTAAAGCATCGGAATCTAAAACTGGACTCACACTAGAGGTTCAAATCACAGAAAGGAGGAGTGTCAGTCCTCTTGTACGTAAGTCGGCATTGTGCCTTTTGTATTAAATGCGGAGGCAATTACAGTGTTTCATCGTCAATAAGAAGGTCCAAGGGATACAGTAAGCCTGAAGTGAAGCATCGGAATCTAAAACTGGACTCACAGAGGAGGTTCCAATCATTGGAAGTTAGAGTGTCAGTCCTCTTGTACTTAAGTCGGCATTGTGCCTTTTGTATTAAATTCGGATGCAATTTCTGAGTTTCATCGTCAATAAGAAGGTCTAAGGGATACAGCAAACCTGAAGTAAAGCATTGGAATCTAAGACTGGACTGACAGGAGAGGTTCAAATCATAGAAAGTAGGAGTGTCAGTCCTCTTGTACTTAAGTCAGCATTGTGCCTTTTCTATTAAATATGGATGCAATTTCTGTGTTTCATCGTCTATAAGTAGGTCCAAGGGATACAGTAAATCTGATGTGAAGCATCGGAATCTAAAACTGGACTCACAGGAGAGGTTCCAATCATAGAAAGTTAGAGTATCAGTCCTCTTGTACTTAATTCGGCATTGTGCCTTTTGTATTGAATTTGGATGCAATTTCTGAGTTTCATCGTCAATAAGAAGGTCCAAGGGATACAGTAAACCTAAAGTAAAGCATCGGAATCTAAAACAGGACTCACACTAGAGGTTCAAATCACAGAAAGGAGGAGTGTCAGTCCTCTTGTACGTAAGTCGGCATTGTGCCTTTTGTATTAAATGCGGAGGCAATTTCAGTGTTTCATCGTCAATAAGAAGGTCCAAGGGATACAGCAAGCCTGAAGTGAAGCATCGGGATCTAAAACTGGACTCACAGAGGAGGTTCCAATCATTGGAAGTTAGAGTGTCAGTCCTCTTGTACATAAGTCGGCATTGTGCCTTTTGTATTAAATTTGGATGCAATTTCCGAGTTTCATCGTCAATAAGAAGGTCCAAGGGATAGAGTAAACCTGAATTGAAGCATCGGAATCTAAAACTGGACTCACAGGAGAGGTACAAATCATAGAAAGTTAGAGTGTCAGTCCTCTTGTACTTAAGTTGGCATTGTGCCTTTTGTATTAAATCGGATCCAATTCTTGTGTTTCATCGTCAATAAGAAGGTCCAACGGGTAACAGCAATTCTGAAGTGAAGCATAGGAATCTAAAACTGGACTCACAGAAGAGGTTCAAATCATAGAAAGTAGGATTGTCAGTCCTCTTGTACTTAAGTCAGCATTGTGCATTTGTATTAAATTCGGATGCAATTTCTGTGTTTCATCGTCTATAAGTAGGTCCAAGGGATACAGTAAATCTGATGTGAAGCATCGGAATCTAAAACTGGACTCACAGGAGAGGAACAAATCATAGGAAGCTAGAGTGTCAGTCCTCTCGTACTTAAGTCGGCATGGTACGTTTTGTATTAAATTCGGATGCAATTTCGGTGTTTCATCGTCAATAAGAAGGTCCAAGGGATACAGTAAACCGAAAGTGAAGAATCGGAATCTAAAACTGGACTGACAGGAGAGGTTCAAATCATAGAAAGTAGGAGTGTCAGTCCTCTTGTACTTAAGTCGGCATTGTGCCCATTGTATTAAATGCGGATGCAATTTCTGTGTTTCATCGTCAATAAGAAGGTCCAAGGGATACAGTAAGACTGAAGTGAAGCATCGCAGTCTAATACTGGACTCACAGGAGAAGTTCATATCATAGAAAGTTAGAGTGTCAGTCCTCTTGTACTTAAGTCGGCATTGTACTTTTTGTATTAAATCCGGATAAAATTTCTGCGCTTCATCGTCAATAAGAAGGTCCAAGGGAATCAGTAAACCAGAAGTGAAGCATCGGAATCTGAAACTAGACTCACAGGAGAGGTTCAAATCATAGAAAGTTAGAGTGTCAGTCCTCTTGTACTTAAGTCGGCATTGTGCATTTTGTATTAATTTCGGATGCAATTTCTGAGTTTCATCGTCAATAAGAAGGTCCAAGGGAATCAGTAAACCAGAAGTGAAGCATCGGAATCTGAAACTAGACTCACAGGAGAGGTTCAAATCATAGAAAGTTAGAGTGTCAGTCCTCTTGTACTTAAGTCGGCATTGTGCCTTTTGTATTAATTTCGGATGCAATTTCTGAGTTTCATCGTCAATAAGAAGGTCCAAGGGATACAGTAAACCTGAAGTGAAGCATCAGAATCTAAAACTCGACTCACAGGAGAGGTACAAATCATAGAAAGTTAGAGTGTCAGTCCTCTTGCACTTAAGTCGGCATTGCGCCTTTTGTATTTAATTGGGATGCAATTTCTGTGTTTCATCGTCCATAAGTACGTCCAAGGGGTACAGTAAACCTGAAGTGAAGCATCGGAATCTATAACTGGACTCACAGGAAATGTTCAAATAATAGATAGTTAGAGTGTCAGTCCTCTTGTACTTAACTCGGCATTGTGCCTTTCGTATTAAATTCGGATGCAATTTCTGAGTTTAATCGTCAATAAGAAGGTCCAAGGGATACAGCAAACCTGAAGTAAAGCATCGGAATCTAAGACTGGACTCACAGGTGAGGTACAAATCATATAAAGTTAGAGTGTCAGTCCTCATGTTCTTAAGTCGGCATTGTGCCTTTCGTATTGAATTGGGATGCAATTTCTGTGTGTCGTCGTCAATTAGAAGCTCCAAGAGATACAGTAAACCTGAAGTGAAGCATCGGAATCTGAAACTGGACTCACATGAGAGGTTCAAATCATAGAAAGTTAGAGTGTCAGTCCTCTTGTACTTAAGTCGGCATTGTGCATTTTGAATTAAATTCGGGTGCAAAATCTGTGCTTCATCGTCAATAAGAAGGTCCAAGGGATACAATAAGCCTGAAGTGAGGCATCGGAAACTAAAACCGGTCACACAGGAGAGGTTCAAATATTAAAAAGTTAGAGCGTCAGTCCTCTTGTACTTAAGTCGGCATTGTGCCTTTTGTATTAAATTCGGATGCAATTCTTGTGTTACATCGTCAATTAGAAGGTCCAAAGGATACAGTAAACCTGAAGTGAAGCATCGGAATCTAAAACTGGACTCACAGGACAGGTTCAAATCATAGACAGTAGGTGTGTCAGTCCTCCTGTGCTTAAGTCGGCATTGTGCCTTTTGTATTAAATTCGGATGCAATTTCCGTGTTTTGTCGTCAATAAGAGGGTCCAAGGGATACAGTAACCATGAAGTGAAGCATCGGAATCTAAAACTGGACTCACAGGAGAGGTTCAGTCCATAGAAAGTTAGCGTGTGAGTCTTCTTTTACTTAAGTCGGCATTGTGCCTTTTGTATTAAATTCGGATGCAATTTCTGTGTTTCATCGTCAATAAGAAGGTCCAACGGGTAACAGCAATTCTGAAGTGAAGCATAGGAATCTAAAACTGGACTCACAGAAGAGGTTCAAATCATAGAAAGTAGGATTGTCAGTCCTCTTATACATAAGTCAGCATTGTGCCTTTTGTAATAAATTCGGATGCAATTTCTGTGTTTCATCTTCTATACGAAGGTCCAAGGGATACAGAAAACCTGAAGTGAAGCACCGGAATCTAAAACTGGACTCACAGGAGAGGTTCAATCCATAGAAAGTTAGAGTGTGAGTCTTCTTTTACTTAAGTCGGCATTGTGCGTTTTGTATTGAATTCGGATGCTATTTCGGTGTTTCATCGTCATTAAGAAGGTCCAAGGGATACAGTAAACCGAAAGTGAAGAATTAGAATCTAAAACTGGACTGACAGGAGAGGTTCAAATCATAGAAAGTAGGAGTGTCAGTCCTCTCGTACTTAAGTCGGCATTGTTCCCATTGTATTAAATGCGGATGCAATTTCTGTATTTCATCGTCAATAAGAAGGTCCAAGGGATACAGTAAGCCTGAAGTGAAGCATCGGAATCTAAATCTGGACTCACAGGAGAGGTTCCAATCATAGAAAGTTAAAGTGTCAGTCCTCTTGTACTTAATTCGGCATTGTGCCTTTTGTATTGAATTTGGATGCAATTTCTGAGTTTCATCGTCAATAAGAAGGTCCAAGGGATACAGTAAACCTAAAGTAAAGCATCGGAATCTAAAACTGGACTCACACTAGAGGTTCAAATCACAGAAAGGAGGAGTGTCAGTCCTCTTGTACGTAAGTCGGCATTGTGCCTTTTGTATTAAATGCGGAGGCAATTACAGTGTTTCATCGTCAATAAGAAGGTCCAAGGGATACAGTAAGCCTGAAGTGAAACATCGGAATCTAAAACTGGACTCACAGAGGAGGTTCCAATCATTGGAAGTTAGAGTGTCAGTCCTCTTGTACTTAAGTCGGCATTGTGCCTTTTGTATTAAATTCGGATGCAATTTCTGAGTTTCATCGTCAATAAGAAGGTCTAAGGGATACAGCAAACCTGAAGTAAAGCATTGGAATCTAAGACTGGACTGACAGGAGAGGTTCAAATCATAGAAAGTAGGAGTGTCAGTCCTCTTGTACTTAAGTCAGCATTGTGCCTTTTGTATTAAATATGGATGCAATTTCTGTGTTTCATCGTCTATAAGTAGGTCCAAGGGATACAGTAAATCTGATGTGAAGCATCGGAATCTAAAACTGGACTCACAGGTGAGTTTCAAATCATATAAAGTTAGAGTGTCAGTCCTCATGTTCTTAAGTCGGCATTGTGCCTTTCGTATTAAATCGGATCCAATTCTTGTGTTTCATCGTCAATAAGAAGGTCCAACGGGTAACAGCAATTCTGAAGTGAAGCATAGGAATCTAAAACTGGACTCACAGAAGAGGTTCAAATCATAGAAAGTAGGATTGTCAGTCCTCTTGTACTTAAGTCAGCATTGTGCCTTTTGTATTAAATTCGGATGCAATTTCTGTGTTTCATCGTCTATAAGTAGGTCCAAGGGATACAGTAAATGTGATGTGAAGCATCGGAATCTAAAACTGGACTCACAGGAGAGGAACAAATCATTGGAAGTTACAGTGTCAGTCCTCTCGTACTTAAGTCGGCATGGTGCGTTTTGTATTAAATTCGGATATAATTTCGGTGTTTCATCGTCAATAAGAAGGTCCAAGGGATACAGTAAACCGAAAGTGAAGAATCGGAATCTAAAACTGGACTGACAGGAGAGGTTCAAATCATAGAAAGTAGGAGTGTCAGTCCTCTTGTACTTAAGTCGGCATTGTGCCCATTGTATTAAATGCGGATGCAATTTCTGTGTTTCATCGTCAATAAGAAGGTCCAAGGGATACAGTAAGCCTGAAGTGAAGCATCGGAATCTAAATCTGGACTCACAGGAGAGGTTCCAATCAAAGAAAGTTAGTGTGTCAGTCCACTTGTACTTAATTCGGCATTGTGCCTTTTGTATTAAATTTGGATGCAATTTCTGAGTTTCATCGTCAATAAGAAGGTCCAAGGGATACAGTAAACCTAAAGTGAAGCATCGGAATCTAAAACTGGACTCACAGGAGAGGTTCAAATCACAGAAAGGAGGAGTGTCAGTCCTCTTGTACGTAAGTCGGCATTGCGCCTTTTGTATTAAATGCGGAGGCAATTTCAGTGTTTCGTCGTCAATAAGAAAGTCCAAGGGATACAGTAAGCCTGAAGTGAAGCATCGGAATCTAAAACTGGACTCACAGGACAGGTTCCAATCATAGGAAGTTAGAGTGTCAGTCCTCTTGTACTTAAGTCGGCATTGTGCCTTTTGTATTATATTCGGATGCAAAATCTGTGCATCATCGTCAATAAGAAGGTCCAAGGGATACAGTTAACCTGAAGTGAAGCATGGGAATCTAAAACTGGACTCACCGGAGAGGTTCAAATCATAGAAAGTTGGAGTGTCAGTCCTCTTGTACTTAGGTCGGCATTGTGCTTTTGTATTAAATTCGGATGCAATTTCTGTGTATCATCGTCAAAAAGAAGGTCCAAGGGATACAGTAAACCTGAAGTGAAGCATCAGAATCTAATACTGGACTCACAGGAGAGATTCAAATCATAGAAAGTTAGAGTGTCAGTCCACTTGTACTGAAGCCGGCATTGTGAATTTTGTATTAAATTCGGATGCAAAATCTGTGCTTCATTGTCAATAAGAAGGTCCAAGGGATACAGTAAACCTGAAGTGAAGCATCGGAATTTAAAACTGGACTCACAGGAGAGGTTCAAATCATAGAAAGTTAGACAGTCGGTCCTCTTGTACTTAAGTCGGCATTGTGCTTTTTGTATTATATTCGGATGCAATTTTTGTGTTGCATCTTCAATAAGAAGGTCCAAGGGATACAGTAAACCTGAAGTGAAGCATCGGAATCTAAAACTGGACTCACAGAAGGTGTACAAATCATAGAAAATTACAGTGTCAGTCCTCTTGTACTTAAGTCGGCATTGTGCCTTTAGTATTAAATTCGGATGCAATTTATGTGTTTGCTCGTCAATAAGAAGGTCCAAGGGATACAGTAAACCTGAAGTGAAGCATCAGAATCTAAAACTGGACTCACAGGAGATGATCAAATCATTGGAAGTTAAAGTGTCAGTCCTCTTGAACTTAAGTCGGCATTGTGCCTTTTTTATTAAATTCGGATGCAATTTCTGTGTTTCGTCGTCAATAAGAAGGTCCAAGGGATACAGTAAACCTGAAGTGAAGCATCGGAATCTAAAACTGGACTCACAGGAGATGATCAAATCATTGGAAGTAAAAGTGTCAGTCCTCTAGAACTTAGGTCGGCATTGTGCCTTTTTTATTAAATTCGGATGCAATTTCTGTGTTTCGTCGACAATAAGAAGGTCCAAGGGAAACAGTAAACCTGAAGTGAAGCATCAGAATCTAAAACTGGACTCACAGGGAAAGTTCAAAACATAGAATGTATGAGTGTCAGTCCACTTGTACTTCAGTCAGCATTGTGACTATTGTATAAAATTCGGATGCTATTTCTGTGCTTCATCTGCAATACGAAGGTCCAAGGGATACAGTAAACCAGAAGTGAAGCATCGGAATCTAAAACTGGACTCACAGGAGAGGTTCAGTCCATAGAAAGTTAGCGTGTGAGTCTTCTTTTACTTAAGTCGGCATTGTGCCTTTTGTATTAAATTCGGATGCAATTTCTGTGTTTCATCGTCAATAAGAAGGTCCAACGGGTAACAGCAATTCTGAAGTGAAGCATAGGAATCTAAAACTGGACTCACAGAAGAGGTTCAAATCATAGAAAGTAGGATTGTCAGTCCTCTTATACATAAGTCAGCATTGTGCCTTTTGTAATAAATTCGGATGCAATTTCTGTGTTTCATCTTCTATACGAAGGTCCAAGGGATACAGAAAACCTGAAGTGAAGCACCGGAATCTAAAACTGGACTCACAGGAGAGGTTCAATCCATAGAAAGTTAGAGTGTGAGTCTTCTTTTACTTAAGTCGGCATTGTGCGTTTTGTATTGAATTCGGATGCAATTTCGGTGTGTCATCGTCATTAAGAAGGTCCAAGGGATACAGTAAACCGAAAGTGAAGAATTAGAATCTAAAACTGGACTGACTGGAGAGGTTCAAATCATAGAAAGTAGGAGTGTCAGTCCTCTCGTACTTAAGTCGGCATTGTTCCCATTGTATTAAATGCGGATGCAATTTCTGTATTTCATCGTCAATAAGAAGGTCCAAGGGATACAGTAAGCCTGAAGTGAAGCATCGGAATCTAAATCTGGACTCACAGGAGAGGTTCCAATCATAGAAAGTTAAAGTGTCAGTCCTCTTGTACTTAATTCGGCATTGTGCCTTTTGTATTGAATTTGGATGCAATTTCTGAGTTTCATCGTCAATAAGAAGGTCCAAGGGATACAGTAAACCTAAAGTAAAGCATCGGAATCTAAAACTGGACTCACACTAGAGGTTCAAATCACAGAAAGGAGGAGTGTCAGTCCTCTTGTACGTAAGTCGGCATTGTGCCTTTTGTATTAAATGCGGAGGCAATTACAGTGTTTCATCGTCAATAAGAAGGTCCAAGGGATACAGTAAGCCTGAAGTGAAGCATCGGAATCTAAAACTGGACTCACAGAGGAGGTTCCAATCATTGGAAGTTAGAGTGTCAGTCCTCTTGTACTTAAGTCGGCATTGTGCCTTTTGTATTAAATTCGGATGCAATTTCTGAGTTTCATCGTCAATAAGAAGGTCTAAGGGATACAGCAAACCTGAAGTAAAGCATTGGAATCTAAGACTGGACTGACAGGAGAGGTTCAAATCATAGAAAGTAGGAGTGTCAGTCCTCTTGTACTTAAGTCAGCATTGTGCCTTTTGTATTAAATATGGATGCAATTTCTGTGTTTCATCGTCTATAAGTAGGTCCAAGGGATACAGTAAATCTGATGTGAAGCATCGGAATCTAAAACTGGACTCACAGGTGAGTTTCAAATCATATAAAGTTAGAGTGTCAGTCCTCATGTTCTTAAGTCGGCATTGTGCCTTTCGTATTAAATCGGATCCAATTCTTGTGTTTCATCGTCAATAAGAAGGTCCAACGGGTAACAGCAATTCTGAAGTGAAGCATAGGAATCTAAAACTGGACTCACAGAAGAGGTTCAAATCATAGAAAGTAGGATTGTCAGTCCTCTTGTACTTAAGTCAGCATTGTGCCTTTTGTATTAAATTCGGATGCAATTTCTGTGTTTCATCGTCTATAAGTAGGTCCAAGGGATACAGTAAATCTGATGTGAAGCATCGGAATCTAAAACTGGACTCACAGGAGAGGAACAAATCATTGGAAGTTACAGTGTCAGTCCTCTCGTATTTAAGTCGGCATGGTGCGTTTTGTATTAAATTCGGATATAATTTCGGTGTTTCATCGTCAATAAGAAGGTCCAAGGGATACAGTAAACCGAAAGTGAAGAATCGGAATCTAAAACTGGACTGACAGGAGAGGTTCAAATCATAGAAAGTAGGAGTGTCAGTCCTCTTGTACTTAAGTCGGCATTGTGCCCATTGTATTAAATGCGGATGCAATTTCTGTGTTTAATCGTCAATAAGAAGGTCCAAGGGATACAGTAAGCCTGAAGTGAAGCATCGGAATCTAAATCTGGACTCACAGGAGAGGTTCCAATCAAAGAAAGTTAGTGTGTCAGTCCACTTGTACTTAATTCGGCATTGTGCCTTTTGTATTAAATTTGGATGCAATTTCCGTGTTTCATCGTCAATAAGTGGGTCCAAGGGAAACAGTATACCTGAAGTGAAGCATCGGAATCCAAAACTGGACTCACATGAGAGGTTCAAATCATAGAAAGTTAGAGTGTCAGTCCTCAAGTACTTAAGTGAGCATTGTGCCCTTTGTATTAAATTCGGATGCAATTTCTGTGCTTCATCGTCAATATGAAGGTCCAAGGGATACAGTAAACCTGAAGTGAAGCATGGGAATCTAAAACTGGACTCACCGGAGAGGTTCAAATCATAGAAAGTTGGAGTGTCAGTCCTCTTGTACTTAAGTCGGCATTGTGCTTTTGTATTAAATTCGGATGCAATTTCTGTGTTTCGTCGTCAATAAGAAGGTCCAAGGGATACAGTAAACCTGAAGTGAAGCATCGGAATCTAAAACTGGACTACTCACAGGAGATGATCAAATCATTGGAAGTAAAAGTGTCAGTCCTCTAGAACTTAGGTCGGCATTGTGCCTTTTTTATTAAATTCGGATGCAATTTCTGTGTTTCGTCGACAATAAGAAGGTCCAAGGGAAACAGTAAACCTGAAGTGAAGCATCAGAATCTAAAACTGGACTCACAGGGAAAGTTCAAAACATAGAATGTAAGAGTGTCAGTCCACTTGTACTTCAGTCAGCATTGTGACTATTGTATAAAATTCGGATGCTATTTCTGTGCTTCATCGGCAATACGAAGGTCCAAGGGATACAGTAAACCAGAAGTGAAGCATCGGAATCTAAAACTAGGACTCACAGGAAAGGTTCAAATCATAGAAAGTTAGAGTGTCAGTCCTCTTGTACATAAGTCGTCATTGTGCCTTTTGTATTAAATTGGGATGCAATTTCTGTGTTTCATCGTCAATAAGAAGCTCCAAGGGATACAGTAAACCTGAAGTGAAGCATCAGAATCGAAAACTGGACTCACAGGAGAGGTTCAAATCATAGAAAGTTAGACTGTCAGTCCACTTGTACTTAAGTCGGCATTGTGCCTCTTGTATTAAATTCGGATTCAAAATCTGTGCTTCATCGTCAGTAAGAAGGTCCAAGGGATACAGTAAACCTGAAGTGAAGCATTGGAATCTAAAACTGGACTCACCGGAGAGGTTCAAATCATAGAAAGTTAGAGTGTCAGTCCTCTTGTACATAAGTCGTCATTGTGCCTTTTGTATTAAATTCGGATGCAATTTCTGTGTTTCATCGTCAATAAGAAGGTCCAAGGTATACAGTAAACCTGAAGTGAAGCATCGCAATCAAATACTGGACTCACAGGAGAGGTTCATATCATAGAAAGTTAGAGTGTCAGTCCTCTTGTACTTATGTCGGCATTGTACTTTTTGTATTAAATCCGGATGCAATTTCTGCGCTTCATCGTCAATAAGAGGGTCCAAGGGAATCAGTAAACCTGAAGTGAAGCATCGGAATCTAAAACTAGTCTCACAGGAGAGGTTCAAATCATAGAAAGTTAGAGTGTCAGTCCTCTTGTACTTAAGTCGGCATTGTGCCTTTTGTATTAAATTCGGATGCAATTTCTGAGTTTCATCGTCAATAAGAAGGTCCAAGGGATACAGTAAACCTGAAGTGAAGCATCGGAATCTTAAACTGGTCTCACAGGAGATTTTCAATCCATAGAAAGTTAGAGTATGAGACTTCTTGTACTTAAGTCGGCATTGTGCATTTTGTATTAAATTCGGATGCAAAATCTGTGCATCATCGTCAATAAGAAGGTCCAAGGGATACAGTTAACCTGAATTGAAGCATGGGAATCTAAAACTGGACTCACCGGAGAAGTTCAAATCATAGAAAGTTAGAGTGTCAGTCCTCTTGTACATAATTCGTCATTGTGCTTTTGTATTAAATTCGGATGCAATTTCTGTGTATCATCGTCAATAAGAAGGTCCAAGGGATACAGTAAACCTGAAGTGAAGCTTCGGAATTTAAAACTGGACTCACAGGAGAGGTTCAAATCATAGAAAGTTAGAGTGTCGGTCATCTTGTACTGAAGTCGGCATTGTGCTCTTTGTATTATATTCGGACGCAATTTTTGTGTTGCACCTTCAATAAGAAGGTCCAAGGGATACAGTAAACCTGAAGTGAAGCATCGGAATCTGAAACTGGACTCACAGAAGGTGTACAAATCATACAATGTTATACTGTCAGTCCTCTTGTACTTAAGTCGGCATTGTTCATTTTGTATTAAATTCGTATGCAATTTATGTGTTTCGTCGTCAATAAGAAGGTCCAAGGGATACAGTAAACCTGAAGTGAAGCATCGGAATCTAAAACTGGACTCACAGGAGATGATCAAATCATTGGAAGTTAAAGTGTCAGTCCTCTTGAACTTAAGTCGGCATTGTGCCTTTTTTATTAATTTCGGATGCAATTTCTGTGTTTCGTCGTCAATAAGAAGGTCCAAGGGAAACAGTAAACCTGAAGTGAAGCATCAGAATCTAAAACTGGACTCACAGGGAAAGTTCAAATCATAGAATGTAGGAGTGTCAGTCCACTTGTACTTCAGTCAGCATTGTGCCTATTGTATTAAATTCGGATGCTATTTCTGTGCTTCATCGGCAATAAGAAGGTCCAAGGGATACAGTAAACCAGAAGTGAAGCATCGGAATCTAAAACTAGGACTCACAGGAGAGGTTCAAATCATAGAAAGTTAGAGTGTCAGTCCTCTTGTACTTAAGTCAACATAGTGCCTTTTTTATTAAATTGGAAAGCAATTTCTGTGTTTCATCGTCAATAAGAAGCTCCAAGGGATACAGTAAACCTGAAGTGAAACATCGGAATCTAAAACTAGACTCACAGGAGAGGTTCAAATCATAGAAAGTTAGAGTGTCAGTCCTCTTGTACTTAAGTCGGCATTGTGCCTTTTGTATTAAATTCGGAACCAATTTCTGAGTTTCATCGTCAATACGAAGGTCCAAGGGATACAGTAAACCTGAAGTGAAGCATCGGAATCTAAAACTGGACTCACAGGAGAGGTTCAAATCATAGAAAGTTAGAGTGTCAGTCCTCATGTTCTTAAGTCGGCATTGTGCCTTTCGTATTAAATTGGGATGCAATTTCTGTGTTTCATCGTCAATTAGAAGCTCCAAGGCATACAGTAAACCTGAAGTAAAGCACCGGAATCTGAATCTGGACTCTCATGAGAGGTTCAAATCATAGAAAGTAGGAGTGTCAGTCGTCTTGTGCTTAAGTCGGCATTGTGCCTTTTGTATTAATTTCGGATGCAATTTCCGTGTTTTGTCGTCAATGAGAGGGTCCAAGGGATACAGTAACCCTGAAGTGAAGCATCGGAATCTAAAATTGGACTCACAGGAGAGGTTCAATCCATAGAAAGTTAGAGTGTGAGACTTCTTTTACTGAAGTCGGCATTGTGCCTTTTGTATTAAATTCGGATGCAATTTCTGTGTTTCATCGTCAATAGAAGGTCCAACGGGTAACAGCAATTCTGAAGTGAAGCATAGGAATCTAAAACTGGACTCACAGAAGAGGTTCAAATCATAGAAAGTAGGATGGTCAGTCCTCTTGTACTTAAGTCAGCATTGTGCCTTTTGTATTAAATTCGGATACAATTTCTGTGTTTCATCTTCTATAAGAAGGTCCAAGGGATACAGTAAACCTGAAGTGAAGCATCGGAATCTAAAACTGGACTCACAGGAGAGGTTCAATCCATAGAAAGTTAGAGTGTGAGTCTTCTTTTACTTAAGTCGGCATTGTGCGTTTTGTATTAAATTCGGATGCAATTTCGGTGTTTCATCGTCAATAAGAAGGTCCAAGAGATGCAGTAAACCGAAAGTGAAGAATCGGAATCTAAAACTGGACTGACAGGAGAGGTTCAAATCATAGAAAGTAGGAGTGTCAGTCCTCTTGTACTTAGGTCGGCATTGTGCCCATTGTATTAAATGCGGATGCAATTTCTGTGTTTCATCGTCAATAAGAAGGTCCAAGGGATACAGTAAGCCTGAAGTGAAGCATCGGAATCTAAAACTGGACTCACAGGGGAGGTTCCCATCATAGGGAGTTAGAGTGTCAGTCCTCTTGTACTTAAGTCGGCATAGTGCCTTTTGTATTAAATTCGGATGCAATTTCTGTGTTTCATCGTCAATTAGAAGCTCCAAGGGATACAGTAAACCTGAAGTGAAGCATCGGAATCTAAAACTGGACTCACATGAGAAGTTCAAATCATAGAAAGTTAGAGTGTCAGTCCTCTTGTACTTTAGTCGGTATTGTGCATTTTGAATTAAATTCGGATGCAAAATCTGTGCTTAATCGTCAATAAGAAGGTCCAAGGGATACAATAAACCTGAAGCGAGGCATTGGAATCTAAAACTGGTCACACAGGAGAGGTTCAAATCATAAAAAGTTAGAGTGTCAGTACTCTTGTACTTAAGTCGGCATTGTGCCTTTTGTATTAAATCGGATGCAATTCTTGTGTTTCATCGTCAATTAGAAGGTCCAAAGGATACAGTAAACCTGAAGTGAAGCATCGGAATCTAAAACTGGACTCACAGGGCAGGTTCAAATCATAGAAAGTAGGAGTGTCAGCCCTCTTGTACTTAAGTCGGTATTGTGCCTTTTGTATTAAATTCGGATGCAATTTCCGTGTTTCGTCGTCAATAAGAGGGTCCAAGGGATACAGTAAACCTGAAGTGAAGCATCGGAATCCAAAACTGGACTCACAGGAGAGGTTCAATCCATAGAAAGTTAGAGTGTGAGTCTTCTTTTACGTAAGTCGGCATTGTGCCTTTTGTATTAAATTCGGGTGCAATTTCTGTGTTTCATCGTCAATAAGAAGGTCCAAGGGATTCAGCAATTCTGAAGTGAAGCATAGGAATCTAAACCTGGACTCACAGAAGAGGTTCAAATCATAGAAAGTAGGATTGTCAGTCCTCTTGTACTTAAGTCAGCATTGTGTATTTTGTATTAAATTCGGATGCAATTTCTGTGTTTCATCGTCAATAAGTAGGTCCAAGGGATACAGTAAACCTGATGTGAAGCATCGGAATCTAAAACTGGACTCACAGGAGAGGAACAAATCATAGGAAGTTAGAGTGTCAGTCCTCTTGTACGTAAGTCGGCATTGTGCCTTTTGTATTATATGCGGAGGCAATTTCAGTGTTTCATCGTCAATAAGAAGGTCCAAGGGATACAGTAAGCCTGAAGTGAAGCATCGGAATCTAAAACTGGACTCACAGGAGAGGTTCCAATCATAGGAAGTTAGAGTGTCAGTCCTCTTGTACTTAAGTCGGCATTGTGCCTTTTGTATTAAATTCGGATGCAATTTCTGTGTTTCATCGCCAATATGAAGGTCCAAGGTATACAGTAAACCTCAAGTGAAGCATTGGAATCTAAAACTGGACTCACAGGAGAGATTCAAATGATAGAAAGTTAGAGTGTCAGTCCTCTTGTACTTAAGTCGGCTTTGTGAATTTTGTACTAAATTCGAATGCAATTTATGAGCTTCATCGTCATTAAGAAGGTCCAAGGGATACAGTAAACCTGAAGTGAAGCACCGGAATCTAATACTGGACTCACAGGAGAGGTACAAATCATAGAAAGTTAGAGTGTCAGTCCTCTCGTACTTAAGTCGGCATTGTGCGTTTTGTATATAAATTTAGATGCAATTTCGATGTTTAATCGTCAATAAGAAGGTCCAAGAGATACAGTAAACCGAAAGTTAAGCATCGGAATCTAAATCTGGACTCACAGGAGAGGTTCAAATCACAGAAAGTGGGAGTGTCAGTCCTCTTGTGCGTAAGTCAGCATTGTGGCTTTTGTATTAAATTCGGATGCAATTTCTGTGTTTCATCGTCAATAAGAAGGTCCAAGGGATACAGTAAACCTGAAGTAAAGCATCGGAATCTAAAACTGGACTCAAAGGAGAGGATCAAATCATAGGAAGTTAGAGTGTCAGTCCTCTTGTGCTTAAGTCGGCATTGTGCGTTTTGTATTAAATTCGAATGCAATTTCCGTGTTTCATCGTCTATAAGAAGGTCCAAGGTATATAGTAAACCGAAAGTGAAACATCGGAATCTAAAACTGGACTGACAGGAGAGGTTGAAATCATAGAATGTAGGAGTGTCATTCCTCTTGTACTGAAGTCGGCATTGTGCCCATTGTATTAAATGCGGATGCAATTTCAGTGTTTCATCGTCAATAAGAAGGTCCAAGGGATACAGTAAGCCTGAAGTGAAGCATCGGAATCTAAATCTGGACTCACAGGAGAGGTTCCAATCATAGAAAGTTAGAGTGACAGTCCTCTTGTACTTAATTCGGCATTGTGCCTTTTGTATTAAATTTGGATGCAATTTCTGAGTTTCATCGTCAGTAACAAGGTCCAAGGGATAGAGTAAACCAGAAGTAAAGCATCGGAATCTAAGATTGGACTCACAGGTGAGGTTCATATCATATAAAGTTAGAGTGTCAGTCCTCATGTTCTTAAGTCGGCATTGTGCCTTTCGTATTAAATTGGGATGCAACTTCTGTGTTTCATCGTCAATTAGAAGCTCCAAGTACTACAGTAAACCTGAAGTGAAGCATCGGAATCTAAAACTGGACTCACATAAAAGGTTCAAATCAATGAAAGTTAGAGTGTCAGTCCTCTTGTACTTAAGTCGGCATTGTGCCTTTTGTATTAAATTCGGATGCAATTCTTGTGTTTCATCGTCAATTAGAAGGTCCAAAGGATACAGTAAACCTGAAGTGAAGCATCGGAATCTAAAATTGGACTCACAGGAGAGGTTCAATCCATAGAAAGTTAGAGTGTGAGACTTCTTTTACTGAAGTCGGCATTGTGCCTTTTGTATTAAATTCGGATGCAATTTCTGTGTTTCATCGTCAATAGAAGGTCCAACGGGTAACAGCAATTCTGAAGTGAAGCATAGGAATCTAAAACTGGACTCACAGAAGAGGTTCAAATCATAGAGAGTAGGATGGTCAGTCCTCTTGTACTTAAGTCAGCATTGTGCCTTTTGTATTAAATTCGGATACAATTTCTGTGTTTCATCTTCTATAAGAAGGTCCAAGGGATACAGTAAACCTGAAGTGAAGCATCGGAATCTAAAACTGGACTCACAGGAGAGGTTCAATCCATAGAAAGTTAGAGTGTGAGTCTTCTTTTACTTAAGTCAGCATTGTGCGTTTTGTATTAAATTCGGATGCAATTTCGGTGTTTCATCGTCAATAAGAAGGTCCAAGAGATGCAGTAAACCGAAAGTGAAGAATCGGAATCTAAAACTGGACTGACAGGAGAGGTTCAAATCATAGAAAGTAGGAGTGTCAGTCCTCTTGTACTTAGGTCGGCATTGTGCCCATTGTATTAAATGCGGATGCAATTTCTGTGTTTCATCGTCAATAAGAAGGTCCAAGGGATACAGTAAGCCTGAAGTGAAGCATCGGAATCTAAAACTGGACTCACAGGGGAGGTTCCTATCATAGGGAGTTAGAGTGTCAGTCCTCTTGTACTTAAGTCGGCATAGTGCCTTTTGTATTAAATTCGGATGCAATTTCTGTGTTTCATCGTCAATTAGAAGCTCCAGGGGATACAGTAAACCTGAAGTGAAGCATCGGAATCTAAAACTGGACTCACATGAGAAGTTCAAATCATAGAAAGTTAGAGTGTCAGTCCTCTTGTACTTTAGTCGGTATTGTGCATTTTGAATTAAATTCGGATGCAAAATCTGTGCTTAATCGTCAATAAGAAGGTCCAAGGGATACAATAAACCTGAAGCGAGGCATTGGAATCTAAAACTGGTCACACAGGAGAGGTTCAAATCATAAAAAGTTAGAGTGTCAGTACTCTTGTACTTAAGTCGGCATTGTGCCTTTTGTATTAAATCGGATGCAATTCTTGTGTTTCATCGTCAATTAGAAGGTCCAAAGGATACAGTAAACCTGAAGTGAAGCATCGGAATCTAAAACTGGACTCACAGGGCAGGTTCAAATCATAGAAAGTAGGAGTGTCAGCCCTCTTGTACTTAAGTCGGTATTGTGCCTTTTGTATTAAATTCGGATGCAATTTCCGTGTTTCGTCGTCAATAAGAGGGTCCAAGGGATACAGTAAACCTGAAGTGAAGCATCGGAATCCAAAACTGGACTCACAGGAGAGGTTCAATCCATAGAAAGTTAGAGTGTGAGTCTTCTTTTACGTAAGTCGGCATTGTGCCTTTTGTATTAAATTCGGGTGCAATTTCTGTGTTTCATCGTCAATAAGAAGGTCCAAGGGATTCTGCAATTCTGAAGTGAAGCATAGGAATCTAAACCTGGACTCACAGAAGAGGTTCAAATCATAGAAAGTAGGATTGTCAGTCCTCTTGTACTGAAGTCAGCATTGTGTATTTTGTATTAAATTCGGATGCAATTTCTGTGTTTCATCGTCAATAAGTAGGTCCAAGGGATACAGTAAACCTGATGTGAAGCATCGGAATCTAAAACTGGACTCACAGGAGAGGAACAAATCATAGGAAGTTAGAGTGTCAGTCCTCTTGTACGTAAGTCGGCATTGTGCCTTTTGTATTATATGCGGAGGCAATTTCAGTGTTTCATCGTCAATAAGAAGGTCCAAGGGATACAGTAAGCCTGAAGTGAAGCATCGGAATCTAAAACTGGACTCACAGGAGAGGTTCCAATCATAGGAAGTTAGAGTGTCAGTCCTCTTGTACTTAAGTCGGCATTGTGCCTTTTGTATTAAATTCGGATGCAATTTCTGTGTTTCATCGCCAATACGAAGGTCCAAGGTATACAGTAAACCTGAAGTGAAGCATTGGAATCTAAAACTGGACTCACAGGAGAGATTCAAATGATAGAAAGTTAGAGTGTCAGTCCTCTTGTACTTAAGTCGGCTTTGTGAATTTTGTATTAAATTCGAATGCAATTTCTGAGCTTCATCGTCATTAAGAAGGTCCACGGGATACAGTAAACCTGAAGTGAAGCACCGGAATCTAATACTGGACTCACAGGAGAGGTACAAATCATAGAAAGTTAGAGTGTCAGTCCTCTCGTACTTAAGTCGGCATTGTGCGTTTTGTATATAAATTTAGATGCAATTTCGATGTTTCATCGTCAATAAGAAGGTCCAAGAGATACAGTAAACCGAAAGTTAAGCATCGGAATCTAAATCTGGACTCACAGGAGAGGTTCAAATCACAGAAAGTGGGAGTGTCAGTCCTCTTGTGCGTAAGTCAGCATTGTGGCTTTTGTATTAAATTCGGATGCAATTTCTGTGTTTCATCGTCAATAAGAAGGTCCAAGGGATACAGTAAACCTGAAGTAAAGCATCGGAATCTAAAACTGGACTCAAAGGAGAGGATCAAATCATAGGAAGTTAGAGTGTCAGTCCTCTTGTGCTTAAGTCGGCATTGTGCGTTTTGTATTAAATTCGAATGCAATTTCCGTGTTTCATCGTCTATAAGAAGGTCCAAGGTATATAGTAAACCGAAAGTGAAACATCGGAATCTAAAACTGGACTGACAGGAGAGGTTGAAATCATAGAATGTAGGAGTGTCATTCCTCTTGTACTGAAGTCGGCATTGTGCCCATTGTATTAAATGCGGATGCAATTTCAGTGTTTCATCGTCAATAAGAAGGTCCAAGGGATACAGTAAGCCTGAAGTGAAGCATCGGAATCTAAATCTGGACTCACAGGAGAGGTTCCAATCATAGAAAGTTAGAGTGACAGTCCTCTTGTACTTAATTCGGCATTGTGCCTTTTGTATTAAATTTGGATGCAATTTCTGAGTTTCATCGTCAGTAACAAGGTCCAAGGGATAGAGTAAACCAGAAGTAAAGCATCGGAATCTAAGATTGGACTCACAGGTGAGGTTCATATCATATAAAGTTAGAGTGTCAGTCCTCATGTTCTTAAGTCGGCATTGTGCCTTTCGTATTAAATTGGGATGCAACTTCTGTGTTTCATCGTCAATTAGAAGCTCCAAGTATTACAGTAAACCTGAAGTGAAGCATCGGAATCTAAAACTGGACTCACATAAAAGGTTCAAATCAATGAAAGTTAGAGTGTCAGTCCTCTTGTACTTAAGTCGGCATTGTGCCTTTTGTATTAAATTCGGATGCAATTCTTGTGTTTCATCGTCAATTAGAAGGTCCAAAGGATACAGTAAACCTGAAGTGAAGCATCGGAATCTAAAACTGGACTCACAGGGCAGGTTCAAATCATAGAAAGTAGGAGTGTCAGTCCTCTTGTACTTAAGTCGGTATTGTGCCATTTGTATTAAATTCGGATGCAATTTCCGTGTTTCGTCGTCAATAAGAGGGTCCAAGGGATACAGTAAACCTGAAGTGAAGCATCGGAATCTAAAACTGGACTCACAGGAGAGGTTCAATCCATAGAAAGTTAGAGTGTGAGTCTTCTTTTAGTTAAGTCGGCATTGTGCCTTTTGTATTAAATTCGGATGCAATTTATGTGTTTCATCGTCAATAAGGAGGTCCAAGGGATACAGCAATTCTGAAGTGAAGCATAGGAATCGAAAACTGGACTCACAGAAGAGGTTCAAATCATAGAAAGTAGGAGTGTCACTCCTCTTGTGCTTAAGTCAGCATTGTGCCTTTTGTATTAAATTCGGATGCAATTTCTGTGTTTCATCGCCTATAAGTAGGTCCAAGGGATACAGTAAACCTGAAGTGAAGCATCGGAATCTAAAACTGGACTCACAGGAGAGGAACAAATCATAGGAAGTTAGAGTGCCAGTCCTCTCGTACTTAAGTCGGCATTGTGCGTTTTGTAATAAATTCAGATGCAATTTCGGTGTTTCATCGTCAGTAAGTAGGTCCAAGGGATACAGTAAACCTAAAGTGAAGCATCGAAATCTAAAACTGGACTCACAGGAGAGGTTCAAATCACATAAGGAGGAGTGTCAGTCCTCTTGTACGTAGGTCGGCATTGTGCCTTTTGTATTAAATGCGGAGGCAATTTCAGTGTTCCATCGTCAATAAGAAGGTCCAAGGGATACAGTAAGCCTGAAGTGAAGTATCGGAATCTAAAACTGGACTCACAGGAGAGGTTCCAATCATAGGAAGTTAGAGTGTCAGTCCTCTTGTACTTAAATCGGCATTGTGCCTTTTGTATTAATTTCGGATGAAATTTCTGTGTTTCATCGTCAATAAGAAGGTCCAAGGGATACAATAAACCTGAAGCGAGGCATTGGAATCTAAAACTGGTCACACAGGAGAGGTTCAAATCATAAAAAGTTAGAGTGTCAGTACTCTTGTACTTAAGTCGGCATTGTGCCTTTTGTATTAAATCGGATGCAATTCTTGTGTTTCATCGTCAATTAGAAGGTCCAAAGGATACAGTAAACCTGAAGTGAAGCATCGGAATCTAAAACTGGACTCACAGGGCAGGTTCAAATCATAGAAAGTAGGAGTGTCAGCCCTCTTGTACTTAAGTCGGTATTGTGCCTTTTGTATTAAATTCGGATGCAATTTCCGTGTTTCGTCGTCAATAAGAGGGTCCAAGGGATACAGTAAACCTGAAGTGAAGCATCGGAATCCAAAACTGGACTCACAGGAGAGGTTCAATCCATAGAAAGTTAGAGTGTGAGTCTTCTTTTACGTAAGTCGGCATTGTGCCTTTTGTATTAAATTCGGGTGCAATTTCTGTGTTTCATCGTCAATAAGAAGGTCCAAGGGATTCAGCAATTCTGAAGTGAAGCATAGGAATCTAAACCTGGACTCACAGAAGAGGTTCAAATCATAGAAAGTAGGATTGTCAGTCCTCTTGTACTTAAGTCAGCATTGTGTATTTTGTATTAAATTCGGATGCAATTTCTGTGTTTCATCGTCAATAAGTAGGTCCAAGGGATACAGTAAACCTGATGTGAAGCATCGGAATCTAAAACTGGACTCACAGGAGAGGAACAAATCATAGGAAGTTAGAGTGTCAGTCCTCTTGTACGTAAGTCGGCATTGTGCCTTTTGTATTATATGCGGAGGCAATTTCAGTGTTTCATCGTCAATAAGAAGGTCCAAGGGATACAGTAAGCCTGAAGTGAAGCATCGGAATCTAAAACTGGACTCACAGGAGAGGTTCCAATCATAGGAAGTTAGAGTGTCAGTCCTCTTGTACTTAAGTCGGCATTGTGCCTTTTGTATTAAATTCGGATGCAATTTCTGTGTTTCATCGCCAATACGAAGGTCCAAGGTATACAGTAAACCTGAAGTGAAGCATTGGAATCTAAAACTGGACTCACAGGAGAGATTCAAATGATAGAAAGTTAGAGTGTCAGTCCTCTTGTACTTAAGTCGGCTTTGTGAATTTTGTATTAAATTCGAATGCAATTTCTGAGCTTCATCGTCATTAAGAAGGTCCAAGGGATACAGTAAACCTGAAGTGAAGCACCGGAATCTAATACTGGACTCACAGGAGAGGTACAAATCATAGAAAGTTAGAGTGTCAGTCCTCTCGTACTTAAGTCGGCATTGTGCGTTTTGTATATAAATTTAGATGCAATTTCGATGTTTCATCGTCAATAAGAAGGTCCAAGAGATACAGTAAACCGAAAGTTAAGCATCGGAATCTAAATCTGGACTCACAGGAGAGGTTCAAATCACAGAAAGTGGGAGTGTCAGTCCTCTTGTGCGTAAGTCAGCATTGTGGCTTTTGTATTAAATTCGGATGCAATTTCTGTGTTTCATCGTCAATAAGAAGGTCCAAGGGATACAGTAAACCTGAAGTAAAGCATCGGAATCTAAAACTGGACTCAAAGGAGAGGATCAAATCATAGGAAGTTAGAGTGCCAGTCCTCTTGTGCTTAAGTCGGCATTGTGCGTTTTGTATTAAATTCGAATGCAATTTCCGTGTTTCATCGTCTATAAGAAGGTCCAAGGTATATAGTAAACCGAAAGTGAAACATCGGAATCTAAAACTGGACTGACAGGAGAGGTTGAAATCATAGAATGTAGGAGTGTCTTTCCTCTTGTACTGAAGTCGGCATTGTGCCCATTGTATTAAATGCGGATGCAATTTCAGTGTTTCATCGTCAATAAGAAGGTCCAAGGGATACAGTAAGCCTGAAGTGAAGCATCGGAATCTAAATCTGGACTCACAGGAGAGGTTCCAATCATAGAAAGTTAGAGTGACAGTCCTCTTGTACTTAATTCGGCATTGTGCCTTTTGTATTAAATTTGGATGCAATTTCTGAGTTTCATCGTCAGTAACAAGGTCCAAGGGATAGAGTAAACCAGAAGTAAAGCATCGGAATCTAAGATTGGACTCACAGGTGAGGTTCATATCATATAAAGTTAGAGTGTCAGTCCTCATGTTCTTAAGTCGGCATTGTGCCTTTCGTATTAAATTGGGATGCAACTTCTGTGTTTCATCGTCAATTAGAAGCTCCAAGTATTACAGTAAACCTGAAGTGAAGCATCGGAATCTAAAACTGGACTCACATAAAAGGTTCAAATCAATGAAAGTTAGAGTGTCAGTCCTCTTGTACTTAAGTCGGCATTGTGCCTTTTGTATTAAATTCGGATGCAATTCTTGTGTTTCATCGTCAATTAGAAGGTCCAAAGGATACAGTAAACCTGAAGTGAAGCATCGGAATCTAAAACTGGACTCACAGGGCAGGTTCAAATCATAGAAAGTAGGAGTGTCAGTCCTCTTGTACTTAAGTCGGTATTGTGCCATTTGTATTAAATTCGGATGCAATTTCCGTGTTTCGTCGTCAATAAGAGGGTCCAAGGGATACAGTAAACCTGAAGTGAAGCATCGGAATCTAAAACTGGACTCACAGGAGAGGTTCAATCCATAGAAAGTTAGAGTGTGAGTCTTCTTTTAGTTAAGTCGGCATTGTGCCTTTTGTATTAAATTCGGATGCAATTTATGTGTTTCATCGTCAATAAGGAGGTCCAAGGGATACAGCAATTCTGAAGTGAAGCATAGGAATCGAAAACTGGACTCACAGAAGAGGTTCAAATCATAGAAAGTAGGAGTGTCACTCCTCTTGTGCTTAAGTCAGCATTGTGCCTTTTGTATTAAATTCGGATGCAATTTCTGTGTTTCATCGCCTATAAGTAGGTCCAAGGGATACAGTAAACCTGAAGTGAAGCATCGGAATCTAAAACTGGACTCACAGGAGAGGAACAAATCATAGGAAGTTAGAGTGCCAGTCCTCTCGTACTTAAGTCGGCATTGTGCGTTTTGTAATAAATTCGGATGCAATTTCGGTGTTTCATCGTCAGTAAGTAGGTCCAAGGGATACAGTAAACCTAAAGTGAAGCATCGAAATCTAAAACTGGACTCACAGGAGAGGTTCAAATCACATAAGGAGGAGTGTCAGTCCTCTTGTACGTAGGTCGGCATTGTGCCTTTTGTATTAAATGCGGAGGCAATTTCAGTGTTCCATCGTCAATAAGAAGGTCCAAGGGATACAGTAAGCCTGAAGTGAAGCATCGGAATCTAAAACTGGACTCACAGGAGAGGTTCCAATCATAGGAAGTTAGAGTGTCAGTCCTCTTGTACTTAAATCGGCATTGTGCCTTTTGTATTAAATTCGGATGAAATTTCTGTGTTTCATCGTCAATAAGAAGGTCCAAGGTATACAGTTAACCTGAAGTGAAGCATTGGAATCTAATACTGGACTCACAGGAGTGATTCAAATCATAGAAAGTTAGAGTGTCAGTCCTCTTGTACTTAAGTCGGCATTGTACCTTTTGTATTAAATCCGGATGCAATATCTGTGCTTCATCGTCAATAAGAAGGTCCAAGGGAATCAGTAAACCTGAAGTAAAGCATCGGAGTTTAAAACTAGACTCACAGGAGATATTCAAATCATTAAAAGTTAGTGTCAGTCCTCTTGTACTTTAGTCGGCGTTGTGCCTTTTGTATTAAATTCGGATCTAATATTTGTGTTTCATCGTCAATACGTAGGTCCAAGGGATACAGTAAACCTGAATTGAAGCATCGGAATCTAAAACTGGACTCACAGAAGATGTTCAAATGATAGAAAGTTAGAGTGTCAGTCCTCTTGTACTTATGTCGGCATTGTGCCTTTTGTATTAAATTCGGATGCAATTTCTGTGTTTCATCGTCAATAAGAAGGTCAAAGGGATACAGTAAACCTGAAGTGAGGCATCGGAATCTAAAACTGGACTCACAGGAGAGGTTCTAATCATAGAAAGTTAGAGTTTCAGTCCTCTTGTACTTAAGTCGGCATTGTGCCTTTTGTATTAAATGCGGATGCAATTTCTGAGTTTCATCGTCAATAAGAAGGTCCAAGGGATACAGTAAACCTGAAATGAAGCATCGGAATCTAAAACTGGACCCACAGGTGAGGTTCAAATCATAGAAAGTTAGATTGTGAGTCCTCTTGTTCTTAAGTCGGCATTGTGCCTTTCGTATTAAATTGGGATGCAATTTCTGTGTTTCATCGTCAATTAGGAGCTCCAAGGGATACAGTCAACCTGAAGTGAAGCATCGGAATCTAAAACTGGACTCACAGGAGAGGTTCAAATCATAGAAAGTTAGAGTGTCAGTCCTCTTGTACTTAAGTCGGTATTGTGCATTTGGTATTAAATTCAGATGCAAAATTTGTGCTTCATCGTCAATAAGAAGGTCCAAGGGATACAATAAACCTGAAGTGAGGCATCGGAATCTAAAACTGGTCACACAGGAGAGGTTCAAATCATAGAAAGTTAGAGTGTCAGTCCTCATGTACTTAAGTCAGCATTGTGCCTTTTGTATTAAATTCGGATGCAATTTCTGTGCTCCATCGTCAATAAGAAGGTCCAAGGGATACAGTAAGCATGAAGTGAAGCATCGGAATCTAAAACTGGGCTCACAGGAGAAGTTCAAATCATAGAAAGTTAGAGTGTCAGTCCTCTTGTACTTAAGTCGGCATTGTGCTTTTTGTATTAAATTTGGATGGAATTCTTGTGTTTCGTCGTCAATTAGAAGGTCTAAAGGATACAGTAAACCTGAAGTGAAGCATCGGAATCTAAAACTGGACTCACAGGAGAGGTTCAAATCATAGAAATTAGGAGTGTCAGTCCTCTTGTACTTAAGTCGGCATTGTGCCTTTTGTATTAAATTTGGATGCAATTTCCGTGTTTCGTCGTCAATACGAGTGTCCAACGGATACAGTAAACCTGAAGTGAAGCATCGGAATCTAAAACTGGGCTCACAGGAGAGATTCAAATCATAGAAAGTTAGAGTGTCAGTCCTCTTGTACTTAAGTCAGCATGGTGCCTTTTGTATTAAATTCGGATGCAATTTCTGTGCTCCATCGTCAATAAGAAGGTCCAAGGGATACAGTAAGCCTGAAGTGAAGCATCGGAATCTAAAACTGGAGTCACAGGAGAGGTTCATATCATAGAAGGTAGGATTGTCAGGCCTCTTGTACTTAAGTCAGCATTGTGGCTTTTGTATTAAATTCGGATGCAATTTCTGTGTTTCACCGTCAAGGGATACAGCAATTCTGAAGTGAAGCATCGGAATCTAAAACTGGACTCACAGGAGAGGTTCAAATCATAGAAAGTACGATTGTCAGTCCTCTTGTACTTAAGTCGGCATTGTGCCTATTGTATTAAATGCGGATGCAATTTCTGTGTTTCATCGTCAATAAGAAGGTCCAAGGGATACAGTAAGCCTGAAGTGAAGCATCGGAATCTAAAACTGGACTCACAGGAGAGGTTCCTATCATAGAAAGTTAGAGTGTCAGTCCTCCTTTACATAATTGGGCATTGTGCCTTTTGTATTAAATTTGGATGCAATCTCTGAGTTTCATCGTCAAAAAGAAGGTCCAAGGGATACAGTAAACCTGAAGTGAAGCATTGGAATCTAAAACTGGACTCACAGAAGAGGTTCAAATCATAGAAAGTAGGATGGTCAGTCCTCTTGTACTTAAGTCAGCATTGTGCCTTTTGTATTAAATTCGGATACAATTTCTGTGTTTCATCTTCTATAAGAAGGTCCAAGGGATACAGTAAACCTGAAGTGAAGCATCGGAATCTAAAACTGGACTCACAGGAGAGGTTCAATCCATAGAAAGTTAGAGTGTGAGTCTTCTTTTACTTAAGTCGGCATTGTGCGTTTTGTATTAAATTCGGATGCAATTTCGGTGTTTCATCGTCAATAAGAAGGTCCAAGAGATGCAGTAAACCGAAAGTGAACAATCGGAATCTAAAACTGGACTGACAGGAGAGGTTCAAATCATAGAAAGTAGGAGTGTCAGTCCTCTTGTACTTAGGTCGGCATTGTGCCCATTGTATTAAATGCGGATGCAATTTCTGTGTTTCATCGTCAATAAGAAGGTCCAAGGGATACAGTAAGCCTGAAGTGAAGCATCGGAATCTAAAACTGGACTCACAGGGGAGGTTCCTATCATAGGGAGTTAGAGTGTCAGTCCTCTTGTACTTAAGTCGGCATTGTACCTTTTGTATTAAATCCAGATGCAATTTCTGTGCTTCATCGTCAATAAGAGGGTCCAAGGGAATCAGTAAACCTGAAGTGAAGCATCGGAATCTAAAACTAGACTCACAGGAGAGGTTCAAAACATAGAAAGTTAGAGTGTCAGTCCTCTTGTACTTAAGTCGGCTTTGTGCCTTTTGTATTAAATTCGAATGCAATTTCTGAGTTTCATCGTCATTAAGTAGGTCCAATGGATACAGTAAACCCGAAGTGAAGCACCTGAATCTAATACTGGAGTCACAGGAGAGGTACAAATCATAGAAAGTTAGAATGTCAGTCCTCTCGTATTTAAGTCGGCAGTGTGCGTTTTGTATATAAATTCAGATGCAATTTCGGTGTTTCATCGTCAATAAGAAGGTCCAAGAGATACAGTAAACCGAAAGTGAAGCATCGGAATCTAAAACTGGACACACAGGAGAGGTTCAAATCACAGAAAGTAGGAGTGTCAGTCCTCTTGTACGTAAGTCAGCATTGTGGCTTTTGTATTAAATTCGGAAGCAATTTCTGTGTTTCATCGTTAATAAGAATGTCCAAGTTATACAGTAAACCTGAAGTGAAGCATCGGAATCTAAAACTAGACTCACAGGAGAGGTTCAAATCATAGAAAGTTAGAGTGTCAGTCCTCTTGTACTTAAGTCGGCATTGTGCCTTTTTTGTTAAATTTGGATGCAATTTCTGTGTTTCATCGTCAATACATAGGTCCAAGGGGTACACTAAACCTCAAGTGAACCATCGGAATCTAAAACTGGACTCACAGGAGACATTCAAATCACAGAAAGTAGGAGTGTCAGTCCTCTTGTACTTAAGTCGGCATTGTGCCTTTTGTATTAAATGAGAAGGCAATTTCAGTGTTTCATCGTCAATCAGAAGGTCCAAGTGATACAGTAAGCCTGAAGTGAAGCATCGGAATGTAAAACAGGACTCACAGGAGAGGTTCCAATCATAGGAAGTTAGAGTGTCAGGCCTCTTGTACTTAAGACGGTATTGTGCATTTTGTATCAAATTCGGATGCAATTTCTGTGCTCCATCGTCAATAAGAAGGTCCAAGGGATACAGTAAACCTGATGTGAAGCATCGGAATCTAAAACTTGACTCACAGGAGAGGATCATATCATAGGAAGTTAGAGTGTCAGTCCTCTTGTACTGAAGTCGGCATTGTGCCTTTTGTATTAAATTCGGAAGCAATTTCTGAGTTTCATCGTGAATAAGAAGGTCCAAGGGATACAGTAAACCTGAAGTGAAGCATTGGAATCTAATACTGGACTCACAGGAGAGGTTCAAATCATAGAAAGTTAGAGTGTCAGTCCTGTTGTACTAAAGTCGGCATTGTGCCTTTTGTATTAAATTCAGACGCAATTTCTGAGTTTCATCGTCAATAAGAAGGTTCAAGGGATACAGTAAACCTGAAGTGAAGCATCGGAATCTAATACTGGACTCAGACGAGAGGTTCAAATCATATAAATTTAGAGTGTCAGTCCTCTTGTTCTTGAGTCGGCATTGTGCATTTCGTATTAAATTGGGATGCAATTTCTGTGTATCATCGTCAATTAGAAGCTCCAAGGGATACAGTAAACCTGAAGTGAAGCATTGGAATCTAAAACTGGACTCACAGGAGAGGTTCAAATCATAGAAATGTAGAGTGTCAGTCCTCTTGTACTTAAGTCGGCATTGTGCCTTCTGTATTAAATTCGGATGCAATTTCACAGTTTCATCGTGAATAAGAAGGTCCAAGGCATTCGGTAAACCTGAAGTGAAGCATCGGAATCTAAAACTGGACTCACAGGAGATGTTCAAATCATAGAAATTTAGAGAGTCAGTCCTCTTGTACTTATGTCGGCATTGTGCCTTTTGCATTATATTCGGATACAATTTCTGTGTTTCATCGTCAAAAGAAGGGTAAAGGGATACAGTAAACCTGAAGTGAGGCATCGGAATCTAAAACTGGACTCACAGGAGAGGTTCAAATCATAGAAAGTTAGAGTGTCAGTCCTCTTGTACTTAAGTCGGCATTGTGCCTTTTGTATTAAATTCGGATGCAATTTTTGAGTTTCATCGTCAATAAGAAGGTCCAAGGTATACAGTAAACCTGAAGTGAAGCATTGGAATCGAATACTGGACTCACAGGAGAGATTCAAATCATAGCAAGTTAGAGTGTCAGCCCTCTTGTACTTAAGTCGGCATTGTACTTTTTGTATTAAATCCGGATGCAATTTCTGTGCTTCATCGTCAATAAGACGGTCCAAGGGAATCAGTAAACCTGAAGTGAAGCATCGGAATCTAAAACTAGAGTCACAGGAGTGGTTCAAATCATTGTAAGTTAAAGTGTCAGTCCTCTTGTACTTAAGTCGGCATTGTGCCTTTTGTATTACATTCGGATGCAATTTCTGAGTTTCATCGTCAATAAGAAGGTCCAAGGGATACAGTAAACCTGAAGTGAAGCATCGGAATCTAATACTGGACTCACAGGAGAGGTACAAATCATAGAAAGTTAGATTGTCAGTTCTCTTGCACTTAAGTCAGCATTGTGCCTTTTGTATTAAATTCGGATGCAATTTCTGTGTTTCATCGTCAATACGTAGGTCCAAGGGATACAGTAAACCTGAAGTGAAGCATCGGAATCTAAAACTGGACTCACAGGAGATGTTCAAATCATAGAAAGTTAGAGTGTCAGTCCTCTTGTACTTACGTCGGCATTGTGTCTTTTGTATTACATTCAGATGCAATTTCTGAGTTTCATCGTCAATAAGAAGGTCCAAGGGATACAGTAAACCTGAAGTGAAGAATCGGAATCTAAAACTGGACTCACAGGAGAGGTTCAAATCATATAAAGTTAGAGTGTCAGTCCTCTTGTTCTGAAGTCGGCATTGTGCCTTTTGTATTAACTTGGGATGCAATTTCTGTGTATCATCGTCAATTAGAAGCTCCAAGGGATACAGTAAACCTGAAGTGAAGCATCGGAATCTAAAACTGGACTCATAGGAGAGGTTCAAATCATAGAAATGTAGAGTGTCAGTCCTCTTGTACTTAAGTCGGTATTGTGCATTTGTATGAAATTCAGATCCAAAATCTGTGCTTCATCGTCAATAAGAAGTTCCAAGGGATACAGTAAACCTGAAGTGAAGCATCGGAATCTAAAACTGGTCTCACAGGAGAGGATCAAATCATAGGAAGTTAGAGTGTAAGTCCTCTTGTACTTAAGTCGGCATTGTGCGTTTTGTATTAAATTCGTATGCAATCTCGGTGTTTCATCGTCAATACGAAGTCCAAGGGATACAGTAAACCTAAAGTGAAGCATCGGAATCTAAAACTGGACTCACAGGAGAGGTTCAAATCATAGAAAGTAGGAGTGTCAGTCCTGTTGCACTTAAGTCGGCGTTGTGTCTTTTGTATTAAATGCGAATGCAATTTCTGTGTTTCATCGTAAATAAGAAGGTCCAAGGGATACAGTAAGCCTGAAGTGAAGCATCGGAATCTAAAACTGGACTCACAGGAGAGGTTCCAATCATAGAAAGTAAGAGTGTCAGTCCTCTTGTACTTAAGTCGGCATTGTGCCTTTTGTATTAAATTTGGATGCAATTGCTGAGTTTCATCGTCAATAAGAAGGTCCAAGGGATACAGTAAGCCTGAAGTGAAGCATCGGAATCTAAAACTGGACTCACAGGAGAGGTACAAACCATATAAAATTAGAGTGTCAGTCCTCTTGTCCTTAAGTCGGCATTGTACCTTTTGTATTAAATTCGGATGCAATTTCTGTGTTTCATCGTCAATTAGAAGCTCCAAGGGATACAGTAAAACTGAAGTGAAGCATCGGAATCTAAAACTGGACTTACAGCGGAGGTTCAAATCATAGAAAGTAGGAGTGTCAGTCCTCTTGTACTTAAGTCTGCATTCTGCCTTTTGTATTAAATTCGGATGCAATTTCGGTGTTTCATCGTCAATAAGAAGTCCAAAGGATACAGTAAACCTAAAGTGAAGCATCGGAATCTAAAACTGGACTCACAGGAGAGGTTCAAATAATAGAAAGTTGGAGTGTCAGTCCTCCTGTACTTAAGTCGGCCTTGTGCCTTTTGTATTAAATGCGAATGGAATTTCTGTGTTTCATCGTAAATAAGAAGGTCCACGGGATACAGTAAGCCTAATGTGAAGCATCGGAATCTAAAACTGGACTCACAGGAGAGGTTCCAATCATAGAAAGTTAGAGTGTCAGTCCTCTTGCACTTATGTCGGCATTGTGCCTTTTGTATTAAATTTGGATGCAATTGCTGAGTTTCATCGTCAATAAGAGGGTCCAAGGGATACAGTAAACCTGAAGTGAAGCATCGGAATCGAAAACTGGACTCACAGGAGGGGTTCAAATCATAGAAACTTAGAGTGTCAGTCCTCTTGTACTCAAGTCGGCATTGTGCCTTTTGTATTAAATTCGGATGCAAAATCTGTGCTTCATCGTCAATAAGAAGGTACTAGGGATACAGTTAACCTGAAGTGAAGCATGGGAATCTAAAACTGGACTCAAAGGAGAGGTTCAAATCATAGAAAGTTAGAGTGTCAGTCCTCTTGTAATTAAGTCTTCATTGTCCCTTTTGTATTAAATTCGGATGCAATTTCTGTTATTCATCGTCAATACGAAGGTCCAAGGGATACAGTAAACCTGAAGTGAAGCATCGGAATCTAAAACTGGACTCACAGGAGAGGTACAAACCATATAAAGTTAGAGTGTCAGTCCTCTTGTTCTTAAGTCGGCATTGTGCCTTTTGTATTAAATTCGGATGCCATTTCTGTGTTTCATCGTCAATTAGAAGCTCCAAGGGATACAGTAAACCTGAAGTGAAGCATCGGAATCTAAAACTGGACTCACAGGAGAGGTTCAAATCATAGAAAGTTAGAGTGTCAGTCCTCTTGTACTTTAGTCGGTATTGTGCATTACGTATTAAATTCGGATGCAAAATCTGTGCTTCATCGTCAATAAGAAGGTCCAATGGATACAGTAAACCTGAAGTGAGGCATCGGAATCTAAAATTGGTCTCACAGGAGAAGTTCAAATCATAGAAAGTGAGAGTGTCAGTCCTCTTTTACTTAAGTCGGCTTTGTGCCTTTTGTATTAAATTCGGATGCAATTCTTATGTTTCATCGTCAATTAGATTGTCCAAGGGATACAGTAAACCTGAAATGAAGCATCGGAATCTAAAAACTGGACTCACAGGGGAGGTTCAAGTAATAGAAAGTAGGAGTGTCAGGCCTCTTGTACTTAAGTCGGCATTGTGCTTTTGTATTAAATTCGGATGCCATTTCTGTGTTTCATCGTCAATTAGAAGCTCCAAGGGATGCAGTAAACCTGAAGTGAAGCATCGGAATCTAAAACTGGACTGACAGGAGTGGTTCAAATCATAGATAGTAGGAGTGTCAGTCCTCTTGTACTTAAGTCGGCATTGTGCCCTTTGTATTAAATGCGGATGCAATTTCTGTGTTTCATCGTCATTTAGAAGGTCCAAGGGATACAGTAAGCCTGAAGTGAAGCATCGGAATCTAAAACTGGACTCTCAGGAAAGGTTCCAATCATAGAAAGTTTAAGTGTTAGTCCTCTTGTACTTAAGTCGGCATTGTGCCTTTTGTATTACATTTGGATGCAATTTCTGAGCTTCATCGTCAATAAGAAGGTCCAAGGGGTACAGTAAACCTAAAGAGAAGCATCGGAATCTAAAACTGGACTTACATGGGAGGTTCAAATCACAGAAAGTAGGAGGGTCAGTCCTCTTGTACTTGAGTCGGCATTGTGCCTTTTGTATTAAATGCGGAGGCAATTCCTGTGTTTCATCGTCAATAAGAAGGTCCAAGGGATACAGTAAGCCTGAAGTGAAGCATCAGAATCTAAAACTTGACTCACTGCAGAGGTTCCAATTAAAGGAAATTAGAGTGTCAGTCCTCTTGTACTTAAGTCGGCATTGTGCATTTTGTATTAAATTCTAATGCAATTTCTGTGTTTTATCGTCAATAAGAAAATCCAAGGTATACAGTAAACCTGAAGTGATGCATCGCAGTCTAATACTGGACTCACAGGAGAGATTCAAATCATAGAAAGTTAGAGTGTCAGTCCTCTTGCACTTAAGTCGGCATTGTACCTTTTGTATTAAATCCGGATGCAATTTCTGTGCTTCATCTTCAATAAGAAGGTCCAAGGGAATCAGTAAACCTGAAGTGAAGCATCGGAATCTAAAACTAGACTCACAGGAGAGGTTCAAATCATAGAAAGTTAGAGTGTCAGTCCTCTTGTACTTAAGTCGGCATTGTGCCTTTAGTATTAAATTGGGATGCATATTCTGTGTTTCATCGTCAATAAGTAGGTCCAAGTGATACAGTAAACCTGATGTGAAGCATCGGAATCAAAAACTGGACTCACAGGAGATGTTCAAATCATAGAAAGTTAGAGTGTCAGTCCTCTTGTACTTAAGTCGGCATTGTGCCTTTTGTATTAAATACGGATGCAATTTCTGTCTTTCATCGTCAATAAGAAGGTTATAGGGATACAGTAAACCTGAAGTGAGGCATCGGAATCTAAAACTGGACTCACAGGAGAGGTTCAAATCATAGACAGTTAGAGTGTCAGTCCTCTTGTTCTTAAGTTGGCATTGTGCCATTGGTATTAAATTGGGATGCAATTTCTGTGTTTCATCGCCAATTAGAAGCTCCAAGGGATACAGTAAACCTGAAGTGAAGCATCGGATCCTAAAACGGGACTCACAGGAGAGGTTCACATCATAGAAAGTAGGAGTGTCAGTCCTGTTGTAGTTAAGTCGGCTTTGTGCCTTTTGTTAAATTCGGATGCAATATCCGTGTTTCGTCGTCAATAAGAGAGTCCAAGGGTTACAGTAAACCTGAAGTGAAGCATCGGAATCTAAAACTGGACTCACAGGAGAGGTTCAAATCATTGAAAGTTAGAGTGTCAGTCCTCTTGTACTTAAGTCAGCATTGTGCCTTTTGTATTAAATTCGAATGCAATTTCTGTGCTTCATCGTCAATAAGAAGATCGAAGGGATACAGTAAACCGGAAGTGAAGCATCGGAATCTAAAACTGGACTCACAGGAGAGGTTCAATCCATAGAAAGTTAGAGTCTGTGTCTTCTTGTACTTAAGTCGGCATTGTGCCTTTTGCATTAAATTCGGATGCAATTTCTGTGTTTCATCGTCAATAAGAAGGTCCAAGGGATACAGCATTTCTGAAGTGAAACATCGGAATCTAAAACTGGACACACAGGAGAGGTTCAAATCATAGAAAGTAGGATTGTCAGTCCTCTTGTACTTAAGTCAGCATTGTACCTTTTGTATTAAATTCGGATGCAATTTCTGTGTTTCATCGTCAATAAGAAGGTCCAAGGGATACAGTAAACCTGAAGTGAAGCATCGGAATCTATAACTGAACCCACAGGAGAGGATCAAATCATAGGAAGTTAGAGTGTCAGTCCTCTTGTACTTAAGTCGGCATTGTGCGTTTTGTAATCAATTCGGATGCAATTTCGGTGTTTCATCGTTAATAAGAAGGTCCAAGGGATACAGTAAACCTAAAGTGAAGCATCGGAATCTAAAACTGGACTCACAGGATAGGTTCAAACCATAGAAAGTGGGAGTGTCAGTCCTCTTGTACTTAAGTCGGCATTGTGCCCTTTGTATTAAATGTGGATGCAATTTCTGTGTTTCATCGTCAATTAGAAGGTCCAAGGGATACAGTAAGCCTGAAGTGAAGCATCGGAATCTAAAACTGGACTCTCAGGAAAGGTTCCAATCACAGAAAGTTAGAGTGTCAGTCCTCTTGTACTTAAGTCGGCATTGTGCCTTCTGTATTAAATTTGGATGCAATTTCTGAGCTTCATCGTCAATAAGAAGGTCCAAGGGATACAGTATACCTATAGTGAAGCATAGGAATCTAAAACTTGACTCACATGAGAGGTTCAAATCACAGAAAGTAGGAGTGTCAGTCCTCTTGTACATAAGTCGGCATTGTGCCTTTTGTATTAAATTCGGATGCAATTTCTGTGTTTCATCGTCAATAAGAGGGTTAAAGGGATACAGTAAACCTGAAGTGAAGCATCGGAATCTAAAACTGGACTCACAGGAGAGGTTCAAATCATAGAAAGTTCGAGTAACAGTCCTCGTGTACTTAAGTCGGCAATGTGCTTTTTGTATTAAATTCGGATGCAGTTTTTGTAATTTCATCGTCAATAAGAATGTCCAAGAGTTACAGTAAATCTGAAGTGAAGCATCGGAATCTAAAACTGGACTCACAGGAGAGGTTCAAATCATAGAAAGTAGGAGTGTCAGTCCTCTTGTACTTTAGTCGGGACTGCGCCTTTTGTATTAAATTCGGATGCAATTTCCGTGTTTCATCGTCAATAAGAGGGTCCAAGGGATACAGTAAACCTAAAGAGAAGCATCGGAATCTAAAACTGGACTCACAGGAGAGGTTCAAATCATACTAAGTTAGAGTGTCAGTCCTCTTGTACTTATGCCGGCATTGTGCCATTTGTATTAAATTCGGATGCAATTTCTGTGCTTCATCGTCAATAAGAAGGACCAAGGTATACAGTAAACCTGAAGTGAAGCATCGGAATCTAAAACTGGACTCACAGGAGAGGTTCAAATCATAGAAAGTTAGAGTGTCAGTCCTCTTGTACTTAAGACGGCATTGTGCCTCTTGTATTAAATTCGGATGCAATTTCTGTGTTTCATCGTCAATAAGAAGGTTAAAGGGATACAGTAAACCTGAAGTGAGGCATCGGAAACTAAAACTGGACTCACAGGAGAGGTTCAAATCATAGAAAGTTAGAGTGTCAGTCCTCTCGTACTTAAGTCGGCATTGTGCCTTTTGTATTAAATTCGGATGCAATTTCTGATTTTCATCGTCAATAAGAAGGTCCAAGGGATACAGTAAACCTGAAGTGAAGCATCGGAATCTAAAACTGGACTCACAGGAGAGGTTCAAATCATATAAAGTTAGAGTGTCAGTCCTCTTGTTCTTAAGTCGGCATTGTGCCTTTTGTATTAAATTGGGATGCAATTTCTGTGTTTCATCGACAATTAGAAGCTCCAAGGGATACAGTAAACCTGAAGTGAAGCATCGGAATCTAAAACGGGACTCACAGGAGAGGTTCAAATCATAGAAAGTTAGAGTGTCAGTCTTCTTGTACTCAAGTCGGTATTGTGCATTTTGTATTAAATTCGGATGCAAAATCTGTGCTTCATCGTCTATAATAAGGTCCAAGGGATACAGTAAACCTGAAGTGAGGCATCGGAATCTAAAACTGGACTCACAGGAGAGGTTCAAATCATAGAAAGTTAGAGTGTCAGTCCTCTTGTACTTAAGTCGGCATTGTGCCTTTTGTATTAAATTCGGATGCAATTCTTGCGTTTCATCGTCAATAGGAAGGTCCATGGGATGCAGTTAACGGGAAGTGAAGCATCGGAATCTAAAACTGGACTCACAAGAGAGATTCAAATCATAGATAGTAGGTGTGTCAGTCCTCTTGAACTTAAGACGGCATTGTGCCATTTGTATTAAATTCGGATCAATTTCCGTGTTTCGTCGTCAATTAGAGGGTCCAAGGGATACAGTAAACCTGAAGTGAAGCATCGGAATCTTAAACTGGACTCACAGGAGAGGTTCAAATCATAGAAAGTTAGAGTGTCAGTCCTCTTGTACTTAAGTCAGCATTGTGCCTTTTGTATTAAATTCGGATGCAATTTCTGTGCTTCATCGTCAATAAGAAGGTCCAAGGGATACAGTAAACCTGATGTCAAGCAACGAAATCTAAAACTGGACTCACAGGAGAGGTTCAATCCATAGAAAGTTAGGGTGTGAGTCTTCTTGTACTTAAGTCGGCATAGTGCCTTTTGTATTAAATTCGGATGCAATTTCTGTGTTTCATCGTCAATTAGAAGGTAAAAGGGATACAGTAAACCTGAAGTGAAGCTTTGGAATCTAAAACTGGACCCACTGGAGAGGATCAAATCGTAGGAAGTTAGAGTGTCAGTCCTCTTGTACTTAAGTCGGCATTGTGCGTTTTGCATTAAATTCGGATGCAATTTCGGTGTTTCATCGTCAATAAGAAGGTCCAAAGGAAACAGTAAACCTGAAGTGAAGCATCGGAATCGAAAACTGGACCCACAGCATTGGTTTAAATCATTGAAAGTTAGAGTGTCAGTAATCTTGTACTTAAGTCGGCATTTTGAATTTTGTATTAAATGCGGATGCAAAATCTGTGCTTCACCGTCAATAAGAAGGTCCAAGGGATACAGTAAACCTGAAGTGAAGCATCGGAATCTAAAACTGGACTCACAGGAGAGGTTCAAATCATAGAAATTTCGAGTAACAGTCCTCTTGTACTTAAGTCGGCAATGTGCCTTTTGTATTCAATTCGAATGCAATTTCCGTGTCTCATCGTCAATAAGAGGGTCCAAGGGATACAGTAAACCTGAAGTGAAGCATCGGAATCTAAAACTGGACTCACAGGAGAGGTTCAAATCATAGAAAGTGAGAGTGTCAGTCCTCTTGTACTTAAGTGGGCACTGTGCCTTTTGTATTAAATTGGGAGGCAATTTCCGTGTTTCATCGTTAATAAGAGGGTCCAAGGGATACAGTAAACCTGAAGGGAAGCATCGGAATCTAAAACTGGACTCACAGGAGAGGTTCAAATCATAGAAAGTGAGAGTGTCAGTCCTCTTGTACTTAAGACGGCATTGTGCCTCTTGTATTAAATTCGGAAGCAATTTCTGTGTTTCATCGTCAATTAGAAGCTCCAAGGGATACAGTAAACCTGAATTAAGCATCGGAATCTAAAACTGGATTCACAGGAGAGGATCAAATCATAGAAAGTTTGAGTGTCAGTCTTCTTGTACTTAAGTCGGTATTGTGCATTTTGTATTAAATTCGGATTCAAAATCTGTGCTTCATCGTCAATAAGAAGGTCCAAGGGATACCGTAAACCTGAAGTGAGGCATCGGAATCTAAAACTGGACTCACAGGAGACGTTGAAACCATAGAAAGTAGGAGTGTCGGTCCTCTTGTACTTAAGTCGGCACTGTGCCTTTTGTATTAAATTCGGATACAATTTCCGTGTTTCATCGACAATAAGAGGGTCCAAGGGATACAGTAAACCTGAAGATAAGCATCGGAATCTAAAACTGGACTCACAGGAGAGGCTCAAATCATACAAAATTAAAGTGTCAGTCCTCTTGTACTTATGTCGGCATAATGCCATTTGTATTAAATTCGGATGCAATTGCTGTGCTTCATCGTCAATAAGAAGGACCAAGGTTTACAGTAAACCTGAAGTGCAGCATCGGAATCTAAAACTGGACTCACAGGAGAGGTTCAAATCATAGAAAGTTAGAGTGTGAGTCCTCTTGTACTTAAGACGGCATTGTGCCTCTTGTATTAAATTCGGATGCAATTTCTGTGTTTCATCGTCAATAAGAAGGTTAAAGGGATACAGTACACCTGAAGTGAGGCATCGGAATCTAAAACTGGACTCACAGGAGAGGTTCAAATCATAGAAAGTTAGAGTGTCAGTCCTGTTGTACTTAAGTCGGCATTGTGCCTTTTGTATTAAATTCGGATGCAATTTCTGATTTTCATCGTCAATAAGAAGGTCCAAGGGATACAGTAAACCTGAAGTGAAGCATCGGAATCTAAAACTGGACTCACAGGAGAGGTTCAAATCATAAAAAGTTAGAGTGTCAGTTCTCTTGTTCATAAGTCGGCATTGTGCCTTTTGTATTAAATTGGGCTGCAATTTCTGTGTTTCAACGTCAATTAGAAGCTCCAAGGGATACAGTAAACCTGAAGTGAAGCATCGGAATCTAAAACGGGACTCACAGGAGAGGTTCAAATGATAGAAAGTTAGAGTGTCTGTCTTCTTGTACTTAAGTCGGTATTGTGCATTTTGTATTAAATTCGGATGCAAAATCTGTGCTTCATCGTCTATAAGAAGGTCCAAGGGATACAGTAAACCTGAAGTGAGGCATCGGAATCTAAAACTGGACTCACAGGAGAGGTTCAAATCATAGAAAGTTAGAGTGTCAGTCCTCTTGTACTTAAGTCGGCATTGTGCCTTTTGTATTAAATTGGGCTGCAATTTCTGTGTTTCATCGTCAATTAGAAGCTCCAAGGGATACAGTAAACCTGAAGTGAAGCATCGGAATCTAAAACGGGACTCACAGGAGAGGTTCAAATCATAGAAAGTGAGAGTGTCAGTCCTCTTGTACTTAAGTGGGCACTGTGCCTTTTGTATTAAATTGGGAGGCAATTTCCGTGTTTCATCGTTAATAAGAGGGTCCAAGGGATACAGTAAACCTGAAGGGAAGCATCGGAATCTAAAACTGGACTCACAGGAGAGGTTCAAATCATAGAAAGTGAGAGTGTCAGTCCTCTTGTACTTAAGACGGCATTGTGCCTCTTGTATTAAATTCGGAAGCAATTTCTGTGTTTCATCGTCAATTAGAAGCTCCAAGGGATACAGTAAACCTGAATTAAGCATCGGAATCTAAAACTGGATTCACAGGAGAGGATCAAATCATAGAAAGTTTGAGTGTCAGTCTTCTTGTACTTAAGTCGGTATTGTGCATTTTGTATTAAATTCGGATTCAAAATCTGTGCTTCATCGTCAATAAGAAGGTCCAAGGGATACCGTAAACCTGAAGTGAGGCATCGGAATCTAAAACTGGACTCACATTAGACGTTGAAACCATAGAAAGTAGGAGTGTCGGTCCTCTTGTACTTAAGTCGGCACTGTGCCTTTTGTATTAAATTCGGATACAATTTCCGTGTTTCATCGACAATAAGAGGGTCCAAGGGATACAGTAAACCTGAAGATAAGCATCGGAATCTAAAACTGGACTCACAGGAGAGGCTCAAATCATACAAAATTAAAGTGTCAGTCCTCTTGTACTTATATCGGCATAATGCCATTTGTATTAAATTCGGATGCAATTTCTGTGCTTCATCGTCAATAAGAAGGACCAAGGTTTACAGTAAACCTGAAGTGCAGCATCGGAATCTAAAACTGGACTCACAGGAGAGGTTCAAATCATAGAAAGTTAGAGTGTGAGTCCTCTTGTACTTAAGACGGCATTGTGCCTCTTGTATTAAATTCGGATGCAATTTCTGTGTTTCATCGTCAATAAGAAGGTTAAAGGGATACAGTACACCTGAAGTGAGGCATCGGAATCTAAAACTGGACTCACAGGAGAGGTTCAAATCATAGAAAGTTAGAGTGTCAGTCCTGTTGTACTTAAGTCGGCATTGTGCCTTTTGTATTAAATTCGGATGCAATTTCTGATTTTCATCGTCAATAAGAAGGTCCAAGGGATACAGTAAACCTGAAGTGAAGCATCGGAATCTAAAACTGGACTCACAGGAGAGGTTCAAATCATAAAAAGTTAGAGTGTCAGTTCTCTTGTTCATAAGTCGGCATTGTGCCTTTTGTATTAAATTGGGCTGCAATTTCTGTGTTTCATCGTCAATTAGAAGCTCCAAGGGATACAGTAAACCTGAAGTGAAGCATCGGAATCTAAAACGGGACTCACAGGAGAGGTTCAAATGATAGAAAGTTAGAGTGTCTGTCTTCTTGTACTTAAGTCGGTATTGTGCATTTTGTATTAAATTCGGATGCAAAATCTGTGCTTCATCGTCTATAAGAAGGTCCAAGGGATACAGTAAACCTGAAGTGAGGCATCGGAATCTAAAACTGGACTCACAGGAGAGGTTCAAATCATAGAAAGTTAGAGTGTCAGTCCTCTTGTACTTAAGTCGGCATTGTGCCTTTTGTATTAAATTGGGCTGCAATTTCTGTGTTTCATCGTCAATTAGAAGCTCCAAGGGATACAGTAAACCTGAAGTGAAGCATCGGAATCTAAAACGGGACTCACAGGAGAGGTTCAAATAATAGAAAGTTAGAGTGTCAGTCTTCTTGTACTTAAGACGGCATTGTGCCTTTTGTATTAAATTCGTATGCAATTTCTGTGTTTCATCGTCAATAAGAAGGTAAAAGGGATACATTAAACCTAAAGTGAAGCATCGGAATCTAAAACTGGACTCACAGGAGAGGTTCAAATCATAGAAAGTGGGTGTGTCAGTCCTCTTGTACATTAGTCGGCATTGTGCCTATTGTATTAAATTCAGATGCAATTTCTGTGTTTCATTGTCAATAAGAGGGTCCAAGGGATACAGTAAACCAGAAGAGAAGCATCGGAATCTAAAACTGGACCCACTAGAGAGGTTTAAATAATTGAAAGTCAGAGTGTCAGTAATCTTGTACTTAAGTCGGCATTTTGAATTTTGTATTAAATTCGGATGCAAAATCTGTGCTTCACCGTCAATAAGAAGGTCCAAGGGATACAGTAAACCTGAAGAGAAGCATCGGAATCTAAAACTGGACACACAGGAGAGGTTCAAATCATAGAAAGTTCGAGTAACAGTCCTCTTGTACTTAAGTCGGCATTGTGCTTTTTGTATTAAATTCGGATGCAGTTTTTGTAATTTCATCGTCAATAAGAAGGTCGAAGGGTTACAGTAAATCTGAAGTGAAGCATCGGAATATAAAACTGGACTCACAGAAGAGGTTCAAATAATAGAAAGTAGGAGTGTCAGTCCTCTTGTGCTTAAGTCGGCACTGTGCCTTTTGTATTAAATTCGGATGCAATTTCCGTGTTTCATTGTCAATAAGAGGGTCCAAGGGATACAGTAAACCTGAAGAGAAGCATCGGAATCTAAAACAGGACTCACAGGAGAGGTTCAAATCATACAAAGTTAGAGTGTCAGTCCTCTTGTACTTATGTCGGCATTGTGCCATTTGTATTAAATTCGGATGCAATTTCTGTGCTTCATCGTCAATAAGAACTACCAAGGCATACAGTAAACCTGAAGTGTAGCATCGGAATCTAAACCTGGACTCACAGGGGAGGTTCAAATCATAGAAAGTCAGAGTGTGAGTCCTCTTGTACTTAAGACGGCATTGTGCCTCTTGTATTAAATTCGGATGAAGTTTCTGTGTTTCATCGTCAATTAGAAGCTCCAAGGGATACAGTGAACCAGAATTAAGCATCGGAATCTAAAACTGGACTCACAGGAGAGGTTCAAATCATAGAAAGTTCGAGTAACAGTCCTCGTGTACTTAAGTCGGCAATGTGCTTTTTGTATTAAATTCGGATGCAGTTTTTGTAATTTCATCGTCAATAAGAATGTCCAAGAGTTACAGTAAATCTGAAGTGAAGCATCGGAATCTAAAACTGGACTCACAGGAGAGGTTCTATTCATAGGAAGTAGGAGTGTCAGTCCTCTTGTACTTTAGTCGGCACTGCGCCTTTTGTATTAAATTCGGATGCAATTTCCGTGTTTCATCGTCAATAAGAGGGTCCAAGGGATACAGTAAACCTAAAGAGTAGCATCGGAATCTAAAACTGGACTCACAGGGGAGGTTCAAATCATAGAAAGTTAGAGTGTCAGTCCTCTTGTACTTAAGTCGGCATTGTGCCTTTTGTATTAAATTGGGATGCAATTTCTGTGTTTCATCGTCAATTAGAAGCTCAAGGGATACAGTAAACCTGAAGTGAAGCATCGGAATCTAAAACGGGAAACAAAAGGAGAGGTTCAAATCATAGAAAGTTAGAGTGTCAGTCTTCTTGTACTTAAGTTGGTATTGTGCATTTTGTATTAAATTCGGACGCAAAATCTGTGCTTCATCGTCTATAAGAAGGTCCAAGGGATACAGTAAACCTGAAGTGAGGCATCGAAATCTAAAACTGGACTTACAGAAGAGGTTCAAATCATAGAAAGTTAGAGTGTCAGTCCTCTTGTACTTAAGTCGGCATTGTGCCTTTTGTATTAAATTCGGATGCAATTCTTGCGTTTCATCGTCAATAAGAAGGTCCATGGGATACAGTTAACTGGAAGTGAAGCATCGGAATCTAAGACTGGACTCACAGGAGAGGTTCAAATCATAGAAAGTAGGTGTGTCAGTCCTCTTGTACTTAAGACGGCATTGTGCCTTTTGTATTAAATTCGGATCAATTTCCGTGTTTCGTCGTCAATTAGAGGGTCCAAGGGATACAGTAAACCTGAAGTGAAGTATCGGAATCTTAAACTGGACTCACAGGAGAGGGTCAAATCATAGAAAGTTAGAGTGTCAGACCTCTTGTACTTAAGTCAGCATTGTGCCTTTTGTATTAAATTCGGATGCAATTTCTGTGCTTCATCGTCAATAAGAAGGACCAAGGTATACAGTAAACCTGAAGTGTAGCACCGGAATCTAAAACTGGACTCACAGGAGAGGTTCAAATCATAGAAAGTTAGAGTGAGAGTCCTCTTGTACTTAAGACGGCATTGTGCCTTTTGTATTAAATTCAGATGCAATTTCTGTGTTTCATCGTCAATAAGAAGGTAAAAGGGATACAGTAAACCTGAAGTGAAGCTTTGGAATCTAAAACTGGACCCACAGGTGAGGATCAAATCGTAGGAAGTTAGAGTGTCAGTCCTCTTGTACTTAAGTCGGCATTGTGCGTTTTGTATTAAATTCGGATGCAATTTCTGTGTTTCATCGTCAATAAGAAGGTCCAAGCGATACAGTGAACCTGAAGTGAAGCATCGGAATCTAAAACTGGACCCACAGGATTGGTTTAAATCATTGAAAGTTAGAGTGTCAGTAATCTTGTACTTAAGTCGGCATTTTGAATTTTGTATTAAATGCGGATGCAAAATCTGTGCTTCACCGTCAATAAGAAGGTCCAAGGGATACAGTAAACCTGAAGTGAAGCATCGGAATCTAAAACTGGACTCACAGGAGGAGTTCAAATCATAGGAAGTAGGAGTGTCAGTCCTCTTGTACTTATGTCGGCATTGTGCCATTTGTATTAAATTCGGATGCAATTTCTGTGCTTCATCGTCAATAAGAAGGACCAAGGTATACAGTAAACCTGAAGTGTAGCACCGGAATCTAAAACTGGACTCACAGGAGAGGTTCAAATCATAGAAAGTTAGAGTGTGAGTCCTCTTGTACTTAAGACGGCATTGTGCCTCTTGTATTAAATTCGGATGCAATTTCTGTGTTTCATCATCAATAAGGAGGTTAAAGGGATACAGTAAACCTGAAGTGAGGCATCGGAATCTAAAACGGGACTCACAGGAGAGGTTCAAATCATACAAAGTTAGAGTGTCAGTCCTCTTGTACTCATGTCGGCATTGTGCCATTTGTATTAAATTCGGATGCAGTTTTTGTAATTTCATCGTCAATAAGAAGGTCCTAGGGTTACAGTAAATCTGAAGTGAAGCATCGGAATCTAAAACGGGACTCACAGGAGAGGTTCAAATCATACAAAGTTAGAGTGTCAGTCCTCTTGTACTTAAGACGGCATTGTGCCTCTTGTATTAAATTCGGAAGCAATTTCTGTGTTTCATCGTCAATTAGAAGCTCCAAGGGATACAGTAAACCTGAATTAAGCATCGGAATCTAAAACTGGATTCACAGGAGAGGTTCAAATCATAGAAAGTTTGAGTGTCAGTCTTCTTGTACTTAAGACGATATTGTGCATTTTGTATTAAATTCGGATTCAAAATCTGTGCTTCATCGTCAATAAGAAGGTCCAAACCGTAAACCTGAAGTGAGGCATCGGAATCTAAAACTGGACTCACAGGGGAGGTTCAAACCATAGAAAGTAGGAGTGTCAGTCCTCTTGTACTTAAGTCGGCACTGTGCCTTTAGTATTAAATTCGGATACAATTTCCGTGTTTTATCGTCAATAAGAGGGTCCAATTGATACAGTAAACCTGAAGAGAAGCATCGGAATCTAAAACTGGACTCACAGGAGAGGCTCAAATCATACAAATTTAAAGTGTCAGTCCTCTTGTACTTATGTCGGCATTATGCCATTTGTATTAAATTCGGATGCAATTTCTGTGCTTCATCGTCAATAAGAAGGACCAAGGTTTACAGTAAACCAGAAGTGTAGCATCGGAATCTAAAACTGGACTCACAGGAGAGGTTCAAATCATAGAAAGTTAGAGTGTGAGTCCTCTTGTACTTAAGACGGCATTGTGCCTTTTGTATTAAATTCGGATCAATTTCCGTGTTTCGTCGTCAATTAGAGATTCCAAGGGATACAGTAAACCTGAAGTGAAGCATCGGAATCTTAAACTGGACTCGCAGGAGAGGTTCATATCATAGAAATTTAGAGTGTCAGTCCTCTTGTACTTAAGTCAGCATTGTGCCTTTTGTATTAAATTCGGATGCAATTTCTGTGCTTCATCGTCAATAAGAAGATCCAAGAGATACAGTAAACCTGAAGTCAAGCAACGAAATCTAAAACTGGACTCACAGGAGAGGTTCAATCCATAGAAAGTTAGAGAGTGAGTCTTCTTGTACTTAAGTCGGCATTGTGCCTTTTGTATTAAATTCGTATGCAATTTCTGTGTTTCGTCGTCAATAAGAAGGTAAAAGGGATACATTAAACCTAAAGTGAAGCATCGGAATCTAAAACTGGACTCACAGGAGAGGTTCAAATCATAGAAAGTGGGGGTGTCAGTCCTCTTGTACATTAGTCGGCATTGTGCCTATTGTATTAAATTCGGATGCAATTTCTGTGTTTCATCGTCAATAACTAGGTCCAAGGGATACAGTAAACCTGAAGTGAAGCATCGGAATCTAAAACTGGACCCACAGGAGAGGTTTAAATAATTGAAAGTCAGAGTGTCAGTAATCTTGTACTTAAGTCGGCATTTTGAATTTTGTATTAAATTCGGATGCAAAATCTGTGCTTCACCGTCAATAAGAAGGTCCAAGAGATACAGTAAACCTGAAGAGAAACATCGGAATCTAAAATTGGACTCACAGGAGAGGTTCAAATCATAGAAAGTTCGAGTAACAGTCCTCTTGTACTTAAGTCGGCATTGTGTTATTTGTATTAAATTCGGATGCAGTTTTTGTAATTTCATCGTCAATAAGAAGGTCCAAGGGCTACAGTAAATCTGAAGTGAAGCATCGGAATTTAAAACTGGACTCACAGAAGAGTTTCAAATAATAGAAAGTAGGAGTGTCAGTCCTCTTGTGCTTAAGTCGGCACTGTGCCTTTTGTATTAAATTCGGATGCAATTTCCGTGTTTCATTGTCAATAAGAGGGTCCAAGGGATACAGTAAACCTGAAGAGAAGCATCGGAATCTAAAACTGGACTCACAGGAGAGGTTCAAATCATACAAAGTTAGAGTGTCAGTCCTCTTGTACTTATGTCGGCATTGTGCCATTTGTATTAAATTCGGATGGAATTTCTGTGCTTCATCGTCAATAGGAACTACCAAGGTATACAGTAAACCTGAAGTGTAGCATCGGAATCTAAAACTGGACTCACAGGGGAGGTTCAAATCATAGAAAGTTAGAGTGTGAGTCCTCTTGTACATAAGACGGCATTGTGCCTCTTGTATTAAATTCGGATGAAGTTTCTGTGTTTCATCGTCAATTAGAAGCTCCAAGGGATACAGTAAACCAGAATTAAGCATCGGAATCTAAAACTGGACTCACAGGAGAGGTTCAAATCGTAGAAAGTTTGAGTGTCAGTCCTCTTGTACTTAAGTCGGTATTGTGCATTTTGTAATAAATTCGGATTCAAAATCTGTGCTTCATCGTCAATAAGAAGGTCCGAGGGATACCGTAAACCTGAAGTGAGGCATCGGAATCTAAAATTGGACTCACAGGAAAGATTCAAATCATAGAAAGTTAGAGTGTCAGTCCTCTTGTACTAAAGTCGTCATTGTGCCTTTTGTATTAAATTCGGATGCAATTTCCGAGTTTCGTCGTCAATAAGAGGGTCCAAGGGATACAGTAAACCTGAAGTGAAGCATCGGAATCTAAGACTGGACTCACAGGAGAGGTTCAAATCATTGAAAGTTAGAGTGTCAGTCCTCTTGTACTTAAGTCAGCATTGTGCCTTTTGTATTAAATTCGGATGCAATTTCTGTGCTTCATCGTCAATACGAAGGTGCAAGGGATAGAGTAAACCTGAAGTGAAGCATCGGAATCTAAAACTGGACTCACAGGAGAGGTTCAATTCATAGAAAGTTAGAGTGTGAGTCTTCTTGTACTTAAGTCAGCATTGTACCTTTTGTATTAAATTCAGATGCAATTTCTGTGTTCCATCGTCAATAAGAAGGTCCAAGGGATACAGCAATTCTGAAGTGAAGCATCGGAATCTAAAACTGGACTCACTGGAGAGGTTCAAATCATAGAAAGTTCTATTGTCAGTGCTCTTGTACTTAAGTCAGCATTGTGCCTTTTGTATTAAATTCGGATGCAATTTCTGTTTTTCTCGTCAATAAGAAGGTCCACGGGATACAGTAAACCTGAAGTGAAGCATCGGAATCTAAAACTGGACCCACAGGAGAGGATCAAATCTTATGAAGTTAGAGTGTCAGTCCTCTTGTACTTAAGTCGGCATTGTGCGTTTTGTATTAAATTCGGATGTAATTTCTGTGTTTCATCGTCATTAAGAAGGTCCAAGGGATACAGTAAACCTGAAGTGAAGCATCGGAATATAAAACTGGACGCACAGGAGAGGTTTAAATCATAGAATGCTTGAGTGTCAGTCCTCTTGTACTTAAGTCGGCATTTTGAATTATGTATTAAATTCGGATGCAAAATCTGTGCTTCACCGTCAATAAGAAGGTCAAAGGGATACAGTAAAGCTGAAGTGAAGCATCGGAATCTAAAACTGGACTCACAGAAGAGTTTCAAATAATAGAAAGTAGGAGTGTCAGTCCTCTTGTGCTTAAGTCGGCACTGTGCCTTTTGTATTAAATTCGGATGCAATTTCCGTGTTTCATTGTCAATAAGAGGGTCCAAGGGATACAGTAAACCTGAAGAGAAGCATCGGAATCTAAAACTGGACTCACAGGAGAGGTTCAAATCATAGAAAGTTAGAGTAACAGTCCTCTTGTACTTAAGTCGGCATTGTGCCTTTTGTATTAAATTCGGATGCAGTTTTTGTAATTTCATCGTCAATAAGAAGGTCCAAAGGTTACACTAAATCTGAAGTGAAGCATTGGAATCTAAAACTGGACTCACAGGAGAGGTTCAAATCATAGAAAGTTAGAGTGTCAGTCCGCTTGTACTTAAGTCGGCATTGTGCGTTTTGTATTAAATTCGGATACAATTTCTGTGTTTCATCGTCAATAAGAAGGTCCAAGGTATACTGTAAACCTGAAGTGAAGCATCGGAATCTGAAACTGGACTCACCGGAGAGGTTCGAATCATAGAAAGATAGAGTGTCAGTCCTCTTGTACTTAAGTCGGCATTGTGCCTATTGTATTACATTCAGATGCAATTTTGGTGTTTCATCGTCAATAAGAAGGTCCAAGGGATACAGTAAACCTAAAGTGAAGCATCGGAATCTAAAACTGGACTCAAAGGAGTGGTTCAAATCATAGAAAGTGGGAGTGTCAATCCTCTTATACTTAAGACGGCATTGGGCCTTTTGTATTGAATGCGAATGCAATTTTTGTGTTTCACCGTCAATAAGTTGGTCCAAGGGATACAGTGAGCCTGAAGTGAAGCATCGGAATCTAAAACTGGACTCACAGGAAAGGTTCAAATCATAGAAAGTTGGAGTGTCAGTCCTCTTGTACTTAAGTCAGCATTGTGAATTTTGTATTAAATTCGGATGCAATTACTGTGTTTCATCGTCAATAAGAAGGTCCAAGGGATACAGTAAACCTGAAGTGAAGCATCGGAATCTAAAACTGGACCCACAGGAAAGGTTCAAATCATAGAAAGTTAGAGTGTCAGTCCTCTTGTACTTAAGTCGGCATTGTGCCTTTTGTATTAAATTCGGATGCAATTTCTGTGTTTCATCGTCAATAAGAAGGTTAAAGGGATACAATAAACCTGAAGTGAGGCATCGGAATCTAAAAATGGACTCACAGGAGAGGTTCAAATCATAGAAAGTTAGAGTGTCAGTCCTGTTGTACTTAAGTCGGCATTGTACCTTTTGTATTAAATTCGGATGCAATTTCTGATTTTCATCGTCAATAAGAAGGTCCAAGGGATACAGTAAACCTGAAGTGAAGCATCGGAATCTAAAACTGGACTCACAGGAGAGGTTCAAATCATAAAAAGTTAGAGTGTCAGTTCTCTTGTTCTTAAGTTGGCATTGTGCCTTTTGTATTAAATTGGGCTGCAATTTCTGTGTTTCATCGTCAATTAGAAGCTCCAAGGGATACAGTAAACCTGAAGTGAAGCATCGGAATCTAAAACGGGACTCACAGGAGAGGTTCAAATCATAGAAAGTTAGTGTGTCAGTCTTCTGGTACTTAAGTCGGTATTGTGCATTTTGTATTAAATTCGGATGCAAAATCTGTGCTTCATCGTCTATAAGAAGGTCCAAGGGATACAGTAAACCTGAAGTGAGGCATCGGAATCTAAAACTGGACCCACAGGAGAGGTTCAAATCATACAATGTTAGAGTGTCAGTCCTCTTGTACTTGAGTCGGCATTGTGCCTTTTGTATTAAATTCGGATGCAATTCTTGCATTTCATCGTCAATAAGAAGGTCCAAGGGATACAGTTAACCAGAGGTAAAGCATCGGAATCTAAAACTGGACCCACAGGAGAGGTTCAAATCATAGAATGTAGGTGTGTCAGTCCTCTTGTACTTAAGACGGCATTGTGCCTTTTGTATTAAATTCGGATCAATTTCCGTGTTTCGTCGTCAATTAGAGGGTCCAAGGGATACAGTAAACCTCAAGTGAAGCATCGGAATCTTAAATTGGACTCACAGGAGAGGTTCAAATCATAGAAAGTTAGAGTGTCAGTCCTCTTGTACTTAAGACAGCATTGTGCCTTTTGTATTAAATTCGGATGCAATTTCTGTGCTTCATCGTCAATAAGATGGTATAAGGGATACAGTAAACCTGAAGTCAAGCAACGAAATCTAAAACTGGACTCACAGGAGAGGTTCAATCCATAGAAAGTTAGAGAGTGAGTCTTCTTGTACTTATGTCGGCATTGTGCCTTTTGTATTAAATTCGGATGCAATTTCTGTGTTTCATCGTCAATAAGGATGTAAAAGGGATACAGTAAACCTAAAGTGAAGCATCGGAATCCAAAACTGGACTCACAGGAGAGGTTCAAATCATAGAAATTGGGGGTGTCAGTCCTCTTGTACATTAGTCGGCATTGTGCCTTTTGTATTAAATTCGGATGCAATTTCTGTGTTTCATCGTCAATAACAAGGTCCAAGGGATACAGTAAACCTGAAGTGAAGCATCGGAATCTAAAACTGGACCCACAGGAGAGGATTAAATCATTGAAAGTTAGAGTGTCAGTAATCTTGTACTTAAGTCGGTATTTTGAATTTTGTATTAAATTCGGATGCAAAATCTGTGCCTCACCGTCAATAAGAAGGTACAAGGGATACAGTAAACCTAAAGAGAAGCACCGGAATCTAAAACTGGACTCACAGGGGAGATTCAAATCATAGAAAATTAGAGTGTGAGTCCTCTTGTACTTAAGACGGCATTGTGCCTCTTGTATTAAATTCGGATGAAGTTTCTGTGTTTCATCGTCAATTAGAAGCTCCAAGGGATACAGTAAACCTGAATTAAGCATCGGAATCTAAAACTGGACTCACAGGAGAGGTTCAAATCATAGAATGTTTGAGTGTCAGTCCTCTTGTACTTAAGTCGGTATTGTGCATTTTGTATTAAATTCGGATTCAAAATCTGTGCTTCATCGTCAATAAGAAGGTCCAAGGGATACCGTAAACCTGAAGTGAGGCATCGGAATCTAAAACTGGACTCGCAGGAAAGATTCAAATCATAGAAAGTTAGAGTGCCAGTCCTCTTGTACTTAAGTCAGCATTGTGCCTTTTGTATTAAATTCGGATGCAATTTCTGTGCTTCATCGTCATTAAGAAGGTCCAAGGGATACAGTAAACCTGAAGTGAAGCATCGGAATATAAAACTGGACGCACAGGAGAGGTTTAAATCATAGAAAGCTTGAGTGTCAGTCCTGTTGTACTTAAGTCGGCATTTTGAATTTTGTATTAAATTCGGATGCAAAATCTGTGCTGCACCGTCAATAAGAAGGTCAAAGGGATACAGTAAAGCTGAAGTGAAGCATCGGAATCTAAAACTGGACTAACAGGAAAGGTTCAAATCATAGAAAGTTAGAGTAACAGTCCTCTTGTACTTAAGTCGGCATTGTGCCTTTTGTATTAAATTCGGATGCAGTTTTTGTAATTTCATCGTCAATAAGAAGGTCCAAGGGTTACACTAAATCTGAAGTGAAGCATCGGTATCTAAAACTGGACTCACAGGAGAGGTTCAAATCATAGGAAGTTAGAGTGAGAGTACTCTTGTGCTTATGTCGGCATTGTGCCTCTTGTACTAAATTCGGATGCAAAATCTGTGCTTCATCGTCAATAAGAAGTTCCAAGGGATACAGTTAACCTGAAGTAAAGCATGGGAATCTAAAACTGGACTCACAGGAGAGGTTCAAATCATAGAAAGTTAGAGTGTCAGTCCTCTTGTACTTAAGTCGGCATTGTGCCTTTTGTATTAAATTCGGATGCAATTTCTGTGTTTCATCGTCATTAAGAAGGTCCAAGGGATACAGTAAACCTGAAGTGAAGCATCGGAATTTAAAACTGGACTCACAGGAGAGGTTCGAATCATAGAAAGGTAGAGTGTCAGTCCTCTTGTACGTAAGTCGGCATTGTGCCTTTTGTATTAAATGCGGATGCAATTTCTGTGTTTCATTGTCAATAAGATGGTCCAAAGGATACAGTAAGCCTGAAGTGATGCATCGGAATCTAAGACTGGACTCACAGGAGAGGTTCAAATCATAGAAAGTTAGAGTGTCAGTCCTCTTGTACTTAAGTCGGCATTGTGCCTTTTGTATTAAATTCGGATGCAATTTCTGTGTTTCATCGTCAATAAGAAGGTCCAAGGTATACAGTAAACCTGAAGTGAAGCATCGGAATCTAAAACTGGACTCACAGGAGAGGTTCGAATCATAGAAAGGTAGAGTGTCAGTCCTCTTGTACTTAAGTCGGCATTGTGACTTTTGTATTACATTCGGATGCAATTTCGGTGTTTCATCGTCAATAAGAAGTTCCAAGGTATACAGTAAACCTAAAGTGAAGCATCGGAATCTAAAACTGGACTCACAGGAGAGGTTCAAATCATAGAAAGTGGGGGTGTCAATCCTCTTATACTTAAGTCGGCATTGTGCCTTTTGTATTGAATGCGAATGCAATTTCTGTGTTTCATCGTAAATAAGTTGGTCCAAGGGATACAGTAAGCCTGAAGTGAAGCATCGGAATCTAAAACTGGACTCACAGGAGAGGTTCAAATCATAGGAAGTTAGAGTGTCAGTCCTCTTGTACTTATGTCGGCATTGTGAATTTTGTATTAAATTCGGATGCAAAATCTGTGCTTCATCGTCAATAAGAAGGTCCAAGGTATACAGTAAACCTGAAGTTAAACGTCGGAAGCTACAACTGGACTCACAGGAGAGGTTCAAATCTAGAAAGTTAGAGTCTCAGTCCTCTCGTATTTAAGTCGGCATTGTCCCTTTTGTGTTACATTCGGATGCAATTTTTGTGTTTCATCGTCAATAAGAAGGTGCAAGGGCTACAGTAAGCCTGAAGTAAAACATCGGAATCTAAAACTGGACTCACAGGAGAGGTTCTAATCTTAGATAGAAGGAGTGTCAGTCCTCTTGTCCTTAAGTCGGCATTGTGCCTTTGTATTAAATTCGGATGCAATAATCGTGTTTCATCGTCAATAAGAGGGTCTAAGAGATACAGTAAACCTGAAGTGAAGCATCGGAATCTAAAACTGGACTCACAGAGGACGTTCAAATCATAGAAAGTTAGAGTGCCAGTCCTCTTGTACTTAAGTCGGCATTGTGCCAATTGTATTACATTCGGATGCAATTTCTGTGCTTCATCGTCAATAAGAAGCTCCAAGGTATACAGTAAACCTGAAATGAAGCATCGGAATCTAAAACTGGTCTCACAGGAGAGGTTCAAATCATAGAAAGTTAGAGTGTCAGTCCTCTTGTACTTAAGTCGGCATTGTGAATCTTGCATTTAATTGGGATGCAATTTTTGTGTTTCATCGTCAATTAGAAGGTCCAAGGGCTACAGTAAACCTGAAGTGAAGCATCGGAATCTAAAACTGGACTCACAGGAGAATTTCTAATCATAGAAAGAAGGAGTGTCAGTCCTCTTGTACTTAAGTCGGCATTGTGCCTTTTGTATTAAATTCGGATGCAATTATCGTGTTTCATCGTCAATAAGAGGGTCTAAGAGATACAGTAAACCTGAAGTGAAGCATCGGAATCTAAAACTGGACTCACAGAGGAGGTTCAAATCATAGAAAGTTAGCGTGTCAGTCCTCTTGTACTTAAGTCGGCATTGTGCCTTTTGTATTATGTTCGGACGCGATTTCTGTGTTTCATCGTCAATACGAAGGTCCAAGGTATACAGTAAACCTGAAGTGAAGCATCGGAATCTAAAACTGAACTCACAGGAGAGGTTCAAATCACTGAAAGTTAGAGTGTCAGTCCTCTTGTACTTCAGTCGGCATTGTGCTTTTTGTATTAAATCCGGATGTAATTTCTGTGCTTCATCGTCAATAAGAAGGTCCTAGGGAATCAGTAAACCTGAAGTGAAGCATCGGAATCTAAAACTGTACTCACATGAGAGGCTCAAATCATAGAAAATTAGAGTGTCAGTCCACTTGTACTTAAGTCAGCATTGTGCCTTTTGTATTAAATTCGGATGCAATTTCTGTGCTTCCTCGTCAATATGAAGGTCCAAGGTATACAGTAAACCTGAAGTGAAACATCGGAATCTAAAACTGGACTCACATGAGAGGTTCATGTCATAGAAAATTAGAGTGTCAGTCCTCTTGTACTTAAGTCGGCATTGTGCATTTTGTATTAAATTCGGATGCAATTTCTGTGTTTCATCGTCAATAAGAAGGTCCAAGGGATAAAGTAAACCCTAAGTGAAGCATCGGTATCTAAAACTGGACTCACAGGAGAGGTTGAAATCATAGAAGGTTAGAATGTCAGTCCTCTTGTGCTCAAGTCGGCATTGTGAATTTTGTACTAAATTCGGATGCAAAATCTGTGCTTCATCGTCAGTAAGAAGGTCCACGGGATACAGTGAACTTGAAGTGAAGCATCGGAATCAACAACTGGACTCACAGGAGAGGTTAAAATCATAGAAAGTTAGAGTCTCAGTCCTCTTGTACTTAAGTCGGCATTGTGCTTTTTGTATTAAATTCGGATGCAATTTCTGTGCTTCATCGTCAGTAAGGAGATCCAAGATATACCGTAAATCTGAAGTGAAGCATCGGAATCTAAAACTGGACTCACTGGAGAGGTTCAAATCATAGAAAGTAGGATTGTCAGTATTCTTGTACTTAAGTCAACATTGTGCCTTTTGTATTAAATTCGGATGCAATTTTTGTGTTTCATCGTCTGTAAGAAGGTCCAAGGGATACAGTAAACCTGAAGTGAAGCATCGGAATCTAAAACTGGACTCACAGGAGAGGTTCAAATCATAGAAAGTTTGAGTGTCAGGCCTCTTGTACTTAAGTCCTCATTGTGCCATTTGAATTATATTCCGATGCAAATTCTGTGTTTCATTGACAATAAGAAGCTCCAAGGTATACAGTAAACCTTAAGTGAAGCATCGGAATCTAAAACTGGACTCACAGGAGAGGTTAACATCATAGTAAGTTAGAGTGTCGGTCGTCTTGTACTTTAGTCTTCATTGTGCCTTTTGTATTAAATTCGGATGCAATTTTTGTGTTTCATCGTCAATAATAAGGTCCAAGGGATACAGTAAACCTGAAGTGAAGCATCGGAATCTAAAACTGGACTCACTGGAGAGGTTCAAATCATAGAAAGTTAGAGTGTGAGTCCACTTGTACTTAAGTCGGCATTGTGCCTTTGTATTGAATTCGGATGCAATTTCTGTGTCTCATCGTCAATAAGGAGGTTCAAGGTATACAGTAAACCTGAAGTGAAGCATCGGAATCTAGAACTGGACTTACAGGAGATGTTCCAATCATTGAAAGTTAGAGTGTCAGTCCTCTTGTACTTAAGTCGGCATTGTGCTTTTTGTATTAAATCCGGATGCAATTTCTGTGCTTCATCGTCAATACGAAGGTCCTAGGGAATCAGTAAACCTGAAGTGAAGCATCGGAATCTAAATCTGGACTCACAGGAGCGGTTCAAATCATAGAAAATTAGAGTGTCAGTCCTCTTGTACTTAAGTCGGCATTGTGCCTTTTGTATTAAAATCGGATGAAATTTCTGTGCTTCTTCGTCAATAAGAATGTCTAAGGTATACAGTAAACTTGAAATGAAGCAACGGAATCTAAAACTGGACTCACAGGAGAGGTTCAAATCATAGAAAGTTAGAGTGACAGTCCTCTTGTACTTAAGTCGGCATTATGAATTTTGCATTAAATTCGGATGCAAAATCTATGATACAACGTCAATAAGAATGTCCAAGGGATACAGTAAACCTGAAGTGAAGCATCGGAATCTAAAACTGGACTCACAGGGGAGGATCATATCATAGTAATTTAGAGTGTCAGTCCTCTTGTACTTAAATCGGCATTGTGCCTTTTTTATTAAATTCGGATGCATTTTTTGTGTTTCATCGTCAATAAGAAGGTAAAACGTATACAGTAAATCTGAAGTGAAGCATCGGAATCCAAATCTGGACTCACAGGAGAGGTTCAAATCATAGAAAGTAGGATTGACAGTCCTTTTGTACTTAAGTCAGCATTGTGCCTTTTGTATTAAATTCGGATGCAATTTTTGTGTTTCATCGTCTGTAAGAAGGTCCAAGGGATAGAGTAAACCTGAAGTGAAGCATCGGAATGTAAAACTGGACTCACAGGAGAGGATCAAATCATAGTAATTTAGAGTGTCAGTTCTCTTGTACTTAAATCGGCATTGTACTTTTGTATTAAATTCGGATGCATTTTTTGTGTTTCATCGTCAATAAGAAGGTCCAAGGGATACAGCAAACCTGAAGTTAAGCATCGGAATCTAAAACTGGACTCACAGGAGAGGATCAAATCATAGAAAGTTAGAGTGTCAGTCCTCTTGTACTTAAGTCGGCATTGTGCCTTTTGTATTACATTCGGATTCAATTTCTGTGTTTCATCGTCAATAAGACGGTCCAAGGTATACAGTAAACCTGAAGTGAAGCATCGGAATTTAAAACTGGACTCACAGGATATGTTCAAATCATTAAAAGTTAGAGTGTCAGTACTCTTGTACTTAAGTCGGCATTGTGCTTTTTGTATTATATCCGGATGCAATTTCTATGCTTCATCGTCAATACGAAGGTCCTAGGAAATCAGTAAACCTGAAGTGAAACATCAGAGTCTAAAACTGGACTCACAGGAGAGGTTCAAATCATAGAAAAATAGAGTGTCAGTCCTCTTGTACTTAAGTCGGCATTGTGCCTTTTGTATTAAATTCGGATGCAATTTCTGTGTTTCATGAACCGTAAGAAGGTCGAAGGGATACAGTAAACCTGAAGTGAAGCATCGGAATCTAAAACTGGACTCACAGGAGAGGTTCAAATCATAGAAAGTTAGAGTGAAAGTCCTCTTGTACTTAAGTTGGCATTGTGAATTTTTTATTACATTCGGATTCAATTTCTGTGTTTCATCGTCAATAAGAAGGTCCAAGGTATACAGTAAACCTGAAGTGAAGCATCGGAATCTAAAACTGGACTCACAGGAGATGTTCAAATCATTGAAAGTTAGAGTGTCAGTACTTAAGTCGGCATTGTGCTTTTTGTATTAAATCCGGATGCAATTTCTGTGCCTCATCGTCAATACGAAGGTCCTAGGGAATCAGTAAATCTGAAGTGAAGCATCGGAATCTAATACTGGACTCACAGGAGAGGATCATCTCACAGTAATTTTGACAGTCAGTCCTCTTGTACTTAAGTCGGCATTGTGCCTCTTGTATTAAATTGGGATGCAATTTCGGTGTTTCATCGTCAATAAGAAGGTCCAAGGGATACAGTAAACCTAAAGTGAAGCATCGGAATCCAAAACTGGCCTCACAGGACAGGTTCAAAACATAGAAAGTAGGAGTGTCAGTCCTCTTGTACTTAAGTCGGCATTGTGACTTTTGTATTAATTTCAGATGCAATTTCGATGTTTCATCGACAATAAGAAGGTCCAAAGGATACAGTAAACCTGAAGTGAAGCATCCGAATCCTAAACTGGACTCACTGGAGAGGTTCAAATCATAGAAAGCTAGAGTGTGAGTCCTCTTGTATTTAAGTCGGCATTGTGCCTTTGTATTGAATTCGGATGCAATTTCTGTGTCTCATCGTCAATAAGATGGTCCAAGGGATACAGCAAACCTGAAGTAAAGCATCGGAATCTAAAACTGGACTCACAGGAGAGGTTCAAATCATAGAAAGTTAGAGTGTCAGTCCTCTTGTACTTAAGTCAGCATTGTGCCTTTTGTATTATGTTCGGATGCAATTTCTGTGTTTCATCGTCAATACGAAGGTCCAAGGTATACAGTAAACCTGAAGTGAAGCATCGGAATCTAAAACTGAACTCACAGGAGAGGTTCAAATCACTGAAAGTTAGAGTGTCAGTCCTCTTGTACTTTAGTCGGCATTGTGTTTTTTGTATTAAATCCGGATATAATTTCTGTGCTTCATCGTCAATAAGAAGGTCCTAGGGAATCAGTAAACCTGAAGTGAAGCATCGGAATCTAAAACTGTACTCACATGAGAGGTTCAAATCATAGAAAATTAGAGTGTCAGTCCACTTGTACTTAAGTCAGCATTGTGCCTTTTGTATTAAGTTCGGATGCAATTTCTGTGCTTCTTCGTCAATATGAAGGTCCAAGGTATACAGTAAACCTGAAGTGAAACATCGGAATCTAAAACTGGACTCACATAAGAGGTTCATGTCATAGAAATTTAGAGTGTCAGTCCTCTTGTACTTAAGTCGGCATTGTGCATTTTGTATTAAATTCGGATGCAATTTCTGTGTTTCATCGTCAATAAGAAGGTCCAAGGGATAAAGTAAACCCTAAGTGAAGCATCGGTATCTAAAACTGGACTCACAGGAGAGGTTGAAATCATAGAAGGTTAGAATGTCAGTCCTCTTGTGCTTAAGTCGGCATTGTGAATTTTGTACTAAATTCGGATGCAAAATCTGTGCTTCATCGTCAATAAGAAGGTCCACGGGATACAGTGAACTTGAAGTGAAGCATCGGAATCAACAACTGGACTCACAGGAGAGGTTAAAATCATAGGTAGTTAGAGTCTCAGTCCTCTTGTACTTAAGTCGGCATTGTGCTTTTTGTATTAAATTCGGATGCAATTTCTGTGCTTCATCGTCAGTAAGGAGATCCAAGATATACCGTAAATCTGAAGTGAAGCATCGGAATCTAAAACTGGACTCACTGGAGAGGTTCAAATCATAGAAAGTAGGATTGTCAGTCCTCTTGTACTTAAGTCAACATTGTGCCTTTTGTATTAAATTCGGATGCAATTTTTGTGTTTCATCGTCTGTAAGAAGGTCCAAGGGATACAGTAAACCTGAAGTGAAGCATCGGAATCTAAAACTGGACTCACAGGAGAGGTTCAAATCATAGAAAGTTTGAGTGTCAGGCCTCTTGTACTTAAGTCCTCATTGTGCCATTTGAATTATATTCCGATGCAAATTCTGTGTTTCATTGACAATAAGAAGCTCCAAGGTATACAGTAAACCTGAAGTGAAGCATCGGAATCTAAAACTGGACTCACAGGAGCGGTTCAAATCATAGAAAATTAGAGTGTCAGTCCTCTTGTACTTAAGTCGGCATTGTGCCTTTTGTATTAAAATCGGATGAAATTTCTGTGCTTCTTCGTCAATAAGAATGTCTAAGGTATACAGTAAACTTGAAATGAAGCAACGGAATCTAAAACTGGACTCACAGGAGAGGTTCAAATCATAGAAAGTTAGAGTGACAGTCCTCTTGTACTTAAGTCGGCATTATGAATTTTGTATTAAATTCGGATGCAAAATCTATGATACAACGTCAATAAGAATGTCCAAGGGATACAGTAAACCTGAAGTGAAGCATCGGAATCTAAAACTGGACTCACAGGAGAGGATCATATCATAGTAATTTAGAGTGTCAGTCCTCATGTACTTAAATCGGCATTGTGCCTTTTTTATTAAATTCGGATGCATTTTTTGTGTTTCATCGTCAATAAGAAGGTCCAACGTATACAGTAAATCTGAAGTGAAGCATCGGAATCCAAATCTGGACTCACAGGAGAGGTTCAAATCATAGAAAGTAGGATTGACAGTCCTTTTGTACTTAAGTCAGCATTGTGCCCTTTGTATTAAATTCGGATGCAATTTTTGTGTTTCATCGTCTGTAAGAAGGTCCAAGGGATAGAGTAAACCTGAAGTGAAGCATCGGAATGTAAAACTGGACTCACAGGAGAGGATCAAATCATAGTAATTTAGAGTGTCAGTTCTCTTGTACTTAAATCGGCATTGTACTTTTGTATTAAATTCGGATGCATTTTTTGTGTTTCATCGTCAATAAGAAGGTCCAAGGGATACAGCAAACCTGAAGTTAAGCATCGGAATCTAAAACTGGACTCACAGGAGAGGATCAAATCATAGAAAGTTAGAGTGTCAGTCCTCTTGTACTTAAGTCGGCATTGTGCCTTTTGTATTACATTCGGATTCAATTTCTGTGTTTCATCGTCAATAAGACGGTCCAAGGTATACAGTAAACCTGAAGTGAAGCATCGGAATTTAAAACTGGACTCACAGGATATGTTCAAATCATTGAAAGTTAGAGTGTCAGTACTCTTGTACTTAAGTGCGCATTGTGCTTTTTGTATTATATCCGGATGCAATTTCTATGCTTCATCGTCAATACGGAGGTCCTAGGGAATCAGTAAACCTGAAGTGAAGCATCAGAGTCTAAAACTGGACTCACAGGAGAGGTTCAAATCATAGAAAAATAGAGTGTCAGTCCTCTTGTACTTAAGTCGGCATTGTGTCTTTTGTATTAAATTCGGATGCAATTTCTGTGTTTCATGAACCGTAAGAAGGTCGAAGGGATACAGTAAACCTGAAGTGAAGCATCGGAATCTAAAACTGGACTCACAGGAGAGGTTCAAATCATAGAAAGTTAGAGTGAAAGTCCTCTTGTACTTAAGTTGGCATTGTGAATTTTTTATTACATTCGGATTCAATTTCTGTGTTTCATCGTCAACAAGAAGGTCCAAGGTATACAGTAAACCTGAAGTGAAGCATCGGAATCTAAAACTGGACTCACAGGAGATGTTCAAATCATTGAAAGTTAGAGTGTCAGTACTTAAGTCGGCATTGTGCTTTTTGTATTAAATCCGGATGCAATTTCTGTCCTCATCGTCAATACGAAGGTCCTAGGGAATCAGTAAACCTGAAGTGAAGCATCGGAATCTAATACTGGACTCACAGGAGAGGATCATCTCACAGTAATTTTGAGAGTCAGTCCTCTTGTACTTAAGTCGGCATTGTGCCTCTTGTATTAAATTGGGATGCAATTTCGGTGTTTCATCGTCAAAAAGAAGGTCCAAGGGATACAGTAAACCTAAAGTGAAGCATCGGAATCCAAAACTGGCCTCACAGGACAGGTTCAAAACATAGAAAGTAGGAGTGTCAGTCCTCTTGTACTTAAGTCGGCATTGTGACTTTTGTATTAATTTCAGATGCAATTTCGATGTTTCATCGACAATAAGAAGGTCCAAAGGATACAGTAAACCTGAAGTGAAGCATCCGAATCCAAAACTGGACTCACTGGAGAGGTTCAAATCATAGAAAGTTAGAGTGTGAGTCCTCTTGTATTTAAGTCGGCATTGTGCCTTTGTATTGAATTCGGATGCAATTTCTGTGTCTCATCGTCAATAAGATGGTCCAAGGGATACAGCAAACCTGAAGTAAAGCATCGGAATCTAAAACTGGACTCACAGGAGAGGTTCAAATCATAGAAAGTTAGAGTGTCAGTCCTCTTGTACTTAAGTCAGCATTGTGCCTTTTGTATTATGTTCGGATGCAATTTCTGTGTTTCATCGTCAATACGAAGGTCCAAGGTATACAGTAAACCTGAAGTGAAGCATCGGAATCTAAAACTGAACTCACAGGAGAGGTTCAAATCACTGAAAGTTAGAGTGTCAGTCCTCTTGTACTTCAGTCGGCATTGTGCTTTTTGTATTAAATCCGGATGTAATTTCTGTGCTTCATCGTCAATAAGAAGGTCCTAGGGAATCAGTAAACCTGAAGTGAAGCATCGGAATCTAAAACTGTACTCACATGAGAGGTTCAAATCATAGAAAATTAGAGTGTCAGTCCACTTGTACTTAAGTCAGCATTGTGCCTTTTGTATTAAGTTCGGATGCAATTTCTGTGCTTCTTCGTCAATATGAAGGTCCAAGGTATACAGTAAACCTGAAGTGAAACATCGGAATCTAAAACTGGACTCACATGAGAGGTTCATGTCATAGAAATTTAGAGTGTCAGTCCTCTTGTACTTAAGTCGGCATTGTGCATTTTGTATTAAATTCGGATGCAATTTCTGTGTTTCATCGTCAATAAGAAGGTCCAAGGGATAAAGTAAACCCTAAGTGAAGCATCGGTATCTAAAACTAGACTCACAGGAGAGGTTGAAATCATAGAAGGTTAGAATGTCAGTCCTCTTGTGCTTAAGTCGGCATTGTGAATATTGTACTAAATTCGGATGCATAATCTGTGCTTCATCGTCAATAAGAAGGTCCACGGGATACAGTGAACTTGAAGTGAAGCATCGGAATCAACAACTGGACTCACAGGAGAGGTTAAAATCATAGGTAGTTAGAGTCTCAGTCCTCTTGTACTTAAGTCGGCATTGTGCTTTTTGTATTAAATTCGGATGCAATTTCTGTGCTTCATCGTCAGTAAGGAGATCCAAGATATACCGTAAATCTGAAGTGAAGCATCGGAATCTAAAACTGGACTCACTGGAGAGGTTCAAATCATAGAAAGTAGGATTGTCAGTCCTCTTGTACTTAAGTCAACATTGTGCCTTTTGTATTAAATTCGGATGCAATTTTTGTGTTTCATCGTCTGTAAGAAGGTCCAAGGGATACAGTAAACCTGAAGTGAAGCATCGGAATCTAAAACTGGACTCACAGGAGAGGTTCAAATCATAGAAAGTTTGAGTGTCAGGCCTCTTGTACTTAAATCCTCATTGTGCCATTTGAATTATATTCCGATGCAAATTCTGTGTTTCATTGACAATAAGAAGCTCCAAGGTATACAGTAAACCTGAAGTGAAGCATCGGAATCTAAAACTGGACTCACAGAAGAGGTTAACATCATAGTAAGTTAGAGTGTCGGTCGTCTTGTACTTTAGTCGGCATTGTGCCTTTTGTATTAAATTCGGATGCAATTTTTGTGTTTCATCGTCAATAATAAGGTCCAAGGGATACAGTAAACCTGAAGTGAAGCATCGGAATCTAAAACTGTACTCACTGGAGAGGTTCAAATCATAGAAAGTTAGAGTGTGAGTCCTCTTGTACTTAAGTAGGCATTGTGCCTTTGTATTGAATTCAGATGCAATTTCTGTGTCTCATCGTCAATAAGGAGGTTCAAGGTATACAGTAAACCTGAAGTGAAGCATCGGAATCTAGTACTGGACTTACAGGAGATGTTCAAATCATTGAAAGTTAGAGTGTCAGTCCTCTTGTACTTCAGTCGGCATTGTGCTTTTTGTATTAAATCCGGATGCAATTTCTGTGCTTCATCGTCAATACGAAGGTCCTAGGGAATCAGTAAACCTGAAGTGAAGCATCGGAATCTAAATCTGGACTCACAGGAGCGGTTCAAATCATAGAAAATTAGAGTGTCAGTCCTCTTGTACTTAAGTCGGCATTGTGCCTTTTGTATTAAAAACGGATGCAATTTCTGTGCTTCTTCGTCAATAAGAATGTCTAAGGTATACAGTAAACTTGAAATGAAGCAACGGAATCTAAAACTGGACTCACAGGAGAGGTTCAAATCATAGAAAGTTAGAGTGACAGTCCTCTTGTACTTAAGTCGGCATTATGAATTTTGTATTAAATTCGGATGCAAAATTTATGATACAACGTCAATAAGAATGTCCAAGGGATACAGTAAACCTGAAGTGAAGCATCGGAATCTAAAACTGGACTCACAGGAGAGGATCATATCATAGTAAATTAGAGTGTCAGTCCTCTTGTACTTAAATCGGCATTGTGCCTTTTTTATTAAATTCGGATGCATTTTTTGTGTTTCATCGTCAATAAGAAGGTCCAAGGTATACAGTAAATCTGAAGTGAAGCATCGGAATCCAAATCTGGACTCACAGGAGAGGTTCAAATCATAGAAAGTAGGATTGACAGTCCTTTTGTACTTAAGTCAGCATTGTGCCTTTTGTATTAAATTCGGATGCAATTTTTGTGTTTCATCGTCTGTAAGAAGGTCCAAGGGATAGAGTACACCTGAAGTGAAGCATCGGAATGTAAAACTGGACTCACAGGAGAGGATCAAATCATAGTAATTTAGAGTGTCAGTTCTCTTGTACTTAAATCGGCATTGTACTTTTGTATTAAATTCGGATGCATTTTTTGTGTTAAATCGTCAATAAGAAGGTCCAAGGGATACAGCAAACCTGAAGTTAAGCATCGGAATCTAAAACTGGACTCACAGGAGAGGATCAAATCATAGAAAGTTAGAGTGTCAGTCCTCTTGTACTTAAGTCGGCATTGTGCCTTTTGTATTACATTCGGATTCAATTTCTGTGTTTCATCGTCAATAAGAAGGTCCAAGGTATACAGTAAACCTGAAGTGAAGCATCGGAATTTAAAACTGGACTCACAGGATATGTTCAAATCATTGAAAGTTAGAGTGTCAGTACTCTTGTACTTAAGTCGGCATTGTGCTTTTTGTATTATATCCGGATGCAATTTCTATGCTTCATCGTCAATACGAAGGTCCTAGGGAATCAGTAAACCTGAAGTGAAGCATCGGAGTCTAAAACTGGACTCACATTAGAGGTTCAAATCATAGAAAAATAGAGTGTCAGTCCTCTTGTACTTAAGTCGGCATTGTGCCTTTTGTATTAAATTCGGATGCAATTTCTGTGTTTCATGAACCGTAAGAAGGTCCAAGGGATACAGTAAACCTGAAGGGTAGCATCGGAATCTAAAACTGGACTCACAGGAGAGGTTAAATTATAGAAAGTTAGAGTGAAAGTCCTCTTGTACTTAAGTTGGCATTGTGAATTTTTTATTACATTCGGATTCAATTTCTGAGTTTCATCGTCAATAAGAAGGTCCAAGGTATACAGTAAACCTTAAGTGAAGCATCGGAATCTAAAACTGGACTCACAGGAGATGTTCAAATCATTGAAAGTTAGAGTGTCAGTACTCTTGTACTTAAGTCGGCATTGTGCTTTTTGTATTAAATCCGGATGCAATTTCTGTGCTTCATCGTCAATACGAAGGTCCTAGGGAATCAGTAAACCTGAAGTGAAGCATCGGAATCTAATACTGGACTCACAGGAGAGGATCATCTCACAGTAATTTTGAGAGTCAGTCCTCTTGTACTTAAGTCGGCATTGTGCCTCTTGTATTAAATTGGGATGCTATTTCGGTGTTTCATCGTCAATAACAAGGTCCAAGGGATACAGTAAACCTGAAGTGAAGCATCGGAATCTACAACTGGACTCACAGGAGAGGTTCAAATCATAGAAAGTAGGATTGTCAGTCTTTTTGTACTTAAGTCAACATTGTGCCTTTTGTATTAAATTCGGATGCAATTTCTGTGTTTCATGAACTGTAAGAAGGTCCAAGGGGTACAGTAAACCTGAAGTGAAGCATCGAAATCTAAAACTGGACTCACAGGAGAGGTTCAAATCATAGAAAGTTAGAGTGTGAGTCCTCTTGTACTTAAGACGGCATTGTGCCTTGGTATTGAATTCGTATGCAATTTATGTGTTTCATCGTCGATAAGAAGGTCCAAGGGATACAGCAAACCTGAAGTGAAGCATCGGAATCTAAAACTGGACTCACAGGAGAGGTTCAAATCATAGAAAGTTAGAGTGTCAGTCCTCATGTACTTATGTCGGCATTGTCCCTTTTGTATTAAATTCGGATGCAATTTCTGTGTTTCATCGTCAATACGAAGGTCCAAGGTATACATAAAACCTGAAGTAAAGCATCGGAAAATAAAACTGGACTCACAGGAAAGGTTCAAATCATTAAAAGTTAGAGTGTCAGTCCTCTTGTACATAAGTCGGCATTGTGCCTTTTGTATTAAATCCTGATGCAATTTCTGTGCTTCATCGTCAATAAGAAGGTCCTAGGGAATCAGTAAACCTGAAGTGAAGAATCGGAATCTAAAACTGGACTCACAGGAGAGGTTCAAATCATAGAAAGTTAGAGTGTCAGTCCTCTTGTACTTAAGTCAGCATTGTGCCTTTTGTATTAAATTCGGATGCAATTTCCGTGCTTCTTCGTCAATAAGAAGGTCCAAGCTATACAGTAAACCTAAAGTGAAGCATCGGAATCTAAAACTGGACTCACAGGAGAGGTTCAAATCATAGAAAGTTAGAGTGTCAGTCCTCTTGTACTTAAGTCGGCATTGTGAATTTTGCATTTAATTGGGATGCAATTTTTGTGTTTCATCGTCAATAAGAAGGTCCAAGGGCAACAGTAAACCTGAAGTGAAGCATCGGAATCTAAAACTGGACTCACAGGAGAATTTCTAATCATAGAAAGAAGGAGTGTCAGTCCTGTTGTACTTAAGTCGGCATTGTGCCTTTTGTATTAAATTCGGATGCAATTATCGTGTTTCATCGTCAATAAGAGGGTCTAAGAGATACAGTAAACCTGAAGTGAAGCATCGGAATCTAAAACTGGACTCACAGAGGAGGTTCAAATCATAGAAAGTTAGCGTGTCAGTCCTCTTGTACTTAAGTCGGCATTGTGCCAATTGTATTAAATTCGGATGCAATTTCTGTGTTTCATCGTCAATAAGATGGTCCAAGGGATAAAGTAAACCTGAAATGAAGCATCGGAATCTAAAACTGGACTCTCAGGAGCGGTTCAAGTCATAGAAAGTTAGAGTGTGAGTCCTCTAGTACTTATGTCGGCATTGTGCCTTTGTGTTAAATTCGGATGCAATTTCTGTGATTCATCGTTAATAAGAAGGTCCAAGGTATACAGCAAACCTGAAGTGAAGCATCGGAATATAAAACTGGACTCACTGGAGAGTTTCAAATCATAGAAAGTTAGAGTGTCAGTCCCCTGGTACTCAAGTCGGCGTGGTACCATTTGTATTATTTTCCGATTAAATTTATGTGTTTCATCGTCAATAAGAAGGTCCAAGGGATACAGCAAACCTGACGTGAAGCATCGGAATCTAAAACTAGACTCACAGGGAGGTTCAAATCATAGAAAGTTAGAGTGTCAGTCCTCATGTACTTAAGTCGGCATTGTGCCTTTTGTATTAAATTCGGATGCAATTTCTGTGTTTCATCGACAATACGAAGGTCCAAGGTTTACAGTAAACCTGAAGTGAGGCATCGGAAGCTAAAACTGGACTCACAGGAAAGGTTCAAATCATTGAAAGTTAGAGTGTCAGTCCTCTTGTACTTAAGTCGGTATTGTGCCTTTTGTATTAAATCCTGATGCAATTTCTGTTATTCATCGTCAATAAGTTGGTCCTAGGGAATCAGTAAACCTGAAGTGAAGAATCGGAATCTAAAACTGGACTCACAGGAGAGGTTCAAATCATAGAAAGTTAGAGTGTCAGTCCTCTTGTACTTAAGTAGGCATTGTGCCTTTTGTATTAAATTCGGATGCAATTTCCGTGCTTCTTCGTCAATAAGAAGGTCCAAGGTATACAGTAAACCTAAAGTGAAGCATCGGAATCTAAAACTGGACTCACAGGAGAGGTTCAAATCATAGGAAGTTAGAGTGTCAGTCCTCTTGTACTTATGTCGGCATCGTGAATTTTGTATTAAATTCGGATGCAAAATCTGTGCTTCATCGTCAATAAGAAGGTCCAAGGTATGCAGTAAACCTGAAGTTAAACGTCGGAAGCTAACTCTGGACTCACAGGAGAGGTTCAAATCATAGAAAGTTAGAGTCTCAGTCCTCTCGTACTTAAGTCGGCATTGTCCCTTTTGTGTTACATTCGGATGCAATTTTTGTGTTTCATCGTCAATAAGAAGGTCCAAGGGCTACAGTAAGCCTGAAGTGAAGCATCGGAATCTAAAACTGGACTCACAGGAGAGGTTCTAATCATAGAAAGAAGGAGTGTCAGTCCTCTTGTACTTAAGTCGGCTTTGTGCCTTTGTATTAAATTCGGATGCAATTATCGTGTTTCATCGTCAATAAGAGGGTCTAAGAGATACAGTAAACCTGAAGTGAAGCATCGGAATCTAAAACTGGACTCACAGAGGACGTTCAAATCATAGAAAGTTAGAGTGCCAGTCCTCTTGTACTTAAGTCGGCATTGTGCCAATTGTATTACATTCGGATGCAGTTTCTGTGCTTCATCGTCAATAAGAAGCTCCAAGGTATACAGTAAACCTGAAATGATGCATCGGAATCTAAAACTGGACTCACAGGAGAGGTTCAAGTCATAGAAAGTTAGAGTGTGAGTCCTCTAGTACTTAAGTCGGTATTGTGCCTTTGTGTTAAATTCGGATGCAATTTCTGTGATTCATCGTCAATAAGAAGGTCCAAGGGATACAGCAAACCTGAAGTGAAGCATCGGAAACTAAGACTGGACTCACAGGAGAGGTCAAATCATACAAAGTTAGAGTGTCAGTCCTCTTGTACCTATGTCGTAATTGTGCCTTTTGTATTAATTTCGGATGCAATTTCTGTGCTTCTTCGTCAATAAGTAGGTCCAAGGTATACAGTAGACCTGAAGTGAAGCATCGGAATCTAAAACTGGACTCACAGGAGAGGTTCAAATCATAGAAAGTTAGAGTGTCAGTCCGTTTGAACTTAAGTCTGCATTGTGCCTTTTGTATTAAATTCGGATGCAATTTCTGTGCTTCATCGTCAATAAGAAGGTCCAAGGGATACAGTAAACCTGAAGTGAAACATCGGAATCTACAACCGGTCTCACAGGAGAGATTCAAATCATAGAAAGTTAGCGTGTCAGTCCTCTTGTACTTAAGTCGGCATTGTGCCAATTGTATTAAATTAGGATGCAATTTCTGTGTTTCATCGTCAATAAGATGGTCCAAGGGATAAAGTAAACCTGAAATGAAGCATCGGAATCTAAAACTGGACTCTCAGAAGAGGTTCAAGTCATAGAAAGTTAGAGTGTGAGTCCTCTAGTACTTATGTCGGCATTGTGCCTTTGTGTTAAATTCGGATGCAATTTCTGTGATTCATCGTTAATAAGAAGGTCTAAGGTATACAGCAAACCTGAAGTGAAGCATCGGAATATAAAACAGGACTCACTGGAGAGTTTCAAATCATAGAAAGTTAGAGTGTCAGTCCCCTGGTACTTAAGTCGGCATGGTACCATTTGTATTATTTTCCGATGCAATTTATGTGTTTCATCGTCAATAAGAAGGTCCAAAGGATACAGCAAACCTGACGTGAAGCATCGGAATCTAAAACTAGACTCACAGGGAGGTTCAAATCATAGAAAGTTAGAGTGTCAGTCCTCATGTACTTAAGTCGGCATTGTGCCTTTTGTATTAAATTCGGATGGAATTTCTGTGTTTCATCGTCAATACGAAGGTCCAAGGTATACAGTAAACCTGAAGTGAAGCATCGGAATCTAAAACTGAACTCACAGGAGAGGTTCAAATCACTGAAAGTTAGAGTGTCAGTCCTCTTGTACTTCAGTCGGCATTGTGCTTTTTGTATTAAATCCGGATGTAATTTCTGTGCTTCATCGTCAATAAGAAGGTCCTAGGGAATCAGTAAACCTGAAGTGAAGCATCGGAATCTAAAACTGTACTCACATGAGAGGTTCAAATCATAGAAAATTAGAGTGTCAGTCCACTTGTACTTAAGTCAGCATTGTGCCTTTTGTATTAAATTCGGATGCAATTTCTGTGCTTCTTCGTCAATATGAAGGTCCAAGGTATACAGTAAACCTGAAGTGAAACATCGGAATCTAAAACTGGACTCACATGAGAGGTTCATGTCATAGAAAATTAGAGTGTCAGTCCTCTTGTACTTAAGTCGGCATTGTGCCTTTTGTATTAAATTCGGATGCAATTTCTGTGTTTCATGAACCGTAAGAAGGTCCAAGGGATACAGTAAACCTGAAGGGTAGCATCGGAATCTAAAACTGGACTCACAGGAGAGGTTAAATTATAGAAAGTTAGAGTGAAAGTCCTCTTGTACTTAAGTTGGCATTGTGAATTTTATATTACATTCGGATTCAATTTCTGTGTTTCATCGTCAATAAGAAGGTCCAAGGTATACAGTAAACCTTAAGTGAAGCATCGGAATCTAAAACTGGACTCACAGGAGATGTTCAAATCATTGAAAGTTAGAGTGTCAGTACTCTTGTACTTAAGTCGGCATTGTGCTTTTTGTATTAAATCCGGATGCAATTTCTGTGCTTCATCGTCAATACGAAGGTCCTAGGGAATCAGTAAACCTGAAGTGAAGCATCGGAATCTAATACTGGACTCACAGGAGAGGATCATCTCACAGTAATTTTGAGAGTCAGTCCTCTTGTACTTAAGTCGGCATTGTGCCTCTTGTATTAAATTGGGATGCAATTTCGGTGTTTCATCGTCAATAACAAGGTCCAAGGGATACAGTAAACCTGAAGTGAAGCATCGGAATCTACAACTGGACTCACAGGAGAGGTTCAAATCATAGAAAGTAGGATTGTCAGTCTTTTTGTACTTAAGTCAACATTGTGCCTTTTGTATTAAATTCGGATGCAATTTCTGTGTTTCATGAACTGTAAGAAGGTCCAAGGGGTACAGTAAACCTGAAGTGAAGCATCGAAATCTAAAACTGGACTCACAGGAGAGGTTCAAATCATAGAAAGTTAGAGTGTCAGTCCTCATGTACTTATGTCTGCATTGTCCCTTTTGTATTAAATTCGGATGCAATTTCTGTGTTTCATCGTCAATACGAAGGTCCAAGGTATACATAAAACCTGAAGTAAAGCATCGGAATATAAAACTGGACTCACAGGAAAGGTTCAAATCATTAAAAGTTAGAGTGTCAGTCCTCTTGTACATAAGTCGGCATTGTGCCTTTTGTATTAAGTCCTGATGCAATTTCTGTGCTTCATCGTCAATAAGAAGGTCCTAGGGAATCAGTAAACCTGAAGTGAAGAATCGGAATCTAAAACTGGACTCACAGGAGAGGTTCAAATCATAGAAAGTTAGAGTGTCAGTCCTCTTGTACTTAAGTCGGCATTGTGAATTTTGCATTTAATTGGGATGCAATTTTTGTGTTTCATCGTCAATAAGAAGGTCCAAGGGCTACAGTAAACCTGAAGTGAAGCATCGGAATCTAAAACTGGACTCACAGGAGAATTTCTAATCATAGAAAGAAGGAGTGTCAGTCCTCTTGTACTTAAGTCGGCATTGTGCCTTTTGTATTAAATTCGGATGCAATTATCGTGTTTCATCGTCAATAAGAGGGTCTAAGAGATACAGTAAACCTGAAGTGAAGCATCGGAATCTAAAACTGGACTCACAGAGGAGGTTCAAATCATAGAAAGTTAGCGTGTCAGTCCTCTTGTACTTAAGTCGGCATTGAGCCAATTGTATTAAATTCGGATGCAATTTCTGTGTTTCATCGTCAATAAGATGGTCCAAGGGATAAAGTAAACCTGAAATGAAGCATCGGAATCTAAAACTGGGCTCTCAGGAGCGGTTCAAGTCATAGAAAGTTAGAGTGTGAGTCCTCTAGTACTTATGTCGGCATTGTGCCTTTGTGTTAAATTCGGATGCAATTTCTGTGATTCATCGTTAATAAGAAGGTCCAAGGTATACAGCAAACCTGAAGTGAAGCATCGGAATATAAAACTGGACTCACTGGAGAGTTTCAAATCATAGAAAGTTAGAGTGTCAGTCCCCTGGTACTCAAGTCGGCGTGGTACCATTTGTATTATTTTCCGATTAAATTTATGTGTTTCATCGTCAATAAGAAGGTCCAAGGGATACAGCAAACCTGACGTGAAGCATCGGAATCTAAAACTAGACTCACAGGGAGGTTCAAATCATAGAAAGTTAGAGTGTCAGTCCTCATGTACTTAAGTCGGCATTGTGCCTTTTGTATTAAATTCGGATGCAATTTCTGTGTTTCATCGACAATACGAAGGTCCAAGGTATACAGTAAACCTGAAGTGAAGCATCGGAAGCTAAAACTGGACTCACAGGAAAGGTTCAAATCATTGAAAGTTAGAGTGTCAGTCCTCTTGTACTTAAGTCGGTATTGTGCCTTTTGTATTAAATCCTGATGCAATTTCTGTTATTCATCGTCAATAAGTTGGTCCTAGGGAATCATTAAACCTGAAGTGAAGAATCGGAATCTAAAACTGGACTCACAGGAGAGGTTCAAATCATAGAAAGTTAGAGTGTCAGTCCTCTTGTACTTAAGTAGGCATTGTGCCTTTTGTATTAAATTCGGATGCAATTTCCGTGCTTCTTCGTCAATAAGAAGGTCCAAGGTATACAGTAAACCTAAAGTGAAGCATCGGAATCTAAAACTGGACTCACAGGAGAGGTTCAAATCATAGGAAGTTAGAGTGTCAGTCCTCTTGTACTTATGTCGGCATCGTGAATTTTGTATTAAATTCGGATGCAAAATCTGTGCTTCATCGTCAATAAGAAGGTCCAAGGTATACAGTAAACCTGAAGATAAACGTCGGAAGCTAACTCTGGACTCACAGGAGAGGTTCAAATCATAGAAAGTTAGAGTCTCAGTCCTCTCGTACTTAAGTCGGCATTGTCCCTTTTGTGTTACATTCGGATGCAATTTTTGTGTTTCATCGTCAATAAGAAGGTCCAAGGGCTACAGTAAGCCTGAAGTGAAGCATCGGAATCTAAAACTGGACTCACAGGAGAGGTTCTTATCATAGAAAGAAGGAGTGTCAGTCCTCTTGTACTTAAGTCGGCTTTGTGCCTTTGTATTAAATTCGGATGCAATTATCGTGTTTCATCGTCAATAAGAGGGTCTAAGAGATACAGTAAACCTGAAGTGAAGCATCGGAATCTAAAACTGGACTCACAGAGGACGTTCAAATCATAGAAAGTTAGAGTGCCAGTCCTCTTGTACTTAAGTCGGCATTGTGCCAATTGTATTACATTCGGATGCAATTTCTGTGCTTCATCGTCAATAAGAAGCTCCAAGGTATACAGTAAACCTGAAATGATGCATCGGAATCTAAAACTGGACTCACAGGAGAGGTTCAAGTCATAGAAAGTTAGAGTGTGAGTCCTCTAGTACTTAAGTCGGTATTGTGCCTTTGTGTTAATTTCGGATGCAATTTCTGTGATTCATCGTCAATAAGAAGGTCCAAGGGATACAGCAAAACTGAAGTGAAGCATCGGAAACTAAGACTGGACTCACAGGAGAGGTCAAATCATACAAAGTTAGAGTGTCAGTCCTCTTGTACCTATGTCGGAATTGTGCTTTTTGTATTAATTTCGGATGCAATTTCTGTGCTTCTTCGTCAATAAGAAGGTCCAAGGTATACAGTAGACCTGAAGTGAAGCATCGGAATCTAAAACTGGACTCACAGGAGAGGTTCAAATCATAGAAAGTTAGAGTGTCAGTCCGTTTGAACTTCAGTCTGCATTGTGCCTTTTGTATTAAATTCGGATGCAATTTCTGTGCTTCATCGTCAATAAGAAGGTCCAAGGGATACAGTAAACCTGAAGTGAAACATCGGAATCTACAACCGGTCTCACAGGAGAGATTCAAATCATAGAAAGTTAGCGTGTCAGTCCTCTTGTACTTAAGTCGGCATTGTGCCAATTGTATTAAATTAGGATGCAATTTCTGTGTTTCATCGTCAATAAGATGGTCCAAGGGATAAAGTAAACCTGAAATGAAGCATCGGAATCTAAAACTGGACTCTCAGAAGAGGTTCAAGTCATAGAAAGTTAGAGTGTGAGTCCTCTAGTACTTATGTCGGCATTGTGCCTTTGTGTTAAATTCGGATGCAATTTCTGTGATTCATCGTTAATAAGAAGGTCTAAGGTATACAGCAAACCTGAAGTGAAGCATCGGAATATAAAACAGGACTCACTGGAGAGTTTCAAATCATAGAAAGTTAGAGTGTCAGTCCCCTGGTACTTAAGTCGGCATGGTACCATTTGTATTGTTTTCCGATGCAATTTATGTGTTTCATCGTCAATAAGAAGGTCCAAAGGATACAGCAAACCTGACGTGAAGCATCGGAATCTAAAACTAGACTCACAGGGAGGTTCAAATCATAGAAAGTTAGAGTGTCAGTCCTCATGTACTTAAGTCGGCATTGTGCCTTTTGTATTAAATTCGGATGCAATTTCTGTGTTTCATCGTCAATACGAAGGTCCAAGGTATACAGTAAACCTGAAGTGAAGCATCGGAATCTAAAACTGAACTCACAGGAGAGGTTCAAATCACTGAAAGTTAGAGTGTCAGTCCTCTTGTACTTCAGTCGGCATTGTGCTTTTTGTATTAAATCCGGATGTAATTTCTGTGCTTCATCGTCAATAAGAAGGTCCTAGGGAATCAGTAAACCTGAAGTGAAGCATCGGAATCTAAAACTGTACTCACATGAGAGGTTCAAATCATAGAAAATTAGAGTGTCAGTCCACTTGTACTTAAGTCAGCATTGTGCCTTTTGTATTAAATTCGGATGCAATTTCTGTGCTTCTTCGTCAATATGAAGGTCCAAGGTATACAGTAAACCTGAAGTGAAACATCGGAATCTAAAACTGGACTCACATGAGAGGTTCATGTCATAGAAAATTAGAGTGTCAGTCCTCTTGTACTTAAGTCGGCATTGTGCATTTTGTATTAAATTCGGATGCAATTTCTGTGTTTCATCGTCAATAAGAAGGTCCAAGGGATAAAGTAAACCCTAAGTGAAGCATCGGTAACTAAAACTGGACTCACAGGAGAGGTTGAAATCATAGAAGGTTAGAATGTCAGTCCTCTTGTGCTTAAGTCGGCATTGTGAATTTTGTACTAAATTCAGATGCAAAATCTGTGCTTCATCGTCAATAAGAAGGTCCACGGGATACAGTGAACTTGAAGTGAAGCATCGGAATCAACAACTGGACTCACAGGAGAGGTTAAAATCATAGGTAGTTAGAGTCTCAGTCCTCTTGTACTTAAGTCGGCATTGTGCTTTTTGTATTAAATTCGGATGCAATTTCTGTGCTTCATCGTCAGTAAGGAGATCCAAGATATACCGTAAATCTGAAGTGAAGCATCGGAATCTAAAACTGGACTCACTGGAGAGGTTCAAATCATAGAAAGTAGGATTGTCAGTCCTCTTGTACTTACGTCAACATTGTGCCTTTGTATTAAATTCGGATGCAATTTTTGTGTTTCATCGTCTGTAAGAAGGTCCAAGGGATACAGTAAACCTGAAGTGAAGCATCGGAATCTAAAACTGGACTCACAGGAGAGGTTCAAATCATAGAAAGTTTAAGTGTCAGGCCTCTTGTACTTAAGTCCTCATTGTGCCATTTGAAGTATATTCCGATGCAAATTCTGTGTTTCATTGACAATAAGAAGCTCCAAGGTATACAGTAAACCTGAAGTGAAGCATCGGAATCTAAAACTGGACTCACAGAAGAGGTTAACATCATAGTAAGTTAGAGTGTCGGTCGTCTTGTACTTTAGTCGGCACTGTGCCTTTTGTATTAAATTCGGATGCAATTTTTGTGTTTCATCGTCAATAATAAGGTCCAAGGGATACAGTAAACCTGAAGTGAAGCATCGGAATCTAAAACTGGACTCACTGGAGAGGTTCAAATCATAGAAAATTAGAGTGTGAGTCCTCTTGTACTTAAGTCGGCATTGTGCCTTTGTATTGAATTCGGATGCAATTTCTGTGTCTCATCGTCAATAAGGAGGTTCAAGGTATACAGTAAACCTGAAGTGAAGCATCGGAATCTAGTACTGGACTTACAGGAGATGTTCAAATCATTGAAAGTTAGAGTGTCAGTCCTCTTGTACTTAAGTCGGCATTGTGCTTTTTGTATTAAATCCGGATGCAATATCTGTGCTTCATCGTCAATACGAAGGTCCTAGGGAATCAGTAAACCTGAAGTGAAGCATCGGAATCTAAATCTGGACTCACAGGAGCGGTTCAAATCATAGAAAATTAGAGTGTCAGTCCTCTTGTACTTAAGTCGGCATTGTGCCTTTTGTATTAAAATCGGATGCAATTTCTGTGCTTCTTCGTCAATAAGAATGTCTAAGGTATACAGTAAACTTGAAATGAAGCAACGGAATCTAAAACTGGACTCACAGGAGAGGTTCAAATCATAGAAAGTTAGAGTGACAGTCCTCTTGTACTTAAGTCGGCATTATGAATTTTGTATTAGATTCGGATGCAAAATTTATGATACAACGTCAATAAGAATGTCCAAGGGATACAGTAAACCTGAAGTGAAGCATCGGAATCTAAAACTGGACTCACAGGAGAGGATCATATCATAGTAATTTAGAGTGTCAGTCCTCTTGTACTTAAATCGGCATTGTGCCTTTTTTATTAAATTCGGATGCATTTTTTGTGTTTCATCGTCAATAAGAAGGTCCAAGGTATACAGTAAATCTGAAGTGAAGCATCGGAATCCAAATCTGGACTCACAGGAGAGGTTCAAATCATAGAAAGTAGGATTGACAGTCCTTTTGTACTTAAGTCAGCATTGTGCCTTTTGTATTAAATTCGGATGCAATTTTTGTGTTTCATCGTCTGTAAGAAGGTCCAAGGGATAGAGTAAACCTGAAGTGAAGCATCGGAATGTAAAACTGGACTCACAGGAGAGGATCAAATCATAGTAATTTAGAGTGTCAGTTCTCTTGTACTTAAATCGGCATTGTACTTTTGTATTAAATTCGGATGCATTTTTTGTGTTTCATCGTCAATAAGAAGGTCCAAGGGATACAGCAAACCTGAAGTTAAGCATCGGAATCTAAAACTGGACTCACAGGAGAGGATCAAATCATAGAAAGTTAGAGTGTCAGTCCTCTTGTACTTAAGTCGGCATTGTGCCTTTTGTATTACATTCGGATTCAATTTCTGTGTTTCATCGTCAATAAGAAGGTCCAAGGTATACAGTAAACCTGAAGTGAAGCATCGGAATTTAAAACTGGACTCACAGGATATGTTCAAATCATTGAAAGTTAGAGTGTCAGTACTCTTGTACTTAAGTCGGCATTGTGCTTTTTGTATTATATCCGGATGCAATTTCTATGCTTCATCGTCAATACGAAGGTCCTAGGGAATCAGTAAACCTGAAGTGAAGCATCGGAGTCTAAAACTGGACTCACAGGAGAGGTTCAAATCATAGAAAAATAGAGTGTCAGTCCTCTTGTACTTAAGTCGGCATTGTGCCTTTTGTATTAAATTCGGATGCAATTTCTGTGTTTCATGAACCGTAAGAAGGTCCAAGGGATACAGTAAACCTGAAGGGTAGCATCGGAATCTAAAACTGGACTCACAGGAGAGGTTAAATCATAGAAAGTTAGAGTGAAAGTCCTCTTGTACTTAAGTTGGCATTGTGAATTTTTTATTACATTCGGATTCAATTTCTGTGTTTCATCGTCAATAAGAAGGTCCAAGGTATACAGTAAACCTGAAGTGAAGCATCGGATCTAAAACTGGACTCACAGGAGATGTTCAAATCATTGAAAGTTAGAGTGTCAGTACTCTTGTACTTAAGTCGGCATTGTGCTTTTTGTATTAAATCCGGATGCAATTTCTGTGCTTCATCGTCAATACGAAGGTCCTAGGGAATCAGTAAACCTGAAGTGAAGCATCGGAATCTAATACTGGACTCACAGGAGAGGATCATCTCACAGTAATTTTGAGAGTCAGTCCTCTTGTACTTAAGTCGGCATTGTGCCTCTTGTATTAAATTGGGATGCTATTTCGGTGTTTCATCGTCAATAACAAGGTCCAAGGGATACAGTAAACCTGAAGTGAAGCATCGGAATCTACAACTGGACTCACAGGAGAGGTTCAAATCATAGAAAGTAGGATTGTCAGTCTTTTTGTACTTAAGTCAACATTGTGCCTTTTGTATTAAATTCGGATGCAATTTCTGTGTTTCATGAACTGTAAGAAGGTCCAAGGGGTACAGTAAACCTGAAGTGAAGCATCGAAATCTAAAACTGGACTCACAGGAGAGGTTCAAATCATAGAAAGTTAGAGTGTGAGTCCTCTTGTACTTAAGACGGCATTGTGCCTTGGTATTGAATTCGTATGCAATTTATGTGTTTCATCGTCGATAAGAAGGTCCAAGGGATACAGCAAACCTGAAGTGAAGCATCGGAATCTAAAACTGGACTCACAGGAGAGGTTCAAATCATAGAAAGTTAGAGTGTCAGTCCTCATGTACTTATGTCGGCATTGTCCCTTTTGTATTAAATTCGGATGCTATTTCTGTGTTTCATCGTCAATACGAAGGTCCAAGGTATACATAAAACCTGAAGTAAAGCATCGGAAAATAAAACTGGACTCACAGGAAGGGTTCAAATCATTAAAAGTTAGAGTGTCAGTCCTCTTGTACATAAGTCGGCATTGTGCCTTTTGTATTAAGTCCTGATGCAATTTCTGTGCTTCATCGTCAATAAGAAGGTCCTAGGGAATCAGTAAACCTGAAGTGAAGAATCGGAATCTAAAACTGGACTCACAGGAGAGGTTCAAATCATAGAAAGTTAGAGTGTCAGTCCTCTTGTACTTAAGTCAGCATTGTGCCTTTTGTATTAAATTCGGATGCAATTTCCGTGCTTCTTCGTCAATAAGAAAGTCCAAGCTATACAGTAAACCTAAAGTGAAGCATCGGAATCTAAAACTGGACTCACAGGAGAGGTTCAAATCATAGAAAGTTAGAGTGTCAGTCCTCTTGAACTTAAGTCGGCATTGTGAATTTTGCATTTAATTGGGATGCAATTTTTGTGTTTCATCGTCAATAAGAAGGTCCAAGGGCTACAGTAAACCTGAAGTGAAGCATCGGAATCTAAAACTGGACTCACAGGAGAATTTCTAATCAATGAAAGAAGGAGTGTCAGTCCTCTTGTACTTAAGTCGGCATTGTGCCTTTTGTATTAAATTCGGATGCAATTATCGTGTTTCATCGTCAATAAGAGGGTCTAAGAGATACAGTAAACCTGAAGTGAAGCATCGGAATCTAAAACTGGACTCACAGAGGAGGTTCAAATCATAGAAAGTTAGCGTGTCAGTCCTCTTGTACTTAAGTCGGCATTGTGCCAATTGTATTAAATTCGGATGCAATTTCTGTGTTTCATCGTCAATAAGATGGTCCAAGGGATAAAGTAAACCTGAAATGAAGCATCGGAATCTAAAACTGGACTCTCAGGAGAGGTTCAAGTCATAGAAAGTTAGAGTGTGAGTCCTCTAGTACTTATGTCGGCATTGTGCCTTTGTGTTAAATTCGGATGCAATTTCTGTGATTCATCGTTAATAAGAAGGTCCAAGGTATACAGCAAACCTGAAGTGAAGCATCGGAATATAAACTGGACTCACTGGAGAGTTTCAAATCATAGAAAGTTAGAGTGTCAGTCCCCTGGTACTCAAGTCGGCGTGGTACCATTTGTATTATTTTCCGATTACATTTATGTGTTTCATCGTCAATAATAAGGTCCAAGGGATACAGCAAACCTGACGTGAAGCATCGGAATCTAAAACTAGACTCACAGGGAGGTTCAAATCATAGAAAGTTAGAGTGTCAGTCCTCATGTACTTAAGTCGGCATTGTGCCTTTTGTATTAAATTCGGATGCAATTTCTGTGTTTCATCGACAATACGAAGGTCCAAGGTATACAGTAAACCTGAAGTGAAGCATCGGAAGCTAAAACTGGACTCACAGGAAAGGTTCAAATCATTGAAAGTTAGAGTGTCAGTCCTCTTGTACTTAAGTCGGTATTGTGCCTTTTGTATTAAATCCTGATGCAATTTCTGTGATTCATCGTCAATAAGTTGGTCCTAGGGAATCAGTAAACCTGAAGTGAAGAATCGGAATCTAAAACTGGACTCACAGGAGAGGTTCAAATCATAGAAAGTTAGAGTGTCAGTCCTCTTGTACTTAAGTAGGCATTGTGCCTTTTGTATTAAATTCGGATGCAATTTCCGTGCTTCTTCGTCAATAAGAAGGTCCAAGGTATACAGTAAACCTAAAGTGAAGCATCGGAATCTAAAACTGGACTCACAGGAGAGGTTCAAATCATAGGAAGTTAGAGTGTCAGTCCTCTTGTACTTATGTCGGCATTGTGAATTTTGTATTAAATTCGGATGCAAAATCTGTGCTTCATCGTCATTAAGAAAGTCCAAGGTATACAGTAAACCTGAAGTTAAACGTCGGAAGCTAACTCTGGACTCACAGGAGAGGTTCAAATCATAGAAAGTTAGAGTATCAGTCCTCTCGTACTTAAGTCGGCATTGTATCTTTTGTGTTACATTCGGATGCAATTTTTGTGTTTCATCGTCAATAAGAAGGACCAAGGGCTACAGTAAGCCTGAAGTGAAGCATCGGAATCTAAAACTGGACTCACAATAGAGGTTCTAATCATAGAAAGAAGGAGTGTCAGTCCTCTTGTACTTAAGTCGGCATTGTGCCTTTGTATTAAATTCGGATGCAATTATCGTGTTTCATCGTCAATAAGAGGGTCTAAGAGATACAGTAAACCTGAAGTGAAGCATCGGAATCTAAAACTGGACTCACAGAGGACGTTCAAATCATAGAAAGTTAGAGTGCCAGTCCTCTTGTACTTAAATCGGCATTGTGCCAATTGTATTACATTCGGATGCAATTTCTGTGCTTCATCGTCAATAAGAAGCTCCAAGGTATACAGTAAACCTGAAATGAAGCATCGGAATCTAAAACTGGACTCACAGGAGAGGTTCAAGTCATAGAAAGTTAGAGTGTGAGTCCTCTAGTACTTAAGTCGGCATTGTGCCTTTGTGTTAAATTCGGATGCAATTTCTGTGATTCATCGTCAATAAGAAGGTCCAAGGGATACAGCAAACCTGAAGTGAAGCATCGGAAACTAAGACTGGACTCACAGGAGAGGTCAAATCATACAAAGTTAGAGTGTCAGTCCTCTTGTACCTATGTCGGAATTGTGCCTTTTGTATTAATTTCGGATGCAATTTCTGTGCTTCTTCGTCAATAAGAAGGTCCAAGGTATACAGTAGACCTGAAGTGAAGCATCGGAATCTGAAACTGGACTCACAGGAGAGGTTCAAATCATGGAAAGTTAGAGTGTCAGTCCGTTTGAACTTAAGTCTGCATTGTGCCTTTTGTATTAAATTCGGATGCAATTTCTGTGCTTCATCGTCAATAAGAAGGTCCAAGGGATACAGTAAACCTGAAGTGAAACATCGGAATCTACAACCGGTCTCACAGGAGAGATTCAAATCATAGAAAGTTAGCGTGTCAGTCCTCTTGTACTTAAGTCGGCATTGTGCCAATTGTATTAAATTCGGATGCAATTTCTGTGTTTCATCGTCAATAAGATGGTCCAAGGGATAAAGTAAACCTGAAATGAAGCATCGGAATCTAAAACTGGACTCTCAGGAGAGGTTCAAGTCATAGAAAGTTAGAGTGTGAGTCCTCTAGTACTTATGTCGGCATTGTGCCTTTGTGTTAAATTCGGATGCAATTTCTGTGATTCATCGTTAATAAGAAGGTCCAAGGTATACAGCAAACCTGAAGTGAAGCATCGGAATATAAACTGGACTCACTGGAGAGTTTCAAATCATAGAAAGTTAGAGTGTCAGTCCCCTGGTACTCAAGTCGGCGTGGTACCATTTGTATTATTTTCCGATTAAATTTATGTGTTTCATCGTCAATAATAAGGTCCAAGGGATACAGCAAACCTGACGTGAAGCATCGGAATCTAAAACTAGACTCACAGGGAGGTTCAAATCATAGAAAGTTAGAGTGTCAGTCCTCATGTACTTAAGTCGGCATTGTGCCTTTTGTATTAAATTCGGATGCAATTTCTGTGTTTCATCGACAATACGAAGGTCCAAGGTATACAGTAAACCTGAAGTGAAGCATCGGAAGCTAAAACTGGACTCACAGGAAAGGTTCAAATCATTGAAAGTTAGAGTGTCAGTCCTCTTGTACTTAAGTCGGTATTGTGCCTTTTGTATTAAATCCTGATGCAATTTCTGTGATTCATCGTCAATAAGTTGGTCCTAGGGAATCAGTAAACCTGAAGTGAAGAATCGGAATCTAAAACTGGACTCACAGGAGAGGTTCAAATCATAGAAAGTTAGAGTGTCAGTCCTCTTGTACTTAAGTAGGCATTGTGCCTTTTGTATTAAATTCGGATGCAATTTCCGTGCTTCTTCGTCAATAAGAAGGTCCAAGGTATACAGTAAACCTAAAGTGAAGCATCGGAATCTAAAACTGGACTCACAGGAGAGGTTCAAATCATAGGAAGTTAGAGTGTCAGTCCTCTTGTACTTATGTCGGCATTGTGAATTTTGTATTAAATTCGGATGCAAAATCTGTGCTTCATCGTCATTAAGAAGGTCCAAGGTATACAGTAAACCTGAAGTTAAACGTCGGAAGCTAACTCTGGACTCACAGGAGAGGTTCAAATCATAGAAAGTTAGAGTATCAGTCCTCTCGTACTTAAGTCGGCATTGTATCTTTTGTGTTACATTCGGATGCAATTTTTGTGTTTCATCGTCAATAAGAAGGACCAAGGGCTACAGTAAGCCTGAAGTGAAGCATCGGAATCTAAAACTGGACTCACAGGAGAGGTTCTAATCATAGAAAGAAGGAGTGTCAGTCCTCTTGTACTTAAGTCGGCATTGTGCCTTTGTATTAAATTCGGATGCAATTATCGTGTTTCATCGTCAATAAGAGGGTCTAAGAGATACAGTAAACCTGAAGTGAAGCATCGGAATCTAAAACTGGACTCACAGAGGACGTTCAAATCATAGAAAGTTAGAGTGCCAGTCCTCTTGTACTTAAATCGGCATTGTGCCAATTGTATTACATTCGGATGCAATTTCTGTGCTTCATCGTCAATAAGAAGCTCCAAGGTATACAGTAAACCTGAAATGAAGCATCGGAATCTAAAACTGGACTCACAGGAGAGGTTCAAGTCATAGAAAGTTAGAGTGTGAGTCCTCTAGTACTTAAGTCGGCATTGTGCCTTTGTGTTAAATTCGGATGCAATTTCTGTGATTCATCGTCAATAAGAAGGTCCAAGGGATACAGCAAACCTGAAGTGAAGCATCGGAAACTAAGACTGGACTCACAGGAGAGGTCAAATCATACAAAGTTAGAGTGTCAGTCCTCTTGTACCTATGTCGGAATTGTGCCTTTTGTATTAATTTCGGATGCAATTTCTGTGCTTCTTCGTCAATAAGAAGGTCCAAGGTATACAGTAGACCTGAAGTGAAGCATCGGAATCTGAAACTGGACTCACAGGAGAGGTTCAAATCATGGAAAGTTAGAGTGTCAGTCCGTTTGAACTTAAGTCTGCATTGTGCCTTTTGTATTAAATTCGGATGCAATTTCTGTGCTTCATCGTCAATAAGAAGGTCCAAGGGATACAGTAAACCTGAAGTGAAACATCGGAATCTACAACCGGTCTCACAGGAGAGATTCAAATCATAGAAAGTTAGCGTGTCAGTCCTCTTGTACTTAAGTCGGCATTGTGCCAATTGTATTAAATTAGGATGCAATTTCTGTGTTTCATCGTCATTAAGATGGTCCAAGGGATAAAGTAAACCTGAAATGAAGCATCGGAATCTAAAACTGGACTCTCAGAAGAGGTTCAAGTCATAGAAAGTTAGAGTGTGAGTCCTCTAGTACTTATGTCGGCATTGTGCCTTTGTGTTAAATTCGGATGCAATTTCTGTGATTCATCGTTAATAAGAAGGTCCAAGGTATACAACAAACCTGAAGTGAAGCATCGGAATATAAAACAGGACTCACTGGAGAGTTTCAAATCATAGAAAGTTAGAGTGTCAGTCCCCTGGTACTTAAGTCGGCATGGTACCATTTGTATTATTTTCCGATGCAATTTATGTGTTTCATCGTCAATAAGAAGGTCCAAGGGATACAGCAAACCTGACGTGAAGCATCGGAATCTAAAACTAGACTCACAGGGAGGTTCAAATCATAGAAAGTTAGAGTGTCAGTCCTCATGTACTTAAGTCGGCATTGTGCCTTTTGTATTAAATTCGGATGCAATTTCTGTGTTTCATCGACAATACGAAGGTCCAAGGTATACAGTAAACCTGAAGTGAAGCACCGGAATCTAAAACTGGACTCACAGGAGAGGTTCAAATCATAGGAAGTTAGAGTGTCAGTCCTCTTGTACTTATGTCGGCATTGTGAATTTTGTATTAAATTCGGATGCAAAATCTGTGCTTCATCGTCAATAAGAAGGTCCAAGGTATACAGTAAACCTGAAGTTAAACGTCGGAAGCTACAACTGGACTCACAGGAGAGGTTCAAATCATAGAAAGTTAGAGTCTCAGTCCTCTCGTACTTAAGTCGGCATTGTCCCTTTTGTGTTACATTCGGATGCAATTTTGGTGTTTCATCGTCAATAAGAAGGTCGAAGGGCTACAGTAAGCCTGAAGTGAAGCATCGGAATCTAAAACTGGACTCACAGGAGAGGTTCTAATCATAGAAAGAAGGAGTGTCAGTCCTCTTGTACTTAAGTCGGCATTGTGCCTTTGTATTAAATTCGGATGCAATTATCGTGTTTCATCGTCAATAAGAGGGTCTAAGAGATACAGTAAACCTGAAGTGTAGCATCGGAATCTAAAAGTGGACTCACACAGGACGTTCAAATCATAGAAAGTTAGAGTGCCAGTCCTCTTGTACTTAAGTCGGCAATGTGCCAATTGTATTACATTCGGATGCAATTTCTGTGCTTCATCGTCAATAAGAAGCTCCAAGGTATACAGTAAACCTGAAATGAAGCATCGGAATCTAAAACTGGACTCACAGGAGAGGTTCAAGTCATAGAAAGTTAGAGTGTGAGTCCTCTAGTACTTAAGTCAGCATTGTGCCTTTGTGTTAAATTCGGATGCAATTTCTGAGATTCATCGTCAATAAGAAGGTCCAAGGGATACAGCAAACCTGAAGTGAAGCATCGGAAAGTAAAACTGGACTCACAGGAGAGGTCAAATCATACAAAGTTAGAGTGTCAGTCCTCTTGTACCTATGTCGGAATTGTGCCTTTTGTATTAATTTCGGATGCAATTTCTGTGCTTCTTCGTCAATAAGAAGGTCCAAGGTATACAGTAGACCTGAAGTGAAGCATCTGAATCTAAAACTGGACTCACAGGAGAGGTTCAAATCATAGAAAGTTAGAGTGTCAGTCCGTTTGAACTTAAGTCTGCATTGTGCCTTTTGTATTGAATTCGGATGCAATTTCTGTGCTTCATCGTCAATAAGAAGGTCCAAGGGATACAGTAAACCTGAAGTGAAACATCGGAATCTACAACCGGTCTCACAGGAGAGATTCAAATCATAGAAAGTTAGAGTCTCAGTCCTCTTGTACTTAAGACGGCATTGTGCCTTTTGTATTACATTCGGATGCAATTTTTGTCTTTCATCGTCAATAAGAAGGTCCAAGGGATACAGTAAACCTGAAGTGAAGCATCGAAATCTAAAACTGGACTCACAGGCGAAGTTAAAATCATAGTAAGTTAGAGTCTCGTTCCTCTTGTACTTTAGTCGGCATTGTGCCTTTTGCATTAAATTCGGATGCCATTTCTGTGCCTCATCGTCAATAAGAAGCTCCAAGGGATACAGTAAACCTGAAGTGAAGCATCGGAATCAGTAACAGAACTCACTGGAGAGGTTCAAATCATTGAAAGTTAAAATGTGAGTCCTCTTGTACTTAAGTCGGCATTGTGCCTTTGTATTGAATTCGGGTGCAATTTCTGTGTCTCATCGTCAAAAAGAAGGTCCAAGGGATACAGCAAACCTGAAGTGAAGCACCGGAATCGAAAACTGGACTCACAGGAGAGGTTCAGATCATAGAAAGTTAGAGTGTCAGTCCTCTTGTACTTAGGTCGGCATTGTGCCTTTAGTATTAAATTCGGATGCAATTTCTGTGTTTCATCGTCAATACGACGGTCCAAGGTTTACAGTAAACCTGAAGTGAAGCATCGGAACCTAAAACTGGACTCACAGGAGGGGTTCAAATCATTGAAAGTTGGAGTGTCAGTCCTCTTGTACTTAAGTCGGCATTGTGCCTTTTGTATTAAATTCGGATGCAATTTTTGTGTTTCATCGTGAATAAGAGGGTCCAAGGGATACAGTAAACCTGATGTGAAGCATCGGAATCTAAAACTGGACTCACAGCAGAGGTTCAAGTCATAGATAATTAGAGTGTCAGTCCTCCTGTACTTAAGTCGGCATTGTGCCATTTGTATTAAATTCGGATGCAATTTCTGTGTTTCATCATCAATAAGAATGTCCAAGGGATACAGTAAATCCTAAGTAAAGCATCGGAATCAACAACTGGACTCATAGGAGAGGTTCAAATCATAGAAAGTTAGAGTCTCAGTCCTCTTGTACTTAAGTCGGCATAGTGTCTTTTGTATTACATTCGGACGCAATTTTTGTGTTTCATCGTCAATAAGAAGGTCCAAGGGATACAGTAAACCTGAAGTGAAGCATTGGAATCTAAAACTAGGCTCACAGGAGAGGTTCTAATCATAGATAGTAGGAGTGTCAGTCCTCTTGTACTTAAGTCGGCATTGTGCCTTTTGTATTAAATTCGGATGCAATTTCCGTTTTTCATCGTCAAAAAGAGGGTCCAAGAGATACAGTAAATGTGAAGTGAAGCATCGGAATCTAAAACTGGACTCACAGGAGAGGTTCAAATCATAGAAAGTAAGAGTGTCAGTCCTCTTGTACTTACGTCGGCATTGTGCCAATTGTATTAAATTCGGATGCCACTTCTGTGCCTCATCGTCAATAAGAAGCTCCAAGGTATACAGTAAACCTGAAGTGAAGCATCGGAACCAAAAACTGGACTCACAGGAGAGGATCAAATCATAGTAATTTAGAGTGTCAGTCCTCTTGTACTTAAGTCGGCATTGTGCCTTTAGTATTAAATTCGGATGCAATTTTTGTGTTTCATCGTGAATAAGAAGGTCCAAGGGATACAGTAAACCTGATGTGAAGCATCGGAATCTAAAACTGGACTCACAGGAGAGGTTCAAGTCATAGAAAATTAGAGTGTCAGTCCTCTTGTACTTAAGTCGGCATTGTCCCATTTGTATTAAATTCGGATGCAAAATCTATGATTCAACGTCAATAAGAATGTCCAAGGGATACAGTAAACCTGAAGTGAAGCATCGGAATCTAAAACTGGACTCACAGGAGAGGATCATATCATAGTAATTTAGAGTGTCAGTCCTCTTGTACTTAAATCGGCATCGTGCCTTTTGTATTAAATTCGAATGCAATTTCGGTGTTTCATCGTCAATAAGAAGGTCCAAGGGATACAGTAAACCTAAACTGAAGCATCGGAATCCAAATCTGGACTCACAGGAGAGGTTCAAATCATAGAAAGTGGGATTGACAGTCCTTTTGTACTTAAGTCAGCATTGAGCCTTTTGTATTAAACTCGGATGCAATTTTTGTGTTTCATCGTCTGTAAGAAGGTCCAAGGGATACAGTAAACTTTAAGTGAAGCATCGGAATCTAAAAGTGGACTCACTGGAGAGGTTCAAATCATAGAAAGTTAGAGTGTAAGTCCTCTTTTACTTAAGTCGGCACTGTGCCTTTGTATTGAATTCGGATGCAATTTCTGTGTCTCATCGTTAATAAGAAGGTCCAAGGGATACAGCAAACCTGAAGTTAAGCATCGGAATCTGAAACTGGACTCACAGGAGAGGTTCAAATCATAGAAAGTTAGAGTGTCAGGCCTCTTGTACTTAAGTCGGCATTGTGCCTTTTGTATTACATTCGGATTCAATTTCTGTGTTTCATCGTCCATAAGAAGGTCCAAGGTATACAGTAAACCTGAAGTGAAGCATCGGAATTTAAAACTGGACTCACAGGAGATGTTCAAATCATTGAAAGTTAGAGTGTCAGTACTCTTGTACTTAAGTCAGCATTGTGCTTTTTGTATTAAATCCGGATGCAATTTCTGTGCTTCATCATCAATACGAAGGTCCTAGGGAATCAGTAAACCTGAAGTGAAGCATCGGAATCTAAAACTGGACTCACAGGAGATGTTCAAATCATTGAAAGTTAGAGTGTCAGTACTCTTGTACTTAAGTCGGCATTGTGCTTTTTGTTTTAAATCCGGATGCAATTTCTGTGCTTCATCGTCAATACGAAGGTCCTAGGGAATCAGTAAACCTGAAGTGAAGCATCGGAATCTAATACTGGACTCACAGGAGAGGATCATCTCACAGTAATTTAGAGAGTCAGTCCTCTTGTACTTAAGTCGGCATTGTGCCTCTTGTATTAAATACGAATGCAATTTCGGTGTTTCATCGTCAATAAGAAGGTCCAAGGGATACAGTAAACCTGAAGTGAAGCATCGGAATCTAAAACTGGAATCACAGGAGAGGTTCAAATCATAGAAAGTAGGATTGTCAGTCTTTTTGTACTTAAGTCAGCATTGTGCCTTTTGTATTAAATTCGGATGCAATTTCTGTGTTTCATGAACTTTAAGAAGGTCCAAGGGGTACGGTAAACCTGAAGTGAGGCATCGGAATCTAAAACTGGACTCACAGGAGAGGATCAAATCATAGTAATTTAGAGTGTCAGTCCTCTTGTACCTAAGTCGGCATTGTGCCTTTTGTATTAAATTCGGATGCAATTTCGATGTTTCATCGTCAATAAGAAGGTCAAAGAGATACAGTAAGCCTGAAGTGAAGCATCGTAATCGAAAACTGGACTCACAGGAGAGGTTCAAATCATAGAAAGATAGATTGTCAGTCCTCTTGTACTTATGTCGGCATTGTGCCATTTGTATTATATTCCGATGCAATTTCTGTGTTTCATCGTCATCAAGAAGCTCCAAGGTATACAGTATACCTGAAGTAAAGCATCGGTATCTAAAACTGGTCTCACAGGAGAGGTTAAAATCATTGTAAGTTAGAGTGTCAGACCTCTTGTACTTTAGTCGGCATCTGCCTTTTGCATTTATTCGGATGCAATTTTTGTGTTTCATCGTCAATAAGAAGGTCCAAGGGATACAGTAAATCTGAAGTGAAGCATCGGAATCTAAACCGGACTCACCGGAGAGGTACAAATCATAGAAAGTTAGAGTGTGAGTCCTCTTGTACATAAGACGGCATTGTGCCTTGGTATTGATTTCGTATGCAATTTATGTGTTTCATCGTCAATAAGAAGGTCCAAGGGATACAGCAAACCTGAAGTGAAGCATCGGAATCTAAAAGTGGACTCACAGGAGAGGTTGAAATCATAGAAAGTTAGAGTGTCAGTCCTCATGTACTTAAGTCGGCATTGTGCCTTTTGTATTAAATTCGGATGCAATTTCTGTGTTTCATCGTCAATACGAAGGTCCAAGGTATACATAAAACCCGAAGTGAAGCATCGGAAACTAAAACTGGACTCACAGGAAAGGTTCAAATCATTAAAAGTTAGAGTGTCAGACCTCTTGTACATAAGTCGGCATTGTGCCTTTTGTATTAAATCCTGATGCAATTTCTGTGCTTCATCGTCAATAAGAAGGTCCTAGGGAATCAGTAAACCTGAAGTGAAGAATCGGAATCTAAAACTGGACTCACAGGAGAGGTTCAAATCATAGAAAGTTAGAGTGTCAGTCCTCTTGTACTTACGTCAGCAATGTGCCTTTTGTATTAAATTCGGAAGCAATTTCCCTGCTTCTTCGTCAATAAGAAGGTCCAAGGTATACAGTAAACCTAAAGTGAAGCATCGGAATCAAAAACTGGACTCACAGGAGAGGTTCAAATCATAGAAAGTTAGAGTGTCAGTCCTCTTGTACTTAAGTCGGCATTGTGAATTTTGCATTTAATTGGGATGCAATTTTTGTGTTTCATCGTCAATAAGAAGGTCCAAGGGCTACAGTAAACCTGAAGTGAAGCATCGGAATCTAAAACTGGACTCACAGGAGAATTTCTAATCATAGAAAGAAGGATTGTCAGTCCTCTTGTACCTATGTTGGCATTGTGCCTTTTCTATTAATTTCGGATGCAATTTCTGTGCTTCATCGTCAATAAGAAGGTCCAAAGTATACAGTAAACCTGAAGTGAACATCGGAATCTAAAACTGGACGCACAGGAGAGTTTCAAAACATAGAAAGTTACAGTGTCAGTCCTTTTGAACTTAAGTCTGCATTGTGCCTTTTGTATTAATTTCGGATGCAAATTCTGTGCTTCATCGTCAATATGAAGGTCCAAGGTATACAGTAAACCTGAATTGAAGCATCGGAATATAAAACTGGACTCACTGGAGAGTTTCAAATCATAGAAAGTTAGAGTGTCTGTCCCCTTGTACTTAAGTCGGCATGGTGCCATTTGTATTATTTTACGATGCAATTTATGTGTTTCATTGTCAATAAGAAGGTCCAAGGGATACAGTTAACCTGTCGTGAAGCATCGGAATCTAAAACTAGACTCACAGGGAGATTCTAATCATAGAAAGTTAGAGTGTCAGTCCTCATGTACTTAAGTCGGCATTGTGCCTTTTGTATTAAATTCGGATGCAATTTCCGGGCTTCTTCGTCAATAAAAAGGTCCAAGGTATACAGTAAACCTAAAGTGAAGCATCGGAATCTAAAACTGGACTCACAGGAGAGGTTCAAATCATAGAATGTTAGAGTGTCAGTCCTCTTGTACTTAAGTCGGCATTGTGAATTTTGTATTACATTCGGATGCAAAATCTGTGCTTCATCGTCAATAAGAAGGTCCAAGGTATACAGTAAACCTGAAGTGAAACGTCGGAAGCTACAACTGGACTCACAGGAGAGGTTCAAATCATAGAAAGTTAGAGTCTCAGTCCTCTCGTACTTAAGTCGGCATTGTGCCTTTTGTGTTACATTCGGATGCAATTTTTGTGTTTCATCGTCAATAAGAAGGTCCAAGGGCTACAGTAAGCCTGAAGTGAAGCATCGGAATCTGAAACTGGACTCACAGGAGAGGTTCTAATCTTAGAAAGAAGGAGTGTCAGTGCTTTTGTACTTAAGTCGGCATTGTGCCTTTGTATTAAATTCGGATGCAATTATCGTGTTTCATCGTCAATAAGAGGGTCTAAGAGATACAGTAAACCTGAAGTGAAGCATCGGAATCTAAAACTGGACTCACAGAGGAGGTTCAAATCATAGAAAGTTAGAGTGTCAGTCCTCTTGTACTTAAGTCGGCATTGTGCCAATTGTATTACATTCAGATGCAATTTCTGTGCTTCATCGTCAATAAGAAGCTCCAAGGTATACAGTAAACCTGAAATGAAGCATCGGAATCTAAAACTGGACTCACAGGAGAGGTTCAAGTCATAGAAAGTTAGAGTGTGAGTCCTCTAGTACTTAAGTTGGCATTGTGCCTTTGTGTTAAATTCGGATGCAATTTCTGTGATTCATCGTCAATAAGAAGGTCCAAGGGATACAGTATACCTGAAGTGAAACATCGGAATCTACAACCAGTCTCACAGGAGAGATTCAAATCATAGAAAGTTAGAGTCTCAGTCCTCTTGTACTTAAGTCGGCATTGTGCCTTTTGTATTACATTCGGATGCAATTTTTGTCTTTTATCGTCAATAAGAAGGTCCAAGGGATACAGTAAACCTGAAGTGAAGCATCGGAATCTAAAACTGGACTCACAGGCGAAGTTAAAATCATAGTAAGTTAGAGTGTCGTTCCTCTTGTACTTTAGTCGGCATTGTGCCTTTTGCATTAAATTCGGATGCCATTTCTGTGCCTCATCGTCAATAAGAAGCTCCAAGGTATACAGTAAACCTCAAGTGAAGCATCGGAATCAATAACTGGACTCACTGGAGAGGTTCAAATCATAGAAAGTTAGAGTGTGAGTCCTCTTGTACTTAAGTCGGCATTGTGCCTTTGTATTGAATTCGGGTGCAATTTCTGTGTCTCATCGTCAAGAAGAAGGTCCAAGGGATACAGCAAATCTGAAGTGAACATCGGAATCTAAATCTGGACTCACAGGAGAGGTTCAGATCATAGAAAGTTAGAGTGTCAGTCCTCTTGTACTTAAGTCGGCATTGTGCCTTTAGTATTAAATTCGGATGCAATTTCTGTGTTTCATCGTCAATACGACGGTCCAAGGTTTACAGTAAACCTGAAGTGAAGCATCGGAATCTAAAACTGGACTCACAGGAGAGGTTCAAATCATTGAAAGTTGGAGTGTCAGTCCTCTTGTACTTAAGTCGGCATTGTGCCTTTTGTATTAAATTCGGATGCAATTTTTGTGTTTCATCGTGAATAAGAAGGTCCAAGGGATACAGTAAACCTGAAGTGAAGCATCGGAAACTAAAACTGGACTCACAGGAGAGGTTCAAATCATAGAAAGTTAGAGTGTCAGTCCTCTTGTACTTAAGTCGGCATTGTGCCATTTGTAATAAATTTGGATGCAATTTCTGTGTTTCATCGTCAATAAGAATGTCCAAGGGATACAGTAAACCCTAAGTAAAGCATCGGTATTTATAACTGGACTCACAGGAGCGGTTCAAATCATAGAAAGTTAGAGTGTCAGTCCTCTTGTGCTTAAGTCGGCATTGTGAATTTTGTATTAAATTCGGATGCAAAATCTGTGCTTCATCGTCAATAAGAAGGTCCAAGGGGTACAGTTAACCTGAAGTGAAGCATCGGAATCTAAAACTAGGCTCACAGGAGAGGTTCTAATCATAGAAAGTAGGAGTGTCAGTCCTCTTGTACTTAAGTCGGCATTGTGCCTTTTGTATTAAATTCGGATGCAATTTCCGTTTTTCATCGTCAATAAGAATGTCCAAGAGATACAGTAAATGTGAAGTGAAGCATCGGAATCTAAAACTGGACTCACAGGAGAGGTTCAAATCATAGAAAGTAGGAGTGTCAGTCCTCTTGTACTTAAGTCGGCATTGTGCCTTTTGTATTAAATTCGGATGCAATTTCTGTGTTTCATCGAACATACGAAGGTCCAAGGTATACAGTAAACCTGAAGTGAAGCATCCGAATCTAAAACTGGACTCACAGGAAAGGTTCAAATCATTGAAAGTTAGAGTGTCAGTCCTCTTGTACTTAAGTCGGCATTGTGAATTTTGTATTAAATTCGGTTGCAATTTCCGTGCTTCTTCGTCAATAAGAAGGTCCAAGGTATACAATAAACCTAAAGTGAAGCATCGGAATCTAAAACTGGACTCACAGGAGTGGTTCAAATCATAGAAAGTTAGAGTGTCATTCCTCTTGTACTTAAGTCGGCATTGTGAATTTTGTATTAAATTCGGATGCAAAATCTGTGCTTCATCGTCAATAAGAAGGTCCGAGGTATACAGTAAACCTGAAGTGAAACGTCGGAAGCTACAACTGGACTCACAGGAGAGTTTCAAAACATAGAAAGTTACAGTGCCAGTCCTTTTGAACTTAAGTCTGCATTGTGCCTTTTGTATTAATTTCGGATGGAATTTCTGTGCTTCATCGTCAATATGAAGGTCCAAGTTATACAGTAAGCCTGAATTGAAGCATCGGAATATAAAACTGGACTCACTGGAGAGTTTCAAATCATAGAAAGTTAGAGTGTCAGTCCCCTTGTACTTAAGTCGGCATGGTGCCATTTGTATTATTTTCCGATGCAATTTATGTGTTTCATCGTCAATAAGAAGGTCCAAGGGATACAGTTAACCTGACGTGAAGCATCGGAATCTAAAACTAGACTTACAGAGGAGGTTCAAATCATAGAAAGTTAGAGTGTCAGTCCTCTTGTACCTATGTCGGCATTGTGCCTTTTGTATTAATTTCGGATGCAATTTCTGTCCTTCTTCGTCAATAAGAAGGTATAAGGGATACAGTATACCTGAAGTGAAACATCGGAATCTACAACCGGTCTCACAGGAGAGATTCAAATCACAGAAAGTTAGAGTCTCAGTCCTCTTGTACTTAAATCTGCATTGTGACTTTTGTATTACATTCGGATGCAATTTTTGTCTTTCATCGTCAATAAGAAGGTCCAAGGGATACAGTAAACCTGAAGTGAAGCATCGGAATCTAAAACTGGACTCACAGGCGAAGTTAAAATCATAGTAAGTTAGAGTGTCGTTCCTCTTGTACTTTAGTCGGCATTGTGCCTTTTGCATTAAATTCGGATGCCATTTCTGTGCCTCATCGTCAATAAGAAGATCCATGGTATACAGTAAACCTGAAGTGAAGCATCGGAATCAATAACTGGACTCACTGGAGAGGTTCAAATCATAGAAAGTTAGAGTGTGAGTCCTCTTGTACTTAAGTCGGCATTGTGCCTTTGTATCGAATTCGGGTGCAATTTCTGTGTCTCATCGTCAAGAAGAAGGTCCAAGGGATACAGCAAACCTGAAGTGAAGCATCGGAAACTAAAACTGGACTCACAGGAGAGGTTCAAATCATAGAAAGTTAGAGTGTCAGTCCTCTTGTACTTAAGTCGGCATTGTGCCATTTGTAATAAATTTGGATGCAATTTCTGTGTTTCATCGTCAATAAGAATGTCCAAGGGATACAGTAAACCCTAAGTAAAGCATCGGTATTTATAACTGGACTCACAGGAGCGGTTCAAATCATAGAAAGTTAGAGTGTCAGTCCTCTTGTGCTTAAGTCGGCATTGTGAATTTTGTATTAAATTCGGATGCAAAATCTGTGCTTCATCGTCAATAAGAAGGTCCAAGGGGTACAGTTATTCTGAAGTGAAGCATCGGAATCTAAAACTAGGCTCACAGGAGAGCTTCTAATCATAGAAAGTAGGAGTGTCAGTCCTCTTGTACTTAAGTCGGCATTGTGCCTTTTGTATTAAATTCGGATGCAATTTCCGTTTTTCATCGTCAATAAGAATGTCCAAGAGATACAGTAAATGTGAAGTGAAGCATCGGAATCTAAAACTGGACTCACAGGAGAGGTTCAAATCATAGAAAGTAGGAGTGTCAGTCCTCTTGTACTTAAGTCGGCATTGTGCCTTTTGTATTAAATTCGGATGCAATTTCTGTGTTTCATCGAACATACGAAGGTCCAAGGTATACAGTAAACCTGAAGTGAAGCATCCGAATCTAAAACTGGACTCACAGGAAAGGTTCAAACCATTGAAAGTTAGAGTGTCAGTCCTCTTGTACTTATGTCGGCATTGTGCCTTTTGTATTAAATCCTGATGCAATTTCTGTGATTCATCGTCAATTAGTTGGTCCTAGGGAATCAGTAAACCTGAACTGAAGAATCGGAATCTAAAACTGGACTCACAGGAGTGGTTCAAATCGTAGAAAGTAAGAGTGTCAGTCCTCTTGTACTTAAGTCGGCATTGTGCCTTTTGTATTAAATTCGGATGCAATTTCCGTGCTTCTTCGTCAATAAGAAGGTCCAAGGTATACAGTAAACCTAAAGTGAAGCATCGGAATCTAAAACTGGACTCACAGGAGAGGTTCAAATCATAGAAAGTTAGAGTGTCAGTCCTCTTGTACTTAAGTCGGCATTGTGAATTTTGTGTTAAATTCGGATGCAAAATCTGTGCATCATCGTCAATAAGAAGGTCCAAGGTATACAGTAAACCTGAAGTGAAACGTCGGAAGCTACAACTGGACTCACAGGAGAGTTTCAAAACATAGAAAGTTACAGTGTCAGTCCTTTTGAACTTAAGTCTGCATTGTGCCTTTTGTATTAATTTCGGATGCAATTTCTGTGCTTCATCGTCAATATGAAGGTCCAAGTTATACAGTAAGCCTGAATTGAAGCATCGGAATATAAAACTGGACTCACTGGAGAGTTTCAAATCATAGAAAGTTAGAGTGTCAGTCCCCTTGTACTTAAGTCGGCATGGTGCCATTTGTATTATTTTCCGATGCAATTTATGTGTTTCATCGTCAATAAGAAGGTCCAAGGGATACAGTTAACCTGACGTGAAGCATCGGAAACTAAAACTAGACTCACAGGGAGATTCTAATCATAGAAAGTTAGAGTGTCAGTCCTCATGTACTTAAGTCGGCATTGTGCCTTTTGTATTAAATTCGGATGCAATTTCCGTGCTTCTTCGTCAATAAGAAGGTCCAAGGTATACAGTAAACCTAAAGTGAAGCATCGGAATCTAAAACTGGTCTCACAGGAGAGGTTCAAATCATAGAAAGTTAGAGTGTCAGTCCTCTTGTACTTAAGTCGGCATTGTGAATTTTGTATTACATTCGGATGCAAAATCTGGGATTCATCGTCAATAAGAAGGTCCAAGGTATACAGTAAACCTGAAGTGAAACGTCGGAAGCTACAACTGGACTCACAGGAGAGGTTCAAATCATAGAAAGTTAGAGTCTCAGTCCTCTCGTACTTAAGTCGGCATTGTGCCTTTTGTGTTACATTCAGATGCAATTTTTGTGTTTCATCGTCAATAAGAAGGTCCAAGGGCTACAGTAAGCCTGAAGTGAAGCATCGGAATCTAAAACTGGACTCCAGGAGAGGTTCTAATCTTAGAAAGAAGGAGTGTCAGTCCTCTTGTACTTAAGTCGGCATTGTGCCTTTGTATTAAATTAGGATGCAATTATCGTGTTTCATCGTCAATAAGAGGGTCTAAGAGATACAGTAAACCTGAAGTGAAGCATCGGAATCTAAAACTGGACTCACAGAGGATGTTCAAATCATAGAAAGTTAGAGTGTCAGTCCTCTTGTACCTATGTCGGCATTGTGCCTTTTGTATTAATTTCATATGCAATTTCTGTCCTTCTTCGTCAATAAGAAGGTCCAAGGTATACAGTAGACCTGAAGTGAAGCATCGGAATCTAAAACTGGACTCACAGCAGAGGTTCAAATCATAGAAAGTTAGAGTGTCAGTCCGTTTGAACTTAAGTCTGCATTGTGCCTTTTGTATTAAATTCGGATGCAATTTCTGTGCTCCATCGTCAATAAGAAGGTATAAGGGATACAGTATACCTGAAGTGAAACATCGGAATCTACAACCGGTCTCACAGGAGAGATTCAAATCATAGAAAGTTAGAGTCTCAGTCCTCTTGTACTTAAGTCTGCATTGTGACTTTTGTATTACATTCGGATGCAATTTTTGTCTTTCATCGTCAATAAGAAGGTCCAAGTGATACAGTAAACCTGAAGTGAAGCATCGGAATCTAAAACTGGACTCACAGGCGAAGTTAAAATCATAGTAAGTTAGAGTGTCGTTCCTCTTGTACTTTAGTCGGCATTGTGCCTTTTGCATTAAATTCGGATGCCATTTCTGTGCCTCATCGTCAATAAGAAGTTCCAAGGTATACAGTAAACCTGAAGTAAAGCATCGGAATCAATAACTGGACTCACTGGAGAGGTTCAAATCATAGAAAGTTAGAGTGTGAGTCCTCTTGTACTTAAGTCGGCATTGTGCCTTTGTATTGAATTCGGGTGCAATTTCTGTGTCTCATCGTCAAGAAGAAGGTCCAAGGGATACAGCAAACCTGAAGTGAAGCATCGGAATCTAAATCTGGACTCACAGGAGAGGTTCAAATCATTGAAAGTTGGAGTGTCAGTCCTCTTGTACTTAAGTCGGCATTGTGCCTTTTGTATTAAATTCGGATGCAATTTTTGTGTTTCTTCGTGAATAAGAAGGTCCAAGGGATACAGTAAACCTGAAGTGAAGCATCGGAAACTAAAACTGGACTCACAGGAGAGGTTCAAATCATAGAAAGTTAGAGTGTCAGTCCTCTTGTACTTAAGTCGGCATTGTGCCATTTGTATTAAATTCGGATGCAATTTCTGTGTTTCATCGTCAATAAGAATGTCCAAGGGATACAGTAAACCCTAAGTAAAGCATCGGTATTAATAACTGGACTCACAGAAGCGGTTCAAATCATAGAAAGTTAGAGTGTCAGTCCTCTTGTGCTTAAGTCGGCATTGTGAATTTTGTATTAAATTCGGATGCAAAATCTGTGCTTCATCGTCAATAAGAAGGTCCAAGGGGTACAGTTAACCTGAAGTGAAGCATCGGAATCAACAACTGGACTCATAGGAGAGGTTCAAATCATAGAAAGTTAGACTCTCAGTCCTCTTGTACTTAAGTCGGCATTGTGCCTTTTGTATTACATTCGGACGCAATTTTTGTGTTTCATCGTCAATAAGAAGGTCCAAGGGATACAGTAAACCTGAAGTGAAGCATCGGAATCTAAAACTAGGCTCACAGGAGAGGTTCTAATCATAGAAAGTAGGAGTGTCAGTCCTCTTGTACTTAAGTCGGCATTGTGCCTTTTGTATTAAATTGGGATGCAATTTCCGTTTTTCATCGTCAATAAGAGGGTCCAAGAGATACAGTAAATGTGAAGTGAAGCATCGGAATCTAAAACTGGACTCACAGGAGAGGTTCAAATCATAGAAAGTAAGAGTGTCAGTCCTCTTGTACTTAAGTCGGCATTGTGCCTTTTGTATTAAATTCGGATGCAATTTCCGTGCTTCTTCGTCAATAAGAACGTCCAAGGTATACAGTAAACCTAAAGTGAAGCATCGGAATCTAAAACTGGACTCACAGGAGAGGTTCAAATCATAGAAAGTTAGAGTGTCAGTCCTCTTGTACTAAAGTCGGCATTGTGAATTTTGTATTAAATTCGGATGCAAAATCTGTGCTTCTTCGTCAATAAGAAGGTCCATGGTATACAGTAAACCTGAAGTGAAACGTCGGAAGCTACAACTGGACTCACAGGAGAGGTTCAAATCATAGAAAGTTAGAGTCTCAGTCCTCTCGTACTTAAGTCGGCATTGTGCCTTTTGTGTTACATTCGGATGCAATTTTTGTGTTTCATCGTCAATAAGAAGGTCCAATGGCTACAGTAAGCCTGAAGTGCAGCATCGGAATCTAAAACTGGACTCCAGGAGAGGTTCTAATCTTAGAAAGAAGGAGTGTCAGTCCTCTTGTACTTAAGTCGGCATTGTGCCTTTGTATTAAATTAGGATGCAATTATCGTGTTTCATCGTCAATAAGAGGGTCTAAGAGATACAGTAAACCTGAAGTGAAGCATCGGAATCTAAAACTGGACTCACAGAGGAGGTTCAAATCATAGAAAGTTAGAGTGTCAGTCCTCTTGTACCTATGTCGGCATTGTGCCTTTTGTATTAATTTCGGATGCAATTTCTGTCCTTCTTCGTCAATAAGAAGGTACAAGGTATACAGTAGACCTGAAGTGAAGCATCGGAATCTAAAACTGGACTCACAGCAGAGGTTCAAATCATAGAAAGTTAGAGTGTCAGTCCGTTTGAACTTAAGTCTGCATTGTGCCTTTTGTATTAAATTCGGATGCAATTTCTGTGCTCCATCGTCAATAAGAAGGTATAAGGGATACAGTATACCTGAAGTGAAACATCGGAATCTACAACCGGTCTCACAGGAGAGATTCAAATCATAGAAAGTTAGAGTCTCAGTCCCCTTGTACTTAAGTCTGCATTGTGACTTTTGTATTACATTCGGATGCAATTTTTGTGTTTCATCGTCAATAAGAAGGTCCAAGTGATACAGTAAACCTGAAGTGAAGCATCGGAATCTAAAACTGGACTCACAGGCGAAGTTAAAATCATAGTAAGTTAGAGTGTCGTTCCTCTTGTACTTTAGTCGGCATTGTGCCTTTTGCATTAAATTCGGATGCCATTTCTGTGCCTCATCGTCAATAAGAAGTTCCAAGGTATACAGTAAACCTGAAGTAAAGCATCGGAATCAATAACTGGACTCACTGAAGAGGTTCAAATCATAGAAAGTTAGAGTGTGAGTCCTCTTGTACTTAAGTCGGCATTGTGCCTTTGTATTGAATTCGGGTGCAATTTCTGTGTCTCATCGTCAAGAAGAAGGTCCAAGGGATACAGCAAACCTGAAGTGAAGCATCGGAATCTAAATCTGGACTCACAGGAGAGGTTCAAATCATTGAAAGTTGGAGTGTCAGTCCTCTTGTACTTAAGTCGGCATTGTGCCTTTTGTATTAAATTCGGATGCAATTTTTGTGTTTCTTCGTGAATAAGAAGGTCCAAGGGATACAGTAAACCTGAAGTGAAGCATCGGAAACTAAAACTGGACTCACAGGAGAGGTTCAAATCATAGAAAGTTAGAGTGTCAGTCCTCTTGTACTTAAGTCGGCATTGTGCCATTTGTATTAAATTCGGATGCAATTTCTGTGTTTCATCGTCAATAAGAAGTTCCAAGGTATACAGTAAACCTGAAGTAAAGCATCGGAATCAATAACTGGACTCACTGGAGAGGTTCAAATCATAGAAAGTTAGAGTGTGAGTCCTCTTGTACTTAAGTCGGCATTGTGCCTTTGTATTGAATTCGGGTGCAATTTCTGTGTCTCATCGTCAAGAAGAAGGTCCAAGGGATACAGCAAACCTGAAGTGAAGCATCGGAATCTAAATCTGGACTCACAGGAGAGGTTCAAATCATTGAAAGTTGGAGTGTCAGTCCTCTTGTACTTAAGTCGGCATTGTGCCTTTTGTATTAAATTCGGATGCAATTTTTGTGTTTCTTCGTGAATAAGAAGGTCCAAGGGATACAGTAAACCTGAAGTGAAGCATCGGAAACTAAAACTGGACTCACAGGAGAGGTTCAAATCATAGAAAGTTAGAGTGTCAGTCCTCTTGTACTTAAGTCGGCATTGTGCCATTTGTATTAAATTCGGATGCAATTTCTGTGTTTCATCGTCAATAAGAATGTCCAAGGGATACAGTAAACCCTAAGTAAAGCATCGGTATTTATAACTGGACTCACAGAAGCGGTTCAAATCATAGAAAGTTAGAGTGTCAGTCCTCTTGTGCTTAAGTCGGCATTGTGAATTTTGTATTAAATTCGGATGCAAAATCTGTGCTTCATCGTCAATAAGAAGGTCCAAGGGGTACAGTTAACCTGAAGTGAAGCATCGGAATCAACAACTGGACTCATAGGAGAGGTTCAAATCATAGAAAGTTAGACTCTCAGTCCTCTTGTACTTAAGTCGGCATTGTGCCTTTTGTATTACATTCGGACGCAATTTTTGTGTTTCATCGTCAATAAGAAGGTCCAAGGGATACAGTAAACCTGAAGTGAAGCATCGGAATCTAAAACTAGGCTCACAGGAGAGGTTCTAATCATAGAAAGTAGGAGTGCCAGTCCTCTTGTACTTAAGTCGGCATTGTGCCTTTTGTATTAAATTGGGATGCATTTTCCGTTTTTCATCGTCAATAAGAGGGTCCAAGAGATACAGTAAATGTGAAGTGAAGCATCGGAATCTAAAACTGGACTCACAGGAGAGGTTCAAATCATAGAAAGTAAGAGTGTCAGTCCTCTTGTACTTAAGTCGGCATTGTGCCTTTTGTATTAAATTCGGATGCAATTTCCGTGCTTCTTCGTCAATAAGAACGTCCAAGGTATACAGTAAACCTAAAGTGAAGCATCGGAATCTAAAACTGGACTCACAGGAGAGGTTCAAATCATAGAAAGTTAGAGTGTCAGTCCTCTTGTACTTAAGTCGGCATTGTGAATTTTGTATTAAATTCGGATGCAAAATCTGTGCTTCATCGTCAATAAGAAGGTCCATGGTATACAGTAAACCTGAAGTGAAACGTCGGAATCTACAACTGGACTCACAGGAGAGGTTCAAATCATAGAAAGTTAGAGTCTCAGTCCTCTCGTACTTAAGTCGGCATTGTGCCTTTTGTGTTACATTCGGATGCAATTTTTGTGTTTCATCGTCAATAAGAAGGTCCAAGGGCTACAGTAAGCCTGAAGTGAAGCATCGGAATCTAAAACTGGACTCACAGGAGAGGTTCTAATCTTAGAAAGAAGGAGTGTCAGTCCTCTTGTACTTAAGTCGGCATTGTGCCTTTGTATTAAATTCGGATGCAATTATCGTGTTTCATCGTCAATAAGAGGGTCTAAGAGATACAGTAAACCTGAAGTGAAGCATCGGGATCTAAAACTGGACTCACAGAGGAGGTTCAAATCATAGAAAGTTAGAGTGTCAGTCCTCTTGTACTTAAGTCGGCATTGTGCCAATTGTATTACATTCGGATGCAATTTCTGTGCTTCATCGTCAATAAGAAGCTCCAAGGTATACAGTAAACCTGAAATGAAGCATCGGAATCTAAAACTGGACTCACAGGAGAGGTTCAAGTCATAGAAAGTTAGAGTGTAAGTCCTCTAGTACTTAAGTCGGCATTGTGCCTTTAGTATTAAATTCGAATGCAATTATCGTGTTTCATCGTCAATAAGAGGGTCTAAGAGATACAGTAAACCTGAAGTGAAGCATCGGAATCTAAAACTGGACTCACAGAGGAGGTTCAAATCATAGAAAGTTAGAGTGTGAGTCCTCTTGTACTTAAGTCGGCATTGTGCCTTTGTATTGAATTCGGGTGCAATTTCTGTGTCTCATCGTCAAGAAGAAGGTCCAAGGGATACAGCAAATCTGAAGTGAAGCATCGGAATCTAAATCCGGACTCACAGGAGAGGTTCAGATCATAGAAAGTTAGAGTGTCAGTCCTCTTGTACTTAAGTCGGCATTGTGCCTTTAGTATTAAATTCGGATGCAATTTCTGTGTTTCATCGTCAATACGACGGTCCAAGGTTTACAGTAAACCTGAAGTGAAGCATCGGAATCTAAAACTGGACTCACAGGAGAGGTTCAAATCATTGAAAGTTGGAGTGTCAGTCCTCTTGTACTTAAGTCGGCATTGTGCCTTTTGTATTAAATTCGGATGCAATTTTTGTGTTTCATCGTGAATAAGAAGGTCCAAGGGATACAGTAAACCTGAAGTGAAGCATCGGAAACTAAAACTGGACTCACAGGAGAGGTTCAAATCATAGAAAGTTAGAGTGTCAGTCCTCTTGTACTTAAGTCGGCATTGTGCCATTTGTAATAAATTTGGATGCAATTTCTGTGTTTCATCGTCAATAAGAATGTCCAAGGGATACAGTAAACCCTAAGTAAAGCATCGGTATTTATAACTGGACGCACAGGAGCGGTTCAAATCATAGAAAGTTAGAGTGTCAGTCCTCTTGTGCTTAAGTCGGCATTGTGAATTTTGTATTAAATTCGGATGCAAAATCTGTGCTTCATCGTCAATAAGAAGGTCCAAGGGGTACAGTTAACCTGAAGTGAAGCATCGGAATCAACAACTGGACTCATAGGAGAGGTTCAAATCATAGAAAGTTAGAGTCTAAGTCCTCTTGTACTTAAGTTGGCATTGTGCCTTTTGTATTACATTCGGACGCAATTTTTGTGTTTCATCGTCAATAAGAAGGTCCAAGGGATACAGTAAACCTGAAGTGAAGCATCGGAATCGAAAACTAGGCTCACAGGAGAGGTTCTAATCATAGAAAGTAGGAGTGTCAGTCCTCTTGTACTTAAGTCGGCATTGTGCCTTTTGTATTAAATTCGGATGCAATTTCCGTTTTTCATCGTCAATAAGAGGGTCCAAGAGATACAGTAAATGTGAAGTGAAGCATCGGAATCTAAAACTGGACTCACAGGAGAGGTTCAAATCATAGAAAGTAAGAGTGTCAGTCCTCTTGTACTTAAGTCGGCATTGTGCCTTTTGTATTAAATTCGGATGCAATTTCTGTGTTTCATCGACAATACGAAGGTCCAAGGTATACAGTAAACCTGAAGTGAAGCATCCGAATCTAAAACTGGACTCACAGGAAAGGTTCAAATCACTGAAAGTTAGAGTGTCAGTCCTCTTGTACTTAAGTCGACATTGTGCCTTTTGTATTAAATCCTGATGCAATTTCTGTGATTCATCGTCAATTAGTTGGTCCTAGGGAATCAGTAAACCTGAACTGAAGAATCGGAATCTAAAACTGGACTCACAGGAGAGGTTCAAATCATAGAGAGTTAGAGTGTCAGTCCTCTTGTACTTAAGTCGGCATTGTGAATTTTGTATTAAATTCGGATGCAAAATCTGTGCTTCATCGTCAATAAGAAGGTCCAAGGTATACAGTAAACCTGAAGTGAAACGTCGGAAGCTACAACTGGACTCACAGGAGAGTTTCAAAACATAGAAAGTTACAGTGTCAGTCCTTTTGAACTTAAGTCTGCATTGTGCCTTTTGTATTAATTTCGGATGCAATTTCTGTGCTTCATCGTCAATATGAAGGTCCAAGGTATACTGTAAACCTGAATTGAAGCATCGGAATATAAAACTGGACTCACTGGAGAGTTTCAAATCATAGAAAGTTAGAGTGTCAGTCCTCATGTACTTAAGTCGGCATTGTGAATTTTTTTTAAAATTCGGATGCAAATTCCGTGCTTCTTCGTCAATAAGAAGGTCCAAGGTATACAGTAAACCTAAAGTGAAGCATCGGAATCTAAAACTGGACTCACAGGAGAGGTTCAAATCATAGAAAGTTAGAGTGTCAGTCCTCTTGTACTTAAGTCGGCATTGTGAATTTTGTATTACATTCGGATGCAAAATCTGGGATTCATCGTCAATAAGAAGGTCCAAGGTATACAGTAAACCTGAAGTGAAACGTCGGAAGCTACAACTGGACTCACAGGAGAGGTTCAAATCATAGAAAGTTAGAGTCTCAGTCCTCTCGTACTTAAGTCGGCATTGTGCATTTTGTGTTACATTCGGATGCAATTTTTGTGTTTCATCGTCAATAAGAAGGTCCAAGGGCTACAGTAAGCCTGAAGTTAAGCATCGGAATCTAAAACTGGACTCACAGGAGAGGTTCTAATCTTAGAAAGAAGGAGTGTCAGTCCTCTTGTACTTAAGTCGGCATTGTGCCTTTGTATTAAATTCGGATGCAATTATCGTGTTTCATCGTCAATAAGAGGGTCTAAGAGATACAGTGAACCTGAAGTGAAGCATCGGAATCTAAAACTGGACTCACAGAGGAGGTTCAAATCATAGAAAGTTAGAGTGTCAGTCCTCTTGTACTTAAGTCGGCATTGTGCCAATTGTATTACATTCGGATGCAATTTCTGTGCTTTATCGTCAATAAGAAGCTCCAAGGTTTACAGTAAACCTGAAATGAAGCATCGGAATCTAAAACTGGACTCACAGGAGAGTTTCAAGTCATAGAAAGTTAGAGTGTGAGTCCTCTAGTACCTAAGTCGGCATTGTGCCTTTGTGTTAAATTCGGATGCAATTTCTGTGATTCATCGTCAATAAGAAGGTCCAAGGGATACAGCAAACCTGAAGTGAAGCATCGGAATCTACAACTGGACTCACAGGAGAGGTTCAAATCATACAAAGTTAGAGTGTCAGTCCTCTTGTACCTATGTCGGCATTGTGCCTTTTGTATTAATTTCGGATGCAATTTCTGTGCTTCTTCGTCAATAAGAAGGTCCAAGGTATACAGTAGACCTGAAGTGAAGCATCGGAATCTAAAACTGGACTCACAGGAGAGGTTCAAATCATAGAAAGTTAGAGTGTCAGTCCGTTTGAACTTAAGTCTGCATTGTGCCTTTTGTATTAAATTCGGATGCAATTTCTGTGCTCCATCGTCAATAAGAAGGTCCAAGGGATACAGTATACCTGAAGTGAAACATCGGAATCTACAACCGGTCTCACAGGAGAGATTCAAATCATAGAAAGTTAGAGTCTCAGTCCTCTTGTACTTAAGTCGGCATTGTGCCTTTAGTATTAAATTCGGATGCAATTTCTGTGTTTCATCGTCAATACGACGGTCCAAGGTTTACAGTAAACCTGAAGTGAAGCATCGGAATCTAAAACTGGACTCACAGGCGAAGTTAAAATCATAGTAAGTTAGAGTGTCGTTCCTCTTGTACTTTAGTCAGCATTGTGCCTTTTGCATTAAATTCGGATGCCATTTCTGTGCCTCATCGTCAATAAGAAGCTCCAAGGTATACAGTAAACCTGAAGTGAAGCATCGGAATCAATAACTGGACTCACTGGAGAGGTTCAAATCATAGAAAGTTAGAGTGTGAGTCCTCTTGTACTTAAGTCGGCATTGTGCCTTTGTATTGAATTCGTGTGCAATTTCTGTGTCTCATCGTCAAGAAGAAGGTCCAAGGGATACAGCAAACCTGAAGTGAAGCATCGGAATCCAAATCTGGACTCACAGGAGAGGTTCAGATCATAGAAAGTTAGAGTGTCAGTCCTCTTGTACTTAAGTCGGCATTGTGCCTTTAGTATTAAATTCGGATGCAATTTCTGTGTTTCATCGTCAATACGACGGTCCAAGGTTTACAGTAAACCTGAAGTGAAGCATCGGAATCTAAAACTGGACTCACAGGAGAGGTTCAAATCATTGAAAGTTGGAGTGTCAGTCCTCTTGTACTTAAGTCGGCATTGTGCCTTTTGTATTAAATTCGGATGCAATTTTTGTGTTTCTTCGTGAATAAGAAGGTCCAAGGGATACATTAAACATGAAGTGAAGCATCGGAAACTAAAACTGGACTCACAGGAGAGGTTCAAATCATAGAAAGTTAGAGTGTCAGTCCTCTTGTACTTAAGTCGGCATTGTGCCATTTGTATTAAATTCGGATGCAATTTCTGTGTTTCATCGTCAATAAGAATGTCCAAGGGATACAGTAAACCCTAAGTAAAGCATCGGTATTTATAACTGGACTCACAGAAGCGGTTCAAATCATAGAAAGTTAGAGTGTCAGTCCTCTTGTGCTTAAGTCGGCATTGTGAATTTTGTATTAAATTCGGATGCAAAATCTGTGCTTCATCGTCAATAAGAAGGTCCAAGGGGTACAGTTAACCTGAAGTGAAGCATCGGAATCAACAACTGGACTCATAGGAGAGGTTCAAATCATAGAAAGTTAGAGTCTCAGTCCTCTTGTACTTAAGTCGGCATTGTGCCTTTTGTATTACATTCGGACGCAATTTTTGTGTTTCATCGTCAATAAGAAGGTCCAAGGGATACAGTAAACCTGAAGTGAAGCATCGGAATCTAAAACTAGGCTCACAGGAGAGGTTCTAATCATAGAAAGTAGGAGTGTCTGTCCTCTTGTACTTAAGTCGGCATTGTGCCTTTTGTATTAAATTGGGATGCAATTTCCGTTTTTCATCGTCAATAAGAGGGTCCAAGAGATACAGTAAATGTGAAGTGAAGCATCGGAATCTAAAACTGGACTCACAGGAGAGGTTCAAATCATAGAAAGTAAGAGTGTCAGTCCTCTTGTACTTAAGTCGGCATTGTGCCTTTTGTATTTAATTTGGATGCAATTTCTGTGTTTCATCGACAATACGAAGGTCCAAGGTATACAGTAAACCTGAAGTGAAGCATCCGAATCTAAAACTGGACTCACAGGAAAGGTTCAAATCATTGAAAGTTAGAGTGTCAGTCCTCTTGTACTTAAGTCGGCATTGTGCCTTTTGTATTAAATCCTGATGCAATTTCTGTGATTCATCGTCAATTAGTTGGTCCTAGGGAATCGGTAAACCTGAACTGAAGAATCGGAATCTAAAACTGGACTCACAGGAGAGGTTCAAATCGTAGAAAGTTAGAGTGTCAGTCCTCTTGTACTTCAGTCGGCATTGTGCCTTTTGTAATAAATTCGGATGCAATTTCCGTGCTTCTTCGTCAATAAGAAGGTCCAAGGTATACAGTAAACCTAAAGTGAAGCATCGGAATCTAAAACTGGACTCACAGGAGAGGTTCAAATCATAGAAAGTTAGAGTGTCAGTCCTCTTGTACTTAAGTCGGCATTGTGAATTTTGTATTAAATTCGGATGCAAAATCTGTGCTTCATCGTCAATAAGAAGGTCCAAGGTATACAGTAAACCTGAAGTGAAACGTCGGAATCTACAACTGGACTCACAGGAGAGGTTCAAATCATAGAAAGTTAGAGTCTCAGTCCTCTCGTACTTAAGTCGGCATTGTGCCTTTTGTGTTACATTCGGATGCAATCTGTGTGTTTCATCGTCAATAAGAAGGTCCAAGGGCTACAGTAAGCCTGAAGTGAAGCATCGGAATCTAAAACTGGACTCACAGGGGAGGTTCTAATCTTAGAAAGAAGGAGTGTCAGTCCTCTTGTACTTTAGTCGGCATTGTGCCTTTGTATTAAATTCGGATGCAATTATCGTGTTTCATCGTCAATAAGAGGGTCTAAGAGATACAGTACACCTGAAGTGAAGCATCGGAATCTAAAACTGGACTCACAGAGGAGGTTCAAATCATAGAAAGTTAGAGTGTCAGTCCTCTTGTACTTAAGTCGGCATTGTGCCAATTGTATTACATTCGGATGCAATTTCTGTGCTTCATCGTCAATAAGAAGCTCCAAGGTATACAGTAAACCTGAAATGAAGCATCGGAATCTAAATCTGGATTCACAGGAGAGGTTCAAGTCATAGAAAGTTAGAGTGTGAGTCCTCTAGTACTTAAGTCGGCATTGTGCCTTTAGTATTAAATTCGGATGCAATTTCTGTGTTTCATCGTCAATACGACGGTCCAAGGTTTACAGTAAACCTGACGTGAAGCATCGGATTCTAAAACTGGACTAACAGGAGAGGTTCAAATCATTGAAAGTTGGAGTGCCAGTTCTCTTGTACTTAAGTCGGCATTGTGCCAATTGTATTACATTCGGATGCAATTTCTGTGCTTCATCGTCAATAAGAAGCTCCAAGGTTTACAGTAAACCTGAAATGAAGCATCGGAATCTAAAACTGGACTCACAGGAGAGGTTCAAATCATACAAAGTTAGAGTGTCAGTCCTCTTGTACCTATGTCGGCATTGTGCCTTTTGTATTAATTTCGGATGCATTTTCTGTGCTTCTTCGTCAATAAGAAGGTCCAAGGTATACAGTAGACCTGAAGTGAAGCATCGGGATCTAAAACTGGACTCACAGGAGAGGTTGAAATCATAGAAAGTTAGAGTGTCAGTCCGTTTGGACTTAAGTCTGCATTGTGCCTTTTGTATTAAATTCGGATGCAATTTCTGTGCTCCATCGTCAATAAGAAGGTCCAAGGGATACAGTATACCTGAAGTGAAACATCGGAATCTACAACCGGTCTCACAGGAGAGATTCAAATCATAGAAAGTTAGAGTCTCAGTCCTCTTGTACTTAAGTCGGCATTGTGCCTTTAGTATTAAATTCGGATGCAATTTCTGTGTTTCATCGTCAATACGACGGTCCAAGGTTTACAGTAAACCTGAAGTGAAGCATCGGAATCTAAAACTAGACTCACAGGCGAAGTTAGAATCATAGTAAGTTAGAGTGTCGTTCCTCTTGTACTTTAGTCGGCATTGTGCCTTTTGCATTAAATTCGGATGCCATTTCTGTGCCTCATCGTCAATAAGAAGCTCCAAGGTATACAGTAAACATGAAGTGAAGCATCGGAATCAATAACTGGACTCACTGGAGAGGTTCAAATCATAGAAAGTTAGAAAGTGAGTCCTCTTGTACTTAAGTCGGCATTGTGCCTTTGTATTGAATTCGGGTGCAATTTCTGTGTCTCATCGTCAAGAAGAAGGTCCAAGGGATACAGTAAACCTGAAGTGAAGCATCGGAATCTAAAACTGGACTCACAGGAGAGGTTCAAATCATTGAAAGTTGGAGTGTCAGTCCTCTTGTACTTAAGTCGGCATTGTGCCTTTTGTATTAAATTCGGATGCAATTTTTGTGTTTCTTCGTGAATAAGAAGGTCCAAGGGATACAGTAAACCTGAAGTGAAGCATCGGAAACTAAAACTGGACTCACAGGAGAGGTTCAAATCATAGAAAGTTAGAGTGTCAGGCCTCTTGTACTTAAGTCGGCATTGTGCCATTTGTATTAAATTCGGATGCAATTTCTGTGTTTCATCGTCAATAAGAATGTCCAAGGGATACAGTAAACCCTAAGTAAAGCATCGGTATTTATAACTGGACTCACAGAAGCGGTTCAAATCATAGAAAGTTAGAGTGTCAGTCCTCTTGTGCTTAAGTCGGCATTGTGAATTTTGTATTAAATTCGGATGCAAAATCTGTGCTTCATCGTCAATAAGAAGGTCCAAGGGGTACAGTTAACCTGAAGTGAAGCATCGGAATCAACAACTGGACTCATAGGAGAGGTTCAAATCATAGAAAGTTAGAGTCTCAGTCCTCTTGTACTTAAGTCGGCATTGTGCCTTTTGTATTACATTCGGACGCAATTTTTGTGTTTCATCGTCAATAAGAAGGTCCAAGGGATACAGTAAACCTGAAGTGAAGCATCGGAATCTAAAACTAGGCTCACAGGAGAGGTTCTAATCATAGAAAGTAGGAGTGTCAGTCCTCTTGTACTTAAGTCGGCATTGTGCCTTTTGTATTAAATTGGGATGCAATTTCCGTTTTTCATCGTCAATAAGAGGGTCCAAGAGATACAGTAAATGTCAAGTGAATCATCGGAATCTAAAACTGGACTCACAGGAGAGGTTCAAATCATAGAAAGTAAGAGTGTCAGTCCTCTTGTACTTAAGTCGGCATTGTGCCTTTTGTATTAATTCCTGATGCAATTTCTGTGATTCATCGTCAATTAGATGGTCCTAGGGAATCAGTAAACCTGAACTGAAGAATCGGAATCTAAAACTGGACTCACAGGAGAGGTTCAAATCGTAGAAAGTTAGAGTGTCAGTCCTCTTGTACTTCAGTCGGCATTGTGCCTTTTGTATTAAATTCGGATGCAATTTCCGTGCTTCTTCGTCAATAAGAATGTCCAAGGTATACAGTAAACCTAAAGTGAAGCATCGGAATCTAAAACTGGACTCACAGGAGAGGTTCAAATCATAGAAAGTTAGAGTGTCAGTCCTCTTGTACTTAAGTCGGCATTGTGAATTTTGCATTAAATTCGGATGCAAAATCTGTGCTTCATCGTCAATAAGAAGGTCCAAGGTATACAGTAAACCTGAAGTGAAACGTCGGAATCTACAACTGGACTCACAAGAGAGGTTCAAATCATAGAAAGTTAGAGTCTCAGTCCTCTCGTACTTAAGTCGGCATTGTGCCTTTTGTGTTACATTCGGATGCAATTTGTGTGTTTCATCGTCAATAAGAAGGTCCAAGGGCTACAGTAAGCCTGAAGTGAAGCATCGGAATCTAAAACTGGACTCACAGGAGAGGTTCTAATCTTAGAAAGAAGGCGTGTCAGTCCTCTTGTACTTTAGTCGGCATTGTGCCTTTGTATTAAATTCGGATGCAATTATCGTGTTTCATCGTCAATAAGAGGGTCTAAGAGATACAGTAAACCTGAAGTGAAGCATCGGAATCTAAAACTGGACTCACAGAGGAGGTTCAAATCATAGAAAGTTAGAGTGTCAGTCCTCTTGTACTTAAGTCGGCATTGTGATTTTAGTATTAAATTCGGATGCAATTTCTGTGTTTCATCGTCAATACGACGGTCCAAGGTTTACAGTAAACCTGAAGTGAAGCATCGGATTCTAAAACTGGACTCACAGGAGAGGTTCAAATCATTGAAAGTTGGAGTGCCAGTCCTCTTGTACTTAAGTCGGCATTGTGCCAATTGTATTACATTCGGATGCAATTTCTGTGCTTCATCGTCAATAAGAAGCTCCAAGGTTTACAGTAAACCTGAAATGAAGCATCGGAATCTAAAACTGGACTCACAGGAGAGTTTCAAGTCATAGAAAGTTAGAGTGTGAGTCCTCTAGTACCTAAGTCGGCATTGTGCCTTTGTGTTAAATTCGGATGCAATTTCTAAGATTCATCGTCAATAAGAAGGTCCAAGGTATACAGTAGACCTGAAGTGAAGCATCGGAATCTAAAACTGGACTCACAGGAGAGGTTCAAATCATACAAAGTTAGAGTGTCAGTCCGTTTGAACTTAAGTCTGCATTGTGCCTTTTGTATTAAATTCGGATGCAATTTCTGTGCTCCATCGTCAATAAGAAGGTCCAAGGGATACAGTATACCTGAAGTGAAACATCGGAATCTACAACCGGTCTCACAGGAGAGATTCAAATCATAGAAAGTTAGAGTCTCAGACCTCTTGTACTTAAGTCGGCATTGTGCCTTTAGTATTAAATTCGGATGCAATTTCTGTGTTTCATCGTCAATACGACGGTCCAAGGTTTACAGTAAACCTGAAGTGAAGCATCGGAATCTAAAACTGGACTCACAGGCGAAGTTAAAATCATAGTAAGTTAGAGTGTCGTTCCTCTTGTACTTTAGTCGGCATTGTGCCTTTTGCATTAAATTCGGATGCCATTTCTGTGCCTCATCGTCAATAAGAAGCTCCAAGGTATACAGTAAACCTGAAGTGAAGCATCGGAATCAATAACTGGACTCACTGGAGAGGTTCAAATCATAGAAAGTTAGAGTGTGAGTCCTCTTGTACTTAAGTCGGCATTGTGCCTTTGTATTGAATTCGGGTGCAATTTCTGTGTCTCATCGTCAAGAAGAAGGTCCAAGGGATACAGCAAACCTGAAGTGAAGCATCGGAATCCAAATCTGGACTCACAGGAGAGGTTCAGATCATAGAAAGTTAGAGTGTCAGTCCTCTTGTACTTAAGTCGGCATTGTGCCTTTAGTATTAAATTCGGATGCAATTTCTGTGTTTCATCGTCAATACGACGGTCCAAGGTTTACAGTAAACCTGAAGTGAAGCATCGGAATCTAAAACTGGACTCACAGGAGAGGTTCAAATCATTGAAAGTTGGAGTGTCAGTCCTCTTGTACTTAAGTCGGCATTGTGCCTTTTGTATTAAATTCGGATGCAATTTTTGTGTTTCTTCGTGAATAAGAAGGTCCAAGGGATACAGTAAACCTGAAGTGAAGCATCGGAAACTAAAACTGGACTCACAGGAGAGGTTCAAATCATAGAAAGTTAGAGTGTCAGTCCTCTTGTACTTAAGTCGGCATTGTGCCATTTGTATTAAATTCGGATGCAATTTCTGTGTTTCATCGTCAATAAGAATGTCCAAGGGATACAGTAAACCCTAAGTAAAGCATCGGTATTTATAACTGGACTCACAGAAGCGGTTCAAATCATAGAAAGTTAGAGTGTCAGTCCTCTTGTGCTTAAGTCGGCATTGTGAATTTTGTATTAAATTCGGATGCAAAATCTGTGCTTCATCGTCAATAAGAAGGTCCAAGGGGTACAGTTAACCTGAAGTGAAGCATCGGAATCAACAACTGGACTCATAGGAGAGGTTCAAATCATAGAAAGTTAGAGTCTCAGTCCTCTTGTACTTAAGTCGGCATTGTGCCTTTTGTATTACATTCGGACGCAATTTTTGTGTTTCATCGTCAATAAGAAGGTCCAAGGGATACAGTAAACCTGAAGTGAAGCATCGGAATCTAAAACTAGGCTCACAGGAGAGGTTCTAATCATAGAAAGTAGGAGTGTCAGTCCTCTTGTACTTAAGTCGGCATTGTGCCTTTTGTATTAAATTGGGATGCAATTTCCGTTTTTCATCGTCAATAAGAGGGTCCAAGAGATACAGTAAATGAGAAGTGAAGCATCGGAATCTAAAACTGGACTCACAGGAGAGGTTCAAATCATAGAAAGGAAGAGTGTCAGTCCTCTTGTACTTAAGTCGGCATTGTGCCTTTTGTATTAAATTTGGATGCAATTTCTGTGTTTCATCGACAATACGAAGGTCCAAGGTATACAGTAAACCTGAAGTGAAACATCCGAATCTAAAACTGGACTCACAGGAAAGGTTCAAATCATTGAAAGTTAGAGTGTCAGTCCTCTTGTACTTAAGTCGGCATTGTGCCTTTTGTATTAAATCCTGATGCAATTTCTGTGATTCATCGTCAATTAGTTGGTCCTAGGGAATCAGTAAACCTGAACTGAAGAATCGGAATCTAAAACTGGACTCACAGGAGAGGTTCAAATCATAGAAAGTTAGAGTGTCAGTCCTCTTGTACTTTAGTCGGCATTGTGAATTTTGTATTAAATTCGGATGCAAGATCTGTGCTTCATCGTCAATAAGAAGGTCCAAGGTATACAGTAAACCTGAAGTGAAACGTCGGAATCTACAACTGGACTCACAGGAGAGGTTCAAATCATAGAAAGTTAGAGTCTCAGTCCTCTCGTACTTAAGTCGGCATTGTGCCTTTGTGTTACATTCGGATGCAATTTTTGTGTTTCATCGTCAATAAGAAGGTCCAAGGGCTACAGTAAGCCTGAAGTGAAGCATCGGAATCTAAAACTGGACTCACAGGAGAGGTTCTAATCTTAGAAAGAAGGAGTGTCAGTCCTCTTGTACTTAAGTCGGCATTGTGCCTTTGTATTAAATTCGGATGCAATTATCGTGTTTCATCGTCAATAAGAGGGTCTAAGAGATACAGTAAACCTGAAGTGAAGCATCGGAATCCAAAACTGGACTCACAGAGGAGGTTCAAATCATAGAAAGTTAGAGTGTCAGTCCTCTTGTACTTAAGTCGGCATTGTGCCAATTGTATTACATTCGGATGCAATTTCTGTGCTTCATCGTCAATAAGAAGCTCCAAGGTGTACAGTAAACCTGAAATGAAGCATCGGAATCTAAAACTGGACTCACAGGAGAGGTTCAAGTCATAGAAAGTTAGAGTGTGAGTCCTCTAGTACTTAAGTCGGCATTGTGCCTTTAGTATTAAATTCGGATGCAATTTCTGTGTTTCATCGTCAATACGACGGTCCAAGGTTTACAGTAAACTTGAAGTGAAGCATCGGATTCTAAAACTGGACTCACAGGAGAGGTTCAAATCATTGAAAGTTGGAGTGCCAGTCCTCTTGTACTTAAGTCGGCATTGTGCCTTTTGTATTAAATTCGGATGCAATTTTTGTGCTTCATCGTGAATAAGAAGGTCCAAGGGATACAGTAAACCTGAAGTGAAGCATCGGAAACTAAAACTGGACTCACAGAAGAGGTTCAAATCATAGAAAGTTAGAGTGTCAGTCCTCTTGTACTTAAATCGGCATTGTGCCATTTGTATTAAATTCGGATGCAATTTCTGTGTTTCATCGTCAATAAGAATGTCTAAGGGATACAGTAAACCCTAAGTAAAGCATCGGTATTTATAACTGGACCCACAGGAGAGGTTAAAATCATAGAAAGTTAGAGTGTCAGTCCTCTTGTGCTTAAGTCGGCATTGTGAATTTTGTATTAAATTCGGATGCAAAATCTGTGCTTCATCGTCAATAAGAAGGTCCAAGGGGTACAGTAAACCTGAAGTGAAGCATCGGAATCAACAACTGGACTCATAGGAGAGGTTCAAATCATAGAAAGTTAGAGTCTCAGTCCTCTTGTACTTAAGTCGGCATTGTGCCTTTTGTATTAAATTCGGATGCAATTTCCGTTTTTCATCGTCAATAAGAGGGTCCAAGAGATACAGTAAATGTGAAGTGAAGCATCGGAATCCAAAACTGGACTCACAGGAGAGGTTCAAATCATAGAAAGTAAGAGTGTCAGTCCTCTTGTACTTAAGTCGGCATTGTGCCTTTTGTATTAAATTCGGATGCAATTTCTGTGTTTCATCGACAATACGAAGGTCCAAGGTATACAGTAAACCTGAAGTGAAGCATCCGAATCTAAAACTAGACTTACAGGAAAGGTTCAAATCATTGAAAGTTAGAGTGTCAGTCCTCTTGTACTTAAGTCGTCATTGTGCCTTTTGTATTAAATTCGGATGGAATTTCCGTGCTTCTTCGTCAATAAGAAGGTCCAAGGTATACAGTAAACCTGAAGTGAAACGTCGGAAGCTACAACTGGACTCACAGGAGAGGTTCAAATCATAGAAAGATAGAGTCTCAGTACTCTCGTACTTAAGTCGGCATTGTGCCTTTTGTGTTACATTCGGATGCAATTTTTGTGTTTTATCGTCAATAAGAAGGTCCAAGGGCTACAGTAAGCCTGAAGTGAAGCATCGGAATCTATAACTGGACTCACAGGAGAGATTCTAATCTTAGAAAGAAGGAGTGTCAGTCCTCTTGTACTTAAGTCGGCATTGTGCCTTTGTATTAAATTCGGATGCAATTATCGTGTTTCACCGTCAATAAGAGGGTCTAAGAGATACAGTTAACCTGAAGTGAAGCATCGGAATCTAAAACTGGACTCACAGAGGAGGTTCAAATCATAGAAAGTTAGAGTGTCAGTCCTCTTGTACTTAAGTCAGCATTGTGCCAATTGTATTACATTCGGATGCAATTTCTGTGCTTCATCGTCAATAAGAAACTCCAAGGTATACAGTAAACCTGAAATGAAGCATCGGAATCTAAAACTGGACTCACAGGAGAGGTTCAAGTCATAGAATGTTAGAGTGTGAGTTCTCTAGTACTTAAGTCGGCATTGTGCCTTTGTGATAAGTTCGGATGCAATTTCTGTGATTCATCGTCAGTAAGAAGGTCCAAGGGATACAGCAAACCTGAAGTGAAGCATCGGAATCTAAAACTGGACTCACAGGAGAGGTTCAAATCATACAAAGTTAAAGTGTCAGTCCTCTTGTACCTATGTCGGCATTGTGCCTTTTGTATTAATTTCGGATGCAATTTCTGTGCTTCTTCGTCAATAAGAAGGTCCAAGGTATACAGTAGACCTGAAGTGAAGCATCGGAATCTAAAACTGGACTCACAGGAGGGGTTCAAATCATAGAAAGTTAGAGTGTCAGTCCGTTTGAACTTAAGTCTGCATTGTGCCTTTTGTATTAAATTCGGATGCAATTTCTGTGCTTCATCGTCAGTAAGCAGGTCCAAGGGATACAGTAAACCTGAAGTAAAACATCGGAATCTACAACCGGTCTCACAGGAGAGATTCAAATCATAGAAAGTTAGAGTGTGAGTCCTCTTGTACTTAAGTCGGCATTGTGCCTTTGTATTGAATTCGGGTGCAATATCTGTGTCTCATCGTCAAAAAGAAGGTCCAAGGGATACAGCAAACCTGAAGTGAAGCATCTGAATCTAAAACTGGACTCACAGGAGAGGTTCAGATCATAGAAAGTTAGAGTCTCAATCCTCTTGTACTTAAGTCGGCATTGTGCCTTTTGTATTACATTCGGACGCAATTTTTGTGTTTCATCGTCAATAAGATGGTCCAAGGGATACAGTAAACCTGAAGTGAAGCATCGGAATCTAAAACTAGGCTCACAGGACTGGTTCTAATCATAGAAAGTAGGGGTGTCAGTCCTCTTGTACTTAAGTCGGCATTGTGCCTTTTGTATTAAATTCGGATGCAATTTCTGTGTTTCATCGTCAATACGACGGTCCAAGGTTTACAGTAAACCTGAAGTGAAGCATCGGAATCTAAAACTGGACTCACAGGAGAGGTTCAAATCATAGAAAGTTAGAGTCTCAGTCCTCTTGTACTTAAGTCGGCATTGTGCCTTTTGTATTAAATTCGGAAGCAATTTCCGTTTTTCATCGTCAATAAGAGGGTCCAAGAGATACAGTAAATGTGAAGTGAAGCATCGGAATCTAAAACTGGACTCACAGGAGAGGTTCAAATCATAGAAAGTAAGAGTGTCAGTCCTCTTGTACTTAAGTCGGCATTGTGCCTTTTGTATTAAATTCGGATGCAATTTCTGTGTTTCATCGACAATACGAAGGTCCAAGGTATACAGGAAACCTGAAGTGAAGCATCCGAATCTAAAACTGGACTTACAGGAAAGGTTCAAATCATTTAAAGTTAGAGTGTCAGTCCTCTTGTACTTAAGTCGGCATTGTGCCTTTTGTATTAATTTCGGATGGAATTTCCGTGCTTCTTCGTCAATAAGAAGGTCCAAGGTATACAGTAAACCTGAAGTGAAACGTCGGAAGCTACAACTGGACTCACAGGAGAGGTTCAAATCATAGAAAGATAGAGTCTCAGTCCTCTCGTACTTAAGTCGGCATTGTGCCTTTTGTGTTACATTCGGATGCAATTTTTGTGTTTTATCGTCAATAAGAAGGTCCAAGGGCTACAGTAAGCCTGAAGTGAAGCATCGGAATCTATAACTGGACTCACAGGAGAGGTTCTAATCTTAGAAAGAAGGAGTGTCAGTCCTCTTGTACTTAAGTCGGCATTGTGCCTTTGTATTAAATTCGGATGCAATTATCGTGTTTCACCGTCAATAAGAGGGTCTAAGAGATACAGTAAACCTGAAGTGAAGCATCGGAATCTAAAACTGGACTCACAGAGGAGGTTCAAATCATAGAAAGTTAGAGTGTCAGTCCTCTTGTACTTAAGTCGGCATTGTGCCAATTGTATTACATTCGGATGCAATTTCTGTGCTTCATCGTCAATAAGAAGCTCCAAGGTATACAGTAAACCTGAAGTGAAGCATGGGAATCTAAAACTGGACTCACAGGAGATTTTCAAGTCATAGAATGTTAGAGTGTGAGTCCTCTAGTACTTAAGTCGGCATTGTGCCTTTGTGTTAAGTTCGGATGCAATTTCTGTGATTCATCGTCAGTAAGAAGGTCCAACGAATACAGCAAACCTGAAGTGAAGCATCGGAATCTAAAACTGGACTCACAGGAGAGGTTCAAATCATACAAAGTTAAAGTGTCAGTCCTCTTGTACCTATGTCGGCATTGTGCCTTTTGTATTAATTTCGGATGCAATTTCTGTGCTTCTTCGTCAATAAGAAGGTCCAAGGTATACAGTAGACCTGAAGTGAAGCATCGGAATCTAAAACTGGACTCACAGGAGAGGTTCAAATCATAGAAAGTTAGAGTGTCAGTCCTCTTGTACTTAAGTCGGCATTGTGCCTTTTGTATTACATTCGGATGCAATTTTTGTCTTTCATCGTCAATAAGAAGGTCCAAGGGATACAGTAAACCTGAAGTGAAGCATCGGAATCTAAAACTGGACTCACAGGCGAAGTTAAAATCATAGTAAGTTAGAGTGTCTTTCCTCTTGTACTTTAGTCGGCATTGTGCCTTTTGCATTAAATTCGGATGCCATTTCTGTGCCTCATCGTCAATAAGAAGCTCCAAGGTATACAGTAAACCTGAAGTGAAGCATCGGAATCAATAACTGGACTCACTGGAGAGGTTCAAATCATAGAAAGTTAGAGTGTGAGTCCTCTTGTACTTAAGTCGGCATTGTGCCTTTGTATTGAATTCGGGTGCAATTTCTGTGTCTCATCGTCAAAAAGAAGGTCCAAGGGATACAGCAAACCTGAAGTGAAGCATCTGAATCTAAAACTGGACTCACAGGAGAGGTTCAGATCATAGAAAGTTAGAGTCTCAATCCTCTTGTACTTAAGTCGGCATTGTGCATTTTGTATTACATTCGGACGCAATTTTTGTGTTTCATCGTCAATAAGAAGGTCCAAGGGATACAGTAAACCTGAAGTGAAGCATCGGAATCTAAAACTAGGGTCACAGGACTGGTTCTAATCATAGAAAGTAGGAGTGTCAGTCCTCTTGTACTTAAGTCGGCATTGTGCCTTTTGTATTAAATTCGGATGCAATTTCTGTGTTTCATCGTCAATACGACGGTCCAAGGTTTACAGTAAACCTGAAGTGAAGCATCGGAATCTAAAACTGGACTCACAGGAGTGGTTCAAATCATTGAAAGTTGGAGTGTCAGTCCTCTTGTACTTAAGTCGTCATTGTGCCATTTGTATTAAATTCGGATGCAATTTCTGTGTTTCATCGTCAATAAGAATGTCCAAGGGATACAGTAAACCCTAAGTAAAGCATCGGTATTTATAACTGGACTCACAGGAGAGGTCAAATCATAGAAATTTAGAGTGTCAGTCCTCTTGTGCTTAAGTCGGCATTGTGAATTTTGTATTAAATTCGGATGCAAAATCTGTGCTTCATCGTCAATAAGAAGGTCCAAGGGGTACAGTAAACCTGAAGTGAAGCATCGGAATCAACAACTTGACTCATAGGAGAGGTTCAAATCATAGAAAGTTAGAGTCTCAATCCTCTTGTACGTAAGTCGGCATTGTGCCTTTTGTATTACATTCGGACGCAATTTTTGTGTTTCATCGTCAATAAGAAGGTCCAAGGGATACAGTAAACCTGAAGTGAAGCATCGGAATCTAAAACTAGGCTCACAGGACTGGTTCTAATCATAGAAAGTAGGAGTGTCAGTCCTCTTGTACTTAAGTCGGCATTGTGCCTTTTGTATTAAATTCGGATGCAATTTCCGTTTTTCATCGTCAATAAGAGGGTCCAAGAGATACAGTAAATGTGAAGCGAAGCATCGGAACCTAAAACTGGACTCACAGGAGAGGTTCAAATCATAGAAAGTAAGAGTGTCAGTCCTCTGGTACTTACGTCGGCATTGTGCCAATTGTATTAAATTTGGATGCCATTTCTGTGCCTCATCGTCAATAAGAAGCTCCAAGGTATACAGTAAACCTGAAGTGAAGCATCGGAATCTAAAACTGGACTCACAGGAGAGGTTAAAATCGTAGAAACTTAGAGTGTCGGTCCTTTTGAACTTAATTCGGCATTATGCTTTTTGTATTAAATTCGGACGCAATTTCTGTGCTTCATCGTCAATAAGAAGCTCCAAGGTATACAGTAAACCTGAAATGAAGCATCGGAATCTTAAACTGGACTCACAGGAGAGGCTCAAGTCATAGAATGTTAGAGTGTGAGTCCTCTAGTACTTAAGTCGGCATTGTGCCTTTGTGTTAAGTTCGGATGCAATTTCTGTGATTCATCGTCAGTAAGAAGGTCCAAGGGATACAGCAAACCTGAAGTGAAGCATCGGAATCTAAAACTGGACTCACAGGAGGGGTTCAAATCATACAAAGTTAAAGTGTCAGTCCACTTGTACCTATGTCGGCATTGTGCCTTTTGTATTAATTTCGGATGCAATTTCTGTGCTTCTTCGTCAATAAGAAGGTCCAAGGTATACAGTAGACCTGAAGTGAAGCATCGGAATCTAAAACTGGACTCACAGGAGAGGTTCAAAACATAGAAAGTTAGAGTGTCAATCCGTTTGAACTTAAGTCTGCATTGTGCCTTTTGTATTAAATTCGGATGCAATTTCTGTGCTTCATCGTCAGTAAGCAGATCCAAGGGATACAGTAAACCTGAAGTGAAACATCGGAATCTACAACCGGTCTCACAGGAGAGATTCAAATCATAGGAAGTTAGAGTCTCAGTCCTCTTGTACATAAGTCGGCATTGTGCCTTTTGTATTACATTCGGATGCAATTTTTGTCTTTCATCGTCAATAAGAAGGTCCAAGGGATACAGTAAACCTGAAGTGAAGCATCGGAATCTAAAACTGGACTCACAGGCGAAGTTAAAATCATAGTAAGTTAGAGTGTCGTTCCTCTTGTACTTTAGTCGGCATTGTGCCTTTTGCATTAAATTCGGATGCCATTTCTGTGCCTCATCGTCAATAAGAAGCTCCAAGGTATACAGTAAACCTGAAGTGAAGCATCGGAATCAATAACTGGACTCACTGGAGAGGTTCAAATCATAGAAAGTTAGAGTGTGAGTCCTCTTGTACTTAAGTCGGCATTGTGCCTTTGTATTGAATTCGGGTGCAATTTCTGTGTCTCATCGTCAAAAAGAAGGTCCAAGGGATACAGCAAACCTGAAGTGAAGCATCTGAAACTAAAACTGGACTCACAGGAGAGGTTCAGATCATAGAAAGTTAGAGTCTCAATCCTCTTGTACTTAAGTCGGCATTGTGCCTTTTGTATTACATTCGGACGCAATTTTTGTGTTTCATCGTCAATAAGAAGGTCCAAGGGATACAGTAAACCTGAAGTGAAGCATCGGAATCTAAAACTAGGCTCACAGGACTGGTTCTAATCATAGAAAGTAGGAGTGTCAGTCCTCTTGTACTTAAGTCGGCATTGTGCCTTTTGTATTAAATTCGGATGCAATTTCTGTGTTTCATCGTCAATACGACGGTCCAAGGTTTACAGTAAACCTGAAGTGAAGCATCGGAATCTAAAACTGGACTCACAGGAGAGGTTCAAATCATTGAAAGTTGGAGTGTCAGTCCTCTTGTACTTAAGTCGTCATTGTGCCATTTGTATTAAATTCGGATGCAATTTCTGTGTTTCATCGTCAATAAGAATGTCCAAGGGATACAGTAAACCCTACGTAAAGCATCGGTATTTATAACTGGACTCACAGGAGAGGTCAAATCATAGAAAGTTAGAGTGTCAGTCCTCTTGTGCTTAAGTCGGCATTGTGAATTTTGTATTAAATTCGGATGCAAAATCTGTGCTTCATCGTCAATAAGAAGGTCCAAGGGGTACAGTAAACCTGAAGTGAAGCATCGGAATCAACAACTGGACTCATAGGAGAGGTTCAAATCATAGAAAGTTAGAGTCTCAATCCTCTTGTACGTAAGTCGGCAATGTGCCTTTTGTATTACATTCGGACGCAATTTTTGTGTTTCATCGTCAATAAGAAGGTCCAAGGGATACAGTAAACCTGAAGTGAAGCATCGGAATCTAAAACTAGGCTCACAGGACTGTTTCTAATCATAGAAAGTAGGAGTGTCAGTCCTCTTGTACTTAAGTCGGCATTGTGCCTTTTGTATTAAATTCGGATGCAATTTCTGTGTTTCATCGTCAATAAGAAGGTCCAAGGTATACCGTAAACCTGAAGTGAAGCATCGGAAACTAAAACTGGACTCACAGGAGAGGTTCAAATCATGGAAAGTAGGATTGTCAGTCCTCTTGTACTTAAGTCAGCATTGTGCCTTTTGTATTAAATTCGGATGCAATTTCTGTGTTTCATCGTCAGTAAGAAGGTCCAAGGGATACAGTAAACCTGAAGTGAAGCTTCGGAATCTAAAACTGGACTCACAGGAGAGGATCAAATCATAGTAATTTAGAGTGTCAGTCCTCTTGTACTTAAGTCGGCATAGTGCCTTTTGTATTAAATTCGGATGCAATTTCGGTGTTTCATCGTCAATAAGAAGGTCCAAGTGATACAGTAAACCTGATGTTAAGCATCGGAATCTAAAACTGGACTCACAGGAGAGGTTCAAGTCATAGAAAATTAGAGTGTCAGTCCTCTTGTACTTAAGTCGGCATTGTGCCATTTGTATCAAATGCAGATGCAATTTCTGTGTTTCATCGTCAATAAGAAGGTCCAAGGTATACCGTAAACCTGAAGTGAAGCATCGGAATCTAAAACTGGACTCACAGGAGAGTTTCAAATTATAGAAAGTAGGATTGTCAGTCGTCTTGTACTTAAGTCGGCATTGTGCCTTTTGTATTAAATTCGGATGCAATTTCCGTGTTTCATCGTCTGTAAGAAGGTCCAAGGGATACAGTAAACCAGAAGTGAAGCTTTGGAATCTAAAACTGGACTCACAGGAGAGGTTCAGATCATAGAAAGTTAGAGTGTCAGTCCTCTTGTACTTAAGTCGGCATTGTGCCTTTAGTATTAAATTCGTTTGTAATATCTGTGTTTCATCGTCAATACGGAGGTCCAAGGTTTACAGTAAACGGGAAGTGAAGCATCGGAATCTAAAACTGGACTCACAGGAGAGGTTCAAATCATTGAAAGTTAGAGTGTCAGTCCTCTTGTACTTGAGTCGGCATAGTGCCTTTTGTATTAAATTCGTATGCAATTTTTGTGTTTCATCGTGAATAAGAAGGTCCAAGGGATACAGTAAACCAGATGTGAAGCATCGGAATCTAAAACTGGACTCACAGGAGAGGTTCAAGTCATAGAAAATTAGAGTGTCAGTCCTCTTGTACTTAAGTCGGCATTGTGCCATTTGTATCAAATGCAGATGCAATTTCTGTGTTTCATCGTCAATAAGAATGTCCTAGGGATACAGTAAACCCTATGTAAAGCATCGGTATTTATAACTGGACTCACAGGAGAGGTTCAAATCATAGAAAGTTAGAGTGAAGGCCTCTTGTGATTAAGGCGGCATTGTGAATTTTGTATTAAATTCGGATGCAAAATCTGTGCTTCATCGTCAATAAGAAGGTCCAAGGGGTACAGTAAACCTGAAGTGAAGCATCAGAATCAACAACTGGACTCATAGGAGAGGTTCAACTCATAGTCAGTTAGAGTCTCAGTCCTCTTGTACTTAAGTGGGCATTGTGCCTTTTGTATTACATTCGGATGCAATTTTTGTATTTCATCGTCAATAAGAAGGTCCAAGGGATACAGTAAACCTGAAGTGAAGCATCGGAATCTAAAACTAGGCTCACAGGAGAGGTTCTAATCATAGAAAGTAGGAGTGTCAGTCCTCTTGTACTTAAGTCGGCATTGTGCCTTGTGTATTAAATTCGGATGCAATTTCCGTTTTTCTTCGTCAATAGGAGGGTCCAAGAGATACAGTGAATGTGAAGAGAAGCATCGGAATCTAAAACTGGACTCACAGGAGAGGTTCAAAACATAGAAAGTAAGAGTGTCAGTCCTCTTGTACTTACGTAGGCATTGTGCCAATTGTATTAAATTCGGATGCAATTTCTGTGCTTCATCGTCAATAAGAAGCTCCAAGGTATACAGTAAACCTGAAGTGAAGCATCGGAATCTAAAACTAACTCACAGGAGAGGTTCAAATCATAGAAAGTTAGAGTGTCGGTCCTTTTGAACTTAAGTCAGCATGATGCCTTTTGTATTAAATTCGGATGCAATTTCTGTGCTTCATCGTCAATAAGAAGGTCCAAGGTATACAGTAAACCTGAATTGAAGAATCGGAATATAAAACTGGACTCACTGGGGAGGTTCAAATAATAGGAAGTTAGAGAGTCAGTCCTCTTGTACTTCAGTCGGCATTGTGCTTTTTGTATTAAATTCGGATGCAATTTCTGTGTTTCATCGTCAATAAGAAGGTCCAAGGTATACCGTAAACCTGAAGTTAAGCATCGGAATCTAAAACTATACTCACAGGAGAGGTTCAAATCATAGAAAGTAGGATTGTCACTCCTCTTGTACTTAAGTCAGCATTGTGCCTTTTGTACTAAATTCGGATGCAATTTCTGTGTTTCATCGTCTGTAAGAAGGTCCCAGGGATACAGTAAACCTGAAGTGATGCATCGGAATCTAAAACTGGACTCACAGGAGAGGATCAAATCATAGTAATTTAGAGTGTCAGTCCTCTTGTACTTAAGTCGGCATTGTGCCTTTTGTATTAAATTCGGATGCAATTTCGATGTTTCATCGTCAATAAGAAGGTCCAAGTGATACAGTAAACCTAAAGTGAAGCATCGGAATCCGAAACTGGAGCCACAGGACAGGTTCAAAACATAGAAAGTAGGAGTGTCAGTCCTCTTGTACTTAAGTCGGCATTGTGCCTTTTGTATTAAATTCGTATGCAATTTCTGTGTTTCATCGACAATAAGAAGGTCCGAGGGATACAGTAACCCAGAAGTGAAGCTTCGGAATCCAAAACTATACTCACAGGAGAGGTTCAAATATTAGAAAGTTTGAGTGTCAGTCGTCATGTACTTAATTCGGCATTGTGCCAATTGTATTATATTCCGATGCAATTTCTGTGTTTCATTGACAATAAGAAGCTCCAAGGTAGACAGTAAACCTGAAGTGAAGCATCGGAATCTAAAACTGGACTCACAGGAGAGGTTAAAATCACAGTAAGTTAGAGTGTCAGTCGTCTTGTACTTTAATCGGCATTGTGCCTTTTGTATTAAATTCGGATGCAAAATCTGTGCTTCAACGTCAATAGGAACGTCCAAGAGATAGAGTAAACCTGAAGTGCAGCATCGGAATCTAAAACTGGACTCACAGGAGAGGTTCAAATCATAGAATGTTAGAGTGTCAGTCCTCTTGTACTTAATTCGGCATTGTGCCTTTTGTATTAAATTCGGATGCAATTTCTGTGTTTCATTGTCAATAAGAAGGTCCAAGGTATACAGTAAACCTGAAGTGAAGCATCGGAATCTTAAACCGAACTCACAGGAGAAGTTCAAATCATTGAAAGTTAGAGTGTCAGTCCTCTTGTACTTAAGTCGGCATTGTGCTTTTTGTAATTAATTCTGGATGCAATTTCTGTGCTTCATCGTCAGTAAGAAGGTCCTATTGAATCAGTAAACCTGAAGTGAAGCATCGGAATCTAAAACTGGACTCACAGGAGAGGTTCAAATAATAGAAAGTTAGAGTGTCAGTAATCTTGTACTTAAGTTGGCATTGTGCCTTTTGTATTAAATTCGGATGCAATTTCTGTGCTTCTTGGTCAATAAGAATACCTAAGGTATACAGTAAACCTGAAGTGAAGCAACGGAATCTAAAACTGGACTCACAGGAGATTTTCAAATCGTAGAAAGTTAGAGTGTCAGTCCTCTTGTACTTAAGTCGGCATTATGAATTTTGTATTAAATTCGGATGCAAAATCTGTGCTTCAACGTCAATAAGAAGGTCCAAGGGATAGAGTAAACCTGATGTGAAGCATCGGAATCTAAAACTGGACTCACAGGAGAGGTTCAAATCATAGAAAGTTAGAGTGTCAGTCCTCTTGTGCTAAAGTCAGCATTGTGCCTTTTGTATTACATTCGGATGCAATATTTGTGTTTCATCGTCAATAAGAAGGTCCAAGGGATACAGTAAACCTGAAGTGAAGCATCGGAATCTAAAACTGGGCTCAAAGGAGAGGTTCTAATCATAGAAAGTAGGAGTGTCAGTCATCATGTACTTAAGTCGGCATTGTGCCTTTTGTATTAAATTCGGACGCAATTTCCGTTCTTCATCGTCAATAAGAGGGTCCAAGAGATACAGTAAACCTGAAGTGAAGGATCGGAATCTAAAACTGGACTTACACGAGAGGTTCAAATCATAGATAATTAGAGTGTCAGTCCTCTTGTGCTTAAGTCGGCATTGTGAATTTCGTATTAAATTAGGATGCAAAATCTGTGCTTCATCGTCAATAAGTAGGTCCAAGGGATACAGTAAACCTGAAACGAAGCATCGGATCTACAATTGGACTCACAGGAGAGTTTCAAATCATAGAAAGTTTGAGTCTCAGTCCTCTTGTACTTAAGTCGGCATTGTGCCTTTTGTATTACATTCGGATGCAATTTTGGTGTTTCTTCGTCGAAAAGAAGGTTCATGGGATACAGTCAACCTGAAGTGAAGCATCGGAATCTAAAACTGGTCTCACAGGAGAGGTTCTAATCATAGAAAGTAGGAGTGTCAGTCCTCTTGTACTTAAGTCGGCATTGTGCCTTTTGTTTTAAATTCGGATGCAATTTCCGTTTTTTTCCTTAATAAGAGGGTCCAAGAGATACAGTAAACCTGAAGTGAAGCATCGGAATCTAAAACTGGTTCAAATCATAGAAAGTTAGAGTGTCAGTCCTCTTGTACTTAAGTCAGCATTGTGCCAATTGTATTAAATTCGGATGCAATTTCTGTGCTTCATCGTCAATAAGAAGCTCCAAGGTATACAGTAAACCTGAAGTGAAGCATCGGAATCTAAAACTGGACTCACAGGAGAGGTTCAAATCATAGAAAGTTAGAGTGTGTGTCCTCTAGTACTTAAGTCGGCATTGTGACTTTGTATTAAATTCGGATGCAATTTCTGTGATTCATCGTCAATAAGAAGGTCCAAGGTATACAGCAAACCTGAAGTGAAGCATCGGAATCTAAAACTGGACTCACAGGCAAGGTTCAAATCATAGGGAGTTAGAGTGTCAGTCCTCTTGTACTTAAGTCGGCGTTGTGAATTTTGTATTTAATTCGGATGCAATTTCTGTGCTTCATCGTCAATAAGAAAGTCCAAGGTATACAGTAAACCTGAATTGAAGCATCGGAACATAAAACTGGACTCACAGGAGAGGTACAAATCATAGAAAGTTAGAGTGTCAGTCCTCTTGTACTTAAGTCGGCATTGTGAATTTTGTATTAAATTCGGATGCAATTTCTGTGTTTCATCGGCAATAAGAAGGTCCAAGAGATACAGTAAACCTGAAGTGAAGCATCGGAATCTAAAACTGGACTCACAGGGGAGGTTCAAATCATAGAAAGTTAGAGTGTCAGTCCTCTTGTACTTAAGTCGGCATTGTGCCTTTTGTATTAAATTCGGATGCTATTTCTGTGCTTCATCGTCAATAAGAAAGTCCAAGGTATACAGTAAACCTGAAGTGAAGCTTCGGAATCTAAAACTGGACTCACAGGAGAGATTCAAATCATAGAAAGTTAGAGTGTCAGTCCTCTTGCACATAAGTCGTCTTTGTGAATTTTGTATTAAATTCGGATGCAAAATCTGTGCTTCATCGTCAATAAGAAGGTCCAAGGGATACAGTTAACCAGAAGTGAAGCATCGGAATCTAAAACTGGACACGAAGGAGAGGTTCAAATCATAGAAAGTTTGAGTGTCAGTCCTCTTGTACTTAAGTCGGCATTGTGCCTTTTGTATTAAATTCGGATGCAATTTCTGTGTTTCATCGTCAATAAGAAGGAACAAGGTATACGGTAAACCTGAAGTCAAGCAAACGAATGTAAAACATGACTCACAGGAGAGGTCCAAATCATAGAAAGTTTAAGTGTCAGTCCTCTTGTACGTAAATCGGCATTGTGCCTTTTGTATTAAATCCGCATGCAACTTCAGTGCTTCATCGTCAACAAGAAGGTCCAAGGGAACCAGTAAACCTGAAGTGAAGCATCGGAATCTAAAGCTGGACTCACAGGAGAGGTTCAAATCATAGAAAGTTGGAGTGTCACTCCTCTTGTACTTAAGTCGGCATTGTGCCTTTTGTATTAAATTGGGAGGCAATTTCTGGGCTTCATCGTGAATAAGATAGTCCAAGGTATACAGTAAACCTGAAGTAAAGCATCGGAATCTAAAACTGGACTCACAGGAGAGGTTTAAATCATAGTAAGTTAGAGTGTCAGTCCTCTGGTACTTAAGTCGGCATTGTACCGTTTGTATTAAATTGGGATGCAATATCTGTGCTTCATCGTCAATAAGATAGTCCAAGGTCTACAGTAAACCTGAAGTGAAGCATCGGAATCTAAAACTGGACTCACAGGAGAGGTACAAATCATAGAAAGTTAGGGTGTCAGTCCTCTTGTACTTAAGTCGGCATTGTGCCTTTTGTAATAATATCGGATACAATTTCTGTGTTTCATCGTCAATAAGAAGGTCCATGGGATACAGTTAACCTGAAGTGAAGCATCGGATTCTAAAACTGGACTCACAGGAGAGGCTCAAATCATAGAAAGTTAGAGTGTCAGTCCTCTTGTACTTAAGTCGGCATTGTGCCTTATGTATTAAATTCGGATGCAATTTCTGTGTTTCATCGTCAATAAGTAGATCCAAGGTATACAGTAAACCTGAAGTGAAGCATTGGAATCTAAAACTGGACTCACAGGAGAGGTACAAATCATAGAAAATTAGAGTGTCAGTCCTCTTGTATGTAAGTCGGCATTGTGCCCATTGTACTAAATCCGGATGCAACTTCTGTGCTTCATCGTCAATAAGAAGGTCCAAGGGAACCAGTAAACCTGAAGTGAAGCATCGGAATCTAAAACTGGACTCACACGAGAGGTTCAAATCATAGAAAGTTAGAGTGTCAGTCCTCTTGTACTTAAGTCGGCATTTTGCCTTTTGTATTAAATTGGGAGGCAATATCTGTGCTTCATCGTCATTAAGATAATCCAAGGTATACAGTAAACCTGAAGTAAAGCATCGGAATCTAAAACTGGACCCACAGGAGAGGTTCAAATCATAGTAAGTTAGAGTGTCAGTCCTCTTGTACTTAAGTCGGCAATGTACCTTTTGTATTAAATTCCGATACAATTTCTGTGCTTCATTGTCAACAAGAACGTCCAAGGTATACAGTTAACCCGAAGTGAAGCATCGGAATTTGAAACTGGACTCCTAGGAGAGGTTCCAATCATAGAAAGTTAGTGTGTCAGTCCTCTTGTACTTAAGTCGGCATTGTGCCTTTTGTATTAAATTCGGATGCAATTTCTGTGCTTCATCGTCAATAAGAAGGTCCAAGGTATACAGTAAACCTGAAGTAAAGCATCGGAATCTAAAACTGGACTCACAGGAGAGGTTAAAATCATAGAAAGTTAGAGTGTCAGTCCTCTTGTACTTAAGTCGGCATCGTCAATAAGAAGGTCCAAGGTATACAGTAAACCTGAAGTGAAGCATCGGAATCTAAAACTGGACTCACAGGAGAGGTTCAAATCATAGAAAGTTAGAGTGTCAGTCCTCTTGACCTTAAGTCGGTATTGTGCCTTTTGTATTAAATTCGTATGCAATTTCTGTGTTTCATCGTCAATAAGAAGGTCCAAGAGATACAGTAAACATGAAGTGAAGCATCGGAATCTAAAACTGGACTCACAGGGGAGGTTCAAATCATAGAAAGTCAGTGTGTCAGTCCTCTTGTACGTAAGTCGTCGTTGTGCCTTTTGTATTAAATCCGCATGCAACTTCTGTGCTTCATCGTCAATAAGAAGGTCCATGGGAATCAGTAAACCTGAAGTGAAGCATCGGAATCTAAACCTGGACTCACAGGAGAGGTTCAAATCATAGAAAATTGGAGTGTCGGTCCTCTTGTACTTAAGTCGGCATTGTGCCTTTTGTATTAAATTGGGAGGCAATTTCTGTGCTTCATCGTCAATAAGATAGTCCAAGGTATACAGTAAACCTGAAGTAAAGCATCGGAATCTAAAACTGGACTCACAGGAGAGGTTCAAATCATAGTAAGTTAGAGTGTCAGTCCTCTTGTACTTAAGTCGGCATTGTACGTTTTGTATTAAATTGGGAGGCAATTTCTGTGCTTCATCGTCAATAAGATAGTCCATGGTATACAGTAAACCTGAAGTGAAGCATCGGAATCTAAAACTGGACTCACAGGAGAGGTACAAATCATAGAAATTTAGAGTGTCAGTCCTCTTGTACTTAAGTCGGCATTGTGCCTTTTGTATTAATATCGCATACAATTTCTGTGTTTCATCGTCAATAAGAAGGTCCATGGGATACAGTTAACCTGAAGTGAAGCATCGGATTCTAAAACTGGATTCACAGGAGAGGTTCAAATCATAGAAAGTTAGAGTCTCAGTCCTCTTGTACTTAAGTCGGCATTGTGCCTTATGTATTAATTTCGGATGCAATTTCTGTGTTTCATCGTCAATAAGTAGATCCAAGGTATACAGTAAACCTGAAGTGAAGCATCGGAATCCAAAACTGGACACACAGGAGAGGTACAAATCATAGAAAGTTAGAGAGTCAGTCCTCTTGTACTTAAGTTGGCATTGTGTATTTTGTATTAAATTCGGATGCAATTTCTGTGTTTCATCGTCAATAAGAAGGTCCAAGGTATACAGTAAACCTGAAGTGAAACATCGGAATCTAAAACTGCACTCACAGGAGAGGTTCAAATCATTGAAAGTTAAAGTGTCAGTCCTCTTGTACTTAAGTCGGCATTGTGCCTTTTGTATTAAATTCGGATGTAATTTCTGTGTTTCATCGTCAATAAGACGGTCCAAGAGATACAGTATACCTGAAGTGAAGCATCGGAATCTAAAACTGGACTCACAGGGGAGGTTCAAATCATAGAAACTTAGAGTATCGGTCCTCTTGTACTTAAGTCGGCATTGTGCCTTTTGCATTAAATTCGGATGCTATTTCTGTGCTTCATCGTCAATAAGAAGGCCAAGGTATACAGTAAACCTGAAGTGAAGCTTCGGAATCTAAAATTGGACTCACAGGAGAGGTTCAAATCATAGAAAGTTAAAGTGTCAGTCATCTTGTACTTAGGTCGGCATTGTGCCTTTTGTATTAAATTCGGATGTAAAATCTGTGCTTCATCGTCAATAAGAAGGTCCAAGGGATACAGTTACATTGTAGTGAAGCATCGGAATATAAAACTGGACTCACAGGAGAGGTTCAAATCATAGAAAGTTAGAGTATCAGTCCTCTTGTACTTAAGTCGGCATTGTACTTTTTGTATGAAATTCCGATGCAATTTCTGTGCTTCATCGTCAATAAGAACGTCCAAGGTATACAGTAAACCTGAAGTGAAGCATCGGAATCTGAAACTGGACTCACAGGAGAGGTTCCAATCATAGAAAGTTAGAGTGTCAGTCCTCTTGTACTTAAGTCGGCATTGTGCCCTTTGTATTAAATTCGAATGCAATTTCTGTGCTTCATCGTCAATAAGAAGGTCCAAGTTATACAGTAAACCTGAAGTGAAGCATCGGGTTCTAAAACTGGACTCACAGGAGAGGAACAAATCACAGAAAGTTAGAGTATCAGTCCTCTTGTACTTAAGTCGGCATTGTGAATTTTGTATTAAATTCGGATGCAATATCTGTGTTTCATCGTCAATAAGAAGGTCCAAGGTATACAGTAAACCTGAAGTGAAGCATCGGAATCTAAATCTGGACTCACAGGAGATTTTCAAATCATTGGAAGTTAAAGTGTCAGTCCTCTTGTTCTTATGTCGGCATTGTGCCTTTTGTATTGAATTCGGATGCAATTTCTGTGTTTCATCGTCAATAAGAAGGTCCAAGAGATACAGTAAACCTGAAGTGAAGCATCAGAATCTAAAACTGGACTCACAGGGGAGGTTCAAATCATAGAAAGTTAGAGTGTCAGTCCTCTTGTACGTAAGTCGGCATTGTGCCTTTTGTATTAAATCCGCATGCAACTTCTGTGCTTCATCGTGAATAAGAAGGTCCAAGGGATACAGTTAACCAGTAGTGAAGCATCGGAATCTAAAACTGGACTCACACGAGAGGCTCAAATCATAGAAAGTTAGAGTGTCAGTCCTCTTGTACATAAGTCGGCATTGTGCCTTTTGTATTAATATGGGAGGCAATTTCTGTGCTTCATCGTCATTAAGATAGTCCAAGGTGTACAGTAAACCTGAAGTAAAGCATCGGAATCTAAAATTGGACTCACAGGAGAGGTTCAAATCATAGTAAGTTAGAGTGTCAGTCGTCTTGTACTTAAGTCGGCATTGTACCTTTTGTATTAAATTCCGATGTAATTTCTGTGCTTCATCGTCAATAAGAAGGCCAAGGTATACAGTAAACCTGAAGTGAAGCTTCGGAATCTAAAATTGGACTCACAGGAGAGGTTCAAATCATAGAAAGTTAGAGTATCAGTCCTCTTGTACTTAAGTCGGCATTGTACTTTTTGTATTAAATTCCGATGCAATTTCTGTGCTTCATCGTCAATAAGAACGTCCAAGGTATACAGTAAACCTGAAGTGAAGCATCGGAATCTAAAACTGGACTCACAGGAGAGGTACAAATCATAGAAAGTTAGGGTGTCAGTCCTCTTGTACTTAAGTCGGCATTGTGCCTTTTGTAATAATATCGGATACAATTTCTGTGTTTCATCGTCAATAAGAAGGTCCATGGGATACAGTTAACCTGAAGTGAAGCATCGGATTCTAAAACTGGACTCACAGGAGAGGTTCAAATCATAGAAAGCTAGAGTGTCAGTCCTCTTGTACTTAAGTCGGCATTGTGCCATATGTATTAAATTCGGATGCAATTTCTGTGTTTCATCGTCAATAAGTAGATCCAAGGTATACAGTAAACCTGAAGTGAAGCATTGGAATCTAAAACTGGACTCACAGGAGAGGTACAAATCATAGAAAGTTAGAGTGTCAGACCTCTTGTATGTAAGTCGGCATTGTGCCCATTGTACTAAATCCGGATGCAACTTCTGTGCTTCATCGTCAATAAGAAGGTCCAAGGGAACCAGTAAACCTGAAGTGAAGCATCGGAATCTAAAACTGGACTCACACGAGAGGTTCAAATCATAGAAAGTTAGAGTGTCAGTCCTCTTGTACTTAAGTCGGCATTTTGCCTTTTGTATTAAATTGGGAGGCAATATCTGTGCTTCATCGTCATTAAGATAATCCAAGGTATACAGTAAACCTGAAGTAAAGCATCGGAATCTAAAACTGGACCCACAGGAGAGGTTCAAATCATAGTAAGTTAGAGTGTCAGTCCTCTTGTACTTAAGTCGGCAATGTACCTTTTGTATTAAATTCCGATACAATTTCTGTGCTTCATTGTCAACAAGAACGTCCAAGGTATACAGTAAACCTGAAGTGAAGCATCGGAATCTAAAACTGGACTCACAGGAGAGGTTAAAATCATAGAAAGTTAAAGTGTCAGTCCTCTTGTACTTAAGTCGGCATCGTCAATAAGAAGGTCCAAGGTATACAGTAAACCTGAAGTGAAGCATCGGAATCTAAAACTGGACTCACAGGAGAGGTTCAAATCATAGAAAGTTAGAGTGTCAGTCCTCTTGACCTTAAGTCGGTATTGTGCCTTTTGTATTAAATTCGTATGCAATTTCTGTGTTTCATCGTCAATAAGAAGGTCCAAGAGATACAGTAAACCTGAAGTGAAGCATCGGAATCTAAAACTGGACTCACACGGGGAGGTTCAAATCATAGAATGTCAGTGTGTCAGTCCTCTTGTACGTAAGTCGTCGTTGTGCCTTTTGTATTAAATCCGCATGCAACTTCTGTGCTTCATCGTCAATAAGAAGGTCCATGGGAATCAGTAAACCTGAAGTGAAGCATCGGAATCTAAACCTGGACTCACAGGAGAGGTTCAAATCATAGAAAATTGGAGTGTCGGTCCTCTTGTACTTAAGTCGGCATTGTGCCTTTTGTATTAAATTGGGAGGCAATTTCTGTGCTTCATCGTCAATAAGATAGTCCAAGGTATACAGCAAACCTGAAGTAAAGCATCGGAATCTAAAACTGGACTCACAGGAGAGGTTCAAATCATAGTAAGTTAGAGTGTCAGTCCTCTTGTACTTAAGTCGGCATTGTACGTTTTGTATTAAATTGGGAGGCAATTTCTGTGCTTCATCGTCAATAAGATAGTCCAAGGTATACAGTAAACCTGAAGTGAAGCATCGGAATCTAAAACTGGACTCACAGGAGAGGTACAAATCATAGAAATTTAGAGTGTCAGTCCTCTTGTACTTAAGTCGGCATTGTGCCTTTTGTATTAATATCGCATACAATTTCTGTGTTTCATCGTCAATAAGAAGGTCCATGGGATACAGTTAACCTGAAGTGAAGCATCGGATTCTAAAACTGGATTCACAGGAGAGGTTCAAATCATAGAAAGTTAGAGTGTCAGTCCTCTTGTACTTAAGTCGGCATTGTGCCTTATGTATTAATTTCGGATGCAATTTCTGTGTTTCGTCGTCAATAAGTAGTTCCAAGGTATACAGTAAACCTGAAGTGAAGCATCGGAATCCAAAACTGGACACACAGGAGAGGTACAAATCATAGAAAGTTAGAGAGTCAGTCCTCTTGTACTTAAGTTGGCATTGTGTATTTTGTATTAAATTCGGATGCAATTTCTGTGTTTCATCGTCAATAAGAAGGTCCAAGGTATACAGTAAACCTGAAGTGAAGCATCGGAATCTAAAACTGCACTCACAGGAGAGGTTCAAATCATTGAAAGTTAAAGTGTCAGTCCTCTTGTACTTAAGTCGGCATTGTGCCTTTTGTATTAAATTCGGATGTAATTTCTGTGTTTCTTCGTCAATAAGACGGTCCAAGAGATACAGTATACCTGAAGTAAAGCATCGGAATCTAAATCTGGACTCACAGGGGAGGTTCAAATCATAGAAACTTAGAGTATCGGTCCTCTTGTACTTAAGTCGGCATTGTGCCTTTTGTATTAAATTCGGATGCTATTTCTGTGCTTCATCGTCAATAAGAAGGCCAAGGTATACAGTAAACCTGAAGTGAAGCTTCGGAATCTAAAATTGGGCTCACAGGAGAGGTTCAAATCATAGAAAGTTAAAGTGTCAGTCATCTTGTACTTAGGTCGGCATTGTGCCTTTTGTATTAAATTCGGATGTAAAATCTGTGCTTCATCGTCAATAAGAAGGTCCAAGGGATACAGTTACCCTGTAGTGAAGCATCGGAATATAAAACTGGACTCACAGGAGAGGTTCAAATCATAGAAAGTTAGAGTATCAGTCCTCTTGTACTTAAGTCGGCATTGTACTTTTTGTATGAAATTCCGATGCAATTTCTGTGCTTCATCGTCAATAAGAACGTCCAAGGTATACAGTAAACCTGAAGTGAAGCATCGGAATCTGAAACTGGACTCACAGGAGAGGTTCCAATCATAGAAAGTTAGAGTGTCAGTCCTCTTGTACTTAAGTCGGCATTGTACCTTTTGTATTAAATTCCGATGCAATTTCTGTGCTTCATCGTCAATAAGAACGTCCAAAGTATACGGTAAACCTGAAGTGAAGCATCGGATTCTGAAACTGGAATCACAGGAGAGGTTCCGATCATAGAAAGTTAGAGTGTCAGTCCTCTTGTACTTAAGTCGGCATTGTGCCTTCTGTATTAAATTCGGATGCAATTTCTGTGCTTCATCGTCAATAAGAAGGTCCAAGTTATACAGTAAACCTGAAGTGAAGCATCGGGTTCTAAAACTGGACTCACAGGAGAGGTACAAATCACAGAAAGTTAGAGTATCAGTCCTCTTTTACGTAAGTCGGCTTTGTGAAATTTGTATTAAATTCGGATGCAATATCTGTGTTTCATCGTCAATAAGAAGGTCCAAGGTATACAGTAAACCTGAAGTGAAGCATCGGAATCTAAATCTGGACTCACAGGAGATTTTCAAATCATTGGAAGTTGAAGTGTCAGTCCTCTTGTTCTTATGTCGGCATTGTGCCTTTTGTATTGAATTCGGATGCAATTTCTGTGTTTCATCGTCAATAAGAAGGTCCAAGAGATACAGTAAACCTGAAGTGAAGCATCGGAATCTAAAACTGGACTCACAGGGGAGGTTCAAATCATAGAAAGTTAGAGTGCCAGTCCTCTTGTACGTAAGTCGGCATTGTGCCTTTTGTATTAAATCCGCATGCAACTTCTGTGCTTCATCGTGAATAAGAAGGTCCAAGGGATACAGTTAACCAGAAGTGAAGCATCGGAATCTAAAACTGGACTCACACGAGAGGCACAAATCACAGAAAGTCAGAGTGTCAGTCCTCTTGTACATAAGTCGGCATTGTGCCTTTTGTATTAATATGGGAGGCAATTTCTGTGCTTCATCGTCATTAAGATAGTCCAAGGTGTACAGTAAACCTGAAGTAAAGCATCGGAATCTAAAATTGGACTCACAGGAGAGGTTCAAATCATAGTAAGTTAGAGTGTCAGTCGTCTTGTACTTAAGTCGGCATTGTACCTTTTGTATTAAATTAAGATGTAATTTCTGTGCTTCATCGTCAATAAGAAGGCCAAGGTATACAGTAAACCTGAAGTGAAGCTTCGGAATCTAAAATTGGACTCACAGGAGAGGTTCAAATCATAGAAAGTTAGAGTATCAGTCCTCTTGTACTTAAGTCGGCATTGTACTTTTTGTATTAAATTCCGATGCAATTTCTGTGCTTCATCGTCAATAAGAACGTCCAAGGTATACAGTAAACCTGAAGTGAAGCATCGGAATCTGAAACTGGACTCACAGGAGAGGTTCCAATCATAGAAAGTTAGAGTGTCAGTCCTCTTGTACTTAAGTCGGCATTGTGCCTCTTGTATTAAATTCGGATGCAATTTCTGTGCTTCATCGTCAATAAGAAGGTCCAAGTTATACAGTAAACCTGAAGTGAAGCATCGGGGATCTAAAACTGGACTCACAGGAGAGGTACAAATCATAGAAAGTTAGAGTATCAGTCCTCTTGTACTTAAGTCGGCATTGTGCCTTTTGTATTAAATTCGGATGCAATTTCTGTGTTTCATCGTCAATAAGAAGTCCCAAGAGATACAGTAAACCTGAAGTGAAGCATCTGAATCTAAAACTGGACTCACAGGGGAGGTTCAAATCATAGAAAGTTACAGTGTCTGTCCTCTTGTACGTAAGTCGGCATTGTGACTTTTGTATTAAATCCGCATGCAACTTCTGTGCTTCATCGTGAATAAGAAGGTCCAAGGGATACAGTTAACCAGAAGTGAAGCATCGGAATCTAAAACTGGACTCACAGGAGAGGTTCAAATCATAGTAAGTTAGAGTGTCAGTCGTCTTGTACTTAAGTCGGCATTGTACCTTTTGTATTAAATTCCGATGCAATTTCTGTGCTTCATCGTCAATAAGAACGTCCAAAGTATACGGTAAACCTGAAGTGAAGCATCGGATTCTGAAACTGGAATCACAGGAGAGGTTCCGATCATAGAAAGTTAGAGTGTCAGTCCTCTTGTACTTAAGTCGGCATTGTGCCTTCTGTATTAAATTCGGATGCAATTTCTGTGCTTCATCGTCAATAAGAAGGTCCAAGTTATACAGTAAACCTGAAGTGAAGCATCGGGTTCTAAAACTGGACTCACAGGAGAGGTTCAAATCATAGAAAGTTAGAGTGTCAGTCCTTTTGAACTTAAGTCTTCATTGTGCCGATTGTATTAAATTCGGATCCAATATCTGTCCTTCATCGTCAATAAGAAGGTCCAAGGTATACAGTAAACCTGAAGTGAAGCATCGGAATCTAAATCTGGACTCACAGGAGAGGTTCAAATCACAGAAAGTTTGAGTGTCAGTCCTCCTGTACTCATGTCGGCATTGTGCCTTTAGTATTAAATTCGAATGCAATTTCTGTGTTTCATCGTCAATAAGAATGTCCAAGGTATACATTAAACCTGAAGGGAGGCAACGGAATCTAAAACTGGACTCAAAGGAGAGGTTCAAATCATAGAAAGTTAGAGTGTCAGTCCTCTTGTATGTAAGTCGGCATTGTGCCTTTTGTATTAAATCCGCATGCAACTTCTGTGCTTCATCGTGAATAAGAAGGTCCAAGGGATACAGTTAACCAGAAGTGAAGCATCGGAATCTAAAACTGGACTCACACGAGAGGCTCAAATCATAGAAAGTTAGAGTGTCAGTCCTCTTGTACATAAGTCGGCATTGTGCCTTTTCTATTAAATTGGGAGGCAATTTCTGTGCTTCATCGTCATTAAGATCGTCCAAGGTGTACAGTAAACCTGAAGTAAAGCATCGGAATCTAAAATTGGACTCACAGGAGAGGTTCAAATCATAGTAAGTTAGAGTGTCAGTCGTCTTGTACTTAAGTCGGCATTGTACCTTTTGTATTAAATTCCGATGCAATTTCTGTGCTTCATCGTCAATAAGAAGGCCAAGGTATACAGTAAACCTGAAGTGAAGCTTCGGAATCTAAAATTGGACTCACAGGAGAGGTTCAAATTATAGAAAGTTAGAGTATCAGTCCTCTTGTACTTAAGTCGGCATTGTGCCTTTTGTATTAAATTCGGATGCAATTTCTGTGCTTCATCGTCAATAAGAAGGTCCAAGTTATACAGTAAACCTGAAGTGAAGCATCGGGTTCTAAAACTGGGCTCACAGGAGAGGTACAAATCATAGAAAGTTAGAGTATCAGTCCTCTTGTACTTAAGTCGGCATTGTGCCTTTTGTATTAAATTCGGATGCAATTTCTGTGTTTCATCGTCAATAAGAAGGTCCAAGAGATACAGTAAACCTGAAGTGAAGCATCGGAATCTAAAACTGGACTCACAGGGGAGGTTCAAATCATAGAAAGTTAGAGTGTCTGTCCTCTTGTACGTAAGTCGGCATTGTGACTTTTGTATTAAATCCGCATGCAACCTTTGTGCTTCATCGTGAATAAGAAGGTCCAAGGGATACAGTTAACCAGAAGTGAAGCATCGGAATCTAAAACTGGACTCACAGGAGAGGTTCAAATCATAGTAAGTTAGAGTGTCAGTCGTCTTGTACTTAAGTCGGCATTGTACCTTTTGTATTAAATTCCGATGCAACTTCTGTGCTTCATCGTCGTTAAGAACGTCCAAAGTATACGGTAAACCTGAAGTGAAGCATCGGATTCTGAAACTGGAATCACAGGAGAGGTTCCGATCATAGAAAGTTAGAGTGTCAGTCCTCTTGTACTTAAGTCGGCATTGTGCCTTCTGTATTAAATTCGGATGCAATTTCTGTGCTTCATCGTCAATAAGAAGGTCCAAGTTATACAGTAAACCTGAAGTGAAGCATCGGGTTCTAAAACTGGACTCACAGGAGAGGTTCAAATCATAGAAAGTTAGAGTGTCAGTCCTTTTGAACTTAAGTCTTCATTGTGCCGATTGTATTAAATTCGGATCCAATATCTGTCCTTCATCGTCAATAAGAAGGTCCAAGGTATACAGTAAACCTGAAGTGAAGCATCGGAATCTAAATCTGGACTCACAGGAGAGGTTCAAATCATAGAAAGTTTGAGTGTCAGTCCTCCTGTACTCATGTCGGCATTGTGCCTTTAGTATTAAATTCGAATGCAATTTCTGTGTTTCATCGTCAATAAGAATGTCCAAGGTATTCATTAAACCTGAAGGGAGGCAACGGAATCTAAAACTGGACTCACAGGAGAGGTTCAAATCATAGAAAGTTAGAGTGTCAGTATTCTTGTATGTAAGTCGGCATTGGGCCCTTTGTACTAAATCCGGATGCAACTTCTGTGCTTCATCGTCAATAAGAAGGTCCAAGGGAATCAGTAAACCTGAAGTGAAGCATCGGAATCTATAACTGGACTCACACGAGAGGTTCAATTCATAGAAAGTTAGAGTGTCAGTCCTCTTGTACTTAAGTCGGCATTGTGCCTTTTGTATTAAATTCGGATGCAATTTCTCTGCTTCATCGTCAATAAGAAGGTCCAAGGTATACAGTAAACCTGAAGTGAAGCATTGGAATCCAAAACTGGACTCATAGGAGAGGTTCAAATCATAGAAAGTTAGAGTGTCAGTCCTTTTGAACTTAAGTCTTCATTGTGCCGTTTGTTTTAAATTCGGATGCAATTTCTGTCCTTCATTGTCAATAAGAAGGTCCAAGGTACACAGTAAACCTGAATTGAAGCATTGGAATATGAAACTGGACTCACAAGAGAGGTACAAATCATAGAAAGTCAGAGTGTCAGTCCTCTTGTACTTAAGTCGGCATTGTGAATTTTGTATTAAATTCGGATGCAATATCTGCGTTTCATTGTCAATAAGAAGGTCCAAGGTATACAGTAAACCTCAAGTGAAGCATCGGATTCTAAAACTGGACTCACAGGAGAGGTTCAAATCATTGGAAGTTAAAGTGTCAGTCCTTTTGTTCTTATGTCGGCATTGTGCCTTTTATATTAAATTCGGATGCAATTTCTGTGTTTCATCGTCAATTAGAAGGTCCAAGAGATACAGTAAACCTGAAGTGAAGCATCGGAATCTAAAACTGGACCCACAGGGGAGGTTCAAATCATAGAAAGTTAGAGTGTCAGTCCTCTTGTACTTAAGTCGGCATTGTGCCTTTTGTATTAAATTCGGATGCTATTTCTATGCTTCATCGTCAGTAAGAAAGTCCAAGGTATACAGTAAACCTGAAGTCAAGCTTCGGAATCTAAAACTGGACTCACAGGAGAGGTTCAAATCATAGAAAGTTAGAGTGTCAGTCCTCTTGTTCGTAAGTCGGCGTTGTGCCTTTTGTATTAAATCCGCATGCAACTTCTATGCTTCATCGACAATAAGAAGGTCCAAGGGAATCAGTAAACCTGAAGTGAAGCATCGGAATCTAAAACTGGACTCACAGGAGAGGTTCAAATCATAGAAAGTTGGAATGTCAGTCCTCTTGTACTTAAGTCGGCATTGTGCCTTTTGTATTAAATTGGGATACAATATCTGTGCTACATCGTCAATTAGATAGTCCAGGGTATACAGTAAACCTGAAGTAAAGCATCGGAATCTAAAACTGGACTCACAGGAGAGGTTCAAATCATTGTAAGTTAGAGTGTCAGTCCTCTTGTACTTAAGTCGGCATTGTACCTTTTGTATTAAATTGGGAGGCAATTTCTGTGCTTCATCGTCAATAAGAAGGTCCAAGGTATACAGTAAACCTGAAGTGAAGCATCGGAATCTAAATCTGGACTCACAGGAGATTTTCAAATCACTGGAAGTTAAAGTGTCAGTCCTCTTGTTCTTATGTCGGCATTGTGCCTTTTGTATTAAATTCGGATGCAATTTCTGTGCTCATCGTCAATAAGAAGGTCCAAGAGATACAGTAAACCTGAAGTGAAGCATCGGAATCTAAAACTGGACTCACAGGGGAGGTTCAAATCATAGAAAGTTAGAGTGTCAGTCCTCTTGTACGTAAGTCGGCATTGTGCCTTTTGTATTAAATCCGCATGCAACTTCTGTGCTTCATCGTGAATAAGAAGGTCCAAGGGATACAGTTAACCAAAAGTGAAGCATCGGAATCTAAAACTGGACTCAAACGAGAGGCTCAAATCATAGAAAGTTAGAGTGTCAGTCCTCTTGTACATAAGTCGGCATTGTGCCTTTTGTATTAAATTGGGAGGCAATTTCTGTGCTTCATCGTCATTAAGATAGTCCAAGGTGTACAGTGAACCTGAAGTAAAGCATCGGAATCTAAAATTGGACTAACAGGAGAGGTTCCGATCATAGAAAGTTAGAGTGTCAGTCCTCTTGTACTTACGTCGGCATTGTGCCTTCTGTATTAAATTCGGATGCAATTTCTGTGCTTCATCGTCAATAAGAAGGTCCAAGGTATACAGTAAACCTGAAGTGAAGCATCGGGTTCTAAAACTGGACTCACAGGAGAGGTTCAAATCATAGAAAGTTAGAGTGTCAGTCCTTTTGAACTTAAGTCTTCATTGTACCGATTGTATTAAATTCGGATGCAATTTCTGTCCTTCATCGTCAATAAGAAGGTCCAAGGTATACAGTAAACCTGAAGTGAAGTATCGGAATCTAAAACTGGACTCACAGGAGAGGTTCAAATCATTGAAAGTTAGAGTGTCAGTCCTCTTGTACTTAAGTCGGCATTGTGCCTTTTGTATTAATATCGGATACATTTTCTGTGTTTCATCGTCCATAAGAAGGTCCATGGGATACAGTTAACCTGAAGTGAAGCATCGGATTCTAAAACAGGACTCACAGGAGAGGTTCAAATCATAGAAAGTTAGAGTGTCAGTCCTCTTGTACTTAAGTCGGCATTGTGCCTTATGTATTAAATTCGGATGTAATTTCTGTGTTTCCTCGTCAATAAGTAGATATAAGGTATACAGTAAACCTGAAGTGACGCATCGGAATCTAAAACTGGGCTCACAGGAGAGGTACAAATCATAGAAAGTTAGAGTGTCAGTCCTCTTGTACTTAAGTCGGCATTGTGAAGTTTGTATTAAATTCGGATGCAATTTCTGTGTATCATCGTCAATAAGAAGGTCCAAGGTATACAGTAAACCTGTAGTGAAGCATCGGTATCTAAAACTGGTCTCACAGGAGAGGTTCAAATCATTGAAAGTTAAAGTGTCAGTCCTCTTGTACTTAAGTCGGCATTGTGCCTTTTGTATTAAATTCGGATGCTATTTCTATGCTTCCTCGTCAGTAAGAAAGTCCAAGGTATACAGTAAACCTGAAGTCAAGCTTCGGAATCTAAAACTGGACTCACAGGAGAGGTTCAAATCATAGAAAGTTAGAGTGTCAGTCCTCTTGTTCGTAAGTCGGCGTTGTGCCTTTTGTATTAAATCCGCAAGCAACTTCTATGCTTCATCGTCAATAAGAAGGTCCAAGGGAATCAGTAAACCTGAAGTGAAGCATCGGAATCTAAAACTGGACTCACAGGAGAGGTTCAAATCATAGAAAGTTGGAGTGTCAGTCCTCTTGTACTTAAGTCGGCATTGTGCCTTTTGTATTAAATTGGGAGGCAATTTCTGTGCTACATCGTCAATTAGATAGTCCAGGGTATACAGTAAACCTGAAGTAAAGCATCGGAATCTAAAACTGGACTCACAGGAGAGGTTCAAATCATTGTAAGTTAGAGTGTCAGTCCTCTTGTACTTAAGTCGGCATTGTACCTTTTGTATTAAATTGGGAGGCAATTTCTGTGCTTCATCGTCAATAAGATAGTCCAAGGTATACAGTAAACCTGAAGTGAAGCACCGGAATCTAAAACTGGACTCACAGGAGAGGTACAAATCGTAGAAAGTTAGAGTGTCTGTCCTCTTGTACTTAAGTCGGCATTGTGCCTTTTGTATTAATATCGGATACAATTTCTGTGTTTCATCGTCAATAAGAAGGTCCATGGCATACAGTTATCCTGAAGTGAAGCATCGGATTCTAAAACTGGACTCACAGGAGAGGTTCAAATCATAGAATGTTAGAGTGTCAGTCCTCTTGTACTTAAGTCGGCATTGTACCTTATGTATTAATTTCGGATGCAATTTCTGTGTTTCATCGTCAATAAGTAGATCCAAGGTGTACAGTAAACCTGAAGTGAAGCATCGGAATCCAAAACTGGACTCACAGGAGAGGTACAAATCATAGAAAGTTAGAGTGTCAGTCCTCTTGTACTTAAGTAGGCATTGTGAATTTTGTATTAAATTCGGATACAATTTCTGTGTTCATCGTCAATAAGAAGGTCCATGGGATACGGTTAACCTGAAGTGAAGCATCGGATTCTAAAACAGGACTCACAGGAGAGGTTCAAATCATAGAAAGTTAGAGTTTCAGTCCTCTTGTACTTAAGTCGGCATTGTGTCTTATGTATTAAATTCGGATGTAATTTCTGTGTTTCCTCGTCAATAAGTAGATATAAGGTATACAGTAAACCTGAAGTGAAGCATCGGAATCTAAAACTGGGCTCACAGGAGAGGTACAAATCATAGAAAGTTAGAGTGTCAGTCCTCTTGTACTTAAGTCGGCATTGTGAAGTTTGTATTAAATTCGGATGCAATTTCTGTGTTTCATCGTCAATAAGAAGGTCCAAGGTATACAGTAATCCTGTAGTGAAGCATCGGAATCTAAAACTGGTCTCACAGGAGAGGTTCAAATCATTGAAAGTTAAAGTGTCAGTCCTCTTGTACTTAAGTCGGCATTGTGCCTTTTGTATTAAATTCGGATGCAATTTCTGTGTTTCATCGTCAATAAGAGGGTCCAAGAGATACAGTAAACCTGAAGTGAAGCATCGGAATCTAAAACTGGACTCACAGGGGTGGTTCAAATCATAGAAACTTGGAGTGTCAGTCCTCTTGTACTTAAGTCGGCATTGTGCCTTTTGTATTAAATTCGGATGCTATTTCTGTGCTTCATCGCCAATAAGAAGGTCCAAGGTATACAGTAAATCTGAAGTGTAGCTTCGGAATCTAAAATTGGACTTACAGGAGAGGTTCAAATCATAGAAAGTTAGAGTGTCAGTCCTCTTGTACTTAAGTCGGCATTGCGCCTTTTGTATTAAATTCGGATGCAAAATCTGTGCTTCATCTTCAATAAGAAGATCCATGGGATACAGTTAACCTGAAGTGAAGCATCGGAATCTAAATCTGGACTCACAGGAGAGGTTCAAATCATAGAAAGTTTGAGTGTCAGTCCTCCTGTACGTATGTCGGCATTGTGCCTTTAGTATTAAATTCGAATGCAATTTCTGTGTTTCATCGTCAATAAGAATGTCCAAGGTATACATTAAACCTGAATGGAAGCAACGGAATCTAAAACTGGACTCACAGGAGAGGTTCAAATCATAGAAAGTTAGAGTGTCAGTCCTCTTGTATGTAAGTCGGCATTGGGCCCTTTGTACTAAATCCGGATGCAACTTCTGTGCTTCATCGTCAATAAGAAGGTCCAAGGGAATCAGTAAACCTGAAGTGAAGCATCGGAATCTATAACTGGACTCACACGAGAGGTTCAAATCATAGAAAGTTAGAGTGTCAGTCCTCTTGTACTTAAGTCGGCATTGTGCTTTTTGTATTAAATTCGGATGCAATATCTGTGCTTCATCGTCAATAAGAAGGTCCAAGGTATACAGTAAACCCGAAGTGAAGCATCGGAATCTAAAACTGGACTCACAGGAGAGGTTCAAATCATAGAAAGTTACAGTGTCGGTCCTTTCGAACTTAAGACTTCATAGTGCCTTTTGTATTAAATTCGGATGCAATATCTGTGCTACATCGTCAATAAGAAGGTCCAAGGTATACAGTAAACCAGAATTGAAGCATCGGAATATAAAACTGGACTCACTGGAGAGGTTCAAATCATAGAAAGTTAGAGAGTCAGTCCTCTTGTACCTAAGTTGGCATTGTGCCTTTTGTATTAAGTTTGGATGCAATTTCTGTGTTTCATCGTCATTAAGAAGGTCCTAGTTATACAGTAAACCTGAAGTGAAGCATCGGGTTCTAAAACTAGACTCAAAGGAGAGGTTCAAATCATAGAAAGTTAGAGTGTCAGTCCTCTTGACCTTAAGTCGGTATTGTGCCTTTTGTATTAAATTCGGATGCAATTTCTGTGCTTCATCGTCAATAAGAAGGTCCAAGGTATACAGTGAACCTGAAGTGAAGCATTGGAATCTAAAACTGGACTCATAGGAGAGGTTCAAATCATAGAATGTTAGAGTGTCAGTCCTTTTGAACTTAAGTCTTCATTGTGCCGTTTGTATTAAATTCGGATGCAATTTCTGTCCTTCATCGTCAATAAGAAGGTCCAAGGTACACAGTAAACCTGAATTGAAGCATTGGAATATAAAACTGGACTCACAAGAGAGGTACAAATCATAGAAAGTTAGAGGGTCAGTCCTCTTGTACTTAAGTCGGCATTGTGAATTTTGTATTAAATTCGGATGCAATATCTGCGTTTCATTGTCAATAAGAAGGTCCAAGGTATACAGTAAACCTCAAGTGAAGCATCGGAATCTAAAACTGGACTCACAGGAGAGGTTCAAATCATTGGAAGTTAAAGTGTCAGTCCTCTTGTTCTTATGTCGGCATTGTGCCTTTGGTATTAAATTCGGATGCAATTTCTGTGTTTCATCGTCAATAAGAAGGTCCAAGAGATACAGTAAACCTGAAGTGAAGCATCGGAATCTAAAACTGGACCCACAGGGGAGGTTCAAATCATAGAAAGTTAGAGTGTCAGTCCTCTTGTACTTAAGTCGGCATTGTGCCTTTTGTATTAAATTCGGATGCTATTTCTATGCTTCATCGTCAGTAAGAAAGTCCAAGGTATACAGTAAACCTGAAGTCAAGCTTCGGAATCTAAAACTGGACTCACAGGAGAGGTTCAAATCATAGAAAGTTAGAGTGTCAGTCCTCTTGTTCGTAAGTCGGCGTTGTGCCTTTTGTATTAAATCCGCATGCAACTTCTATACTTCATCGTCAATAAGAAGGTCCAAGGGAATCAGTAAACCTGAAGTGAAGCATCGGAATCTAAAACTGGACTCACTGGAGAGGTTCAAATCATAGAAAGTTGGAGTGTCAGTCCTCTTGTACTTAAGTCGGCATTGTGCCTTTTGTATTAAATTGGGAGGCAATTTCTGTGCTACATCGTCAATTAGATAGTCCAGGGTATACAGTAAACCTGAAGTAAAGCATCGGAATCTAAAACTGGACTCACAGGAGAGGTTCAAATCATTGTAAGTTAGAGTGTCAGTCCTCTTGTACTTAAGTCGGCATTGTACCTTTTGTATTAAATTGTTAGGCAATTTCTGTGCTTCATCGTCAATAAGATAGTCCAAGGTATACAGTAAACCTGAAGTGAAGCATCGGAATCTAAAACTGGACTCACAGGAGAGGTACAAATCGTAGAAAGTTAGAGTGTCTGTCCTCTTGTACTTAAGTCGGCATTGTGCCTTTTGTATTAATATCGGATACAATTTCTGTGTTTCATCGTCAATAAGAAGGTCCATGGCATACAGTTAACCTGAAGTGAAGCATCGGATTCTAAAACTGGACTCACAGGAGAGGTTCAAATCATAGAATGTTAGAGTGTCAGTCCTCTTGTACTTAAGTCGGCATTGTGCCTTATGTATTAACTTCGGATGCAATTTCTGTGTTTCATCGTCAATAAGTAGATCCAAGGTATACAGTAAACCTGAAGTGAAGCATCGGAATCCAAAACTGGACTCACAGGAGAGGTACAAATCATAGAAAGTTAGAGTGTCAGTCCTCTTGTACTTAAGTCGGCATTGTGAATTTTTATTAAATTCGGATGCAAATACTGTGTTTCATCGTCAATAAGAAGGGCCAAGGTATACAGTAAACCCGAAGTGAAGCATCGGAATCTAAAACTGGACTCACAGGAGAGGTTCAAATCATTGAAAGTTAAAGTGTCAGTCCTCTTGTACTTAAGTCAGCATTGTGCCCTTTGTATTAAATTCGGATGCAATTTCTGTGTTTCATCGTCAATAACAAGGTCCAAGATATACAGTATACCTGAAGTGAAGCATCGGAATCTAAAACTGGACTCACAGGGGAGGTTCAAATCATAGAAACGGAGAGTGTCAGTCCTCTTGTACTTCAGTCGGCATTGTGCCTTTTGTATTAATTTCGGATGCTATTTCTGTGCTTCTTCGTCAATAAGAAGGTCCGAGGTATACAGTAAACCTGAAGTGAAGCTTCGGAATCCAAAATTGGACTCACAGGAGAGGTTCAAATCATAGAAAGTTAGAGTGTCAGTCATCTTGTTCTTAAGTCGGCATTGTGCCTTTTGTATTAAATTCGGATGCAAAATCTGTGCTTCATCGTCAATAAGGAGGTCCAAGGGATACAGTTACCCCGATTTGAAGCATCGGAATCTAAAACTGGACTCACAGGAGAGGTTCAAATCATAGAAAGTTTGAGTGTCAGTCGTCCTGTACTTAAGTCTGCATTGTGCCTTTTGTATTAAATTCGGATGCAATTTCTGTGTTTCATCGTCAATAAGAAGGTCCAAGGTATACAGTATACCTGAAGTGAAGCAACGGAATCTAAAACTGGAATCACAGGAGAGGTTCAAATCATAGAAAGTTAGAGTGTCAGTCCTCTTGTACGTAATTCGGCATTGTGCCTTTTGTACTAAATCCGGATGCAACTTCTGTGCTTCATCGTCAATAAGAAGGTCCAAGGGAATCAGTAAACCTGAAGTGAAGCATCGGAATCTAAAACTGGACTCACACGAGAGGTTCAAATCATAGAAAGTTAGAGTGTCAGTCCTCTTGTACATAAGTCGGCATTGTGCCTTTTGTATTAAATTGGGAGGCAATTTCTGTGCTTCATCGTCATTACGATAGTCCAAGGTGTACAGTAAACCTGAAGTAAAGCATCGGAATCTAAAACTGGACTCACAGGAGAGGTTCAAATCATAGTAAGTTAGAGTGTCAGTCCTCTTGTACTTAGGTCGGCATTGTACCTTTTGTATTACATTCCGATGCAATTTCTGTGCTTCATCATCATTATGTACGTCCAAGGGATACAGTAAACCTGAAGTGAGGCATCGGAATCTAGAACTGGACTCATGGGAGAGGTTCAAATCATAGATAGTTAGAGTGTCAGTCCCTTTGAGCTTAAGTCTTCATTGTGCCGTTTGTATTAAATTCGGATGCAATTTCTGTCCTTCATCGTCAATAAGAAGGTCCAAGGTATACAGTAAACCTGAAGTGAGCATCAGAATCTAAAACTGGACTCACAGGAGATTTTCAAATCATTGGAAGTTAAAGTGTCAGTCCTCTTGTTCTTATGTCGGCATTGTGCCTTTTGTATTAAATTCGGATGCAATTTCTGTGTTTCATCGTCAATAAGAAGGTCCAAGAGATACAGTAAACCTGAAGTGAAGCATCGGAATCTAAAACTGGACTAACAGGGGAGGTTTAAATCATAGAAAGTTAGAGCGTCAGTCCTCTTGTCCTTAAATCGGCATTGTGCCTTTTGTATTAAATTCGGATGCTATTTCTGTGCTTCATCGTCAATAAGAAAGTCCAAGGTATACAGTAAACCTGAAAAGAAGTATCGGAATCTAAAACTGGACTAACAGGAGAGGTTCAAATCATAGAAAGTTAGAGTGTCAGTCCTCTTGTACTTAAGTCGGCATTGTGCTTTTGTATTAAATTCGGATGCAAATTCGGTGCTTCATTGTCAATAACAAGGTCCAAGGGATACAGTTAACCAGAAGTGAAGCATCGGAATCTAAAACTGGACTCACAGGAGAGGTTCAAATCATAGAAAGTTTGAGTGTCAGTCCTCCATTACTTAAGTCGGCATTGTGCCTTTTGTATTAAATTCGGATGCAATTTCTGTGTTTCATCGTCAATAAGAAGGTCCAAGGTATACGGTAAACCTGAAGGCAAGCAATGGAATGTAAAACTAGACTCACATGAAAGATTCACATCATAGAAAGTTAGAGTGTCAGTGCTCTTGTACTTAAGTCGTCATTGTACCTTTTGTATTAAATTCCGATGCAATTTCTGTGCTTCATCGTCAATAAGAACGTCCAAGGTATACAGTAAACCTGAAGTGAAGCATCGGAATCCGAAACTGGACTCACAGGAGTGGTTCCAATCATAGAAAGTTAAAGTGTCAGTCTTCTTGTACTTAAGTCGGCATTGTGCCTTTTGTATTAAATTCGGATGCAATTTCTGTGCTTCATCGTCAATAAGAAGGTCCAAGTTATACAGTAAACCTGAAGTGAAGAGTCGGGTTCTAAAACGGGACTCACAGGAGAGGTTCAAATCATAGAAAGTTAGAGTGTCAGTCCTCTTGTACTTAAGTCGGTATTGTGCCTTTTGTATTAAATTCAGATGCAATTTCTGTGCCTCATCGTCAAGAAGAAGGTCCAATTTATACAGTAAACCGGAAGTGAAGCATCGGAATCTAAAAATGGACTCATAGGAGAGGTTCAAATCATAGAAAGTTAGAGTGTCAGTCCCTTTGAACTTAAGTCTTCATTGTGCCGTTTGTATTAAATTCGGATGCAATTTCTGTCCTTCATCGTCAATAAGAAGGTCCAAGGTATACAGTAAACCTGAATTGAAGCATCGGAATATAAAACTGGACCCACAGGAGAGGTTCAAATCATAGAAAGTTAGAGTGTCAGTCCTCTTGTACTTAAGTCGGCATTGTGAATTTTGTATTAAATTCGGATGCAATATCTGTGTTTCATCGTCAATAAGAAGGTCCAAGGTATACAGTAAACCTGAAATGAAGCATCGGAATCTAAAACTGGACTCACAGGAGATTTTTAAATCATTGGAAGTTAAAGTGTCAGTCCTCTTGTTCTTATGTCGGCATTGTGCCTTTTGTATTAAATTCGGATGCAGTTTCTGTGTGTCATCGTCAATAAGAAGATCCAAGAGATACAGTAAACCTGAAGTGAAGCATCGGAATCTAAAACTGGACTCACAGGGGAGGTTCAAATCATAGAAACTTAGAGTGTCAGTCCTCTTGTACTTAAGTCGGCATTGTGCTTTTTGTATTAAATTCGGATGCAAAATCTGTGCTTCATCGTCAATACGAAGGTCCAAGGGATACAGTTAAAGAGAAGTGAAGCATCGGAATCTAAAACTGGACTCACAGGAGAGGTTTAAATCATAGAAAGTTTGAGTTGCAGTCCTCTTGTACTTAAGTCGGCATTGTGCCTTTTGTATTAAATTCGGATGCAATTTCTGTGTTTCATCGTCAATAAGAAGGTCCAAGGTATACGGTAAACCTGAAGTCAAACAACGGAATCTAAAACTGGACTCACAGGAGAGGTTCAAATCATAGTAAGTTAGAGTGTCAGTCCTCTTGTACTTAAGTCGGCAGTATACTTTTTGTATTAAATTGGGAGGCAATTTCTGTGCTTCATCGTCTATAAGAAAAACCAAGGTATACAGTAAACCTGAAGTGAAGCATCGGAATCTAAAACTGGACACACAGGAGAGGTACAAATCATAGAAAGTTAGAGTGTCAGTCATCTTGTACTTAAGTCGGCATTGTGCCATTTGTATTAATATCGGATACAATTTCTGTGGTTCATCGTCAATAAGAAGGTCCATGGGATACAGTTAACCTGAAGTGAAGCATCGGATTCTAAAACTGGACTCCCAGGAGAGGTTCAAATCATAGAAAGTTAGAGTGACAGTCCTCTTGTACTTAAGTCGGCATTGTGCCTTATGTATTAAATTCGGATGCAATTTCTGTGTTCCATCGTCAATAAGTAGATCCAAGTTATACAGTAAACCTGAAGTGAAGCATCGGAATCCAAAACTGGACTCACAGGAGCGGTTCAAATCATGGAAAGTTAGAGTGTAAGTCCTCTTGTACTTCAGTCGGCATTGTGAATTTTATATTAAATTCGGATGCAATTTCTGTGTTTCATCGTCAATAAGAAGGTCCAAGGTATACACTAACCCTGAAGTGAGGCATCGGAATCTAAAACTGGACTCACAGGAGAGGTTCAAATCATTGAATGTTAAAGTTTCAGTCCTCCTGTACTTAAGTCAGCTTTGTGCCTTTTGTATTAAATTCGGATGCCATTTCTGTGTTTCATCGTCAATAAGAAGGTCCAAGAGATACAGTAAGCCTGAAGTGAAGCATCGGAATCTAAAACTGGACTCACAGGGAAGGTTCAAATCATAGACACTTAGAGTGTTAGCCCTCTTGTACTTAAGTCGGCATTGTGCTTTCTGTATTAAATTCGGATGCTATTTCTGTGCTTCATCGTCAATAAGAAGGTCCAAGGTATACAGTAAACCTGAAGTGAAGCTTCGGAATCTAAAATTGGACTCACAGGAGAGGTTCAAATCATAGAAAGTTAGAGTGTCAGTCATCTTGTACTTAAGTCGGCATTGTGCCTTTTGTATTAAATTCGGATGCAAAATCTGTGCTTCATCGTCAATAAGAAGGTCCAAGGGATACAGTTAACCTGAAGTGAAGCATCGGAATCTAAAACTGGACTCACAGGAGAGGTTCAAATCATAGAAAGTATGAGTGTCAGTCCTCCTGTACTTAAGTCGGCATTGTGCCTTTTGTATTAAATTCGGATGCAATTTCTGTGTTTCATCGTCAATAAGAAGGTCCAAGGTATACAGTATAGCTGAATTGAAGCAACGGAATCTAAAACTGGAGTCACAGGAGAGGTTCAAATCATAGAAAGTTAGAGCGTCAGTCCTCGTGTACGTAAGTCAGCATTGTGCCTTTTGTACTAAATCCGGATGCAACTTCTATGATTCATCGTCAATAAGAAGGTCCAAGGGAATCAGTAAACCTGAAGTGAAGAATCGGAATCTAAAACTGGACTCACACGAGAGGTTCAAATCATAGTAAGTTAGAGTGTCAGTCCTCTTGTACATAAGTCGGCATTGTGCCTTTTGTATTAAATTGGGAGGCAATTTCTGTGCTTCATCGTCATTAAGATAGTCCAAGGTATACAGTAAACCTGAAGTAAATCATCGGAATCAAAAACTGGACTCCCTGGAGAGGTTCAAATCATAGTAAGTTAGAGTGTCAGTCCTCTTGTATTTAAGTCGGCATTGTGCTTTTTGTATTAAATTCGGATGCAATTTCTGTGCTTCATCGTCAATAAGAAGGTCCAAGGTATACAGTAAACCTGAAGTGAAGCATCGAAATCTAAAACTGGACTTACAGGAGAGGTTCAAATCATAGAAAGTTAGAGTGTCAGTCCTTTTGAACTTAAGTCTTCATAGTGCCTTTTTTATTAAATTCGGATGCAATTTCTGTGCTACATCGTCAATAAGAAGGTCCAAGGTATACAGTAAACCTGAATTGAAGCATTGGAATATAAAACTGGACTCACTGGAGAGGTTCAAATCATAGAAAGTTAGAGTGTCAGTCCTCTTGTACTTAAGTTAGCATTGTGCCTTTTGTATTAAATTTGGATGCAATTTCTGTGTTTCATCGTCAATAAGAAGGTCCAAGTTATGCAGTAAACCTGAAGTGAAGCATCGGGTTCTAAAACTGGACTCACAGGAGAGGTTCAAATCATAGAAACTTAGAGTGTCAGTCCTCTTGTACTTAAGTTGGTATTGTGCCTTTTGTATTAAATTCGGGTGCAATTTCTGTGCTTCATCGTCAATAAGAAGATCCAAGGTATACAGTTAACCTGAAGTGAAGCATCGGAATCTAAAACTGGACTCACAGGAGAGGTACAAATCATAGAAAGTTAGAGTGTTAGTCCTTTTGAACGTAAGTCTTCATTGTGACTTTTGTATTAAATTAGGATGCAATTTCTGTCCTACATCGTCAATAAGAAGGTCCAAGGTATACAGTAAACCTCAATTGAAACATCGGAATATGAAACTGGACTCACTGTAGAGGTTCAAATCATAGAAAGTTAGAGTGTCAGTCCTCTTGTACGTAAGTCGGCAATGTGCCTTTTGTATTAAATTCGGATGCAATTTCTGTGTTTCTTCGTCAATAAGATGGTCCAAGGTATACAGTAAACCTGAAGTGAAGCAACGGAATCTAAAACTGTACTCACAGGAGAGGTTCAAATCATAGAAAGCTAGAACGTCAGTCCTCTTGTACGTAAGTCGGCATTGTGCCTTTTGTATTAAATACGGATGCAACTTCTGTGCTTCATCGTCAATAAGAAGGTCCAATGGAATCGGTAAACCTGAAGTGAAGCATCGGAATCTAAAACTGGACTCACAGGAGAGGTTCAAATCATTAAAATTTTAGAGTGTCAGTCCACTTGTACTTAAGTCGGCATTGTGCATTTTGTATTAAATTGGGAGGCAATTTCTGTGCTTCATCGTCAATAAGATAGTCCAAGGTATACAGTAAACTTGAAGTAAAGTATCGGAATCTAAAACTGGCCTCATAGGAGAGGTTCAAATCATAGTAAGTTAGAGTGTCAGTCCTCTTGTACTTAAGTCGGCATTGTACCTTTGTATTCAATTGGGAGGCAATTTCTGTGCTTCATCGTCAATAAGATAGTCCAAGGTATACAGTAAATTTGAAGTGAAGCATCGGAATCTAAGATTGGACTTACAGAAGAGGTACAAATCATAGAAAGGTACAGGGTCAGTCCTCTTCTACTTAAGGCGGCATTGTGCCTTTTGTATTAATTTCGGATGCAATATCTGTGTTTCATCGTCAATAAGAAGGTCCATGGGATACAGTAAATCTGAAGTGAAGCATCGGAATCTGACACTGGACTCACAGGAGAGGTTCAAATCATAGAAAGTTAGAGTGTCAGTACTCTTGTACTTAAGTCGGCATTGTGGCTTATGTATTAAATTCGGATGCAATTTCTGTGTTTCATCGTCATTAAGAAGATCCAAGGTATACATTAAACATGAAGTGAAGCATCGGAATCTGAAACTGGACACTCAGGAGAGGTACAAATCATTGAACGTTAGAGTGTCAGTCCTCTTGTACTTAAGTCGGCATTGTGAATCTTGTATTAAATTCGGATGCAATTTCTGTGCTTCATCGTCAATAAGATGGTCCAACGTATACAGTAAACCTGAAGTTAAGCATCGGAATCTAAAACTGGACCCCCAGGGGAGGTTCAAATCATTGAAAGTTGAAGTGTCAGTCCTCTTGTACTTAAGACGGCAATGTGCCTTTTGTGTTAAATTCGGATGCAATTTCTGGGTTTCATCGTCAATAAGAAGGTCCAAGAGATACAGTAAATCTGAAGTGAAGCATCGGAATCTAAAACGGGACTCACAGGGGAGGTTCAAATCATAGTAAGTTAGAGTGTCAGTCCTCTTGTTCTTAAGTCGGCATTGTGCCTTTTGTATGAGACTCGGATGCAATTTCTGTGTTTCATCGTCAATAAGAAGGTCCAAGGGAAACAGTAAACCTGAAGTGAAGCATCGGAATCTAAAACTGGACTCACAGGAGAGGTTCAAATCATAGAATCTAGGAGTGTCAGTCCACTTGTATTTAAGTCGGCATTGTACCTTTTGTATTAAATTCCGATGCAATTTCTGTGCTTCATCGTCAATAAGAAGGTCCAAGGTTTACAGTAAACGTGAAGTGAAGCATCGGAATCTAAAACTGGACTCATAGGAGAGGTTCAATTCATAGAAATTTAGAGTGTATGTCCTCGAGTACTTATGTCGGTATTGTGCTTTTGTATTAAATTCCGATGCAATCTCTGTTCTTCATCGTCAATAAGTAGGTCCAAGGTATACAGTTAACCTGAAGTGAAGCATCGGGATCTAATACCGGACTCACAGGAGAGGTACAAATCATAGAAAGTTAGAGTGTCAGTCCTCCTGTACTTAAGTCGGCATTGTGCCTTTTGTATTAACTTCGGATGCAATTTCTGTGTTTCATCGTCAATACGAATGTCCAAGGGATACAATAAACCTGAAGTGAAGCATCGCAATCTAAAACTGGACTCACAGGAGAGGTGCAATTCATAGAAAGTTAGAGTGTCAGTCCTGTTGTGCTTAAGTCGGCATTGTGCCTTTTGTAATAAATTCGGATGCAATTTCTGTGTTTCATCGTCAATAAGAAGGTCCAAGGAATACAGTAAACCTGAAGTGAAGCATCGGAATCTAAAACTGGACTGACAGGAGAGGTTCAAATCATAGAAAGTTGGAGTGTGAGTCCTCTTTTACTTAAGTCGGCATTGTGCCTTTTGTATTAAATTCGGATGCAAAATCTGTGCATCATCGTCAATAAGAATGTCCAAGGGATATAGTAAACCTGAAGTGTAGCATCGAAATCTAAAACTGGACTCACAGGAGAGGTTCAAATCATAGGATGTTAGAGTGTCAGTCCTCTTGTTCTTAAGTCGGCATTGTGCCTTTTGTATGAGACTCGGATGCAATTTCTGTGTTTCATCGTCAATAAGAAGGTCCAAGGGAAACAGTAAACCTGAAGTGAAGCATCGGAATCTAAAACTGGACTCACAGGAGAGGTTCAAATCATAGAATCTAGGAGTGTCAGTCCACTTGTATTTAAGTCGGCATTGTGCTTTTTGTATTAAATTCAGATGCAATTTCTGTGTTTCATCGTCAACACGAAGGTCCATCGGATACAGTAAAGCTGAAGGGAAGCATCGGAATCTAAAACTGAACTCACAGGAGAGGTTCAAATCTTCGAAAGTTAGAGTGTCCGTCCTCTTGGACTTACGTCGGCATTGTGCCTCTTGTATTAAATTCGGATGCAATTTCTGTGTTTCATCGTCAATAAGAGGGTCGAAGGGATACAGTTAACTTGATGTGAAGCAACGGATTCTAAAACTGGACTCAAAGAAGAGGTTCAAATCATTGAGAGTTAGAGTGTCAGTCCTCTTGTACTTAAGTCGGCATTGTGCCTTTTGTATTAAATTCGGATGCAATTTCTGTGTTTCATCGTCAGTAAGAAGGTCCAAGGGATACAGTAAACCTGAAGTGAAGCATCGGAATCTATAAGTTGACTCACAGGAGAGGTTCAAATCATAGAAAGTTGGAGTGTCAAATCTCTTGTACTTAAGTCGGCATTGTGCCTTTTGTATGAAATTCGGATGCAATGCCTGTGTTTCATCGTCAATACGAATGTCTAAGGGATACAGTAAACCTGAAGTGAAGCATCGGAATCTAAAACTGGACTCACAGGAAAGGTTCAAACCAAAGAAGTTAGAGTGTCAGTCCTCTTGTACTTAAGTCGGCATTGTGCCTTCTGTATTAAATTCAGATTCAATTTCTGTGCTTCATAGTCAATAAGAAGTTCAAAGGTATACAGTAAACCTGAAGTGAAGCATTGGAATCTAAAACTGGACTCACAGGAGAGGTTAAAATCATAGAAAATTAGAGTGTCAGTCATCTTAAACTTAAGTCGGCATTTTGCTTTTGTATTAAATTCGGATGCAATTTCTGTGTTTCATCGTCAATGAGAAGGTCCAACGCATACAGTAAACATGAAGTGAAGCATCGGAATCTAAAACTTGACTCATAGGAGATGTTCAAATAATAGAAAGTTAGAGTGTCAGTCCTCTAGTACTTAAGTCGGTATTGTGCCTTTTGTATTAAATTCGGATGCAATTTCTGTGCTTCATCGTCTATAAGAAGGTCCAAGGTATACAGTAAACCTGAAGTGAAGCATCGGAATCTAAAACTGGACTCACTGGAGAGGTACAAATCATAGAAAGATAGAGTGTCAGTCCTCTTGTACTTACGTCGGCATTGTGCCTTTTGTATTAATTTCGGATGCAATTTCTGTGTTTCATCGTCAGTAAGAAGCCCCAAGGGATACAGTAAACCTGAAGCAAAGCATCGGAATCTAAGACTGGACTCACAGGAGAGGTACAAATCATAGAAAGCTAGAGTGTCAAATCTCTTGTACTTAAGTCGGCATTGTGCCTTTTGTATTAAATTCGGATGCAATGTCTGTGTTTCATCGTCAATAAGAATGTCCAAGGGATACAGTAAACCTGAAGTGAAGCATCAGAATCTAAAACTGGACTCACAGGAGAGGTTCACATCATAGGAAGTTAGGGTGTCAGTCCTCTTGTACTTAAGTCGTCATTGTGCCATTTGTAATAAACTCGGATGCAATTTCTGTGTTTCATCGTCAATAGGAAGGTCCAAGGTATACAGTAAACCTGAAGTGAAACATCGGAATCTAAAACTGAACTCACAGGAGAGGTTCAAATCATAGAAAGTAGGAGTGTCAGACCTCTTGTACTTAAACCAGCATTGTGCCTTTTGAAATAAATTCAGATGCAATTTCTGTGTTTCATCGTCAATACGAAGGTCCAAGGGATACAGTAAACCTCAAGTGAAGCCTCGGAATCTAAAACTGGACTCACAGGAGAGGTTCAAATCATAGGAAGTTAGAGTGTCAGTCCTCTTGTACTTAGGTCGGCATTGTGCCTTTTGTATGAGACTCGGATGCAATTTCTGTGTTTCATCGTCAATAAGAAGGTCCAAGGGAAACAGTAAACCTGAAGTGAAGCATCGGAATCTAAAACTGGACTCACAGGAGAGGTTCAAATCATAGAATGTAGGAGTGTTAGTCCACTTGTGCTTAAGTCGGCATTGTGCTTTTTGTATTAAATTCAGATGCAATTTCTGTGTTTCATCGACAATACGAAGGTCCAAAGGATACAGTAAACCTGAAGTGAAGCATCGGAAACTATAATTTGACTCACAGGAGAGGTTCAAATCATAGAAAGTTCGAGTGTCAAATCTCTTGTACTTAAGTCGGCATTGTGACTTTTGTATTAAATTCGGATGCAATGTCTGTGTTTCATCGTCAATACGAATGTCCAAGGGAAACAGTAGACCTGAAGTGAAGCATCGGAATCTAAAACTGGACTCACAGGAGAGGTTCAAATCATAGAATGTAGGAGTGGCAGTCCACTTGTACTTAAGTCGGCATTGTGCTTTTTGTATTAAATTCAGATGCAATTTCTGTGTTTCATCGTCAATACGAAGGTCCATCGGATACAGTAAAGCTGAAGGGAAGCATCGGAATCTAAAACTGAACTCACAGGAGAGGTTCAAATCTTCGATACCTAGAGTGTCCGTCCCCTTGGACTTACGTCTTCATTGTGCCTCTTGTATTAAATTCGGATGCAATTTCTGTGTTTCATCGTCAACAAGAGGGTCCAAGGGATACAGTAAACTTGATGTGAAGCAACGGATTCTAAAACTGGACTCACAGAAGAGGTTCAAATCATTGAGTGTTAGAGTGTCAGTCCTCTTGTACTTAAGTCGGCATTGTGCCTTTTGTATTAAATTCGGATGCAATTTCTGTGTTTCATCGTCAGTAAGAAGGTCCAAGGGATACAGTAAACCTGAAGTGAAGCATCGGAATCTATATGCTGACTCACAGGAGAGGTTCAAATCATAGAAAGTTCGAGTGTCAAATCTCTTGTACTTAAGTCGGCATTGTGCCTTTTGTATTAAATTCGGATGCAATGCCAGTGTTTCATCGTCAATACGAATGTCTAAGGGATACAGTAAACCTGAAGTGAAGCATCGGAATCTAAAACTGGACTCGCAGGAGAGGTTCAAATCAAAGAAGTTAGAGTGTCAGTCCTCTTGTACTTAAGTCGGCATTGTGCCTTCTGTATTAAATTCGGATTCAATTTCTGTGCTTCATAGTCAATAAGAAGTTCAAATGTATATAGTAAACCTGAAGTGAAGCATCGGAATCTAAAACTGGACTCACAGGAGAGGTTAAAATCATAGAAAATTAGAGTGTCAGTCATCTTAAACTTAAGTCGGCATTTTGCTTTTGTATTAAATTCGGATGCAATTTATGTGTTTCATGGTCAATGAGATGGTCCAACGCATACAGTAAACGTGAAGTGAAGCATCGGAATCTAAAACTTGACTCATAGGAGATGTTCAAATAATAGAAAGTTAGAGTGTCAGTCCTCTAGTACTTAAGTCGGTATTGTGCCTTTTGTATTAAATTCGGATGCAATTTCTGTGCTTCATCGTCTATAAGAAGGTCCAAGGTATACAGTAAACCTGAAGTGAAGCATCGGAATCTAAAACTGGACTCACTGGAGAGGTACAAATCATAGAAAGATAGAGTGTCAGTCCTCTTGTACTTACGTCGGCATTGTGCCTTTTGTATTAATTTCGGATGCAATTTCTGTGTTTCATCGTCAGTAAGAAGCCCCAAGGGATACAGTAAACCTGAAGCAAAGCATAGGAATCTAAGACTGGACTCACAGGAGAGGTACAAATCATAGAAAGCTAGAGTGTCAAATCTCTTGTACTTAAGTCGGCATTGTGCCTTTTGTATTAAATTCGGATGCAATGTCTGTGTTTCATCGTCAATAAGAATGTCCAAGGGATACAGTAAACCTGAAGTGAAGCATCGGAATCTAAAACTGAACTCACAGGAGAGGTTCAAATCATAGAAAGTAGGAGTGTCAGACCTCTTGTACTTAAACCAGCATTGTGAATTTTGAAATAAATTCAGATGCAATTTCTGTGTTTCATCGTCAATACGAAGGTCCAAGGGATACAGTAAACCTGAAGTGAAGCATCGGAATCTAAAACTGGACTCACAGGAGAGGTTCAAATCATAGGAAGTTAGGGTGTCAGTTCTCTTGTACTTAAGTCGTCATTGTGCCATTTGTAATAAACTCGGATGCAATTTCTGTGTTTCATCGTCAATAGGAAGGTCCAAGGTATACAGTAAACCTGAAGTGAAGCATCGGAATCTAAAACTGAACTCACAGGAGAGGTTCAAATCATAGAAAGTAGGAGTGTCAGACCTCTTGTACTTAAACCAGCATTGTGCCTTTTGAAATAAAATCAGATGCAATTTCTGTGTTTCATCGTCAATACGAAGGTCCAAGGGATACAGTAAACCTGAAGTGAAGCCTCGGAATCTAAAACTGGACTCACAGGAGAGGTTCAAATCATAGGAAGTTAGAGTGTCAGTCCTCTTGTACTTAGGTCGGCATTGTGCCTTTTGTATGAGACTCGGATGCAATTTCTGTGTTTCATCATCAATAAGAATGTCCAAGGGAAACAGTAAACCTGAAGTGAAGCGTCGGAATCTAAAACTGGACTCACAGGAGAGGTTCAAATCATAGAATGTAGGAGTGTCAGTCCACTTGTACTTAAGTCGGCATTGTGCTTTTTGTATTAAATTCAGATGCAATTTCTGTGTTTCATCGACAATACGAAGGTCCAACGGATACAGTAAACCTGAAGGGAAGCATCGGAATCTAAAACTGAACTCAAAGGAGTGGTTCAAATCTTAGAAAGTTAGAGTGTCCGTCCTCTTGGACTTACGTCGGCATTGTGCACTTTGTATTAAATTCGGATGCAATTACTGTGTTTCATCGTCAATAAGAGGGTCCAAGGGATACAGTGAACTTGATGTGAAGCAACGGATTCTAAAACTAAACTCACAGAAGTGGTTCAAATCCTTGAGAGTTAGAGTGTCAGTCCTCTTGTACTTAAGTCGGCATTGGGCCTTTTGCATTAAATTCGGATGCAATTTCTGTGTTTCATCGTCAGTAAGAGGGTCCAAGGGATACAGTAAACCTGAAGTGAAGCATCGGAATCTATAAGTTGGCTCACAGGAGAGGTTCAAATCATAGAAAGTTCGAGTGTCAAATCTCTTGTACTTAAGTCGGCATTGTACTTTTGTATTAAATTCGGATGCAATGTCTGTGTTTCATCGTCAATACGAATGTCCAAGGGATACAGTAAACCTGAAGTGAAGCATCGGAATCTAAAACTGGACTCACAGGAGAGGTTCAAATCAAAGAAGTTAGAGTGTCAGTCCTCTTGTACTTAAGTCGGCATTGTGCCTTCTGTTTTAAATTCGGATTCAATTTCTGTGCTTCATCGTCAATAAGAAGTTCCAAGGTATACAGTAAACCTGAAGTGAAGCATCGGAATCTAAAACTGGACTCACTGGAGAGGTACAAATCATAGAAAGTTAGAGTGTCAAATCTCTTGTACTTAAGTCGGCATTGTGCCTTTTGTATTAAATTCGGATGCAATGTCTGTGTTTCATCGTCAATAAGAATGTCCAAGGGATACAGTAAACCTCACGTGAAGCATCGGAATCTAAAACTGGACTCACAGGAGAGGTTCAAATCATAGAAAGTTAGAGTGTCAGTCCTGTTGTACTTAAGTCGTCAATGTGCCATTTGTATTAAATGCGGATGCAATTTCTGTGTTTCACCGTCAACAAGAAGGTCCAAGGAATACAGTAAACCTGAAGTGAAGCATCGGAATCTAAAACTGGACTCACAGGAGAGGTTCAAATCATAGAAAGTTAGAGTGTCTGTCCTCTTGTACTTAAGTCAGCATTGTGCCTTTTGTAATAAATTCGGATGCAATTTCTGTGTTTCATCGTCAGTAAGAAGCCCCAAGGGATACAGTAAACCTGAAGCGAAGCATCGGAATCTAAGACTGGACTCACGGGAGAGGTACAACTCATAGAAAGTTAGAGTGTCAAATCTCTTGTACTTAAGTCGGCATTGTGCCTTTTGTATTAAATTCGGATGCAATGTCTGTGTTTCATTGTCAATAAGAATGTCCAAGGGGTACAGTAATCCTGACGTGAAGCATCGGAATCTAAAACTGGACTCACAGGAGAGGTTCAAATCATAGAAAGTTAGAGTGTCAATCCTGTTGTACTTAAGTCGTCAATGTGCCATTTGTATTAAATGCGGATGCAATTTCTGTGTTTCATCGTCAATAAGATGGTCCAAGGAATACAGTAAACCTGAAGTGAAGCATCGAAATCTAAAACTGGACTCACAGGAGAGGTTCAAATCATAGAAAGTTAGAGTGTCTGTCCTCTTGTACTTAAGTCGGCATTGTGCCTTTTGTAGTCAATAAGAATGTCCAAGGGATACTGTAAACCTGAAGTGAAGCATCGGAATCTAAAACTGGTCTCACAGGAGAGGTTCAAATCATAGGAAGTTAGAGTGTCAGTCCTCTTGTACTTAAGTCGTCATTGTGCCATTTGTAATAAACTCGGATGCAATTTCTGTGTTTCATCGTCAATAGGAAGGTCCAAGGTATACAGTAAACCTGAAGTGAAGCATCGGAATCTAAAACTGAACTCACAGGAGAGGTTCAAATCATAGAACGTAGGAGTGTCAGACCTCTTGTACTTAAGTCAGCATTGTGACTTTTGTAATAAATTCGGATGCAATTTCTGTGTTTCATCGTCAATAAGAGGGTCCAAGGGATACAGTAAACCTGAAGTGAAGCCTCGGAATCTAAAACTGGACTCACAGGAGAGGTTCAAATCATAGGAAGTTAGAGTGTCAGTCCTCTTGTACTTAGGTCGGCATTGTGCCTTTTGTATGAGACTCGGATGCAATTTCTGTGTTTCATCGTCAATAAGAAGGTCCAAGGGAAACAGTAAACCTGAGGTGAAGCATCGGAATCTAAAACTGGACTCACTGGAGAGGTACAAGTCATAGAAAGTTAGAGTGTCATTCCTCTTGTACTTACGTCGGCATTGTGCCTTTTGTATTAAACTCGGATGCAATTTCTGTGTTTCATCGTCAGTAAGAAGCCTCAAGGGATACAGTAAATCTGAAGCGAAGCATCGGATTCTAAACTGGACTCACAGGAGAGGTACAAATCATAGAAAGATAGAGTGTGAAATCTCTTGCACTTAAGTCGGCATTGTGCCTTTTGTATTAAATTCGGATGCAATGTCTGTGTTTCGTCGTCAATAAGAATGTCCAAGGGATACAGTAAACCTGACGAGAAGCATCGGAATCTAAAACTGGACTCACAGGAGAGGATCAAATCATAGAAAGTTAGAGTGTCAGTCCACTTGGACTTAAGTCGGCTTTGTGCTTTTCGTATTAATTTCGGATGCAGTTTCTGTGTTTCATCGTCAACACGAAAGTCCAAGGGATACAGTAAACCTGATGTGAAGCATCGGAATCTAAAACTGGCCTCACAGGAAAGGTTCAAATCATAGAAATTTAGAGTGTCAGTCCTCTTGTACTTATGACGGCATTGTGCCTTTTGTATTAAATTCGGATGCAATTTCTGAGTTTCATCGTCAATTAGAAGGTCGCAAGGATACAGTAAACCTGAAGTGAAGCATCGGAATCAAAACTGGACTCACAGGAGAGGTTCAAATCATAGGAAGTTAGAGTGTCAGTCCTATTGTACTTAGGTCGGCATTGTGCCTTTTGTATGAGACTCGAATGCAATTTCTGTGTTTCATCGTCAATAAGAAGGTCCAAGGGAAACAGTAAACCTGAGGTGAAGCATCGGAATCTAAAACTGGACTCACAGGAGAGGTTCAAATCATAGAATGTAGGAGTGTCAGTCCACTTGTACTTAAGTCGGCATTGTGCTTTTTGTATTAAATTCAGGTGCAATTTCTGTGTTTCATCGTCAATACGAAGGTCCATCGGATACAGTAAACCTGAAGGGAAGCATCGGAATCTAAAACTGACCTCAAAAGAGAGGTTCAAATGTTAGAAAGTTAGAGTGTCCGTCCTCTTGGACTTACGTTGGCATTGTGCCTTTTGTATTAAATTCGGATGCAATTTCTGTGTTTCATCGTCAATAAGAGGGTCCAAGGCATACAGTAAACGTGAAGTGAAGCATCGGAATATAAAACTTGACTCATAGGAGTTGTTCAAATAATAAAAAGTTAGAGTGTCAGTCCTCTAGTACTTAAGTCGGTATTGTGCCTTTTGTATTAAATTCGGATGCAATTTCTGTGCTTCATCGTCTATAAGAAGGTCCAAGGTATACAGTAAACCTGAAGTGAAGCATCGGAATCTAAAACTGGACTCATTGGAGAGGTACAAATCATAGAAAGTTAGAGTGTCATTCCTCTTGTACTTACGTCGGCATTGTGCCTTTTGTATTAAATTCGGATGCAATTTCTGTGTTTCATCGTCAGTAAGAAGCCCCAAGGGATACAGTAAATCTGAAGCGAAGCATCGGAATCTAAACTGGACTCACAGGAGAGGTACAAATCATAGAAAGATAGAGTGTGAAATCTCTTGCACTTAAGTCGGCATTGTGCCTTTTGTATTAAATTCGGATGCAATGTCTGTGTTTCATCGTCAATAAGAATGTCCAAGGGATACAGTAAACCTGACGTGAAGCATCGGAATCTAAAACTGGACTCACAGGAGAGGATCAAATCATAGAAAGTTAGAGTGTCAGTCCTGTTGTACTTAAGTCGTCAATGTGCCATTTGTATTAAATGCGGATGCAATTTCTGTGTTTCACCGTCAATAAGAAGGTCCAAGGAATACAGTAAACCTGAAGTGAAGCATCGGAATCTAAAACCTGACTCACAGGAGAGGTTCAAATCATAGAAAGTTAGAGTGTCTGTCCTCTTGTACTAAAGCCGGCATTGTGCTTTTATATTAAATTCGGATGCAAAATCTGTGCATCATCGTCAATAAGAATGTCCAAGGGATACAGTAAACCTGAAGTGAAGCATCGGAATCTTAAACTGGACTCACAGGAGAGGTTCAAATCATAGGAAGTTAGAGTGTCAGTCCTCTTGTACTTAAGTCGTCAATGTGCCATTTGTAATAATATCGGATGCAATTTCTGTGTTTCATCGTCAATAGGAAGGTCCAAGGTATACAGTAAACCTGAAGTAAAGCATCGGAATCTAAAACTGAACTCACAGGAGAGGTTCAAATCATAGAAAGTAGGAGTGTCAGACCTCTTGTACTTAAGTCAGCATTGTGCCTTTTGTAATAAATTCGGATGCAATTTCTGTGTTTCATCGTTAATAAGAAGGTCCAAGGAATACAGTAAACCTGAAGTGAAGCATCGGAATGTAAAACCTGACTCACAGGAGAGGTTCAAATCATAGAAAGTTAGAGTGTCTGTCCTCTTGTACTTAAGCCGGCATTGTGCTTTTATATTAAATTCTGATGCAAAATCTGTGCATCATCGTCAATAAGAATGTCCAAGGGATACAGCAAACCTGAAGTGAAGCATCGGAATCTTAAACTGGACTCACAGGAGAGGTTCAAATCATAGAAATTTAGAGTGTCAGTTCTCTTGTACTTAAGTCGCCATTGTGCATTTTGTATTACATTCGGATTCAATTTCTGTATTTCATCGTCAATAAGAAGGTCCAAGGGATACAGTAATCTAGATGTGAGGCATCGGAATCTAAAACTGGACTCACAGGAGAGGTTCAAATCATAGAATGTAGGAGTGTCAGTCCCCTTGTACTTAAGTCAGCATTGTGTTTTTGTATTAAATTCGTATGCAATATCTGTGTTTCATCGTCAATAACAAGGTCCAAGGGATACAGTAAACCTGAAGTGAAGCATCGGAATCTAAAACTGGACTCACAGGAGAGGTACAAATCATAGAAAGTTAGAGTGTCAGTCCTCTTGTACTTAATTCGGCATTGTGCTTTTTGTATTAAATTCGGGTGCACTTTCTGTGTTTCATCGTCAATAAGAAGGTCTAAGGGATACAGTAAACCTGATGTGAAGCATTGGAATCTAAAGCTTTACTCACAGGAAAGGTTCGAATCATAGAATGTAGGATTGTCAGTCCACTTGTACTTAAGTCGGCATTGTGCTTTTTGTATTAAATTCGAATGCAATTTCTGTGTTTCATCGGCAATAAGAAGGTCCAACGGATACATTAAACCTGAAGTGAAGCATCGGAATTTAAAACTGAACTCACAGGAGAGGTTCAAATCATAGAAAGTTAGAGTGTCAGTCCACTTGGACTTAAGTCGGCTTTGTGCTTTTCGTATTAATTTCGGATGCAGTTTCTGTGTTTCATCGTCAACACGAAAGTCCAAGGGATACAGTAAACCTGATGTGAAGCATCGGAATCTAAAACTGGCCTCACAGGAAAGGTTCAAATCATAGAAATTTAGAGTGTCAGTCCTCTTGTACATATGACGGCTATGTGCCTTTTGTATTAAATTCGGATGCAATTTCTGAGTTTCATCGTCAATTAGAAGGTCGCAAGGATACAGTAAACCTGAAGTGAAGCATCGGAATCAAAACTGGACTCACAGGAGAGGTTCAAATCAGACAAAGTTAGAGTGTCAGTCCTCTTGTACTTAAGACGGCATTGTGCATTTTGTATTAAATACGAATGCAATTTCTGTGTTTCATCGTCGATAAGAGGGTCCAAGGTATAAAGTAAACCTGAAGTGAAGCATCGGAATCTAAAACTGGACTCACAGGAGTGGTTCAAACCATAGAAAGTTAGAGTGTCAGTCCTCTTGTGCTTAAGTCGCCATTGTGCCTTTGGTATTAAATTCGAATGCAATTTCTGTGCTCCATCGTCAATAAGAAGGACCACGGTAGACAGTAAACCTGAAGTGAAGCATCGGGATCTAAAACTGGACTCACAGGAGAGGTTCAAATCATAGAAAGTTAGAGTGTCAGTCATCTTGTACTTAGGTCGGCATTGTGCTTATTGTATTAAATTCGGATGCAATTTCTGTGTTTCATCGTCAATGAGAATGTCCAAGGCATACAGTAAACGTGAAGAGAAGCATCGGAATCTAAAACTTGACTCATAGAAGATGTTCAAATAATAGAAAGTTAGAGTGTCAGTCCTCTAGTACTTAAGTCGGTATTGTGTCTTTTGTATTAAATTCGGATGCAATTTCTGTGCTTCATCGTCTATAAGAAGGTCAAAGGTATACAGTAAACCTGAAGTGAAGTATCGGGATCTAAAACTGGACTCACAGGAGAGGTTCAAATCATAGAAAGTTAGAGTGTCAGTCATCTTGTACTTAGGTCGGCATTGTGCTTATTGTATTAAATTCGAATGCAATTTCTGTGCACCATCGTCAATAAGAAGGTCCACGGTAGACAGTAAACCTGAAGCGAAGCATCGGAATCTAAAACTGGACTCACAGGGGAGGTACAAATCATAGAAAGTTAGAGTGTCAAATCTCTTGTACTTAAGTCGGCATTGTGCCTTTTGTATTAAATTCGGATGCAATGTCTGTGTTTCATCGTCAATAACAATGTCCAAGGGATACAGTAAACCTGAAGTGAAGCATCGGAATCTAAAACTGGACTCACAGAAGAGATTCAAATCATAGAAAGTTAGAGTGTCAGTCCTGTAGTACTTAAGTGGTCAATGTGCCATTCGTATTAAATGCGGATGCAATTTCTGTGTTTCATCGTCAACACGAAAGTCCAAGGGATACAGTAAACCTGATGTGAAGCATCGGAATCTAAAACTGGCCTCACAGGAAAGGTTCAAATCATAGAAATTTAGAGTGTCAGTCCTCTTGTACATATGACGGCTATGTGCCTTTTGTATTAAATTCGGATGCAATTTCTGAGTTTCATCGTCAATTAGAAGGTCGCAAGGATACAGTAAACCTGAAGGGAAGCATCGGAATCAAAACTGGACTCACAGGAGAGGTTCAAATCAGAGAAAGTTAGAGTGTCAGTCCTCTTGTACTTAAGACGGCATTGTGCATTTTGTATTAAATACGAATGCAATTTCTGTGTTTCATCGTCAATAAGAGGGTCCAAGGTATAAAGTAAACCTGAAGTGAAGCATCGGAATCTAAAACTGGACTCACAGGAGTGGTTCAAACCATAGAAAGTTAGAGTGTCAGTCCTCTTGTGCTTAAGTCGCCATTGTGCCTTTGGTATTAAATTCGAATGCAATTTCTGTGCTCCATCGTCAATAAGAAGGTCCACGGTAGACAGTAAACCTGAAGTGAAGCATCGGGATCTAAAACTGGACTCACAGGAGAGGTTCAAATCATAGAAAGTTAGAGTGTCAGTCATCTTGTACTTAGGTCGGCATTGTGCTTATTGTATTAAATTCGGATGCAATTTCTGTGTTTCATCGTCAATGAGAAGGTCCAAGGCATACAGTAAACGTGAAGAGAAGCATCGGAATCTAAAACTTGACTCATAGAAGATGTTCAAATAATAGAAAGTTAGAGTGTCAGTCCTCTAGTACTTAAGTCGGTATTGTGTCTTTTGTATTAAATTCGGATGCAATTTCTGTGCTTCATCGTCTATAAGAAGGTCAAAGGTATACAGTAAACCTGAAGTGAAGTATCGGGATCTAAAACTGGACTGACAGGAGAGGTTCAAATCATAGAAAGTTAGAGTGTCAGTCATCTTGTACTTAGGTCGGCATTGTGCTTATTGTATTAAATTCGAATGCAATTTCTGTGCTCCATCGTCAATAAGAAGGTCCACGGTAGACAGTAAACCTGAAGCGAAGCATCGGAATCTAAAACTGGACTCACAGGGGAGGTACAAATCATAGAAAGTTAGAGTGTCAAATCTCTTGTACTTAAGTCGGCATTGCGCCTTTTGTATTAAATTCGGATGCAATGTCTGTGTTTCATCGTCAATAACAATGTCCAAGGGATACAGTAAACCTGAAGTGAAGCATCGGAATCTAAAACTGGACTCACAGAAGAGATTCAAATCATAGAAAGTTAGAGTGTCAGTCCTGTAGTACTTAAGTGGTCAATGTGCCATTCGTATTAAATGCGGATGCAATTTCTGTGTTTCATCGTCAATAAGAAGGTCCAAGGAATACAGTATACCTGAAGTGAAGCATCGGAATCTAAAACTGGACTCACAGGAGAGGTTCAAATCATAGAAAGTTAGAGTGTCTATCCTCTTGTACTTAAGTCGGCATTGTGCCTTTTGTATTAAATTCGGATGCAAAATCTGTGTATCATCGTCAATAAGAATGTCCAAGGGATACAGTGAACCTGAAGTGAAGCATCGGAATCTGAAACTGGACTCACAGGAGAGGTTCAAATCATAGAAAGTTAGAGTGTCTATCCTCTTGTACTTAAGTCGGCATTGTGCCTTTTGTATTAAATTCGGATGCAAAATCTGTGTATCATCGTCAATAAGAATGTCCAAGGGATACAGTGAACCTGAAGTGAAGCATCGGAATCTGAAACTGGACTCACAGGAGAAGTTCAAATCATAGAAAGTAGGAGTGTCAGTCCTCTTGTACATAAGTCAGCATTGTACCTTTTGTAATAAATACGGATGGAATTTCTGTGTTTCATCGTCAATAAGAAGGTGCAAGGGATACAGTAAACCTGAAGTGAAGCATCGGAATCTAAAACTTGACTCACAGGAGTGGTTTAAACCATAGAAAGTTAGAGTGTCAGTCCTCTTGTGCTTAAGTCGGCATTGTGCCTTTTGTATTAAATTCGAATGCAATTTCTGTGCTTCATCGTCAATAAGAAGGTCCAAGGTAGACAGTAAACCTGAAGTGAAGCATCGGAATCTAATACTGGACTCACAGGAGAGGTTCAAATCATAGAATGTAGGAGTGTCAGTCCAATTGTACTTAAGTCGGGATTGTGCTTTTTGTATTACATTCGGATGCTATTTCTGTGTTTCATCGTCAATAAGAAGGTCCAAGCGATACAGTAAACCTGAAGTGAAGCTTCGGAATCTAAAACTGGACTCACAGGAAAGGTTCAAATCATTGAAATTTAGAGTGTCAGTTCTCTTGTATTTAAGTCGGCACTGTGCATTTTGTATTAAAATCGGATGCAATTTCAGTATTTCATCGTCAATAAGAAGGTTCAAGGGATACAGTAATCTTGATGTGAAGCATCGGAATCTAAAACTGGACTCACAGGAGAGGTTCAAATCATAGAATGTAGGAGTGTCAGTCCCCTTGTACTTAAGTCAGCATTGTGTTTTTGTTTTAAATTCGGATGCAATTTCTGTGTTTCATCGTCAGTAACAAGGTCCAAGGGATACAGTAAACCTGAAGTGAAGCATCGGAATCTAAAACTGGACTCACAGGAGAGGTACAAATCATAGAAAGTTAGAGTGTCAGTCCTCTTGTACTTAATTCGGCATTGTGCTTTTTGTATTAAATTCGGGTGCACTTTCTGTGTTTCATCGTCAATAAGAAGGTCTAAGGGATACAGTAAACCTGATGTGAAGCATCGGAATCTAAAACTGGACACACAGGAAAGGTTCAAATCATAGAATGTAGGAGAGTCTGTCCCCTTGTACTTAAGTCGGCAATGTGCCATTTGTATTAAATCTGGATGCAATTTCTGCGCTTCATCATCAATAAGAAGGTCCAAGGGATGCAGTAAACCAGAAGTGAAGCTTCGGAAACTAAAACTGAACTCACAGGGGAGGTTCAAATCATAGGAAGTTAGAGTGTCAGTCCTCTTGTACTCAAGTCGGCATTGTGCCTTTTATATTTAATTCGGATGCAATTTCTGTGCTTCTTCGTCAGTAAAAAGGTTCAAGGGTTACAATTAACCTGAAGTGAAGCATCGGAATCTAAAACTGGACTCACAGGAGAGGTCCAAATCATAGAAAGTTAGAGTGTCAGTCCGCTTGTACTCAAGTCGGCATTGTGCCTTTTGTACTTAATTCGGATGCAATTTCTGTGCTTCATCGTCAGTAAAAATGTCTTAGGGTTACAGTTAACCTGAAGTGAAGCATCGGAATCTAAAACTGGAGTCACAGGAGAGGTTCAAATCATAGAATGTAGGATTGTCAGTCCACTTGTACTTAAGTTGGCATTGTGCTTTTTGTATTAAATTCGAATGCAATTTCTGTGTTTCATCGGCAATAAGAAGGTCCAACGGATACAGTAAACCTGAATAGAAGCATCGGAGTTTAAAACTGAACTCACAGGAGAGGTTCAAATCATAGTAAGTTAGAGTGTCAGTCCACTTGGACTTACGTTGGCATTGTGCCATTTGTATTAAATTCGGATGCAATTTCTGTGTTTCATCGTCAATAAGAAGCTCCAAGGGATACAGTAAACTTGATGTGAAGCATCGGAATCTAAAACTGGACTCACAGGAGAGGTTCAAATCATAGAATGTAGGAGTGTCAGTCCCCTTGTACTTAAGTCGGCATTGTGCTTTTTGTATTAAATTCGGATGCAATTTCTGTGTTTCTTCGTCAATATGAAAGTCCAAGGGATACAGTAAACCTAAAGTGATGCATCGGAATCTAAAACTGGGCTCACAGGAGAGGTACAAATCATAGAATGTTAGAGTGTCAGTCCACTTGGACTTAAGTCGGCTTTGTGCTTTTCGTATTAATTTCGGATGCAGTTTCTGGAATTCATCGTCAACACGAAAGTCCAAGGGATACAGTAAACCTGATGTGAAGCATCGGAATCTAAAGCTGGCCTCACAGGAAAGGTTCAAATCATAGAAAGTTAGAGTGGCAGTCCTCTTGTACTTAAGTCGGCATTGTGCCTTTTGTATTAAAGTCGGATGCAATTTCTGTGTTTCATCGTCAATAAGAAAGTCCTAGGCATACAGTAAACCTGAAGTGAAGCATCGGAATCAAAACTGGACTCACAGGAGAGGTTCAAATCATAGAAAGTTAGAGTGTCAGGCCTCTTGTACTTAAGACGGCATTGTGCATTTTGTATTAAATTCGAGTGCAATTTCTGTGTTTCATCGTCAATAAGAGGGTCCAAGGTATAAAGTAAACCTGAAGTGAAGCATCGGAATCTAAAACTGGACTCAGAGGAGTGGTTCTAACCATAGAAAGTTAGAGTGTCAGTCCTCTTGTGCTTAAGTCGGCATTGCGCCTTTTGTATTAAATTCGAATGTAATTTCTGTGCTTCATCGTCAATAAGAAGGTCGAAAGTATACAATAAACCTGAAGTGAAGCATCGGGATCTAAAACTGGACTCACAGGAGATGTTCAAATCATAGAAAGTTAGAGTGTCAGTCCTCTTGAATTTAAGTCGGCATTGTGCCTTTTGTATTAAATTCGGATGCAATTTCTGTGTTTCATCGTCAGTAAGTAGGTCCTAGGGATACAGTAAACCTGAAGTGAAGCATCGGAATCTATAAGTTGATTCACAGGAGAGGTTCAAATCATAGAAAGTTCGAGTGTCAAATCTCTTGTACTTAAGTCGGCATTGTGCCTTTTGTATTAAATTCGGATGCAATGTCTGTGTTTCATCGTCAATACGAATGTCCAAGGGATACAGTAAACCTGAAGTGAAGCATCGGAATCTAAAACTGGACTCACAGGAGAGGTTCAAATCAATGAAGTTAGAGTGTCAGACCTCTTGTACTTAAGTCGGCATTGTGCCTTCTGTATTAAATTCGGATTCAATTTCTGTGCTTCATCGTTAATAAGAAGTTCCAAGGTAACCAGTAAACCTGAAGTGAAGCATCGGAATCTAAAACTGGACTCACAGGAGATGTTCAAATCATAGAAAGTTAGAGTGTCAGTCATCTTGTACTTAAGTCGGCATTGTGCCTTTTGTATTAAATTCGGATGCAATTTCTGTGCTTCATTGTCTATAAGAAGGTCCAAGGTATACAGTAAACCTGAAGTGAAGCATCGGAATCTAAACCTGGACTCACAGGAGAGGTACAAATCATAGAAAGTTAGAGTGTCAGTCCTCTTGTTCCTACGTCTTCATTGTGCCTTTTGTCTTAAATTCGGATGCAATTTCTGTGTTTCATCGTCAGTAAGAAGCCCCAAGGTATACAGTAAACCTGAAGCGAAGCATCGGAATCTAAAACTGGACTCACAGGAGAGGTACAAATCATAGAAAGTTAGAGTGTCAAATCTCTTGTACTTAAGTCGGCATTGTGCCTTTTGTATTAAATTCGGATGCAATGTCTATGTTTCATCGTCAATAAGAATGTCCAAGGGATACAGTGAACCTGAAGTGAAGCATCGGAATCTAAAACTGGACTCACAGAAGAGGTTCAAATCATAGAAAGTTAGAGTGTCAGTCCTGTTGTACTTAAGTCGTCAATGTGCCATTTGTATTAAATGCGGATGCAATTTCTATGTTTCATCGTCAATAAGAAGGTCCAAGGTGTACAGTAAACCTGAAGTGAAGCATCGGAATCTAAAACTGGACTCACTGGAGAGGTTCAAATCAAAGAAAGTTAGAGTGTCTGTCCTCTTGTACTTAAGTCGGCATTGTGCCTTTTGTATTAAATTCGGATGCAAAATCTGTGCATCATCGTCAATAAGAATGTCCAAGGGATACAGTAAACCTGAAGTGAAGCATCGGAATCTGAAACTGGACTCACAGGAGAGGTTCAAATCATAGGAAGTTAGAGTGTCAGTCCTCTTGTACTTAAGTCGTCATGGTGCCATTTGTAATGAACTCGGATGCAATATCTGTGTTTCATCGTCAATAGGAAGGTCCAAGGCATACCGTAAACCTGAATTGAAGCATCGGAATCTAAAACTGAACTCACAGGAGAGGTTCAAATCATAGAATGTAGGAGTGTCAGTCCCCTTGTACTTAAGTCGGCATTGTGCTTTTTGTATTAAATTCGGATGCAATTTCTGTGTTTCTTCGTCAATATGAAAGTCCAAGGGATACAGTAAACCTATAGTGATGCATCGGAATCTAAAACTGGACTCACAGGAGAGGTACAAATCATAGAATGTTAGAGTGTCAGTCCTCTTGTACTTAAGTCGGCTTTGTGCTTTTCGTATTAATTTCGGATGCAATTTCTGTGTTTCATCGTCAATAAGAAAGTCGCAAGGATACAGTAAACCTGAAGTGAAGCATCGGAATCTAAAACTGGACTCACAGGCGAGGTTCAAATCATATTGAGTTAGAATGTCAGTCCTCTTGTACTTAAGTCGGCATTGTGCCTCTTGTATTAAAGTCGCATGCAATTTCTGTGTTTCTTCGTCAATAAGAAAGTCCTAGGCATACAGTAAACCTGAGGTGAAGCATCGGAATCAAAACTGGACTCACATGAGAGGTTCAAATCATAGAAAGTTAGAGTGTCAGGCCTCTTGTACTTAAGTCGGCATTGTGTCTTTTGTATTAAATTCGAATGCAATTTCTGTGTTTCATCGTCAATAAGAGGATCCAAGGTATAAACTAAACCTGAAGTGAAGCATCGGAATCTAAAACTGGACTCACAGAAGAGATTCAAACCATAGAAAGTTAGAGTGTCAGTCCTGTTGTACTTAAGTCGTCAATGTGCCATTTGTATTAAATGCGGATGCAATTTCTGTGTTTCATCGTCAATAAGAAGGTCCAAGGAATACAGTAAACCTGAAGTGATGCATCGGATTCTAAAACTGGACTCACAGGAGAGGTTCAAATCATAGAAAGTTAGCGTGTCAGTCCTCTTGCACTTTAGTCGTCATTGTGCCATTTGTAATAAACTCAGATGCAATTTCTGTGTTTCATCGTCAATAGGAAGGTCCAAGGCATACCGTAAACCTGAAGTGAAGCATCGGAATGTAATACTGGACTCACAGGAGAGGTTCAAATCATAGAATGTAGGCGTGTCAGTCCAATTGTACTTAAGTCGGGATTGTGCTTTTTGTATTACATTCAGATGCTATTTCTGTGTTTCATCGTCAATAAGAAGGTCCAAGCGATACAGTAAACCTGAAGTGAAGCATCGTAATTTAAAACTGGACTCACAGGAGATGTTCAAATCATAGAAAGTTAGAGTGTCAGTCCTCTTGTATTTAAGTCGGCATTGTGCCTTTTCTATTAAATCCGGATGCAATCTCTGTGCTTCATCATCAATAAGAAGGTCCAAGGGATACAGTAAACCTGAAGTGAAGCATCGGAATCTAAAACAGAACTGACAGGAGTGGTTCAAATCATAGAAAGTTAGAGTGTCGGTCCTCTTGCACTTAAGTCGGCATTGTACCTTTTGTATTCAATTCCGATGCAATTTCTGTGCTTCTTCGTCAATAAGAAGGTCCAAGTTATACAGTAAACCCGATGTGATGCATCGGAATCTAAAACTGGACTCACTGGAGAGGTTCTAATCATAGAAAGTTAGAGTGTCAGTCCTCTTGTACTTACGTCGGTATTGTGCCTCTTGTATTAAATTCGGATGCAATTTCTGTGTTTCATCGTCAGTAAGAAGGCCCAAGGGATACAGTAAACCTGAAGTGAAGCATCGGAATTTAAAACTGGACTCACAGGACAGGTTCAAATCATAGAAAGTAAGAGTGTCAGTCCAATTGTACTTAAGTCGGCATTGTGCTTTTTGTATTAAATTCGGATGCAATTTCTGTGTTTCATCGTCAATAAGAAGGTCCAAGGGATACAGTAAACCTGAAGTGAAGCATCGCAATATGAAACTGGACTCACAGGAGAGGTACAAATCATAGAAAATTTGAGTTTCAGTCCTCTTGTACTTAATTCGGCTTTGTGCTTTTTGTATTAAATTCGGATGCAATTTCTGTGTCTCATCGTCATTAAGAAGGTCCAAGGGATACAGTAATCCTTATGTGAAGCATCGGAATCTAAAGCTGGACTCACAGGAAAGGTTCAAATCACAGAAAGTTAGAGTGTCAGTCCTCTTGTACTTATGTCGGCATTGTGCCTTTTGTATTAAATCCGGATACAATATCTGTGCTTCATCATCAATAAGAAGGTCCAAGGGATGCAGTAAACCTGAAGTGAAGCATCGGAATCTAAAACTGAACTCACAGGGGAGGTTCAAATCATAGAAAGTTAGAGTGTCAGTCCTCTTGTACACAAGTCGGCATTGTGAATTTCGTATTTAATTCGGATGCAATCTCTGTGCTTCATCGTCAGTAGAAAGGTCCAAGGGTTACAGTTAACCTGAAGTGAAGCATCGGAATCAAAAACTGGACTCAGAGGAGAGGTCCAAATCATAGAAAGTTAGAGTGTCAGTCCACTTGTACTTAAGTCGGCATTGTGCATTTTGTATGAGATTTGGATGCAATGTCTGTGCTTCATCGTCATTAAGAAGGTCCAAGGTATACAGTAAACCTAAAGTGAAGCATCGGAATCTAATACTGTACTTAAGTCGGCATTCTGCTTTTTGCATTAAATTTGGATGCAATTCCTGTGTTTGATCGTCAATAAGAAGGTCCAAGGGATACAGTAATCCTTATGTGAAGCATCGGAATCTAGAGCTGGACTCACATGAAAGGTTCAAATCATAGAAAGTTAGAGTGTCAGTCCTCTTGTACTTTGTCGGTATTGTGCCTTTTGTATTAAATTCGGATGCCATTTCGGTGTTTCATCGTCAACAAGAAGGACCAAGGGATACAGTAAACCTGAAGTGAAGCATCGGAATCTAAAACTGGACTCACAGGAGAGGTTCAATTCGTAGAAAGTTAGAGTGTCAGTCCTCTTGTACTTAAGTCGGCATTGTGCCTTTTGTATTAAATTCGGATGCAATATCAGTGTTTCATCGTCAATAAGAAGGTCCAAGGGATACAGTAATCCTTATGTGAAGCATCGGAATCTAAAGCTGGACTCACAGGAAAGGTTCAAATCATAGAAAGTTAGAGTGTCAGTCCTCTTGTACTTATGTCGGCATTGTGCCTTTTGTATTAAATTTGGATGCAATATCTGTGTTTCATAGTCAATAAGAAGGTCTCAGGGATACAGTAAACCTAAAGTGAAGCATCGGAATCTAAAACTGGACTCACAGGAGAGGTTCAAATAATAGAAAGTTAGAGTGTCAGTCCTCTTCTACTTAAATCGGCATTGAGCCTTTTGTATTAAATTAGGATGCAATTTCTGTGTTTCAGCGTCAATAAGAAGGTCCTAGGGATACAGAAAACCTGAAGTGAAGCATCGGAATCTAAAACTGGAATCACAGGTGAGGTTCAAATCATAGAAAGTTAGAGTGTCAGTCCTCTTGTACTTAAGTCCACATTGTGCCTTTTGTCTTAAATTCGGATGAAATTTCTGTGTTTCATCGTCAATAAGAAGGTCCAAGGTATACAGTAAACCTGAAGTGAAGCATCGGAATCAGAAACTGGACTCACAGGAGAGGTCCAAATCATAGAAAGTTAGAGTGTCAGTCCTCTTGTACTTAAGTCGGCATTGTGCATTTTGTATGAGATTTGGATGCAATGTCTGTGCTTCATCGTCAATAAGAAGGTCCAAGGTATACAGTAAACCTAAAGTGAAGCATCGGAATCTAATACTGTACTTAAGTCGGCATTCTGCCTATTGTATTAAATTTGGATGCAATTCCTGTGTTTCATCGTCAATAAGAAGGTCAAAGGTATACAGTAAACCTGTAGTGAATCATCGGAATCTAAAACTGGACTCACAGGAGAGGTTCAAATCATAGCAGGTTAGAGTGTCAGTCCTCTTGTACTTATGTCGGTATTGTGCCTTTTGTATTAAATTCGGATGCAATTTCGTTGTTTCATCGTCAACAAGAAGGACCAAGGGATACAGTAAACCTGAAGTGAAGCATCGGAATCTAAAACTGGACTCACAGGAGAGGTTCAATTCGTAGAAAGTTAGAGTGTCAGTCCTCTTGTACTTAAGTCGGCATTGTGCCTTTTGTATTAAATTCGGATGCAATATCAGTGTTTCATCGTCAATAAGAAGATCCAAGGTATACAGTAAACCTGAAGTGAAGCATCGGAGTCTAAAACTGGACTCACAGGGGAGGAACAAATCATAGAAAGTTGGAGTGTCAGTCATCTTGTACTTATGTCGGCATTGTGCCTTTTGTATTAAATTCGGATGCAATTTTTGTGTTTCATCGTCAGTAAGAAGGTCCCAGGGATACAGTAAACCTGAAGTGAAGCATCGGAATCTAATACTGGACTCACAGGAGAGGTTCAAATCATAGAAAGTTAGTGTGTCAGTCCTCTTGTACTTAAGTCGGCATAGTGCCTTTTGTATTAAATTCGGATGCAATTTCTGTTTTTCATCGTCAATAAGAAGGTAGTAGGTATACAGTAAACCTGAAGTGAAGCATCGGAATCTAAAACTGGACTCACAGGAGAGGTTCAAATCATAGAAAGTTAGAGTGTCAGTCCTCTTGTACTTAAGTCGGCATTGTGCCTTTTGTATTAAATTCGGATGGAATTTCTGTGTTTCATCGTCAATAAGAAGGTCCGAGGTATACGGTAAACCTAAAGTGAAGCATCGGAATCTAAAACTGGACTCACAGGAGAAGTTCAAATCATAGAAAGTTAGAGTGTCAGTCCTCTTGTACTTAAGTCGGCATTGTGCCTTTTGTATTAAATTCGGATGCAATTTCTGCGCTTCATCGTCAATAAGAAGGTCCAAGGTATACAGTAAACCTGATGTGAAGCATCGGAAACTAAAACTGGACTCACAGGAGAGGTTCAAATCAAAGAAAGTTAGAGTGTCAGTCCTCTTGTATTTAAGTCGGCATTGTGCTTCTTGCATTAAATCCGGATGCAATTTATGTGCTTCTTCGTCAATAAGAAGGTCCATGGGATACAGTAAACCTGAAGAGAAGCATCGGAATCTAAAACTGGACTCACAGGAGAGGTTCAAACCATAGAAATTTAGAGTGTCAGTCCTCTTGTACTTAAGAAGGCATTGTGCGTCTTGTATTATATTCGGATGCAATTTCTGTGTTCCATCGTCAATAAGAAGGGCCAAGGTATACAGTAAACCTGAAGTGAAGCATCGGAATCTAAAACTGGACTCACAGAAGAGGTTTAAATCATGGAAAGTTAGAGTGTCAGTCCTCTTGTACTTAAGTCGGCATTGTGCCTTTTGTATTAAATTCGGATGCCATTTCTGTGATTCATCGTCAATAAGAAGGACGAAGGTATACAGTAAACCTGAAGTGAAGCATCGGAATCTAAAACTGGATTCACAGGAGATGTTCAATTCATAGAAAGGTAGAGTGTCAGTCCTCTTGTACTTAAGTCGGCATAGTTCATTTTGTATGAGATTTGGATCCAATGTCTGTGCTTCATCGTCAATAAGAATGTCCAAGGTATACAGTAAACCTGAAGTGAAGCATCGGAATCTAAAACTGGTCTCACAGGAGAGGTTCAATTCGTAGAAAGTTAGAGTGTCAGTCCTCTTGTACTTAAGTCGGCATTGTGCCTTTTGTATTAAATTCGGATGCAATATCAGTGTTTCATCGTCAATAAGAAGATCCAAGGTATACAGTAAACCTGAAGTGATGCATCGGAGTCTAAAACTGGACTCACAGGGGAGGAACAAATCATTGAAAGTTGGAGTGTCAGTGCTCTTGTACTTATGTCGGCATTGTGCCTTTTGTATTAAATTCGGATGCAATTTTTGTGTTTCATCGTCAATAAGAAGGTCCCAGGGATACAGTAAACCTGAAGTGAAGCATCGGAATCTAAAACTGGACTTACAGGAGAGGTTCAAATCATAGAAAGTTAGAGTGTCAGTCCTCTTGTACTTATATCGGCATTGTGCCTTTTGTATTAAATTCGGATGCAATTTCTGTGTTTCATCGTCAATAAGAAGGTACTAGGGATACAGTAAACCTGAAGTGAAGCATCGGAATCTAAAACTGGGCTCACAGGAGAGGTTCAAATCGTAGAAAGTTAGAGTGTCAGTCCTCTTGTACTTAAGTGGCATTGTGCCTTTTGTATTAAATTCGGATGCAATTTCTGTGTTTCATCGTCAATAAGAAGGTCCATGGTATACAGTGAACCTGAAGTCAAGAATCGGAATCTAAAACTGGACTCACAGGAGAAGTTCAAATCATAGAAAGATAGAATGTCAGTCCTCTTGTACTTAAGTCTTTATTGTGCCTTTTGTATTAAATTAGGATGCAATTTCTGCGACTCATCGTCAATAAGAAGGTCCAAGGTATACAGTAAACCTGAAGTGAAGCATCGCAAACTAAAACTGGATTCACAGGAGAGGTTCAAATCATAAAAAGTTAGAGTGTCAGTCCTCTTGTACATAAGTCGGCATTGTGCTTTTTGTATTAAATTCGGATGCAATTTCTGTGCTTCATCGTCAATAAGAAGGTCCAAGGTATACAGTAAACCTGAAGTGAAGCATCGGAATCAATAACTGGACCCACAGGAGAGGTTCAAATCATAGAAAGTTAGAGTGTCAGTCGTCTTGTACTTAAGTCGTTATTGTTCCTTTTGTATTAAATTCGGATGCAATTTCTGTGTTCCATCGTCAATATGAAAGGGCCAAGTGATACAGTAAACCTGAAGTGAAGAATCGGGATCTAAATCAGGACTCACAGGAGAGGTTCAAATCATAGAAAGTTAAAGTGTCAGTCCTCTTGTACTTAATACGGCATTGTGCCTTTTGTATTAAATTCGGATGCAATTTCTGTGTTTCATCGTCAATAAGAAGATCCAAGGTATACAGTAAACCTGAAGTGAAGCATCGGAATCTAAAACTGCACTCACCGGAGAGGTACATATCATAGAAAATTAGAGTGACAGTCCTCTTGTCCTTAAGTCGGCATTGTGCCTTTTGTATTACATTCGGATGCAATATCTGTGTTTCATCGTCAATAAGAAGGTCCAAGGTATACAGTAAACCTGAAGTGAAGCAAAGGAATCTAAAACTGAACTCACAGGAGAGGTTCAAATCATAGGAAGTTAGAGTGTCAGTCCTCTTTTACTTAAGTCGTTGTTGTGCTTTTTGTATTAAATTCGGATGCAATTTCTGTGTTTCATCGTCAATAAGATGATCCAAGGTATGCAGTAAACCTGAAGTGAAGCATCGGAGTCTAAAACTGGACCCACAGGGGAGGAACAAATCATAGAATGTTTTAGTGTCAGTCCTCTTGTACTTATGTCGGCATTGTGCTTTTGTATAAAATTCGGATGCGATTTCTGTGTTTCATCGACAATAAGAAGGTCCCAGGGATACAGAAAACCTGAAGTGAAGCATCGGAATCTAAAACTGGACTTACAGGAGAGGTTCAAATCATAGAGAGTTAGAGTGTCAGTCCTCTTGTACTTAAGTCGGCATTGTGCCTTTTGTATTAAATTCGGATGCAATTTCTGTGTTTCATCGTCAGTAAGAAGATCCAAGGTATACAGTAAACCTGAAGTGAAGAATCGGAATCAAAAACTGGACCCACCGGAGAGGTACATATCATAGAAAGTTAGATTGTCAGTCCTCTTGTCCTTAAGTCGGCATTGTGCCTTTTGTATTAAATTCGGATGCAATTTCTGTGTTTCAACGTCAATAAGAAGGTCCAAGGTATACAGTAAACATGAAGTGAAGCATCGGAATCTAAAACTCTACTCGCAGGAGAGGTTCACATCGTAGTAAGTTAGAGTGTCAAACCTCTTGTACTTAAGTCGGCATTGTGAATTTTGTATTAAATTCGGCTGCAATTTCTGTGTTTCATCGTCAATAAGAATGTCCAAGGTATACAGTAAACCTGAAGTGAAGCATTGGAATCCAAAACTGGACTGACAGGAGAGGTTCAAATCATAGAAAGTTAGAGTCGCAGTGCTCTTAAACTTAAGTCGGCATTGTGCCTTTTGTATTAAAATCGGATGCAATTTCTGTGTTTCATCGTCAATAAGAAGGTCCCAGGGATGCAGTAAACCTGAAGTGAACATCGGAATCTAAAACTGGACTCACTGGAGGGTTTCAAAACATAGAAAGTTAGAGGGTCAGTCCATTTTTACTTAAGTCGGCAATGTGCCTTTTGTATTAAATTCGGATGCAATATCTGTGTGTCATCGTCAATGGGAAGGTCCCAGGGATACAGTAAACCTAAAGTGAAGCATCGGAATCTAAAACTGGACTCACAGGAGAGGTTCAAATCACAGAAAGTTAGAGTGTCAGTCCTCTTGTACTTAAGTCGGCATTGTGCCTTTTGTATAATATTCGGATGCAATTTCTGTGCTTCATCGTCAATAAGAAGGTCCAAGGTATACTATAAACCTGAAGTGAAGTATCGGAATCTAAAACTGGACTCACAGGAGAGATTCTAATCATACAAAGTTAGAGTGTCAGTCCTCTTGTACTTAAGTCGGCATTGTGCATTTTGTATTAGATTTAGTTGCAATTTCTGTGCTTCATCGTCAATAAGAAAGTCCAAGGTATACAGTAAACCTGAAGTGAAGCATCGGTATCTAAAACTGGGCTCACAGGAGAGGTTCAAATCATAGAAAGTTAGAGTGTCAGTCCTCTTGTATTTAAGTCGGCATTGTGCCTTTTGTATTAAATCCGGATGCAATTTGTGTGCTTCATCATCAATAAGATGGTCCAAGATATACAATAAACCTGAGGTGAAGCATCGGAATCTAAAACTGGACTCACAGGAGAGGTTCAAATCATAGAATGTTAGAGTGTCAGTCCTCTTGTACTTAAGTATACATTGTGCCTTTTGTATTAAATTCGGATGCAATTTCTGTGCTTCATCGTCAATAAGAAAGTCCAATGTATACAGTAAACCTGAAGTGAAGCATCGGAATCAGAAACTGGACTCACAGGAGAGGTTCAAATCATAGAAAGTTAGAGTGTCAGTCCTCTTGTATTTAAGTCGACATTGTGCCTCTTGTATTAAATCCGGATGCAATTTCTGTGCTTCATCATCAATAAGATGGTCCAAGATATACAGTAACCCTGACGTGAAGCATCGGAAACTAAAACTGGACTCACAGGAGAGGTTCAAATCATAGAAAGTTAGAGTGTCAGTCCTCTTCTACTTAAGTCGGCATTGTGCCTTTTGTATTAAATTCGGATGCAATTTCTGTGCTTCATCGTCAATAAGAAGGTCCAAGGTATACAGTAAACCTGAAGTGAAGCATCTCAATCTAAAACTGGAATCACAGGAGAGCTTCAAATCATAGAAAGTTAGAATGTCAGTCCTCTTGTACTTAAGTCGGCATTGTGACTTTTGTATTAAATTCGGATGCAATTTCTGTGCTTCATCGTCAATAAGAAGGTCCAAGGTATACAGTAAACCTGAAGTTAAGCATCGGAATCTAAAACTGGACTAACAGGAGAGGTTCAAATCATTGAAAGGTAGAGTGTCAGTCGTCATGTATTTAAGTCTTCATTGTGCTTTTTGTATTAAATCCGGATGCAATTTCTGTGCTTCATCGTCAATAAGAATGTCCAAGGGATACAGTAAACCTGAATTGAAGCATCGGAATCTAAAACTGGACTCACAGGAGAGGTTCAAATCACATAAAGTTAGAGTGTCAGCCATCTTGTACTTAAGCCGGCATTGTGCCTTTTGTATTAAATTCGGATTCAAAATCTGTGCTTCATCGTCAATAAGAAGGTCCAAGGGATACCGTAAAACTGAAGTGAGGCATCAGAATCTAAAACTGGACTCACAGGAGTGGTCCAAGTCATAGGAAACTAAAGTGTCAGTCCTGTTGAACTTAAGTCGGCAATGTGCCTTTTGTATTAAATTCAGATGCAACTTCTGTGTTTAATCGTCAATATGAAGGGCCAAGGAATACAGTAAACCTGAAGTGAAGCATCGGAATCTAAAACTGGCTTCACAGGAGAGGTTCAAATCATAGAAATTTAGAGTGTCTGTCCTCTTGTACTTAAGTCGGCATTGTATCTTTTGTATGAAATTCGGATGCATTTTCTGTGTTTCATCGTCAATAAGAAGGTCCAAGGAATACAGTAGGCCTGAAGTGAAGCATCGGAATCTAAAAGTGGACCCACAGGAGGGGTTCAAATCATAGAAAGTTAGAGTCACAGTCCTCTTGTACTTAAGTCGGCATTGTGCTTTTTGTATTAAATTCGGATGCAATTTCTGTGTTTCATCGTCAATAAGAAGGTCCAAACGATAGAGTAAACCTGAAGTGAAGCATCGGAATCTAAAACTGGACTCACAGGAGAAGTTCAAATCATAGAATGTAGGAGTGTCAGTCCTCTTGTACATAAGTCGGCATTGTGCCTTTCGTATTAAATTCGGATGCAATTTCTGTGTTTCATCGTCAATAAGAAGGTCCAAGGGATACAGTAAACCTGAAGTGAAGCATCGGAATCTAAAACTGGACTCATAGGAGAGGTTCGAATCATTGGAAGTTAGAGTGTCAGTCCTCCTGTACAAAAGTCTGCTTTGTGCCTTTTGTATTAAATTCGGATGCAATTTCTGTGTTTCATCGTCAATTAGCAGGTCCAAGGGATACAGTAAACTTGATGTGAAGCATCGGAATCTAAAACTGGACTCATAGGAGTGGTTCAAATAATAGAAAGTTAGAGGGTCAGTCCTTTTGTTTTTAAGTCGGCATTGTGCCTTTTGTATTAAATCCGGATGCAATTTCTAAGCTTCATCATCAATTAGAACGTCCAAGGGATGCAGTAAACCTGAGGTGAAGCATCGGAATCTAAAACTTAACTCACAGGGGAGGTTCAAATCATAGAAAGTTAGAGAGTCAGTCCTCTTCTACATAAGTCGGCATTGTGCCTTTTGTATTAAATTCGGATTCAATTTCTGTGCTTCATCGTCAATAAGAAGGTCCAAGGTATACAGTAAACCTGAAGTGAAGCGACGGAATCTAAAAGTGGACTCACAGGAGAGGTTCAAATCATAGAAAGTTAGAGTGTCAGTCCTCTTGTACTTAACTTGGCATTGAGCCTTTTGTATTAAATTCGTATGCAATTCCTGTGCTTCATCGTCAATGAGAAGTCCCAAGGTATACAGTAAACCTGAAGTGAAGCGACGGAATCTAAAAGTGGACTCACAGGAGAGGTTCAAATCATAGAAAGTTAGAGTGTCAGTCCTCTTGTACTTAAGTCGGCATTGTGCATTTTGCATAATATTCGGATGCAATTTCTGTGCTTCATCGTCAATAAGAAGGTCCAAGGTGTACTATAAACCTGAAGTGAAGCATCGGAATCTAAAACTGGACTCACAGGAGAGATTCAAATCATAGAAAGTTAGAGTGTCAGTCCTCTTGTACTTAAGTCGGCATTGTGCATTTTGTATTAGATTTGGTTGCAATTTCTGTGCTTCATCGTCAATAAGAAAGTCCAATGTATACAGTAAACCTGAAGTGAAGCATCGGCATCTGAAACTGGACTCACAGGAGAGGTTCAAATCATAGAAAGTTAGAGTGTCAGTCCTCTTGTATTTAAGTCGGCATTGGGCCTTTTGTATTAAATCCGGATGCAATTTCTGTGCTTCATCATCAATAAGATGGTCCAAGATATACAAAAACCTGAGGTGAAGCATCGGAATCTAAAACTGGACTCACAGGAGAGGTTCAGATCATAGAAAGTTAGAGTGTCAGTCCTCTTCTAATTAAGTCGGCATTGTGCCTTTTGTATTAAATTCGGATGCAATTTCTGTGCTTCATCGTCAATAAGAAGGTCCAAGGTATACAGTAAACCTGAAGTGAAGCATCTCAATCTAAAACTGGAATCACAGGAGAGCTTCAAATCATAGAAAGTTAGAATGTCAGTCCTCTTGTACTTAAGTCGGCATTGTGACTTTTGTATTAAATTCGGATGCAATTTCTGTGCTTCATCGTCAATAAGAAGGTCCAAGGTATACAGTAAACCTGAAGTGAAGCATCGGAACCTAAAACTGGACTAACAGGAGAGGTTCAAATCATTGAAAGGTAGAGTGTCAGTCGTCATGTATTTAAGTCTTCATTGTGCTTTTTGTATTAAATCCGGATGCAATTTCTGTTCTTCATCGTCAATAAGAAGGTCCAAGGGATACAGTAAACCTGAAGTGAAGCATCGGAATCTAAAACTGGACTCACAGGAGAGGTTCAAATCACATAAAATTAGAGTGTCAGTCCTCTTGTACTTAAGCCGGCATTGTGCCTTTTGTATTAAATTCGGATTCAAAATCTGTGCTTCATCGTCAATAAGAAGGTCCAAGGGATACCGTAAAACTGAAGTGAGGAATCGGAAACTAAAACTGGACTCACAGGAGTGGTCCAAATCATAGAAAATTAGAGTGTCAGTCCTGTTGAACTTAAGTCGGCAATGTGCCTTTTGTATTAAATTCAGATGTAACTTCTGTGTTTCATCGTCAATATGAAGGGCCAAGGAATACAGTAAACCTGAAGTGAAGCATCGGAATCTAAAACTGGCTTCACAGGAGAGGATCAAATCATAGAATTTTAGAGTGTCAGTCCCCTTGTACTTAAGTCGGCATTGTGCCTTTTGTATGAAATGCGGATGCATTTTCTGTGTTTCATCGTCAATAAGAAGGTCCAAGGAATACAGTAGGCCTGAAGTGAAGCATCGGAATCTAAAAGTGGACCCACAGGAGAGGTTCAAATCATAGAAAGTTAGAGTCACAGTCCTCTTGTACTTAAGTCGGCATTGTGCTTTTTGTATTAAATTCGGATGCAATTTCTGTGTTCCATCGTCAATAAGAAGGTCCAAAAAATAGAATATACCTGAAGTGAAGCATCGGAATCTAAGACTGGACTCACAGGAGAAGTTCAAATCATAGAATGTAGGAGTGTCAGTCCTCTTGTACATAAGTCGGCATTGTGCCTTTTGTATTAAATTCGGATGCAATTTCTGTGTTTCATCGTCAATAAGAAGGTCCAAGGGATACAGTAAACCTGAAGTGAAGCATCGGAATCTAAAACTGGACTCATAGGAGAGGTTCGAATCATTGGAAGTTAGAGTGTCAGTCCTCCTGTACAGAAGTCTGCTTTGTACCTTTTGTATTAAATTCGGATGCAATTTCTGTGTTTCATCGTCAATTAGAAGGTCCAAGGGATACAGTAAACTTGATGTGAAGCATCAGAATCTAAAACTGGACTCATAGGAGTGGTTCAAATAATAGAAAGTTAGAGGGTCAGTCCTTTTGTTTGTAAGTCGGCATTGTGTCCTTTTGTATTAAATCCGGATGCAATTTCTGTGCTTCATCATCAATTAGAAGGTCCAAGGGATGCAGTAAACCTAAGGTGAAGCATCGGAATCTAAAACTTAACTCACAGGGGAGGTTCAAATCATAGAAAGTTAGAGAGTCAGTCCTCTTGCACTCAAGTCGGCATTGTGCCTTTTGTATTTAATTCGGATGCAATCTCTGTGCTTCATCGTCAGTAAAAATGTCCAAGGGTTACAGTTAACCTGAAGATAAACATCGTAATCAAAAACTGGAATCACAGAGTAGGTCCAAATCGTAGAAAGTTAGAGTCTCAGTCCTCTTGTACTTAAGTCGGCATTGTGCATTTTGTATGAGATTTGAATGCAATTCCTGTGTTTCATCGTCAATAAGAAGGTCCAAGGTATACAGTAAACCTGCAGTTAAGCATCGGAATCCAAAACTGGACTCACAGGAGAGGTTAAATTCGTAGCAAGTTAGAGTGTCAGTCCTCTTGTACTTAAGTCGGCATTGTGCCCTTTGTATTAAATTTGGATGCAATTTCAGTGTTTCATCGTCAATAAGAAGATCCAAGGTATACAGTAAACCTGAAGTGAAGCATCGGAGTCTAAAACTGGACTCACAGGGGAGTAACAAATCATAGAAAGTTGGAGTGTCAGTCCTCTTGTACTTATGTCGGCATTGTGCCTTTTGTATTAAATTCGTAAGCAATTTCTGTGTTTCATCGTCAATAAGAAGGTTCCAGGGATACAGTAAACCTGAAGTGAAGCATCGGAATCTAAAACTGGACTCACAGGAGAGGTTCAAATCATAGAAAGTTAGAGTGTCAGTCCTCTTGTACTTAAGTCGGCATTGTGCCTTTTGTATTATATTCGGATGCAATTTCTGTGTATCACCGTCAATAAGAAGGTCCATGGTGTACAGTAAACCTGAAGTGAAGAAATCGGAATCTAAAACTGGACTCACAGGAGAAGTTCAAATCATAGAAAGTTAGAGTGTCAGTCCTCTTGTACTTAAGTCGGCATTGTGCCTTTTGTATTAAATTCGGATGCAATTTCTGTGCTTCGTCGTCAATAAGAAGGTCCAAGGTATACAGTAAACCTGAAGTGAAGCATCGGAATCTAAAACTGGACTCACAGCAGAGGTTCAAATCAATGAAAGTTAGAGTGTCAGTCCTCTTGTACTTAAGACGGCATTTTGCCTTTTGTATTAAATTCAGATGCAATTTCTGTGTTTCATCGTCAATACGAAGATCCAAGGTATACAGTAATCCTGAAGTGAAGCATCAGAATCTAAATCTGGACTCACCGGAGAGGTACATATAATAGAAAATTAGAGTGTCAGTCCTCTTGTACTTAAGTCGGCATTGTGCCTTTTGTATGAAATGCGGATGCATTTTCTGTGTTTCATCGTCAATAAGAAGGTCCAAGGAATACAGTAAACCTGAAGTGAAGCATCGGAATCTAAAACTGGACTCACAGCAGAGGTTCAAATCATAGAATGTTAGAGTGTGAAACCTCTTGTACTCAATTCGGCATTGTGCCTTTTGTATTAAATTCGGCTGCAATTTCTTTGTTTCATCGTCAATAAGAATATCCAAGGGATACAGTAAACCTGAAGTGAGGCATCGGAAACTACAACTGGACTCACAGGAGAGGTTCAAATCATAGAAAATTGGAGTGTCAGTCCTGTTGTACCTAAGTCGGCAATGTGCCTTTTGTATTAAATTCGAATGCAATTTCTGTGTTCCATCGTCAATAAGGAGGTCCAAGGGATACAGTAAACCTGAAGTGAAGCATCGGAATCTAAAACTGGAATCACAGGAGAGGTTCAAATCGTAGAGAGTTAGAGTGTCAGTCCTCTTGCACTTAAGTCGGCATTGTGCCTTTTGTATTAAATTCGGATGCAATATCTGTGTTTCACCGTCAACAAGAAGGTCCAAGGTATACAGTAAACCTGAAGTGAAGCATTGGAATGTAAAACTGGACCCACAGGAGAGGTTCAAATCATAGAAAGTTAGAGTTTCAGTCCTCTTGTACTTAAGTCGGCATTGTGCCTTTTGTATTAAATTCGGATGCAATTTCTGTGCTTCATTGTCAATAAGAAGGTCCAAGGTATACAGTAAACCTGATGTGAAGCATCGGAATCTAAAAATGGACTCACAGGAGATGTTCAATTCATAGAAAGGTAGAGTGTCAGTCCTTTTTCATTTAAGTCGGCTTTTTGCCTTTTGTATTAAATCCGGATGCAATTTCTGTGCTTCATCATCAATAAGAAGGTCCAAGGGATGCAGTAAACCTGAAGTGTAGCATCGGAATCTAAAACTCAACTCACAGGGGAGGTTCAAATCATAGAAGGTTAGAGTGTCAGTCCTCTTGTACTCAAGTCGGCATTGTGCCTTTTGTATTTAATTCGGATGCAATTTCTGTGCTTCATCGTCAGTAAAAAGGTCCAAGGGTTACAGTTAACTTGAAGTGAAGCATCGGAATCAAAAACTGGACTCACAGGAGTGGTCCAAAACATAGAAAGTTTGAGTGTCAGTCCTCTTGTACTTAAGTCGGCATTGTGCATTTTGTATGAGATTTGGATGCAATGTTTGTGCTTCATCGTCAATAAGAAGGTCCAAGGTATACAGTAAACCTGAAGTGAAGCATCGGAATCTAATACTGTACACACAGGAGAGGTTCAATTCGTAGAAAGTTTGAGTGTCAGTCCTCTTGTACTTAAGTCGACATTGTGCCTTTTGTATTAAATTCGGATGCAATTTCAGTGTTTCATCGTCAATAAGAAGATCCAAGGTATACAGTAAACCTGAAGTGAAGCATCGGAGTCTAAAACTGGACTCACAGGGGAGGAACAAATCATAGAAAGTTGGAGTGTCAGTCCTATTGCACTTATGTCGGCATTGTGCCTTTTGTATTAAATTCGGATGCAATTTCTGTGTTTCATCGTCAATAACAAGGTCCCAGGGATACAGAAAACCTTAAGTGAAGCATCGGAATCTAAAACTGGACTCACAGGAGCGGTTCAAATCATATAAAGTTAGAGTGTCAGTCCTCTTCTACTTAAGTCGGCATTGTGCCTTTTGCATAAAATTCGGATGCAATTTCTGTGTTTCATCGTCAATAAGTAGGTACTAGGGATACAGTAAACCTGAAGTGAAGCATCGGAATCTAAAACTGGACTCACAGGAGAGGTTCAATTCATAGAAGATTAGAGTATCAGTCCGCTTGTACTTAAGTCGGCATTGTGAATTTTGTATTAAATTCGGATGCAATTTCTGTGCTTCATCGTCAATAAGAAGGTCCAAAGTATACAGTAAACGTGAAGTTAAGCATCGGAATCTAAAACTGGACTCACAGGAGAGGTTCAAATCGTAGAAAGTTAGAGTGTCAGTCCTCTTGTATTTAAGTCGGCATTGTGCTTTTTGTATGAAATCCGGATGCAATTTATGTGCTTCTTCGTCAATAAGAAGGTCCATGGTATACAGTAAACCTGAAGTGAAGCATCGGAATCTAAAACTGGACTCACAGGAGAGGTTCAAACCATAGAAATTTAGAGTGTCAGTCCTCTTGTACTTAAGACGGCATTGTGCCTTTTGTATTAAATTCGGATGCAATTTCTGTGCTTCATCGTCAATAAGAAGTTCCAAGGTATACAGTAAACCTGAAGTGAAGCATCGGAATCTAAAACTGGACTCACAGCAGAGGTTCAAATCATAGGAAGTTAGAGTGTCAGTCCTCTTGTACATAAGTCGTTATTGTGCCTTTTGTATTAAATTCGGATGCAATTTCTGTGTTCCATCGTCAATAAGAAGGGCCAAGGGATACAGTAAACTTGAAGTGAAGCATCGGAATCTAAAACTGGACTCACAGCAGAGGTTCAAATCATAGAAAGTTAGAGTGTCAGTCCTCTTGTACTTAAGACGGCATTGTGCCTTTTGTATTAAATTCAGATGCAATTTCTGTGTTTCATCGTCGATACGAAGATCCAAGGTACACAGTAATCCTGAAGTGAAGCATCAGAATCTAAATCTGGACTCACTGGAGAGGTACATATAATAGAAAATTAGAGTGTCAGTCCTCTTGTCCTTAAATCGGCATTGTGCCCTTTGTATTAAATTCGGATGCAATATCTGTGTTTCATCGTCAACAAGAAGGTCCAAGGTATACAGTAAACCTGAAGTGAAGCATCAGAATCTAAAACTCTACTCACAGGAGAGGTTCAAATCATAGAAAGTTAGAGTGTGAAACCTCTTGTACTCAATTCGGCATTGTGCCTTTTGTATTGAATTCGGCTGCAATTTCTGTGTTTCATCGTCAATAAGAATATCCAAGGGATACAGTAAACCTGAAGTGAAGCATCGGAAACTACAACTGGACTTACAGGAGAGGTTCAAATCATAGAAAATTGGAGTGTCAGTCCTGTTGTACTTAAGTCGGCAATGTGCCTTTTGTATTAAATTCGGATGCAATTTCTGTGTTCCATCGTCAATAAGGAGGTCCAAGGGATGCAGAATACCTGAAGTGAAGCATCGGAATCTAAAACTCAACTCACAGTGGAAGTTCAAATCATAGAAGGTTAGAGTGTCAGTCCTCTTGTACTCAAGTCGGCATTGTGCCTTTTGTATTTAATTTGGATGCAATTTCTGTGCTTCATCGTCAGTAAAAAGGTCCAAGGGTTACAGTTAACTTGAAGTGAAGCATCGGAATCAAAAACTGGACTCACAGGAGTGGTCCAAATCATAGAAAGTTTGAGTGTCAGTCCTCTTGTACTTAAGTCGGCATTGTGCATTTTGTATGAGATTTGGAAGCAATGTCTGTGCTTCATCGTCAATAAGAAGGTCCAAGGTATACAGTAAACCTGAAGTGAAGCATCGGAATCTAATACTGTACACACAGGAGAGGTTCAGTTCGTAGAAAGTTTGAGTGTCAGTCCTCTTGTACTTAAGTCGGCATTGTGCCTTTTGTATTAAATTCGGATGCAATTTCAGTGTTTCATCGTCAATAAGAAGATCCAAGGTATACAGTAAACCTGAAGTGAAGCATCGGAGTCTAAAACTGGACTCACAGGGGAGGAACAAATCATAGAAAGTTGGAGTGTCAGTCCTCTTGTACTTATGTCGGCATTGTGCCTTTTGTATTAAATTCGGATGCAATTTCTGTGTTTCATCGTCAATAACAAGGTCCCAGGGCTACAGAAAACCTTAAGTGAAGCATCGGAATCTAAAACTGGACTCACAGGAGAGGTTCATATCATAGAAAGTTATAGTATCAGTCCTCTTGTACTTAAGTCGGTATTGTGAATTTTGTATTAAATTCGGATGCAATTTCTGTGCTTCATCGTCAATAAGAAGGTCCAAAGTATACAGTAAACCTGAAGTTAAGCATCGGAATCTAAAACTAGACTCACAGGAGAGGTTCACATCGTAGAATGTTAGAGCGTCAGTCCTCTTGTATTTCAGTCGGCATTGTGCTTTTTGTATTAAATCCGGATGCAATTTATGTGCTTCTTCGTCAATAAGAAGGTCCATGGGATACAGTAAACCAGAAATGAAGCATCGGAATCTAAAACTGGACTCACAGGAGAGGTTCAAAAAATAGAAATTTAGAGTGTCAGTCCTCTTGTTCTTAAGTCGGCATTGTGCCTTTTGTATTAAATTCGGATGCAATTTCTGTGCTTCATCGTCAATAAGAAGGTCCAATGTATACAGTAAACCTGAAGTGAAGCATCGGAATCTAAAAGTGGACTCACAGGAGAGGTTCAAATTATAGAAAGTTAGAGTGTCAGTCCTCTTGTACTTAAGACGGCTTTGTGCCTTTTGTAATAAATTCGGATGCAATTTCTGTGTTTCATCGTCAATAAGAAGATCCAAGGTATACAGTAAACCTGAAGTGATGCATCGGAATCTAAAACTCTACTCACAGGAGAGGTTCCAATCAAAGAAAGTTAGAGTGTCAAACCTCTTGTACTCAAGACGGCATTGTGCATTTTGTATTAAATTCGGATGCAATTTCTGTGTTTCATCGTCAATAAGGAGGTCCTAGGGATACAGCAAACCTGAAGTGAAGCATCGGAATCAAAAACTGGACTCACATTAGAGGTTCAAATCATAGAAAGTTAGAGTTCAGACCTCTTGTACTTAAGTCGGCATTGTGCCTTTTGTATTAATTCGGATGCAATTTCTGTGTTTAATCGTCAATAAGAAGGTCCTAGGTATACTGTAAACCTGAAGTGAAGCATCGGAATCTAAAACTGGACACACAGGAGAGGTTCAAATCATAGAATGTTAGAATGTCAGTCCTCTTGTACTTAAGTCGGCATTGTGCCTTTTGTATTAAACTCGGATGCAATTTCTGTGATTCATCGTCAATAAGAAGGTCCAAGGTATACAGTAATCCTGAAGTTAAGCATCGGAATCTAAAACTGGACTAACAGGAGAGGTTCAAATCATTGAAAGTTAGAGTGTCAGTCGTCTTGGATTTAAGTCTGCTTTGTGATTTTTGTATTAAATCCGGATGCAATTTCTGTGCTTCATCGTCAATAAGAAGGTCCAAGGGATACAGTAAACCTGAAGTGAAGCATCGGAATCTAAAACTGGACTCACAGGAGAGGTTCAAATCACAGAAAGTTAAAGTATCAGTCCTCTTTTCCTTAAGTCGGCATTGTGCCTTTCGTATTAAATTCGGATGTAAGTTCTGTGTTTCATCGTCAATACGAAGGACCAAGGTATACAGTAAACCTGAAGTGAAGCATCGGAATCTAAAACTCTAGACACAGGACAGGTTCAAATCATTGAAAGATAGAGTGTCAAACCACTTGTACTTATGTCGGCATTGTGCCTTTTGTATCAAAGTCGGCTGCAATTTCTGTGTTTCATCGTCAATAAGAATGACCAAGGGATACAGTAAACCTGAGGTGAAGCATCAGCATCTAAAACTGAACTCACAGGGGTGGTTCAAATCATAGAAAATTAGAGTGTCAGTCCCGTTGAACTTAAGTCGGCAATGAGCCTTTTGTTTTAAATTCGGATGCAATTTCTGTGTTTCATCGTCAATATGAAGGTCCAAGGAATACAGTAAACCTGAAATGAAGCATTGGAATGTAAAACCGGATTCACAGGAGAGGTTCAAATCATAGAATGTTAGAGTGTCAGTCCTCTCGTACTTAAGTCGGCATTGTGCCTTTTTTATGACATTCGGATGCATTTTCTGTGTTTCATCGTCAATAAGAAGGTCCAAGGACTACAGTAAGCCTGAAGTGAAGCATCGGAATCTAAAACTGGATCCACAGGAGAGGTTCAAATCACAGAAATTTAGAGTCACAGTCCTCTTGTACTTAAGTCGGCATTGTGCTTTTTGTATTAAATTCGGATGCAATTTCTGTGTTTCATTGTCAATAAGAGGGTCCAAGGGATAGAGTAAACCTGAAGTGAAGCATCTGAATCTAAAACTGGACTCATAGGAGAGGTTCGAATCATTGGAAGTTAGAGTGTCAGTCCTCCAGTACATAAGTCTGCTTTGTGCCTTTTGTATTAAATTCGGATGCAATTTCTGTGTTTCATCGTCAATTAGAAGGTCCAAGGGATACAGTAAACCTGAAGTGAAGCATCGGAATCTAAAACTGGACTCATTGGAGAGGTTCAAATCATAGAATGTTAGAGTGTCAGTCGTTTTGCAATAAAGTCGGCATTGTGCCTTTTGTATTAAATTCGGACGCAAATTCTGTGTTTCATCGTCAATAAGAAGGTCCCAGGGATACAGTGAACCAGAAGTCAAGCATCGGAATCTAAAACTGGACTCACAGGAGAGGTTCAAATCACAGAAAGTTAGAGTGTCAGTCCTCTTGTACTGAAGTCGGCATTGTGCCTTTTGTATTAAATTCGGATGCAATTTCTGTGTTTCATCGTAAATAAGAAGTTCCAAGGGATACAGTAAACATGATGTGAAGCATCGGAAACCAAAACTGGACTCACAGGAGAGGTTCAAATAACAGAAAGTTAGAGTGTCAGTCCTCATGTACTTAAGTCGCCATAGTGCTTTTGTATTAAATTCGGATGCAATATCTGTGTGTCATCGTCAAAGAGAAGGTCCAAGGTATACAGTAAACCTGAAGTGAAGCGTCGGAATCTAAAACTGGACTCACAGGAGAGGTTAAAATCATAGAAAATTAGAGTGTCAGTCCTCTTGTACTTAAGTCGGCATTGTGCCTTTTGTATTAAATTCGGATGCAATTTCTGTGCTTCATCGTCAATAAGATGGTCCAAGGTATACAATAAACCTGAAGTGAAGCGTCGGAATCTAAAACTGGACTCCCAGGAGAGGTTCAAATCATAGAAAGTTAGAGTGTCAGTCCTCTTGTACTTCAGTCGGCATTGTGCATTTTGTATTAGATTTGGTTGCAATTTCTGTGCTTCATCGTCAATAAGAAATTCCAAGGTATACAGTAAACCTGAAGTGAAGCATCGGTATCTAAAACTAGACTCACAGGAGAGGATCAAATCATAGAAAGTTAGAGTGTCAGTCCTCTTGTACTTAAGTCGGCATTGTGCATTTTGTATGGGATTTGGATGCTTTTTGTGAGCTTCATCGTCAATAAGAACGTCCAATGTATGCAGTAAACCTGAAGTGAAGCATCGGAATCTAAAACTGGACTCATAGGAGAGGTTCAAATCATAGAAAGTTAGAGTGTCAGTCCTCTTGTACTTAAGTCAGCATTGTGCCTTTTGTATGAAATTCGGATGCATTTTCTGTGTTTCATCGTCAATAAGAAATTCCAAGGTATACAGTAAACCTGAAGTGAAGCATCGGTATCTAAAACTGGACTCACAGGAGAGGTTCAAATCATAGAAAGTTAGAGTGTCAGTTCTCTTGCATTTAAGTCGGCATTGTGCCTTTTGTATTAAATTCGGATGCAATTTCTGTGATTCATTGTCAATAAGGAGGTCCAAGGGATAGAGTAAACCTGAAGTGAAGCATCGGAATCTAAAACTGGACTCATTGGAGAGGTTCGAATCATTGGAAGTTAGAGTGTCAGTCCTCCAGTACATAAGTCTGTTTAGTGCCTTTTGTATTTAATTCGGATGCAATTTCTGTGTTTCATCGTCAGTTAGAAGGTCCAAGGGATGCAGTAAACTTGATGTGAAGCATCGGAATCTAAAACTGGACTCATTGGAGAGGTTCAAAACATAGAAAGTTAGAGTGTCAGTCGTTTTGTACATAAGTCGGCATTGTGCCTTTTGTATTAAATTCGGATGCAATTTCTGCGTTTCGTCGTCAATTAGAAGGTCTCAGGGGTGCAGTAAACCTGAAGTGAAGCATCGGAATCTAAAACTGGACTCACAGGAGAGGTTCAAACAATAGAAAGTTAGAGGGTCAGTCCTTTTGTACTTAAGTCGGCATTGTGCCTTTTGTATTAATTTCGGTTGCAAATTCTGTGTTTGATCGCCAATAAGAAGGTCCTAGGGATACAGTAAACCTGAAGTGAAGCATCGGAATCTAAAACTGGACTCACAGGACAGGTTCAAATCACAGAAAGTTAGAGTGTCAGTCCTCTTGTACTGAAGTCTGCATTGTGCCTTTTGTAATAAATTCGGATGCAATTTCTGTGTTTCATCGTAAATAAGAAGTTCCAAGGGATACAGTAAACACGATGTGAAGCATCGGAAACCAAAACTGGACTCACAGGAGAGGTTCAAATCACAGAAAGTTAGAGTGTCAGTCCTCTTGTACTTAAGTCGGCATAGTGCTTTTGTATTAAATTCGGATGCAATTTCTGTGTGTCATCGTCAAAAAGAAGGTCCAAGGTATACAGTAAACCTGAAGTGAAGCGTCGGAATCTAAAACTGGAATCACAGGAGAGGTTAAAATCACAGAAAGTTAGAGTGTCAGTCCTCTTGTACTTAAGTCGGCATTGTGCCTTTTGTATTAAATACGGATGCAATTTCTGTGCTTCATCGCCAATAAGAAATTCCAAGGTATACAGTAAACCTGAAGTGAAGCATCGGTATCTAAAACTGGACTCACATTAGAGGTCCAAATCATAGAAAGTTAGTGTGTCAGTCCTCTTGTACTTAAGTCGGCATTGTGCCTTTTGGATTAAATTCGGATGCAATTTCTGAGCTTCATCGTCAATAAGAACGTCCAATGTATACAGTAAACCTGAAGTGAAGCATCGGAATCATAAACTGGACTCATAGGACAGGATCATATCATAGAAAGTTACAGTGTCAGTCCTCTTGTACTTAAGTCGGCATTGTGCATTTTGTATTATATTCGGATGCAATTTCTGTGCTTCATCGACAATAAGATGGTCCAAGGTATACAGAAAACCTGAAGTGAAGCATCGGAATCTAAAACTGGACTCACAGGAGAGGAACAAATCATAGAAAATAAGAGTGTCAGTCCCCTCGTACTTAAGTCGGCATTGTGCCTTTTGTATTAAATTCGGATGCAATTTCTGTGCTTCATCGTCAATAAGAAGGTCCAAGGCATACAGTAAACCTGAAGTGTAGCATCGGAATCTGAAACTGGACTCACAGGAGTGGTTCAAATCATAGAAAGTTAGAGTGTCAGTCCTCTTGTACTTATGTCGGCATTGTGCCTTTTGTATTGAATTTGGATGCAAATTCTGTGCTTCATCGTCAATACGAAGGTCCAAGGTATACAGTAAACCTGAAATGAAGCATCGGAATCTAAAACTGGACTCACAGAAGAGGTTCAAATCATAGAAAGTTAGACTGTCAGTCCTCTTGTACTTAAGTCGGCATTGTGCCTTTTGTATTAAATTCGGATGCAATTTCTGTATTTCATCGTCAATAAATTTGTCCAAGGGATACAGTAAACCTGAAGTGAAGCATCGGTATCTAAAACTGGACTCACAGGAGAAGTTCAAATCATAGAAAGTTAGAGTGTCAGTCCTGTAGTACTTAAGTCGGCATTGTGATTTTTGTATTATATTCGGATGCAATTTCTGTGTTTCATCGTCAATAAGAAGGTCTAAGGATTACAGTAAACCTGAAGCGAACATCGGAATCTAAAACTGGACTCACAGGACGGTTTCAAATCATAGAAAGTTAGAGGGTCAGTCCTTTTGTACTTAAGTCGGCATTGTGCATTTTGTATTAAATTCGGATGCAATTTCTGTGTTTCATCGTCAATAAGCAGGTCTTAGGGATACAGTAAACCTGAAGTGAAGCATCGGAATCTAAAACTGGTCTCACAGGAGAGGTTCAAATCACAGAAAGTTAGAGTGTCAGTCCTCTTGAACTTAAGTCTGCATTGTGCCTTTTGTATTAAATTCGGATGCATTTTCTGTGTTTCATCGTAAATAAGAAGGACCAAGGGATACAGTAATCATGATGTGAAGCATCGGAATCCAAAACTGGACTCACAGGAGGGGTTCAAATAATAGAAAGTTAGAGTGTCAGTCCTCTTGTACTTAAGTCGGCATAGTGCTTTTGTATTAAATTCGCATGCAATTTCTGTGTTTCATCTTCAAAAAGAAGGTCCAAGGTATACAGTAAACCTGAAGTGAAGCATCGGAATCTAAAACTGGACTCACAGGAGAAGTTCAAATCATAGAAAGTTAGAGTGTCAGTCCTGTTGTACATAAGTCGGCATTGTGCCTTTTGTATTATATTCGGATGCAATTTCTGTGTTTCATCGTCAATAAGAAGGTCCAAGGAATACAGTAAACCTGAAGTGAAGCATCGGATTCTAAAACTGGCTTCACAGGAGAGGTTCAAATCATAGAAATTTAGAGTGTCAGTCCACTTGTACTTAAGTCGGCATTGTGACTTTTGTATTAAATTCGAATGAATTTTCTGTGTTTCATTGTCAATAAGAAGGTCCAAGGGATACAGTAAACCTGAAGTGATGCATCGGAATCTAAAACTGGACTCACAGGAGAGGTTCAAATCATAGAAAGTTAGAGTCTCAGTCCTCTTGTACTTCAGTCGGCACTGTGCCTTTTGTATTAAATTCGGATGTAATTTCCGTGTTTCATCGTCAATAAGAAGGTCCAATAGATACAGAAAACCTGAAGTGAATGATCGGAATCTAAAACTGGACTCACAGGAGAGGTGCACATCATAGAAAGTAGGAGGGTCAGTCCTCTTGTACTTAAGTCAGCATAGTGCCTTTTTTATTAAATTCGGATGCAATTTCGGTGTTTCATCGTCAATAAGAAGGTCCAAGGGATACAGTAAACCTAAAGTGAAGCATCGGCATCTTAAACTGGACTCACAGGAGAGGTTCAAATCATAGAATGTAGGAGTGTCAGTCCTCTTGTACTTAAGTCGGCATTGTGCTTTTGTGTTAAATACGGATGCAATTTCTGTGTTTCATCGTCAATAAGAAGTTCAAAGGGATACAGTAAACCTGAAGTGAAGCATCGGAATCTAAAACTGGACTCACAGGAGAGGTTCATATCATAGACAGTGAGAGTGTCAGTTCACTTGTACTTAAGTCGGCATTGTGCCTTTTGTATTAAATTCCGATGCAATTTCTGTCTCATCGTCAATATGAAGGTGCAAGGTATACAGCAAACCTGAAGTGAAGCACCGGAATCTAAAACTGGACTCACAGGAGAGGTTCAAATCATAGAAAGTGAGAGTGTCAGTCCTTTTGTACTTAAGTCGGCATTATGCTTTTTGTATTAAATTCGGATGCAATTTCTGTGTTTTATCGTCAATAAGAAGGTCCAAGGGATACAGTAAACCTGAAGTGAAGCATCGGAATCTAAAACTGGACTCACAGGAGAGGTTCAAATCATAGAAAGTTAGAGTGTCAGTCCTCTTGTACTTAAGTCGGCAATGTGCCTTTCGTATTATATTCGGATGCTATTTCCGTGCTTCATCGTCAATAAGAATGTACAAGGTATACAGTAAACCTGAAGTGAAGAATCGGAATCCAAAACTGGACTCGCAGGAGAGGTTCAAATCAAGGAAAGTTAGAGTGTCAGTCCTCTTGTACTTAAGTCGGCATTGTGCCTTTTGTATTAAATTCGGATGCAATATTTGTGCTTCATCGTCAATAAGAAGGTCCAAGGAATACAGCAAACCTGAAGTGAAACATCGGAATCTAAAACTGGACTCACAGGAGAGGTTCAAATCACAGAAATCTAGAGTGTCAGTCCTCTTGTACTAAAGTCGGCATTGTGCTTTTGTATTTAATTCAGATGCAATTTCTGTGTATCATCGTCAATACGAAGGTTGAAGGTATACATTGAACCTGAAGTAAAGCATCGGAATCTAAAACTGGACTCACAGGAGAGGTTCAAATCACAGAAAGTTAGAGTGTCAGTCCTCTTGTACTTAAGTCGGCATAGTGCTTTTGTATTAAATTCGGATGCAATTTCTGTGTGTCATCGTCAAAAAGAAGGTCCAAGGTATACAGTAAACCTGAAGTGAAGCGTCGGAATCTAAAACTGGAATCACAGGAGAGGTTAAAATCACAGAAAGTTAGAGTGTCAGTCCTCTTGTACTTAAGTCGGCATTGTGCCTTTTGTATTAAATACGGATGCAATTTCTGTGCTTCATCGCCAATAAGAAATTCCAAGGTATACAGTAAACCTGAAGTGAAGCATCGGTATCTAAAACTGGACTCACATTAGAGGTCCAAATCATAGAAAGTTAGTGTGTCAGTCCTCTTGTACTTAAGTCGGCATTGTGCCTTTTGGATTAAATTCGGATGCAATTTCTGAGCTTCATCGTCAATAAGAACGTCCAATGTATACAGTAAACCTGAAGTGAAGCATCGGAATCATAAACTGGACTCATAGGACAGGATCATATCATAGAAAGTTACAGTGTCAGTCCTCTTGTACTTAAGTCGGCATTGTGCATTTTGTATTATATTCGGATGCAATTTCTGTGCTTCATCGACAATAAGATGGTCCAAGGTATACAGAAAACCTGAAGTGAAGCATCGGAATCTAAAACTGGACTCACAGGAGAGGAACAAATCATAGAAAATAAGAGTGTCAGTCCCCTCGTACTTAAGTCGGCATTGTGCCTTTTGTATTAAATTCGGATGCAATTTCTGTGCTTCATCGTCAATAAGAAGGTCCAAGGCATACAGTAAACCTGAAGTGTAGCATCGGAATCTGAAACTGGACTCACAGGAGTGGTTCAAATCATAGAAAGTTAGAGTGTCAGTCCTCTTGTACTTATGTCGGCATTGTGCCTTTTGTATTGAATTTGGATGCAAATTCTGTGCTTCATCGTCAATACGAAGGTCCAAGGTATACAGTAAACCTGAAATGAAGCATCGGAATCTAAAACTGGACTCACAGAAGAGGTTCAAATCATAGAAAGTTAGACTGTCAGTCCTCTTGTACTTAAGTCGGCATTGTGCCTTTTGTATTAAATTCGGATGCAATTTCTGTATTTCATCGTCAATAAATTTGTCCAAGGGATACAGTAAACCTGAAGTGAAGCATCGGTATCTAAAACTGGACTCACAGGAGAAGTTCAAATCATAGAAAGTTAGAGTGTCAGTCCTGTAGTACTTAAGTCGGCATTGTGATTTTTGTATTATATTCGGATGCAATTTCTGTGTTTCATCGTCAATAAGAAGGTCTAAGGATTACAGTAAACCTGAAGCGAACATCGGAATCTAAAACTGGACTCACAGGACGGTTTCAAATCATAGAAAGTTAGAGGGTCAGTCCTTTTGTACTTAAGTCGGCATTGTGCATTTTGTATTAAATTCGGATGCAATTTCTGTGTTTCATCGTCAATAAGCAGGTCTTAGGGATACAGTAAACCTGAAGTGAAGCATCGGAATCTAAAACTGGTCTCACAGGAGAGGTTCAAATCACAGAAAGTTAGAGTGTCAGTCCTCTTGAACTTAAGTCTGCATTGTGCCTTTTGTATTAAATTCGGATGCATTTTCTGTGTTTCATCGTAAATAAGAAGGACCAAGGGATACAGTAATCATGATGTGAAGCATCGGAATCCAAAACTGGACTCACAGGAGGGGTTCAAATAATAGAAAGTTAGAGTGTCAGTCCTCTTGTACTTAAGTCGGCATAGTGCTTTTGTATTAAATTCGCATGCAATTTCTGTGTTTCATCTTCAAAAAGAAGGTCCAAGGTATACAGTAAACCTGAAGTGAAGCATCGGAATCTAAAACTGGACTCACAGGAGAAGTTCAAATCATAGAAAGTTAGAGTGTCAGTCCTGTTGTACATAAGTCGGCATTGTGCCTTTTGTATTATATTCGGATGCAATTTCTGTGTTTCATCGTCAATAAGAAGGTCCAAGGAATACAGTAAACCTGAAGTGAAGCATCGGATTCTAAAACTGGCTTCACAGGAGAGGTTCAAATCATAGAAATTTAGAGTGTCAGTCCACTTGTACTTAAGTCGGCATTGTGACTTTTGTATTAAATTCGAATGAATTTTCTGTGTTTCATTGTCAATAAGAAGGTCCAAGGGATACAGTAAACCTGAAGTGATGCATCGGAATCTAAAACTGGACTCACAGGAGAGGTTCAAATCATAGAAAGTTAGAGTCTCAGTCCTCTTGTACTTCAGTCGGCACTGTGCCTTTTGTATTAAATTCGGATGTAATTTCCGTGTTTCATCGTCAATAAGAAGGTCCAATAGATACAGAAAACCTGAAGTGAATGATCGGAATCTAAAACTGGACTCACAGGAGAGGTGCACATCATAGAAAGTAGGAGGGTCAGTCCTCTTGTACTTAAGTCAGCATAGTGCCTTTTTTATTAAATTCGGATGCAATTTCGGTGTTTCATCGTCAATAAGAAGGTCCAAGGGATACAGTAAACCTAAAGTGAAGCATCGGCATCTTAAACTGGACTCACAGGAGAGGTTCAAATCATAGAATGTAGGAGTGTCAGTCCTCTTGTACTTAAGTCGGCATTGTGCTTTTGTGTTAAATACGGATGCAATTTCTGTGTTTCATCGTCAATAAGAAGTTCAAAGGGATACAGTAAACCTGAAGTGAAGCATCGGAATCTAAAACTGGACTCACAGGAGAGGTTCATATCATAGACAGTGAGAGTGTCAGTTCACTTGTACTTAAGTCGGCATTGTGCCTTTTGTATTAAATTCCGATGCAATTTCTGTCTCATCGTCAATATGAAGGTGCAAGGTATACAGCAAACCTGAAGTGAAGCACCGGAATCTAAAACTGGACTCACAGGAGAGGTTCAAATCATAGAAAGTGAGAGTGTCAGTCCTTTTGTACTTAAGTCGGCATTATGCTTTTTGTATTAAATTCGGATGCAATTTCTGTGTTTTATCGTCAATAAGAAGGTCCAAGGGATACAGTAAACCTGAAGTGAAGCATCGGAATCTAAAACTGGACTCACAGGAGAGGTTCAAATCATAGAAAGTTAGAGTGTCAGTCCTCTTGTACTTAAGTCGGCAATGTGCCTTTCGTATTATATTCGGATGCTATTTCCGTGCTTCATCGTCAATAAGAATGTACAAGGTATACAGTAAACCTGAAGTGAAGAATCGGAATCCAAAACTGGACTCGCAGGAGAGGTTCAAATCAAGGAAAGTTAGAGTGTCAGTCCTCTTGTACTTAAGTCGGCATTGTGCCTTTTGTATTAAATTCGGATGCAATATTTGTGCTTCATCGTCAATAAGAAGGTCCAAGGAATACAGCAAACCTGAAGTGAAACATCGGAATCTAAAACTGGACTCACAGGAGAGGTTCAAATCACAGAAATCTAGAGTGTCAGTCCTCTTGTACTAAAGTCGGCATTGTGCTTTTGTATTTAATTCAGATGCAATTTCTGTGTATCATCGTCAATACGAAGGTTGAAGGTATACATTGAACCTGAAGTAAAGCATCGGAATCTAAAACTGGACTCACAGGAGAGGTTCAAATCATAGAAAGTTAGAGTGTCAGTCCACTTGTACTTAACTCGGCATTGTGCCTTTTGTATTAAATTCGGATGCAATTTCTGTGTTTCATCGGCAATAAGAAGGTCCCAGGGACACAGTCAACCTGAAGTGAAGTATCGGAATCAAAAAGTGGACTCACAGGAGGGGTTCAAATCATAGAAATTTGGAGTGTCAGTAATCTTGTACTTAAGTCGTCATTGTGCCTTTTGTATTAAATTCCAATGCAAACTCTTTTTTTCATTGTCAATAAGAAGTTCCAAGGGATACAGTAAACCTGAAGTGAAGCATCGGAATCTAAAACTGGACTCACAGCAGAGGTTCAAATAATAGAAAGTGAGAGTGTCACTTCTCTTGTACTTAAGTCGGCATTGTGCCTTTTGTATTAAATTCGGATGCAATTTCTGTGTATCATCGTCAATAAGAAGGATCAAGGTATACAGTAAACCTGAAGTGAAGCATCGGAATCTAAAACTGGACTCACAGGAGAGGTTCAAATCATAGAAAGTTAGAGTGTCAGTCCTCGTGTACTTAAGTCGGCATTGTGCCTTTCGTATTAAATTCGGATGCTATTTCTGTGCTTCATCGTCAGTAATAATGTCCAAGGTATACAGTAAACCTGAAGTAAAGCATCGGAATCTAAAACTGGACTCACAGGAGAGGTTCAAATCAAAGAAAGTTAGAGTGTCAGTCCTCTTGTACTTAAGTCGGCATTGTGCCTTTTGTATTAAATTCGTATGCAATTTCTGTGCTTCATCGTCAATAAGAAGGTCCAAGGTATACAGTTAATCTGAAGTAAAGCATCGCAATCTAAAACTGGACTCACAGGAGAGGTTCAAATCATAGGAAGTTAGAGTGTCAGTCCTCTTGTACTTAAGTCGGCATTGTGCATTTTGTATTAGATTTGTATGCAATTTCTGTGCTTCATCGTCATTAAGAAGGTCCCAGGGATACAGTAAACATGAAGTGAAGCATCGGAATCAAAAACTAGACCCACCGGAAAGGTCCAAATCATAGAAAGTTAGAGTGTCATTCCTCCTGTACTTATGTCGGCATTGTGACTTTTGTATTAAATTCGGATGCAATTTCTGTGTTTCATCGTCAATAAGAAGGTCCCAGAGATACAGTAAACCTGAAGTGAAGAATCGGAATCAAAAACTCGTCTCACAGGAGTGGTTCAAATCATAGAAATATGGAGTGTCAGTCCTCTTGTACTTAAGTCGGCATTGTGCCTTTTGTATTAAATTCGATTGCAATTTCTGTGTTTCATCGTCAATAAGAAGGTCCCAGGGACACAGTCAACCTGAAGTGAAGTATCGGAATCAAAATGTGGACTCACAGGAGGGGTTCAAATCATAGAAATTTGGAGTGTCAGTAATCTTGTACTTAAGTCGTCATTGTGCCTTTTGTATTAAATTCCAATGCAAACTCTTTTTTTCATTGTCAATAAGAAGTTCCAAGGGATACAGTAAAGCTGAAGTGAAGCATCGGAATCTAAAACTGGACTCACAGGAGAAGTTTAAATAATAGAAACTGAGAGTGTCACTTCTCTTGTACTTAAGTCGGCATTGTGCCTTTTGTATTAAATTCCGATGCTATTTCTGTGTTCCATCGTCAATAGGAAGGTGCAAGGTATACAGTAAACCTGAAGTGAAGCATCGGAATCTATAACCGGACTCACAGGAGAGGTTCAAATCATAGAAATTGAGAGTGTCAGTCCTCTTGTACTTAAGTCGCCATTGTGCCTTTTGTATTAAATTCGGATGCAAACGCTATGTTTCATCGTCAATAAGAAGGTCCAAGCGATACACTAATCCTGAAGTGAAGCATCGGAGTGTAAAACTGGACTCACTGGAGAGATTCAAATCATAGAGGGATAGAGTATCAGTCCTCTTGTACTTAAGTCGGCATTGTGCCTTTTGTATTAAATTCGGATGCAATTTCCGTGTTTCATCGTCAATAAGAAGGTCCAAGGGATACAGTAAACCTGATGTGAAGCATCGGAATCTAAAACTAGACCCACCGGAAAGGTCCAAATCATAGAAATTAGAGTGTCAGTCCTCTTGTACTTATGTCGGCATTGTGCTTTTGTATTAAATTCGGATGCAATTTCTGTGTTTCATCGTCAATAAGAAGGTCCCAGAGATACAGTAAACCTGAAGTGAAACATCGGAATCAAAAACTCGACTCACAGGACAGGTTCAAATCATAGAAATTTGCAGTGTCAGTCCTCTTGTACTTCAGTCGGCATTGTGCCATTTGTATTAATTCCGGATGCAATTTCTGTGTTCCATTGTCAATAAGAAGGTCCAAGCGATACAGTAAACCTGAAGTGAAGCATCGGAATCTAAAACTGGACTCACAGAAAAGGTCCAAATCATAGAAAGTGAGTGTGTCAGTCATCTTGTACTTAAGTCGGCATTCTGCCTTTTGTATTAAATTCGGATGCAATTTCTATGTTTCATCGTAAATTAGAAGGTCCAAGGTATACAGTAAACCTGAAGTGAAGCATTGGAATCTAAAACTGGCTTCACAGGAGAGGTTCAAATCATAGAAAGCTAGAGTGTCAGTCCTCTTGTATTTAAGTCGGCATTGTGCATTTTGTATTAAATTCGGATGCAATTTCTGTGTTTCATCGTCAATAAGAAGGTCCAAGGAATACAGTTAACTTGAAGTGAAGCATCGGAATCTAAAACTGGCTTCACAGGAGAGGTTCAAAACATATAAAGTTAGAGTGTCAGTCCTCTTGTACTTAAGTCGGCATTGTGCCTTTTGTATTAATTTCGAATGCATTTTCTGTGTTTCATCGTCAATAAGAAGGTCCAAGGGATACAGTAAACCTGACATGAAGCATCGGAATCTAAAACTGGACTCACAGGAGAGGTTCAAATCATAGAAAGTTAGAGTCTCAGTCCTCTTGTACTTATGTCGGCATCGTGCCTTTTGTATTAAATTCGGATGCAATTTCCGTGTTTCATCGTCAATAAGAAGGTCCAAGGGATACAGTAAACATGAAGTGAAGCATCGGAATCTAAAACTGGCCTCACTGGAGAGGTTCAAATCATAGAAAGTAGGAGTGTCACTCCTCTTGTACTTTAGTCAGCATAGTGCCTTTTTTAATTAATTCGGTTGCAATTTCTGTGTTTCATCGTTAATAAGAAGTTCCAAGGGATACAGTCAACCTGGAGTGTAGCATCGGAATCTAAAACTGAACTCACAGGAGAGGATTAAATCTTAGAAAGTTAGAGTGTCAGTCCTCTTGTACTTAAGTCGGCATTGTGCCTTTTGTATTAAATTCGGATGCAATTTCTGTATTTCAACGTCAATAAGAACGTCCAAGGGTTACAGTAAACCTGAAGTGAAGCATTTGAATCTAGAACTGGACTCACAGGAGAGGTTCAAATCATAGAATGTAAGAGTGTCAGTCCTCTTGTACTTAAATCGGCATTGTGCCTTTTGTATTAAATTCGGCTGCAATTTCCGTGTTTCATCGTCAACAAGAAGGTCCAATAGATACAGAAAACCTGAAGTGAATGATCGGAATCTAAAACTGGACTCACAGGAGAGGTGCACATCATAGAAAGTAGGAGGGTCAGTCCTCTTGTACTTAAGTCAGCATAGTGCCTTTTTTATTAAATTCGGATGCAATTTCGGTGTTTCATCGTCAATGAGAAGGTCCAAGGGATACAGTAAACCTAAAGTGAAGCATCGGCATCTTAAACTGGACTCACAGGAGAGGTTCAAATCATAGAATGTAGGAGTGTCAGTCCTCTTGTACTTAAGTCGGCATTGTGCTTTTGTGTTAAATACGGATGCAATTTCTGTGTTTCATCGTCAATAAGAAGTTCCAAGGGATACAGTAAACCTGAAGTGAAGCATCGGAATCTAAAACTGGACTCACAGGAGAGGTTCATATCATAGACAGTGAGAGTGTCAGTTCACTTGTACTTAAGTCGGCATTGTGCCTTTTGTATTAAATTCCGATGCAATTTCTGTCTCATCGTCAATATGAAGGTGCAAGGTATACAGCAAACCTGAAGTGAAGCACCGGAATCTAAAACTGGACTCACAGGAGAGGTTCAAATCATAGAAAGTGAGAGTGTCAGTCCTCTTGTACTTAAGTCTGCATTATGCTTTTTGTATTAAATTCGGATGCAATTTCTGTGTTTTATCGTCAATAAGAAGGCCAAGGGATACAGTAAACCTGAAGTGAAGCATCGGAATCTAAAACTGGACTCACAGGAGAGGTTCAAATCATAGAAAGTTAGAGTGTCAGTCCTCTTGTACTTAAGTCGGCAATGTGCCTTTCGTATTATATTCGGATGCTATTTCCGTGCTTCATCGTCAATAAGAATGTACAAGGTATACAGTAAACCTGAAGTGAAGAATCGGAATCCAAAACTGGACTCGCAGGAGAGGTTCAAATCAAGGAAAGTTAGAGTGTCAGTCCTCTTGTACTTAAGTCGGCATTGTGCCTTTTGTATTAAATTCGGATGCAATATTTGTGCTTCATCATCAATAAGAAGGTCCAAGGAATACAGCAAACCTGAAGTGAAGCATCGGAATCTAAAACTGGACTCACAGGAGAGGTTCAAATCATAGAAATCTAGAGTGTCAGTCCTCTTGTACTACAGTCGGCATTGTGCTTTTGTATTTAATTCGGATGCAATTTCTGTGTATCATCGTCAGTACGAAGGTTGAAGGTATACATTGAACCTGAAGTAAAGCATCGGAATCTAAAACTGGACTCACAGGAGAGGTTCAAATCATAGAAAGTTAGAGTGTCAGTCCACTTGTACTTAACTCGGCATTGTGCCTTTTGTATTAAATTCGGATGCAATTTCTGTGTTTCATCGTCAATAAGAAGGTCCCAGGGACACAGTAAACCTGAAGTGAAGTATCGGAATCAAAAACTGGACTCACAGGAGGGGTTCAAATCATAGAAATTTGGAGTGTCAGTAATCTTGTACTTAAGTCGTCATTGTGCCTTTTGTATTAAATTCCAATGCAAACTCTTTTTTTCATTGTCAATAAGAAGTTCCAAGGGATACAGTAAACCTGAAGTGAAGCATCGGAATCTAAAACTGGACTCACAGGAGAGGTTCAAATAATAGAAAGTGAGAGTGTCACTTCTCTTGTACTTAAGTCGGCATTGTGCCTTTTGTATTAAATTCGGATGCAATTTCTGTGTATCATCGTCAATAAGAAGGATCAAGGTATACAGTAAACCTGAAGTGAAGCATCGGAATCTAAAACTGGACTCACAGGAGAGGTTCAAATCATAGAAAGTTAGAGTGTCAGTCCTCGTGTACTTAAGTCGGCATTGTGCCTTTCGTATTAAATTCGGATGCTATTTCTGTGCTTCATCGTCAATAAGAATGTCCAAGGTATACAGTAAACCTGAAGTAAAGCATCGGAATCTAAAACTGGACTCACAGGAGAGGTTCAAATCAAAGAAAGTTAGAGTGTCAGTCCTCTTGTACTTAAGTCGGCATTGTGCCTTTTGTATTAAATTCGTATGCAATTTCTGTGCTTCATCGTCAATAAGAAGGTCCAAGGTATACAGTAAATCTGAAGTAAAGCATCGCAATCTAAAACTGGACTCACAGGAGAGGTTCAAATCATAGGAAGTTAGAGTGTCAGTCCTCTTGTACTTAAGTCGGCATTGTGCATTTTGTATTAGATTTGTATGCAATTTCTGTGCTTCATCGTCATTAAGAAGGTCCCAGGGATACAGTAAACATGAAGTGAAGCATCGGAATCAAAAACTAGACCCACCGGAAAGGTCCAAATCATAGAAAGTTAGAGTGTCAGTCCTCCTGTACTTATGTCGGCATTGTGACTTTTGTATTAAATTCGGATGCAATTTCTGTGTTTCATCGTCAATAAGAAGGTCCCAGAGATAAAGTAAACCTGAAGTGAAGAATCGGAAACAAAAACTCGTCTCACAGGAGTGGTTCAAATCATAGAAATATGGAGTGTCAGTCCTCTTGTACTTAAGTCGGCATTGTGCCTTTTGTATTAATTTCGGATGCAATTTCTGTGTTTCATCGTCAACAAGATGGTCCAAGCGATACAGTAAACCTGAAGTGAAGCATCGGAATCTAAAACTGGACTCACAGAAGAGGTCCAAATCATAGAAAGTTAGTGTGCCAGTCCTCTTGTACTTAAGTCGGCATTCTGCCTTTTGTATTAAATTCGGATGCAATTTCAGTGCTTCATCGTCAATAAGAAGGTCCAAGGTATACAGCAAACCTGAAGTGAAGCGATGGAATCTAAAACTGGACTCACTGGAGAGGTACATATCATAGAAATTTAGAGCGTCCGTCCTCTTGTACTTAAGTCGGTATTGTGCCTCTTGTATTACATTCGGATGCAATTTCTGTGTTTCATCGTCAATAAGAAGGTCCAAGGTATACAGTAAACCTGAAGTGAAGCATCGGAAACTAAAACTGGACTCACAGGAGAGGTTCAAATCATAGAAAGTTAGAGTGTCAAACCTCTTGTACTTAAGTCGGCATTGTGCCTTTTGTATTAAATTCGGACGCAATTTCTGTGCTTCATCGGCAATAAGAATGTCCAAGGGGTACAGTGAACCTGAAGTGAAGCATCGGAATCTAAAACTGGACTCACAGGAGAGGTTCAAATCGCAGAAAGTTAGAGTGTCAGTCCTGTTGTACTTAAGTCGGCATTGTGCTTTTGTATTAAATTCGGATGCAATTTCTGTGTTTCATCGTCAGTAAGAAGTTCCAAGGGATACAGTAAACCTGAAGTGAAACGTCGGATACTAAAACCGTAGTCACAGGAGAGGTTCAAATCATAGAAAGTGAAAGTGTCAGTCCTCTTGTACTTAAGTCGGCATTGTGCCTTTTGTATTAAATTCCAATGCAAACTCTTTTTTTCATTGTCAATAAGAAGTTCCAAGGATACAGTAAAGCTGAAGTAAAGCATCGGAATCTAAAACTGGACTCACAGGAGAAGTTTAAATAATAGAAACTGAGAGTGTCACTTCTCTTGTACTTAAGTCGGCATTGTGCCTTTTGTATTAAATTCCGATGCTATTTCTGTGTTTCATCGTCAATAGGAAGGTGCAAGGTATACAGTAAACCTGAAGTGAAGCATCGGAATCTATAACCGGACTCACAGGAGAGGTTCAAATCATAGAAATTGAGAGTGTCAGTCCTCTTGTACTTAAGTCGCCATTGTGCCTTTTGTATTAAATTCGGATGCAAACGCTATGTTTCATCGTCAATAAGAAGTTCCAAGGGATACAGTCAACCTGGAGTGAAGCATCGGAATCTAAAACTGAACTCACAGGAGAGGATTAAATCATAGAAAGTTAGAGTGTCAGTCCTCTTGTACTTAAGTCGGCATTGTGCCTTTTGTATTAAATTCGGATGCAATTTCTGTATTTCATCGTCAATAAGAACGTCCAAGGGTTACAGTAAACCTGAAGTGAAGCATTTGAATCTAGAACTGGACTCACAGGAGAGGTTCAAATCATAGAATGTAAGAGTGTCAGTCCTCTTGTACTTAAATCGGCATTGTGCCTTTTGTATTAAATTCGGCTGCAATTTCTGTGTTTCATCGTCAATAAGAAGTTCCAAGGGATACAGTAAACCTGAAGTGAAACGTCGGAATCTAAAACCGGAGTCACAGGAGAAGTTCAAATCATAGAAAGTGAGTTTGTCAGTCCTCTTGTACTTACGTCGGCATTGTGCCTTTTGCATTATATTCCAATGCAAACTCTTTGTTTCATCGTCAGTAAGAAATTCCAAGGGATACAGTAATCCTGAAGTGAAGCATCGAAATCTAAAACTGGACTCACACTAGAGGTTCAAATCTTTGAAAGTGAGAGTGACAGTTCTCTTGTACTTAAGTCGGCATTGTGCCTTTTGTATTAAATACCGATGCAATTTCTGTGTTTCATCGTCAATAAGAAGGTGCAAGGTATACAGTAAACCTGAAGTGAAGCATCGGAATCTAAAACTGGACTCACAGGAGAGGTTTAAATCATAGAAAGTGAGAGTGTCAGTCCCCTTGTACTTAAGTCGGCATTGTGCTTTTTGTATTAAATTCGGATGCAATTCTGTGTTTCATCGTCAATAAGAAGGTCCAAGGGATACAGTGAACCTGAAGTGAAGCATCGGAATCTAAAACTGGACTCACTGGAGAGGTTCAAATCATAGAATGTAGGAGTGTCAGTCCTCTTGTACTTAAGTCGGCATTGTGCCTTTTGTATTAAATTCGGATGCAATTTCTGTGTTTCATCGTCAATAAGAAGTTCCAAGGGATACAGTAAACCTGAAGTGAAACGTCGGAATCTAAAACCGGAGTCCCATGAGAGGTTTAAATCATAGAAAGTTTGTGTGTCAGTCCTCTTGTACTTAAGTCGGCATTGTGGCTTTTGTATTAAATTCCAATGCAAACACTTTGCTTCATCGTCAATAAGAATTTCCAAGGGATACAGTAAACCTGAAGTCAAGCATCGGAATCTAAAACTGGACTCACAGGAGAGGTTCAAATCATAGAAAGTGAGAGTGTCAGTTCTCTTGTACTTAAGTCGGCATTGTGTCTTCTGTATTAAATTCCGATGCAATTTCCGTGTTTCATCGTCAATAAGAAAGTTCAAGGGATACAGTAAACCTGAAGTGAAGCATCGGAATCTAAAACCAGACCAACCGGCAACGTCCAAATCTTGTAAAGTTAGAGTGTCAGTCCTCTTGTACTTATGTCGCCATTGTGCCTTTTGTATTAAATTCGGATGCAATTTCTGTGTATCATCGTCAATAAGAAGGTTCAAGGTATACAGTAAACCTGTAGTGAAGCATCGGAATCTAAAACTGGACTCACAGGAGAGGTTCAAAGCATAGGAAGTTAGAGTGTCAGTCCTCTTGTACTTAAGTTGGCATTGTGCTTTTTTTATTAAATTCGGATGCAATTTCTGTGTATCATCGTCAATAAGAAGGTCCAAGGAATACAGTTAACCTGAAGTGAAGCATCGGAATCTAAAACTGGCTTCACAGGAGAGGTTCAAATCATAGAAAGTTAGAGTGTCAGTCCTCTTGTACTTAAGTCGGCATTGTGCATTTTGTATTAGATTTGTATGCAATTTCTGTGCTTCATCGTCATTAAGAAGGTCCCAGGGATACAGTAAACATGAAGTGAAGCATCGGAATCAAAAACTAGACCCACCGGAAAGGTCCAAATCATAGAAAGTTAGAGTGTCAGTCCTCCTGTACTTATGTCGGCATTGTGACTTTTGTATTAAATTCGGATGCAATTTCTGTGTTTCATCGTCAATAAGAAGGTCCCAGAGATACAGTAAACCTGAAGTGAAGAGTCGGAATCAAAAACTCGACTCACAGGAGTGGTTCAAATCATAGAAATATGGAGTGTCAGTCCTCTTGTACTTAAGTCGGCATTGTGCCTTTTGTATTAATTTCGGATGCAATTTCTGTGTTTCATCGTCAACAAGATGGTCCAAGCGATACAGTAAACCTGAAGTGAAGCATCGGAATCTAAAACTGGACTCACAGAAGAGGTCCAAATCATAGAAAGTTAGTGTGCCAGTCCTCTTGTACTTAAGTCGGCATTCTGCCTTTTGTATTAAATTCGGATGCAATTTCAGTGCTTCATCGTCAATAAGAAGGTCCAAGGTATACAGCAAACCTGAAGTGAAGCAATGGAATCTAAAACTGGACTCACTGGAGAGGTACATATCATAGAAATTTAGAGCGTCCGTCCTCTTGTCCTTAAGTCGGCATTGTGCCTTTTGTATTACATTCGGATGCAATTTCTGTGTTTCATCGTCAATAAGAAGGTCCAAGGTATACAGTAAACCTGAAGTGAAGCATCGAAAACTAAAACTGGACTCACAGGAGTGGTTGAAATCATAGAAAGTTAGAGTGTCAAACCTCTTGTACTTAAGTCGGCATTGTGCCTTTTGTATTAAATTCGGATGCAATTTCTGTGTTTCATCGTCAATAAGAATGTCCAAGGGGTACAGTGAACCTGAAGTGAAGCATCGGAATCTAAAACTGGACTCACAGGAGAGGTTCAAATCGCAGAAAGTTAGAGTGTCAGTCCTGTTGTACTTAACTCGGCATTGTGCTTTTGTATTAAATTCGGATGCAATTTCTGTGTTTCATCGTCAATAAGAAGTTCCAAGGGATACAGTACACCTGAAGTGAAACGTCGGAATCTAAAACCGTAGTCACAGGAGAGGTTCAAATCATAGAAAGTGAAAGTGTCAGTCCTCTTGTACTTAACTCGGCATTGTGCCTTTTGTATTAAATTCCAATGCAAACTCTTTTTTTCATTGTCAATAAGAAGTTCCAAGGGATACAGTAAAGCTGAAGTGAAGCATCGGAATCTAAAACTGGACTCACAGGAGAAGTTTAAATAATAGAAACTGAGAGTGTCACTTCTCTTGTACTTAAGTCGGCATTGTGCCTTTTGTATTAAATTCCGATGCTATTTCTGTGTTTCATCGTCAATAGGAAGGTGCAAGGTATACAGTAAACCTGAAGTGAAGCATCGGAATCTAAAACCGGACTCACAGGAGAGGTTCAAATCATAGAAATTGAGAGTGTCAGTCCTCTTGTACTTAAGTCGCCATTGTGCCTTTTGTATTAAATTCGGATGCAAACGCTATGTTTCATCGTCAATAAGAAGGTCCAAGGGATACACTAATCCTGAAGTGAAGCATCGGAGTCTAAAACTGGACTCACTGGAGAGATTCAAATCATAGAAAGTTAGAGTATCAGTCCTCTTGTACTTAAGTCGGCATTGTGCCTTTTGTATTAAATTCGGATGCAATTTCCGTGTTTCATCGTCAATAAGAAGGTCCAAGGGATACAGTAAACCTGATGTGAAGCATCGGAATCTAAAACTAGACCCACCGGAAAGGTCCAAATCATAGAAATTAGAGTGTCAGTCCTCTTGTACTTATGTCGGCATTGTGCCTTTTGTATTAAATTCGGATGCAATTTCTGTGTTTCATCGTCAATAAGAAGGTCCCAGAGATACAGTTAACCTGAAGTGAAACATCGGAATCAAAAACTCGACTCACAGGAGAGGTTCAAATCATAGAAATTTGGAGTGTCAGTCCTCTTGTACTTCAGTCATCATTGTGCCATTTGTATTAATTCCGGATGCAATTTCTGTGTTTCATCGTCAATAAGAAGGTCCAAGCGATACAGTAAACCTGAAGTGAAGCATCGGAATCTAAAACTGGACTCACAGAAAAGGTCCAAATCATAGAAAGTGAGTGTGTCAGTCATCTTGTACTTAAGTCGGCATTCTGCCTTTTGTATTAAATTCGGATGCAATTTCTATGTTTCATCGTAAATTAGAAGGTCCAAGGTATACAGTAAACCTGAAGTGAAGCATCGGAATCTAAAACTGGCTTCACAGGAGAGGTTCAAATCAGAGAAAGCTAAAGTGTCAGTCCTCTTGTACTTAAGTCGGCATTGTGCATTTTGTATTAAATTCGGATGCAATTTCTGTGTTTCATCGTCAATAAGAAGGTCCAAGGAATACAGTTAACCTGAAGTGAAGCATCGGAATCTAAAACTGGCTTCACAGGAGAGGTTCAAAACATAGAAAGTTAGAGTGTCAGTCCTCTTGTACTTAAGTCGGCATTGTGTCTTTTGTATTAATTTCGAATGCATTTTCTGTGTTTCATCGTCAATAAGAAGGTCCAAGGGATACAGTAAACCTGACATGAAGCATCGGAATCTAAAACTGGACTCACAGGAGAGGTTCAAATCATAGAAAGTTAGAGTCTCAGTCCTCTTGTACTTAAGTCGGCATCGTGCCTTTTGTATTAATTTCGGATGCAATTTCCGTGTTTCATCGTCAATAAGAAGGTCCAAGGGATACAGTAAACATGAAGTGAAGCATCGGAATCTAAAACTGGCCTCACTGGAGAGGTTCAAATCATAGAAAGTAGGAGTGTCACTCCTCTTGTACTTTAGTCGGCATAGTGCCTTTTTTAATTAATTCGGTTGCAATTTCTGTGTTTCATCGTTAATAAGAAGTTCCAAGGGATACAGTCAACCTGGAGTGAAGCATCTTAATCTAAAACTGAACTCACAGGAGAGGATTAAATCATAGAAAGTTAGAGTGTCAGTCCTCTTGTACTTAAGTCGGCATTGTGCCTTTTGTATTAAATTCGGATGCAATTTCTGTATTTCATCGTCAATAAGAACGTCCAAGGGTTACAGTAAACCTGAAGTGAAGCATGGGAATCTAGAACTGGACTCACAGGAGAGGTTCAAATCATAGAATGTAAGAGTGTCAGTCCTCTTGTACTTAAATCGGCATTGTGCCTTTTGTATTAAATTCGGCTGCAATTTCTGTGTTTCATCGTCAATAAGAAGTTCCAAGGGATGCAGTAAACCTGAAGTGAAACGTCGGAATCTAAAACCGGAGCCACAGGAGAAGTTCAAATCATAGAAAGTGAGGGTGTCAGTCCTCTTGTACTTACGTCGGCATTGTGCCTTTTGCATTATATTCCAATGCAAACCCTTTGTTTCATCGTCAGTAAGAAGTTCCAAGGGATACAGTAATCCTGAAGTGAAGCATCGAAATCTAAAACTGGACTCACACTAGAGGTTCAAATCTTAGAAAGTGAGAGTGACAGTTCTCTTGTACTTAAGTCGGCATTGTGCTGTTTGTATTAAATTCGGATGCAATTCTGTGTTTCATCGTCAATAAGAAGGTCCAATGGATACAGTGAACCTGAAGTGAAGCATCGGAATCGAAAACTGGACTCACTGGAGAGGTTCAAATCATAGAATGTAGGAGTGTCAGTCCTCTTGTACTTAAGTCGGCATTGTGCCTTTTGTATTAAATTCGGATGCTATTTCTGTGTTTCATCGTCAATAAGAAGTTCCAAGGGATACAGTAAACCTGAAGTGAAGCATCGGATCTAAAACTGGACTCACAGAAGAGGTTCAAATCATAGAAAGTTAGAGTGTCAGTCCTCTTGTACTTATGTCGCCATTGTGCCTTTTGTATTAAATTCGGATGCAATTTCTGTGTATCATCGTCAATAAGAAGGTTCAAGGTATACAGTAAACCTGTAGTGAAGCATCGGAATCTAAAACTGGACTCACAGGAGAGGTTCAACGCATAGGAAGTTAGAGTGTGAGTCCTCTTGTACTTAAGTTGGCATTGTGCTTTTTTTATTAAATTCGGATGCAATTTCTGTGTATCATCGTCAATAAGAAGGTCCAAGGAATACAGTTAACCTGAAGTGAAGCATCGGAATCTAAAACTGGCTTCACAGGAGAGGTTCAAATCATAGAAAGTTAGAGTGTCAGTCCCCTTGTACTTAAGTCGGCATTGTGCCTTTTGTATTGAATTCGGATGCATTTTCTATGTTTCATCGTCAATAAGAAGGTCCAAGGGATACAGTAAACCTGACGTGAAGCATCGGAATCTAAAAGTGGACTCACAGGAGAGGTTCAAATCATAGAAAGTTAGAGTCTCAGTCCTCTTGTACTTAAGTCGGCATTGTGCCTTTTGTATAAAATTCGGATGGAATTTCCGTGTTTCATCGTCAATAAGAAGGTCCAAGGGATACAGTAAACATGAAGTGAAGCATCGGAATCTAAAAGTGGCCTCACTGGAGAGGTTCAAATCATAGAAAGTAGGAGTATCAGTCCTCTTGTACTTAAGTCAGCATAGTGCCTTTTTCATTAATTTCGGATGCAATTTCTGTGTTTCATCGTCAATAAGAAAATCCAAGGGATACAGTACACCTGGAGTGAAGCATCGGAATCTAAAACTGAACTCACAGGAGAGAATTAAATCATAGAAAGTTAGAGTGTCAGTCCTCTTGTACTTAAGTCGGCATTGTGCCTTTTGTATTAAATTCGGATGCAAATTCTGTATTTCATCGTCAATAAGAACGTCCACGGGATTCAGTAAACCTGAAGTGAAGCATGGGAATCTAAAACTGGACTCACAGGAGAGGTTCAAATCAAAGAATGCAAGAGTGTCAGTTCTCTTGCACTTAAGTCTGCATTGTGCCTTCTGTAATAAATTCCGATGCAGTTTCCGTGTTTCATCGTCAATAAGAAGGTTCAAGGGATACAGTAAACCTAATGTGAAGCATCGGAATCTAAAACTAGACCCACCGGAAGGGTCCAAATCATAGAAAGTTAGAGTGTCAGTCCTCTTGTACTTATGTCTGCATTGTGCCTTTTGTATTAAATTCGGATGCAATTTCTGTGTTTCATCGTCAATAAGAAGGTCCCAGGGATACAGTAAACGTGAAGTGAAGCATCGGAATCAAAAAACTGGACACACAGGAGAGGTTCAAATCATAGAAATTTGGAGTGTCAGTCCTCTTGTACTTAAGTCGGCATTGTGCCTTTTGTGTTAATTTCGGATGCATTTTCTGTGTTTCATCGTCAATACGAAGGGCCAAGGTATACAGTAAACCTGAAGTGAAGCATCGAAATCTAAAACTGGACTCACAGGAGGGGTTCAAATCATAGAAAGTTATAGTGTCAGTCCCTTGTACTTAAGTCGGCATTGTGCCTTTTGTATTAAATTCGGATGCAATTTCTGTGTATCATCCTCAATAAGAAGGTTCCAGGTATACAGTAAACCTGAAGTGAAGCATCGGAATCTAAAACTGGACTCACAGCAGAGGTTCAATACATAGGAAGTTAGAGTGTCAGTCCTCTTGTACTTAAGTCGGCATTGTGCTTTTTTTATTAAATTCGGATGCAATTTCTGTGTTTCATCGTCAATAAGAATGTCCAAGGAATACAGTTAACCTGAAGTGAAGTATCGGAATCTAAAACTAGCTTCACAGGAGAGGTTCAAATCATAGAAAGTTATAGTGTCAGTCCTCTTGTACTTAAGTCGGCATTGTGCCTTTTGTATTGAATTCGGATGCATTTTCTGTGTTTCATCGTCAATAAGAAGGTCCAAGGGATACAGTAAACCTGACGTGAAGCATCGGAATCTAAAACTGGACTCACAGGAGAGGTTCAAATCATAGAAAGAGTCTCAGTCCTCTTGTACTTTAGTCGGCATTGAGCCTTTTGTATTAAATTCGGATGGAATTTCCGTGTTTCATCGTCAATAAGAAGGTCCAAGGGATACAGAAAACATGAAGTGAAGCATCGGAATCTAAAACTGGCCTCACTGCAGAGGTTCAAATCATAGAAAGTAGGAGTGTCAGTCCTCTTGTACTTAAGTCAGCATAGTGCCTTTTTCATTAAATTCGGATGCAATTTCTGTGTTTCATCGTCAATAAGAAAATCCAAGGGATACAGTAAACCTGGAGTGAAGCATCGGAATCTAAAACTGAACTCACAGGAGAGGATTAAATCATAGAAAGTTAGAGTGTCAGTCCTCTTGTACTTAAGTCGGCATTGTGCCTTTTGTATTAAATTCCAATGCAAACTCTTTGTTTCGTCGTCAGTAAGAAGTTCCAAGCGATACAGTAATCCTGAAGTGAAGCATCGGAATCTGAAACTGGACTCACTGGAGAGGTTCAAATCATAGAATGTAGGAGTGTCAGACCTCTTGTACTTAAGTCGGCATTGTGCCTTTTGTATTAAATTCGGATGCAATTTCTGTACTTCATCGTCAATAAGAAGTTCCAAGGGATACAGTAAACCTGAAGTGAAACGTCGGAATCTAAAACCGGAGTCACAGGAGAGTTTCAAATCATAAAAAGTGGGAGTGTCAGTCCTCTTGTACTTAAGTCGGCATTGTGCCTTTTCTATTAAATTCCAATGCAAACTCTTTGCTTCATCGTCAATAAGAAGTTCTGAGGGATACAGTAAACCTGAAGTGAAGCATCGGAATCGAAAACTGGACTCACAGGAGAGGTTCAAATCATAGGAAGTTGGAGTGTCAGTCCTCTTGTACGTAAGTCGGCATTGTGCCTTCTGTATTAAATTCCGACGCAATTTCCGTGTTTCATCGTCAATAAGAAGGTCCCAGGGATACAGTAAACGTGAAGTGAAGCATCGGAATCAAAAAAGGACCCACAGGAGAGGTTCAAATCATAGAAATTTGGAGTGTCAGTCCTCTTGTACTTAAGTTGGCATTGTGCCTTTTGTATTAATTTCGGATGCAATTTCTGTGTTTCATCGTCAATACGAAGGTCCAAGCGATACAGTAAACCTGAAGTGAAGCATCGGAATCTAAAACTGGACTCACAGAAGAGGTTCAAATCATAGAAAGTTAGAGTGTCAGTCCTCTAGTACTTAAGTCGGCATTCTGCCTCTTGTATTAAATTTGGATGCAATATCTGTGTTTCATCGTCAATTAGAAGGTCCAAGGTATACAGTAAACCTGAAGTGAAGCATCGGAATCTAATACTGGACTCACATTAGGGGTTCAAATCATAGAAAGTTAGAGTGTCAGCCCCCTTGTACTTAAGTCGGCACTGTGCCTTTTGTATTAAATTCGGATGCAATTTCTGGGTATCATCGTCAATAAGAAGGTTCAAGGTATACAGTAAACCTGAAGTGAAGCATCGGAAACTAAAACTGGACTCAAAGGACAGGTTCAAATTATAGAAAGCTAGAGTGTCAGTCCACTTGTACTTAAGTCGGCATTGTGCTTTTGTATTAAATTCGGATGAAATTTCTGTGTATCAGCGTTCAAGGTATACAGTAAACCTGAAGTGAAGCATCGGAATCTAAAACTGGACTCACAGGAGAGGTTCAAATCATAAAAAGTTAGAGTGTCAGTCCACTTGTACTTACCTCGGCATTGTGCCTTTTGTATTAAATTCGGATGCATTTTCTGTGCTTCATCGTCAATAAGAAGGTCCAAGGTATACAGTAAACCTGAAGTGAAGCATCGGAATCTACAACTGGACTTACGGGAGAGGTTCAAATCATAGACAGTTAGAGTGTCAGTCCTCTTGTACTTAAGTCGTCATTGTGCCTTTCGTATGAATTCGGATGCATGTTCTGCGCTTCATCGTCAATAAGAAGGTCCAAGGTATACAGTAATACTGAAGTGAAGCATCGGAATCTAAAACTGGACTCACTGGAGAGATTCAAAACATAGAAAGTTAGAGTGTGAGACCTCTTGTACTTAAGTCGGCATTGTGCCTTTTGTATTAAATTCGAATGCAATTTCAGTGTTTCATCGTCAATAAGAAGGTCCAAGGTAAACAGTAAACCTGAAGTGAAGCATCGGAATCTAAAACTGGACTTATGGGAGAGGTTCAAATCATAGACAGTTAGAGTGTCAGTCCTCTTGTCCTTACGTCGGCATTGTGCCTATTGTATTAAATTCGGATGCAATTTCTGTGTTTCATCGTCTGTACGTATGCCCAAGGGATAAGGTAAACCTGAAGTGAAGCATCGGAATCTAAAACTGGACTCACAGTAGAAGTTCAAATCATAGAAAGTATGAGTGTCAGTCAACTTGTACTTAAGTCGGCATTGTGCTTTTTGTATTAAATTCGGATGCAATTTCTGTGTTTCATCGTCAATAAGAAGTTCCAGGGGATACAGTAAACCTGAAGTGAAGCATCGGAATCTAAAACTGGACTCACAGGACAGGTACAAATCATAGAACGTTAGAGTGTCAGTCCTCTTGTACTTAAGTCGGCATTGAGAATTTTGTATTAAATTCGGATGCAATTTCTGTGTTTCATCGTCAATAAGAATGTCCAAGGTATACAGTAAACCTGAAGTGAAGCCTCGGAATCTAAAACTGGACTCACAGGAGAGGTTCAAATCATAGAAAGTTAGAGTGTCAGACCTGTTGTACTTAAGTCGGCATTGTGCCATTTGTATTAAATTCAGTGCAATTTCTGTGTTTCATCGTCAATACGAAAGTCCAAGGAATACAGTAAATCTGAAGTGAAGCATCGGAATCTAAAACTGGCTTCACAGGAGAGGTTCAAATCATAGAAATTTAGAGTGTCAGTCCTCTTGTACTTAAATCGGCATTGTGCCTTTTGTATTAAATTCGGATGCAATTTCCGTGTTTCATCGTCAATAAGAATGTCCAAGGGATACAGTAAACCTGAAGTGAAGCATCGGAATCTAAAACTGGACTCACTGGAGAGGTTTAAATCATAGAAAGTAGGAGTGTCAGACCTCTTGTACTTATGTCAGCATAGTGCCTTTTTTATTAAATTCGGATGCAATTTCTGTGTTTCATCGTCATTAAGAAGGTCCAAGGGATACAGTAAGCCTGAAGTGAAGCATCGGATCTAAAACTGGACTCACAAGAGAGGTTCAAATCATAGAAAGTGAGAGTGTCAGTTCTCTTGTACTCAAGTCGTCATTGTGCCTTTTGTATTAAATTCGGATGCATTTTCTGTGCTTCATCGTAAGTAAGAAGGTCCAAGGTATACAGTAAACCTGATGTGAAGCATCGGAATCTAAAACTGGACTCACAGGAAAGGTTCAAATCATAAAAAGTTAGAGTGTCAGTCCTCTTGTACTTAAGTCGGCATTGTGCCTGTCGTATTAAATTCGGATGCAATTTCTGTGCTTCATCGTCAATAAGAATGTCCATGGTATACAGTAAACCTGAAGTGAAGCATCGGAATCTAAAACTGGACTCAAAGGAGAGGTTCAAATCAAAGAAAGTTAGAGTGTCAGTCCTCTTGTACTTATGTCGGCATTGTGCCTTTTGTATTTAATTCGGATGCAATTTCCTGTGCTTATAGTCAATAAGAAGGTCCAAGGTGTACAGTATATCAGAAGTGAAGCATCTGAATCTAAAACTGGACTCACAGGAGAGGTTCAAATCAAAGAAAGTTAGAGTGTCAGTCCTCTTGTACTTAAGTCGGTATTGTGCCTTTTGTATTAAATTCGGACGCAATTTCTGTGTTTCATCGTCAATAAGAAGGTCCAAGGTATACAGTAAACCTGAAGTGAAGCATCGGAATCTAAAACTGGACTCACAGGAGAGGTTCAAATGTTAGAAAGTTAGAGTGTTAGTCCTCTTGTACTTAAGTCGGTATTGTGCCTTTTGTATTGAATTCGGATGCAAGTACTGTGCCTCATCGTCAATAAGAAGGTCCAAGGTATACAATAAACCTGAAGTGAAGCATCGGAATCTAATACTGGACTCACAGTAGAGGTTCAAATCATAGAAAGTATGAGTGTCAGTCCTCTTGTACTTAAGTCGGCATTGTGCTTTTTGTATTAAATTCGGATGCAATTTCCGTGTTTCATCGTCAATAAGAAGTTCCAGGGGATACAGTTAACCTGAAGTGAAGCATCGGAATCTAAAACTGGTCTCACAGGACAGGTACAAATCATAGAACCTTAGAGTGTCAGTTTTCTTGTACTTAAGTCGGCATTGTGCCTTTTGTATTAAATTCGGATGCAACTTCTGTGTTTCATCGTCAATAAGAATGTCCAAGGGATACAGTAAACCTGAAGTGAAGCCTCGGAATCTAAAACTGGACTCACAGGAGAGGTTCAAATCATAGAAAGTTAGAGTGTCAGACCTGTTGTACTTAAGTCGGCATTGTGCCATTTGTATTAAATTCGGATGCAATTTCTGTGTTTCATCGTCAATAAGAAGGTCCAAGGAATACAGTAAATCTGAAGTGAAGCATCGGAATCTAAAACTGGCTTCACAGGAGAGGTTCAAATCATAGAAATTTAGAGTGTCAGTCCTCTTGTACTTAAATCGGCATTGTGCCTTTTGTATTAAATTCGGATGCTATGTCCTTGTTTCATCGTCAATAAGATGGTCCAAGGGATACAGTAAACCTTAAGTGAAGCATCGGAATCTAAAACTGGACTCACTGGAGAGGTTCAAATCATAGAAAGTAAGAGTGTTAGTCCTCTTGTACTTAAGTCAGCATAGTGCTTTTTTATTAAATTCGGATGCAATTTCTGTGTTTCTTCGTCAATAAGAAGGTGCAAGGTATACAGTAAACCTGAAGTGAAGCATCGGAATCTAAAACTGGACTCACAGGAGAGGTTCAAATCATAGAAAGTTAGAATGTCAGTCCTCTTGTACTTAAGTCGGCATTGTGCCTTTTGTATTAAATTCGGATGCAATTTCTGTGTTTCATCGTCTATAAGTAGGCCCAAGGGATACAGTAAACCTGAAGTGAAGCATCGGAATCCAAAACTGGACTCACAGTAGAAGTTCAAATCATAGAAAGTTAGAGTGTCAGTCCTCTTGTCCTTAAGTCGGCATTGTGCTTTTTGTATTAAATTCGGATGCAATATCTGTGTTTCATCATCAATAAGAAGTTCCAGGGGAAACAGTTATCCTGAAGTGTAGCACCGGAATCTAAAACTGGACTCACAGGCCAAGAACAAATCATAGAACGTTAGAGAGTCAGTCCTCTTGTACTTAAGTCGGCATTGTGCCTTTTGTATTAAATTCGGATGCAATTTCTGTATTTCATCGTCAATAAGAATTTCCAAGGGATACAGTAAACCTGAAGTGAAGCATCGGTATCTATAACTGGACTCACAGGAGAGGTTCAAATCATAGAAAGTTAGAGTGTGAGACCTGTTGTACATAAGTCGGCATTGTGCTTTTTCTATTAAATTCGGATGCAATATCTGTGTTTCATCGTCAATAAGAAGTTCCAGGGGATACAGTTATCCTGAAGTGAAGCACCGGAATCTAAAACTGGACTCACAGGACAAGTACAAATCATAGAACGTTAGAATGTCAGTCCTCTTGTACTTAAGTCGGCATTGTGCCTTTTGTATTAAATTCGGATGCAATTTCTGTGTTTCATCGTCAATAAGAAGGTCCAAGGAATACAGTAAATCTGAAGTGAAGCATCGGAATCTAAAACTGGCTTCACAGGAGAGGTTCAAATCATAGAAAGTTAGAGTGTCAGACTTGTTGTACTTAAGTCGGCATTGTGCCATTTGTATTAAATTCGGATGCAATTTCTGTGTTTCATCGTCAATAAGAAGGTCCAAGGAATACAGTAAATCTGAAGTGAAGCATCGGAATCTAAAACTGGCTTCACAGGAGAGGTTCAAATCATAGAAAGTTAGAGTGTCAGACCTGTTGTACTTAAGTCGGCATTGCGCCATTTGTATTAAATTCGGATGCAATTTCTGTGTTTCATCGTCAATAAGAAAGTCCAAGGAATACAGTAAATCTGAAGTGAAGCATCGGAATCTAAAACTGGCTTCACAGGAGAGGTTCAAATCATAGAAATTTAGAGTGTCAGTCCTCTTGTACTTAAATCGGCATTGTGCCTTTTGTATTAGATTCGGATGCAATTTCCGTGTTTCATCGTCAATAAGAATGTCCAAGGGATACAGTAAACCTGAAGTGAAGCATCGGAATCTAAAACTGGACTCACTGGAGAGGTTTAAATCATAGAAAGTAGGAGTGTCAGACCTCTTGTACTTATGTCAGCATAGTGCCTTTTTTATTAAGTTCGGATGCAATTTCTGTGTTTCATCGTCATTAAGAAGGTCCAAGGGATACAGTTAACCTGAAGTTAAGCATGGGACTCTAAAACTGGACTCACAGGAGAGGTTCAAATCATAGAATGTCGGAGTGTCAGTCCTCTTGTACTTAAGTCAGCATTGTGCCTTTTGTATTAAATTCCAATGCAAACTCTTTGTTTCATCGTCAATAAGAAGTTCCAAGGGATACAGTAAGCCTGAAGTGAAGCATCGGATCTAAAACTGGACTCACAAGAGAGGTTCAAATCATAGAAAGTGAGAGTGTCAGTTCTCTTGTACTCAAGTCGTCATTGTGCCTTTTGTATTAAATTCGGATGCATTTTCTGTGCTTCATCGTAAGTAAGAAGGTCCAAGGTATACAGTAAACCTGATGTGAAGCATCGGAATCTAAAACTGGACTCACAGGAAAGGTTCAAATCATAAAAAGTTAGAGTGTCAGTCCTCTTGTACTTAAGTCGGCATTGTGCCTGTCGTATTAAATTCGGATGCAATTTCTGTGCTTCATCGTCAATAAGAATGTCCATGGTATACAGTAAACCTGAAGTGAAGCATCGGAATCTAAAACTGGACTCAAAGGAGAGGTTCAAATCAAAGAAAGTTAGAGTGTCAGTCCTCTTGTACTTATGTCGGCATTGTGCCTTTTGTATTTAATTCGGATGCAATTTCCTGTGCTTATAGTCAATAAGAAGGTCCAAGGTGTACAGTATATCAGAAGTGAAGCATCTGAATCTAAAACTGGACTCACAGGAGAGGTTCAAATCAAAGAAAGTTAGAGTGTCAGTCCTCTTGTACTTAAGTCGGTATTGTGCCTTTTGTATTAAATTCGGACGCAATTTCTGTGTTTCATCGTCAATAAGAAGGTCCAAGGTATACAGTAAACCAGAAGTGAAGCATCGGAATCTAAAACTGGACTCACAGGAGAGGTTCAAATGATAGAAAGTTAGAGTGTTAGTCCTCTTGTACTTAAGTCGGTATTGTGCCTTTTGTATTGAATTCGGATGCAAGTACTGTGCCTCATCGTCAATAAGAAGGTCCAAGGTATACAATAAACCTGAAGTGAAGCATCGGAATCTAAAACTGGACTCACAGTAGAGGTTCAAATCGTAGAAAGTATGAGTGTCAGTCCTCTTGTACCTAAGTCGGCATTGTGCTTTTTGTATTAAATTCGGATGCAATTTCCGTGTTTCATCGTCAATAAGAAGTTCCAGGGGATACAGTTAACCTGAAGTGAAGCATCGGAATCTAAAACTGGTCTCACAGGACAGGTACAAATCATAGAACATTAGAGTGTCAGTTTTCTTGTACTTAAGTCGGCATTGTGCCTTTTGTATTAAATTCGGATGCAACTTCTGTGTTTCATCGTCAATAAGAATGTCCAAGGGATACAGTAAACCTGAAGTGAAGCCTCGGAATCTAAAACTGGACTCACAGGAGAGGTTCAAATCATAGAAAGTTAGAGTGTCAGACCTGTTGTACTTAAGTCGGCATTGTGCCATTTGTATTAAATTCGGATGCAATTTCTGTGTTTCATCGTCAATAAGAAGGTCCAAGGAATACAGTAAATCTGAAGTGAAGCATCGGAATCTAAAACTGGCTTCACAGGAGAGGTTCAAATCATAGAAATTTAGAGTGTCAGTCCTCTTGTACTTAAATCGGCATTGTGCCTTTTGTATTAAATTCGGATGCAATGTCCTTGTTTCATCGTCAATAAGATGGTCCAAGGGATACAGTAAACCTTAAGTGAAGCATCGGAATCTAAAACTGGACTCACTGGAGAGGTTCAAATCATAGAAAGTAAGAGTGTCAGTCCTCTTGTACTTAAGTCAGCATAGTGCTTTTTTATTAAATTCGGATGCAATTTCTGTGTTTCTTCGTCAATAAGAAGGTGCAAGGTATACAGTAAACCTGAAGTGAAGCATCGGAATCTAAAACTGGACTCACAGGAGAGGTTCAAATCATAGAAAGTTAGAATGTCAGTCCTCTTGTACTTAAGTCGGCATTGTGCCTTTTGTATTAAATTCGGATGCAATTTCTGTGTTTCATCGTCTATAAGTAGGCCCAAGGGATACAGTAAACCTGAAGTGAAGCATCGGAATCCAAAACTGGACTCACAGTAGAAGTTCAAATCATAGAAAGTTAGAGTGTCAGTCTTCTTGTCCTTAAGTCGGCATTGTGCTTTTTGTATTAAATTCGGATGCAATATCTGTGTTTCATCATCAATAAGAAGTTCCAGGGGAAACAGTTATCCTGAAGTGTAGCACCGGAATCTAAAACTGGACTCACAGGCCAAGTACAAATCATAGAACGTTAGAGAGTCAGTCCTCTTGTACTTAAGTCGGCATTGTGCCTTTTGTATTAAATTCGGATGCAATTTCTGTATTTCATCGTCAATAAGAATTTCCAAGGGATACAGTAAACCTGAAGTGAAGCATCGGAATCTATAACTGGACTCACAGGAGAGGTTCAAATCATAGAAAGTTAGAGTGTGAGACCTGTTGTACTTAAGTCGGCATTGTGCTTTTTCTATTAAATTCGGATGCAATTTCTGTGTTTCATCGTCAATAAGAAGTTCCAGGGGATACAGTTATCCTGAAGTGAAGCACCGGAATCTAAAACTGGACTCACAGGACAAGTACAAATCATAGAACGTTAGAATGTCAGTCCTCTTGTACTTAAGTCGGCATTGTGCCTTTTGTATTAAATTCGGATGCAATTTCTGTATTTCATCGTCAATAAGAATGTCCAAGGTATACAGTAAACCTGAAGTGAAGCCTCGGAATCTAAAACTGGACTCACAGGAGAGGTTCAAATCATAGAAAGTTAGAGTGTCAGACTTGTTGTACTTAAGTCGGCATTGTGCCATTTGTATTAAATTCGGATGCAATTTCTGTGTTTCATCGTCAATAAGAAGGTCCAAGGAATACAGTAAATCTGAAGTGAAGCATCGGAATCTAAAACTGGCTTCACAGGAGAGGTTCAAATCATAGAAATTTAGAGTGTCAGTCCTCTTGTACTTAAATCGGCATTGTGCCTTTTGTATTAAATTCGGATGCAATTTCCGTGTTTCATCGTCAATAAGAATGTCCAAGGGATACAGTAAACCTGAAGTGAAGCATCGGAATCTAAAACTGGACTCACTGGAGAGGTTTAAATCATAGAAAGTAGGAGTGTCAGACCTCTTGTACTTATGTCAGCATAGTGCCTTTTTTATTAAATTCGGATGCAATTTCTGTGTTTCATCGTCATTAAGAAGGTCCAAGGGATACAGTAAACCTGAAGTTAAGCATGGGACTCTAAAACTGGACTCACAGGAGAGGTTCAAATCATAGAATGTCGGAGTGTCAGTCCTCTTGTACTTAAGTCAGCATTGTGCCTTTTGTATTAAATTCCAATGCAAACTCTTTGTTTCATCGTCAATAAGAAGTTCCAAGGGATACAGTAAGCCTGAAGTGAAGCATCGGATCTAAAACTGGACTCACAAGAGAGGTTCAAATCATAGAAAGTGAGAGTGTCAGTTCTCTTGTACTCAAGTCGTCATTGTGCCTTTTGTATTAAATTCGGATGCATTTTCTGTTCTTCATCGTAAGTAAGAAGGTCCAAGGTATACAGTAAACCTGATGTGAAGCATCGGAATCTAAAACTGGACTCACAGGAAAGGTTCAAATCATAAAAAGTTAGAGTGTCAGTCCTCTTGTACTTAAGTCGGCATTGTGCCTGTCGTATTAAATTCGGATGCAATTTCTGTGCTTCATCGTCAATAAGAATGTCCATGGTATACAGTAAACCTGAAGTGAAGCATCGGAATCTAAAACTGGACTCACAGGAGAGGTTCAAATCAAAGAAAGTTAGAGTGTCAGTCCTCTTGTACTTATGTCGGCATTGTGCCTTTTGTATTTAATTCGGATGCAATTTCCTGTGCTTATAGTCAATAAGAAGGTCCAAGGTGTACAGTATATCAGAAGTGAAGCATCTGAATCTAAAACTGGACTCACAGGAGAGGTTCAAATCAAAGAAAGTTAGAGTGTCAGTCCTCTTGTACTTAAGTCGGTATTGTGCCTTTTGTATTAAATTCGGACGCAATTTCTGTGTTTCATCGTCAATAAGAAGGTCCAAGGTATACAATAAACCTGAAGTGAAGCCTCGGAATCTAAAACTGGACTCACAGTAGAGGTTCAAATCATAGAAAGTATGAGTGTCAGTCCTCTTGTACTTAAGTCGGCATTGTGCTTTTTGTATTAAATTCGGATGCAATTTCCGTGTTTCATCGTCAATAAGAAGTTCCAGGGGATACAGTTAACCTGAAGTGAAGCATCGGAATCTAAAACTGGTCTCACAGGACAGGTACAAATCATAGAACCTTAGAGTGTCAGTTTGCTTGTACTTAAGTCGGCATTGTGCCTTTTGTATTAAATTCGGATGCAACTTCTGTGTTTCATCGTCAATAAGAATGTCCAAGGGATACAGTAAACCTGAAGTGAAGCATTGGAAACCAAAACTTTACTAACAGGAGAGGTTGAAATCATAGAAAGTTAGAGTGTCAGACCTGTTGTACTTAAGTCGGCATTCTGCCATTTGTATTTAATTCGGGTGCAATTTCTGTGTTTCATCGCCAATAAGAAGTTCCAAGGAATACAGTAAACCTGAAGTGAAGCATCGCAATCTAAAACTGGCTTCACAGGAGAGGTTCAAATCATAGAAAGTTAGAGTGTCAGTCCTCTTGTACTTAAGTCGGCATTGTGCCTTTTGTATTAAATTCGGATGCAATGTCCGTGATTCATCGTCAATAAGATGGTCCAAGGGATACAGTAAACATTAAGTGAAGCATCGGAATCTAAAACTGGACTCACTGGAGAGGTTCAAAACATAGAAAGTAAGAGTGTCAGTCCTCTTGTACTTAAGTCAGCATAGTGCTTTTTTATTAAATTCGGATGCAATTTCTGTGTTTCTTCGTCAATAAGAAGGTGCAAGGTATACAGTAAACCTGAAGTGAAGCATCGGAATCTAAAACTGGACTCACAGGAGAGGTTCAAATCATAGAAAGTTAGAATGTCAGTCCTCTTGTACTTAAGTTGGCATTGTGCCTTTTGTATTAAATTCGGATGCAATTTCTGTGTTTCATCGTCTATAAGTAGGCCCAAGGGATACAGTTAACCTGAAGTGAAGCATCGGAATCCAAAACTGGACTCACAGTAGAAGTTCAAATCATAGAAAGTTAGAGTGTCAGTCCTCTTGTCCTTAAGTCGGCATTGTGCCTTTTGTATTAAATTCGGATGCAATTTCTGTATTTCATCGTCAATAAGAATTTCCAAGGGATACAGTAAACTTGAAGTGAAGCATCGGAATCTATAACTGGACTCACAGGAGAGGTTCAAATCATAGAAAGTTAGAGTGTGAGACCTGTTGTACTTAAGTCGGCATTGTGCTTTTTGTATTAAATTCGGATGCAATATCTGTGTTTCAGCGTCAATAAGAAGTTCCAGGGGATACAGTTATCCTGAAGTGAAGCACCGGAATCTAAAACTGGACTCACAGGACAAGTACAAATCATAGAACATTAGAATGTCAGTCCTCTTGTACTTAAGTCGGCATTGTGCCTTTTGTATTAAATTCGGATGCAATTTCTGTTTTTCATCGTCAATAAGAATTTCCAAGGGATACAGTAAACCTGAAGTGAAGCATCGGAATCTATAACTGGACTCACAGGAGTGGTTCAAATCATAGAAAGTTAGAGTGTCAGACCTGTTGTACTTAAGTCGGCATTGTGCCATTTGTATTAAATTCGGATGCAATTTCTGTGTTTAATCGTCAATAAGAAGGTCCAAGGAATACAGTAAACCAGAAGTGAAGCATCGGAATCTAAAACTGGCTTCACAGGAGAGGTTCAAATCAAAGAAAGTTAGAGTGTCAGTCCTCTTGTACTTAAGTCGGCATTGTGCCTTTTGTATTTAATTCGAATGCAATTTCCTGTCTTCATAGTCAATAAGAAGGTCCAAGGTGTACAGTATATCTGAAATGAAGCATCGGAATCTAAAACTGGACTCACTGGAGAGGTTCAAATCATAGGAAGTTAAAATGTCAGTCGTCTTGTACTTAAGTCGGCATTGTGCATTTTGTATTAGATTTGGATGCAATTTCTGTGCTTCATCGTGATTAAGAAGGTCCAAGGAATACAGTAAACCTGAAGTGAAGCATCGGAATCTAAAACTGGACTCACAGGAGAAGTTCAAAGCATAGAAAGTTAGAGTTTCAGTCCTCTTGTACTTAAGCCGGCATTGTGCCTTTTATATTAAATTCGGATGCAATTTCTGTGTTTCATCGTCAATAAGAAGGTCCAAGGTATACAGTAAACCTGAAGTGAAGCATCGGAATCTAAAACTGGACTCACAGGAGAGGTTCAAATCATAGAAAGTTAGAGTGTTAGTCCTCTTGTACTTAAGTCGGTATTGTGCCTTTTGTATTAAATTCGGATGCAATTACTGTGCTTCATCGTCAATAAGAAGGTCCAAGGTATACAGCAAACCTGAAGTGAAGCATCGGAATCTAAAACTGGTCTCACAGGAGAGGTTCAAATCATAGAAAGTTAGAGTGTCTGTCCTCTTGTGCTTAAGTCGGCATTGGACATTTGTATTAAATTCGGATGCAATTTCTGTGTTTCATCGTCTGTAAGTAGGCCCAAGGGATACAGTAAACCTGAAGTGAAGCATCGGAATCTAAAACTGGACGCACTGGAGAGGTTCAAATCATAGAAAGTAAGAGTGTCAGTCCTCTTGTACTTAAAACATCATAGTGCTTTTTTATTAAATTGGGATGCAATTTCTGTGCTTCATCGTCAATAAGAAGATCCAAGGTATACAGTAAACCTGTAGTGAAGCATCGGAATCTAAAACTGGTCTCACAGGAGAGGTTCAAATCATAGAAAGTTAGAGTGTCTGTCCTCTTGTACTTAAGTCGGCATTGGACATTTGTATTAAATTCGGATGCAATTTCTGTGTTTCATCGTCTGTAAGTAGGCCCAAGGGATACAGTAAACCTGAAGTGAAGCATCGGAATCTAAAACTGGACGCACTGGAGAGGTTCAAATCATAGAAAGTAAGAGTGTCAGTCCTCTTGTACTTAAAACATCATAGTGCTTTTTTATTAAATTCGGATGCAATTTCTGTGTTTCTTCGTCAATAAGAAGGTGCAAGGTATACAGTAAACCTGAAGTGAAGCATCGGAATCTAAAACTGGACTCACAGGAGAGGTTCAAATCATAGAAAGTTAGAATGTCAGTCCTCTTGTACTTAAGTCGGCATTGTGCCTTTTGTATTAAATTCGGATGCAATTTCTGTGCTTCATCGTCTATAAGTAGGCCCAAGGGATACAGTAATCCTAAAGTGAAGCATCGGAATCCAAAACTGGACTCACAGTAGAAGTTCAAATCATAGAAAGTTAGAGTGCCAGTCCTCTTGTACTTAAGTCAGCATTGTGCTTTTTGTATTAAATTCGGATGCAATATCTGTGTTTCATCGTCAATATGAAGTTCCAGGGGATACAGTTATCTTGAAGTGAAGCGCCGGAATCTAAAACTGGACTTACAGGAGAAGTACAAATCATAGAACGTTAGAGTGTCAGTCCTCCTGTACTTAAGTCGGCATTGTGCCTTTTGTATTAAATTCGGATGTAATTTCTGTGTTTCATCGTCAATAAGAAATTCAAGGGATACTGTAAACCTGAAGTGAAGCATCGGATTCTAAAACTGGGCTCACAGGATAGCTTCAAATCATTGAAAGTTGGAGTGTCAGTCCACTTGTACTTACGTCGGCATTGTGCCTTTTGTATTAAATTCGGATGCAGTTTCTGTGTATTATCGTCAATAAGAAGGTCGAAGGTATACAGTAAACCTGAAGTGAAGCATCGGAATCTAAAACTAGACTCACAGGAGAGTTTCAAATCATAGAAAGTTAAAGTGTCAGTCCTCTTGTACTTAAGTCGGCATTGTGCGTTTTGAATTTAATTCCGATGCAATTTCTGTGTTTCATCGTCAATAAGAAGGTCCAAGGGATACAGTAAACCTTAAGTGAGGCTTCGGAATCTAAAACTGGACTCACAGGAGAGGTTCAAATCATAGAAAGTTAGTGTCAGTCCTCATGTACTTAAGTCGGCATTGTGCCTTTTGAATTTAATTCCGTTGCAATTTCTGTGTTTCGTCGTCAATAAGAAGTTCCAAGGTGTACAGTAAATCTGAAGTGAAACATCGGAATCTAAAACTGGACTCACAGGAGAGGTTCAAATCATAGAAAGTGAGAGTGTCAGTCCTCTTGTACTTAAGTCGACATTGTGCCTTTTGTATTAAATTGGGATGCAATTTCTGTGTTTCATCGTCAATAAGAAGGTCCAAGGGATACAGTAAACCTGAAGTGAAGCATCGGAATCTAAAACTGGACTCACAGGACAGGTCCATATCATACAAAAGTTAGAGTGTCAGTCCTCTTGTACTTAAGTCGGCATTGTGCCTTTTGTATTAAATTCGGATGCAATTTCTGTGTATTATCGTCAATAAGAAGGTCGAAGGTATACAGTAAACCTGAAGTGAAGCATCGGAATCTAAAACGGGACTCACAGGAGAGTTTCAAATCATAGAAAGTTAAAGTGTCAGTCCTCTTGTACTTAAGTCGGCATTGTGCGTTTTGAATTTAATTCCGATGCAATTCCTGTGTCTCATCGTCAATAAGAAGTTCCAAGGCATACAGTCTACCTGAAGTGAAGCATCGGAATCTAAAACTGGACTCACAGGAGTGGTTCAAATCATAGAAAGTTAGAGTGTCAGACCTGTTGTACTTAAGCCGGCATTGTGCCATTTGTATTAAATTCGGATGCAATTTCTGTGTTTAATCGTCAATAAGAAGGTCCAAGGAATACAGTAAACCAGAAGTGAAGCATCGGAATCTAAAACTGGCTTCACAGGAGAGGTTCAAATCAAAGAAAGTTAGAGTGTCAGTCCTCTTGTACTTAAGTCGGCATTGTGCCTTTTGTATTTAATTCGAATGCAATTTCCTGTCTTCATAGTCAATAAGAAGGTCCAAGGTGTACAGTATATCTGAAATGAAGCATCGGAATCTAAAACTGGACTCACTGGAGAGGTTCAAATCATAGGAAGTTAAAATGTCAGTCGTCTTGTACTTAAGTCGGCATTGTGCATTTTGTATTAGATTTGGATGCAATTTCTGTGCTTCATCGTGATTAAGAAGGTCCAAGGAATACAGTAAACCTGAAGTGAAGCATCGGAATCTAAAACTGGACTCACAGGAGAAGTTCAAAGCATAGAAAGTTAGAGTTTCAGTCCTCTTGTACTTAAGCCGGCATTGTGCCTTTTATATTAAATTCGGATGCAATTTCTGTGTTTCATCGTCAATAAGAAGGTCCAAGGTATACAGTAAACCTGAAGTGAAGCATCGGAATCTAAAACTGGACTCACAGGAGAGGTTCAAATCATAGAAAGTTAGAGTGTTAGTCCTCTTGTACTTAAGTCGGTATTGTGCCTTTTGTATTAAATTCGGATGCAATTACTGTGCTTCATCGTCAATAAGAAGGTCCAAGGTATACAGCAAACCTGAAGTGAAGCATCGGAATCTAAAACTGGTCTCACAGGAGAGGTTCAAATCATAGAAAGTTAGAGTGTCTGTCCTCTTGTGCTTAAGTCGGCATTGGACATTTGTATTAAATTCGGATGCAATTTATTTGGTTCATCGTCTGTAAGTAGGCCCAAGGGATACAGTAAACCTGAAGTGAAGCATCGGAATCTAAAACTGGACGCACTGGAGAGGTTCAAATCATAGAAAGTAAGAGTGTCAGTCCTCTTGTACTTAAAACATCATAGTGCTTTTTTATTAAATTCGGATGCAATTTCTGTGTTTCTTCGTCAATAAGAAGGTGTAAGGTATACAGTAAACCTGAAGTGAAGCATCGGAATCTAAAACTGGACTCACAGGAGAGGTTCAAATCATAGAAAGTTAGAATGTCAGTCCTCTTGTACTTAAGTCGGCATTGTGCCTTTTGTATTAAATTCGGATGCAATTTCTGTGCTTCATCGTCTATAAGTAGGCCCAAGGGATACAGTAATCCTAAAGTGAAGCATCGGAATCCAAAACTGGACTCACAGTAGAAGTTCAAATCATAGAAAGTTAGAGTGCCAGTCCTCTTGTACTTAAGTCAGCATTGTGCTTTTTGTATTAAATTCGGATGCAATATCTGTGTTTCATCGTCAATATGAAGTTCCAGGGGATACAGTTATCTTGAAGTGAAGCGCCGGAATCTAAAACTGGACTTACAGGAGAAGTACAAATCATAGAACGTTAGAGTGTCAGTCCTCCTGTACTTAAGTCGGCATTGTGCCTTTTGTATTAAATTCGGATGTAATTTCTGTGTTTCATCGTCAATAAGAAATTCAAGGGATACAGTAAACCTGAAGTGAAGCATCGGATTCTAAAACTGGGCTCACAGGATAGCTTCAAATCATTGAAAGTTGGAGTGTCAGTCCACTTGTACTTACGTCGGCATTGTGCCTTTTGTATTAAATTCGGATGCAGTTTCTGTGTATTATCGTCAATAAGAAGGTCGAAGGTATACAGTAAACCTGAAGTGAAGCATCGGAATCTAAAACTAGACTCACAGGAGAGTTTCAAATCATAGAAAGTTAAAGTGTCAGTCCTCTTGTACTTAAGTCGGCATTGTGCGTTTTGAATTTAATTCCGATGCAATTTCTGTGTTTCATCGTCAATAAGAAGGTCCAAGGGATACAGTAAACCTTAAGTGAGGCTTCGGAATCTAAAACTGGACTCACAGGAGAGGTTCAAATCATAGAAAGTTAGTGTCAGTCCTCATGTACTTAAGTCGGCATTGTGCCTTTTGAATTTAATTCCGTTGCAATTTCTGTGTTTCGTCGTCAATAAGAAGTTCCAAGGTGTACAGTAAATCTGAAGTGAAACATCGGAATCTAAAACTGGACTCACAGGAGAGGTTCAAATCATAGAAAGTGAGAGTGTCAGTCCTCTTGTACTTAAGTCGACATTGTGCCTTTTGTATTAAATTGGGATGCAATTTCTGTGTTTCATCGTCAATAAGAAGGTCCAAGGGATACAGTAAACCTGAAGTGAAGCATCGGAATCTAAAACTGGACTCACAGGACAGGTCCATATCATACAAAAGTTAGAGTGTCAGTCCTCTTGTACTTAAGTCGGCATTGTGCCTTTTGTATTAAATTCGGATGCAATTTCTGTGTATTATCGTCAATAAGAAGGTCGAAGGTATACAGTAAACCTGAAGTGAAGCATCGGAATCTAAAACGGGACTCACAGGAGAGTTTCAAATCATAGAAAGTTAAAGTGTCAGTCCTCTTGTACTTAAGTCGGCATTGTGCGTTTTGAATTTAATTCCGATGCAATTCCTGTGTCTCATCGTCAATAAGAAGTTCCAAGGCATACAGTCTACCTGAAGTGAAGCATCGGAATCTAAAACTGGACTCACAGGAGTGGTTCAAATCATAGAAAGTTAGAGTGTCAGACCTGTTGTACTTAAGTCGGCATTGTGCCATTTGTATTAAATTCGGATGCAATTTCTGTGTTTAATCGTCAATAAGAAGGTCCAAGGAATACAGTAAACCAGAAGTGAAGCATCGGAATCTAAAACTGGCTTCACAGGAGAGGTTCAAATCAAAGAAAGTTAGAGTGTCAGTCCTCTTGTACTTAAGTCGGCATTGTGCCTTTTGTATTAAATTCGAATGCAATTTCCTGTCTTCATAGTCAATAAGAAGGTCCAAGGTGTACAGTATATCTGAAATGAAGCATCGGAATCTGAAACTGGACTCACTGGAGAGGTTCAAATCATAGGAAGTTAAAATGTCAGTCGTCTTGTACTTAAGTCGGCATTGTGCATTTTGTATTAGATTTGGATGCAATTTCTGTGCTTCATCGTGATTAAGAAGGTCCAAGGAATACAGTAAACCTGAAGTGAAGCATCGGAATCTAAAACTGGACTCACAGGAGAAGTTCAAAGCATAGAAAGTTAGAGTTTCAGTCCTCTTGTACTTAAGCCGGCATTGTGCCTTTTATATTAAATTCGGATGCAATTTCTGTGTTTCATCGTCAATAAGAAGGTCCAAGGTATACAGTAAACCTGAAGTGAAGCATCGGAATCTAAAACTGGACTCACAGGAGAGGTTCAAATCATAGAAAGTTAGAGTGTTAGTCCTCTTGTACTTAAGTCGGTATTGTGCCTTTTGTATTAAATTCGGATGCAATTACTGTGCTTCATCGTCAATAAGAAGGTCCAAGGTATACAGCAAACCTGAAGTGAAGCATCGGAATCTAAAACTGGTCTCACAGGAGAGGTTCAAATCATAGAAAGTTAGAGTGTCTGTCCTCTTGTGCTTAAGTCGGCAATGGACATTTGTATTAAATTCGGATGCAATTTATTTGGTTCATCGTCTGTAAGTAGGCCCAAGGGATACAGTAAACCTGAAGTGAAGCATCGGAATCTAAAACTGGACGCACTGGAGAGGTTCAAATCATAGAAAGTAAGAGTGTCAGTCCTCTTGTACTTAAAACATCATAGTGCTTTTTATTAAATTCGGATGCAATTTCTGTGTTTCTTCGTCAATAAGAAGGTGCAAGGTATACAGTAAACCTGAAGTGAAGCATCGGAATCTAAAACTGGACTCACAGGAGAGGTTCAAATCATAGAAAGTTAGAATGTCAGTCCTCTTGTACTTAAGTCGGCATTGTGCCTTTTGTATTAAATTCGGATGCAATTTCTGTGCTTCATCGTCTATAAGTAGGCCCAAGGGATACAGTAATCCTAAAGTGAAGCATCGGAATCCAAAACTAGACTCACAGTAGAAGTTCAAATCATAGAAGGTTAGAGTGCCAGTCCTCTTGTACTTAAGTCAGCATTGTGCTTTTTGTATTAAATTCGGATGCAATATCTGTGTTTCATCGTCAATATGAAGTTCCAGGGGATACAGTTATCTTGAAGTGAAGCGCCGGAATCTAAAACTGGACTTACAGGAGAAGTACAAATCATAGAACGTTAGAGTGTCAGTCCTCCTGTACTTAAGTCGGCATTGTGCCTTTTGTATTAAATTCGGATGTAATTTCTGTGTTTCATCGTCAATAAGAAATTCAAGGGATACAGTAAACCTGAAGTGAAGCATCGGATTCTAAAACTGGGCTCACAGGATAGTTTCAAATCATTGAAAGTTGGAGTGTCAGTCCACTTGTACTTACGTCGGCATTGTGCCTTTTGTATTAAATTCGGATGCAGTTTCTGTGTATTATCGTCAATAAGAAGGTCGAAGGTATACAGTAAACCTGAAGTGAAGCATCGGAATCTAAAACTAGACTCACAGGAGAGTTTCAAATCATAGAAAGTTAAAGTGTCAGTCCTCTTGTACTTAAGTCGGCATTGTGCGTTTTGAATTTAATTCCGATGCAATTTCTGTGTTTCATCGTCAATAAGAAGGTCCAAGGGATACAGTAAACCTTAAGTGAGGCTTCGGAATCTAAAACTGGACTCACAGGAGAGGTTCAAATCATAGAAAGTTAGTGTCAGTCCTCATGTACTTAAGTCGGCATTGTGCCTTTTGAATTTAATTCCGTTGCAATTTCTGTGTTTCGTCGTCAATAAGAAGTTCCAAGGTGTACAGTAAATCTGAAGTGAAACATCGGAATCTAAAACTGGACTCACAGGAGAGGTTCAAATCATAGAAAGTGAGAGTGTCAGTCCTCTTGTACTTAAGTCGACATTGTGCCTTTTGTATTAAATTGGGATGCAATTTCTGTGTTTCATCGTCAATAAGAAGGTCCAAGGGATACAGTAAACCTGAAGTGAAGCATCGGAATCTAAAACTGGACTCACAGGACAGGTCCATATCATACAAAAGTTAGAGTGTCAGTCCTCTTGTACTTAAATCGGCATTGTGCCTTTTGTAATAAATTCGGATGCAATTTCTGTGTTTCATCGTCAATAAGAAGGTCGAAGGGATACAGTAAACCTGAAGTGAGGCATCCGAATCTAAAACTGAACTCACAGGAGAGTTTCAAATCATAGAAAGTTAGAGTGTCAGTCCTCTTGTACTTAAGACGGCATTGTGCCTTTTGTACTCAATTCGGATGCAATTTCTGTGTTTCATCGTCAATAAGAAGGTCCAAGGGATGCAGTAAACCTGAAGTGAAGCATCGGAATCTAAAACTGGACCCACAGGAGAGTTTCAAGTCATAGAAAGTTAGAGTTTTAGTCCTCTTGTACTTAAGTTGGCATTGTGCCATTTGTATTAAATTCGGATGCAATTTCTGTGTATTATCGTCAATGAGAAGGTCGAAGGTATACAGTAAACCTGAAGTGAAGCATCGGAATACAAAACGGGACTCACAGGAGAGTTTCAAATCATAGAAAGTTAAAGTGACAGTCTTCTTGTACTTCAGTCGGCATTGTGGGTTTTGAATTTAATTCCGATGCAATTCCTGTGTTTCATCGTCAATAAGAAGTTCCAAGGCATACAGTCTACCTGAAGTGAAGCATCGGAATCTAAAACTGGTCTCACAGGACAGGTTCAAATCATAGAATGTTAGAGTGTCAGTCCTCTTGAACTAAAATCGGCATTGTGACTTTTGTATTAAATTCGGATGCAATTTCTGTGTTTCATCGTCAATAAGAAGGTCCAAGGGATACAGTAAACCTGACGTGAAGCGTCGGAATCTAAAACTGGACTCACCGGAGAGGTTCAAATCATAGAAATTGAGAGTGTCAGTCCTCTTGTATTTAAGTCGACATTGTGCCTTTTGTATTAAATTCGGATGCATTTTCTGTGTATTATCGTCAATAAGAAGGTCGAAGGTATACAGTAAACCTGAAGTGAAGCATCGGAATCGAAAACGGGACTCACAGGAGAGTTTCAAATCATAGAAAGTTTGAGTGTCAGTCCTCTTGTACTTAAGACGGCAATGTGCCTTTTGTATTAAATTCGGATGCAATTTCTGTGATTCATCGTCAATAAGAAGGTCCAAGGGATACAGTAAACCTGAAGTGAAGCATCGGATTCTAAAACTGGGCTCACAGGATAGTTTCAAATCATTGAAAGTTAGAGTGTCAGTCCACTTGTACTTAAGTCGGCATTGTGCCTTTTGTATTAAATTCGAATGCAGTTTCTGTGTATTATCGTCAATAAGAAGGTCGAAGGTATACAGTAAACCTGAAGTGAAGCATCGGAATCTAAAACTGGACTCACAGGAGAGTTTCAAATCATAGAAAGTTAAAGTGTCAGTCCTCTTGTACTTAAGTCGGCATTGTGCGTTTTGAATTTAATTCCGATGCAATTCCTGTGTCTCATCGTCAATAAGAAGTTCCAAGGCATACAGTCTACCTGAAGTGAAGCATCGGAATCTAAAACTGGTCTCACAGGACAGGTTCAAATCATAGGAAGTTAGAGTGTCAGTCCTCTTGAACTAAAATCGGCATTGTGCCTTTTGTATTAAATTCGGATGCAATTTCTGTGTTTCATCGTCAATAAGAAGGTCCAAGGGGTACAGTAAACCTGAAGTGAAGCATCGGAATCTAAAACTGAACTCACAGGAGAGTTTCAAATAATAGAAAGTAAGAGTGTCAGTTCTCTTGTACTTAAGATGACATTGTGCCTTTTGTACTAAATTCGGATGCAATTTCTGTGTTTCATCGTCAATAAGAAGGTCCTAGGGATACAGTAAACCTGAAGTGAAGCATCGGAATCTAAAACTGGACTCACAGGAGAGTTTCAAATCATAGAAAGTTAGAGTTTCAGTCCTCTTGTACTTATGTCGGCATTGCGCTTTTTGTATTAAATTCGGATGCAATTTCTGTGTATCATCGTCAATAAGAAGGTCGAAGGTATACAGTAAACCTGAAGTGAAGCATCGGAATCTAAAACGGGACTCACCGGAGAGTTTCAAATCATAGAAAGTTAAAGTGTCCGTCCACTTGTACTTCAGTCGGCATTGTGTGTTTTGAATTTAATTCCGATGCAATTTCTGTGTTTCATCGTCAATAAGAAGGTGCAAGGGATACAGTGTACCTGACGTGTAGCATTGGAATCTAAAACTGGACACACAGGAGAGGTTCAAATCATAGAAATTTAGAGTGTCAGTCCTCTTGTACTTAACCCGGCATTAGCGCCTTTTGAATTTAATTCCGATGCAATTTCTGTGTTCCATCGTCATTAAGAAGTTCCAAGGTATACAGTAAACCTGAAGTGAAGTATCGGAATCTAAAACTGGACTACATGAGAGGTTCAAATCATTGAAAGTTAGATAGTCAGTCCTCTTGTAGTTAAGTCGACATTGAGCCTTTTGTATTAAATTCGGATGAATTTTCTGTGTATTATCGTCAATAAGAAGGTCGAAGGTATACAGTAAACCTGAAGTGAAGCATCGGAATCGAAAACGGGACTCACAGGAGAGTTTCAAATCATAGAAAGTTAGAGTGTCAGTCCTCTTGTACTTAAGACGGCATTGTGCCTTTTGTATTAAATTCGGATGCAATTTCTGTGATTCATCGTCAATAAGAAGGTCCAAGGAATACAGTAAACCTGAAGTGAAGCATCGGATTCTAAAACTGGGCTCACAGGATAGTTTCAAATCATTGAAAGTTAGAGTGTCAGTCCACTTGTACTTAAGTCGGCATTGTGCCTTTTGTATTAAATTCGGATGCAGTTTCTGTGTATTATCGTCAATAAGAAGGTCGAAGGTATACAGTAAACCTGAAGTGAAGCATCGGAATCTAAAACTCGACTCACAGGAGAGTTTCAAATCATATAAAGTTAAAGTGTCAGTCCTCTTGTACTTAAGTCGGCATTGTGCGTTTTGAATTTAATTGCGATGCAATTTCTGTGTTTCATCGTCAATAGGAAGGTCCAAGGGATACAATAAACCTTAAGTGAGGCTTCGGACTCTAAAACTGGACTCACAGGAGGGGTTCAAATCATAGAAAGTGAGAGTGTCAGTCCTCTTGTACTTAAGTCGACATTGTGCCTTTTGTATTAAATTGGGATGCAATTTCTGTGTTTCATCGTCAATAAGAAGGTCCAAGGGATACAGTAAACCTGAAGTGAAGCATCGGAATCTAAAACTGGACTCACAGGACAGGTCCATATCATACAAAAGTTAGAGTGTCAGTCCTCTTGTACTTAAGTCGGCATTGTGCCTTTTGTATTAAATTCGGAAGCAATTTCTGTGTATTATCGTCAATACGAAGGTCGAAAGTATACAGTAAACCTGAAGTGAAGCATCGGAATCTAAAACGGGACTCACAGGAGAGTTTCAAATCATAGAAAGTTAAAGTGTCGGTCCTCTTGTACTTAAGTCGGCATTGTGCGTTTTGAATTTAATTCCGATGCAATTCCTGTGTCTCATCGTCAATAAGAAGTTCCAAGGCATACAGTCTACCTGAAGTGAAGCATCGGAATCTAAAACTGGTCTCACAGGACAGGTTCAAATCATAGTAAGTTAGAGTGTCTGTCCTCTTGAACTAAAATCGGCATTGTGCCTTTTGTATTAAATTCGGATGCAATTTCTGTGTTTCATCGTCAATAAGAAGGTCCAAGGGATACAGTAAACCTGAAGTGAAGCATCGGAATCTAAAACTGAACTCACAGGAGAGTTTCAAATAATAGAAAGTAAGAGTGTCAGTTCTCTTGTACTTAAGATGACATTGTGCCTTTTGTACTAAATTCGGATGCAATTTCTGTGTTTCATCGTCAATAAGAAGGTCCTAGGGATACAGTAAACCTGAAGTGAAGCATCGGAATCTAAAACTGGACTCACAGGAGAGTTTCAATAGAAAGTTAGAGTTTCAGTCCTCTTGTACTTATGTCGGCATTGCGCTTTTTGTATTAAATTCGGATGCAATTTCTGTGTATCATCGTCAATAAGAAGGTCGACGGTATACAGTAAACCTGAAGTGAAGCATCGGAATCTAAAACGGGACTCACCGGAGAGTTTCAAATCATAGAAAGTTAAAGTGTCCGTCCACTTGTACTTAAGTCGGCATTGTGCGTTTTGAATTTAATTCCGCTGCAATTTCTGTGTTTCATCGTCAATAAGAAGGTGCAAGGAATACAGTGTACCTGACGTGTAGCATTGGAATCTAAAACTGGACTCACAGGAGAGGTTCAAATCATAGAAATTTAGAGTGTCAGTCCTCTTGTACTTAACCCGGCATTGCGCCTTTTGAATTTAATTCCGATGCAATTTCAGTGTTCCATCGTCATTAAGAAGTTCCAAGGTATACAGTAAACCTGAAGTGAAGTATCGGAATCTAAAACTGGACTACATGAGAGGTTCAAATCATTGAAAGTTAGATAGTCAGTCCTCTTGTACTTAAGTCGGCATTGTGCCTTTTGTATTAAATTCGGATGCAATTTCTGTGTTTCATCGTCAATAAGAAGGTCCAAGGGATACAGTAAACCTGATGTGAAGCATCGGAATCTAAAACTGGACTCACCGGAGAGGTTCAAATCATAGAAATTGAGAGTGTCAGTCCTCTTGTATTTAAGTCGGCATTTTGCCTTTTGTATTAAATTCGGATGCAATTTCTATGTTTCATCGTCAATAAGAAGGTCCATGGGAGACAGTAAACCTAAAGTGAAGCATCGGAATCTAAAACTGGTCTCACAGGACAGGTTCATATCATACAAAAGTTAGAGTGTCAGTCCTCTTGTACTTAAATCGGCATTGTGCCTTTTGTAATAAATTCCGATGCAATTTCTGTGTTTCATCGTCAATAAGAAGGTCCAAGGGATACAGTAAACCTGAAGTGAAGCATCGGAATCTAAAACTGGACTCACAGGAGGGTTTCAAATCATAGAAAGTTAAAGTGTCAGTCCTCTTGTACTTAAGTCGGCATTGTGCGTTTTGAATTTAATTCCGATGCAATTTCTGTGTTTCATCGTCAATAAGAAGGTCCAAGGGATACAGTAAACCTTAAGTGAGGCATCGGAATCTAAAACTGGACTCACAGGAGAGGTTCAAATCATAAAAAGTTAGTGTCAGTCCTCATGTACTTATGTCGGCATTGTGCCTTTTGAATTTAATTCCGTTGCAATTTCTGTGTTTCATCGTCAATAAGAAGTTCCAAGGTGTACAGTAAATCTCAAGTGAAGCATCGGAATCTAAAACTGGACTCACAGGAGAGGTTCAAATCATAGAAAGTGAGAGTGTCAGTCCTCTTGTACTTAAGTCGACATTGTGCCTTTTGTATTAAATTCGGATGCAATTTCTGTGTTTCATCGTCAATAAGAAGGTCCAAGGGACACAGTAAACCTGAAGTGAAGCATCGGAATCTAAAACTGGACTCACAGGACAGGTCCATATCATACAAAAGTTAGAGTGTCAGTCCTCTTGTACTTAAATCGGCATTGTGCCTTTTGTAATAAATTCGGATGCAATTTCTGTGTTTCATCGTCAATAAGAAGGCCGAAGGGATACAGTAACCTGAAGTGAGGCATCGGAATCGAAAACTGAACTCACAGGAGAGTTTCAAATCATAGAAAGTTAGAGTGTCAGTCCTCTTGTACTTAAGACGGCATTGTGCCTTTTGTTTTAATTCGGATGCAATTTCTGTGTTTCATCGTCAATAAGAAGGTCCAAGGGATACAGTAAACCTGAAGTGAAGCATCGGAATCTAAAACTGGTCCCACAGGAGAGTTTCAAATCATAGAAAGTTAGAGTGTCAGTCCTCTTGAACTAAAATCGGCATTGTGCCTTTTGTATTAAATTCGGATGCAATTTCGGTGTTTCATCGTCAATAAGAAGGTCCAAGGGATATAATAAACCTGAAGTGAAGCATCGGAATCTAAAACTGAACTCACAGGAGAGTTTCAAATCATAGAAAGTAAGAGTGTCAGTCCTCTTGTACTTAAGATGGCATTGTGCCTGTTGTATTAAATTCGGATGCAATTTCTGTGTTTCATCGTCAATAAGAAGGTCCTTGGTATACAGTAAACCTGAAGTGATGCATCGAAATCTAAAACTGGACTCACAGGGGAGTTTCAAATCATAGAAAGTTAGAGTTTCAGTCCTCTTGTACTTAAGTCAGCATTGCGCTTTTTGTATTAAATTCGGATGCAGTTTCTGTGTATCATTGTCAATAAGAAGGTCGACGGTATACAGTAAACCTGAAGTGAAGCATCGGAATCTAAAACGGGACTCACAGGAGAGTTTCAAATCATAGAAAGTTAAAGTGTCAGTCCTCTTGTACTTAAGTCGGCATTGTGCGTTTTGAATTTAATTCCGATGCAATTTCTGTGTTTCATCGTCAATAAGAAGGTGCAAGGAATACAGTGTACCTGACGTGTAGCATTGGAATCTAAAACTGGACTCACAGGAGAGGTTCAAATCATAGAAATTTAGAGTGTCAGTCCTCTTGAACTAAAATCGGCATTGTGCCTTTTGTATTAAATTCGGATGCAATTTCGGTGTTTCATATCAATAAGAAGGTCCAAGGGATACAGTAAACCTGAAGTGAAGCATCGGAATCTAAAACTGAACTCACAGGAGAGTTTCAAATCATACAAAAGTTTGAGTGTCAGTCCTCTTGTACTTAAATCGGCATTGTGCCTTTTGTAATAAATTATGATGCAATTTCTGTGTTTCATCGTCAATAAGAAGGTCCAAGGGATACAGTAAACCTGAAGTGAAGCATCGGAATCTAAAACGGGACTCACAGGAGAGTTTCAAATCATAGAAAGTTAAAGTGTCAGTCCTCTTGTACTTAAGTCGGCATTGTGCGTTTTGAATTATTTTCCGATGCAATTTCTGTGTTTCATCGTCAATAAGAAGGTCCAAGGGATACAGTAAACCTTAAGTGAGGCATCGGAATCTAAAACTGGACTCACAGGAGAGGTTCAAATCATAAAAAGTTAGTGTCAGTCCTCATGTACTTAAGTCGGCATTGTGCCTTTTGAATTTAATTCCGTTGCAATTTCTGTGTTTCATCGTCAATAAGAAGTTCCAAGGTGTACAGTAAATCTCAAGTGAAGCATCGGAATCTAAAACTGGACTCACAGGAGAGGTTCAAATCATAGAAAGTGAGAGTGTCAGTCCTCTTGTACTTAAGTCGACATTGTGCCTTTTGTATTAAATTCGGATGCAATTTCTGTGTTTCATCGTCAATAAGAAGGTCCAAGGGATACAGTAAACCTGAAGTGAAGCATCGGAATCTAAAACTGGACTCACAGGACAGGTCCATATCATACAAAAGTTAGAGTGTCAGTCCTCTTGTACTTAAATCGGCATTGTGCCTTTTGTAATAAATTCGGATGCAATTTCTGTGTTTCATCGTCAATAAGAAGGCCGAAGGGATACAGTAACCTGAAGTGAGGCATCGGAATCGAAAACTGAACTCACAGGAGAGTTTCAAATCATAGAAAGTTAGAGTGTCAGTCCTCTTGTACTTAAGACGGCATTGTGCCTTTTGTTTTAATTCGGATGCAATTTCTGTGTTTCATCGTCAATAAGAAGGTCCAAGGGATACAGTAAACCTGAAGTGAAGTATCGGAATCTAAAACTGGTCCCACAGGAGAGTTTCAAATCATAGAAAGTTAGAGTGTCAGTCCTCTTGTACTTAAGTCGGCATTGTGCGTTTTGTATTAAATTCGGATGCAATTTCTGTGTATTATCGTCAATAAGAAGGTCGAAGGTATACATTAAACCTGAAGTGAAGCATCGGAATCTAAAACGGGACTCACAGGAGAGTTTCAAATCATAGAAAGTTAAAGTGTCAGTCCTCTTGTACTTAAGTCGCCATTGTGCGTTTTGAATTTAATTCCGATGCAATTCCTGTGTTTCATCGTCAGTAAGAAGTTCCATGGCATACAGTCTACCTGAAGTGAAGCATCGGAATCTAAAACTGGTCTCACAGGACAGGTTCAAATCATAGATAGTTAGAGTGTCAGTCCTCTTGAACTAATATCGGCATTGTGCCTTTTGTATTAAATTCGGATGCAATTTCGGTGTTTCATCGTCAGTAAGAAGGTCCAAGGGATACAATAAACCTGAAGTGAAGCATCGGAATCTAAAACTGAACTCACAGGAGAGTTTCAAAACATAGAAAGTAAGAGTGTCAGTCCTCTTGTACTTAAGATGGCATTGTGCCTGTTGTATTAAATTCGGATGCAATTTCTGTGTTTCATCGTCAATAAGAAGGTCCTAGGGATACAGTAATCCTGAAGTGATGCATCGAAATCTAAAACTGGACTCACAGGGGAGTTTCAAATCATAGAAAGTTAGAGTTTCAGTCCCCTTGTACTTAAGTCGGCATTGCGCTTTTTGTATTAAATTCGGATGCAATTTCTGTGTATCATTGTCAATAAGAAGGTCGACGGTATACAGTAAACCTGAAGTGAAGCATCGGAATCTAAAACGGGACTCACAGGAGAGTTTCAAATCATAGAAAGTTAAAGTGTCAGTCCTCTTGTACTTAAGTCGGCATTGTGCGTTTTGAATTTAATTCCGAAGCAATTTCTGTGTTTCATCGTCAATAAGAAGGTGCAAGGAATACAGTGTACCTGACGTGTAGCATTGGAATCTAAAACTGGACTCACAGGGGAGGTTCAAATCATAGAAGTTTAGAGAGTGAGTCCTCTTGAACTAAAATCGGCATTGTGCCTTTTGTAATAAATTCGGATGCAATTTCGGTGTTTCATCGTCAATAAGAAGGTCCAAGGGATACAGTAAACCTGAAGTGAAGCATCGGAATCTAAAACTGGACTCACAGGAGAGGTTCAAATCATAGAAGTTTAGAGTGTGAGTCCTCTTGAACTAAAATCGGCATTGTGCCTTTTGTATTAAATTCGGATGCAATTTCTGTGTTCCATCGTCATTAAGAAGTTCCAAGGTATACAGTAAACCTGAAGTGAAGCATCGGAATCTAAAACTGGACTCACAGGAGAGGTTCAAATCATTGAATGTTAGATAGTCAGTCCTCTTGTACTTAAGTCGGCATTGTGCCTTTTGTATTAAATTCGGATGCAATTTCTGTGTTTCATCGTCAATAAGAAGGTCCAAGGGATACAGTAAACCTGAAGTGAAGCATCGGAATCTAAAACTGGACTCACCGGAGATGTTCAAATCATAGAAATTGAGAGTGTCAGTCCTCTTGTATTTAAGTCGGCATTTTGCCTTTTGTATTAAATTCGGATGCAATTTCTATGTTCCATCGTCAATAAGAAGGTCCATGGGAGGCAGTAAACCTAAAGTGAAGCAACAGAATCTAAAACTGGACTCACAGGACAGGTTCATATCATACAAATGTTAGAGTGTCAGTCCTCTTGTACTTAAATCGGCATTGTGCCTTTTGTAATAAATTCCGATTCAATTTCTGTGTTTCATCGTCAATAAGAAGGTCCAAGGGATACAGTAAACTTGAAGTGAAGCATCGGAATCTAAAACTGAACTCACAGAAGAGTTTCAAATCATAGAAAGTTAGAGTGTCAGTCCTCTTGTACTTAAGACGTCATTGTGCCTTTTGTATTAAAATCGGATACAATTTCTGTGTTTCATCGTCAATAAGAAGGTCCAAGGGATACAGTAAACCTGAGGTGAAGCATCGGAATCTAAAACTGGACTCACAGGAGAGTTTCAAATCATAGAAAGTTAGAGTGTCAGTCCTCTTGTATTTAAGTCGGCATTGTGCCTTTTGTATTAAATTCGGAAGGAATTTCTGTGTATAATCGTCAATAAGAAGGTCGAAGGTATACAGTAAACCTGAAGTGAAGCATCGGAATCTAAAACGGGGCTCACAGGAGAGATTCAAATCGTAGAGAATTAAAGTGTCAGTCCTCGTGTAATTATGTCGGAATTGTGCGTTCTGAATTTAATTCCGATGCAATTTCTGTGTTTCATCGTCAATAAGAAGGACCAAGGGATACAGTATACCTGAAGTGAAGCATTGGAATCTAAAACTGGACTCACAGGAGAGGTTCAAATCATAGAAATTTAGAGTGTCAGTCCTCTTGTACTTAACCCGGCATTGCGGCTTTTGAATTTGATTCCGATGCAATTTCTGTGTTCCATCGTTATTTAGAAGTTCCACGGTATACAGTAAACCTGAAGTGAAGCATCGGAATCTAAAACTGGACTCACAGTAGAGGTTCAAATCATAGAAAGTTAGAGTGTCAGTCCTCTTGTACTTAAGTCGGCATTGTGCCTTTTGTATTAAATTCGGATGCAATTTCTGTGTTTCAACGTCAATATGAATGTCCAAGGGATACAGTAAACCTGAAGTGAAGCATCGTAATCTAAAACTGGACTCACCGGAGAGGTTCAAATCATAGAAAGTGAGAGTGGCAGTCCTCTTGTATTTAAGTCGGCATTGTGCCTTTTGTATTATATTCGGATGCAATTTCTATGTTTCATCGTCAATAAGAAGGTCCATGGGAGACAGTAAACATGAAGTGAAGCATCGGAATCTAAAACTGGACTCACTGGAGAGGTTCAAATCATAGAAAGTGAGAGTGTCAGTCCTCTTGTACTTAAGTCGACTTTGTGCCTTTTGTATTAAATTCGGATGATATTTCTGTGTTTTCGTCTATAAGAAGGTCCAAGGGATACAGTAAACCTGAACTGAAGCATCGGAATGTAAAACTGGACTCACAGGAGAAGATAAAACCATAGAAAGTGAGAGTGTCAGTCCTCTTGTACTTAAGTCGGCATTGTGACGTTTGTATTAAATTCGGATGCAATTTCTGTGTTTCATCGTCAATAAGAATGTCCAAGGGATACAGTAAACATGAAGTGAAGCATTGGAATCTAAAACTGGACTCACCGGAGATGTTCAAATCATAGAAAGTGAGAGTGTCGGTCCTCTTGTATTTTAGTCGGCATTGTGCCTTTTGTATTAAATTCGGATGCAATTTCTAAGTATCATCGTCAATAACAAGGTCCATGGGAGACAGTAAACATGAAGTAAATCATCGAAATCTAAAACTGGACTCACAGGAGAGATTCAAATCATAGAAAGTTAGAGTGTCAGTCCTCTTGTTCTTAAGTCGGCATTTTGCCTTTTGTATTAAATTCGGATGCAATTTCTGTGTTTCATCGTCAATAATAAGGTCCAAGGGATACGGTAAACCTGAAGTGAAGCATCGGAATCTAAAACTGGACTCACAGGAGAGTTTCAAATCATGGAATGTTAGAGTGTCAGTCCTCTTGTACTTAAGACGGCATTGTGTCTTTTGAATTCAATTCCGGTGCAAATTCTGTGTTTCATCGTCAATAAGAAGTTACAAGGTATACAGTAAACCTGAAGTGAAGCATCGGAATCTAAAACTTGACTCACAGTACAGGCTCAAATCATAGAAAGTTAGAGTGTCAGTAGTCTTGTACTTAAATCGGCATTGTGCCTTTTGTAATACATTCGGATGCAATTTCTGTGTTTTCGTCTATAAGAAGGTCCAAGGGATACAGTAAACCTGAAGTGAAGCATCGGAATCTAAAAGTGGACTCACTGGAGGAGTTCAAACCATAGAAAGTGAGAGTGTCAGTCCTCTTGTACTTAATTCGTCATTGTGCCTTGTGTATTAAATTCGGAGGAAATTTCTGTGTTTCATCGTCAATAAGAAGGTCCAAGGGGTACAGTAGACCTGAAGTAAAGCATCGGAATCTAAAACTGGACTCACAGGACAGGTTCAAATCATAGAAAGTTTGAGAGTCTGTCCTCTTGAACTAAAATCGGCATTGTGCCTTTTGTATCAAATTCGGATGCAATATCTGTGTTTCACCGTCAATAAGTAGGTCCAAGGAATACAGTAAACCTGAAGTGAAGCATCGGAATCTAAAACTGAACTCCCAGGAGAGTTTCAAATCATAGAGAGTTAGAGTGACAGTCCTCTTGTACTTAAGACGGCATTGTGCCTTTTGTATTAAATTCGGATGGAAATTCTGTGTTTCATCGTCAATAAGAAGGTCCGAGGGATACAGTAAACATGAAGTGAAGCATCGGAATCAAAACTGGACTCACAGGAGAGGTTCAAATCATATAAAGTGAGAGTGTCAGTCCCCTTGTACTTAAGTCGGCATTGTGCCTTTTGTATTAAATTCGGATGCAATTTCTGAGTTTCTTCGTCAATAAGAAGGTCCAAGGTATACAGGAAACCTGAAGTGAAGCATCGGAATCTAAAACTGGACTCATAGGAGAGGTTCAAATCATAGAAAGTTAGAGTGTCCGTCCACTTGTACTTAAGTCGGCGTTGTGCTCTTTGTATTAAATTCGGAAGCCATTTATGTTTTTCATCGTCAATAAGAAGGTACAAGGAGTACAGTAAACCTGAAGTGAAGCATCGGAATCTAAAACTGGACTCACAGGAGAGGTTCAAAGCAAAGAAAGTTAGTGTGTCAGTCCTCTTGTACTTAAGTCTGCATTGTGCCTTTTGTATTAAATTCGGATGCAATTTCTGTGTTTCATCGTCAATAAGAAGTTCCAAGGTGTACAGTAAACCTGAAGTGAAGCATCGGAATCTAAAACTGGACTCACAGGAGAGGTTCAAATCATATAAATTGAGAGTGTCAGTCCTCTTGTTTTTAAATCGGCATTGTGCCTTTTGTAATAAATTCGGATGCAATTTCTGTGTTTTCGTCTATATGAAGATCCAAGGGATACAGTAAACCTGAAGTGAAGCATCGGAATCTAAAACTGGACTCACAGGAGAAGTTCAAACCATAGAAAGTGTGAGTGTCAGTCCTCTTGTACTTAATTCGTCATTGTGCCTTTTGTATTAAATTCGGAGGAAATTTCTGTGTTTCATCGTCAATAAGAAGGTCCAAGGGTTACAGTAGACCTGAAGTGAAGCATCGGAATCTAAAACTGGACTCACAGGAGAGTTTCAAATCATAGAAAGTTAGAGTGTCAGTTCTCTTGTACTTAAGTCGGCATTGTGCGTTTTGAATTTAATTCCTACGCAATTCCTGTGTTTCATCGTCAATAACAAGTTCCAAGGCATACTGTCTACCTGAAGTGAAGCATCGGAATCTAAAACTGGACTCACAGGACAGGTTCAAATCATATAAAGTTTGAGTGTCCGTCCTCTTGAACTAAAATCGGCATTGTGCCTTTTGTATTAAATTCGGATGCAATTTCTGTGTTTCATCGTCAATAAGAAGGTCCAAGGGATACAGTAAACCTGAAGTGATGCATCGGAATCTAAAACTGAACTCACAGGAGAGTTTCAAATCATAGAGAGATAGAGTGTCAGTCCTCTTGTACTTAAGACGGCATTGTGCCTTTTGTATTAAAATTCGGATGCAATTTCTGTGTTTCATCGTCAATAAGAAAGTCCAAGGGATACAGTGAACATGAAGTGAAACATTTGAATCTAAAACTGGACTCACAGGAGAGGTTAAAATCATAGAAATTCAGTGTGTCAGTCCTCTTGTACTTAAGTCGACTTTGTGCCTTTTGTATTAAATTCGGTTGCAATTTCTGTGTTTCATCGTCAATAAGAAGGTCCAAGGGATACAGAAAACCTTAAGTGAAGCATCGGAATCTAAAACTGGACTCACCAGAGAGGTTCAAATCATAGAAAGTTAGTGTCAGTCCTCATGTACTTAAGACGGCATTGTGCCCTTTGAATTTAATACCGTTGCAATTTCTGTGTTTCATCGTCAATAAGAAGTTCCAAGGTGTACAGTAAACCTGAAGTGAAGCATCGGAATCTAAAACTGGACTCACAGGAGAGGTCCAAATCATATAAAGTGAGAGTGTCATTTCTCTTGTACTTAAATCGGCATTGTGTCTTTTGTATTAAATTCGGATGCAATTTCTGTGTTTCATCGTCAATAAGAAGTTCCAAGGTACACAGTAAACCTGAAGTGAAGCATCGGAATCTAAAACTGAACTCACAGGAGAGGTTCAAATCGTTGAAAGTTAGAGTGTCAGTCCGCTTGTGCTTATGTTGGCATTGTGCCTTTTGAATTAGATTCGGATGCAATTTCTGTGTTTCATCGTCAAAAAGAAGGTCCAAGGGATACAGTAAACCTGAAGTGAAGCATCGGAATCTAAAACTGGGCTCACAGGAGAGTTTCAAATCATAGAAAGTTAGAGTGTCAGTCCTCTTGTACTTAAGTCGGCATTGTGCCTTTTGTATTAAATTCGGATGCTATTTCTGAGTTTCTTCGTCAATAAGAATGTCCAAGGGATACAGTAAACCTGAAGTGAAGCATCGGAATCTAAAACTGGACTCACCGGAGAGGTTCAAATCATAGAAAGTGAGAGTGTCTGTCCTCTTGTATTTAAGTCGGCATTGTGCCTTTTGTATTAAATTTGGATGCAATTTTTATGTTTCATCGTCAATAACAAGGTCCATGGTAGACAGTAAACATGACGTAAAGCATCGGAATCTAAAACTGGACTCACAGGAGAGGTTCAAATCATAGAAAGTTAGAGTGTCAGTTCTCTTGTACTTAAGTCGGCATTGTGCGTTTTGAATTTAATTCCTACGCAATTCCTGTGTTTCATCGTCAATAAGAAGTTCCAAGGCATACAGTCTACCTGAAGTGAAGCATCGGAATCTAAAACTGGACTCACAGGAGAGTTTCAAATCATGGAAAGTTAGAGTGTCAGTTCTCATGTACTTAAGTCCGCATTGTGCGTTTTGAATTTAATTCCTACGCAATTCCTGTGTTTCATGTCAATAAGAAGTTCCAAGGCATACAGTCTACCTGAAGTGAAGCATCGGAATCTAAAACTGGACTCACAGGACAGGTTCAAATCATAGAAAGTTTGAGTGTCAGTCCTCTTGAACTAAAATCGGCAATGTGCCTTTTGTATTAAATTCGGATGCAATTTCTGTGTTTCATCGTCTATAAGAAGGTCCACGGGATACAGTAAACCTGAAGTGAAGCATCGGAATCTAAAACTGATCTCACAGGAGAGTTTCAAATCATTGAGAGTTAGAGTGTCAGTCCTCTTGTACTTAAGACGGTATTGTGCCTTTTGTATTAAATTCGGATGCAATTTCCGTGTTTCATCGTCAATAAGAAGGTCCAAGGGGTACAGTAGACCTGAAGTGAAGCATCGGAATCTAAAACTGGACTCACAGGAGAGTTTCAAATCATAGAAAGTTAGAGTGTCAGTTCTCTTGTACTTAAGTCGGCATTGTGCCTTTTGTATTAAATTCGGTTGCAATTTCTGTGTATCATCGTCAATAAGAAGGTCCAAGGGATACAGTAAACCTGAAGTGAAGCATCGGAATCTAAAACTGGGCTCACAGGAGAGTTTCAAATCATAGAAAGTTAGAGTGTCAGTCCTCTTGTACTTAAGTCGACTTTGTGCTTTTTGTATTAAATTCGGTTGCAATTTCTGTGTTTCATCGTCAATAAGAAGGTCCAAGGGATACAGAAAACCTTATGTGAAGCATCGGAATCTAAAACTGGACTCACCAGAGAGGTTCAAATCATAGAAAGTTAGTGTCAGTCCTCATGTACTTAAGACGGCATTGTGCCCTTTGAATTTAATACCGTTGCAATTTCTGTGTTTCATCGTCAATAAGAAGTTCCAAGGTGTACAGTAAACCTGAAGTGAAGCATCGGAATCTAAAACTGGACTCACAGGAGAGGTCCAAATCATATAAAGTGAGAGTGTCATTTCTCTTGTACTTAAATCGGCATTGTGTCTTTTGTATTAAATTCGGATGCAATTTCTGTGTTTCATCGTCAATAAGAAGTTCCAAGGTACACAGTAAACCTGAAGTGAAGCATCGGAATCTAAAACTGAACTCACAGGAGAGGTTCAAATCATTGAAAGTTAGAGTGTCAGTCCGCTTGTGCTTATGTTGGCATTGTGCCTTTTGAATTAGATTCGGATGCAATTTCTGTGTTTCATCGTCAAAAAGAAGGTCCAAGGGATACAGTAAACCTGAAGTGAAGCATCGGAATCTAAAACTGGGCTCACAGGAGAGTTTCAAATCATAGAAAGTTAGAGTGTCAGTCCTCTTGTACTTAAGTCGGCATTGTGCCTTTTGTATTAAATTCGGATGCTATTTCTGAGTTTCTTCGTCAATAAGAATGTCCAAGGGATACAGTAAACCTGAAGTGAAGCATCGGAATCTAAAACTGGACTCACCGGAGAGGTTCAAATCATAGAAAGTGAGATTGTCTGTCCTCTTGTATTTAAGTCGGCATTGTGCCTTTTGTATTAAATTTGGATGCAATTTTTATGTTTCATCGTCAATAACAAGGTCCATGGTAGACAGTAAACATGACGTAAAGCATCGGAATCTAAAACTGGACTCACAGGAGAGGTTCAAATCATAGAAAGTTAGAGTGTCAGTTCTCTTGTACTTAAGTCGGCATTGTGCGTTTTGAATTTAATTCCTACGCAATTCCTGTGTTTCATCGTCAATAAGAAGTTCCAAGGCATACAGTCTACCTGAAGTGAAGCATCGGAATCTAAAACTGGACTCACAGGAGAGTTTCAAATCATGGAAAGTTAGAGTGTCAGTTCTCATGTACTTAAGTCCGCATTGTGCGTTTTGAATTTAATTCCTACGCAATTCCTGTGTTTCATGTCAATAAGAAGTTCCAAGGCATACAGTCTACCTGAAGTGAAGCATCGGAATCTAAAACTGGACTCACAGGACAGGTTCAAATCATAGAAAGTTTGAGTGTCAGTCCTCTTGAACTAAAATCGGCAATGTGCCTTTTGTATTAAATTCGGATGCAATTTCTGTGTTTCATCGTCTATAAGAAGGTCCACGGGATACAGTAAACCTGAAGTGAAGCATCGGAATCTAAAACTGATCTCACAGGAGAGTTTCAAATCATTGAGAGTTAGAGTGTCAGTCCTCTTGTACTTAAGACGGTATTGTGCCTTTTGTATTAAATTCGGATCCAATTTCCGTGTTTCATCGTCAATAAGATGGTCCAAGGGGTACAGTAGACCTGAAGTGAAGCATCGGAATCTAAAACTGGACTCACAGGAGAGTTTCGAATCATAGAAAGTTAGAGTGTCAGTTCTCTTGTACTTAAGTCGGCATTGTGCCTTTTGTATTAAATTCGGTTGCAATTTCTGTGTATCATCGTCAATAAGAAGGTCCACGGGATACAGTAAACCTTAAGTGAAGCATCGGAATCTAAAACTGGACTCACAGGAGAGGTTCAAATCATAGAAAGTTAGTGTCAGTCCTCATGTACTTAAGTCGGCATTGTGCCTTTTCAATTTAATTCCGTAGGAATTTCTGTGTTTCATCGTCAATAAGACGTTCCAAGGTGTACAGTAAACCTGAAGTGAAGCATCGGAATCTAAAACTGGACTCACAGGAAAGGTTCAAATCATATAGAGTGAGAGTGTCAGTCCTCTTGTACTTAAATCGGCATTGTGCCTTTTGTATTAAATTCTGATGCAATTTCTGAGTTTCTTCGTCAATAAGAAGGTCCAAGGTATACAGGAAACCTGAAGTGAAGCATCGGAATCTAAAACTGGACTCATAGGAGAGGTTCAAATCATAGAAAGTTAGAGTGTCCGTCCTCTTGTACTTAAGTCGGCGTTGTGCCCTTTGTATTAAATTCGGAAGCCATTTATGTTTTTCATCGTCAATAAGAAGGTACAAGGGATACAGTAAACCTGAAGTGCAGCATCGGAATCTAAAACTGGACTCACAGGAGAGTTTCAAATCATAGAAAGTGAGTGTGTCAGTCCTCTTGTACTTAAGTCGGCATTGTGCCTTTTGCATTAAATTCGGATGCAATTTCTGTGTTTCATCGTCAATAAGAATGTCCAAGGGATACAGTAAACCTGAAGTGTAGCATCGGAATCTAAAACTGGACTCACCGGAGAGGTTCAAATCATAGAAAGTGAGAGTGTCAGTCCACTTGTATTTAAGTCGGCATTGTGCCTTTTGTATTAAATTTGGATGCAATTTCTATGTTTCATCGTCAATAACAAGGTCCATGGGAGACAGTAAACATGAAGTAAAGCATCGGAATCTAAAACTGGACTCACAGGAGAGGTTCAAATCATAGAAAGTTAGAGTGTCGGTCCTCTTGTACGTAAGTCGGCATTGTGCCTTTTGTATTAAATTCGGATGCAATTTCTGTGTTTCATCGTAAATAAGAATGTCCAAGGGATACAGTAAACCTGAAGTGAAGCATCGGAATCAAAAACTGGACTCACCGGAGAGGTTCAAATCATAGAAAGTGAGAGTGTCAGTCCACTTGTATTTAAGTCGGCGTTGTGCCTTTTGTATTAAATTTGGATGCAATTTCTATGTTGCATCGTCAATAACAAAGTCCATGGGAGACAGTAAACATGAAGTAAAGCATCGGAAACTAAAACTGGACTCACAGGAGAGTTTCAAATCATGGAAAGTTAGAGTTTTAGTCCTCTTGTACTTAAGACGACATTGTGTCTTTTGAATTCAATTCCGATGCAAATTCTGTGTTTCATCGTCAATAAGAAGTTACAAGGTATCAAGTAACCTGAAGTGAAGCATCGGAATCTAAAACTGGACTCACAGGACAGGTTCAAATCATAGAAAGTTAGAGTGTCAGTCCTCTTCTACTTAAATCGGCATTGTGCCTTTTGTAATTAATTCGAATGCAATTTCTGTGTTTTCGTCTATAAGAAGAACCACGGGATACAGTAAACACGAAGTGAAGTATCGGAATCTAAAACTGGACTCACAGGAGAAGTTCAAACCATAGAAAGTGAGATCGTCAGTCCTCTTGTACTTAATTCGTCATTGTGCCTTTTGTATTAAATTCGGAGGAAATTTCTGTGTTTCATCGTCAATAAGAAGGTCCAAGGGGTACAGTAGACCTGAAGTGAAGCATCGGAATCTAAAACTGGACTCACAGGAGAGTTTCAAATCATAGAAAGTTAGTGTCAGTCCTCATGTACTTAAGTCGGCATTGTGCCCTTTGAATTTAATACCGTTGCAATTTCTGTGTTTCATCGTCAATAAGAAGTTCCAAGGTGTACAGTAAACCTGAAGTGAAGCATCGGAATCTAAAACTGGACTCACAGGAGAGGTCCAAATCATATAAAGTGAGAGTGTCATTTCTCTTGTACTTAAATCGGCATTGTGTCTTTTGTATTAAATTCGGATGCAATTTCTGTGTTTCATCGTCAATAAGAAGTTCCAAGGTACACAGTAAACCTGAAGTGAAGCATCGGAATCTAAAACTGAACTCACAGGAGAGGTTCAAATCATTGAAAGTTAGAGTGTCAGTCCGCTTGTGCTTATGTTGGCATTGTGCCTTTTGAATTAGATTCGGATGCAATTTCTGTGTTTCATCGTCAAAAAGAAGGTCCAAGGGATACAGTAAACCTGAAGTGAAGCATCGGAATCTAAAACTGGGCTCACAGGAGAGTTTCAAATCATAGAAAGTTAGAGTGTCAGTCCTCTTGTACTTAAGTCGGCATTGTGCCTTTTGTATTAAATTCGGATGCAATTTCTGAGTTTCTTCGTCAATAAGAATGTCCAAGGGATACAGTAAACCTGAAGTGAAGCATCGGAATCTAAAACTGGACTCACCGGAGAGGTTCAAATCATAGAAAGTGAGAGTGTCTGTCCTCTTGTATTTAAGTCGGCATTGTGCCTTTTGTATTAAATTTGGATGCAATTTTTATGCTTCATCGTCAATAACAAGGTCCATGGTAGACAGTAAACATGACGTAAAGCATCGGAATCTAAAACTGGACTCACAGGAGAGGTTCAAATCATAGAAAGTTAGAGTGTCAGTTCTCTTGTACTTAAGTCGGCATTGTGCGTTTCTATTTAATTCCTACGCAATTCCTGTGTTTCATCGTCAATAAGAAGTTCCAAGGCATACAGTGTACCTGAAGTGAAGCATCGGAATCTAAAACTGGACTCACAGGAGAGTTTCAAATCATGGAAAGTTAGAGTGTCAGTTCTCTTGTACTTAAGTCCGCATTGTGCGTTTTGAATTTAATTCCTACGCAATTCCTGTGTTTCATGTCAATAAGAAGTTCCAAGGCATACAGTCTACCTGAAGTGAAGCATCGGAATCTAAAACTGGACTCACAGGACAGGTTCAAATCATAGAAAGTTAGAGTGTCAGTCCTCTTCTACTTAAATCGGCATTGTGCCTTTTGTAATTAATTCGAATGCAATTTCTGTGTTTTCGTCTATAAGAAGAACCACGGGATACAGTAAACCTGAAGTGAAGTATCGGAATCTAAAACTGGACTCACAGGAGAAGTTCAAACCATAGAAAGTGAGATCGTCAGTCCTCTTGTACTTAATTCGTCATTGTGCCTTTTGTATTAAATTCGGAGGAAATTTCTGTGTTTCATCGTCAATAAGAAGGTCCAAGGGGTACAGTAGACCTGAAGTGAAGCATCGGAATCTAAAACTGGACTCACAGGAGAGTTTCAAATCATAGAAAGTTAGAGTGTCAGTTCTCTTGTACTTAAGTCGGCATTGTGCGTTTTGAATTTAATTCCTACGCAATTCCAGAGTTTCATCGTCAATAAGAAGTTCCAAGGCATACAGTCTACCTGAAGTGAAGCATCGGAATCTAAAACTGGACTCACAGGACAGGTTCAAATCATAGAAAGTTTGAGTGACAGTCCTCTTGAACTAAAATCGGCATTGTGCGTTTTGTATTAAATTCGGATGCAATTTCTGTGTTTCATCGCCAATAAGAAGGTCCAAGGGATACAGTAAACCTGAAGTGAAGCATCGGAATCTAAAAATGAACTCACAGGAGAGTTTCAAAACATAGAGAGTTAGAGTGTCAGTCCTCTTGTACTTAAGACGGCATTGTGCCTTTTGTATTAAATTCGGATGCAATTTCTGTGTTTCATCGTCAATAAGAAAGTCCATGGGAGACAGTAAACATGAAGTAAAGCATCGGAATCTAAAACTGGACTCACAGGAGAGGTTCAAATCATAGAAAGTTAGTGTCAGTCCTCTTGTACTTAAGTCGGCATTGTGCCTTTTGTATTAAATTCGGATGCAATTTCTGAGTTTCTTCGTCAATAAGAATGTCCAAGGTATACAGGAAACCTGAAGTGAAGCATCGGAATCTAAAACTGGACTCACCGGAGAGGTTCAAATCATAGAAAGTGAGAGTGTCAGTCCACTTGTATTTAAGTCGGCATTGTGCCATTTGTATTAAATTTGGATGCAATTTCTATGTTTCATCGTCAATAACAAGGTCCATGGGAGACAGTAAACATGAAGTAAAGCATCGGAATCTAAAACTGGACTCACAGGAGAGGTTCAAATCATAGAAAGTTAGAGTGTCAGTCCTCTTGTTCTTAAGTCGGCATTGTGCATTTTGTATTAAATTCGGATACAATTTCTGTGTTTCATCGGTAATACGAAGGTCCAAAGGACACGGTAAACCTGAAGTGAAGCATCGGAATCTAAAACTGGACTCACAGGAGAGTTTCTAATCATGGAAAGTTAGAGTGTCAGTCCTCTTGTACTTAAGACGGCATTGTGTATTTTGAATTCAATTCCGATGCAAATTCTGTGTTTCATCGTCAATAAGAAGTTACAAGGTATACAGTAAACCTGAAGTGAAGCATCGGAATCTAAAACTAGACTCACAGGACAGGTTCAAATCATAGAAAGTTAGAGTGTCAGTCCTCTTGTACTTAAATCGGCATTGTGCCTTTTGTAATAAATTGGGATGCAATTTCTGTGTTTTCGTCTATAAGAAGGACCACGGGATACAGTAATCCTGAAGTGAAGCATCGGAATCTAAAACTGGACTCACAGGAGAAGTTCAAACCATAGAAGTGAGAGTGTCAGTCCCCTTGTACTTAATTCGTCATTGTGCCATTTGTATTAAATTCGGAGGATATTTCTGTGTTTCATCGTCAATAAGAAGGTCCAAGGGGTACAGTAGACCTCAAGTGAAGCATCGGAATCTAAAACTGGACTCACAGGAGAGTTTCAAATCATAGATAGTTAGAGTGTCAGTTCTCTTGTACTTAAGTCGGCATTGTGCGTTTTGAATTTGATTCCTACGCAATTCCTGTGTTTCATCGTGAATAAGAAGTTCCAAGGCATACAGTCTACCTGAAGTGAAGCATCGGAATCTAAAACTGGACCCACAGGACAGGTTCAAATCATAGAAAGTTAGAGTGTCAGTCCTCTTGTACTTAAGTCGGCTTTGTGCCTTTTGAATTTAATTCCGATGCCATTTCTGTGTTTCATCGTCAATAAGAAGGTCGAAGGGATACAGTAAACCTGAAGTGAAGCATCGGAATATAAAACTGGACTCACAGGCGAGTTTCAAATCATAGAAAGTTAGAGTGTCAGTCCTCTTGTACTGGTCGGCATTGTGCCTTTTGAATTAAATTCCGATGCAATTTCTGTGTTTCATCGTCAATAAGAAGTTCCAAGGTACACAGTAAACCTGAAGTGAAGCATCGGAATCTAAAACTGGACTCACAGGAGAGGTTCAAATCATATAAAGTGAGAGTGTCAGTCCTCTTGTACTTAAATCGGCATTGTGCCTTTTCTATTAAATTCAGATGCAATTTCTGTGTTTCATCGTCAATAAAAAGTTCCAAGTTACACAGTGAACCTGCAGTGAAGCATCGGAATCTAAAACTGGACTCACAGGAGAGGTTCAAATCATAGAAAGTGAGAGTGTCAGTCCTCTTGTACATAAGTCGGCATTGTGCCTTTTGAATGTAATTCCGATGCAATTTCTGTGTTTCATCGTCAATAAGGAGGTCCAAGGGATACAGTAAACCTTAAGTGAAGCATCGGAATCTAAAACTGGACTCACAGGTGAGGTTCGATTCATTGAAAGTTAGAGTGTCAGTCCGCTTGTGCTTATGTCGGCATTGTGCCTTTTGTATTAGATTCGGATGCAATTTCTGTGTTTCATCGTCAAAAAGAAGGTCCTAGGGATACAGTAAACCTGAAGTGAAGCATCGGAATCTAAAACTGGGCTCACAGGAGAGTTTCAAATCATAGAAAGTTAGAGTGTCAGTCTTCTTGTACTTAAGTCGGCATTGTGCCTATTGTATTAAATTCGGATTCAATTACTGAGTTTCTTCGTCAATAAGAAGGTCCAAGGTATACAGGAAACCTGAAGTGAATTATCGGAATCTTAAACTGGACTCATAGGAGAGGTTCAAATCATAGAAAGGTAGAGTGTCCATCCTCTTGTACTTAAGTCGGCGTTGTGCCCTTTGTATTAAATTCGGAATCCACTTATGTTTTTCATCGTCAATAAGACGTTCCAAGGTGCACAGTAAACCTGAAGTGAAGCATCGGAATCTAAAACTGTACTCACAGGAGAGGTTCAAATCATAGAAAGTGAGTGTGTCAGTCCACTTGTACTTAAGTCTGCATTGTGCCTTTTGTATTAAATTCGGATGCAATTTCTGTGTTTCATCGTCAATAAGAAGGTCCAAGGGATACAGTAAACCTTAAGTGAAGCATCTGAATCTAAAACTGGACTCACCAGTGAGGTTCAAATCATAGAAAGTTATTGACAATCCTCATGTACTTAAGTCGGCATTGTGCCCTTTGAATTTAATACCGTTGCAATTTCTGTGTTTCATAGTCAATAAGATGTTCCAAGGTGTACAGTAAACCTGAAGTGAAGCATCGGAATCTAAAACTGGACTCACAAGAGAGGTTCAAATCATAGAAAGTGATTGTGTCAGTCCTCTTGTACTTAAATCGGCATTGTGCCTTTTCTATTAAATTCAGATGCAATTTCTGTGTTTCATCGCCAATAAAAAGTTCCAAGGTACACAGTAAACCAGCAGTGAAGCATCGGAATCTAAAACTGGATTCACAGGAGAGTTTCAAATCATAGAAAGTTAGAGTGTCAGTCCTCTTGTACTTTAGTTGGCATTTTGCCTCTTGTATTAAATTCTGATGCAATTTATGTGTTTCATCGTCAATAAGAAGGTCCAAGGGATACAGTAAACCTGAAGTGAAGCATCGGAATCTAAAACTGGACTCACAGGAGAGTTTCAAATAATAGAAAGTTAGAGTGTCAGTCCTCTTGTACTTAAGTCGGCAATGTGCCTTTTGAATGTAATTCCGATGCAATTTCTGTGTTTCATCGTCAATAAGAAGGTCCAAGGGATCCAGTAAACCTGACGTGAAGCATCGGAATCTAAAACTGGACTCACAGGAGAGGTTCAAATCATAGAAAGTGAGTGTGTCAGTCCTCTTGTACTTAAGTCTGCATTGTGCCTTTTGTATTAAATTCGGATGCAATTTCTGTGTTTCATCGTCAATAAGAAGGTCCAAGGGAAACAGTAAACCTTAAGTTAAGCATCGGAATCTAAAACTGGACTCACATTAGAGGTTCAAATCATAGAAAGTTAGATTGTCTGTCCTCTTGTACGTAAGTCGGCATTGTGCCTTTTTAATTTAATTCCGAAGCAATTACTATGTTCCATCGTCAATAAGAAGTTCCAAGGTATATAGTAAACCTGAAGTGAAGCATCGGAATGTAGAGTTGGACTCACAGGAGAGGTTCAAATCATAGAAATTTAGAGTGTCAGTCCACTTGTACTTTAGTTGGCATTGTGCCTCTTGTATTAAATTCTGATGCAATTTTTGTGTATCATCGTTAATAAGAAGGTCCAAGGGAAACAGTAAACCTGAAGTGAAGCATCGGAATCTAAAACTGGACTCACAGGAGAGTTTCAAATCATAGAAAGTTAGAGTGTCAGTCCTCTTGTACTTAAGTCAGCATTGTGCCTTTTGGATTTAATTCCGATGCAATTTCTGTGTTTCATCGTCAATAAGAAGTTCCAAGGTACACAGTAAACCTGAAGTGAAGCATCGGAATCTAAAACTGGACTCACAGGAGAGGTTCAAATCATATAAAGTTAGTGTCAGTCCTCATGTACTTAAGTCGGCATTGTGCCTTTTGAATTTAATTCCGTTGCAATTTCTGTGTTTCATCGTCAATAAGAAGTTTCAAGGAGTACAGTAAACCCGAAGTGAAGCATCGGAATCTAAAACTGGACTCACAGGAGGGGTTCAAATCATATAAAGTGAGAGCGTCAGTCCTCTTGTACTTAAATCGGCATTGTGCCTTTTGTATTAAATTCCGATGCAATGTTTGTGTTTCATCGTCAATAAGAAGTTCCAAGGTACACAGTAAACCTGAAGTGAAGCATCGGAATCTAAAACTGGACTCACTGGAGAGGTTCAAATCATTGAAAGTTTGAGTGTCATTCCTCTTGAACTAAATTCGGCATTGTGACTTTTGTAATAAATTCGGATGCAATTTCTGTGTTTCATCGTCAATAAGAAGGTCCAAGAGATACAGTAAACCTGAAGTGAAGCATCGGAATCTAAAACTGAACTCACAGGAGAGTTTCAAATCATAGAAAGTTAGAGTGTCAGTCCTCTTGTACTTAAGTCGGCATTGTGCTTTTTCAATTTACTTCCGTTGCAATTTCTGTGTTTCATCGTCAATAAGAAGTTCCAAGGTGTACAGTAAACCGAAAGTGAAGCATCGGAATCTAAAACTGGACTCACAGGAGAGGTTCAAATCATTGAAAGTTAGAGTGTCAGTCCGCTTGTACTTATGTCGGCATTGTGCCTTTTGTATTAGATTCGGATGCAATTTCTGTGTTTCATCGTCAAAAAGGAAGGTCCAAGGGATACAGTAAACCTGAAGTGAAGCATCGGAATCTAAAACTGGGCTCACAGGAGAGTTTCAAATCATAGAAAGTTAGAGTGTCAGTCCTCTTGTACTTAAGTATGCATTGTGCCTTTTGTATTAAATTCTGATTCAATTTCTGAGTTTCTTCGTCAATAAGAAGGTCCAAGATATACAGGAGACCTGAAGTGAAGCATCGGAATCTAAAACTGAACTCATAGGAGAGGTTCAAATCATAGAAAGTTAGAGTGTCCGTCCTCTTGTACTTAAGTCGGCGTTGTGCCCTTTGTATTAAATTCGGAAGCCATTTATGTTTTTCATCGTCAATAAGAAGGTACAAGGAGTACAGTAAACCTGAACTGAAGCATCGGAATCTAAAACTGGACTGACAGGAGAGGTTCAAATCATAGAAAGTGAGTGTGTCAGTCCTATTGTACTTAAGTCTGCATTGTTCCTTTTGTATTAAATTCGGATGCAATTTCTGTGTATCATCGTCAATAAGAAGGTCCAAGGGATACAGTAAATTTTAAGTGAAGCATCTGAATCTAAAACTGGACTCACCAGAGAGGTTCAAATCATAGAAAGTTATTATCAGTCCACATGTACTTAAGTCGGCATTGTGCCCTTTGTATTTAATACCGTTGCAATATCTGTGTTTCATCGTCAATAAGAAGTTCCAAGGTGTACAGTAAATCTGAAGTGAAGCATCGGAATCAAAAACTGGACTCACAAGAGAGGTTCCAATCATAGAAAGTGAGAGTGTCAGTCCTCTTGTACTTAAGTCGACATTGTGCCTTTTGTATTATATTCGGATGCAATTTCTGTGTTTCATCGTCAATAAGAAGGTCCAAGGGATACAGTAAACCTGAAGTGAAGCATCGGAATCAGAAACTGCACTCCCAGGAGAGGTTCAAATCTTAGAAAGTTAGATTGTCTGTCCTCTTGTACTTAAGTCGTCATTGTGCCTTTTGAATTTAATTCCGATGCAATTTCTATGTTTCATCGTCAATAAGAAATTCCAAGGTATACAGTAAACCTGAAGTGAAGCTACGGAATCTAGAGCTGGACTCACACGAGAGGTTCAAATCATAGAAATTTAGAGTGGCAGTCCTCTTGTACTGGTCGGCATTGTGCCTTTTGAGTTAAATTCCGATGCAATTTCTGTGTTTCACCGTCAATAAGAAGTTCCAAGGTACACAGTAAACCTGAAGTGAAGCATCGGAATCTAAAACTGGACTCACAGGAGAGGTTCAAATCATATAAAGTGAGAGTGTCAGTCCTCTTGTACTTAAATCAGCATTGTGCTTTTGTATTAAATTCAGATGCAATTTCTGTGTTTCATCGTCAAAAAAAAGTTCCAAGGTACACAGTAAACCTGAAGTGAAGCATCGGAATCAAAAACTGGACTCACAGAAGAGGTTCAAATCATAGAAAGTTAGAGTGTCAGTCCTCTTGTACATAAGTCGGCATTGTGCCTTTGAATGTAATTCCGATGCAATTTCTGTGTTTCATCGTCAATAAGAAGGTCCAAGGGATACAGTAAACCTTAAGTGAAACATCGGAATCTAAAACTGGACCCACCGGAGAGGTTCAAATCATAGAAAGTGAGTGTGTCAGTCCTCTTGTACTTAAGTCTGCATTGTGCCATTTGTATTACATTCGGATGCAATTTCTGTGTTTCATCGTCAATAAGGAGGTCCAAGGGATACAGTAAACCTTAAGTGAAGCATCGGAATCTAAAACTGGACTCGCAGGAGAGGTTCAAATCATAGAAAGTTAGATTGTCTGTCCTCTTGTACTTAAGTCGGCATTGTGCGTTTTGAATTTAATTCCGAAGCAATTTCTATGTTTCATCGTCAATAAGAAGTTTCGAGGTATATAGTAAACCTGAAATGAAGCATCGGAATCTAGAGCTGGACTCACAGGAGAGGTTCAAATCATAGATATTTAGAGTGTCAGTCCACTTGTACTTTAGTCGACATTGTGCCTCTTGTATTAAATTCGGATGCAATTTTTGTGTTTCATCGTAAATAAGAAGGTCCAAGGGAAACAGTAAACCTGAAGTGAAGCATCGGAATGTAAAACTGGACTCACAGGACAGTTTCAAATCATAGAAAGTTTGAGTGTCATTCCTCTTGAACTAAATTCGGCATTGCGCCTTTTGTATTAAATTCGGATGCAATTTCTGTGTTTCATCGTCAATAAGAAGGTCCAAGTGATACAGTAAACCTGAAGTGAAGCATCGGAATCATAAACTGAACTCACAGGAGAGTTTCAAATCATAGAGGGTTAGAGTGTCAGTCCTCTTGTACTTAAGACGGCATTGTGCCTTTTGTATTAAATTCGGATGCAATTTCTGTGTTTCATCGTCAATAAGAAGGTCCAAGGGAAACAGTAAACCTGAAGTGAAGCATCGGAATCTAAAACTGGACTCACAGGAGAGTTTCAAATCATAGAAAGTTAGAGTGTCAGTCCTCTTGTACTTAAGTCAGCATTGTGCCTTTTGGATTTAATTCCGATGCAATTTCTGTGTTTCATCGTCAATAAGAAGTTCCAAGGTACACAGTAAACCTGAAGTGAAGCATCGGAATCTAAAACTGGACTCACAGGAGAGGTTCAAATCATAGAAAGTTAGTGTCAGTCCTCATGTACTTAAGTCGGCATTGTGCCTTTTGAATTTAATTCCGTTGCAATTTCTGTGTTTCATCGTCAATAAGAAGTTTCAAGGTGTACAGTAAACCTGAAGTGAAGCATCGGAATCTAAAACTGGACTCACAGGAGGGGTTCAAATCATATAAAGTGAGAGTGTCAGTCCTCTTGTACTTAAATCGGCATTGTGCCTTTTGTATTAAATTCCGATGCAATTTTTGTGTTTCATCGTCAATAAGAAGTTCCAAGGTACACAGTAAACCTGAAGTGAAGCATCGGAATCTAAAACTGGACTCACTGGAGAGGTTCAAATCATTGAAAGTTAGAGTGTTAGTCCTCTTGTACTTAAGTCGGCATTGTGCCTTTTGAATTTAATTCCGATGCAATTTCTGTGTTTCATCGTCAATAAGAAGGTCCAAGGGATACAGTAAACCTGAAGTGAAGCATCGGAATCTAAAACTGGACTCACAGGAGAGTTTCAAATCATAGAAAGTTAGAGTGTCAGTCCTCTTGTACTTAAGTCGTCATTGTGCCTTTTGTGTTAAATTCGGATGCAATTTCTGTGTTTCATCGTCAATAAGAATGTCCAAGGGATACAGTAAACCTGAAGTGAAGCATCGGAATCTAAAACTCGACTCACCGGAGAGGTTCAAATCATTGAAAGTGAGAGTGTCAGTCCTCTTGTATTTAAGTCGGCATTGTGCCTTTTGTACTAAATTCGCATGCAATTTCTATGTTTCATCGTCAATAAGAAGGTCCATGGGAGACAGTAAACATGAAGTGAAGCATCGGAATCTAAAACTGGACTCACTGGAGAGTTTCAAATCATAGAAAGTTACAGTGTCAGTCCTCTTGTACTTAAATCGGCATTGTGCCTTTTGTATTATATTCGGATGCAATTTCTGAGTTTCTTCGTCAATAAGAAGGTCCAAGTTATACAGGAAACCTGAAGTGAATCATCGGAATCTAAAACTGGACTCATAGGAGAGGTTCAAATCATAGAAAGTTAGAGTGTCCGTCCTCTTGTACTTAAGTCGGCGTTGTGCCTTTTGTATTAAATTCGGAGGAAATTTCTGTGTTTCAACGTCAATAAGAAGGTCCAAGGGGTACAGTAGACCTGAAGTGAAGCATCGGAATCTTAAACTGGACTCACAGGAGAGTTTCAAATCATAGAAAGTTAGAGTGTCAGTTCTCATGTACTTAAGTCGACATTGTTCGTTTTGAATTTAATTCCTACGCAATTCCTGTGTTTCATCGTCAATAAGAAGTTCCAAGGCATACAGTCTACCTGAAGATAAGCATCGGAATGTAAAACTGGACTCACAGGACACGTTCAAATCATAGAAAGTTTGAGTGTCATTCCTCTTGAACTAAATTCGGCATTGTGCCTTTTGTAATAAATTCGGATGCAATTTCTGTGTTTCATCGTCAGTAAGAAGGTCCAAGGGATACAGTAAACCTGAAGTGAAGCATCGGAATCTAAAACTGAACTCACAGGAGAGTTTCATATCATAGAGAGTTAGAGTGTCAGTCCACTTGTACTTAAGACGGCATTGTGCCTTTTGTATTAAATTCGGATGCAATTTCTGTGTTTCATCGTCAATAAGAAGGTCCAAGGGATACAGTAAACCTTAAGTGAAGCATCGGAATCTAAAACTGGACTCACAGGAGAGGTTCAAATAATAGAAAGTTAGTGTCAGTCCTCATGTACTTAAGTCGGCATTGTGCCTTTTCAATTTAATTCCGTTGCAATTTCTGTGTTTCATCGTCAACAAGAAGTTCCAAGGTGTACAGTAAACCTGAAGTGAAGCATCGGAATCTAAAACTGGACTCTCAGGAGAGGTTCAAATCATATAAAGTGAGAGTGTCAGTCCTCTTGTACTTAAATCGGCATTGTGCCTTTTGTATTAAATTCGGATGCAATTTCTGTGTTTCATCGTCAATAAGAAGTTCCAAGGTACACAGTAAACCTGAAGTGAAGCATCGGAATCTAAAACTGGACTCACAGGAGAGGTTCAAATCATTGAAAGTTAGAGTGTCAGTCCACTTGTGCTTATGTCGGCATTGTGCCTTTTGTATTAGATTCGGATGCAATTTCTGTGTTTCATCGTCAAAAAGGAAGGTCCAAGGGATACAGTAAACCTGAAGTGAAGCATCGGAATCTAAAACTGGGCTCACAGGAGAGTTTCAAACCATAGAAAATTAGAGTGTCAGTCCTCTTGTACTTAAGTATGCATTGTGCCTTTTGTATTAAATTCAGATTCAATTTCTGAGTTTCTTCGTCAATAGGAAGGTCCAAGGTATACAGGAAACCTGAAGTGAAGCATCGGAATCTAGAGCTGGACTCACAGGAGAGGTTCAAATCATAGAAATTTAAAGTGTCAGTCCTCTTGTACTGGTCGGCATTGAGCCTTTTGAGTTAAATTCCGATGCAATTTCTGTGTTTCATCGTCAATAAGAAGTTCCAAGGTACACAGTAAACCTGAAGTGAAGCATCGGAATCTAAAACTGGACTCACAGGAGAGGTTCAAATCATATAAAGTGAGAGTGTCAGTCCTCTTGTACTTAAATCGGCATTGTGCTTTTGTATTAAATTCAGATGCAATTTCTGTGTTTCATCGTCAAAAAAAAGTTCCAAGGTACACAGTAAACCTGAAGTGAAGCATCGGAATCAAAAACTGGACTCACAGAAGAGGTTCAAATCATAGAAAGTTAGAGTGTCAGTCCTCTTGTACATAAGTCGGCATTGTGCCTTTGAATGTAATTCCGATGCAATTTCTGTGTTTCATCGTCAATAAGAAGGTCCAAGGGATACAGTAAACCTTAAGTGAAACATTTGAATCTGAAACTGGACTCACAGGAGAGGTTCAAATCATAGAAAGTGAGTGTGTCAGTCCTCTTGTACTTAAGTCTGCATTGTGCCATTTGTATTAAATTCGGATGCAATTTCTGTGTTTCATCGTCAATAAGGAGGTCCAAGGGATACAGTAAACCTTAAGTGAAGCATCGGAATCTAAAACTGGACTCACAGGAGAGGTTCAAATCATAGAAAGTTAGATTGTCTGTCCTCTTGTACTTAAGTCGTCATTGTGCGTTTTGAATTTAATTCCGAAGCAATTTCTATGTTTCATCGTCAATAAGAAGTTTCAAGGTATATAGTAAACCTGAAATGAAGCATCGGAATCTAGAGCTGGACTCACAGGAGAGGTTCAAATCATAGATATTTAGAGTGTCAGTCCACTTGTACTTTAGTCGACATTGTGCCTCTTGTATTAAATTCGGATGCAATTTTTGTGTTTCATCGTCAATAAGAAGGTCCAAGTGAAACAGTAAACCTGAAGTGAAGCATCGGAATGTAAAACTGGACTCACAGGACAGTTTCAAATCATAGAAAGTTTGAGTGTCATTCCTCTTGAACTAAATTCGGCATTGTGCTTTTTGTATTACATTCGGATGCAATTTCTGTGTTTCATCGTCAATAAGAAGGTCCAAGTGATACAGTAAACCTGAATTGAAGCATCGGAATCTAAAACTGAACTCACAGGAGAGTTTCAAATCATAGAGGGTTAGAGTGTCAGTCCTCTTGTACTTAAGACGGCATTGTGCCTTTTGTATTAAATTCGGATGCAATTTCTGTGTTTCATCGTCAATAAGAAGGTCCAAGGGATACAGTAAACATGAAGTGAAGCATCTGAATCTAAAACTGGACTCACAGGGGAGGTTCAAATCATAGATAGTGAGTGTGTCAGTCCTCTTGTACTTAAGTCGGCATTGTGCCTTTTGTATTACATTCGGTTGCAATTTCTGTGTTTCATCGTCAATAAGAAGTTCCAAGGTACACAGTAAACCTGAAGTGAGGCAACGGAATCTAAAACTGGACTTACAGGAGAGGTTCAAATCATTGAAAGTTAGAGTGTTAGTCCGCTTGTGCTTATGTCGGCATTGTGCCTTTTGTATTAGATTCGGATGCAATTTCTGTGTTTCATAGTCAAAAAGAAGGTCCAAGGGATACAGTAAACCTGAAGTGAAGCATCGGAACCTAAAACTGGGCTCACAGGAGAGTTTCAAATCATAGAAAGTTAGAGTGTCAGTCCTCTTGTACTTAAGTCGGCATTGTGCCTTTTGTATTAAATTCGGATTCAATTTCTGAGATTATTCGTCAATAAGAAGGTCAAAGGTATACAGGAAACCTGAAGTGAAGCATCGGAATCTAAAACTGGATTCATAGGAGAGGTTCAAATCATAGAAAGTTAGAGTGTCCGTCCTCTTGTACTTAAGTCGGCGTTGTGCCCTTTGTATTAAATTCGGAAGCCATTTATGTTTTTCATCGTCAATAAGAAGGTACAAGGGATACAGTAAACCTGAACTGAAGCATCGGAATCTAAAACTGGACTGACAGGAGAGGTTCAAATCATAGAAAGTGAGTGTGTCAGTCCTATTGTACTTAAGTCTGCATTGTGCCTTTTGTATTAAATTCGGATGCAATTTCTGTGTATCAACCTCAATAAGAAGATCCAAGGGATACAGTAAACTTTAAGTGAAGCATCTGAATCTAAAACTGGACTCACCAGAGAGGTTCAAATCATAGAAAGTTATTGTCAGTCCACATGTACTTAAGTCGGCATTGTGCCCTTTGAATTTAATACCGTTGCAATTTCTGTGTTTCATCGACAATAAGAAGTTCCAAGGTGTACAGTAAACCTGAAGTGATACATCGGAATCAAAAACTGGACTCACAAGAGAGGTTCAAATCATAGAAAGTGAGAGTGTCAGTCCTCTTGTACTTAAGTCGACATTGTGCCTTTTGTATTATATTCGGATGCAATTTCTGTGTTTCATCGTCAATAAGAAGGTCCAAGGGATACAGTAAACCTGAAGTGAAGCATCGGAATCAGAAACTGCACTCCCAGGAGAGGTTCAAATCTTAGAAAGTTAGATTGTCTGTCCTCTTGTACTTAAGACGGCATTGTGCCTTTTGAATTTAATTCCGATGCAATTTCTATGTTTCATCGTCAATAAGAAGTTCCAAGGAATACAGTAAACCTGAAGTGAAGCATCGGAATCTAGAGCTGGACTCACAGGAGAGGTTCAAATCATATAAAGTGAGAGTGTCAGTCCTTTTGTACTTAAATCGGCATTGTGCCTTTTGTATTAAATTCCGATGCAATTTTTGTGTTTCATCGTCAATAAGAAGTTCCAAGGTACACAGTAAACCTGAAGTGAAGCATCGGAATCTAAAACTGGACTCACTATAGAGGTTCAAATCATTGAAAGTTAGAGTGTTAGTCCTCTTGTACTTAAGTCGGCATTGTGCCTTTTGAATTTAATTCCGATGCAATTTCTGTGTTTCATCGTCAATAAGAAGTTCCAAGGTGTACAGTAAACCTGAAGTGAAGCATCGGAATCTAAGACTGGACTCACAGGAGAGGTTCAAATCATATAAAGTGAGAGTGTCAGTCCTCTTGTACTTAAATCGGCATTGCGCCTTTTGTATTAAATTCGGATGCAATTTCTGTGTTTCATCGTCAATAAGAAGGTCCAAGGTATACAGTAAACCTGAAGTGAAGCATCGGAATCTAAAACTGGACTCACAGTAGAGGTTCAAATCATAGAAAGTTAGAGTGTCAGTCCTCTTGTACTTAAGTCGTCATTGTGCCTTTTGTGTTAAATTCGGATGCAATTTCTGTGTTTCATCGTCAATAAGAATGTCCAAGGGATACAGTAAACCTGAAGTGAAGCATCGGAATCTAAAACTCGACTCACCGGAGAGGTTCAAATCATTGAAAGTGAGAGTGTCAGTCCTCTTGTATTTAAGTCGGCATTGTGCCTTTTGTACTAAATTCGCATGCAATTTCTATGTTTCATCGTCAATAAGAAGGTCCATGGGAGACAGTAAACATGAAGTGAAGCATCGGAATCTAAAACTGGACTCACTGGAGAGTTTCAAATCATAGAAAGTTACAGTGTCAGTCCTCTTGTACTTAAATCGGCATTGTGCCTTTTGTATTATATTCGGATGCAATTTCTGAGTTTCTTCGTCAATAAGAAGGTCCAAGTTATGCAGGACACCTGAAGTGAATCATCGGAATCTAAACCTGGACTCATAGGAGAGGTTCAAATCATAGAAAGTTAGAGTGTCCGTCCTCTTGTACTTAAGTCGGCGTTGTGCCTTTTGTATTAAATTCGGAGGAAATTTCTGTGTTTCAACGTCAATAAGAAGGTCCAAGGGGTACGGTAGACCTGAAGTGAAGCATCGGAATCTTAAACTGGACTCACAGGAGAGTTTCAAATCACAGAAAGTTAGAGTGTCAGTTCTCATGTACTTAAGTCGACATTGTTCGTTTTGAATTTAATTCCTACGCAATTCCTGTGTTTCATCGTCAATAAGAAGTTCCAAGGCATACAGTCTACCTGAAGATAAGCATCGGAATGTAAAACTGGACTCACAGGACAGGTTCAAATCATAGAAAGTTTGAGTGTCATTCCTCTTGAACTAAATTCGGCATTGTGCCTTTTGTAATAAATTCGGATGCAATTTCTGTGTTTCATCGTCAATAAGAAGGTCCAAGGGATACAGTAAACCTGAAGTGAAGCATCGGAATCTAAAACTGAACTTACAGGAGAGTTTCATATCATAGAGAGTTAGAGTGTCAGTCCACTTGTACGTAAGACGGCATTGTGCCTTTTGTATTAAATTCGGATGCAATTTCTGCGTTTCATCGTCAATAAGAAGGTCCAAGGGATACAGTAAACATGAAGTGAAGCATCTGAATCTAAAACTGGACTCACAGGGGAGGTTCAAATCATAGATAGTGAGTGTGTCAGTCCTCTTGTACTTAAGTCGGCATTGTGCCTTTTGTATTAAATTCGGTTGCAATTTCTGTGTTTTATCGTCAATAAGAAGGTCCAAGGGATACAGTAAACCTTAAGTGAAGCATCGGAATCTGAAACTGGACTCACAGGAGAGGTTCAAATAATAGAAAGTTAGTGTCAGTCCTCATGTACTTAAGTCGGCATTGTGCGTTTTGAATTTAATTCCGAAGCAATTTCTATGTTTCATCGTCAATAAGAAGTTTCAAGGTATATAGTAAACCTGAAATGAAGCATCGGAATCTAGAGCTGGACTCACAGGAGAGGTTCAAATCATAGATATTTAGAGTGTCAGTCCACTTGTACTTTAGTCGACATTGTGCCTCTTGTATTAAGTTCGGATGCAATTTTTGTGTTTCATCGTCAATAAGAAGGTCCAAGTGAAACAGTAAACCTGAAGTGAAGCATCGGAATGTAAAACTGGACTCACAGGACAGTTTCAAATCATAGAAAGTTTGAGTGTCATTCCTCTTGAACTAAATTCGGCATTGTGCTTTTTGTATTGCATTCGGATGCAATTTCTGTGTTTCATCGTCAATAAGAAGGTCCAAGTGATACAGTAAACCTGAATTGAAGCATCGGAATCTAAAACTGAACTCACAGGAGAGTTTCAAATCATAGAGGGTTAGAGTGTCAGTCCTCTTGTACTTAAGACGGCATTGTGCCTTTTGTATTAAATTCGGATGCAATTTCTGTGTTTCATCGTCAATAAGAAGGTCCAAGGGATACAGTAAACATGAAGTGAAGCATCTGAATCTAAAACTGGACTCACAGGGGAGGTTCAAATCATAGATAGTGAGTGTGTCAGTCCTCTTGTACTTAAGTCGGCATTGTGCCTTTTGTATTACATTCGGTTGCAATTTCTGTGTTTCATCGTCAATAAGAACTTCCAAGGTACACAGTAAACCTGAAGTGAGGCAACGGAATCTAAAACTGGACTTACAGGAGAGGTTCAAATCATTGAAAGTTAGAGTGTTAGTCCGCTTGTGCTTATGTCGGCATTGTGCCTTTTGTATTAGATTCGGATGCAATTTCTTTGTTTCATAGTCAAAAAGAAGGTCCAAGGGATACAGTAAACCTGAAGTGAAGCATCGGAACCTAAAACTGGGCTCACAGGAGAGTTTCAAATCATAGAAAGTTAGAGTGTCAGTCCTCTTGTACTTAAGTCGGCATTGTGCCTTTTGTATTAAATTCGGATTCAATTTTTGAGATAATTCGTCAATAAGAAGGTCAAAGGTATACAGGAAACCTGAAGTGAAGCATCGGAAGCTAAAACTGGATTCATAGGAGAGGTTCAAATTATAGAAAGTTAGAGTGTCCGTCCTCTTGTACTTAAGTCGGCGTTGTGCCCTTTGTATTAAATTCGGAAGCCATTTATGTTTTTCATCGTCAATAAGAAGGTACAAGGGATACAGTAAACCTGAACTGAAGCATCGGAATCTAAAACTGGACTGACAGGAGAGGTTCAAATCATAGAAAGTGAGTGTGTCAGTCCTATTGTACTTAAGTCTGCATTGTGCCTTTTGTATTAAATTCGGATGCAATTTCTGTGTATCAACCTCAATAAGAAGATCCAAGGGATACAGTAAACTTTAAGTGAAGCATCTGAATCTAAAACTGGACTCACCAGAGAGGTTCAAATCATAGAAAGTTAGTGTCAGTCCTCATGTACTAAAGTCGGCATTGTGCCTTTTGAATTTAATTCCGATGCAATTTGTGTGTTTCATCGTCAATAAGAAGTTCCAAGGTGTACAGTAAAACTGAAGTGAAGCATCGGATTCTAAAACTGGACTCACAGGAGGGGTTCAAATCATATAAAGTGAGAGTGTCAGTCCTCTTGTACCTAAATCGGCATTGTGCCTTTTGAATTTAAGTCCGATGCAATTTCTGTGTTTCATCGTCAATAAGAAGTTCCAAGGTGTACAGTAAACCTGAAGTGAAGCATCGGAATCTAAGACTGGACTCACAGGAGAGGTTCAAATCATATAAAGTGAGAGTGTCAGTCCTCTTGTACTTAAATCGGCATTGTGCATTTTGTATTAAATTCGGATGCAATTTCTGTGTTTCATCGTCAATAAGAAGGTCCAAGGGATACAGTAAACCTGAAGTGAAGCATCGGAATCAGAAACTGCACTCCCAGGAGAGGTTCAAATCTTAGAAAGTTAGATTGTCTGTCCTCTTGTACAAAAGACGGCATTGTGCCTTTTGAATTTAATTCCGATGCAATTTCTATGTTTCATCGTCAATAAGAAGTTCCAAGGTATACAGTAAACCTGAAGTAAAGCATCGGAATCTAGAGCTGGACTCACAGGAGAGGTTCAAATCATAGAAATTTAGAGTGTCAGTCCTCTTGTACTGGTCGGCATTGTGCCTTTTGAGTTAAATTCCGATGCAATTTCTGTGTTTCTTCGTCAATAAGAAGTTCCAAGGTACACAGTAAACCTGAAGTGAAGCATCGGAATCTAAAACTGGACTCACAGGAGAGGTTCAAATCATATAAAGTGAGAGTGTCTGTCCTCTTGTACTTAAATCCTCATTGTGCTTTTGTATTAAATTCAGATGCAATTTCTGTGTTTCATCGTCAAAAAAAAGTTCCAAGGTACACAGTAAACCTGAAGTGAAGCATCGGAATCAAAAACTGGACTCACAGAAGAAGTTCAAATCATAGAAAGTAAGAGTGTTAGTCCTCTTGTACATAAGTCGGCATTGTGGCTTTTGAATGTAATTCCGATGCAATTTCTGTGTTTCATCGTCAATAAGAAGTTCCAAGGGATACAGTAAACCTTAAGTGAAGCATCGGAATCTAAAACTGGACTCACAGGAGAGGTTCAAATCATAGAAAGTGAGTGTGTCAGTCCTCTTGTACTTAAGTCTGCATTGTGCCATTTGTATTAAATTCGGATGCAATTTCTGTGTTTCATCGTCAATAAGGAGGTCCAAGGGATACAGTAAACCTTAAGTGAAGCATCGGAATCTAAAACTGGACTCACAGGAGAGGTTCAAATCACAGAAAGTTAGATTGTCTGTCCTCTTGTACTTAAGTCGGCATTGTGCGTTTTGAATTTAATTCCGAAGCAATTTCTATGTTTCATCGTCAATAAGAAGTTCCAAGGTATATAGTAAACCTGAAATGAAGCATCGGAATCTAGAGCTGGACTCACAGGAGAAGTTCAAATCATAGATATTTAGAGTGTCAGTCCACTTGTACTTTAGTCGGCATTGTGCCTCTTGTTTTAAATTCGGATGCAATTTTTGTGTTTCATCGTCAATAAGAAGGTCCAAGGGAAACAGTAAACCTGAAGTGAAGCATCGGAATCTAAAACTGGACTCACAGGAGAGGTTCAAATCATAGAAAGTTAGAGTGTCAGTCCGCTTGTACTTAAGTCGGCATTGTGCCTTTTGAATTTAATTCCGATGCAATTTATGTGTTTCATCGTCAATGAGAAGGTCCATGGGATACAGTAAACCTGAAGTGAAGCATCGGAATCTAAAACTGGACTCACAGGAGAGTTTCAAATCATAGAAAGTTAGAGTGTCAGTCCTCTTGTACCTAAATCGGCATTGTGCCTTTTGTATTAAATTCGGATGCAATTTTTGTGTTTTATCGTCAATAAGATGTTCCAAGGTACACAGTAAACCTGAAGTGAAGCATCGGAACTAAAACTGGACTCACAGGAGACGTTCAAATCTTTGAAAGTTAGAGTGTTAGTCCTCTTGTACTTAAGTCAGCATTGTGCGTTTTGAATTTAATTCCTACGCAGTTCCTGTGTTTCATCGTCAATAAGAAGTTCCAAGGCATACAGTCTACCTGAAGTGAAGCATCGGAATCTAAAACTGGGCTCACAGGACACGTTCAAATCATAGAAAGTTTGAGTGTCATTCCTCTTAAACTAAAATCGGCATTGTGCCTTTTGTATTAAATTCGGATGCAATTTCTGTGTTTCATCGTCAATAAGAAGGTCCAAGGGATACAGTAAACCGGAAGTGAAGCACCTGAATCTAAAACTGAAGTCACGGGACAGTTTCAAATCATAGAGAGTTATAGTGTCAGTCCTCTTGTACATAAGACGGCATTGTGCCTTTTGTATTAAATTCGGATGCAATTTCTGTGTTTCATCGTCAATAAGAAGGTCCAAGGGATACAGTAAACATGAAGTGAAGTATCTGAATCTAAAACTGGTCTCACAGGAGAGGTTCAAATCATAGAAAGTTAGTGTCAGTCCTCATGTACTTAAGTCGGCATTGTGCCTTTTCAATTTAATTCCGTTGCAATTTCTGTGTTTCATCGTCAATAAGAAGTTCCAAGGTGTACAGTAAACCTGAAGTGAAGCATCTGAATCTGAAACTGGACTCACAAGAGAGGTTCAAATCATATAAAGTGAGAGTGACAGTCCTCTTGTACTTAAATCGGCATTGTGCCTTTTGTATAAAATTCGGATGCAATTTCTGTGTGTCATCGTCAATAAGAAGTTCCAAGGTACACAGTAAACCTGAAGTGAAGCATCGGAATCAAAAACTGGACTCACTGGAGAGGTTCAAATCATTGAAAGTTAGAGTGTCAGTCCGCTTGTGCTTATGTCGGCATTGTGCCTTTTGTATTAGATTCGGATGCAATTTCTGTGTTTCATCGTCAGAAAGAAGGTCCAAGGGATACAGTAAACCTGAAATGAAGCATCGGAATCTAAAACTGGGCTCACAGGAGAGGTTCAAAACATAGAAAGTTAGTGTCAGTCCTCATGTACTTAAGTCGGCATTGTGCCTTTTCAATTTAATTCCGATGCCATTTCTGTGTTTAATCGTTAATAAGAAGTTCCAAGGTACACAGTAAACCTAAAGTGAAGCATCGGAATCTAAAACTGGACTCACAGGAGAGGTTCAAATCATAGAAAGTTACTGTCAGTCCTCATGTACTTAAGTCGGCATTGTGCCTTTTGAATTTAATTCCGTTGCAATTTCTGTGTTTCATCGTCAATAAGAAGTTCCAAGGTGTACAGTAAACCTGAAGTGAAGCATCTGAATCTGAAACTGGACTCACAGGAGAGGTTCAAATCATATAAAGTGAGAGTGTCAGTCCTCTTGTACATAAATCGGCATTGTGCCTTTTGTATAAAATTCGGATGCAATTTCTGTGTTTCATCGTCAATAAGAAGTTCCAAGGTACACAGTAAACCTGAAGTGAAGCATCGGAATCAAAAACTGGACTCACTGGAGAGGTTCAAATCATTGAAAGTTAGAGTGTCAGTCCGCTTGTGCTTATGTCGGCATTGTGCCTTTTGTATTACATTCGGATGCAATTTCTATGTTTCATCGTCAGAAAGAAGGTCCAAGGGATACAGTAAACCTGAAGTGAAGCATCGGAATCTAAAACTGGGCTCACAGGAGAGTTTCAAATCATAGAAAGTTAGAGTGTCAGTCCTCTAGTACTTAAGTCGGCATTGTGCCTTTTGTATTAAATTCGGATTCAATTTCTGAGTTTCTTCGTCAATAAGAAGGTCCAAAGTATACAGGAAACCTAAAGTGAAGCATCGGAATCTAAAACTGGACTCATAGGAGAGGTTCAAATCATAGAAAGTCAGAGTGTCCGTCCTCTTGTACTTATGTCGGCGTTGTGCCCTTTGTATTAAATTCGGAAGCCATTTATGTTTTTCATCGTCAATAAGAAGGTACAAGGGATACAGTAAACCTGAAGTGAAGCATCGGAATCTAAAACTGGACTCACAGGAGAGTTTCAAATCATAGAATGTTAGATTGTCAGTCCTCTTGTACTTAAGTCGACATTGTGCCTTTTATATTAAATTCGGATGCAATTTCTGTGTTTCGTCGTCAATAAGAAGGTCCAAGGTATACAGTAAACCTGAAGTGAAGCATCGGAATCAAAAACTGGACTCCCAGGAGACGTTCAAATCTTAGAAAATTAGATTGTCTGTCCTCTTGTACATATGTCGGCACTATGCCTTTTGAATGTAATTCCGATGCAATTTCTGTGTTTCATCGTCAATAAGAAGGTCCAAGGGATACAGTAAACCTGAAGTGATGCATCGGAATCTAAAACTGGACTCACAGGAGAGGTTCAAATCACAGAAAGTGAGTATGTCAGTCCTCTTGTACTTAAGTCTGCATTGTGCCTTTTGTATTAAATTCGGATGCAATTTCTGTGTTTCATCGTCAATATGAAGGTCCAAGGGATACAGTAAACCTTAAGTGAAGCATCGGAATCTAAAACTGGACTCACAGGAGAGGTTCAAATCATAGAAAGTCAGATTGTCTGTCCTCTTGTACTTAAGTCGGCATTGTGCCTTTTGAATTTAATTCCGATGCAATTTCTATGTTTCATCGTCAATAAGAAGTTCCAAGGTATATAGTAAACCTGAAGTGAAGCATCGGAATCTAGAGCTGGACTCACAGGAGAGGTTCAAATCATAGAAATTTAGAGTGTCAGTCCACTTGTACTTTATCGGCATTGTGCCTCTAGTATTAAATTCGGATGCAATTTTTGTGTTTCATCGTCAATAAGAAGGTCCAAGGGAAACAGTAAACCTGAAGTGAAGCATCGGAATCTAAAACTGGACTCACAGGAGAGGTTCAAATCATAGAAAGTTAGAGTGTCAGTGCTCTTGTACTTAAGTCGGCATTGTGCCTTTTGCATTTAATTCCGATGCAATTTCTGTGTTTCATTGTTAATGAGAAGGTCCAAGGGATACAGTAAACCTGAATTGAATCATCGGAATCTAAAACTGGACTCACAGGAGAGTTTCAAATCATAGAAAGTTAGAGTGTCAGTCCTCTTGTACTTAAGTCGGCATTGTGCCTTTTGAATTTAATTCCGATGCAATTTCTGTGTTTCATCGTCAATAAGAAGTTCCAAGGTACACAATAAACCTGAAGTGAAGCATCGGAATCTAAAACTGGACTCACAGGAGAGGTTCAAATCATAGAAAGTTAGTGTCAGTCCTCATGTACTTAAGTCGGCATTGTGCCTTTTGAATTTAATTCCGTTGCAATATCTGTGTTTCATCGTCAATAAGAAGGTCCAATGTGTACAGTAAACCTGAAGTGAAGCATCGGAATCTAAGAGGTTCAATTCATATAAAGTGAGAGTGTCAGTCCTCTTGTACTTAAATCGGCATTGTGCCTTTTGTATTAAATTCGGAAGCCATTTATGTTTTTCATCGTCAATAAGAAGGTACAAGGGATACAGTAAACCTGAAGTGAAGCATCGGAATCTAAAACTGGACTCACAGGAGAGGTTCAAATCATAGAAAGTGAGTGTGTCAGTCCTCTTGTACTTAAGTCTGCATTGTGCCTTTGTATTAAATTCGGATGCAATATCTGTGTTTCATCGTCAATAAGAAGGTCCAAGGTGTACAGTAAACCTGAAGTGAAGCATCGGAATCAAAAACTGGACTCACAAGAGAGGTTCAAATCATAGAAAGTGAGAGTGTCAGTCCTCTTGTACTTAAGTTGGCATTGTGCCTTTTGAATTTAATTCCGTTGCAATATCTGTGTTTCATCGTCAATAAGAAGGTCCAATGTGTACAGTAAACCTGAAGTGAAGCATCGGAATCTATGACTGGACTCACAGGAGAGGTTCAAATCATATAAAGTGAGAGTGTCAGTCCTCTTGTACTTAAATCGGCATTGTGCCTTTGTATTAAATTCGGATGCAATATCTGTGTTTCATCGTCAATAAGAAGGTCCAAGGTGTACAGTAAACCTGAAGTGAAGCATCGGAATCTAAAACTGGACTCACAGGAGAGGTTCAAATCATAGAAAGTGAGTGTGTCAGTCCTCTTGTACTTAAGTCTGCATTGTGCCTTTGTATTAAATTCGGAAGCCATTTATGTTTTTCATCGTCAATAAGAAGGTACAAGGGATACAGTAAACCTGAAGTGAAGCATCGGAATCTAAAATTGGACTCACAGGAGAGGTTCAAATCATAGAAAGTGAGTGTGTCAGTCCTCTTGTACTTAAGTCTGCATTGTGCCATTGTATTAAATTCGGATGCAATATCTGTGTTTCATCGTCAATAAGGAGGTCCAAGGTGTACAGTAAACCTGAAGTGAAGCATCGGAATCAAAAACTGGACTCACAAGAGAGGTTCAAATCATAGAAAGTTAGTGTCAGTCCTCATGTACTTAAGTCGGCATTGTGCCTTTTGAATTTAATTCCGTTGCAATATCTGTGTTTCATCGTCAATAAGAAGGTCCAATGTGTACAGTAAACCTGAAGTGAAGCATCGGAATCTAAGACTGGACTCACAGGAGAGGTTCAAATCATATAAAGTGAGAGTGTCAGTCCTCTTGTACTTAAATCGGCATTGTGCCTTTTGTATTAAATTCGGATGCAATTTCTGTGTTTCATCGTCAATAAGAAGGTCCAAGGGATACAGTAAACCTGAAGTGAAGCACCGGAATCTAAAACTGAAGTCACGGGACAGTTTCAAATCATAGAGAGTTATAGTGTCAGTCCTCTTGTACATAAGACGGCATTGTGCCTTTTGTATTAAATTCGGATGCAATTTCTGTGTTTCATCGTCAATAAGAAGGTCCAAGGGATACAGTAAACATGAAGTGAAGCATCTGAATCTAAAACTGGACTCACAGGAGAGGTTCAAATCATAGAAAGTTAGAGTGTCAGTCCTCTTGTACTTAAGTCGGCATTGTGCCTTTTGCATTTAATTCCGATGCAATTTCTGTGTTTCATTGTTAATGAGAAGGTCCAAGGGATACAGTAAACCTGAATTGAATCATCGGAATCTAAAACTGGACTCACAGGAGAGTTTCAAATCATAGAAAGTTAGAGTGTCAGTCCTCTTGTACTTAAATCGGCATTGTGCCTTTTGTATTAAATTCGGATGCAATTTCTGTGTTTCATCGTCAGACAGAAGGTCCAAGGGATACAGTAAACCAGAAGTGAAGCATCGGAATCTAAAACTGGGCTCACAGGAGAGTTTCAAATCATAGAAAGTTAGAGTGTCAGTCCTCTTGTACTTAAGTCGGCATTGTGCCTTTTGTATTAAATTCGGATTCAATTTCTGAGTTTCTTCCTCAATAAGAGGGTCCGAAGTATACAGGAAACCTGAAGTGAAGCATCGGAATCTAAAACTGGACTCATAGAAGAGGTTCAAATCATAGAAAGTCAGAGTGTCCGTCCTCTTGTACTTATGTCGGCGTTGTGCCCTTTGTATTAAATTCGGAAGCCATTTATGTTTTTCATCGTCAATAAGAAGGTACAAGGGATACAGTAAACCTGAAGTGAAGCATCGGAATCTAAAACTGGACTCACAGGAGAGGTTCAAATCATAGAAAGTGAGTGTGTCAGTCCTCTTGTACTTAAGTCTGCATTGTGCCTTTGTATTAAATTCGGATGCAATATCTGTGTTTCATCGTCAATAAGAAGGTCCAAGGTGTACAGTAAACCTGAAGTGAAGCATCGGAATCAAAAACTGGACTCACAAGAGAGGTTCAAATCATAGAAAGTGAGAGTGTCAGTCCTCTTGTACTTAAGTCGGCATTGTGCCTTTTGAATTTAATTCCGTTGCAATATCTGTGTTTCATCGTCAATAAGAAGGTCCAATGTGTACAGTAAACCTGAAGTGAAGCATCGGAATCTAAGACTGGACTCACAGGAGAGGTTCAAATCATAGAAAGTGAGTGTGTCGGTCCTCTTGTACTTAAGTCTGCATTGTGCCTTTGTATTAAATTCGGAAGCCATTTATGTTTTTCATCGTCAATAAGAAGGTACAAGGGATACAGTAAACCTGAAGTGAAGCATCGGAATCTAAAATTGGACTCACAGGAGAGGTTCAAATCATAGAAAGTGAGTGTGTCAGTCCTCTTGTACTTAAGTCTGCATTGTGCCATTGTATTAAATTCGGATGCAATATCTGTGTTTCATCGTCAATAAGGAGGTCCAAGGTGTACAGTAAACCTGAAGTGAAGCATCGGAATCAAAAACTGGACTCACAAGAGAGGTTCAAATCATAGAAAGTTAGTGTCAGTCCTCATGTACTTAAGTCGGCATTGTGCCTTTTGAATTTAATTCCGTTGCAATATCTGTGTTTCATCGTCAATAAGAAGGTCCAATGTGTACAGTAAACCTGAAGTGAAGCATCGGAATCTAAGACTGGACTCACAGGAGAGGTTCAAATCATATAAAGTGAGAGTGTCAGTCCTCTTGTACTTAAATCGGCATTGTGCCTTTTGTATTAAATTCGGATGCAATTTCTGTGTTTCATCGTCAATAAGAAGGTCCAAGGGATACAGTAAACCTGAAGTGAAGCACTGGAATCTAAAACTGAAGTCACGGGACAGTTTCAAATCATAGAGAGTTATAGTGTCAGTCCTCTTGTACATAAGACGGCATTGTGCCTTTTGTATTAAATTCGGATGCAAATTCTGTGTTTCATCGTCAATAAGAAGGTCCAAGGGATACAGTAAACATGAAGTGAAGCATCTGAATCTAAAACTGGACTCACAGGAGAGGTTCAAATCATAGAAAGTTAGAGTGTCAGTCCTCTTGTACTTAAGTCGGCATTGTGCCTTTTGCATTTAATTCCGATGCAATTTCTGTGTTTCATTGTTAATGAGAAGGTCCAAGGGATACAGTAAACCTGAATTGAATCATCGGAATCTAAAACTGGACTCACAGGAGAGTTTCAAATCATAGAAAGTTAGAGTGTCAGTCCTCTTGTACTTAAGTCGGCATTGTGCCTTTTGAATTTAATTCCGATGCAATTTCTGTGTTTCATCGTCAATAAGAAGTTCCAAGGTACACAATAAACCTGAAGTGAAGCATCGGAATCTAAAACTGGACTCACAGGAGAGGTTCAAATCATAGAAAGTTAGTGTCAGTCCTCATGTACTTAAGTCGGCATTGTGCCTTTTGAATTTAATTCCGTTGCAATATCTGTGTTTCATCGTCAATAAGAAGGTCCAAGGTGTACAGTAAACCTGAAGTGAAGCATCGGAATGTAAGACTGGACTCACAGGAGAGGTTCAAATCATATAAAGTGAGAGTGTCAGTCCTCTTGTACTTAAATCGGCATTGTGCCTTTTGTATTAAATTCGGATGCAATTTTTGTGTTTCATCGTCAATAAGAAGGTCCAAGGTATACAGTAAACCTGAAGTGAAGCATCGGAATCTAAAACTGGACTCACAGTAGAGGTTCAAATCATAGAAATTTAGAGTGTCAGTCCTCTTGTACTTAAGTCGGCATTGTGCCTTTTGTATTAAATTCGGATGCATTTTCTGTGTTTCATCGTCAATAAGAATGTCCAAGGGATACAGTTAACCTGAAGTGAAGCATCGGAATCCAAAACTGGACTCACCGGAGAGGTTCAAATCATTGAAAGTGAGAGTGTCAGTCCTCTTGTATTTAAGTCGGCATTGTGCCTTTTGTATTAAATTCGCATGCAATCTCTATGTTTCATCGTCAATAAGAAGGTCCGTGGGAGACAGTAAACATGAAGTGAAGCATCGGAATCTAAAACTGGACTCACAGGAGAGTTTCAAATCGTAGAAAGTTAGAGTGTCAGTCCTCTTGTACTTAAGTCGGCATTGTGCCTTTTGTATTAAATTCGGATGCAATTTCTGAGTTTCTTCGTCAATAAGAAGGTCCAAGGTATACAGGAAACCTGAAGTGAGCAGCGGAATCTAAAACTGGACTCATAAGAGAGGTTTAAATCATAGAAAGTTAGAGTGTCCGTCCTCTTGTACTTAAGTCGGCGTTGTGCCCTTTGTATTAAATTCGGAAGCCATTTATGTTTTTCATCGTCAATAAGAAGGTACAAGGGATACAGTAAACCTGAAGTGAAGCATCGGAATCTAAAACTGGACTCACAGGAGAGGTTCAAATCATAGAAAGTGAGTGTGTCAGTCCTCTTGTACTTAAGTCTGCATTGTGCCTTTCGTATTTAATTCGGATGCAACTTCTGTGTTTAATCGTCAATAAGAAGGTCCAAGGGATACAGTAAACCTTAAGTGAAGCATCGGAATCTAAAACTGGACTCACAGGTGAGGTTCAAATCATAGATATTTAGATTATCTGTCCTCTTGTACTTAAGTCGGCATTGTGCCTTTTGAATTTAATTCCGATGCAATTTCTATGTTTCATCGTCAATAAGATGTTCCAAGGTATATAGTAAACCTGAAGTGAAGCATCGGAATATAGAGCTGGACTTACAGGGGAGGTTCAAATCATAGAAATTTAGAGTGTCAGTTCACTTGTACTTTAGTCGGCACTGTGCCTTTTGATTTTAATTCCGTTGCAATTTCTGTGTTTCATCGTCAATAAGAAGTTTCAAGGTGTACAGTAAACCTGAAGTGCAGCATCGGAATCTAAAACTGGACTCACTGAAGAGGTTCAAATCATTGAAAGTTAGAGTGTTAGTCCTCTTGTACTTAAGTCGGCATTGTGCCTTTTGAATTTAATTCCGATGCAATTTCTGTGTTTCATCGTCAATAAGAAGGTCCAAGGGATACAGTTAGCCTGAAGTGAAGCATCGGAATCTAAAACTGGACTCACAGGAGAGTTTCAAATCATGGAAGTTAGAGTGTCAGTCCTCTTGTACTTAAGTCGGCATTGTGCCTTTTGAATTTAATTCCGATGCAATTTCTGTGTTTCATCGTCAATAAGAAGTTCCAAGGTACACAGTAATCCTGAAGTGAAGCATCGGAATCTAAAACTGGACTCACAGGAGAGGTTGAAATCATAGAAAGTTAGTGTAAGTCGTCATGTACTTAAGTCGGCATTGTGCCTTTTGTATTAAATTCGGATGCAATTTCTGTGTTTTCGTCTATAAGAAGGTCCAAGGGATACAGTAAACCTGAAGTGGTGCATCGGAATCTAAAACTGGACTCACAGGAGAAGTTCAAACCATAGAAAGTGAGAGTGTCAGTCCTCTTGTACTTAAGTCGGCATTGTGCCTTTTGTATTAAATTCGGAGGAATTTTCTGTGTTTCATCGTCAATAAGAAGGTCCAAGGGATACAGAAAACATGAAGTGAAGCATCGGAATCTAAAACTGGACTCACAGAAGAGTTTCAAATCATAGAAAGTTAGAGTGTCAGTCGTCTTGTACTTACGTCGGCATTGTGCGTTTTGAATTTAATTCCTATGCAATTCCTCTGTTTCATCGTCAATAAGAAGTTCCAAGGCATACAGTCTACCTGAAGTGAAGCATCGGAATATAAAACTGGACTCACAGGACAGGTTCAAATCATAGAAAGTTAGAGTGTCAGTCCTCTTGAACTGAAATCGGCATTGTGCCTTTTGTATTATGTTCGGATGCAATTTCTGTTTTTCATCGTCAATAAGAAGGTCCAAGGGATACAGAAAACCTGAAGTGAAGCATCGGAATCTAAAACTGAACTCACAGGAGAGGCTCAAATCATAGAAAGTGAGTGTGTCAATCCTCTTGTACTTAAGTCGGCATTGTGCCTTTTGTATTAGGTTTGGATGCAATTTCTGTGTTTCATCGTCAATAAGAAGGTCCAAGGGATACAGTAAACCTTAAGTGAAGCATCGGAATATAAAACTGGGCTCACAAGAGAGGTTCAAATCATTGAAAGTTAGAGTGTCAGTCCGCCTGTGCTTATGTCGGCATTGTGCCTTTTGTATTAGATTCGGATGCAATATCTGTGTTTCATCGACAATAAGAAGGTCCAAGGGATACAGTAAACCTGAAGTGAAGCATCGGAATATAAAACTGGACTCACAGTAGAAGTTCAAATCATAGAAAGTTAGAGTGTGAGTCCTCTTGTACTTAAGTCGGCATTGTGCCCTTTGTATTAAATTCGGATGCAATTTCTGTGTTTCATCGTCAATAAGAATGTCCAACGGATACAGTAAACCTGAAGTGAAGCATCGGAATCTAAAACTGAACTCACAGGAGAGTTTCAAATCATAGAGAGTTAGAGTGTCAGTCCTCTTGTACTTAAGACGGCATTGGGCCTTTTGTATTAAATTCGGATCCAATTTCTGTGTTTCATCGTCAATATGAAGGTCCAAGGGATACAGTAAACCTGAAGTGAAGCATCGTAATCTAAAACTGGACTTACAGGAGAGGATCAAATCATAGAAAGTGAGTGTGTCAGTCCTCTTGTACTTAAGTCGGCATTGTGCCTTTTGTATTAAATTCGGATGCAATTTCTGTGCTTCATCGTCAATAAGAAGGTCCAAGAGATACAGTAAACCTTAAGTGAAGCATCGGAATCTAAAACTGGACTCACAGGAGAGGTTCAAATCATAGAAAGTGAGTGTGTCAGTCCTCTTGTACTTAAGTCGGCATTGTGCCATTTGTATTAAGTTTGGATGCAATTTCTGTGTTTCATCGTCAATAAGAAGGTCCAAGGGATACAGTAAACCTTAAGTGAAGCATCGGAATCTAAAACTGGACTCACAGGAGAAGTTCAAACCATAGAAAGTGAGAGTGTCAGTCCTCTTGTACTTAAGTCGGCATTGTGCCTTTTGTATTAAATTCGGATGCAATTTCTGTGTTTCATCGTCAATTAGAAAGTCTAAGGGGTACAGTAGACCTGAAGTGAAGCATCGGAATCTAAAACTGGACTCACAGAAGAGTTTCAAATCATAGAGAGTTAGAGTGTCCGTCCTCTTGTACTTAAGTCGGCGTTGTGCCCTTTGTATTAAATTCGGATGCAATTTCTGTGTTTCATCGTCAATAAGAAGGTCCAAGCGATACAGTACACCTTAAGTGAAGCATCGGAATCTATAACTGGACTCACAGGAGAGGTTCAAATCATAGAAAGTGAGTGTGTCAGTCCTCTTGTACTTAAGTCTGCATTGTGCCTTTTGTATTAAATTCGGATGCAATTTCTGTGTTTCATCGTCAATAAGAAGGTCCAAGCGATACAGTACACCTTAAGTGAAGCATCGGAATCTATAACTGGACTCACAGGAGAGGTTCAAATCATAGAAAGTGAGTGTGTCAGTCCTCTTGTACTTAAGTCTGCATTGTGCCTTTTGTATTAAATTCGGATGCAATTTCTGTGTTTCATCGTCAATAAGAAGGTCCAAGGGATACTGTAAACCTTAAGTGAAGCATCGGAATCTAAAACTGGACTCACAGGAGAAGTTCAAACCATAGAAAGTGAGTGTGTCAGTCCTCTTGTACTTAAGTCGTCATTGTACCTTTTGTATTAATTTCGGTTGCAACTTCTTTGTTTCATCGTCATTAAGAAGGTCCAAGGGAAACAGTAAACCTTAAGTGAAGCATCGGAATCTAAAACTGGACTCACAGGAGAGGTTCAAATCATAGAAAGTTAGTGTCAGTCCTCATGTACTTAAGTCGGTATTGTGCTTTTTCAATTTAATTCCGTTGCAATTTCTGTGTTTCATCGTCAATAAGAAGTTCCAAGGTGTACAGTAAACCTGAAGTGAAGCATCGGAATCTAAAACTAGACTCACAGGAGAGGTTCAAATCATAAAAAGTGAGAGTGTCAGTCCTCTTGTACTTAAATCGGCATTGTGCCTTTTGTATTAAATTCGAATGCAATTTCTGTTTTTCATCGTCAATAAGAATTTCCAAGGTACACAGTAAACCTGAAGTGAAGCATCGGAATCTAAAACTGGACTCACTGGAGAGGTTCAAACCATTGAAAGTTGGAGTGTCCGTCCGCTTGTGCTTATGTCGGCATTGCGCCTTTTGGATTAGATTCGGATGCAATTTCTGTGTTTCATCGTCAAAATGAAGGTCCAAGTGATACAGTAAACATGAAGTGAAGCATCGGAATCTAAAACTGGGCTGACAGGTGAGTTTAAAATCATAGAAAGTTAGAGTGTCAGTCCTCTTGTACTGAAGTCGGCATTGTGCCCTTTGTATTAAATTCGGATGCAATTTCTTAGTTTCTTCGTCAATAACAAGGTCCAAGGTATAAAATAAACCTGAAGTGAAGCATCGGAATCTAAAACTGGACTCATAGGAGAGGTTCAAATCATAGAAATTTAGAGTGTCCGTCCTCTTGTACTTAAGTCGGCGTTGTACCCATTGTATTAAATTCGGATGCCATTTATGTTTTTCATCGTCAATAAGAAGGTACAAGGGATACAGTAAAACTGAAGTGAATCATCGGAATCTAAAACTGGACTCACAGGAGGGGTTCAAATCATAGAAAGTGAGTGTGTCAGTCCTCTTGTACTTAAGTCTGCATTGTGCCTTTTGTATTAAATTCGGATGCAATTTCAGTGTTTCATCGTCAATACGAAGGTCCAAGGGATACAGTAAACCTTAAGTGAAGCATCGGAATCTAAAATTGGACTCACCAGAGACGTTCAAATCGTAGAAAGTTTGTGTCAGTCCTCATGTACTTAAATCGGCATTGTGCCCTTTGAATTTAATACCGTTGCAATTTCTGTGTTTCATCGTCAATAAGAAGTTCCAAGGTGTACAGTAAACCTGAAGTGAAGCATCGGAATCTAAAACTTTACCCACAGGAGAGGTTCAAATCATAGAAAGTGAGAGTTCAGTCCTCTTGTACTTAAGTCGACATTGTGCCTTTTGTATTACATTCGCATGCAATTTCTGTGTTTCATCGTCAATAAGAAGGTCCAAGGGATACAGTAAACCTGAAGTGAAGCATCGGAATCTAGAACTGGACTCACAGGAGAGTTTTAAATCATAGAAAGTTAGAGTGTCAGTCCTCTTGTACTTAAGACAGCACTGTGCCTTTTGTATTAAATTCGGATGCAATTTCTGTGTTTCATCGTCAATAAGAAGGTCCAAGGGATACAGTAAACCTGAAGTGAAGCATCGGAATCTAAAACTGGACTCACAAGAGAGGTTCAAATCATAGAAAGTTAGTGTCAGTCCTCATGTACTTAAGTCGGCATTGTGCCTTTTGAATTTAATTCCGTTGCAATATCTGTGTTTCATCGTCAATAAGAAGGTCCAATGTGTACAGTAAACCTGAAGTGAAGCATCGGAATCTAAGACTGGACTCACAGGAGAGGTTCAAATCATATAAAGTGAGAGTGTCAGTCCTCTTGTACTTAAATCGGCATTGTGCCTTTTGTATTAAATTCGGATGCAATTTCTGTGTTTCATCGTCAATAAGAAGGTCCAAGGGATACAGTAAACCTGAAGTGAAGCACCGGAATCTAAAACTGAAGTCACGGGACAGTTTCAAATCATAGAGAGTTATAGTGTCAGTCCTCTTGTACATAAGACGGCATTGTGCCTTTTGTATTAAATTCGGATGCAATATCTGTGTTTCATCGTCAATAAGAAGGTCCAAGGGATACAGTAAACATGAAGTGAAGCATCTGAATCTAAAACTGGACTCACAGGAGAGGTTCAAATCATAGAAAGTTAGAGTGTCAGTCCTCTTGTACTTAAGTCGGCATTGTGCCTTTTGCATTTAATTCCGATGCAATTTCTGTGTTTCATTGTTAATGAGAAGGTCCAAGGGATACAGTAAACCTGAATTGAATCATCGGAATCTAAAACTGGACTCACAGGAGAGTTTCAAATCATAGAAAGTTAGAGTGTCAGTCCTCTTGTACTTAAGTCGGCATTGTGCCTTTTGAATTTAATTCCGATGCAATTTCTGTGTTTCATCGTCAATAAGAAGTTCCAAGGTACACAATAAACCTGAAGTGAAGCATCGGAATCTAAAACTGGACTCACAGGAGAGGTTCAAATCATAGAAAGTTAGTGTCAGTCCTCATGTACTTAAGTCGGCATTGTGCCTTTTGAATTTAATTCCGTTGCAATATCTGTGTTTCATCGTCAATAAGAAGGTCCAAGGTGTACAGTAAACCTGAAGTGAAGCATCGGAATGTAAGACTGGACTCACAGGAGAGGTTCAAATCATATAAAGTGAGAGTGTCAGTCCTCTTGTACTTAAATCGGCATTGTGCCTTTTGTATTAAATTCGGATGCAATTTCTGTGTTTCATCGTCAATAAGAAGGTCCAAGGTATACAGTAAACCTGAAGTGAAGCATCGGAATCTAAAACTGGACTGACAGTAGAGGTTCAAATCATAGAAATTTAGAGTGTCAGTCCTCTTGTACTTAAGTCGGCATTGTGCCTTTTGTATTAAATTCGGATGCATTTTCTGTGTTTCATCGTCAATAAGAATGTCCAAGGGATACAGTTAACCTGAAGTGAAGCATCGGAATCCAAAACTGGACTCACCGGAGAGGTTCAAATCATTGAAAGTGAGAGTGTCAGTCCTCTTGTATTTAAGTCGGCATTGTGCCTTTTGTATTAAATTCGCATGCAATCTCTATGTTTCATCGTCAATAAGAAGGTCCGTGGGAGACAGTAAACATGAAGTGAAGCATCGGAATCTAAAACTGGACTCACAGGAGGGTTTCAAATCGTAGAAAGTTAGAGTGTCAGTCCTCTTGTACTTAAGTCGGCATTGTGCCTTTTGTATTAAATTCGGATGCAATTTCTGAGTTTCTTCGTCAATAAGAAGGTCCAAGGTATACAGGAAACCTGAAGTGAGCAGCGGAATCTAAAACTGGACTCATAAGAGAGGTTTAAATCATAGAAAGTTAGAGTGTCCGTCCTCTTGTACTTAAGTCGGCGTTGTGCCCTTTGTATTAAATTCGGAAGCCATTTATGTTTTTCATCGTCAATAAGAAGGTACAAGGGACACAGTAAACCTGAAGTGAAGCATCGGAATCTAAAACTGGACTCGCAGGAGAGGTTCAAATCATAGAAAGTGAGTGTGTCAGTCCTCTTGTACTTAAGTCTGCATTGTGCCTTTTGTATTTAATTCGGATGCAACTTCTGTGTTTAATCGTCAATAAGAAGGTCCAAGGGATACAGTAAACCTTAAGTGAAGAATCGGAATCTAAAACTGGACTCACAGGAGAGGTTCAAATCATAGATATTTAGATTATCTGTCCTCTTGTACTTAAGTCGGCATTGTGCCTTTTGAATTTAATTCCGATGCAATTTCTATGTTTCATCATCAATAAGATGTTCCAAGGTATATAGTAAACCTGAAGTGAAGCATCGGAATATAGAGCTGGACTTACAGGGGAGGTTCAAATCATAGAAATTTAGAGTGTCAGTCCACTTGTACTTTAGTCGGCACTGTGCCTTTTGATTTTAATTCCGTTGCAATTTCTGTGTTTCATCGTCAATAAGAAGTTTCAAGGTGTACAGTAAACCTGAAGTGCAGCATCGGAATCTAAAACTGGACTCACAGGAGGGGTTCAAATCATATAAAGTGAGAGTGTCAGTCCTCTTGTACTTAAATCGGCATTGTGCCTTTTGTATGAAATTCGGATGCAATTTCTGTGTTTCATCGTCAATTAGAAGTTCCAAGGTACACAGTAAACCTGAAGTGAAGCATCGGAATCTAAAACTGGACTCACTGGAGAGGTTCAAATCATTGAAAGTTAGAGTGTTAGTCCTCTTGTACTTAAGTCGGCATTGTGCCTTTTGAATTTAATTCCGATGCAATTTCTGTGTTTCATCGTCAATAAGAAGGTCCAAGGGATACAGTTAGCCTGAAGTGAAGCATCGGAATCTGAAACTGGACTCACAGGAGAGTTTCAAATCATGGAAGTTAGAGTGTCAGTCCTCTTGTACTTAAGTCGGCATTGTGCCTTTTGAATTTAATTCCGATGCAATTTCTGTGTTTCATCGTCAATAAGAAGTTCCAAGGTACACAGTAATCCTGAAGTGAAGCATCGGAATCTAAAACTGGACTCACAGGAGAGGTTGAAATCATAGAAAGTTAGTGTAAGTCGTCATGTACTTAAGTCGGCATTGTGCCTTTTGTATTAAATTCGGATGCAATTTCTGTGTTTTCGTCTATAAGAAGGTCCAAGGGATACAGTAAACCTGAAGTGGTGCATCGGAATCTAAAACTGGACTCACAGGAGAAGTTCAAACCATAGAAAGTGAGAGTGTCAGTCCTCTTGTACTTAAGTCGGCATTGTGCCTTTTGTATTAAATTCGGAGGAATTTTCTGTGTTTCATCGTCAATAAGAAGGTCCAAGGGATACAGAAAACATGAAGTGAAGCATCGGAATCTAAAACTGGACTCACAGAAGAGTTTCAAATCATAGAAAGTTAGAGTGACAGTCGTCTTGTACTTACGTCGGCATTGTGCGTTTTGAATTTAATTCCTATGCAATACCTCTGTTTCATCGTCAATAAGAAGTTCCAAGGCATACAGTCTACCTGAAGTGAAGCATCGGAATATAAAACTGGACTCACAGGACAGGTTCAAATCATAGAAAGTTAGAGTGTCAGTCCTCTTGAACTGAAATCGGCATTGTGCCTTTTGTATTATGTTCGGATGCAATTTCTGTTTTTCATCGTCAATAAGAAGGTCCAAGGGATACAGTAAACCTGAAGTGAAGCATCGGAATCTAAAACTGAACTCACAGGAGAGGCTCAAATCATAGAAAGTGAGTGTGTCAATCCTCTTGTACTTAAGTCGGCATTGTGCCTTTTGTATTAGGTTTGGATGCAATTTCTGTGTTTCATCGTCAATAAGAAGGTCCAAGGGATACAGTAAACCTTAAGTGAAGCATCGGAATATAAAACTGGACTCACAAGAGAGGTTCAAATCATTGAAAGTTAGAGTGTCAGTCCGCTTGTGCTTATGTCCTCATTGTGCCTTTTGTATTAGATTCGGATGCAATATCTGTGTTTCATCGACAATAAGAAGGTCCAAGGGATACAGTAAACCTGAAGTGAAGCATCGGAATATAAAACTGGACTCACAGTAGAAGTTCAAATCATAGAAAGTTAGAGTGTGAGTCCTCTTGTACTTAAGTCGGCATTGTGCCCTTTGTATTAAATTCGGATGCAATTTCTGTGTTTCATCGTCAATAAGAATGTCCAACGGATACAGTAAACCTGAAGTGAAGCATCGGAATCTAAAACTGAACTCACAGGAGAGTTTCAAATCATAGAGAGTTAGAGTGTCAGTCCTCTTGTACTTAAGACGGCATTGGGCCTTTTGTATTAAATTCGGATCCAATTTCTGTGTTTCATCGTCAATATGAAGGTCCAAGGGATACAGTAAACCTGAAGTGAAGCATCGTAATCTAAAACTGGACTTACAGGAGAGGTTCAAATCATAGAAAGTGAGTGTGTCAGTCCTCTTGTACTTAAGTCGGCATTGTGCCTTTTGTATTAAATTCGGATGCAATTTCTGTGCTTCATCGTCAATAAGAAGGTCCAAGAGATACAGTAAACCTTAAGTGAAGCATCGGAATCTAAAACTGGACTCACAGGAGAGGTTCAAATCATAGAAAGTGAGTGTGTCAGTCCTCTTGTACTTAAGTCGGCATTGTGCCATTTGTATTAAGTTTGGATGCAATTTCTGTGTTTCATCGTCAATAAGAAGGTCAAGGGATACAGTAAACCTTAAGTGAAGCATCGGAATCTAAAACTGGACTCACAGGAGAAGTTCAAACCATAGAAAGTGAGAGTGTCAGTCCTCTTGTACTTAAGTCGGCATTGTGCCTTTTGTATTAAATTCGGATGCAATTTCTGTGTTTCATCGTCAATTAGAAAGTCTAAGGGGTACAGTAGACCTGAAGTGAAGCATCGGAATCTAAAACTGGACTCACAGAAGAGTTTCAAATCATAGAGAGTTAGAGTGTCCGTCCTCTTGTACTTAAGTCGGCGTTGTGCCCTTTGTATTAAATTCGGAAGCCACTTATGTTTTTCATCGTCAATAAGAAGGTACAAGGGATACAGTAAACCTGAAGTGAAGCATCGGAATCTAAAACTGGACTCACAGGAGAGGTTCAAATCATAGAAAGTGAGTGTGTCAGTCCTCTTGTACTTAAGTCTGCATTGTGCCTTTTGTATTAAATTCGGATGCAATTTCTGTGTTTCATCGTCAATAAGAAGGTCCAAGCGATACAGTACACCTTAAGTGAAGCATCGGAATCTATAACTGGACTCACCAGAGATCTTCATATCATAGAAAGTTAGTGTCAGTCCTCATGTACTTACGTCGGCATTGTGCCCTTTGAATTAACACCGTTGCAATTTCTGTGTTTCATCGTCAATAAGAAGTTCCAAGGTGTACAGTAAACCTGAAGTGAAGCGTTGGAATCTAAAACTGGACCCACAGTAGAGGTTCAAATCATAGAAAGTGAGAGTGTCAGTCCTCTTGTACTTAAGTCGACATTGTGCCTTTTGTATTAAATTCGGATGCAATTTCTGTGTTTCATCGTCAATAAGAAGGTCCAAGGGATACATTAAACCTGAAGTGAAGCATCGGAATCTAGAACTGGACTCACAGGAGAGTTTCAAATCATAGAGAGTCAGAGTGTCAGTCCTCTTGTACTTAAGACGGCACTGTGCCTTTTGTATTAAATTCGGATGCAATTTCTGTGTTTCATCGTCAATAAGAAGGTCCAAGGAATACAGTAAACCTGAAGTGAAGCAACGGAATCAAAAACTGGACTCCCAGGAGAGGTTCAAATCATAGAAAGTGAGTGTGTCAGTCCTCTTGTACTTAAGTCGTCATTGTACCTTTTGTATTAATTTCGGTTGCAACTTCTTTGTTTCATCGTCATTAAGAAGGTCCAAGGGAAACAGTAAACCTTAAGTGAAGCATCGGAATCTAAAACTGGACTCACAGGAGAGGTTCAATTCATAGAAAGTTAGTGTCAGTCCTCATGTACTTAAGTCGGTATTGTGCTTTTTCAATTTAATTCCGTTGCAATTTCTGTGTTTCATCGTCAATAAGAAGTTCCAAGGTGTACAGTAAACCTGAAGTGAAGCATCGGAATCTAAAACTGGACTCACAGGAGAGGTTAAAATCATAAAAAGTGAGAGTGTCAGTCCTCTTGTACTTAAATCGGCATTGTGCCTTTTGTATTAAATTCGAATGCAATTTCTGTTTTTCATCGTCAATAAGAATTTCCAAGGTACACAGTAAACCTGAAGTGAAGCATCGGAATCTAAAACTGGACTCACTGGAGAGGTTCAAACCATTGAAAGTTGGAGTGTCCGTCCGCTTGTGCTTATGTCGGCATTGTGCCTTTTGGATTAGATTCGGATGCAATTTCTGTGTTTCATCGTCAAAATGAAGGTCCAAGTGATACAGTAAACATGAAGTGAAGCATCGGAATCTAAAACTGGGCTGACAGGTGAGTTTAAAATCATAGAAAGTTAGAGTGTCAGTCCTCTTGTACTGAAGTCGGCATTGTGCCCTTTGTATTAAATTCGGATGCAATTTCTTAGTTTCTTCGTCAATAACAAGGTCCAAGGTATAAAATAAACCTGAAGTGAAGCATCGGAATCTAAAACTGGACTCATAGGAGAGGTTCAAATCATAGAAATTTAGAGTGTCCGTCCTCTTGTACTTAAGTCGGCGTTGTACCCAATGTATTAAATTCGGATGCCATTTATGTTTTTCATCGTCAATAAGAAGGTACAAGGGATACAGTAAAACTGAAGTGAATCATCGGAATCTAAAACTGGACTCACAGGAGGGGTTCAAATCATAGAAAGTGAGTGTGTCAGTCCTCTTGTACTTAAGTCTGCATTGTGCCTTTTGTATTAAATTCGGATGCAATTTCAGTGTTTCATCGTCAATACGAAGGTCCAAGGGATACAGTAAACCTTAAATGAAGCATCGGAATCTAAAACTGGACTCACCAGAGACGTTCAAATCGTAGAAAGTTTGTGTCAGTCCTCATGTACTTAAGTCGGCATTGTGCCCTTTGAATTTAATACCGTTGCAATTTCTGTGTTTCATCGTCAATAAGAAGTTCCAAGGTGTACAGTAAACCTGAAGTGAAGCATCGGAATCTAAAACTTTACCCACAGGAGAGGTTCAAATCATAGAAAGTGAGAGTTCAGTCCTCTTGTACTTAAGTCGACATTGTGCCTTTTGTATTACATTCGCATGCAATTTCTGTGTTTCATCGTCAATAAGAAGGTCCAAGGGATACAGTAAACCTGAAGTGAAGCATCGGAATCTAGAACTGGACTCACAGGAGAGTTTTAAATCATAGAAAGTTAGAGTGTCAGTCCTCTTGTACTTAAGACAGCACTGTGCCTTTTGTATTAAATTCGGATGCAATTTCTGTGTTTCATCGTCAATAAGAAGGTCCAAGGGATACAGTAAACCTGAAGTGAAGCATCGGAATCTAAAACTGGACTCACAGGAGGAGTTCAAATCATATAAAGTGAGAGTGTCGTCCTCTTGTACTTAAATCGGCATTGTGCCTTTTGTATTAAATTCGGATGCTATTTCTGTGTTTCATCGTCAATAAGTAGTTCCAAGGTACACAGTAAACCTGAAGTGAAGCATCGGAATCTAAAACTGGACTCACAGGAGAGGTTCAAATCATTGAAAGTTAGAGTGTTAGTCCTCTTGTACTTAAGTCGGCATTGTGCCTTTTGAATTTAATTCCGATGCAATTTCTGTGTTTCATCGTCAATAAGAAGGTCCAAGGGATACAGTAAACCTGAAGTGAAGCATCGGAATCTAAAACTGGACTCACAGGAGAGTTTCAAATCATAGAAAGTTAGAGTGTCAGTACTCTTGTACTTAAGTCGGCATTGTGCCTTTTGAATTTGATTCCGATGCTATTTCTGTGTTTCATCGTCAATAAGAAGTCCCAGGGTACACAGTAAACCTGAAGTGAAGCATCGGAATCTAAAACTGGACTCACAGGAGAGGATGAAATCATAGAAAGTTAGTGTCCGTCCTCATGTACTTAAGTCGGCATTGTGCCTTTTGAATTTAATTCCGTTGCAATTTCTGTGTTTCATCGTCAATAAGAAGTTTCAAGGTGTACAGTAAACCTGAAGTGCTGCATCGAAATCTAAAACTGGACTCACAGGAGGGATTCAAATCATATAAAGTGAGAGTGTCAGTCCTCTTGTACTTAAATCGGCATTGTGCCTTTTGTATTAAATTCGGATGCAATTTCTGTGTTTCATCGTCAATAAGAAGTTCCAAGGTACACAGTAAACCTGAAGTGAAGCATCGGAATCTAAAACTGGACTCACAGGAGAGGTTCAAATCATTGAAAGTTAGAGTGTCTGTCCTCTTGTACTTAAGTCGGCATTGTGCCTTTTGAATTTAATTCCGATGCAATTTCTGTGTTTCATCGTCAATAACAAGTTCCAAGGTACACAGTAAACCTGAAGTGAAGCATCGGAATCTAAAACTGGACTCACAGGAGAGGTTCAAATCATTGAAAGTTAGAGTGTTAGTCCTCTTGTACTTAAGTCGGCATTGTGCCTTTTGAATTTAATTCCGTTGCAATTTCTGTGTTACATCGTCAATAAGATGTTCCAAGGTGTACAGTAAACCTGAAGTGAAGCATCGGAATCTAAGACTGGACTCACAGGAGAGGTTCAGATCATATAAAGTGAGAGTGTCAGTCCTCTTGTACTTAAATCGGCATTGTGCCTTTTGTATTAAATTCGGATGCAATTTCTGTGTTTCATCGTCAATAAGAAGGTCCGAGGTATACAGTAAACCTGAAGTGAAGCATCGGAATCTAAAACTGGACTCACAGTAGAGGTTCAAACCATAGAAAGTTAGAGTGTCAGTCCTCTTGTACTTAAGTCGGCATTGTGCCTTTTGTATTAAATTCGGATGCAATTTCTGTGTTTCATCGTCAATAAGAATGTCCAAGGGATACAGTAAACCTGAAGTGAAGCATCGGAATCTAAAACTGGACTCACCGGAGTGGTTCAAATCATTGAAAGTGAGAGTGTCAGTCCTCTTGTATTTAAGTTGGCATTGTGCCTTTTGTATTAAATTCGCATGCAATTTCTATGTTTCATCGTCAATAAGAAGGTCCATGGGAGACAGTAAACATGAAGTGAAGCATCGGTATCTAAAACTGGACTCACAGGAGAGGTTCAAATTATAGAAAGTTAGAGTGTCAGTCCTCTTGTTCTTAAGTCGGCATTGTGCCTTTTGTATTAAATTCGGATGCAATTTCTGTGTTTCATCGTCAATAAGAAGGTCCAAGGGATACGGTAAACCTGAAGTGAAGCATCGGAATCTAAAACTGGACTCACAGGAGAGTTTCAAATCATGGTAAGACAGAGTGTCAGTCCTCTTGTACTTAAGACGGCATTGTGTCTTTTGAATTCAATTCCGATGCAATTTCTGTGATTCATCGTCAATAAGAAGTTACAAGGTATACAGTAAACCTGAAGTGAAGCATCGGAATCTAAAACTGGACTCACAGGACAGGTTCAAATCATAGAAAGTTAGAGTGTCAGTCCTCTTGTACTTAAATCGGCATTGTGCCTTTTGTAATAAATTAGGATGCAATTTCTGTGTTTCATCGTCTATAAGAAGGTCCAAGGGATACAGTAAACCTGAAGTGAAGCATCGGAATCTAAAACTGGACTCACAGGAGAAGTTCAAACCATAGAAAGTGAGAGTGTCAGTCCTCTTGTACTTAAGTCGGCATTGTGCCTTTTGTTTTAAATTCGGAGGAAATTTCTGTGTTTCATCGTCAATAAGAAGGTCCAAGGGATACAGAAAACATGAAGTGAAGCATGGGAATCTAAAACTGGACTCACAGGAGAGTTTCAAATCATAGAAAGTTAGAGTGCCAATCCTCTTGTACCTAAGTCGTCATCTTGCGTTTTGAATTCAATTCCTAAGCAATTCCTCTGTTTCATCGTCAATAAGAAGTTCCAAGGCATACAGTCTACCTGAAGTGAAGCATCGGAATCTAAAACTGGACTCACAGGACAGGTTCAAATCATAGAAAGTTAGAGTGTCAGTCCTCTTGAACTGAAATCGGCATTGTGCCTTTTGTATCAAGTTCGGATGCAATTTCTGTGTTTCATCGTCAATACGAAGGTCCAAGGGATACAGTAAACCTGAAGTGAAGCATCGGAATCTAAAACTGAACTCACAGGAGAGTTTCAGATCTTAGAGAGTTAGAGTGTCAGTCCTCTTGTACTTAAGACATCATTGTGCCTTTTGTATTAAATTCGGATGCAATTTCTGTGTTTCATCGTCAATAAGAAGGTCCAAGGGATACAGTAAACCTGAAGTGAAGCATCGGAATCTAAAACTGGACATACAGGAGAGGTTCAAATCATAGAATGTGAGTGTGTCAGTCCTCTTGTACTTAAGTCGGCATTGTGCCTTTTGTATTAAATTCGGATGCAATTTCTGTGCTTCATCGTCAATAAGAAGGTGCAAGGGATTCAGTAAACCTTAAGTGAAGCATGGGAATCTAAAACTGGACTCACAGGAGAGGTTCAAATCATAGAAAGTGAGTGTGTCAGTCCTCTTGTACTTAAGTCGGCATTGTGCCTTTTGAATTCAATTCCGATGCAATTTCTGTGATTCATCGTCAACAAGAAGTTACAAAGTATACAGAAAACATGAAGTGAAGCATCGGAATCTAAAACTGGACTCACAGAAGAGTTTCAAATCATAGAGAGTTAGAGTGTCAGTCCTCTTGTACTTACGTCGGCATTGTGCGTTTTTAATTTAATTCCTATGCAATTCCCCTGTTTCATCGTCAATAAGAAGTTCCAAGGCATACAGTCTACCTGAAGTGAAGCATCGGAATCTAAAACTGGACTCACAGGACAGGTTCAAATCATAGAAAGTTAGAGTGTCAGTCCTCTTGAACTAAAATCGGCATTGTGCCTTTTGTATTAAGTTCGGATGCAATTTCTGTGTTTCATCGTCAATAAGAAGGTCCAAGGGATGCAGTAAACCTGAAGTGAAGCATCGGAATCTAAAACTGGACCTACAGGAGAGGTTCAAATCATAGAAAGTGAGTGTGTCAGTTCTCTTGTACTTAAGTCGGCATTGTGCCTTTTGTATTAAATTCGGATGCAATTTCTGTGCTTCATCGTCAATAAGAAGGTCCAAGGGATACAGTAAACCTTAAGTGAAGCATCGGAATCTAAAACTGGACTCACAGGAGAGGTGCAAATCATAGAAAGTGAGTGTGTCAGTCCTCTTGTACTTAAAGCGTAATTGTGCCATTTGTATTAAGTTTGGATGCAATTTCTGTGTTTCATCGTCAATAAGAAGGTCCAAGGGATACAGTAAACCTTAAGTGAAGCATCGGATTATGAAACTGGACTCACAGGAGAGGTTCAAGTCATTGAAAGTTAGAGTGTCAGTCCGATTGTGCTTATGTCGGCATTGTGCCCTTTGTATTAGATTCGGATGGAATTTCTGTGTTTCATCGTCAATAAGAAGGTCAGAGGGATACAGTAAACCTGAAGTTAAGCATCGGAATCTAAAACTGGACTCACAGTAGAGGTTCAAATCATAGAAAGTTAGAGTGTCAGTCCTCTTGAACTAAAATCGGCATTGTGCCTTTTGTATTAAATTCGGATACAATTTCTGTGTTTCATCGTCAATTAGATGTACTAAGGGGTACAGTAGACCTGAAGTGAAGCTTCGGAATCTAAAACTGGACTCACAGGAGAGTTTCAAATCATAGAAAGTTAGAGTGTCAGTTCTCTTGTACTTAAGTCGGCATTGTGCGTTTTGAATGTAATTCTTATATAATTCCTGTGTTTCATCGTCAATAAGAAGTTCCAAGGCATACAGTCTACCTGAAGTGAAGCATCAGAATCTAAAACTGGACTCACAGGACAGGTTCAAATCATAGAAAGTTTGAGTGTCAGTCCTCTTGAACTAAAATCGGCATTGTGCCTTTTGTATTAAATTCGGATGCAAATATCTGTGTTTCATCGTCAATAAGAAGGTCCAAGGGATACAGTAAACCTGAAGTGAAGCATCGGAATCTAAAACTGAACTCACAGGAGAGTTTCAAATCATAGAGAGTTAGAGTGTCAGTCCTCTTGTACTTAAGACGGCATTGTGCCTTTTATTTTAAATTCGGATGCAATTTCTGTGTTTCATCATCAATAGGAAGGTCCAAGGGATATAGTAAACATATAGTGAAGCATCGGAATCTAAAACTGGACTCACAGGAGAGGTTCAAATCAATGAAATTGAGTGTGTCAGTCCCCTTGTACTTAAGTCGGCATTGTGCCTTTTGTATTAATTTCGGTTGCAATTTCTGTGTTTCATCGTCAATAAGAAGGTCCAAGGGACACAGTAAACCTTAAGTGAAGCATCGGAATCTAAAACTGGACTCACAGGAGAGGTTCAAATCATAGAAAGTTAGTGTCAGTCCTCATGTGCTTAAGTCGGCATTGTGTCTTTTCAATTTAATTCCGTTGCAATTTCTGTGTTTCATCGTCAATAAGAAGTTCCAAGGTGTACAGTAAACCTGAAGTGAAGCATCGGAATCTAAAACTGGACTCACAGGAGAGGTTCAAATAATAGAAAGTGAGAGTGTCAGTCCTCTTGTACTTAAATCGGCATTGTGCCTTATGTATTAAATTCGGATGCAATTTCTGTGTTTCATCGTCAATAAGAAGTTCCAAGGTACACAGTAAACCTGAAGTGAAGCATCGGAATCTAACACTGGACTCACAGGAGAGGTTCAAATCATTGAAAGTTAGAGTGTCAGTCCGCTTGTGCTTATGTCGGCATTGTGCCTTTTGTATTAGATTCGGATGCAATTTCCGTGTTTCATCGTCAATACGAAAGTCCAAGGGATACAGTAAACCTGAAGTGAAGCATCGGAATCTAAAACCGAACTCACAGGAGAGTTTCAAATCTTAGAGAGTTAGAATGTCAGTCCTCTTGTACTTAAGACATCATTGTGCCTTTTGTATTAAATTCGGATGCAATTTCTGTGTTTCATCGTCAATAAGAAGTTCCAAGGGATACAGTAAACCTGAAGTGAAGCATCGGAATCTAAAACTGGACATACAGGAGAGGTTCAAATCATAGAATGTGAGTGTAAGTCGTCATGTACTTAAGTCGGCATTGTGCCTTTTGAATTTAATTCCGTTGCAATTTCTGTGTTACATCGTCAATAAGATGTTCCAAGTTGTACAGTAAACCTGAAGTGAAGCATCGGAATCTAAAACTGGACTAACAGGAGATGTTCAAATCATAGAAAGTGAGAGTGTCAGTCCTCTTGTACTTAAGTCGGCATTGTGCCATTTGTATTAAATTCGGATGCAATTTCTGTGTTTTCGTCTATAAGAAGGTCCAAGTGATACAGTAATCCTGAAGTGAACCATCGGAATCTAAAACTGGACTCACAGGAGAAGTTCAAACCATAGAAAGTGAGAGTGTCAGTCCTCTTGTACTTAAGTCGGCATTGTGCCTTTTGTTTTAAATTCGGAGGAAATTTCTGTGTTTCATCGTCAATAAGAAGGTCCAAGGGATACAGAAAACATGAAGTGAAGCATGGGAATCTAAAACTGGACTCACAGGAGAGTTTCAAATCATAGAAAGTTAGAGTGCCAATCCTCTTGTACCTAAGTCGTCATTGTGCGTTTTGAATTCAATTCCTAAGCAATTCCTCTGTTTCATCGTCAATAAGAAGTTCCAAGGCATACAGTCTACCTGAAGTGATGCATCGGAATCTAAAACTGGACTCACAGGACAGGTTCAAATCATAGAAAGTTAGAGTGTCAGTCCTCTTGAACTGAAATCGGCATTGTGCCTTTTGTATCAAGTTCGGATGCAATTTCTGTGTTTCATCGTCAATACGAAGGTCCAAGGGATACAGTAAACCTGAAGTGAAGCATCGGAATCTAAAACTGAACTCACAGGAGAGTTTCAGATCTTAGAGAGTTAGAGTGTCAGTCCTCTTGTACTTAAGACATCATTGTGCCTTTTGTATTAAATTCGGATGCAATTTCTGTGTTTCATCGTCAATAAGAAGGTCCAAGGGATACAGTAAACCTGAAGTGAAGCATCGGAATCTAAAACTGGACATACAGGAGAGGTTCAAATCATAGAATGTGAGTGTGTCAGTCCTCTTGTACTTAAGTCGGCATTGTGCCTTTTGTATTAAATTCGGATGCAATTTCTGTGCTTCATCGTCAATAAGAAGGTGCAAGGGATTCAGTAAACCTTAAGTGAAGCATGGGAATCTAAAACTGGACTCACAGGAGAGGTTCAAATCATAGAAAGTGAGTGTGTCAGTCCTCTTGTACTTAAGTCGGCATTGTGCCTTTTGAATTAAATTCCGATGCAATTTCTGTGATTCATCGTCAACAAGAAGTTACAAAGTATACAGAAAACATGAAGTGAAGCATCGGAATCTAAAACTGGACTCACAGAAGAGTTTCAAATCATAGAGAGTTAGAGTGTCAGTCCTCTTGTACTTACGTCGGCATTGTGCGTTTTTAATTTAATTCCTATGCAATTCCTCTGTTTCATCGTCAATAAGAAGTTCCAAGGCATACAGTCTACCTGAAGTGAAGCATCGGAATCTAAAACTTTACACACAGGACAGGTTCAAATCATAGAAAGTTAGAGTGTCAGTCCTCTTGAACTAAAATCGGCATTGTGCCTTTTGTATTAAGTTCGGATGCAATTTCTGTGTTTCATCGTCAATAAGAAGGTCCAAAGGATGCAGTAAACCTGAAGTGAAGCATCGGAATCTAAAACTGGACCTACAGGAGAGGTTCAAATCATAGAAAGTGAGTGTGTCAGTTCTCTTGTACTTAAGTCGGCATTGTGCCTTTTGTATTAAATTCGGATGCAATTTCTGTGCTTCATCGTCAATAAGAAGGTCCAAGGGATACAGTAAACCTTAAGTGAAGCATCGGAATCTAAAACTGGACTCACAGGAGAGGTGCAAATCATAGAAAGTGAGTGTGTCAGTCCTCTTGTACTTAAAGCGTAATTGTGCCATTTGTATTAAGTTTGGATGCAATTTCTGTGTTTCATCGTCAATAAGAAGGTCCAAGGGATACAGTAAACCTTAAGTGAAGCATCGGAATATGAAACTGGACTCACAGGAGAGGTTCAAATCATTGAAAGTTAGAGTGTCAGTCCGATTGTGCTTATGTCGGCATTGTGCCCTTTGTATTAGATTCGGATGGAATTTCTGTGTTTCATCGTCAATAAGAAGGTCAGAGGGATACAGTAAACCTGAAGTTAAGCATCGGAATCTAAAACTGGACTCACAGTAGAGGTTCAAATCATAGAAAGTTAGAGTGTCAGTCCTCTTGAACTAAAATCGGCATTGTGCCTTTTGTATTAAATTCGGATACAATTTCTGTGTTTCATCGTCAATTAGATGTACTAAGGGGTACAGTAGACCTGAAGTGAAGCATCGGAATCTAAAACTGGACTCACAGGAGAGTTTCAAATCATAGAAAGTTAGAGAGTCAGTTCTCTTGTACTTAAGTCGGCATTGTGCGTTTTGAATGTAATTCTTATATAATTCCTGTGTTTCATCGTCAATAAGAAGTTCCAAGGCATACAGTCTACCTGAAGTGAAGCATCAGAATCTAAAACTGGACTCACAGGGCAGGTTCAAATCATAGAAAGTTTGAGTGTCAGTCCTCTTGAACTAAAATCGGCATTGTGCCTTTTGTATTAAATTCGGATGCAAATATCTGTGTTTCATCGTCAATAAGAAGGTCCAAGGGATACAGTAAACCTGAAGTGAAGCATCGGAATCTAAAACTGAACTCACAGGAGAGTTTCAAATCATAGAGAGTTAGAGTGTCAGTCCTCTTGTACTTAAGACGGCATTGTGCCTTTTATTTTAAATTCGGATGCAATTTCTGTGTTTCATCATCAATAAGAAGGTCCAAGGGATATAGTAAACATATAGTGAAGCATCGGAATCTAAAACTGGACTCACAGGAGAGGTTCAAATCAATGAAATTGAGTGTGTCAGTCCCCTTGTACTTAAGTCGGCATTGTGCCTTTTGTATTAATTTCGGTTGCAATTTCTGTGTTTCATCGTCAATAAGAAGGTCCAAGGGACACAGTAAACCTTAAGTGAAGCATCGGAATCTAAAACTGGACTCACAGGAGAGGTTCAAATCATAGAAAGTTAGTGTCAGTCCTCATGTGCTTAAGTCGGCATTGTGTCTTTTCAATTTAATTCCGTTGCAATTTCTGTGTTTCATCGTCAATAAGAAGTTCCAAGGTGTACAGTAAACCTGAAGTGAAGCATCGGAATCTAAAACTGGACTCACATGAGAGGTTCAAATAATAGAAAGTGAGAGTGTCAGTCCTCTTGTACTTAAATCGGCATTGTGCCTTATGTATTAAATTCGGATGCAATTTCTGTGTTTCATCGTCAATAAGAAGTTCCAAGGTACACAGTAAACCTGAAGTGAAGCATCGGAATCTAACACTGGACTCACAGGAGAGGTTCAAATCATTGAAAGTTAGAGTGTCAGTCCGCTTGTGCTTATGTTGGCAAGGTGCCTTTTGTATTAGATTCGGATGCAATTTCCGTGTTTCATCGTCAAAATGAAGGTCCAAGGGATACAGTAAACCTGAAGTGAAGCATCGGAATCTAAAACTGGGCTGACAGGAGAGTTTCAAATCATAGAAAGTTAGAGTGTCAGTCCTCTTGTACTTAAGTCGTCATTGTGCGTTTTGAATTTAATTCCTAAGCAATTCCTCTGTTTCATCGTCAATAAGAAGTTCCAAGGCATACAGTCTACCTGAAAAGAAGCATCGGAATCTAAAACTGGACTCACAGGACAGGTTCAAATCATAGAAAGTTAGAGTGTCAGTCCTCTTGAACTGAAATCGGCATTGTGCCTTTTGTATCAAGTTCGGATGCAATTTCTGTGTTCCATCGTCAATACGAAAGTCCAAGGGATTCAGTAAACCTGAAGTGAAGCATCGGAATCTAAAACCGAACTCACAGGAGAGTTTCAAATCTTAGAGAGTTAGAGTGTCAGTCCTCTTGTACTTAAGACATCATTGTGCCTTTTGTATTAAATTCGGATGCAATTTCTGTGTTTCATCGTCAATAAGAAGGTCCAAGGGATACAGTAAACCTGAAGTTAAGCATCGGAATCTAAAACTGGACATACAGGAGAGGTTCAAATCATAGAATGTGAGTGTAAGTCGTCATGTACTTAAGTCGGCATTGTGCATTTTGAATTTAATTCCGTTGCAATTTCTGTGTTACATCGTCAATAAGATGTTCCAAGTTGTACAGTAAACCTGAAGTGAAGCATCGGAATCTAAAACTGAACTCACAGGAGATGTTCAAATCATAGAAAGTGAGAGTGTCAGTCCTCTTGTACTTAAGTCGGCATTGTGCCTTTTGTATTAAATTCGGATGCAATTTCTGTGTTTTGGTCTATAAGAAGGTCCAAGTGATACAGTAATCCTGAAGTGAACCATCGGAATCTAAAACTGGACTCACAGGAGAAGTTCAAACCATAGAAAGTGAGAGTGTCAGTCCTCTTGTACTTAAGTCGGCATTGTGCATTTTGTTTTAAATTCGGAGGAAATTTCTGTGTTTCATCGTCAATAACAAGGTCCAAGGGATACAGAAAACATGAAGTGAAGCATCGGAATCTAAAACTGGACTCACAGGAGAGTTTCAAATCATAGAAAGTTAGAGTGCCAATCCTCTTGTACTTAAGTCGTCATTGTGCGTTTTGAATTCAATTCCTAAGCTATTCCTCTGTTTCATCGTCAATAAGAAGTTCCAAGGCATACAGTCTACCTGAAGTGAAGCATCGGAATCTAAAACTGGACTCACAGGACAGGTTCAAATCATAGAAAGTTTGAGTGTCAGTCCTCTTGAACTAAAATCGGCATTGTGCCTTTTGTATTAAATTCGGATGCAAAAATCTGTGTTTCATCGTCAATAAGAAGGTCCAAGGGATACAGTAAACCTGAAGTGAAGCATCGGAATCTAAAACTGAACTCACAGGAGAGTTTCAAATCATAGAGAGTTAGAGTGTCAGTCCTCTTGTACTTAAGACGGCATTGTGCCTTTTATTTTAAATTCGGATGCAATTTCTGTGTTTCATCATCAATAAGAAGGTCCAAGGGATATAGTAAACATATAGTGAAGCATCGGAATCTAAAACTGGACTCACAGGAGAGGTTCAAATCAATGAAATTGAGTGTGTCAGTCCCCTTGTACTTAAGTCGGCATTGTGCCTTTTGTATTAATTTCGGTTGCAATTTCTGTGTTTCATCGTCAATAAGAAGGTCCAAGGGACACAGTAAACCTTAAGTGAAGCATCGGAATCTAAAACTGGACTCACAGGAGAGGTTCAAATCATAGAAAGTTAGTGTCAGTCCTCATGTGCTTAAGTCGGCATTGTGTCATTTCAATTTAATTCCGTTGCAATTTCTGTGTTTCATCGTCAATAAGAAGTTCCAAGTTACACAGTAAACCTGAAGTGAAGCATCGGAATCTAAAACTGGACTCACAGGACAGGTTCAAATCATAGAAAGTTAGAGTGTCAGTCCTCTTGTACTTAAATCGGCATTGTGCCTTTTGTAATAATTAGGATGCAATTTCTGTGTTTCATCGTCTATAAGAAGGTCCAAGGGATACAGTAAACCTGAAGTGAAGCATCGGAATCTAAAACTGGACTCACAGGAGAGGTTCAAATCATAGAAAGTGAGAGTGTCAGTCCTCTTGTACTTAAGTCGGCATTGTGCCTTTTGTATTAAATTCGGATGTAATTTCTGTGTTTTCGTCTATAAGAAGGTCCAAGGGATACAGTAAACCTGAAGTGAAGCATCGGAATCTAAAACCGAACTCACAGGAGAGTTTCAAATCTTAGAGAGTTAGAGTGTCAGTCCTCTTGTACTTAAGACATCATTGTGCCTTTTGTATTAAATTCGGATGCAATTTCTGTGTTTCATCGTCAATAAGAAGGTCCAAGGGATACAGTAAACCTGAAGTGAAGCATCGGAATCTAAAACTGGACATACAGGAGAGGTTCAAATCATAGAATGTGAGTGTAAGTCGTCACGTACTTAAGTCGGCATTGTGCCTTTTGAATTTAATTCCGTTGCAATTTCTATGTTACATCGTCAATAAGATGTTCCAAGTTGTACAGTAGACCTGAAGTGAAGCATCGGAATCTAAAACTGGACTCACAGGAGATGTTCAAATCATAGAAAGTGAGAGTGTCAGTCCTCTTGTACTTAAGTCGGCATTGTGCCTTTTGTATTAAATTCGGATGCAATTTCTGTGTTTTCGTCTATAAGAAGGTCCAAGTGATACAGTAATCCTGAAGTGAACCATCGGAATCTAAAACTGGACTCACAGGAGAAGTTCAAACCATAGAAAGTGAGCGTGTCAGTCCCCTTGTACTTAAGTCGGCATTGTGCCTTTTGTTTTAAATTCGGAGGAAATTTCTGTGTTTCATCGTCAATAAGAAGGTCCAAGGGATACAGAAAACATGAAGTGAAGCATCGGAATCTAAAACTGGACTCACAGGAGAGTTTCAAATCATAGAAAGTTAGAGTGCCAATCCTCTTGTACTTAAGTCGTCATTGTGCGTTTTGAATTCAATTCCTAAGCAATTCCTCTGTTTCATCGTCAATAAGAAGTTCCAAGGCATACAGTCTACCTGAAGTGAAGCATCGGAATCTAAAACTGGACTGACAGGACAGGTTCAAATCATAGAAAGTTAGAGTGTCAGTCCTCTTGAACTGAAATCGGCATTGTGCCTTTGGTATCAAGTTCGGATGCAATTTCTGTGTTTCATCGTCAATACGAAGGTCCAAGGGATACAGTAAACCTGAAGTGAAGCATCGGAATCTAAAACTGAACTCACAGGAGAGTTTCAGATCTTAGAGAGTTAGAGTGTCAGTCCTCTTGTACTTAAGACATCATTGTGCTTTTTGTATTAAATTCGGATGCAATTTCTGTGTTTCATCGTCAATAAGAAGGTCCAAGGGATACAGTAAACCTGAAGTGAAGCATCGGAATCTAAAACTGGACATACAGGAGAGGTTCAAATCATAGAAAGTGAGAGTGTCAGTCCTCTTGTACTTAAGTCGGCAATGTGCCTTTTGAATTCAATTCCGATGCAATTTCTGTGATTCATCGTCAACAAGAAGTTACAAAGTATACAGTAAACCTGAAGTGAAGCATCGGAATCTAAAACTGGACTCACAGGACAGGTTCAAATCATAAAAAGTTAGAGTGTCACTCCTCTTGTACTTAAATCGGCATTGTGCCTTTTGTAATAAATTCGGATGCAATTTAGGTGTTTCATCGTCAATAAGATGGTCCAAGGGATACAGTAAACCTGAAGTGAAGCATCGGAATCTAAAACTGGACTCACAGGAGAGGTTCAAATCATAGAAAGTGAGAGTGTCAGTCCTCTTGTACTTAAGTCGGCATTGTGCCTTTAGTATTAAATTCGGATGCAATTTCTGTGTTTTCGACTATAAGAAGGTCCAAGGGATACAGTAAACCTGAAGTGAAGCATCGGAATCTAAAACTGGACTGACAGGAGAAGTTCAAACCATAGAAAGTGAGAGTGTCAGTCCTCTTGTACTTAAGTCGGCATTGTGCCTTTTGTATTAAATTCGGAGGAAATTTCTGTGTTTCATCGTCAATAAGAAGGTTCAAGGGATACAGAAAACATGAAGTGAAGCATCGGAATCTAAAACTGGACTCACAGAAGAGTTTCAAATCATAGAGAGTTAGAGTGTCAGTCCTCTTGTACTTACGTCGGCATTGTGCGTTTTTAATTTAATTCCTATGCAATTCCTCTGTTTCTTCGTCAATAAGAAGTTCCAAGGCATACAGTCTACCTGAAGTGAAGCATCGGAATCTAAAACTGGACTCACAGGACAGGTTCAAATCATAGAAAGTTAGAGTGTCAGTCCTCTTGAACTAAAATCGGCATTGTGCCTTTTGTATTAAGTTCGGATGCAATTTCTGTGTTTCATCGTCAATAAGAAGGTCCAAGGGATGCAGTAAACCTGAAGTGAAGCATCGGAATCTAAAACTGGACCTACAGGAGAGGTTCAAATCATAGAAAGTGAGTGTGTCAGTTCTCTTGTACTTAAGTCGGCATTGTGCCTTTTGTATTAAATTCGGATGCAATTTCTGTGCTTCATCGTCAATAAGAAGGTCCAAGGGATACAGTAAACCTTAAGTGAATCATCGGAATCTAAAACTGGACTCACAGGAGAGGTGCAAATCATAGAAAGTGAGTGTGTCAGTCCTCTTGTACTTAAAGCGTAATTGTGCCATTTGTATTAAGTTTGGATGCAATTTCTGTGTTTCATCGTCAATAAGAAGGTCCAAGGGATACAGTAAACCTTAAGTGAAGCATCGGAATATGAAACTGGACTCACAGGAGAGGTTAAAATCATTGAAAGTTAGAGTGTCAGTCCGATTGTGCTTATGTCGGCATTGTGCCCTTTGTATTAGATTCGGATGGAATTTCTGTGTTTCATCGTCAATAAGAAGGTCAGAGGGATACAGTAAACCTGAAGTTAAGCATCGGAATCTAAAACCGGACTCACAGTAGAGGTTCAAATCATAGAAAGTTAGAGTGTCAGTCCTCTTGAACTAAAATCGGCATTGTGCCTTTTGTATTAAATTCGGATACAATTTCTGTGTTTCATCGTCAATTAGATGGTCTAAGGGGTACAGTAGACCTGAAGTGAAGCATCGGAATCTAAAACTGGACTCACAGGAGAGTTTCAAATCATAGAAAGTTAGAGTGTCAGTTCTCTTGTACTTAAGTCGGCATTGTGCGTTTTGAATCTAATTCTTATATAATTCCTGTGTTTCATCGTCAATAAGAAGTTCCAAGGCATACAGTCTACCTGAAGTGAAGCATCGGAATCTAAAACTGGACTCACAGGACAGGTTCCAATCATAGAAAGTTTGAGTGTCAGTCCTCTTGAACTAAAATCGGCATTGTGCCTTTTGTATTAAATTCGGATGCAAATATCTGTGTTTCATCGTCAATAAGAAAGTCCAAGGGATACAGTAAACCTGAAGTGAAGCATCGGAATCTAAAACTGAACTCACAGGAGAGTTTCAAATCATAGAGAGTTAGAGTGTCAGTCCTCTTGTACTTAAGACGGCATTGTGCCTTTTATTTTAAATTCGGATGCAATTTCTGTGTTTCATCATCAATAAGAAGGTCCAAGGGATATAGTAAACATATAGTGAAGCATCGGAATCTAAAACTGGACTCACAGGAAAGGTTCAAATCAATGAAATTGAGTGTGTCAGTCCCCTTGTACTTAAGTCGGCATTGTGCCTTTTGTATTAATTTCGGTTGTAATTTCTGTGTTTCATCGTCAATAAGAAGGTCCAAGGGACACAGTAAACCTTAAGTGAAGCATCGGAATCTAAAACTGGACTCACAGGAGAGGTTCAAATCATAGAAAGTTAGTGTCAGTCCTCATGTGCTTAAGTCGGCATTGTGTCTTTTCAATTTAATTCCGTTGCAATTTCTGTGTTTCATCGTCAATAAGAAGTTCCAAGGTGTACAGTAAACCTGAAGTGAAACATCGGAATCTAAAACTGGACTCACAGGAGAGGTTCAAATAATAGAAAGTGAGAGTGTCAGTCCTCTTGTACTTAAATCGGCATTGTGCCTTATGTATTAAATTCGGATGCAATTTCTGTGTTTCATCGTCAATAAGAAGTTCCAAGGTACACAGTAAACCTGAAGTGAAGCATCGGAATCTAACACTGGACTCACAGGAGAGGTTCAAATCATTGAAAGTTAGAGTGTCAGTCCGCTTGTGCTTATGTCGGCATTGTGCCTTTTGTATTAGATTCGGATGCAATTTCCGTGTTTCATCGTCAAAATGAAGGTCCAAGGGATACAGTAAACCTGAAGTGAAGCATCGGAATCTAAAACTGGGCTGACAGGAGAGTTTCAAATCATAGAAAGTTAGAGTGTCAGTCCTCTTGTACTTAAGTCGGCATTGTGCCTTTTGTATTAAATTCGGATGCAATTTCTGAGTTTCTTCGTCAATAAGAAGGTCGAAGGTATACAGGAAACCTGAAGTGAAGCATCGGAATCTAAAACTGGACTAATAGGAGAGGTTCAAATCATAGAAAGTTAGAGTGTTAGTCCTCTTGTATTTAAGTCGGCATTGTGCATTTTGTTTAAAATTCGGATGCAATTTCTGTGTTTCATCGTCAATTAGAAGGTCTAAGGGGTACAGTAGACCTGAAGTGAAGCATCGGAATCTATAACTGGACTCACAGGAGAGTTTCAAATCATAGAAAGTTAGAGTGTCAGTTCTCTTGTACTTAAGTCGGCATTGTGCGTTTTGAATTTAATTCCTATGCAATACCTGTGTTTCATCGTCAATAAGAAGTTCCAAGGCATACAGTCTACCTGAAGTGAAGCATCGGAATCTAAAACTGGACTCACAGGAAAGGTTCAAATCATAGAAAGTTTGAGTGTCAGTCCTCTTGAACTAAAATCAGCATTGTGCCTTTTGTATTAAAGTCGGACGCAATTTCTGTGTTTCATCGTCAATAAGAAGGTCCAAGGGATACAGTAAACTTGAAGTGAAGCATCGGAATCTAAAACTGAACTCACAGGAGAGTTTCAAATCATAGAGAGTTAGAGTGTCAGTCCTCTTGTACTTAGGACGGCATTGTGTCTTTTATATTAAATTAGGATGCAATTGCTGTGTTTCATCGTCAATAAGAAGGTCCAAGGGATACAGTAAACATGAAGTGAAGCATCGGAATCTAAAACTGGACTCACAGGAGAGGTTCAAATCATAGAAAGTGAGGTTGTCAGTCCTCTTGTACTTAAGTCGGCATTGTGCCTTTTGTATTAATTTCGGTTGCAATTTGTGTGTTTCATCGTCAATAAGAAGGTCCAAGGGATACAGTAAACCTTAAGTGAAGCATCAGAATCTAAAACTGTACTCACAGGAGAGGTTCAAATCATAGAAAGTTAGTCTCAGTCCTCATGTACTTAAGTCGGCATTGTGCCTTTTCAATTTAATTCCGTTGCAATTTCTGTGTTTCATCGTCAATAAGAAGTTCCAAGGTGTACAGTAAACCTGAAGTGAAGCATCGGAATCCAAAACTAGACTCACAGGAGAGGTTCAAATCATAGAAAGTGAGAGTGTCAGTCCTCTTGTACTTAAATCGGCATTGTGCCTTTTGTATTAAATTCGGATGCAAATTCTGTTATTTCATCGTCAATAAGAAGTTCCAAGGTTTACAGTAAACCTGAAGTGAAGCATCGGAATCTAACACTGGACTCACTGGAGAGGTTCAAATCATTGAAAGTTAGAGTGTCAGTCCGCTTGTGCTTATGTCGGCATTGTGCCTTTTGTATTAGATTCGGATGCAATTTCTTTGTTTCATCGTCTAAATGAAGGTCCAAGGGATACAGTAAACCTGAAGTGAAGCATCGGAATCTAAAACTGGGCTCACAGGAGAGTTCCAAATCATAGAAAGTTAGAGTGTAAGTCCTCTTGTACTTAAGTCGGCATTGTGCCGTTTGTATTAAATTCGGATGCAATTTCTGAGTTTCTTCGTCAATAAGATGGTCCAAGGTATACAGGAAACCTGAAGTGAAGCATCGCAATCTAAAACTGGACTCATAGGAGAGGTTCAAATCATAGAAAGTTAGAGTGTCCGTCCTCTTGTACTTAAGTCGGCGTTGTGCCCTTTGTATAAAATGCGGAAGCCATTTATGTTTTTCATCGTCAATAAGAAGGTACAAGGGATACAGTAAACCTGAAGTGAAGCATCGGAGTCTAAAACTGGACTCACAGGAAAGGTTCAAATCATAGAAAGTGAGTGTGTCAGTCCTCTTGTACTTAAGTCTGCGTTGTGCCTTTTGTATTAAATTCGGATGCAATTTCTGTGTTTCATCGTCAATAAGAAGGTCCAAGGGATACAGTAAACCTTAAGTGAAGCATCGGAATCTATAACTGGACTCACCAGAGAGGTTCAAATCATAGAAAGTTAGTGTCAGTCCTTATGTACTTAAGTCGGCATTGTGTCCTTTGAATTAACACCGTTGCAATTTCTGTGTTTCATCGTCAATAAGATGTTCCAAGGTGTACAGTAAACCTGAAGTGAAGCATCGGAATCTAAAACTGGACCCACAGGAGAGGTTCAATTCATAGAAAGTGAGAGTGTCAGTCCCCTTGTACTTAAGTCGACATTGTGCCTTTTATATTAAATTCGGATGCAATTTCTGTGTTTCATCGTCAATAACAAGGTCCAAGGGATACAGTAAACCTGAAGTGAAGCATCGGAATCTAGAACTGGACTCACAGGAGAGTTTCAAATCATAGAGAGTTAGTGTGTCAGTCCTCCTGTACTTAAGACGGCACTGTGCCTTTTGTATTAAATTCGGATGCAATTTCTGTGTTTCATCGTCAATAAGAAGGTCCAAGGGATACAGTAAACCTGAAGTGAAGCATCGGAATCTAAAACTGGACTCCCAGGAGAGGTTCAAATCATAGAAGGTGAGTGTGTCCGTCCTCTTGTACTTAAGTGGCATTGTAACTTTTGTATTAATTTCGGTTGCAATTTCTGTGTTTCATCGTCGTTAAGAAGGTCCAAGGGATACAGTAAACCTTAAGTGAAGCATCGGAATCTAAAACTGGACTCACAGGAGAGTTTCAAATCATAGAAAGTTAGAGTGTCAGTCCTCTTGTACTTAAGTCGGCATTGTGCCTTTTGAATTTAATTCCGATGCAATTTCTGTGTTTCATCGTCAATAAGAAGGTCGAAGGGATACAGCAAACCTGAAGTGAAGCATCGGAATCTAGAACTGGACTCACAGGAGAGTTTCAAATCATAGAAAGTTAGAGTGTCAGTCTTCTTGTACTTAACTCGGCATTGTGACTTTTGAATTTAATTCCGATGCAATTTCTGTGTTTCATCGTCAATAAGAAGTTCCAAGGTACACAGTAAACCTGAAGTGAAACATCGGAATCTAAAACTGGACTCACAGGAGAGGTTCAAATAATCGAAAGTTAGAGTGTCAGTCCGCTTGTGCTTATGTCGGCATTGTGCCTTTTGTATTAGATTCGGATGCAATTTCTGTGTTTCATCGTCAATAAGAAGGTCCAAGGGATACAGTAAACCGGAAGTGAAGCATCGGAATCTAATACTGGACTCACAGGAGAGTTTCAAATCATAGAAAGTTAGAGTGTCAGTCCTCTTGTACTTAACTCGGCATTGTGCCTGTTGAATTTAATTCCGATGCAATTTCTGTGTTTCATCGTCAATAAGAAGTTCCGAGGTACACAGTAAACCTGAAGTGAAGCATAGGAATCTAAAACTGGACTCACAGGACAGGTTCAAATCATAGAAAGTTAGTGTCAGTCCTCATGTACTTAAGTCGGCATTGTGCCTTTTGAATTTAATTCCGTTGCGATTTCTGTGTTTCATCGTCAATAAGAAGTTCCATGGTGTACAGTAAACCTGAAGTGAAGCATCGGAATCTAAAACTGGACTCACAGGTCAGGTTCAAATCATATAAAGTGACAGTGTCAGTCCTCTTGTACTTAAATCGGCATTGTGCCTTTTGTATTAAATTCGGATGCAATTTCTGTGTTTCATCGTCAATAAGAAGTTCCAAGGTACACAGTAAACCTGAAGTGAAGCATCGGAATCTAAAACTGGACTCACAGGACAGGTTCAAATCATTGAAAGTTAGAGTGTCGGTCCTCTTGTACTTAAGTCGGCATTGTGTACTTTGAATTTAATTCGGATGCAATTTCTGTGTTTCATTGTCAATAAGAAGGTCCAAGTAATACAGTAAACCTGAAGTGAAGCATCGGAATCTAAAACTGGACTCACAGGAGAGTTTCAAATCATAGAAAGTTAGAGTGTCAGTCCTCTTATTCGTAAGTCGGCATTGTGCCTTTTGAATTTAATTCCGATGCAATTTCTGTGTTTCATCGTCAATAAGAAGTTCCAAGGTACACAGTAAACCTGAAGTGAAGCATCGGAATCTAAAACTGGACTCACAGGATAGGTTCAAATCATAGAAAGTTAGTGTCAGTCCTCATGTACTTAAGTCGGGATTGTGCCTTTTGAATTTAATTCCATTGCAATTTCTGTGCTTCATCTTCAATAAGAAGTTCCAAGGTGTACAGTACACCTCAAGTGAAGCATCGGAATCTTAAACTGGACTCACAGGAGAGGTTCAAATCATATAAAGTGACAGTGTCAGTCCTCTTGTACTTAAATCAGGATTGTGCCTTTTGCATTAAATTCGGTTGCAATTTCTGTGTTTCATCGTCAATAAGATGTTCCAAGGTACACAGTAAACCTGAAGTGAGCATCGGAATCTAAAACTGGACCCACAGGAGACTTTCAAACCATAGAAAGTTAGAGTGTGCGTCCTCTTGTACTTAAGTCGGCATTGTGCCTTTTGAATTTAATTCCGATGCAATTTCTGTGTTTTAATCGTCAATAAGAAGGTCCAAGGGATACAGTTAACCTGAAGTGAAGCATCGGAATCTAAAACTGGACTCACAGGAGAGTTTCAAATCATAGAAAGTTAGAGTGTCAGTCCTCTTGTACTTAAGTCGGCATTGTGCCTTTTGAATTTAATACCGATGCAATTTCTGTGTTTCATCGTCAATAAGAAGTTCCAAGGTACACATTAAACCTGAAGTGGAGCATCGGAATCTAAAACTGGACCCACAGGAGAGGTTGAAATCATAGAAAGTTAGTGTCAGTCCCCATGTACTTAGTTTGGCATTGTGCCTTTTGAATTTAATTCCGTTGCAATATCTGTGTTTCATCGTCAATAAGAAGTTCCAAGGTGTACAGTAAACCTGAAGTGAAGCATCGGAAACTAAAACTGGACTCACAGGAGAGGTTCAAATCATATAAAGTCAGTGTGTCAGTCCTCTTGTCCTTAAATCCGCAATGTGACTTTTCTATTAAATTCGGATGCAATTTCTGTGTTTCATCGTCAATAAGAAGTTCCAAGGTACACAGTAACCCTGAAGTGAAGCATCGGAATCTAAAACTGGACTCACAGGAGAGGTTCAAATCATTGAAAGTTAGAGTGTCAGTCCGCTTGTGCTTATGTCGGCATTTTGCCATTTGTATTAGATTCGGATGCAATTTCTGTGTTTCATCGTCAAAAAGAAGGTCCAAGGGATACAGTAAACCTGAAGTGAAGCATCGGAATCTAAAACTGGACTCACAGGAGAGTTTCAAATCATAGAAAGTTAGAGTGTCAGTCCTCTTGTACCTAAGTCGGCATTGTGCCTTTTGTATTAAATTCGGATGCAATTTCTGGGTTTCTTCGTCAATGAGAAGGTCCAAGGTATACAGGAAACCTGAAGTGAAGTATCGGAATCTAAAACAGGACGCATAGGAGAGGTTCAAATCACAGAAAGTTAGAGTGTCCGTCCTCTTGTACTTAAGTCGGCGTTGTGCCCTTTGTATTAAATTCGGAAGCCATTTATGTTTTTCATCGTCAATAAGAAGGTACAAGGGATACAGTAAACCTGAAGTGAAGCATCGGAATCTAAAACTGGACTCACAGGAGAGGTTCAAATCATAGAAAGTGAGTGTGTCAATTATCTTGTACTTAAGTTTGCTTTGTGCCTTTTGTATTAGATTCGGATGCAATTTCTGTGTTTCATCGTCAATAAGATGGTCCAAGGGATACAGTAAACCTTAAGTGAAGCATCGGAATCTAAAACAGGACTCACCAGAGAGGTTCAAATCATAGAAAGTTAGAGTGTCAGTCCTCTTGTACCTAAGTCGGCATTGTGCCCTTTGAATTTAATTCCGTTGCAATTTCTGTGTTTCATCGTCAATAAGAAGTTCCAAGGTGTACAGTAAACCTGAAGTGAAGCATCGAAATCTAAAACTGGACTCACAGGAGAGGTTCAAATCATAGAAAGTGAGAGTGTCAGTCCTCTTGTACTGAAGTCGGTATTGTGCGCTTTGAATTTAATTCCGATACAATTCCGTGTTTCATCGTCAATAAAAAGTTCCAAGGCATACAGTCTACCTGAAGTGAAGCATCGGAATCTAAAACTGGACTCACAGGCCAGGTTCAAATCATAGAAAGTTAGAGTGTCAGTCCTCATGAACTGAAATCGGCATTGTGCCTTTTGTAATAAATTCGGATGCAATTTCTGTGTTTCATCGTCAATAAGAAGGTCCAAGGTATACAGTAAATCTGAAGTGAAGCATCGGAATCTAAAACTGAATTCGCCGGAGAGTTTCAAATCATAGAAAGTTAGAGTGTCAGTCCTCTTTTACTTAAGATGGCACTGTGCCTTTTGTATTAAATTCGGATGCAATTTCTGTGTTTCATCGTCAATAAGAAGGTCCAAGGGATACAGTAAACCTGAAGTGAAGCATCGGAATCAAAAACTGGACACCCAGGAGAGGTTTAAATCATAGTAAGTTAGATTGTCTGTCCTCTTGTACTTAAGTCGGCATTGTGCCTTTTGAATTTAACTCCGATGCAATTTCTATGTTTCATCGTCAATAAGAAGTTCCAAGGTATACAGTTATCCTGTAGTGAAGCATCGGAATCTAGAGTTGGACTCACAGGAGAGGTTGAAATCATAGAAATTTAGAGGGTCAGTCCACTTGTACTTAAGTCGGCTTTGTGCCTTTTGAATTTAATTCCGCTGCAATTTCTGTGTTTCATCGTCAATAAGAAGGTCCAAGGGATACAGTAAACCTGAAGTGAAGCATCGGAATCTAAAACTGGACTCACAGGAGAGTTTCAAATCATAGAAAATTAGAGTGTCAGTCCTCTTGTACTTAAGTCGGCATTGTGCATTTTGAATTTAATTCCGATGCAATTTCTGTGTTTCATCGTCAATAAGAAGTTCTAAGGTACACAGTAAACCTGAAGTGAAGCATCGGAATCTGAAACTGGACTCACAGGAGACGTTCAAATCATAGAAAGTTAGAGTGTCAGTCCTCTTGTACTTAAGTCGGTATCGTGCCTTTTGAATTTAATTCCGATGCAATTTGTGTGTTTCATCATCAATAAGAAGGTCCAAGGGATACAGTAAACCTGAAGTGAAGCATCGGAATCTAAAACTGGACTCACAGGAGAGTTTCAAATCATAGAAAGTTAGAGTGTCAGTCCTCTTGTACTTAAGTCGGCATTGTGCCTTTTGAATTTAATTCCGATGCAATTTCTGTGTTTCATCGTCAATAAGAAGGTCCAAGGGATACAGTAAATCGGAAGTGAAGCATCGGAATCTAAAGCTGGACTCACAGGAAAGGTTCAAATCATAGAAAGTTAGAGTGTCAGTGCTCTTGTACTTAAGTCGGCATTGTGCCTTTTGTATTAAATTCGTATGCAATTTCTGAGTTTCTTCGTGAATAAGAAGGTCCAAGGTATACAGGAAACCTGAAGCGAAGCATCGGAATCTAAAACTGGACTCATAGGAGAGGTTCAAATCATAGAAAGTTAGAGTGTCCGTCCTCTTGTACTTAAGTCGGCGTTGTGCCCTTTGCATTAAATTCGGAAGCCATTTATGTTTTTCATCGTCAATAAGAAGGTACAAGGGATACAGTAAACCTGAAGTGAAGCATCGGAATCTAAAACTGGACTCCCAGGAGAGGTTCAAATCATAGAAAGTGAGTGTGTCAGTCCTCTTGTACTTAAGTCTGCATTGTGCCTTTTGTATTAAATTCGGATGCAATTTCTGTGTTTCATCGTCAATAAGAAGGTCCAACGGATACAGTAAACCTTAAGTGAAGCATCGGAATGTAAAACTGGACTCACCAGAGAGGTTCAAATCTTAGAATGTTAGTGTCAGTCCTCATGTACTTAAGTCGGCATTGTGCCCTTTGAATTTAATTCCGTTGCAATTTCTGTGTTTCATCGTCAATAAGAAGTTCCAAGGTGTACAGTAAACCTGAAGTGAAGCATCGAAATCTAAAACTGGACCCACAGGAGAGGTTCAAATCATAGAAAGTGAGAGTGTCAGTCCTCTTGTACTTAAGTCGACATTGTGCCTTTTGTATTAAATTCGGATGCAATTTCTGTGTTTCATCGTCAATAAGAAGGTCCAAGGGATTCAGTAAACCTGAAGTGAAGCATCGGATTCTGGAACTGGACTCACAGGAGAGTTTCAAATCATAGAAAGTTAGAGTGTCAGTCCTCTTGTACTGAAGTCGGTATTGTGCGCTTTGAATTTAATTCCTATACAATTCCGTGTTTCATCGTCAATAAAAAGTTCCAAGGCATACAGTCTACCTGAAGTGAAGCATCGGAATCTATAACTGGACTCACAGGCCAGGTTCAAATCATAGAAAGTTAGAGTGTCAGTCCTCATGAACTGAAATCGGCATTGTGCCTTTTGTAATAAATTCGGATGCAATATCTGTGTTTCATCGTCAATAAGAAGGTCCAAGGTATACAGTAAACCTGAAGTGAAGCATCGGAATCTAAAACTGAATTCGCCGGAGAGTTTCAAATCATAGAAAGTTAGAGTGTCAGTCCTCTTGTACTTAAGACGGCACTGTGCCTTTTGTATTAAATTCGGATGCAATTTCTGTGTTCCATCGTCAATAAGAAGGTCCAAGGGATACAGTAAACCTGAAGTGAAGCATCGGAATCAAAAACTGGACTCCTAGGAGAGGTTTAAATCATAGTAAGTTAGATTGTCTGTCCTCTTGTACGTAAGTCGGCATTGTGCCTTTTGAATTTAACTCCGATGCAATTTCTATGTTTCATCGTCAATAAGAAGTTCCAAGGTATACAGTTATCCTGTAGTGAAGCATCGGAATCTAGAGTTGGACTCACAGGAGAGGTTCAAATCATAGAAATTTAGGGGGTCAGTCCACTTGTACTTAAGTCGGCATTGTGCCTTTTGAATTTAATTCCGCTGCAATTTCTGTGTTTCATCGTCAATAAGAAGGTCCAAGGGATACAGTAAACCTGAAGTGAAGCATCGGAATCTAAAACTGGACTCACAGGAGAGTTTCAAATCATAGAAAATTAGAGTGTCAGTCCTCTTGTACTTAAGTCGGCATTGTGCATTTTGAATTTAATTCCGATGCAATTTCTGTGTTTCATCGTCAATAAGAAGTTCTAAGGTACACAGTAAACCTGAAGTGAAGCATCGGAATCTGAAACTGGACTCACAGGAGAGGTTCAAATCATAGAAAGTTAGAGTGTCAGTCCTCTTGTACTTAAGTCGGTATCGTGCCTTTTGAATTTAATTCCGATGCAATTTCTGTGTTTCATCGTCAATAAGAAGGTCCAAGGGATACAGTAAACCTGAAGTGAAGCATCGGAATCTAAAACTGGACTCACAGGAGAGTTTCAAATCATAGAAAGTTAGAGTGTCAGTCCTCATGTACTTAAGTCGGCATTGTGCCTTTTGAATTTAATTCCGATGCAATTTCTGTGTTTCATCGTCAATAAGAAGGTCCAAGGGATACAGTAAATCGGAAGTGAAGCATCGGAATCTAAAACTGGACTCACAGGCGAGTTTCAAATCATAGAAAGTTAGAGTGTCAGTCCTCTTGTACTTAAGTCGGCATTGTGCCTTTTGAATTTAATTCCGATGCAATTTCTGTGTTTCATCGTCAATAAGGAGTTCCAAGGTACACAGTAAACCTGATGTGAAGCATCGGAATCTAAAGCTGGACTCACAGGAAAGGTTCAAATAATAGAATGTTAGAGTGTCAGTCCTCTTGTACTTAAATCAGCATTGTGCCTTTTGTATTAAATTCGGATGCAATTTCTGTGTTTCATCGTCAATAAGAAGTTCCAAGGTACACAGTAAACCTGAAGTGAAGCATCGGAATCTAAAACTGGACTCACAGGAGAGGTTCAAAACATTGAAAGTTAGAGTGTCAGTCCGGTTGTGCTTATGTCAGCATTGTGCCTTTTGTATTATATTCGGATGCAATTTCTGTGTTTCATCGTCAATAAGAAGGTCCAAGGGATACAATAAATCTGAAAAGAAGAATCGGTATCTAAAACTGGACTCACAGGAGAGGTTGAAATCATTGAAAGTTAGAGTGTCAGTGCTCTTGTACTTAAGTCGGCATTGTGCCTTTTGTATTAAATTCGGATGCAATTTCTGAGTTTCTTCGTGAATAAGAAGGTCCAAGGTATACAGGAAACCTGAAACGAAGCATCGGAATCTAAAACTGGACTCATAGGAGAGATTCAAATCATAGAAAGTTGGAGTTTCCGTCCTCTTGTACTTAAGTCGGCGTTGTGCCCTTTGTATTAAATTCGGAAGCCATTTATGTTTTTCATCGTCAATAAGAAGGTACAAGGGATACAGTAAACCTGAAGTGAAGCATCGGAATCTAAAACTGGACTCCCAGGAGAGGTTCAAATCATAGAAAGTGAGTGTGTCAGTCCTCTTGTACTTAAGTCTGCATTGTGCCTTTTGTATTAAATTCGGATGCAATTTCTGTGTTTCATCGTCAATAAGAAGGTCCAACGGATACAGTAAACTTTAAGTGAAGCATTGGAATGTAAAACTGGACTCACCAGAGAGGTTCAAATCACAGAATGCTAGTGTCAGTCCTCATGTACTTAAGTCGGCATTGTGCCCTTTGAATTTAATTCCGTTGCAATTTCTGTGTTCCATCGTCATTAAGACGGTCCAAGGGATACAGTAAACCTGAAGTAAAGCATCGGAATCTAGAACTGGACTCACAGGAGAGATTCAAATCCTAGAAAGTTAGAGTGTCAGTCCTCTTGTACTCAAGTCGGCATTGTGCGTTTTGAATTTAATTCCTATGCAATTCCTGTGTTTCATCGTCAATTAGAAGTTCCAGGGCATACAGTCTACCTGAAGTGAAGCATCGGAATCTAAAACTGGACTCACAGGCCAGGTTCAAATCATAGAAAGTTAGAGTGTCAGTCCTCTTGAACTGAAATCGGCATTGTGCCTTTTGTATTAAATTCGGATGCAATTTCTGTGTTTCAACGTCAATAAGAAGGTCCAAGGGATACAGTAAACCTGAAGTGAAGCATCGGAATCTAAAACTGAACTCGCAGGAGAGTTTCAAATCATAGAAAGTTAGAGTGTCAGTCCTCTTGTACTTAAGACGGCACTGTGCCTTTTGTATTAAATTCGGATGCAATTTCTGTGTTTCATCGTCAATAAGAAGGTCCAAGGGATTCAGTAAACCTGAAGTGAAGCATCGGATTCTGGAACTGGACTCACAGGAGAGTTTCAAATCATAGAAAGTTAGAGTGTCAGTCCTCTTGTACTGAAGTCGGTATTGTGCGCTTTGAATTTAATTCCTATACAATTCCGTGTTTCATCGTCAATAAAAAGTTCCAAGGCATACAGTCTACCTGAAGTGAAGCATCGGAATCTATAACTGGACTCACAGGCCAGGTTCAAATCATAGAAAGTTAGAGTGTCAGTCCTCATGAACTGAAATCGGCATTGTGCCTTTTGTAATAAATTCGGATGCAATATCTGTGTTTCATCGTCAATAAGAAGGTCCAAGGTATACAGTAAACCTGAAGTGAAGCATCGGAATCTAAAACTGAATTCGCCGGAGAGTTTCAAATCATAGAAAGTTAGAGTGTCAGTCCTCTTGTACTTAAGACGGCACTGTGCCTTTTGTATTAAATTCGGATGCAATTTCTGTGTTCCATCGTCAATAAGAAGGTCCAAGGGATACAGTAAACCTGAAGTGAAGCATCGGAATCAAAAACTGGACTCCTAGGAGAGGTTTAAATCATAGTAAGTTAGATTGTCTGTCCTCTTGTACGTAAGTCGGCATTGTGCCTTTTGAATTTAACTCCGATGCAATTTCTATGTTTCATCGTCAATAAGAAGTTCCAAGGTATACAGTTATCCTGTAGTGAAGCATCGGAATCTAGAGTTGGACTCACAGGAGAGGTTCAAATCATAGAAATTTAGGGGGTCAGTCCACTTGTACTTAAGTCGGCATTGTGCCTTTTGAATTTAATTCCGCTGCAATTTCTGTGTTTCATCGTCAATAAGAAGGTCCAAGGGATACAGTAAACCTGAAGTGAAGCATCGGAATCTAAAACTGGACTCACAGGAGAGTTTCAAATCATAGAAAATTAGAGTGTCAGTCCTCTTGTACTTAAGTCGGCATTGTGCATTTTGAATTTAATTCCGATGCAATTTCTGTGTTTCATCGTCAATAAGAAGTTCTAAGGTACACAGTAAACCTGAAGTGAAGCATCGGAATCTGAAACTGGACTCACAGGAGAGGTTCAAATCATAGAAAGTTAGAGTGTCAGTCCTCTTGTACTTAAGTCGGTATCGTGCCTTTTGAATTTAATTCCGATGCAATTTCTGTGTTTCATCGTCAATAAGAAGGTCCAAGGGATACAGTAAACCTGAAGTGAAGCATCGGAATCTAAAACTGGACTCACAGGAGAGTTTCAAATCATAGAAAGTTAGAGTGTCAGTCCTCATGTACTTAAGTCGGCATTGTGCCTTTTGAATTTAATTCCGATGCAATTTCTGTGTTTCATCGTCAATAAGAAGGTCCAAGGGATACAGTAAATCGGAAGTGAAGCATCGGAATCTAAAACTGGACTCACAGGCGAGTTTCAAATCATAGAAAGTTAGAGTGTCAGTCCTCTTGTACTTAAGTCGGCATTGTGCCTTTTGAATTTAATTCCGATGCAATTTCTGTGTTTCATCGTCAATAAGGAGTTCCAAGGTACACAGTAAACCTGATGTGAAGCATCGGAATCTAAAGCTGGACTCACAGGAAAGGTTCAAATAATAGAATGTTAGAGTGTCAGTCCTCTTGTACTTAAATCAGCATTGTGCCTTTTGTATTAAATTCGGATGCAATTTCTGTGTTTCATCGTCAATAAGAAGTTCCAAGGTACACAGTAAACCTGAAGTGAAGCATCGGAATCTAAAACTGGACTCACAGGAGAGGTTCAAAACATTGAAAGTTAGAGTGTCAGTCCGGTTGTGCTTATGTCAGCATTGTGCCTTTTGTATTATATTCGGATGCAATTTCTGTGTTTCATCGTCAATAAGAAGGTCCAAGGGATACAATAAATCTGAAAAGAAGAATCGGTATCTAAAACTGGACTCACAGGAGAGGTTGAAATCATTGAAAGTTAGAGTGTCAGTGCTCTTGTACTTAAGTCGGCATTGTGCCTTTTGTATTAAATTCGGATGCAATTTCTGAGTTTCTTCGTGAATAAGAAGGTCCAAGGTATACAGGAAACCTGAAACGAAGCATCGGAATCTAAAACTGGACTCATAGGAGAGATTCAAATCATAGAAAGTTGGAGTTTCCGTCCTCTTGTACTTAAGTCGGCGTTGTGCCCTTTGTATTAAATTCGGAAGCCATTTATGTTTTTCATCGTCAATAAGAAGGTACAAGGGATACAGTAAACCTGAAGTGAAGCATCGGAATCTAAAACTGGACTCCCAGGAGAGGTTCAAATCATAGAAAGTGAGTGTGTCAGTCCTCTTGTACTTAAGTCTGCATTGTGCCTTTTGTATTAAATTCGGATGCAATTTCTGTGTTTCATCGTCAATAAGAAGGTCCAACGGATACAGTAAACTTTAAGTGAAGCATTGGAATGTAAAACTGGACTCACCAGAGAGGTTCAAATCACAGAATGCTAGTGTCAGTCCTCATGTACTTAAGTCGGCATTGTGCCCTTTGAATTTAATTCCGTTGCAATTTCTGTGTTCCATCGTCATTAAGACGGTCCAAGGGATACAGTAAACCTGAAGTAAAGCATCGGAATCTAGAACTGGACTCACAGGAGAGATTCAAATCCTAGAAAGTTAGAGTGTCAGTCCTCTTGTACTCAAGTCGGCATTGTGCGTTTTGAATTTAATTCCTATGCAATTCCTGTGTTTCATCGTCAATTAGAAGTTCCAGGGCATACAGTCTACCTGAAGTGAAGCATCGGAATCTAAAACTGGACTCACAGGCCAGGTTCAAATCATAGAAAGTTAGAGTGTCAGTCCTCTTGAACTGAAATCGGCATTGTGCCTTTTGTATTAAATTCGGATGCAATTTCTGTGTTTCAACGTCAATAAGAAGGTCCAAGGGATACAGTAAACCTGAAGTGAAGCATCGGAATCTAAAACTGAACTCGCAGGAGAGTTTCAAATCATAGAAAGTTAGAGTGTCAGTCCTCTTGTACTTAAGACGGCACTGTGCCTTTTGTATTAAATTCGGATGCAATTTCTGTGTTTCATCGTCAATAAGAAGGTCCAAGGGATACAGTAAACCTGAAGTGAAGCATCGGAATCAAAAACTGGACTCCCAGGAGAGGTTCAATTCATAGAAAGTTAGATTGTCTGTCCTCTTGTACTTAAATCAGCATTGTGCCTTTTGTATTAAATTCGGATGCAATTTCTGTGTTTCATCGTCAATAAGAAGTTCCAAGGTACACAGTAAACCTGAAGTGAAGCATCGGAATCTAAAACTGGACTCACAGGAGAGGTTCAAAACATTGAAAGTTAGAGTGTCAGTCCGGTTGTGCTTATGTCAGCATTGTGCCTTTTGTATTATATTCGGATGCAATTTCTGTGTTTCATCGTCAATAAGAAGGTCCAAGGGATACAATAAATCTGAAGTGAAGAATCGGTATCTAACACTGGACTCACAGGAGAGGTTGAAATCATTGAAAGTTAGAGTGTCAGTGCTCTTGTACTTAAGTCGTCATTGTGCCTTTTGTATTAAATTCGGATGCAATTTCTGAGTTTCTTCGTCAATAAGAAGGTCCACGGTATACAGGAAACCTGAAGCGAAGCATCGGAATCTAAAACTGGACTCATAGGAGAGGTTCAAATCATAGAAAGTTAGAGTGTCCGTCCTCTTGTACTTAAGTCGGCGTTGTGCCATTTGTATTAAATTCGGAAGCCATTTATGTTTTTCATCGTCAATAAGAAGGTACAAGGGATACAGTAAACCTGAAGTGAAGCATCGGAATCTAAAACTGGACTCCCAGGAGAGGTTCAAATCATAGAAAGTTAGAGTGTCAGTCCTCTTGTACCTAAGTCGGCATTGTGCCTTTTTATTAAATTCGGATGCAATTTCTGGGTTTCTTCGTCAATGAGAAGGTCCAAGGTATACAGGAAACCTGAAGTGAAGTATCGGAATCTAAAACAGGACGCTTAGGAGAGGTTCAAATCACAGAAAGTTAGAGTGTCCGTCCTCTTGTACTTAAGTCGGCGTTGTGCCCTTTGTATTAAATTCGGAAGTCATTTATGTTTTTCATCGTCAATAAGAAGGTACAAGGGATACAGTAAACCTGAAGTGAAGTATCGGAATCTAAAACTGGACTCACAGGAGGGGTTCAAATCATAGAAAGTGAGTGTGTCAATTATCTTGTACTTAAGTTTGCTTTGTGCCTTTTGTATTAGATTCGGATGCAATTTCTGTGTTTCATCGTCAATAAGAAGGTCCAAGGGATACAGTAAACCTTAAGTGAAGCATCGGAATCTAAAACAGGACTCACCAGAGAGGTTCAAATCATAGAAAGTTAGAGTGTCAGTCCTCTTGTACCTAAGTCGGCATTGTGCCCTTTGAATTTAATTCCGTTGCAATTTCTGTGTTTCATCGTCAATAAGAAGTTCCAAGGTGTACAGTAAACCTGAAGTGAAGCATCGAAATCTAAAACTGGACTCACAGGAGAGGTTCAAATCATAGAAAGTGAGAGTGTCAGTCCTCTTGTACTGAAGTCGGTATTGTGCGCTTTGAATTTAATTCCGATACAATTCCGTGTTTCATCGTCAATAAAAAATTCCAAGGCATACAGTCTACCTGAAGTGAAGCATCGGAATCTAAAACTGGACTCACAGGCCAGGTTCAAATCATAGAAAGTTAGAGTGTCAGTCCTCATGATTTGAAATCGGCATTGTGCCTTTTGTAATAAATTCGGATGCAATTTCTGTGTTTCATCGTCAATAAGAAGGTCCAAGGTATACAGTAAATCTGAAGTGAAGCATCGGAATCTAAAACTGAATTCGCCGGAGAGTTTCAAATCATAGAAAGTTAGAGTGTCAGTCCTCTTGTACTTAAGACGGCACTGTGCCTTTTGTATTAAATTCGGATGCAATTTCTGTGTTTCATCGTCGATAAGAAGGTCCAAGGGATACAGTAAATCGGAAGTGAAGCATCGGAATCTAAAACTGGACTCACAGGCGAGTTTCAAATCATAGAAAGTTAGAGTGTCAGTCCTCTTGTACTTAAGTCGGCATTGTGCCTTTTGAATTTAATTCCGATGCAATTTCTGTGTTTCATCGTCAATAAGGAGTTCCAAGGTACACAGTAAACCTGATGTGAAGCATCGGAATCTAAAGCTGGACTCACAGGAAAGGTTCAAATAATAGAATGTTAGAGTGTCAGTCCTCTTGTACTTAAATCAGCATTGTGCCTTTTGTATTAAATTCGGATGCAATTTCTGTGTTTCATCGTCAATAAGAAGTTCCAAGGTACACAGTAAACCTGAAGTGAAGCATCGGAATCTAAAACTGGACTCACAGGAGAGGTTCAAAACATCGAAAGTTAGAGTGTCAGTCCGGTTGTGCTTATGTCAGCATTGTGCCTTTTGTATTATATTCGGATGCAATTTCTGTGTTTCATCGTCAATAAGAAGGTCCAAGGGATACAATAAATCTGAAAAGAAGAATCGGTATCTAAAACTGGACTCACAGGAGAGGTTGAAATCATTGAAAGTTAGAGTGTCAGTGCTCTTGTACTTAAGTCGGCATTGTGCCTTTTGTATTAAATTCGGATGCAATTTCTGAGTTTCTTCGTCAATAAGAAGGTCCACGGTATACAGGAAACCTGAAGCGAAGCATCGGAATCTAAAACTGGACTCATAGGAGAGGTTCAAATCATAGAAAGTTAGAGTGTCCGTCCTCTTGTACTTAAGTCGGCGTTGTGCCATTTGTATTAAATTCGGAAGCCATTTATGTTTTTCATCGTCAATAAGAAGGTACAAGGGATACAGTAAACCTGAAGTGAAGCATCGGAATCAAAAACTGGACTCCCAGGAGAGGTTCAATTCATAGAAAGTTAGATTGTCTGTCCTCTTGTACTTAAATCAGCATTGTGCCTTTTGTATTAAATTCGGATGCAATTTCTGTGTTTCATCGTCAATAAGAAGTTCCAAGGTACACAGTAAACCTGAAGTGAAGCATCGGAATCTAAAACTGGACTCACAGGAGAGGTTCAAAACATTGAAAGTTAGAGTGTCAGTCCGGTTGTGCTTATGTCAGCATTGTGCCTTTTGTATTATATTCGGATGCAATTTCTGTGTTTCATCGTCAATAAGAAGGTCCAAGGGATACAATAAATCTGAAGTGAAGAATCGGTATCTAACACTGGACTCACAGGAGAGGTTGAAATCATTGAAAGTTAGAGTGTCAGTGCTCTTGTACTTAAGTCGTCATTGTGCCTTTTGTATTAAATTCGGATGCAATTTCTGAGTTTCTTCGTCAATAAGAAGGTCCACGGTATACAGGAAACCTGAAGCGAAGCATCGGAATCTAAAACTGGACTCATAGGAGAGGTTCAAATCATAGAAAGTTAGAGTGTCCGTCCTCTTGTACTTAAGTCGGCGTTGTGCCATTTGTATTAAATTCGGAAGCCATTTATGTTTTTCATCGTCAATAAGAAGGTACAAGGGATACAGTAAACCTGAAGTGAAGCATCGGAATCTAAAACTGGACTCCCAGGAGAGGTTCAAATCATAGAAAGTTAGAGTGTCAGTCCTCTTGTACCTAAGTCGGCATTGTGCCTTTTTATTAAATTCGGATGCAATTTCTGGGTTTCTTCGTCAATGAGAAGGTCCAAGGTATACAGGAAACCTGAAGTGAAGTATCGGAATCTAAAACAGGACGCTTAGGAGAGGTTCAAATCACAGAAAGTTAGAGTGTCCGTCCTCTTGTACTTAAGTCGGCGTTGTGCCCTTTGTATTAAATTCGGAAGTCATTTATGTTTTTCATCGTCAATAAGAAGGTACAAGGGATACAGTAAACCTGAAGTGAAGTATCGGAATCTAAAACTGGACTCACAGGAGAGGTTCAAATCATAGAAAGTGAGTGTGTCAATTATCTTGTACTTAAGTTTGCTTTGTGCCTTTTGTATTAGATTCGGATGCAATTTCTGTGTTTCATCGTCAATAAGAAGGTCCAAGGGATACAGTAAACCTTAAGTGAAGCATCGGAATCTAAAACAGGACTCACCAGAGAGGTTCAAATCATAGAAAGTTAGAGTGTCAGTCCTCTTGTACCTAAGTCGGCATTGTGCCCTTTGAATTTAATTCCGTTGCAATTTCTGTGTTTCATCGTCAATAAGAAGTTCCAAGGTGTACAGTAAACCTGAAGTGAAGCATCGAAATCTAAAACTGGACTCACAGGAGAGGTTCAAATCATAGAAAGTGAGAGTGTCAGTCCTCTTGTACTGAAGTCGGTATTGTGCGCTTTGAATTTAATTCCGATACAATTCCGTGTTTCATCGTCAATAAAAAATTCCAAGGCATACAGTCTACCTGAAGTGAAGCATCGGAATCTAAAACTGGACTCACAGGCCAGGTTCAAATCATAGAAAGTTAGAGTGTCAGTCCTCATGATTTGAAATCGGCATTGTGCCTTTTGTAATAAATTCGGATGCAATTTCTGTGTTTCATCGTCAATAAGAAGGTCCAAGGTATACAGTAAATCTGAAGTGAAGCATCGGAATCTAAAACTGAATTCGCCGGAGAGTTTCAAATCACAGAAAGTTAGAGTGTCAGTCCTCTTGTACTTAAGACGGCACTGTGATTTTTGTATTAAATTCGGATGCAATTTCTGTGTTTCATCGTCGATAAGAAGGTCCAAGGGATACAGTAAACCTGAAGTGAAGCATCGGAATCAAAAACTGGACACCCAGGAGAGGTTTAAATCATAGTAAGTTAGATTGTCTGTCCTCTTGTACTTAAGTCGGCATTGTGCCTTTTGAATTTAACTCCGATGCAATTTCTATGTTTCATCGTCAATAAGAAGTTCCAAGGTATACAGTTATCCTGTAGTGAAGCATCGGAATCTAGAGTTGGACTCACAGGAGAGGTTCTAATCATAGAAATTTAGAGGGTCAGTCCACTTGTAGTTAAGTCGGCTTTGTGCCTTTTGAATTTAATTCCGCTGCAATTTCTGTGTTTCATCGTCAATAAGAAGGTCGAAGGGATACAGTAAACCTGAAGTGAAGCATCGGAATCTAAAACTGGACTCACAGGAGAGTTTCAAATCATAGAAAATTAGAGTGTCAGTCCTCTTGTACTTAAGTCGGCATTGTGCATTTTGAATTTAATTCCGATGCAATTTCTGTGTTTCATCGTCAATAAGAAGTTCTAAGGTACACAGTAAACCTGAAGTGAAGCATCGGAATCTGAAACTGGACTCACAGGAGAGGTTCAAATCATAGAAAGTTAGAGTGTCAGTCCTCTTGTACTTAAGTCGGTATCGTGCCTTTTGAATTTAATTCCGATGCAATTTCTGTGTTTCATCGTCAATAAGAAGGTCCAAGGGTTACAGTAAACCTGAAGTGAAGCATCATAATCTAAAACTGGACTCACAGGAGAGTTTCAAATCATAGAAAGTTCGAGTGTCAGTCCTCTTGTACTTAAGTCGGCATTGTGCCTTTTGAATTTAATTCCGATGCAATTTCTGTGTTTCATCGTCAATAAGAAGGTCCAAGGGATACAGTAAATCGGAAGTGAAGCATCGGAATCTAAAGCTGGACTCACAGGAAAGGTTCAAATCATAGAAAGTTAGAGTGTCAGTGCTCTTGTACTTAAGTCGGCATTGTGCCTTTTGTATTAAATTCGGATGCAATTTCTGTGTTTCATCGTCAATAAGAAGGTCCAACGGATACAGTAAACCTGAAGTAAAGCATCGGAATCTAGAACTGGACTCACAGGAGAGATTCAAATCCTAGAAAGTTAGAGTGTCAGTCCTCTTGTACTCAAGTCGGCATTGTGCGTTTTGAATTTAATTCCTATGCAATTCCTGTGTTTCATCGTCAATTAGAAGTTCCAGGGCATACAGTCTACCTGAAGTGAAGCATCGGAATCTAAAACTGGACTCACAGGCCAGGTTCAAATCATAGAAAGTTAGAGTGTCAGTCCTCTTGAACTGAAATCGGCATTTTGCCTTTTGTATTAAATTCGGATGCAATTTCTGTGTTTCAACGTCAATAAGAAGGTCCAAGGGATACAGTAAACCTGAAGTGAAGCATCGGAATCTAAAACTGAACTCGCAGGAGAGTTTCAAATCATAGAAAGTTAGAGTGTCAGTCCTCTTGTACTTAAGACGGCACTGTGCCTTTTGTATTAAATTCGGATGCAATTTCTGTGTTTCATCGTCAATAAGAAGGTCCAAGGGATACAGTAAACCTGAAGTGAAGCATCAAAATCAAAAACTGGACTCCCAGGAGAGGCTCAATTCATAGAAAGTTAGATTGTCTGTCCTCTTGTACTTAAGTCGGCATTGTGCCTTTTGAATTTAATTCCGATGCAATTTCTATGTTTCATCGTCAATAAGAAGTTCCAAGGTATACAGTAAACCTGAAGTGAAGCATCGGAATCTAGAGCTGGACTCACAGGAGAGGTTCAAATTTTAGAAATTGAGAGTGTCAGTCCACTTGTACTTAAGTCGGCATTTTGCCTCTTGTTTTAAATTCGGATGCAATTTTTGTGTTTCATCGTCAATAAGAAGGTCCAAGGGATACAGTAAACATGAAGTGTAGCATCGGAATCTAAAACTGGACTCACAGGAGAGGTTCAAATCATAGAAAGTTAGAGTGTCAGTCCTCTTGTACTTAAGTCGGCATTGTGCCCTTTGAATTTAATTCCGATGCAATTTCTGTGTTTCATCGTCAATAAGAAGGTCCAAGGGATACAGTAAACCTGATGTGAAGCATCGGAATCTAAAGCTGGACTCACAGGAGAGGTTCAAATAATAGAAAGTTAGAGTGTCAGTCCTCTTGTACTTAAATCAGCATTGTGCCTTTTGTATTAAATTCGGATGCAATTTCTGTGTTTCATCGTCAATAAGAAGTTCCAAGGTACACAGTAAACCTGAAGTGAAGCATCGGAATCAAAAACTGGACTCACAGGAGAGGTTCAAAACATTGAAAGTTAGAGTGTCAGTCCGGTTGTGCTTATGTCAGCATTGTGCCTTTTGTATTATATTCGGATGCAATTTCTGTGTTTCATCGTCAATAAGAAGGTCCAAGGGATACAATAAATCTGAAGTGAAGAATCGGTATCTAACACTGGACTCACAGGAGAGGTTGAAATCATTGAAAGTTAGAGTGTCAGTGCTCTTGTACTTAAGTCGTCATTGTGCCTTTTGTATTAAATTCGGATGCAATTTCTGAGTTTCTTCGTCAATAAGAAGGTCCACGGTATACAGGAAAACTGAAGCGAAGCATCGGAATCTAAAACTGGACTCATAGGAGAGGTTCAAATCATAGAAAGTTAGAGTGTCCGTCCTCTTGTACTTAAGTCGGCGTTGTGCCATTTGTATTAAATTCGGAAGCCATTTATGTTTTTCATCGTCAATAAGAAGGTACAAGGGATACAGTAAACCTGAAGTGAAGTATCGGAATCTAAAACTGGACTCACAGGAGAGGTTCAAATCATAGAAAGTGAGTGTGTCAATTATCTTGTACTTAAGTTTGCTTTGTGCCTTTTGTATTAGATTCGGATGCAATTTCTGTGTTTCATCGTCAATAAGAAGGTCCAAGGGATACAGTAAACCTGAAGTGAAGCATCGGAATCTAAAACTGGACTCACAGGAGAGTTTCAAATCATAGAAATTTAGAGTGTCAGTCCTCTTGTACTTAAGTCGGCATTGTGCATTTTGAATTTAATTCCGATGCAATTTCTGTGTTTCATCGTCAATAAGAAGTTCTAAGGTACACAGTAAACCTGAAGTGAAGCATCGGAATCTGAAACTGGACTCACAGGAGAGGTTCAAATCATAGAAAGTTAGAGTGTCAGTCCTCTTGTACTTAAGTCGGTATCGTGCCTTTTGAATTTAATTCCGATGCAATTTCTGTGTTTCATCGTCAATAAGAAGGTCCAAGGGATACAGTAAACCTGAAGTGAAGCATCATAATCTAAAACTGGACTCACAGGAGAGTTTCAAATCATAGAAAGTTCGAGTGTCAGTCCTCTTGTACTTAAGTCGGCATTGTGCCTTTTGAATTTAATTCCGATGCAATTTCTGTGTTTCATCGTCAATAAGAAGGTCCAAGGGATACAGTAAATCGGAAGTGAAGCATCGGAATCTAAAGCTGGACTCACAGGAAAGGTTCAAATCATAGAAAGTTAGAGTGTCAGTGCTCTTGTACTTAAGTCGGCATTGTGCCTTTTGTATTAAATTCGGATGCAATTTCTGTGTTTCATCGTCAATAAGAAGGTCCAACGGATACAGTAAACCTTAAGTGAAGCATCGGAATGTAAAACTGGACTCACCAGAGAGGTTCAAATCATAGAATGTTAGTGTCAGTCCTCATGTACTTAAGTCGGCATTGTGCCCTTTGAATTTAATTCCGTTGCAATATCTGTGTTTCATCGTCAATAAGAAGTTCCAAGGTGTACAGTAAACCTGAAGTGAAGCATCGAAATCTAAAACTGGACCCACAGGAGAGGTTCAAATCATAGAAAGTGAGAGTGTTAGTCCTCTTGTACTTAAGTCGACATTGTGCCTTTTGTATTAAATTCGGATGCAATTTCTGTGTTTCATCGTCAATAAGGAGTTCCAAGGTACACAGTAAACCTGATGTGAAGCATCGGAAACTAAAGCTGGACTCACAGGAGAGGTTCAAATAATATAAAGTTAGAGTGTCAGTCCTCTTGTACTTAAATCAGCATTGTGCCTTTTGTATTAAATTCGGATGCAATTTCTGTGTTTCATCGTCAATAAGAAGGTCCAAGGGATACAATAAATCTGAAAAGAAGAATCGGTATCTAAAACTAGACTCACAGGAGAGGTTGAAATCATTGAAAGTTAGATTGTCAGTGCTCTTGTACTTAAGTCGGCATTGTGCCTTTTGTATTAAATTCGGATGCAATTTCTGAGTTTCTTCGTGAATAAGAAGGTCCAAGGTATACAGGAAACCTGAAGCGAAGCATCGGAATCTAAAACTGGACTCACAGGAGAGGTTCAAAACATTGAAAGTTAGAGTGTCAGTCCGGTTGTGCTTATGTCAGCATTGTGCCTTTTGTATTATATTCGGATGCAATTTCTGTGTTTCATCGTCAATAAGAAGGTCCAAGGGATACAATAAATCTGAAAAGAAGAATCGGTATCTAAAACTGGACTCACAGGAGAGGTTGAAATCATTGATAGTTAGAGTGTCAGTGCTCTTGTACTTAAGTCGGCATTGTGCCTTTTGTATTAAATTCGGATGCAATTTCTGAGTTTCTTCGTGAATAAGAAGGTCCAAGTTATACAGGAAACCTGAAGCGAAGCATCGGAATCTAAAACTGGACTCATAGGAGAGATTCAAATCATAGAAAGTTGGAGTGTCCGTCCTCTTGTACTTAAGTCGGCGTTGTGCCCTTTGTATTAAATTCGGAAGCCATTTATGTTTTTCATCGTCAATAAGAAGGTACAAGGGATACAGTAAACCTGAAGTGAAGCATCGGAATCTAAAACTGGACTCCCAGGAGAGGTTCAAATCATAGAAAGTGAGTGTGTCAGTCCTCTTGTACTTATGTCTGCATTGTGCCTTTTGTATTAAATTCGGATGCAATTTCTGTGTTTCATCGTCAATAAGAAGGTCCAACGGATACAGTAAACCTTAAGTGAAGCATTGGAATGTAAAACTGGACTCACCAGAGAGGTTCAAATCACAGAATGCTAGTGTCAGTCCTCATGTACTTAAGTCGGCATTGTGCCCTTTGAATTTAATTCCGTTGCAATTTCTGTGTTCCATCGTCATTAAGACGGTCCAAGGGATACAGTAAACCTGAAGTAAAGCATCGGAATCCAGAACTGGACTCACAGGAGAGATTCAAATCATAGAAAGTTAGAGTGTCAGTCCTCTTGTACTCATGTCGGCATTGTGCGTTTTGAATTTAATTCCTATGCAATTACTGTGTTTCATCGTCAATTAGAAGTTCCAGGGCATACAGTCTACCTGAAGTGAAGCATCGGAATCAAAAACTGGACTCACAGGCCAGGTTCAAATCATAGAAAGTTAGAGTGTCAGTCCTCTTGAACTGAAATCGGCATGGTGCCTTTTGTATTAAATTCGGATGCAATTTCTGTGTTTCAACGTCAATAAGAAGGTCCAAGGGATACAGTAAACCTGAAGTGAAGCATCGGAATCTAAAACTGAACTCGCAGGAGAGTTTCAAATCATAGAAAGTTAGAGTGTCAGTCCTCTTGTACTTAAGACGGCACTGTGCCTTTTGTATTAAATTCGGATGCAATTTCTGTGTTTCATCGTCAATAAGAAGGTCCAAGGGATACAGTAAACCTGAAGTGAAGCATCGGAATCAAAAACTGGACTCCCAGGAAAGGTTCAATTCATAGAAAGTTAGATTGTCTGTCCTCTTGTACTTAAGTCGGCATTGTGCCTTTTGAATTTAATTATGATGCAATTTCTATGTTTCATCGTCAATAAGAAGTTCCAAGGTATACAGTAAACCTGAAGTGAAGCATCGGAATCTAGAGCTGGACTCACAGGAGAGGTTCAAATTTTAGAAATTGAGAGTGTCAGTCCACTTGTACTTAAGTCGGCATTTTGCCTCTTATATTAAATTCGGATGCAATTTTTGTGTTTCATCGTCAATAAGAATGTCCAAGGGACACAGTAAACATGAAGTGAAGCATCGGAATCTAAAACTGGACTCACAGGAGAGGTTCAAATCATAGAAAGTTAGAGTGTCAGTCCTCTTGTCCTTAAGTCGGCATTGTGCCCTTTGAATTTAATTCCGATGCAATTTCTGTGTTTCATCGTCAATAAGAAGGTCCAAGGGATACAGTAAACCTGATGTGAAGCATCGGAATCTAAAGCTGGACTCACAGGAGAGGTTCAAATAATAGAAAGTTAGAGTGTCAGTCCTCTTGTACTTAAATCAGCATTGTGCCTTTTGTATTAAATTCGGATGCAATTTCTGTGTTTCATCGTCAATAAGAAGTTCCAAGGTACACAGTAAACCTGAAGTGAAGAATCGGAATCTAAAACTGGACTCACAGGAGAGGTTCAAAACATTGAAAGTTAGAGTGTCAGTCCGGTTGTGCTTATGTCAGCATTGTGCCTTTTGTATTATATTCGGATGCAATTTCTGTGTTTCATCGTCAATAAGAAGGTCCAAGGAATACAATAAATCTGAAGTGAAGAATCGGTATCTAAAACTGGACTCACAGGAGAGGTTGAAATCATTGAAAGTTAGAGTGTCAGTGCTCTTGTACTTAAGTCGGCATTGTGCCTTTTGTATTAAATTCGGATGCAATTTCTGAGTTTCTTCGTCAGTAAGAAGGTCCACGGTATACAGGAAACCTGAAGCGAAGCATCGGAATCTAAAACTGGACTCATAGGAGAGGTTCAAATCATAGAAAGTTAGAGTGTCCGTCCTCTTGTACTTAAGTCGGCGTTGTGCCCTTTGTATTATATTCGGAAGCAATTTACGTTTTTCATCGTCAATAAGAAGGTACAAGGGATACAGTAAACCTGAAGTGAAGCATCGGAATCTAAAAGTGGACTCACAGGAGGGGTTCAAATCATTGAAAGTGAGTGTGTCAGTCCTTTTGTACTTAAGTCGGCATTGTGCCTTTTCTATTAAATTCGGATTCAATTTCTGTGTTTCATCGTCAATAGAAAAGGTCCAACGGATACAGTAAACCTTAAGTGTAGCATCGGTATCTAAAACAGGACTCACAGGAGAGGTTCAAATCATAGAAAGTTAGTGTCAGTTCTCATGTACTTAAGTCGGCATTGTGCATTTTGAATTTAATTCCGTTGCAATTTCTGTGTTTCATCGTCAATAAGAAGTTCCAAGGTGTACAGTAAACCTGAATTGAAGCATCGGAATCTAAAACTGGCCTCACAGTAGAGGTTCAAATCATAGAAAGTGAGAGTGTCAGTCCTCTTGTACTTAAGCCGACATTGTGCCTTTTGTATTAAATTCGGATGCAATTTCTGTGTTTCATTGTCAATAAGAAGGTCCAAGGGATACAGTAAGTCTGAAGTGAAGCATCGGAATCTAAAACTGGACTCACAGGACAGGTTCATATTATACAAAAGTTAGAGTGTCAGTCCTCTAGTACTTAAATCGGCATTGTGCCTTTTGTAATAAATTCGTATGCAATTTCTGTGTTTCATCGTCAATAAGAAGGTCCAAGGATACAGTAAACCTGAAGTGAAGCATCGGAATCTTAAACTGGACTCACAGGAGAGGTTCAAATCATGGAAAGTGAGAGTGTCAGTCCTCTTGTACTTAAGTCGGCATTCTGCCTTTTATATTGAATTCGGATGCAATTTGTGTGTTTCATCGTCAGTAAGAAGCTACTAGGGATACAGTAAACCTGAAGTAATCCGTCGGAATCTAAAACTGGACTCTCAGGAGAGGTTCAAATCATAGAAAGTTAGAGTGTCAGACCTCTAGTACTTAAATCGGCATTGTGCCTTTTGTATTAAATTCGGATGCATTTTCTGTGTTTCAACGTCAAGAAGAAGGTAAAAGCAATACAGTAAACCTGATGTGAAGCATCGGAATCTAAAACTGGACTCACAGGAGAGGATCAAATCATAGAAAGTGAGAGTGTCGGTCCTCTTGTACTTAAATCGGCATTGTGCCTTTTGTATTAAATTCGGATGCAATATCTGTGTTTCATCGTCAATAAGAAGGTCCAAGGGATACAGTAAACCTGAAGTGAAGCATCGGAATCTAAAACTGGACTCACAGGAGAGGTTCAAATCATAGTGAGTTAGAGTGTCATTCCTCTTGTACTTAAATCGGCATTCTGCCTTTTGTATTGAATTCGGTTGCAATATCTGCGCTTCATCGTGAATAAGAAGGTCCAAGGGATGTAGTAAAACTAAAGTGGAGCATAGGAATCTAAAACTGGACTCACAGGAGAGGTTCAAATCATAGAAAGTTAGAGTGTCAGTCCTCTTGCACTTAAGTCGGCATTGTGCCGTTTGCAATAAATTCGGTTGCAATTTCTGTGTTTTATCGTCGATAAGAAGTTCCAAGGTATACCGTAAACCTGAAGTAAAGCATCAGAATCTAAAACTGGACTTACAGGAGAGTTTCAAATCATAGAAAGTTAGTGTCAGTCCTCTTGTACTTAAGTCGGCATTGTGCCTTTCCAATTTAATTCCGATGCAATTTCTGTGTTTCATCGTCAATAAGTAGTTCCAAGGGATACAGTAAACCTGAAGTGAAGCATCGGAATCTAAAACTGGACTCTCAGTAGAGGTTCAAATCATAGAAATTTAGAGTGCCAGTCCGCTTGTACTTAAATCGACATTGTGCCTTTTGTATTTAATTCGGATGCAATTTCTGTGATTCATCGTCAATAAGAAGTTCCAAGGGATACAGTAAAACTGAAGTGAAGCATCGGAGTCTAAAACTATACTCACAGGAGAGGTCCAAATCATAGGAAGTGAGAGTGTCAGTCCTCTTGTACTTAAGTCGGCATTGTGCCCTTTGCATTAAATTTGGATGCAATTTCTGTGTTTCATCGTCAATAAGAAGGTCCAAGATATACAGTTAACACAAAGTGAAGCATCGGAATCTAAAACTCGACTCACAGGAGAAATTCAAATCATAGAAAGTGAGTGTGTCAGTCCTCTTGTACTTAGGACGGCATTGTGCCTTTGTATTAAATTCGGATGCAATTTCTGTGTTTTATATTCAATAAGTATGTCCTCGGGATACAGTAAACCTGAAGTGGAGCATCGGAATCTAAAACTGGTCTCACAGGAGCGGTACGAATCATAGAAAGTTAGAGTGTCAATACTTTTGTACTTAAGTCGGCATTGTGCCTTTTGAATTAAATTCCGATGCATGATCTGTGTTTCATTGTCAATAAGAATTTCCAAGGTATACAGCAAACCTGAAGTGAAGCATCGGAGTCTAAAACTGGACTCACAGGGAAGGTTCAAATCATAGAAAGTGAGAGTGTCAGTCCACTTGTACTTAAGTCGGCATAGTGCCTTTAGTATTAAATTCGGATGCAATTTCTGTGTTTCATCGTCAATAAGAAGGTCCAAGAGATACAGTAAACCTTAAGTGAAGCATCGGAATCTAAAACTGGACACACAGGAGAGGTTCAAATCATAGGTAATGAGAGTGTCAGTCCTCTTGTACTTAAGTCGGCATTGTGCCTTTTGTATTAAATTCGGATGCAATTTCTGAGTTTCATCGTCAATAAGAGCTTCCATGGGATACAGTATACCTGAAGTGAAGAATCGGAATCTAAAACTAGACTCACAGGAGAGGTTCAAAACATGGAAAGTGAAAGAGTCTGTCCTCTTGTACTTAAGTCGGCATTGTGCCTTTTGTATTAAATTCGGATGCAATTCTGTGTATCATCGCCCAATAAGAAGGTCCAAGGGATACAGTAAACGTAATGTGAAGCATCGGAATCAAAACTGGACTCACAGGGGAGTTTCAAATAATAGAAAGTTAGAGTGTCAGTCCTCTTGTACTTAAGTCGGCATTGTGCCTTTTGAATTTCATTCCGCTGCAATTTCTGTGTTTCATCGTCAATAAGAAGGTCCAAGGGATACAGTAAACCTGAAGTGAAGCATCGGAATCTAAAACTGGACTCACAGGAGAGTTTCAAATCATAGGAAATTAGAGTGTCAGTCCTCTTGTACTTAAGTCGGCATTGTGCCTTTTGAATTTAATTCCGATGCAATTTCTGTGTTTCATCGTCAATAAGAAGTTCCAAGGTACACAGTAAACCTGTAGTGAAGCATCGGAATCTAAAACTGGACTCACAGGAGAGGTTCAAATCGTAGAAAGTTAGTGTTAGTCCTCATGTACCTAAGTCGGCATTGTGCCTTTTGAATTTAATTCCGTTGCAATTTCTGTGTTTCATCGTCAATAAGAAGCTCCAAGGTGTACAGTAAACCTGAAGTGAAGCATCGGAATCTAAAACTGGACTCACAGGAGAGGTTCAAATCATATAAAGTGAGAGTGTCAGTCCTCTTGTACTTAAATCGGCATTGTGCCTTTTGTAATAAATTAGGATGCAATTTCTGTGTTTCATCGTCAATAAGCAGTTCCAAGGTACACAGTAAACCTGAAGTGAAGCCTCGGAATCTAAAACTGGACTCACAGGAGAGGTTCAAATCATTGAAAGTCAGAGTGTCAGTTCGCTTGTGCTTATGTCGGCATTGTGCATTTTCTATTAGATTCGGTTGCAATATCTGTGTTTCATCGTCAAAAAGAAGGTCCAAGGGATACAGTAAACCTGAAGTGAAGCATCGGAATCTAAAACTGGACTCACAGGAGAGGTTCAAGTCATAGAAAGTTAGAGTGTCAGTCCTCTGTACTTAAGTCGGCATTGTGCCTTTTGTATTAAATTAGGATGCAATTTCTGTGTTTCATCGTCAATAAGAAGGTCCATCGGATACAGTAAACCTTAAGTGAAGCATCGGAATTTAAACTGGACTCACCAGAGAGGTTCAAATCATAGAATGTTAGTGTCAACCTCGTGTACTTAAGTCGGCATTGTGCCCTTTGAATTTAATTCCGTTGCAATTTCTGTGTTCCATCGTCAATAAGACGGTCCAAGGGATACAGTAACCCTGAAGTAAAGCATCGGAATCTAGAACTGGACTCACAGGAGAGATTCAAATCATAGAAAGTTAGAGTGTCAGTCCTCTTGTACTCAAGTCGGCATTGTGCGTTTTGAATTTAATTCCTATGCAATTCCTGTGTTTCATCGTCAATAAGAAGTTCCAGGGCATACAGTCTACCTGAAGTGAAGCATCGGAATTTAAAACTGGACTCACAGGCTAGGTTCAAATCATAGAAAGTTAGAGTGTCAGTCCTCTTGAACTGAAAACGGCATTGTGCCTTTTGTATTAAATTCGGATGCAATTTCTGTGTTTCATCGTCAATAAGAAGGTCCAAGGGATACAGTAAACCTGAAGTGAAGCATCGGAATCTAAAACTGAACTCGCAGGAGAGTTTCAAATCATAGAAAGTTAGAATGTCAGTACTCTTGTACATAAGACGACACTGTGCCTTTTGTATTAAATTCGGATGCAATTTCTGTGTTTCATCGTCAATAAGAAGGTCCAAGGGATACAGTAAACCTGAAGTGAAGCATCGGAATCAAAAACTGGACTTGCAGGAGAGGTTCAAATCATAGAAAGTTAGATTGTCTGTCCTCTTGTACTTAAGTCGGCATTGTGCCTTTTTAATTTAATTCCGATGCAATTTCTATGTTTCATCGTCAATAAGAAGTTCCAAGGTATACAGTAAACCTGAAGTGAAGCATCGGAATCTAGAGCTGGACTCACAGGAGAGGTTCAAATCATAGAAAGTTAGAGTGTCAGTCCTCTTGTACTTAAGTCGGCATTGTGCATTTGAATTTAATTCCGATGCAATTTCTGTGTTTCATCGTCAATAAAAAGGTCCAAGGGATACAGTAAACCTTAAGTGTAGCATCGGTATCTAAAACAGGACTCACAGGAGAGGTTCAAATCATAGAAAGTTAGTGTCAGTCCTCTTGTACTTAAGTCGGCATTGTGCATTTTGAATTTAATTCCGTTGCAATTTCTGTGTTTCATCGTCAATAAGAAGTTCCAAGGTGTACAGTAAACCTGAAGTGAAGCATCGGAATCTAAAATTGGACTCACAGTAGGGGTTTAAATCATAGAAAGTGAGAGTGTCAGTCCTCTTGTACTTAAGTCGACATTGTGCCTTTTTTATTAAATTCGGATGCAATTTCTGTGTTTCATCAACAATAAGAAGGTCCATGGGATCCAGTAAACCTGAAGTGAAGCATCGGAATCTAAAACTGGACTCACCGGATACGTTAAATCATAGAAAGTGAGAGTGTCTGTCCTCTTGTACTTAAGTCGGCATTGTGCTTTTTGAATTTAATTCCGATGCAATTTCTGTGTTTCATCGTCAATAAGAAGTTTCAAGGTATACAGTTAACCTGAAGTGAAGCCTCGGAATCTAAAACTGGACTCACAGGAGAAGTTCAAATCATATAAATTGAGAGTGTCAGTCCTCTTGTACTTAAATCGGCATTGTGCTTTTGTATTAAATTAGGATGCAATTTCTGTGTTTCATCGTCAATAAGCAGTTCCAAGGTACACAGTTACCTGAAGTGAAGCCTCGGAATCTAAAACTGGACTCACAGGAGAGGTTCAAATCATTGAAAGTTAGAGTGCCAGTTCGCTTGTGCTTATGTCGGCATTGTGCATTTTGTATTAGATTCGGTTGCAATATCTGTGTTTCATCGTCAAAAAGAAGGTCCAAGATATACAGTAAACCTGAAGTGAAGCATCGGAATCTCAAACTGGACTCACAGGAGTTATTAAAATCATAGAAAGTGAGTGTGTCAGTCCGCTTGTACTTAAGTCGGCATTGTGCCTCTTGTATTAAATTCGGATGCAATTTCTGTGTTTCATCGTCAATACGAAGTTCCAAGGTATACTGGAAACCTGAAGAGAAGCATCAGAATCTAAAACTGGACTCACAGGAGAGGTTCAAACGATAGAACGTTAGAGTGTCAGACCTCTTGTACTTAAGTCGGCATTGTGCCTTTTGTATAAAATTCGGATGCAATTTCTGTTTTTCATCGTCAATAAGAAGGTACAAGGGATACAGTAAACATGAAGTGAAGCATCGGAATCTAAGACTGGACTCACAGGAGAGGTTCAAATCATAGAAAGTGAGAGTGTCATTCCTCTTGTACTTAAATCGGCATTCTGCCTTTTGTATTGAATTCGGATGCAATTTTTGCGCTTCATCGTGAATAAGAAGGTCCAAGGGATGTAGCAAAACTGAAGTGGAGCATCGGAATCTAAAACTGGACTCACAGGAGAGGTTCAAATCATAGAAATTTAGAGTGTCAGTCCTCTTGTACTTAAGTCTGCATTGTGCCGTTTGCAATAAATTCGGTTGCTATTTCTGTGTTTTATCGTCGATAAGAAGTTCCAAGGTATACCGTAAACCTGAAGTAAAGCATCAGAATCTAAAACTGGACTCACAGGAAAGTTTCAAATCATAGAAAGTTAGTGTCAGTCCTCTTGTACTTAAGTCGGCATTGTGCCTTTTCAATTTAATTCCGATGCAATTTCTGTGTTTCATCGTCAATAAGTAGTTCCAAGGTATACAGTAAACCTGAAGTGTAGCATCGGAATCTAAAACTGGACTCTCAGTAGAGGTTCAAATCATAGAAAGTTAGAGTGTCAGTCCTCTTGTACTTAAATCGACATTGTGCCTTTTGTGTTTAATTCGGATGCAATTTCTGTGATTCATCGTCAATAAGAAGTTCCAAGGGATACAGTAAAACTGAAGTGAAGCATCGGAGTCTAAAACTATACTCACAGGAGAGGTCCAAATCATAGAAAGTGAGATTGTCAGTCCTCTTGTACTTAAGTCGGCATTGTGCGCTTTGTATTAAATTTGGATGCAATTTCTGTGTTTCATCGTCAATAAGAAGGTCCAAGATATACAGTAAACCTGAAGTGAAGCATCGGAATCTAAAACTGGACTCACAGGAGAAATTCAAATCATAGAAAGTGAGTGTGTCAGTCCTCTTGTACTGAAGTCGGCATTGTGCCTTTGTATTAAATTCGGATGCAATTACTGTGTTTTATCTTCAATAAGAATGTCCTCGGGATACAGTAAACCTGAAGTGAAGCATCGGAATCTAAAACTGGTCTCACAGGAGATGTTCAAATCATAGAAAGTTAGAGTGTCAATACTTTTGTACTTAAGTCGGCATTGTGCCTTTTGAATTAAATTCCGATGCATAATCTGTGTTTCATTGTCAATAAGAAGTTCCAAGGTATACAGTAAACCTGAAGTGAAGCATCGGAGTCTAAAACTGGACTCACAGGAGAGGTTCATATCATAGAAAGTGAGAGTGTCAGTCCTCTTGTACTTAAATCGGCATTGTGCCTTTTGTATTAAATTTGGAAGCAATTTCTGTCTTTCATCATCAATAAGAAGGTCCCAGGGATACAGTAAACCTGAAGTGAAGCATCGGAATCTAAAAGGGGACTCACAGGAGAGATTAAAATCATAGAAAGTTAGAGTGTCAGTATTCTTGTACTTAAGTCGGCATCGTGAATTTTCTATTTAATTCCGAAGCAATTTCTGTGTTTCATCTTCAAGAATAAGGTACAAGGGACATAGTACACCTGAAGTGAAGCATGGGAATCTAAAACTGGATCCAACAGAGAAGTTCAAATCATAGAAAGTGAGAGTGTCAATCCTCTTGTACTTAAGTCGGCATTGAGCAATTTGTATTAAATTCGGATGCAATTTCTGTGTTTCATCGTCAATAAGAAGGTCCAAGGTATACAGTAAACCTGAAGTGAAGCATCGGAATCGAAAACTGGACTCACAGGAGAGGTTCAAATCATAGATTGTGAGAGTGTCAGTCCTCTTGTACCTAAGTCGGCATTGTGCCTATTGTATTAAATTCGGAATCAATTTCTTTGTTTCATCGTCAATAACAAGGTCCATGGGATACAGAAAACCTGAAGTGAAGCATCGGAATCTAAATCTGGACTCACAGGAGAGGTTCAAATCATAGAAAGTGAGAGCGTCAGTCCTCTTGTACATAAGTCGGCGTTGTGCCTTTTGTATTAAATTCGGATGCTACTTCTGTGTTTCATCATCAATAAGAAGGTCCAAGGGATACAGTAAACCTGAAGTGAAGCATCGGAATCTAAAACTGGCCTCACCGGAGAGGTTCAAATCATTGAAAGTGAGAGTGTCAGTACTCTTGTACTTAAGTCGGCATTGTGCCTTTTGTATTAAATTCGGATGCAATTTCTGTTTTTCATCGTCAATAAGAAGGTACAAGGGTTACAGTAAACATGAAGTGAAGCATCGAAATCTAAAACTGGACTCACCGGAGAAGTTCAAATCATAGAAAATGAGAGTGTCAGTCCTCTTGTACTTAAGTCGGCATTGTGCCTTTTGTATTAAATTCGGATGCAATTTCTGTTTTTCATCGTCAATAAGAAGGTACAAGGGATACAGTAAACATGAAGTGAAGCATCGAAATGTAAAACTGGACTCACCGGAGAAGTTCAAATCATAGAAAGTTAGAGTGTCCGTCCTCTTGTACTTAAGTCGGCGTTGTGCCCTTTGTATTATATTCGGAAGCAATTTACGTTTTTCATCGTCAATAAGAAGGTACAAGGGATACAGTAAACCTGAAGTGAAGCATCGGAATCTAAAAGTGGACTCACAGGAGGGGTTCAAATCATTGAAAGTGAGTGTGTCAGTCCTTTTGTACTTAAAACGGCATTGTGCCTTTTCTATTAAATTCGGATTCAATTTCTGTGTTTCATCGTCAATAGAAAAGGTCCAAGGGATACAGTAAACCTTAAGTGTAGCATCGGTATCTAAAACAGGACTCACAGGAGAGGTTCAAATCATAGAAAGTTAGTGTCAGTTCTCATGTACTTATGTCGGCATTGTGCATTTTGAATTTAATTCCGTTGCAATTTCTGTGTTTCATCGTCAATAAGAAGTTCCAAGGTGTACAGTAAACCTGAATTGAAGCATCGGAATCTAAAACTGGCCTCACAGTAGAGGTTCAAATCATAGAAAGTGAGAGTGTCAGTCCTCTTGTACTTAAGCCGACATTGTGCCTTTTGTATTAAATTCGGATGCAATTTCTGTGTTTCATTGTCAATAAGAAGGTCCAAGGGATACAGTAAGTCTGAAGTGAAGCATCGGAATCTAAAACTGGACTCACAGGACAGGTTCATATTATACAAAAGTTAGAGTGTCAGTCCTCTAGTACTTAAATCGGCATTGTGCCTTTTGTAATAAATTCGTATGCAATTTCTGTGTTTCATCGTCAATAAGAAGGTCCAAGGATACAGTAAACCTAAAGTGAAGCATCGGAATCTTAAACTGGACTCACAGGAGAGGTTCAAATCATGGAAAGTGAGAGTGTCAGTCCTCTTGTACTTAAGTCGGCATTCTGCCTTTTATATTGAATTCGGATGCAATTTGTGTGTTTCATCGTCAGTAAGACGCTACTAGGGATACAGTAAACCTGAAGTAATCCGTCGGAATCTAAAACTGGACTCTCAGGAGAGGTTCAAATCATAGAAAGTTAGAGTGTCAGACCTCTAGTACTTAAATCGGCATTGTGCCTTTTGTATTAAATTCGGATGCATTTTCTGTGTTTCAACGTCAAGAAGAAGGTAAAAGCAATACAGTAAACCTGATGTGAAGCATCGGAATCTAAAACTGGACTCACAGGAGAGGATCAAATCATAGAAAGTGAGAGTGTCGGTCCTCTTGTACTTAAATCGGCATTGTGCCTTTTGTATTAAATTCGGATGCAATATCTGTGTTTCATCGTCAATAAGAAGGTCCAAGGGATACAGTAAACCTGAAGTGAAGCATCGGAATCTAAAACTGGACTCACAGGAGAGGTTCAAATCATAGTGAGTTAGAGTGTCATTCCTCTTGTACTTAAATCGGCATTCTGCCTTTTGTATTGAATTCGGATGCAATATCTGCGCTTCATCGTGAATAAGAAGGTCCAAGGGATGTAGTAAAACTAAAGTGGAGCATAGGAATCTAAAACTGGACTCACAGGAGAGGTTCAAATCATAGAAAGTTAGAGTGTCAGTCCTCTTGTACTTAAGTCGGCATTGTGCCGTTTGCAATAAATTCGGTTGCTATTTCTGTGTTTTATCGTCGATAAGAAGTTCCAAGGTATACCGTAAACCTGAAGTAAAGCATCAGAATCTAAAACTGGACTTACAGGAGAGTTTCAAATCATAGAAAGTTAGTGTCAGTCCTCTTGTACTTAAGTCGGCATTGTGCCTTTCCAATTTAATTCCGATGCAATTTCTGTGTTTCATCGTCAATAAGTAGTTCCAAGGTATACAGTAAACCTGAAGTGAAGCATCGGAATCTAAAACTGGACTCTCAGTAGAGGTTCAAATCATAGAAATTTAGAGTGCCAGTCCGCTTGTACTTAAATCGACATTGTGCCTTTTGTATTTAATTCGGATGCAATTTCTGTGATTCATCGTCAATAAGAAGTTCCAAGGGATACAGTAAAACTGAAGTGAAGCATCGGAGTCTAAAACTATACTCACAGGAGAGGTCCAAATCATAGGAAGTGAGAGTGTCAGTCCTCTTGTACTTAAGTCGGCATTGTGCCCTTTGCATTAAATTTGGATGCAATTTCTGTGTTTCATCGTCAATAAGAAGGTCCAAGATATACAGTTAACACAAAGTGAAGCATCGGAATCTAAAACTCGACTCACAGGAGAAATTCAAATCATAGAAAGTGAGTGTGTCAGTCCTCTTGTACTTAGGACGGCATTGTGCCTTTGTATTAAATTCGGATGCAATTTCTGTGTTTTATATTCAATAAGTATGTCCTCGGGATACAGTAAACCTGAAGTGGAGCATCGGAATCTAAAACTGGTCTCACAGGAGCGGTTCAAATCATAGAAAGTTAGAGTGTCAATACTTTTGTACTTAAGTCGGCATTGTGCCTTTTGAATTAAATTCCGATGCATGATCTGTGTTTCATTGTCAATAAGAATTTCCAAGGTATACAGCAAACCTGAAGTGAAGCATCGGAGTCTAAAACTGGACTCACAGGGAAGGTTCAAATCATAGAAAGTGAGAGTGTCAGTCCACTTGTACTTAAGTCGGCATAGTGCCTTTGGTATTAAATTCGGATGCAATTTCTGTGTTTCATCGTCAATAAGAAGGTCCAAGAGATACAGTAAACCTTAAGTGAAGCATCGGAATCTAAAACTGGACACACAGGAGAGGTTCAAATCATAGGTAATGAGAGTGTCAGTCCTCTTGTACTTAAGTCGGCATTGTGCCTTTTGTATTAAATTCGGATGCAATTTCTGAGTTTCATCGTCAGTAAGAGCTTCCATGGGATACAGTATACCTGAAGTGAAGAATCGGAATCTAAAACTAGACTCACAGGAGAGGTTCAAAACATGGAAAGTGAAAGAGTCTGTCCTCTTGTACTTAAGTCGGCATTGTGCCTTTTGTATTAAATTCGGATGCAATTCTGTGTATCATCGCCCAATAAGAAGGTCCAAGGGATACAGTAAACGTAATGTGAAGCATCGGAATCAAAACTGGACTCACAGGGGAGTTTCAAATAATAGAAAGTTAGAGTGTCAGTCCTCTTGTACTTAAGTCGGCATTGTGCCTTTTGAATTTCATTCCGCTGCAATTTCTGTGTTTCATCGTCAATAAGAAGGTCCAAGGGATACAGTAAACCTGAAGTGAAGCATCGGAATCTAAAACTGGACTCACAGGAGAGTTTCAAATCATAGGAAATTAGAGTGTCAGTCCTCTTGTACTTAAGTCGGCATTGTGCCTTTTGAATTTAATTCCGATGCAATTTCTGTGTTTCATCGTCAATAAGAAGTTCCAAGGTACACAGTAAACCTGAAGTGAAGCATCGGAATCTAAAACTGGACTCACAGGAGAGGTTCAAATCGTAGAAAGTTAGTGTTAGTCCTCATGTACTTAAGTCGGCATTGTGCCTTTTGAATTTAATTCCGTTGCAATTTCTGTGTTTCATCGTCAATAAGAAGCTCCAAGGTGTACAGTAAACCTGAAGTGAAGCATCGGAATCTAAAACTGGACTCACAGGAGAGGTTCAAATCATATAAAGTGAGAGTGTCAGTCCTCTTGTACTTAAATCGGCATTGTGCCTTTTGTATTAAATTAGGATGCAATTTCTGTGTTTCATCGTCAATAAGCAGTTCCAAGGTACACAGTAAACCTGAAGTGAAGCCTCGGAATCTAAAACTGGACTCACAGGAGAGGTTCAAATCATTGAAAGTCAGAGTGTCAGTTCGCTTGTGCTTATGTCGGCATTGTGCATTTTCTATTAGATTCGGTTGCAATATCTGTGTTTCATCGTCAAAAAGAAGGTCCAAGGGATACAGTAAACCTGAAGTGAAGCATCGGAATCTAAAACAGGACTCACAGGTGAGTTTCAAATCATAGAAAGTTAGAGTGTCAGTCCTCTTGTACTTAGGTCGGCATTGTGCCTTTTGTATTAAATTCGGATGCAATTTCTTAGTTTCTTCGTCAATAAGAAGGTCCAAGGTATACAAGGAACCTGAAGTGAAGCATCGGAATCTAAAACTGGACTCATAGGAGAGGTTCTAATCATTGAAAGTTAGGGTGTCCGTCCTCTTGTACTTAAGTCGGCGTTGTGCCCTTTGTATTAAATTCGGAAGCCATTTATGTTTTTCATCGTCAATAAGAAGGTACAAGGGATACAGTAAACCTGAAGTGAAGCATCGGAATCTAAAACTGGACTCACAGGAGAGGTTCAAGTCATAGAAAGTTAGAGTGTCAGTCCTCTGTACTTAAGTCGGCATTGTGCCTTTTGTATTAAATTAGGATGCAATTTCTGTGTTTCATCGTCAATAAGAAGGTCCAACGGATACAGTAAACCTTAAGTGAAGCATCGGAATTTAAACTGGACTCACCAGAGAGGTTCAAATCATAGAATGTTAGTGTCAACCTCGTGTACTTAAGTCGGCATTGTGCCCTTTGAATTTAATTCCGTTGCAATTTCTGTGTTCCATCGTCAATAAGACGGTCCAAGGGATACAGTAACCCTGAAGTAAAGCATCGGAATCTAGAACTGGCCTCACAGGAGAGATTCAAATCATAGAAAGTTAGAGTGTCAGTCCTCTTGTACTCAAGTCGGCATTGTGCGTTTTGAATTTAATTCCTATGCAATTCCTGTGTTTCATCGTCAATAAGAAGTTCCAGGGCATACAGTCTACCTGAAGTGAAGCATCGGAATTTAAAACTGGACTCACAGGCTAGGTTCAAATCATAGAAAGTTAGAGTGTCAGTCCTCTTGAACTGAAAACGGCATTGTGCCTTTTGTATTAAATTCGGATGCAATTTCTGTGTTTCATCGTCAATAAGAAGGTCCAAGGGATACAGTAAACCTGAAGTGAAGCATCGGAATCTAAAACTGAACTCGCAGGAGAGTTTCAAATCATAGAAAGTTAGAATGTCAGTACTCTTGTACATAAGACGACACTGTGCCTTTTGTATTAAATTCGGATGCAATTTCTGTGTTTCATCGTCAATAAGAAGGTCCAAGGGATACAGTAAACCTGAAGTGAAGCATCGGAATCAAAAACTGGACTTGCAGGAGAGGTTCAAATCATAGAAAGTTAGATTGTCTGTCCTCTTGTACTTAAGTCGGCATTGTGCCTTTTTAATTTAATTCCGATGCAATTTCTATGTTTCATCGTCAATAAGAATTTCCAAGGTATACAGTAAACCTGAAGTGAAGCATCGGAATCTAGAGCTGGACTCACAGGAGAGGTTCAAATCATAGAAAGTTAGAGTGTCAGTGCTCTTGTACTTAAGTCGGCATTGTGCCTTTTGAATTTAATTCCGATGCAATTTCTGTGTTTCATCGTCAATAAAAAGGTCCAAGGGATACAGTAAACCTGAAGTGAAGCATCGGAATCTAAAACTGGACTCACAGGAGAGTTTCAAATCATAGAAAGTTAGAGTGTCAGTCCTCTTGTACATAAGTCGGCATTGTGCGTTTTGAATTTAATTCCGATGCAATTTCTGTGTTTCATCGTCAATAACAAGGTCCAAGGTACACAGGAAACCTGAAGCGAAGCATCGGAATCTAAAACTGGACTCATAGGAGAGGTTCAAATCATAGAAAGTTAGAGTGTCCGTCCTCTTGTACTTAAGTCGGCGCTGCGCCCTTTGTATTATATTTGGAAGCAATTTACGTTTTTCATCGTCAATAAGAAGGTACAAGGGATACAGTAAACCTGAAGTGAAGCATCGGAATCTAAAAGTGGACTCACAGGAGAGGTTCAAATCATTGAAAGTGAGTGTGTCAGTCCTGTTGTACTTAAGTTGGCATTGTGCCTTTTCTATTAAATTCGGATGCAGTTTCTGTGTTTCATCGTCAATAGAAAAGGTCCAAGGGATACAGTAAACCTTAAGTGTAGCATCGGTATCTAAAACAGGACTCACAGGAGAGGTTCAAATCATAGAAAGTTAGTGTCAGTCCTCTTGTACTTAAGTCGGCATTGTGCATTTTGAATTTAATTCCGTTGCAATTTCTGTGTTTCATCGTCAATAAGAAGTTCCAAGGTGTACAGTAAACCTGAAGTGAAGCATCGGAATCTAAAATTGGACTCACAGTAGGGGTTTAAATCATAGAAAGTGAGAGTGTCAGTCCTCTTGTACTTAAGTCGACATTGTGCCTTTTTTATTAAATTCGGATGCAATTTCTGTGTTTCATCAACAATAAGAAGGTCCATGGGATCCAGTAAACCTGAAGTGAAGCATCGGAATCTAAAACTGGACTCACCGGATACGTTAAATCATAGAAAGTGAGAGTGTCTGTCCTCTTGTACTTAAGTCGGCATTGTGCTTTTTGAATTTAATTCCGATGCAATTTCTGTGTTTCATCGTCAATAAGAAGTTTCAAGGTATACAGTTAACCTGAAGTGAAGCCTCGGAATCTAAAACTGGACTCACAGGAGAAGTTCAAATCATATAAAGTGAGAGTGTCAGTCCTCTTGTACTTAAATCGGCATTGTGCTTTTGTATTAAATTAGGATGCAATTTCTGTGTTTCATCGTCAATAAGCAGTTCCAAGGTACGCAGTAAACCTGAAGTGAAGCCTCGGAATCTAAAACTGGACTCACAGGAGAGGTTCAAATCATTGAAAGTTAGAGTGTCAGTTCGCTTGTGCTTATGTCGGCATTGTGCATTTTGTATTAGATTCGGTTGCAATATCTGTGTTTCATCGTCAAAAAGAAGGTCCAAGATATACAGTAAACCTGAAGTGAAGCATCGGAATCTCAAACTGGACTCACAGGAGATATTAAAATCATAGAAAGTGAGTGTGTCAGTCCGCTTGTACTTAAGTCGGCATTGTGCCTCTTGTATTAAATTCGGATGCAATTTCTGTGTTTCATCGTCAATACGAAGTTCCAAGGTATACAGGAAACCTGAAGAGAAGCATCAGAATCTAAAACTGGACTCACAGGAGAGGTTCAAACGATAGAACGTTAGAGTGTCAGACCTCTTGTACTTAAGTCGGCATTGTGCCTTTTGTATAAAATTCGGATGCAATTTCTGTTTTTCATCGTCAATAAGAAGGTACAAGGGATACAGTAAACATGAAGTGAAGCATCGGAATCTAAGACTGGACTCACAGGAGAGGTTCAAATCATAGAAAGTGAGAGTGACAGTGCTCTTGTACTTAAGTCGGCATTGTGCCTTTTGTATTAAATTCGGATGCAATTTCTGTGTTTCATCGCCAAGAAGAAGGTCCAAGGGATACAGTAAACCTGATGTGAAGCATCGGAATCTAAAACTGAACTCACAGGAGAGGTTCAAATCATAGAAAGTGAGAGTGTCGGTCCTCTTGTACTTAAGTCGGCATTGCGCTTTTTGCATTAAATTCGGATGCAATTTCTGTGTTTCATCGTCAATAAGAAGGTCCAAGGGATACAGTAAAACTGAAGTGAAGCATCGGAGTCTAAAACTATACTCACAGGAGAGGTCCAAATCATAGAAAGTGAGATTGTCAGTCGTCTTGTACTTAAGTCGGCATTGTGCGCTTTGTATTAAATTCGGTTGCTATTTCTGTGTTTTATCGTCGATAAGAAGTTCCAAGGTATACCGTAAACCTGAAGTAAAGCATCAGAATCTAAAACTGGACTCACAGGAAAGTTTCAAATCACAGAAAGTTAGTGTCAGTCCTCTTGTACTTAAGTCGGCATTGTGCCTTTTCAATTTAATTCCGATGCAATTTCTGTGTTTCATCGTCAATAAGTAGTTCCAAGGTATACAGTAAACCTGAAGTGTAGCATCGGAATCTAAAACTGGACTCTCAGTAGAGGTTCAAATCATAGAAAGTTAGAGTGTCAGTCCTCTTGTACTTAAATCGACATTGTGCCTTTTGTGTTTAATTCGGATGCAATTTCTGTGATTCATCGTCAATAAGAAGTTCCAAGGGATACAGTGAAACTGAAGTGAAGCATCGGAGTCTAAAACTATACTCACAGGAGAGGTCCAAATCATAGAAAGTGAGATTGTCAGTCCTCTTGTACTTAAGTCGGCGTTGTGCGCTTTGTATTAAATTTGGATGCAATTTCTGTGTTTCATCGTCAATAAGAAGGTCCAAGATATACAGTAAACCTGAAGTGAAGCATCGGAATCTAAAACTGGACTCACAGGAGAAATTCAAATCATAGAAAGTGAGTGTGTCAGTCCTCTTGTACTGAAGTCGGCATTGTGCCTTTGTATTAAATTCGGATGCAATTACTGTGTTTTATCTTCAATAAGAATGTCCTCGGGATACAGTAAACCTGAAGTGAAGCATCGGAATCTAAAACTGGTCTCACAGGAGATGTTCAAATCATAGAAAGTTAGAGTGTCAATACTTTTGTACTTAAGTCGGCATTGTGCCTTTTGAATTAAATTCCGATGCATAATCTGTGTTTCATTGTCAATAAGAAGTTCCAAGGTATACAGTAAACCTGAAGTGAAGCATCGGAGTCTAAAACTGGACTCACAGGAGAGGTTCATATCATAGAAAGTGAGAGTGTCAGTCCTCTTGTACTTAAATCGGCATTGTGCCTTTTGTATTAAATTTGGAAGCAATTTCTGTCTTTCATCATCAATAAGAAGGTCCAAGGGATACAGTAAACCTGAAGTGAAGCATCGGAATCTAAAAGGGGACTCACAGGAGAGATTCAAATCATAGAAAGTTAGAGTGTCAGTCCTCTTGTACTTAAGTCGGCATCGTGACTTTTCTATTTAATTCCGAAGCAATTTCTGTGTTTCATCTTCAAGAATAAGGTACAAGGGACATAGTACACCTGAAGTGAAGCATGGGAATCTAAAACTGGATCCAACAGAGAAGTTCAAATCATAGAAAGTGAGAGTGTCAATCCTCTTGTACTTAAGTCGGCATTGAGCAATTTGTATTAAATTCGGATGCAATTTCTGTGCTTCATCGTCAATAAGAAGGTCCAAGGTATACAGTAAACCTGAAGTGAAGCATCGGAATCGAAAACTGGACTCACAGGAGAGGTTCAAATCATAGATAGTGTGAGTGTCAGTCCTCTTGTACCTAAGTCGGCATTGTGCCTATTGTATTAAATTCGGAATCAATTTCTTTGTTTCATCGTCAGTAAGAAGGTCCATGGGATACAGAAAACCTGAAGTGAAGAATCGGAATCTAAATCTGGACTCACAGGAGAGGTTCAAATCATAGAAAGTGAGAGCGTCAGTCCTCTTGTACTTAAGTCGGCGTTGTGCCTTTTGTATTAAATTCGGATGCAACTTCTGTGTTTCATCATCAATGAGAAGGTCCAAGGGATACAGTAAACCTGAAGTGAAGCATCGGAATCTAAAACTGGCCTCACCGGAGAGGTTCAAATCATTGAAAGTGAGAGTGTCAGTACTCTTGTACTTAAGTCGGCATTGTGCCTTTTGTATTAAATTCGGATGCAATTTCTGTTTTTCATCGTCAATAAGAAGGTACAAGGGATACAGTAAACATGAAGTGAAGCATCGAAATCTAAAACTGGACTCACCGGAGAAGTTCAAATCATAGAAAATGAGAGTGTCAGTCCTCTTGTACTTAAGTCGGCATTGTGCCTTTTGTATTAAATTCGGATGCAATTTCTGTTTTTCATCGTCAATAAGAAGGTACAAGGGATACAGTAAACATGAAGTGAAGCATCGAAATGTAAAACTGGACTCACCGGAGAAGTTCAAATCATAGAAAATGAGAGTGTCAGTCCTCTTGTACTTAAGTCGGCATTGTGCCGTTTGTATTAAATTCGGATGAAATTTCTGTGTTTCATCGTCTATAAGAATGTCCAAGGTATACAGTAAACCTGAAGTGAAGCATCGGAATCTAAAACTGGATTTACAGGAGAGGTTCACATCATAGATAGTGAGAGTGTCGGTCCTCTTGTACTTATGTCAGCAATGTGCCTTTTGTATTAAATTCGGATGCAATTTCTGTGTTTCATCGTCAATAAGAAGGTCCAAGGGATACAGTAAACCTGAAGTGAAGCATCGGAATCTAAAACTGGACTCACAGTAGAAGTTCAAATCATAGAAAGTAAGAGTGTCATTCCTCTTGTACTTAGATCGGCATTGTGCCTTTTGTATTAAATTTGGATGCAATGTCTGCGCTTCATCGTGAATAAGAAGGTCAAAGGGATGTAGTAAAACTGAAGTGAAGCATCGGAATCTGAAACTGGACTCACAGGAGAGGTTCAAATCATAGAAAGTTAGAGTGTCAGTCCTCTTGTACTTAAGCCGGCATTGTGCCGTTTGTAATAAATTCGGTTGCTATTTCTGTGTTTTATCGTCAATAAGAAGTTCCAAGGTATACCGTAAACCTGAAGTGAAGCATCGGAATCTAAAACTGGACTCACAGGAGAGTTTGAAATCATAGAAAATTAGTATCAGTCCTCTTGTACTTAAGTCGGCATTGTGCCTTTTGAATTTAATTCCGATGCAATTTCTGTGTTTCATCGTCAATAAGAAGTTCCACGGTATACAGTAAACCTAAAGTGAAGCATCGGAATCTAAAACTGGACTCTCAGGAGAGGTTCAAATCATAGAAAGTGAGTGTGTCACTCCTCTTGTACTTAAGTCGGCATTGTGCCTTTTGTATTAAATTCGGATGCAATTTCTGTGTTTCATCGTCAATAAGAAGGTCCATGGGATACAGTAAACCTGAAGTGAGGCTCCGGAATCTAAAACTGGACTCACAGGAGAGGTTCAAATCATAGAAAGTGAGAGTGTCCGTGCTCATGTACTTAGTCGGCATTGTGCCTTTTGTATTAAATTTGGATGCAATTTCTGTGTATCATCTTCAATAAGAAGGTCCAAGGGATACAGTAAACGTATAGTGAAGCATCGGAATCAAAACTGGACTCACAGGGGTGTTTCAGATCATAGAAAGTTAGAGTGTCAGTCCTCTTGTACTTAAGTCTGCGTTGTGTCTTTTGAAATTAATTCCGATGCAATTTCTGTGTCTCATCGTCAAAAAGATGTTCCAAGGTATACAGTAAACCTGAAGTGAAGCATCGGAATCTAAAACTGGACTCACAGGACAGTTTCAAATCATAGAAAGTTAGAGTGTCAGTCCTCTTGTACTTAAATCGGCATTGTGCCTTTTGTAATAAATTCAGATGCAATTTCTGTGTTTCATCGTCAATAAGAAGGTCCAAGGGATGCAGTAAACTTGAAGTGAAGCATCGGAATCTAAAACTGGACTCACAGGAGAGGTTCAAATCATAGGAAGTTAGGTTGTTGTTCCTTTTGTAGTTAAGTCGGCATTGTGCCGTTTGTATTAAATTCGGATGCAACTTCTGTGTTTCATCATCAATAAGAAGGTCCATGGGATACAGTAAACCTGAAGTGAAGCATCGGAATCTAAAACTGGACTCATCGGAGAGGTTCAAATCATAGAAAGTGAGAGTGTCAATCCTCTTGTACTTAAGTCGGCATTGTGCCTTTTGTATTAAATTCGGATTCAATTTCTGTGTTTTATCGTCAATAACAAGGTCCAAGGGATACAGTAAACCTGAAGTGAAGCATCGGAATCTAAAACTGGACTCACAGGAGAGTTTCAAATCATAGAAAGTTAGTATCAGTCCTCTTGTACTTAAGTCGGCCTTGTGCCTTTTGAATTTAATTCCGATGCAATTTCTGTGTTTCATCGTCAATAAGAAGTTCCACGGTATACAGTAAACCTAAAGTGAAGCATCGGAATCTAAAACTGGACTCTCAGGAGAGGTTCAAATCATAGAAAGTGAGTGTGTCACTCCTCTTGTACTTAAGTCGGCATTGTGCCTTTTGTATTAAATTCGGATGCAATTTCTGTGTTTCATCGTCAATAAGAAGGTCCATGGGATACAGTAAACCTGAAGTGAGGCTCCGGAATCTAAAACTGGACTCAGAGGAGAGGTTCAAATCATAGATAGTGAGAGTGTCCGTGCTCATGTACTTAAGTCGGCATTGTGCCTTTTGTATTAAATTCGGATGCAATTTCTGTGTATCATCTTCAATAAGAAGGTCCAAGGGATACAGTAAACGTATAGTGAAGCATCGGAATCAAAACTGGACTCACAGGGGAGTTTCAAATCATAGAAAGTTAGAGTGTCAGTCCTCTTGTACTTAAGTCTGCGTTGTGTCTTTTGAAATTAATTCCGATGCAATTTCTGTGTCTCATCGTCAAAAAGATGTTCCAAGGTATACAGTAAACCTGAAGTGAAGCATCGGAATCTAAAACTGGACTCACAGGACAGTTTCAAATCATAGAAAATTAGAGTGTCAGTCCTCTTGTACTTAAATCGGCATTGTGCCTTTTGTAATAAATTCAGATGCAATTTCTGTGTTTCATCGTCAATAAGAAGGTCCAAGGGATGCAGTAAACTTGAAGTGAAGCATCGGAATCTAAAACTGGACTCACAGGAGAGGTTCAAATGATAAGAAGTTAGGTTGTTGTTCCTTTTGTAGTTAAGTCGGCATTGTGCCGTTTGTATTAAATTCGGATGCAACTTCTATGTTTCATCATCAATAAGAAGGTCCATGGGATACAGTAAACCTGAAGTGAAGCATCGGAATCTAAAACTTGACTCATCGGAGAGGTTCAAATCATAGAAAGTGAGAGTGTCAATCCTCTTGTACTTAAGTCGGCATTGTGCCTTTTGTATTAAATTCGGATTCAATTTCTGTGTTTTATCGTCAATAACAAGGTCCAAGGGATACAGTAAACCTGAAGTGAAGCATCGGAATCTAAAACTCGACTCACAGGAGAAATTCAAATCATAGAAAGTGAGTGTGTCAGTCCTCTTGTACTTAAGTCGGCATTGTGCCTTTGTATTAAATTCGGATGCAATTACTGTGTTTTATCTTCAATAAGAATGTCCTCGGGATACAGTAAACCTGAAGTGAAGCATCGGAATCTTAAACTGGTCTAACAGGAGATGTTCAAATCATAGAAAGTTAGAGTGTCAATACTTTTGTACTTAAGTCGGCATTGTGCCTTTTGAATTAAATTCCGATGCATTATCTGTGTTTCATTGTCAATAAGAAGTTCCAAGGTATACAGTAAACCTGAAGTGAAGCATCGGAGTCTAAAACTATACTCACAGGAGAGGTCCAAATCATAGAAAGTGAGATTGTCAGTCCACTTGTACTTAAGTCGGCATTGTGCGCTTTGTATTAAATTTGGATGCAATTTCTGTGTTTCATCGTCAATAAGAAGTTCCAAGATATACAGTAAACCTGAAGTGAAGCATCGGAATCTAAAACTGGACTCACAGGAGAAATTCAAATCATAGAAAGTGAGTGTGTCAGTCCTCTTGTACTTAAATCGGCATTGTGCCTTTTGTATTAAATTCGGAAGCAATTTCTGTCTTTCATCATCAATAAGAAGGTCCAAGGGATACAGTAAACCTGAAGTGAAGCATCGGAATCTAAAAGGGGACTCACAGGAGAGATTCAAATCATAGAAAGTTAGAGTGTCAGTCCTCTTGCACTTAAGTCGGCATCGTGCCTTTTCTTTTTAATTCCGAAGCAATTTCTGTGTTTCATCTTCAAGAATAAGGTACAAGGGACACAGTACACCTGAAGTGAAGCATGGGAATCTAAAACTGGATCCAACGGAGAAGTTCAAATCATAGAAAGTGAGAGTGTCAATCCTCTTGTACTTAAGTCGGCATTGAGCATTTTGTATTAAATTCGGATGCAATTTCTGTGTTTCATCGTCAATAAGAAGGTCCAAGGTATACAGTAATCCTGAAGTGAAGCATCGGAATCGAAAACTGGACTCACAGGAGAGGTTCAAATCATAGATAGTGAGAGTGTCAGTCCTCTTGTACCTAAGTCGGCATTGTGCCTATTGTATTAAATTCGGATAAAATTTCTTTGTTTCATCGTCAATAAGAAGGTCCATGGGATACAGAAAACCTGAAGTGAAGCATCGGAATCTAAATCTGGACTCACAGGAGAGGTTCAAATCATAGAAAGTGAGAGCGTCAGTCCTCTTGTACTTAAGTCGGCGTTGTGCCTTTTGTATTAAATTCGGATGCAACTTCTGTGTTTCATCATCAATAAGAAGGTCCAAGGGATACAGTAAACCTGAAGTGAAGCATCGGAATCTAAAACTGGCCTCACCGGAGAGGTTCAAATCATTGAAAGTGAGAGTGTCAGTACTCTTGTACTTAAGTCGGCATTGTGCCTTTTGTATTAAATTCGGATGCAATTTCTGTTTTTCATCGTCAATAAGAAGGTACAAGGGATACAGTAAACATGAAGTGAAGCATCGAAATCAAAAACTGGACTCACCGGAGAAGTTCAAATCATAGAAAATGAGAGTGTCAGTCCTCTTGTACTTAAGTCGGCATTGTGCTGTTTGTATTAAATTCGGATGAAATTTCTGTGTTTCATCGTCTATAAGAAGGTCCAAGGTATACAGTAAACCTGAAGTGAAGCATCGGAATCTAAAACTGGACTCACAGGAGAGGTTCACATCATAGATAGTGAGAGTGTCGGTCCTCTTGTACTTATGTCAGCAATGTGCCTTTTGTATTAAATTCGGATGCAATTTCTGTGTTTCATCGTCAATAAGAAGGTCCAAGGGATACAGTAAACCTGAAGTGAAGCATCGGAATCTAAAACTGGACTCACAGTAGAAGTTCAAATCATAGAAAGTAAGAGTGTCATTCCTCTTGTACTTAGATCGGCATTGTGCCTTTTGTATTAAATTTGGATGCAATGTCTGCGCTTCATCGTGAATAAGAAGGTCCAAGGGATACAGTAAACATGAAGTGAAGCATCGGAATCTAAAACTCGACTCACAGGAGAGGTCCAAATCATAGAAAGTTAGAGTGTCAGTCCTCTTGTACTTAAGCCGGCATTGTGCCGTTTGTAATAAATTCGGTTGCTATTTCTGTGTTTTATCGACAATAAGAAGTTCCAAGGTATACCGTAAACCTGAAGTGAAGCATCGGAATCTAAAACTGGACTCACAGGACAGTTTCAAATCATAGAAAGTTAGAGTGTCAGTCCTCTTGTACTTAAATCGGCATTGTGCCTTTTGTAATAAATTCAGATGCAATTTCTGTGTTTCATCGTCAATAAGAAGGTCCAAGGGATACAGTAAACTTGAAGTGAAGCATCGGAATCTAAAACTGGACTCACAGGAGAGGTTCAAATCATAGGAAGTTAGGTTGTTGTTCCTTTTGTAGTTAAGTCGGCATTGTGCCGTTTGTATTAAATTCGGATGCAACTTCTGTGTTTCATCATCAATAAGAAGGTCCATGGGATACAGTAAAACTGAAGTGAAGCATCGGAATCTAAAACTGGACTCATCGGAGAGGTTCAAATCATAGAAAGTGAGAGTGTCAATCCTCTTGTAGTTAAGTCGGCATTGTGCCTTTTGTATTAAATTCGGATTCAATTTCTGTGTTTTATCGTCAATAACAGGGTCCAAGGGATACAGTAAACCTGAAGTGAAGCATCGGAATCTAAAACTCGACTCACAGGAGAGTTTCAAATCATAGAAAGTTAGTGTGTCCGTCCTCTTGTACTTAAGTCGGCATTGTACCTTTTGAATTTAATTCCGATGCAGTTTCTGTGTTTCATCCTCAATAAGAAAGTCCAAGGGACACAGTAAACCTGAAGTTAAGTATCGGAATCTAAGACTGGACTCACCGGAGAAGTTCAAATCATAGAAAGTGAGAGTGTCCGTCCTCTTGTACTTAAGTCGGCATTGTGCCTTTTGTATTAAATTCGGATGCAATTTCTGTGTTTCATCGTCGATAAGAAGGTCCAAGGTATACAGTATACCTAAAGTGAAGCATCGGAGTCTAAAACTGGACTCATAGGAGAGGTTCAAATCATAGAAATTGAGAGTCTGAGTCCTCTTGTACTTAAGTCGGCATTGTGCCTTTTGTATTAAATTCGGTTGCAATTTCTGTGTTTCATCGTCAACAAGAAGGTCCAAGGGATACAGTAAACCTAAAGTGAAGCATCGGAATCTAAAACTGGACTCACAGGAGTGGTTCAAATCATAGAAATTTAGAGTGTCAGTCCTCTTGTACTTAAGTCGGCATTGTGCTTTTTGTATTAAATCCACATGTAATTTCTGTGTTTCATCGTCAATAAGAAGGCAAAGGGATACAGTAAACCTGAAGTGAAGCATCTGAATCTAAAACTGGACTCACATTAGAGTTTCAAATCATAGAAAGTTAGTGTGTCAGTCCGCTTGTACTTAAGTTGGCATTGTGCCTTTTGAATTTCATTCCGATGCAATTTCTGTGTTTCATCGTCAATAAGAAGTTCCAAGGTATACAGTAAACCTGAGGTGAAGCATTGGAATCTAAAACAGGACTCACAGGATTGGTTCAAATCATAGTAAGTTTGAGTATCAGTCCTCTTGTACTTAAATCGGCTATGTGTCTTTTGTATTAAATTCGGATGCAATTTCTGTGTTTCATCGTCAATAAGAAGTTCCAAGGAATACAGTAAACCTGAGGTGAAGCATTGGAATCTAAAACTGGACTCACAGGATTGGTTCAAATCATAGAAAGTTAGAGTATCAGTCCTCTTGTACTTAAGTCGGCATTGTGCCTTTTGTATTACATTCGGATGCAATTTCTGTGTTTCATCGCCAAGAAGAAGGTCCAAGGGATACAGTAAACCTGATGTGAAGCATCGGAATCTAAAACTGAACTCACAGGAAAGTTTCAAATCATAGAAAGTTAGTGTCAGTCCTCTTGTACTTAAGTCGGCATTGTGCCTTTTCAATTTAATTCCGATGCAATTTCTGTGTTTCATCGTCAATAAGTAGTTCCAAGGTATGCAGTAAACCTGAAGTGTAGCATCGGAATCTAAAACTGGACTCTCAGTAGAGGTTCAAATCATAGAAAGTTAGAGTGCCAGTCCTCTTGTACTTAAATCGACATTGTGCCTTTTGTATTTAATTCGGATGCAATTTCTGTGATTCATCGTCAATAAGAAGTTCCAAGGAATACAGTAAAACTGAAGTGAAGCATTGGAGTCTAAAACTATACTCACAGGAGAGGTCCAAATCATAGAAAGTGAGATTGTCAGTCCTCTTGTACTTAAGTCGGCATTGTGCCTTTGTATTAAATTCGGATGCGATTTCTGTGTTTTATCTTCAATACGAATGTCCTCGGGATACAGTAAACCTGAAGTGAAGCATCGGAATCTAAAACTGGTCTCACAGGAGATGTTCAAATCATAGAAAGTTAGAGTGTCAATACTTTTGTACTTAAGTCGGCATTGTGCCTTTTGAATTAAATTCCAATGCATTATCTGTGTTTCATTGTCAATAAGAAGTTCCAAGGTATTCAGTAAACCTGAAGTGAAGCATCGGAGTCTAAAACTGGACTCACAGGAGTGGTTCATATCATAGAAAGTGAGAGTGTCAGTCCTCTTGTACTTAAATCGGCATTGTGCCTTTTGTATTTAATTCGGATGCAATTTCTGTCTTTCATCATCAATAAGAAGGTCCAAGGTATACAGTAAACCTGAAGTGAAGCATCGGAATCGAAAACTGGACTCACAGGAGAGGTTCAAATCATAGATAGTGAGAGTGTCAGTCCTCTTGTACCTAAGTTGGCATTGTGCCTATTGTATTAAATTCGGATGCAATTTCTTTGTTTCATCGTCAATAAGAAGGTCCATGGGATACAGAAAACCTGAAGTGAAGCATCGGAAGCTAAATCTGGATTCACAGGAGAGGTTCAAATCATAGAAAGTGAGAGCGTCAGTCCTCTTGTACTTAAGTCGGCGTTGTGCCTTTTGTATTAAATTCGGATGCAACTTCTGTGTTTCATCATCAATAAGAAGGTCCAAGGGATACAGTAAACCTGAAGTGAAGCGTCGGAATCTAAAACTGGCCTCACCGGAGAGGTTCAAATCATTGAAAGTGAGAGTGTCAGTACTCTTGTACTTAAGTCGGCATTGTGCCTTTTGTATTAAATTCGGATGCAATTTCTGTTTTTCATCGTCAATGAGAAGGTACAAGGGATACAGTAAACATGAAGTGAAGCATCGAAATCTAAAACTGGACTCACCGGAGAAGTTCAAATCATAGAAAATGTGAGTGTGAGTCCTCTTGTACTTAAGTCGGCATTGTGCCGTTTGTATTAAATTCGGATGTAATGTCTGCGCTTCATCGTGAATAAGAAGGTCCAAGGGATGTAGTAAAACTGAAGTGAAGCATCGGAATCTAAAACTGGACTCACAGGACAGTTTCAAATCATAGAAAGTTAGAGTGTCAGTCCTCTTGTACTTAAATCGGCATTGTGCCTTTTGTAATAAATTCAGATGCAATTTCTGTGTTTCATCGTCAATAAGAAGGTCCAAGGGATACAGTAAACTTGAAGTGAAGCATCGGAATCTAAAACTGGACTCACAGGATTGGTTCAAATCATAGAAAGTTAGAGTATCAGTCCTCTTGTACTTAAATCGGCTATGTGTCTTTTGTATTAAATTCGGATGCAATTTCTGTGTTTCATCGTCAATAAGAAGTACCAAGGGATAGAGTAAACCTGAAGTGAAGCATCGGAATCTAAAACTGGACTCACAGTATGAATTCATAACATAGAAAGTTAGTGTCAGTCCTCTTGAACTTAAGTCGGCATTGTGCCTTTTGTATTTAATTCGGATTCAATTTCTGTGTTTCATCGTCAATAAGAAGGTCCAAGGTATACAGGAAACCTCAAGTGAAGCATCGGAATCTAAAACCTATACTCACAGGAGAGGTTAAAATCATAGAAAGTTAGAGTGTCAGTCCTCTTGCACTCAAGTCGGCATTGTGCCTTTTGTATTAAATTCGGATGCAATTTCTGTTTTTCATCTTCAATAAGGAGGTACAAGGGAGAAAGTAAACCTGAAGTGGAGCATCGGAATCTAAAACTGGACTCACAGGAGAGGTTCAAATAATAGAAAGTGAGAATGTTAGTCCTCTTGTACTTAAGTCGGCATTGTGCCTTTTGTATTACATTCGGATGCAATTTCTGTGTTTCATCGTCAATAAGAAGGTCCAAGGGATACAGTAAACCAGAAGTGAAGCATCGGAATCTAAAACTGGACTCACAGGAGTGGTTCAAATCATAGAAAGTTAGAGTGTCAGTCCTCTTGTACTTAAGTCGGCATTGTGCCTTTTGTATTAAATTCACATGTAATTTCTGTGTTTCATCGTCAATAAGAAGGTCCAAGTGATACAGTAAACCTGAAGTGAAACATCGGAATCTAAAACTGGACTCACAGGAGAGTTTCAAATCATAGAATGTTAGAGTGTATGTCCTCTTGTACTTAAGTCGGCATTGTGCCTTTTGAATTTAATTCCGATGCAATTTCTGTGTATCATCGTCAATAAGAAGTTTCAAGGTATACAGTAAACCTGAAGTGAAGCATCGGAAACTAAAACTGCACTCACAGGAGAGGTTCAAATCATAGAAAGTTAGAGAGTCAGTCCTCTTGTACCTAAGTCGGCATTGTGCATTTTGTATTAAATTCGGATTCAATTTCTGTGCTTCATCGTCAATAAGAAGGCAAAGGGATACAGTAAACCTGAAGTGAAGCATCTGAATCTAAAACTGGACTCACAGGAGAGTTTCAAATCATAGAAAGTTAGTGTGTCAGTCCGCTTGTACTTAAGTCGGCATTGTGCCTTTTGAATTTCATTCCGATGATATTTCTGTGTTTCATTGTCAATAAGAAGTTCCAAGGTATACAGTAAACCTGAAGTGAAGCATCGGAACCTAAAACTAGACTCACAGGATAAGTTCAATTCATAGAAACTTAGAGTGTCAGTCCTCTTGTACTTAAGTCTTCATTGTGCCTTTTGTATTAAATTCGGATTCAATTTCTGTGTTTCATCGTCAATAAGAAAGTACAACTGATACAGTAAACCTGAAGTGAAGCATAGGAATCTAAAACTGGACTCACAGGAGAGGTTCAAAACATAGAAAGTGAGTGTGTCAGTCCTCTTGTACTTAAGTCGGCATTGTGCCTTTTGTATTAAATTCGGATGCAATATCTGTGTTTCATTGTCAATAAGAAGTTCCCAGGGATACAGTAAACCTGAAGTGAAGCATCGGAAACTAAAACTGGACTCACAGGAGAGGTTCAAATCATAGAAAGTTAGAGTGTCAGTCCTGTTGTACCTAAGTCGTCATTGTGCATTTTGTATTAAATTCGGAAGCAATTTCTGTGTTTCATCGTCAATAAGAAGTTCCAAGGGATAGAGTGAACCTGAAGTAAAGCATCGGAATCTAAAACTGGACTCACAGTAGGAATTCATATCATAGAAAGTTAGAGTCAGTCCTCTTGAACTTAAGTCGGCATTGTGAATTTTGTATTAAATTCGGATGCAATTTCTGTGTTTCATCGTCAATAAGAAGGTAGATGGGATACAGTAAACCTGAAGTGAAGCATCGGAATCTAAAACTGGACTCACAGGAGAGGTGCAAATCATGGAAAGTTAGAGTGTCTGTTCTCTTGTACACAAGTCGGCATTGTGCCTTTTGTATTTAATTCGGATGCAATTTCTGTGTTTCATCGTCAATAAGAAGGTCCAAGGGATACAGTAAACCTGAAGTGAAGCATCGGAATCTAAAACTCAACCCACAGGAGAAGTTCAAATCATAGAAAGTGAGAGTGTCAGTCGTCTTGTACTTAAGTCGGCATTGTGCCTTTTGTAATAAATTCGGATGCAATTTCTGTGTTTCATCGTCAATAAGAATGTCCAAGGGATACGGTAAACCTGAAGTGAAGTATCGGAATCTAAAACAGGACTCACAGGAGAGGTTCAAATCATAGAAAGTGAGAGTGTCAGTCGTCTTGTACTTAAGTCGGCATTGTGCCTTTTGTATTACATTCGGATGCAATTTCTGTGTTTCATCGTCAATAAGAAGGTCCAAGGGACACAGTAAACCTCAAATGAAGCATCGGAATCTAAAACTGGACTCACAGGAGAAGTTCAATTCATAGAGAATGAGAGTGTCAGTCCTCTTGTACTTAAGCCGGCATTGTGCCTTTTGCATTTAATTCGGATGCAATTTCTGTGTTTCATCGTCAATAAGAAGGTTTAAGGTATACAGTAAACCTGAAGTGAAGCATCGGAGTCTAAAACTGGACTCACAGGAGAGGTTCAAAGCAAAGAAAGTTAGAGTGTCAGTCCTCTTGTACCTAAGTCGGCATTGTGCCTTATGAATTTAATTCCGATGCAATATCTGTGCTTTATCGTCAATACGTAGGTCCAAGGTATACAGTAAACCTGAAGTGAAGCATCGGAATCTAAAACTGGACTCACAGGAGAGGTTCAAATCATATAAAGTTAGAGTGTCAGTCCTCTTGTACACAAGTCGGCACTGTGCCTTTTGAATTTAATTCGGATGCAATTTCTGTGTTTCTCCGTCAATAAGAAGGTCCAAGGGATACAGTAACCTGAAGTGAAGCATCAGAATCTAAAACTCAACCCACAGGAGAAGTTCAAATCATAGCAAGTGAGAGTGTCAGTCGTGTTGTACTTAAGTCGGCATTGTGCCTTTTGTATTAAATTCGGATGCAATTTCTGTGTTTCATCGTCAATAAGAATGTCCAAGGGATACGGTAAACCTGAAGTGAAGCATCGGATTCTATAACAGGTCTCACAGGAGAGGTTCAAATCATAGAAAGTGAGAGTGTCAGTCCTCTTGTTATTAAGTCGGCATTGTGCCTTTTGAATTTAATTCCGATGCCATTTCTGTTTTTCATCGTCAATAAGAAGGTCCAAGGGATACAGTAAACCTGAACTGAACCATCGCAATCTATAACTGGACTCACAGGAGAAGTTCAAATCATAGAAAGTGAGAGTGTCAGTCCTCTTGTACTTAAGTCGGCATTGTGCCTTTTGTATTAAATTCGGATGTAATTTCTGTGTTTCATTGTCTATAAGAAGTTCCAAGGGATACAGTAATCCTGAAGTGAAGCATCGCAATCTAAAACTGGACTCACAGGCGAAGTTCAGAGTTATAGAAAGTGGGAGTGTCAGTCCTCTTGTACTTAAGTCGGCATTGTGCCTTTTGTATTCAATTCGGATGCAATTTCTGCGTTTCATCGTCAATAAGAAGGTCCAAGGTATACAGTAAACCTGAAGTGAAGCATCGGAATCTAAAACTGGACTCACAGGATAAGTTCAAATCATAGAAAGTGAGAGTGTCAGTCCTCTTGTACTTAAGTCCGCATTGTGCCTTTTGAATTTATTTCCGATGCAATTTCTGTTTTTCATCGTCAATAAGAATGTCCAAGGTATACAGTAATCCTGAAGTGAAGCATCGGAACCTAAAACTGGACTCACAGGATAAGTTCAATTCATAGAAACTTAGAGTGTCAGTCCTCTCGTACTTAAGTCGGCATTTTGCCTTTTGTATTGAATTCGGATTCAATTTCTGTGTTTCATCGTCAATAAGAAGGTACAACTGATACAGTAAACCTGAAGTGAAGCATCGGAATCTCAAACTGGACTCATAGGAGAGGTTCAAAACATAGAAAGTGAGTGTGTCAGTCCTCTTGTACTTAAGTCGGCATTGTGCCTTTTGTATTAAATTCGGATGCAATATCTGTGTTTCATTGTCAATAAGAAGTTCCCAGGGATACAGTAAACCTGAAGTGAAGCATCGGAAACTAAAACTGGACTCACAGGAGAGGTTCAAATCATAGAAAGTTAGAGTGTCAGTCCTGTTGTACCTAAGTCGGCATTGTGCATTTTGCATTAATTCGGATGCAATTTCTGTGTTTCATCGTCAATGAGAAGGCAAAGGGATACAGTAAACCTGAAGTGAAGCATCTGAAGCTAAAACTGGACTCACAGGAGAGTTTCAAATCATAGAAAGTTAGAGTGTCAGTCCTCTTGTACTTACCTCGGCATTGTGCCTTTTGAATTTCATTCCGATGCAATTTCTGTGTTTCATCGTGAATAAGAAGTTCCAAGGTATACAGTAAACCTCAAGTGAAGCATTGGAATGAAAAACTGAACTCACAGGACTGGTTCAAATCATAGAAAGTTAGAGTGTCAGTCCTCTTGCACTTAAATCGGCTATGTGTCTTTTGTATTAAATTCGGATGCAATTTCTGTGTTTCATCGTCAATAAGAAGTTCCAAGGGATAGCGTAAACCTGAAGTGAAGCATCGGAATCTAAAACTGGACTCACAGTATGAATTCATATCATAGAAAGTTAGAGTCAGTCCTCTTTAACTTAAGTCGGCATTGTGCCTTTTGTATTAAATTCGGATGCAATTTCTGTGTTTCATCGTCAATAAGAAGGTACATGGGATACAGTAAACCTGAAGTGAAGCATCGGAATCTAAAACAGGTCTCACAGGAGAGGTTCAAATCATAGAAAGTGAGAGTGTCAGTCCTCTTGTTATTAAGTCGGCATTGTGCCTTTTGAATTTAATTCCGATGCCATTTCTGTTTTTCATCGACAATAAGAAGGTTCAAAGGATACAGTAAACCTGAACTGAACCATCGCAATCTATAACTGGACTCACAGGAGAAGTTCAAATCATAGAAAGTGAGAGTGCCAGTCCTCTTGTACTTAAGTCGGCATTGTGCCTTTTGTATTAAATTCGGATGTAATTTCTGTGTTTCATTGTCTATAAGAAGTTCCAATGGATACTGTAAACCTGAAGTGAAGCATCGCAATCTAAAACTGGACTCACAGGCGAAGTTCAGAGTTATAGAAAGTGGGAGTGTCAGTCCTCTTGTACTTAAGTCGGCATTGTGCCTCTTGTATTCAATTCGGATGCAATTTCTGCGTTTCATCGTCAATAAGAAGGTCCAAGGTATACAGTAAACCTGAAGTGAAGCATCGGAATCTAAAACTGGACTCACAGGATAAGTTCAAATCATAGAAAGTGAGAGTGTCAGTCCTCTTGTACTTAAGTCCGCATTGTGCCTTTTGAATTTATTTCCGATGCAATTTCTGTTTTTCATCGTCAATAAGAATGTCCAAGGTATACTGTAAACCTGAAGTGAAGCATCGGAACCTAAAACTGGACTCACAGGATAAGTTCAATTCATAGAAACTTAGAGTGTCAGTCCTCTTGTACTTAAGTCGGCATTTTGCCTTTTGTATTAAATTCGGATTCAATTTCTGTGTTTCATCGTCAATAAGAAGGTACAACTGATACAGTAAACCTGAAGTGAAGCATCGGAATCTAAAACTGGACTCACAGGAGAGGTTCAAAACATAGAAAGTGAGTGTGTCAGTCCTCTTGTACTTAAGTCGGCATTGTGCCTTTTGTACTAAATTCGGATGCAATATCTGTGTTTCATTGTCAATAAGAAGTTCCCAGGGATACAGTAAACCTGAAGAGAAGCATCGGAAACTAAAACTGGACTCACAGGAGAGGTTCAAATCATAGAAAGTTAGAGTGTCAGTCCTGTTGTACCTAAGTCGGCATTGTGCATTTTGTATTAATTCGGATGCAATTTCTGTGTTTCATCGTCAATGAGAAGGCAAAGGGATACAGTAAACCTGAAGTGAAGCATCTGAAGCTAAAACTGGACTCACAGGAGAGTTTCAAATCATAGAAAGTTAGAGTGTCAGTCCTCTTGTACTTACCTCGGCATTGTGCCTTTTGAATTTCATTCCGATGCAATTTCTGTGTTTCATCGTGAATAAGAAGTTCCAAGGTATACAGTAAACCTCAAGTGAAGCATTGGAATCAAAAACTGAACTCACAGGACTGGTTCAAATCATAGAAAGTTAGAGTGTCAGTCCTCTTGCACTTAAATCGGCTATGTGTCTTTTGTATTAAATTCGGATGCAATTTCTGTGTTTCATCGTCAATAAGAAGTTCCAAGGGATAGCGTAAACCTGAAGTGAAGCATCGGAATCTAAAACTGGACTCACAGTAGGAATTCATATCATAGAAAGTTAGAGTCAGTCCTCTTGAACTTAAGTCGGCATTGTGCCTTTTGTATTAAATTCGGATGCAATTTCTGTGTTTCATCGTCAATAAGAAGGTACATGGGATACAGTAAACCTGAAGTGAAGCATCGGAATCTAAAACTGGACTCACAGGAGAGGTGCAAAACATGGAAAGTGAGTGTATCAGCCCTCTTGTACTTAAGTCGGCATTGTGCCTTTTGTATAAATTCGGATGCAATTTCTGTGTTTCATCGTCAATAAGAAGGTCCAAGGTATACAGGAAACGTCAAGTGAAGCATCGGAATCTAAAACCTATACTCACAGGAGAGGTTCAAATCATAGAAAGTTAGAGTGTCAGTCCTCTTGTACTTAAGTCGGCATTCTGCCTTTTGTATTAAATTCCGATGCAATTTCTGTGACTCATCGTCAATAAGAAGGTCCAAGGTATACAGTAAACCTGAAGTGAAGCATCGGAATCTAAAACTGGACTCACAGGAGAGGTTCATATAATGGAAAGTGAGAGTGTCAGTCCTCTTGTACTTAAGTCGGCATTGTGCCTTTTGTATTAAATTCGGATGCAATTTCTGTGTTTCATCGTCAATAAGAAGGTCCAAGGGACACAGTAGACCTCAAGTGAAGCATCGGAATCTAAAACTGGACTCACAGGAGAAGTTCAACTCATAGAGAGTGAGAGTGTCGGTCCTCTTGTACCTAAGCCGGCATTGTGCCTTTTGTATTTAATTCGGATGCAATTTCTGTGTTTCATCGTCAATAAGATGATCCAAGGTATACAGTAAACCTGAAGTGAAGCATCGGAATCTAAAACTGGACTCACAGGAGAGGTTCAAATCATAGAATGTTAGAGTGTCAGTCCTCTTGTACACAAGTCGGCATTGTGACTTTTGTATTAAATTCGGATGCAATTTCTGTTTTTCATCGTGAATAAGAAGGTCCAAGGGATACAGTAAACCTGTAGTGAAGCATCGGAATCTAAAACTCGACCCACAGGAGAAGTTCAAATCATAGAAAGTGAGAGTGTCAGTCGTCTTGTACTTAAGTCGGCATTGTGCCTTTTGTATTGAATTCGGATGCAATTTCTGTTTTTCATCGTGAATAAGAAGGTCCAAGGGATACAGTAAACCTGTAGTGAAGCATCGGAATCTAAAACTCGACCCACAGGAGAAGTTCAAATCATAGAAAGTGAGAGTGTCAGTCGTCTTGTACTTAAGTCGGCATTGTGCCTTTTGTATTGAATTCGGATGCAATTTCTGTGTTTCATCGTCAATAAGAAGGTCCAAGGGATACGGTAAACCTGAAGTGAAGCATCGGAATCTAAAACTGGACTCACAGGAGAGGTTGAAATCATAGAAAGTTAGAGTGTCAGTCGTCTTGTAATTAAGTCGGCATTGTGCCTTTTGAATTTAATTCCGATGCAATTTCTGTTTTTTATCGTCAATAAGAAGGTCCAAGGGATACAGTAAACCTGAAGTGAACCATCGCAATCTAAAACTGGACTCACAAGAGAAGTTCAAATCATGGAAAGTGAGAGTGTAAGTCCTCTTGTACTTAAGTCGGCGATGTGCCTTTTGTATTAAATTCGGATGCAATTTCTGTGTTTCATTGTCAATAAGAAGTTCCAAGGGATACAGTAAACCTGAAGTGAAGCATCGTAATCTAAGACTGGACTCACAGGAGAAGTTCAAATCATAGAAAGTGAGAGTGTCAGTCCTCTTGTACTTAAGTCGGCATTGTGCCTTTTGTATTAAATTCGGATGCAATTTCTGTGTTTCATCGTCAATAAGAAGGTCCAAGGTATACAGTAAACCTGAAGTGAAGCATCGGAATCTAAACCTGGACTCACAGGATAAGTTCAAATCATTGAAAGTGAGAGTGTCAGTCCTCTTGTACTTAAGTCGGCATTGTGCCTTTTGAATTTATTTCCGATGCAATTTCTGTTTTTCATCGTCAGTAAAAAGGTCCAAGGTTTACAGTAAACCTGAAGTGAAGCATCGGAATCTAAAACTGGACTCACAGAATAAGTTCAAATCATAGAAACTTAGAGTGTCAGTCCTCTTGTACTTAAGTCGGCATTGTGCCTTTTCTATTAAATTCGGATTCAATTTCTTTGTTTCATCGTCAATAAGAAGGTACAAGGGATACAGTTAACCTGAAGTGAAACATCGGAATCTAAAACTGGACTCACAGGAGAGGTTCAAAACATAGAAAGTGAGAGTGTCAGTCCTCTTGTACTTAAGTCGGCATTGTGCCTTTTGTATTAAATTCGGAGGCAATTTCTGTGTTTCATCGTCAATAAGAAGGTCCAAGGTATACAGTAAACCTGAAGTGAAGCATCGGATTCTACAACTGGACTCACAGGAGAGGTTCAAATCATAGAAAGCTAGTGCGCCAGTCCTCTAGCACTTAAGTCGGCATTGGGCCTTTTATATTAAATTCAGATGCAATTTCTGTATTTCATCGTCAATTAGAAGGTCCAAGGGATACAGTAAACCTGAAGTGAATCATCGGAATCTAAAACTGGACTCACAGGAGAGGTTCAAAGCAAAGAAAGTTAGAGTGTCAGTCCAGTTGTACTTCAATCGGCACTGTGTCTTATGAATTTAATTCCGATGCAATTTCTGTGCTTGATCGTCAATAAGAAGGTCCAAGGTATACAGTAAACCTGAAGTGAAGCATCGGAATCTAAAACTGGAGTCACAGGAGAGGTTCAAATCATAGAAAGTTAGAGTGTCAGTCCCCTTGTACACAAGTCGGCATTGTGCCCTTTGTATTAAATTCGGATGCAATTTCTGTTTTTCATCGTCAATAAGAAGGTCCAAGGGATACAGTAAACCTGTAGTGAAGCATCGGAATCTAAAACTCGACCCACAGGAGAAGTTCAAATCATAGAAAGTGAGAGTGTCAGTCGTCTTGTACTTAAGTCGGCATTGTGCCTTCGGTATTAAATTCGGATGCAATTTCTGTGTTTCATCGTCAATAAGAAGGTCCAAGGGATACAGTAAACCTGAAGTGAAGCTTCGAAATCTAAAACTGGACTCAGAGGAGAGGTTCAAATCATATAAATTTAGAGAGTCAGTGCTCTTGTACATAAGTCGGCATTGTGCTCTTTGTATTAAATTCGGATGCAATTTCTGTGTTTCATCGTCAATAAGAAGCTCCAAGGTATACAGTAAACCTGAAGTGAAGCATAGGAATCGAAAACTGGACTCACAGGAGAAGTTCAAATCATAGGAAGTTAGAGTGTCAGTTCTCTTGTACTTAAGTCGGCATTGTGCCTTTTTGAATTAAATTCGGATGCAATTTCTGTGTTTCATTGTCAATAAGAAGTTCCAAGGGATACAGTAAACCTGAAGTGAAGCATCGCAATCTAAAACTGTACTCACAGGAGAAGTTCAAATCATAGAAAATGAGAGTGTCAGTCCTCTTGTACTTAAGTCGGCATTGTGCCCTTTGTATTAAATTCGGATGCAATTTCTGTTTTTCTTCGTCAATAAGAGGGTCCAAGTGATACAGTAAACCTGAAGCGAAGCATCGGAATCTAAAACTGGACTCACAGGAGAGGTTCAAATCATATAAATTTAGAGAGTCAGTCCTCTTTTACTTAGGTCGGCATTGTGCCCTTTGTATTAAATTCGGATGCAATTTTTGTGTTTCATCGTCAATAAGAAGGTCCAAGGTATACAGTAAACCTGCAGTGAAGCATCGGAATCGAAAACTGAACTCACAGGAGAATTTTAAATCATACAAAAGTAGAGTGTCAGTCCTCTTGTACTTAAGTCGGCATTGTGCCTTTTAAATTAAATTCGGATGCAATTTCTGTGTTTCATCGTCAATAAGAAGGTCCAAGGGATTCAGAAAACCTGAAGTGAAGCATGGCAATCTAAAACTGGACTCACAGGAGAAGTTCAAATCATAGAAAGTGAGAGTGCCAGTCCTGTTGTACTTAAGTCGGCATTGTGCCTTTTGTATTAAATTCGGAGGCAATTTCTGTGTTTCATCGTCAATAAGAAGGTCCAAGGTATACAGTAAACCTGAAGTGAAGCATCGGAATCTAAAACTGGACTCACAGGAGAGGTTCAAATCATATAAATTTAGAAAGTCAGTCCTCTTGTACTTAGGTCGGCATTGTGCCCTTTGCATTAAATTCGGATGCAATTTCTGTGTTTCATCGTCAATAAGAAGGTCCAAGGGATACAGTAAACCTGAAGTGAAGCATCGGAATCTAAAATTCGACACACAGGAGAAGTTCAAATCATAGAAAGTGAGAGTGTCAGTCCTCTTGTACTTACGTCGGCATTGTGCCTTTTGTATTAAATTCAGATGCAATTTCTGTTTTTAATCGTCAATAAGAAGGTAAGAGGGATACAGTAAACCTGAAGTGAGGCATCGGAATCCAAAACTGGACTCACAGGAGAAGTTCAAAATATAGAAAGTGAGAGTGTCAGTCCTCTTGTACTTAAGTCGGCATTGTGCTTTTTGTATTAAATTCGGATGCAATTTCTGTGTTTCATCGACAATAAGAAGGTCCAAGGGATACAGTAAACCTGAAGTGAAGCATCGGAATCTGAAACTGGACTCACAGGAGAGGTTCAAAACATAGAAAGTGAGAGTGTCAGTCCTCTTGTACTTAAGTCGGCATTGTGCCTTTTGTATTAAATTCGGAGGCAATTTCTGTGTTTCATCGTCAATAAGAAGGTCCAAGGTATACAGTAAACCTGAAGTGAAGCATCGGATTCTACAACTGGACTCACAGGAGAGGTTCAAATCATAGAAAGCTAGTGCGCCAGTCCTCTAGCACTTAAGTCGGCATTGGGCCTTTTATATTAAATTCAGATGCAGTTTCTGTATTTCATCGTCAATTAGAAGGTCCAAGGGATACAGTAAACCTGAAGTGAATCATCGGAATCTAAAACTGGACTCACAGGAGAGGTTCAAAGCAAAGAAAGTTAGAGTGTCAGTCCAGTTGTACTTCAATCGGCACTGTGTCTTATGAATTTAATTCCGATGCAATTTCTGTGCTTGATCGTCAATAAGAAGGTCCAAGGTATACAGTAAACCTGAAGTGAAGCATCGGAATCTAAAACTGGAGTCACAGGAGAGGTTCAAATCATAGAAAGTTAGAGTGTCAGTCCTCTTGTACACAAGTCGGCATTGTGCCCTTTGTATTAAATTCGGATGCAATATCTGTTTTTCATCGTCAATAAGAAGGTCCAAGGGATACAGTAAACCTGTAGTGAAGCAACGGAATCTAAAACTCGACCCACAGGAGAAGTTCAAATCATAGAAAGTGAGAGTGTCAGTCGTCTTGTACTTAAGTCGGCATTGTGCCTTCGGTATTAAATTCGGATGCAATTTCTGTGTTTCATCGTCAATAAGAAGGTCCAAGGGATACAGTAAACCTGAAGTGAATCTTCGAAATCTAAAACTGGACTCACAGGAGAGGTTCAAATCATATAAATTTAGAGAGTCAGTGCTCTTGTACTTAAGTCGGCATTGTGCTCTTTGTATTAAATTCGGATGCAATTTCTGTGTTTCATCGTCAATAAGAAGCTCCAAGGTATACAGTAAACCTGAAGTGAAGCATAGGAATCGAAAACTGGACTCACAGGAGAAGTTCAAATCATAGGAAGTTAGAGTGTCAGTTCTCTTGTATTTAAGTCGGCATTGTGCCTTTTTGAATTAAATTCGGATGCAATTTCTGTGTTTCATTGTCAATAAGAAGTTCCAAGGGATACAGTAAACCTGAAGTGAAGCATCGCAATCTAAAACTGTACTCACAGGAGAAGTTCAAATCATAGAAAATGAGAGTGTCAGTCCTCTTGTACTTAAGTCGGCATTGTGCCCTTTGTATTAAATTCGGATGCAATTTCTGTTTTTCTTCGTCAATAAGAGGGTCCAAGTGATACAGTAAACCAGAAGTGAAGCACCATAATCTAAAACTGGACTCACAGGAGAGGTTCAAATCATATAAATTTAGAGAGTCAGTCCTCTTGTACTTAGGTCGGCATTGTGCCCTTTGTATTAAATTCGGATGCAATTTTTGTGTTTCATCGTCAATAAGAAGGTCCAAGGTATACAGTAAACCTGCAGTGAAGCATCGGAATCGAAAACTGAACTCACAGGAGAATTTTAAATCATACAAAAGTAGAGTGTCAGTCCTCTTGTACTTAAGTCGGCATTGTGCCTTTTAAATTAAATTCGGATGCAATTTCTGTGTTTCATCGTCAATAAGAAGGTCCAAGGGATTCAGAAAACCTGAAGTGAAGCATGGCAATCTAAAACTGGACTCACAGGAGAAGTTCAAATCATAGAAAGTGAGAGTGCCAGTCCTGTTGTACGTAAGTCGGCATTGTGCCTTTTGTATTAAATTCGGAGGCAATTTCTGTGTTTCATCGTCAATAAGAAGGTCCAAGGTATACAGTAAACCTGAAGTGAAGCATCGAAATCTAAAACTGGACTCACAGGAGAGGTTCAAATCATACAAATTTAGAAAGTCAGTCCTCTTGTACTTAGGTCGGCATTGTGCCCTTTGCATTAAATTCGGATGCAATTTCTGTGTTTCATCGTCAATAAGAAGGTCCAAGGGATACAGTGAACCTGAAGTGAAGCATCGGAATCTAAAATTCGACACACAGGAGAAGTTCAAATCATAGAAAGTGAGAGTGTCAGTCCTCTTGTACTTACGTCGGCATTGTGCCTTTTGTATTAAATTCAGATGCAATTTCTGTTTTTAATCGTCAATAAGAAGGTAAGAGGGATACAGTAAACCTGAAGTGAGGCATCGGAATCCAAAACTGGACTCACAGGAGAAGTTCAAAACATAGAAAGTGAGAGTGTCAGTCCTCTTGTACTTAAGTCGGCATTGTGCTTTTTGTATTAAATTCGGATGCAATTTCTGTTTTCATCGACAATAAGAAGGTCCAAGGGATACAGTAAACCTGAAGTGAAGCATCGGAATCTAAAACTGGACTCACAGTAGAAGTTCAAATCATAGAAAGTGATAGTGTCAGTCCTCTTGTACTTAAGTCGGCATTGTGCCCTTTGTATTAAATTCGAATGCAATTTCTGTGTTTCATCGTCAACAAGAACGTTCAAGGTATACAGAAAACCTGAAGTGAAGCATCGGAATCTAAAACTGGAATCACAGGAGAGCTTCAAATCATAGAAAGTTAGAGTGTCAGTCCTCTTGTACTGAAAACGGCATTGTGCCTTTTGTATTAAATTCGGATGCAATTTCTGTATTTCATCGTCAATAAAAATGTCCATGGTATACAGGAAACCTGAAGTGAAGCATCGGAATCTACAACTAAACTCACAGGAGAGGTTCAAATCGTAGAAAGTTAGTGTGCCAATCCACTAGCACTTAAGTCGGCATTGGGCCTTTTATATTAAATTCGTATCCAATTTCTGTGTTTCATCGTCAATAAGAAGGTCCAAGGGATACAGTAAACCTGAAGTGAAGCATCGGAATCTAAAACTGGACTCACAGGAGAGGTTCAAAGCAAAGAAAGTTAGAGTGTCAGTCCTCTTGTACTTAAATCGGCACTGTGTACGATGAATTTATTTCCGATGCAATTTCTGTGCTTGATCGTCAATAAGAAGGTCAAGGTATACAGTAAACCAGAAGTGAAGCATCGGAATCTAAAACTGGAGTCACAGGAGAGGTTCAAATCACAGAAAGTTAGAGTGTCAGTCCTCTTGTACACAAGTCGGCATTGTGCCCTTTGTATTAAATTCGGATGCAATTTCTGTTTTTCATCGTCAATAAGAAGGTCCAAGGGATACAGTAAACCTGTAGTGAAGCATCGGTATCTAAAACTCGACCCACAGGAGAAGTTCAAATCATAGAAAGTAAGAGTGGCAGTTGTCTTGTACTTAAGTCGGCATTGTGCCTTTTGTATTAAATTCGGATGCAATTTCTGTGCTTCATCGTCAATAAGAAGGTCCAAGGGACGCGGTAAACCTGAAGTGAAGCATCGGAATCTAAAACTGGACTCACAGGAGAGGTTCAAATCATAGAAAGTTAGAGTGTCAGTCCTCATGTAATTAAGTCGGCATTGTGCCTTTTGAATTTAATTCCGATGCAATTTCTGTTTTCCATCGTCAATAAGAATGTCCAAGCGATACAGTAAACCTGAAGTGGAGCATCGGAATCTAAAACTGGACTCACAGGAGAGGTTCAAATCATATAAATTGAGAGAGTCAGTCCTCTTGTACTTAGGTCGGCATTGTGCCCTTTGTATTAAATTCGGATGCAATTTCTGTGTTTTATCGTCAATAAGAAGGTCCAAGGTAAACAGTAAACCTGAAGTGAAGCATCGCAATCCAAAACTGGTCTCACAAGAGAAGTTCAAATCATAGAAAGTGAGAGTGTCAGACCTCTTGTACTTAAGTCGGCATATTGCCTTTTGTATTAAATTCGGAGGCAATTTCTGTGTTTCATCGTCAATAAGAAGGTCCAAAGGATACAGGAAACCTGAAGTGAAGCATCGGAATCTAAAACTGGGCTCACAGGAGAGTTTAAAATCATAGAAAGTTAGAGTGTCAGTCCTCTTGTACTTGAGTCGGCATTGTGCCCTTTGTATTAAATTCGGATGCAATTTCTGTGTTTCATCGTCAATAAGAGGGTCCAAGGTATACAGTAAACCTGAAGTGAAGCATCGGAATCTAAAACTGGACTCACAGGAGAGGTTCAAATCATAGAAAGTTAGAGTGTCAGTACTCTTGTACTTAAGTCGGCATTGTGCCTTTTGTATTAAATTCAGATGCAATTTCTGTTTTTAATCGTCAATAAGAAGGAAGAGGGATACAGTAAACCTGAAGTGAGGCATCGGAATCCAAAACTGGACTCACAGGAGAAGTTCAAATCATATAAATTTAGAGAGTCAGTCCTCTTGTACTTAGGTCGGCATTGTGCCTTTTCTATTAAATTCAGATGCAATATCTGTGTTTCATTGTCAATAAGAAGTTCCAAGGGATACAGTAAACCTGAAGTGAAGCATCGCAAACTAAAACTGGACTCACAAGAGAAGTTCAAATCATAGAAAGTGAGAGTGTCAGTCCTCTTGTACTTAAGTCGGCATTGTGGCTTTTGTATTAAATTCGGATGCAATTTCTGTGTTTCATCGTCTATATGAAGGTCCAAGGTATACAGTAAACCTGAAGTGAAGCATCAGAATCTAAAACTGGACTCACAGGAGAGGTTCAAATCATATAAATTTAGAGAGTCAGTCCTCTTGTACTTAGGTCGGCATTGTGCCCTTTGTATTAAATTCGGATGCAATTTCTGTGTTTCATCGTCAATAAGAAGGTCCAAGGTATACAGTAAACCTGAAGTGAAGCATCGGAATCGAAAACTGGACTCACAGGAGAATTTTAAATCATAGAAAGTTAGAGTGTCAGTCCTCTTGTACTTAAGTCGGCATTGTGCCTTTTGAATTAAATTCGGATGCAATTTCTGTGTTTCATCGTCAATAAGAAGGTCCAAGGTATACAGTAAACCTGAAGTGAAGCATCGGAATCTAAAACTGGACTCACAGGAAAGGTACAAATCATAGAAAGTTAGAGTGTCAGTCCTCTTGTACTTAAGTCGGCATTGTGCCTTTTGAATTTAATACCGATGCAATTTCAGTGCTTTAACGTCAATAAGAAGGTCGAAGGTATACAGTAAACCTGAAGTGAAGCATCGGAATCTAAAACTGGACTCACAGGAGAGGTTCGTATCATAGAAAGTTAGAGTGTCAGTCCTCTTGTACTTAAGTCGGCATTGTGCATTTTGTATTAAATTCGAATGCAATTTCTGTTTTTCATCGTCAATAAGAAGGTCCAAGGGATACAGTAAACCTGAAGTGAAGCATCGGAATCTAAAATTCGACTCACAGGAGAAGTTCAAATCATAGAAAGTGAGAGTGTCAGTCCTCTTGTACTTACGTCGGCATTGTGCCTTTTGTATCAAATTCAGATGCAATTTCTGTTTTTCATCGTCAATAAGAAGGTAAGAGGGATACAGTAAACCTGAAGTTAGGCATCGGAATCCAAAACTGGACTCTCAGGAGAAGTTCAAAACATAGAAAGTGTGAGTGTCAGTCCTCTTGTAATTAAGTCAGCATTGTGCCTTTTGAATTAAATTCGGATGCAATTTCTGTGTTTCATCGTCAATAAAAAGGTTAATGGTATACAGGAAACCTGAAGTGAAGCATCGGAATCTAAAACTAAACTCACAGAAGAGGTTCAAATCATAGGAAGTTAGTGTGCCAGTCCTCTAGCACTTAAGTCAGCATTGGGCCGTTTATATTAAATTCGGATGCAATTTCTGTGTTTCATCGTCAATAAGAAGGTCCAAGGCATACAGTAAACCTGAAGTGAAGCATCGGAATCTAAAACTGGACTCACAGGAGAGGTTCAAATCTTATAAAATTAGAGAGTCAGTCCTCTTGTACTTAGGTCGGCATTGTGCGCTTTGTATTAAATTCGGATGCAATTTCTGTGTTTCATCGTCAATAAGAAGGTCCAAGGTATACAGTAAACCTGAAGTGAAGCATCGAAATCGAAAACTGGACTCACAGGAGAAATTCAAATCATAGAAAGTTAGAGTGTCAGTTCACTTGTACTTAAGTCGGCATTGTGCCTTTTGTATTAAATTCAGATGCAATATCTGTGTTTCATTGTCAATATGAAGTTACAAGGGATACAGTAAACCTGAAGTGAAGCATCGGTATCTAAAACTGGACTCACTGGAGAGGTTCAAAACAAAAAATTTAGAGAGTCAGCCCACTTTCATCGTCAATAAGAAGGTCCAAGGTATACAGTAAACCTGAAGTGAAGCATCGAAATCGAAAACTGGACTCACAGGAGAAGTTCAAACCATAGAAAGTTAGAGTGTCAGTACACTTGTACTTAAGTCGGCATTGTGCCTTTTGTATGAAATTCAAATGCAATTTCTGTTTTTCATCGTCAATAAGAAGGTAAGAGTGATACAGTAAACCTGAAGTTAGGCATCGGAATCCAAAACTGGACTCTCAGGAGAAGTTCAAAACATAGAAAGTGAGAGTGCCAGTAATCTTGTACTTAAGTCGGCATTGTGCTTTTTGTATTTAATTCGGATGCATTTTCTGTGTTTCATCGACAATAAGAAGGTCCAAGGGTTACAGTAAACCTGAAGTGAAGCAACGGAGTCTAAAACTGGACTCACAGGAGAAGTACAAATCATGGAAAGTGGTAGTGTCAGTCCTCTTGTACTTAAGTCGGCATTGTGCCTTTTGTATTAAATTCGGATAATATTTCTGTGTTTCATCGTCAATAAGAACGTTCAAGGTATACAGAGAACCTGAAGTGACGCATCGGAATCTAAAACTGGAATCACAGGAGAGCTTCAAATCATAGAAAGTTAGAGTGTCAGTCCTCTTGTACTGAAAACGGCATTGTGCCTTTTGTATTAAATTCGGATGCAATTTCTGTGTTTCATCGTCAATAAAAAGGTCCATGGTATTCAGGTAACCTGAAGTGAAGCATCGGAATCGAAAACTACACTCACAGGAGAAGTTCAAATCATAGAAAGTTAGTGTGCCAGTCCTCTAGCACTTAAGTCGGCATTGGGCATTTTATATTAAATTCGGATGCAATTTCTGTGTTTCATCGTCAATCAGAAGCTCCAAGGGATACAGTAAACCTGAAGTGAAGCATCGGAATCTAAAACTGGACTCACAGGAGAGGTTCAAATCATAGAAAGTTAGAGTGTCAGTCATCTTGTAATTAAGTCGGCATTGTGCCTTTTGAATTTAATTCCGATGCAATTTCTGTTTTTCATCGTCAATAAGAAGGTCCAAGGGATACAGTAAACCTGAAGTGAAGCATCGGAATCTAAAACTGGACTCACAGGAGAGGTTCAAATCATATAAATTTAGAGAGTCAGTCCTCTGGTACTTAGGTCGGCATTGTGCCCTTTGTATTAAATGCAGGTGCAATTTCTGTGTTTCATCGAAAATAAGAAGGTCCAAGGTATACAGTAAACCTGAAGTGAAGCATCGGAATCGAAAACTGGACTCACAGGAGAAGTTCAAATCATAGAAAGTTAGAGTGTCAGTCCTCTTGTACTTAAGTCGGCATTGTGCCTTTTGAATTTAATTCCGATGCAATTTCAGTGCTTTATCGTCAATAAGAAGGTCGAAGATATACAGTAAACCTGAAGTGAAGCATCGGAATCTAAAACTGGACTCACAGGAGAGGTTCAAATCATGGAAAGTTAGAGTGTCAGTCTTCTTGTACTTAAGTCGGGATTGTGCCTTTTGTATTAAATTCGGGTGCAATTTCTGTGTTTCATTGTCAATTAGAACGTTCAAGGTATACAGAAAACCTGAAGTGAAGCATCGGAATCTAAAACTGGAATCACAGGAGAGCTTCAAATCATAGAAAGTTAGAGTGTCAGTCCTCTTGTACTGAAAACGGCATTTTGCCTTTTGTATTAAATTCGGATGCAATTTCTGTATTTCATCGTCAATAAAAATGTCCATGGTATACAGGAAACCTGAAGTGAAGCATCGGAATCTACAACTAAACTCACAGCAGAGGTTCAAATCATAGAAAGTTAGTGTGCCAATCCACTAGCACATAAGTCGGCATTGGGCCTTTTATATTAAATTCGTATGCAATTTCTGTGTTTCATCGTCAATAAGAGGGTCCAAGGTATACAGAAAACCTGAAGTGAAGCATCGGTATCTAAAACTGGACTCACAGGAGAGGTTCAAAGCAAAGAAAGTTAGTGTGTCAGTCCTCTTGTACTTAAATCGGCACTGTGTTCGATGAATTTAATTCCGATGCAATTTCTGTGCTTGATCGTCAATAAGAAGGTCCAAGGTATACAGTAAACCAGAAGTGAAGCATCGTAATCTAAAACTGGAGTCACAGGAGAGGTTCAAATCACAGAAAGTTAGAGTGTCAGTCCTCTTGTACACAAGTCGGCATTGTGCCCTTTGTATTAAATTCGGATCCAATTTCTGTTTTTCATCGTCAATAAGAAGGTCCAAGGGATACAGTAAACCTGTAGTGAAGCATCGGAATCTAAAACTCGACCCACAGGAGAAGCTCAGATCATAGAAAGTGAGTGTGTCAGTCGTCTTGTACTTAAGTCGGCATTGTGCTTTTCGTATTAAATTCGGATGCAATTTCTGTGCTTCATCGTCAATAAGAAGGTCAAATGGATACGGTAAACCTGAAGTGAAGCATCGGAATCTAAAACTGGACTCACAGGAGAGGTTCAAATCATAGAAAGTTAGAGTGTCAGTCCTCTTGTAATTAAGTCGGCATTGTGCCTTTTGAATTTAATTCCGATGCGATTTCTGTTTTCCATCGTCAATAAGAAGGTCCAAGCGATACAGTAAACCTGAAGTGGAGCATCGGAATCTAAAACTGGACTCACAGGAGAGGTTCAAATCATATAAATTTAGAGAGTCAGTCCTCTTGTACTTAGGTCGGCATTGTGCCCTTTGTACTAAATTCGGATGCAATTTCTGTGTTTTATCGTCAATAAGAAGGTCCAAGGTATACAGTAAACCTGAAGTGAAGCATCGCAATCCAAAACTGGTGTCACAAGAGAAGTTCAAATCATAGAAAGTGAGAGTGTCAGACCTCTTGTACTTAAGTCGGCATTGTGCCTTTTCAATGAAATTCGGAGGCAGTTTCTGTGTTTCATCGTCAATAAGAAGGTCCCAGGTATACAGTAAACCTGAAGTGATGCATCGGAATCTAAAACTGGACTCACAGGAGAGGTTCAAATCATATAAATTTAGAGAGTCAGTCCTCTTGTACTTAGGTCGGCATTGTGCCCTTTGTATTAAATTCGGATGCAATTTCTGTGTTTCATCGTCAATAAGAGGGTCCAAGGTATACAGAAAAACCTGAAGTGAAGCATCGGAATCGAAAACTGGACTCACAGGAGAATTTTAAATCATTGAAAGTTAAAGTGTCAGTCCTCTTGTACTTAAGTTGGCATTGTGCCTTTTGAATTCAATTCGGATGCAATTTCTGTGTTTCATCGTCAATCAGAAGGTCCAAGGGATTCAGAAAACCTGAAGTGAAGCATCGGAATCTAAAACTGGACTCACAGGAGAGGTTCAAATCATAAAAAGTTAGAGTGTCAGTCCTCTTGTACTTAAGTCGGCATTGTGCCTTTTGTATTAAATTCGGATGCAATTTCTGTGTTTCATCGTCAGTAAGAAGGTCCAAGGTATACAGTGAACCTGAAGTGAAGCAACGAAATCGAAAACTGGACTCACAGGAGAAGTTCGAATCACAGAAAGTTAGAGTGTCAGTTCTCTTGTACTTAAGCCGGCATTGTGCCTTTTGTATTAAATTCAGATGCAATATCTGTGTTTCATTGTCAATAAGATATTCCAAGGGATACAGTAAACCTGAAGTGAAGCATCGGAACCTAAAACTGGACTCACGAGAGAGGTTCAAATCAAAAAATTTAGAGAGTCAGCCCTCTTTCATCGTCAATAAGAAGGTCCAAGGTATACAGTAAACCTGAAGTGAAGCATCGGAATCTAAAACTGGACTCACAGGAGGGGTTCAAATCATAGAAAGTTAAAGTGTCAGTCCTCTTCTACTTAAGTCGGCATTGTGCCTTTTGTATTAAATTCAGACGCAATTTCTGTGTTTCATCGAAGTTAAGAAGGTCCAAGGGTTACAGTAAACCTGAAGTGAAGCATCGGAATCTAAAACTGGAATCACAGGAGAGCTTCAAATCATAGAAAGTTAGAGTGTCAGTCCTCTTGTACTGAAAACGGCATTGTGCCTTTTGTATTAAATTCGGATGCAATTTCTGTGTTTCATCGTCAATAAAAAGGTCCATGGTATACAGGAAACCTGAAGTGAAGCATCGGAATCTACAACTACACTCACAGGAGAGGTTCAAATCATAGAAAGTTAGTGTGCCAGTCCTCTAGCACTTAGGTCGGCATTGTGCCCTTTGTATTAAATTCAGATGCAATTTCTGTGTTTCATCGAAAATAAGAAGGTCCATGGTATACAGTATACCTGAAGTGAAGCATCGGAATCGAAAACTGGACTCACAGGAGAAGTTCAAATCATAGGAAGTTAGAGTGTCAGTCCTCTTCTACTTAAGTCGGCATTGTGCCTTTTGTATTAAATTCAGATGCAATATCTGTGTTTCATTGTCAATAAGAAGTTCCAAGGGATACAGTAAACCTGAAGTGAAGCATCGCAATCTAAAACTGGACTCACAAGAGAAGTTCAAATCATAGAAAGTGAGAGTGTCAGACCTCTTGTACTTAAGTCGGCATTGTGCCTTTTGTATTAAATTCGGAGGCAATTTCTGTGTTTCATCGTCTATATGAAGGTCCAAGGTATACAGTAAACCTGAAGTGAAGCATCGGAATCTAAAACTGGACTCACAGGAGAGGTTCAAATCATATAAATTTGGAGAGTCAGTCTTCTTGTACTTAGGTCGGCATTGTGCCCTTTGTATTAAATTCGGATGCAATTTCTGTGTTTCATCGTCAATAAGAAGGTCCAAGGTATACAGTAAACCTGAAGTGAAGCATCGGAATCGAAAACTGGACTTACAGGAGAATTTTAAATCATAGAAAGTTAGAGTGTCAGTCCCCTTGTACTTAAGTCGGCATTGTGCCTTTTGAATTTAATACCGATGCAATTTCAGTGCTTTAACGTCAATAAGAAGGTCGAAGGTATACAGTAAACCTGAAGTGAAGCATCGGAATCTGAAACTGGACTCACAGGAGAGGTTCGTATCATAGAAAGTTAGAGTGTCAGTCCTCTTGTACTTAAGTCGGCATTGTGCATTTTGTATTAAATTCGAATGCAATTTCTGTTTTCCATCGTCAATAAGAAGGTCCAAGGGATACAGTAAACCTGAAGTGAAGCATCGGAATGTAAAATTCGACTCACAGGAGAAGTTCAAATCATAGAAAGTAAGAGTGTCAGTCCTCTTGTACTTACGTCGGCATTGTGCCTTTTGTATCAAATTCAGATGCAATTTCTGTTTTTCATCGTCAATAAGAAGGTAAGAGGGATACAGTAAACCTGACGTTAGGCATCGGAATCCAAAACTGGACTCTCAGGAGAAGTTCAAAACATAGCAAGTGTGAGTGTCAGTCCTCTTGTACTTAAGTCAGCATTGTGCCATTTGTATTAAATTCGGATGCAATTTCTGTGTTTCATCGTTAATAAAAAGGTCCATGGTATACAGGAAACCTGAAGTGAAGCATCGGAATCTAAAACTAAACTCACAGAAGAGGTTCAAATCACAGAAAGTTAGTGTGGCAGTCCTCTAGCACTTATGTCGGCATTGGGCCGTTTATATTAAATTCGGAATCAATTTCTGTGTTTCATCGTCAATAAGAAGGTCCAAGGGATACAGTAAACCTGAAGTGAAGCATCGGAATCTAAAACTGGACTAACAGGAGAGGTTCAAATCTTATAAAATTAGAGAGTCAGTCCTCTTGTACTTAGGTCGGCATTGTGCGCTTTGTATTAAATTCGGATGCAATTTCTGTGTTTCATCGTCAATAAGAAGGTCCAAGGTATACAAAAAACCTGAAGTGAAGCATCGAAATCGAAAACTGGACTCACAGGAGAAGTTCAAATTATAGAAAGTTAGAGTGTCAGTTCACTTGTACTTAAGTCGGCATTGTGCCTTTTGTATTAAATTCAGATGCAATATCTGTGTTTCATTGTCAATATGAAGTTACAAGGGATACAGTAAACCTGAAGTGAAGCATCGGAATCTAAAACTGGACTCACGAGAGAGGTTCAAAACAAAAAATTTAGTGAGTCAGCCCTCTTTCATCGTCAATAAGAAGGTCCAAGGTATACAGTAAACCTGAAGTGAAGCATCGGAATCTAAAACTGGACTCACAGGAGAGGTTCAAATCATAGAAAGTTAGATAGTCAGTACTCTTGTACTTAAGTCGGCATTGTGCCTTTTGTATTAAATTCGGATGATATTTCTGTTTTTCATCGTCAATAAGAAGGTCCAAGGGATACTGTAAACCTGAAGTGAAACATCGGAATCTAAAATTCGACTCACAGGAGAAGTTCAAATCATGGTAAGTGAGAGAGTCAGTCCTCTTGTACTTAAGTCGGCATTGTGCCTTTTGTATTAAATTCGGATACAATTTCTGTGTTTCATCGTCAATAAGAACGTTCAAGGTATACAGAAAACCTGAAGTGAAGCATCGGAATCTAAAACTGGAATCACAGGAGAGCTTCAAATCATAGAAAGTTAGAGTGTCAGTCCTCTTGTACTGAAAACGGCATTGTGCCTTTTGTATTAAATTCAGATGCAATATCTGTGCTTCATTGTCAATAAGAAGTTCCAAGGGATACAGTAAACCTGAAGTGAAGCATCGCAATCTAAAACTGGACTCACAAGAGAAGTTCAAATCATAGAAAGTGAGAGTGTCAGTCCTCTTGTACTTAAGTCGGCATTGTGCCTTTTGTATTAAATTCGGAGGCAATTTCTGCGTTTCATCGTCTATATGAAGGTCCGAGGTATACAGTAAACCTGAAGTGAAGCATCGGAATCTAAAACTGGACTCACAGGAGAGGTTCAAATCATATAAAATTAGAGAGTCAGTCCTCTTGTACTTAGGTCGGCATTGTGCGCTTTGTATTAAATTCGGATGCAATTTCTGTGTTTCATCGTCAATAAGAAGGTCCAAGGTATACAATAAACCTGAAGTGAAGCATCATAATCGAAAACTGGACTCACAGGAGAAGTTCAAATCATAGAAAGTTAGAGTGTCAGTTCACTTGTACTTAAGTCGGCATTGTGCCTTTTGTATTAAATTCAGATGCAATATCTGTGATTCATTGTCAATATGAAGTTACAAGGGATACAGTAAACCTGAAGTGAAGCATCGGAATCTAAAACTGGACTCACGAGAGAGGTTCAAAACAAAAAATTTAGAGAGTCAGCCCTCTTTCATCGTCAATAAGAAGGTCCAAGGTATACAGTAAACCTGAAGTGAAGCATCGGAATCTAAAACTGGACTCACAGGAGAGGTTCAAATCATAGAAAGTTAGATAGTCAGTACTCTTGTACTTAAGTCGGCATTGTGCCTTTTGTATTAAATTCGGATGCAATTTCTGTTTTTCATCGTCAATAAGAAGGTCCAAGGGATACAGTAAACCTGAAGTGAAACATCGGAATCTAAAATTCGACTCACAGGAGAAGTTCAAATCATGGAAAGTGAGAGAGTCAGTCCTCTTGTACTTATGTCGGCATTGTGCCTTTTGTATTAAATTCGGATACAATTTCTGTGTTTCATCGTCAATAAGAACGTTCAAGGTATACAGAAAACCTGAAGTGAAGCATCGGAATCTAAAACTGGAATCACAGGAGAGCTTCAAATCATAGAAAGTTAGAGTGTCAGTCCTCTTGTACTGAAAACGGCATTGTGCCTTTTGTATTAAATTCAGATGCAATATCTGTGTTTCATTGTCAATAAGAAGTTCCAAGGGATACAGTAAACCTGAAGTGAAGCATCGCAATCTAAAACTGGACTCACAAGAGAAGTTCAAATCATAGAAAGTGAGAGTGTCAGTCCTCTTGTACTTAAGTCGGCATTGTGCCTTTTGTATTAAATTCGGAGGCAATTTCTGCGTTTCATCGTCTATATGAAGGTCCAAGGTATACAGTAAACCTGAAGTGAAGCATCGGAATCTAAAACTGGACTCACAGGAGAGGTTCAAATCATATAAATTTGGAGAGTCAGTCTTCTTGTACTTAGGTCGGCATTGTGCCCTTTGTATTAAATTCGGATGCAATTTCTGTGTTTCATCGTCAATAACAAGGTCCAAGGTATACAGTAAACCTGAAGTGAAGCATCGGAATCGAAAACTGGACTCACAGGAGAATTTTAAATCATAGAAAGTTAGAGTGTCAGTCCTCATGTACTTAAGTCGGCATTGTGCCTTTTGAATTAAAATCGGATGCAATTTCTGTGTTTCATCGTCAATAAGAAGGTCCAAGGGATTCAGAAAACCTGAAGAGAAGCATCGGAATCTAAAACTGGACTCACAGGAGAGGTTAAAATCATAGAAAGTTAGAGTGTCAGTCCTCTTGTACTTAAGTCGGCATTGTGCCTTTTGAATTTAATACCGATGCAATTTCAGTGCTTTACCGTCAATAAGAAGGTCGAAGGTATACAGTAAACCTGAAGTGAAGCATCGGAATCTAAAACTGGACTCACAGGAGAGGTTCGTATCATAGAAAGTTAGAGTGTCAGTCCTCTTGTACTTAAGTCGGCATTGTGCATTTTGTATTAAATTCGAATGCAATTTCTGTTTTCCATCGTCAATAGGAAGGTCCAAGGGATACAGTAAACCTGAAGTGAAGCATCGGAATGTAAAATTCGACTCACAGGAGAAGTTCAAATCATAGAAAGTGAGAGTGTCAGTCCTCTTGTACTTACGTCGGCATTGTGCCTTTTGTATCAAATTCAGATGCAATTTCTGTTTTTCATCGTCAATAAGAAGGTAAGAGGGATACAGTAAACCTGAAGTTAGGCATCGGAATCCAAAACTGGACTCTCAGGAGAAGTTCAAAACATAGCAAGTGTGAGTGTCAGTCCTCTTGTACTTAAGTCAGCATTGTGCCATTTGTATTAAATTCGGTTGCAATTTCTGTGTTTCATCGTTAATAAAAAGGTCCATGGGATACAGGAAACCTGAAGTGAAGCATCGGAATCTAAAACTAAACTCACAGAAGAGGTTCAAATCATAGAAAGTTAGTGTGCCAGTCCTCTAGCACTTAAGTCGGCATTGGGCCGTTTATATTAAATTCGGATGCAATTTCTGTGTTTCATCGTCAATAAGAAGGTCCAAGGGATACAGTAAACCTGAAGTGAAGCATCGGAATCTAAAACTGGACTCACAGGAGAGGTTCAAATCTTATAAAATTAGAGAGTCAGTCCTCTTGTACTTAGGTCGGCATTGTGCGCTTTGTATTAAATTCTGATGCAATTTCTGTGTTTCATCGTCAATAAGAAGGTCCAAGGTATACAATAAACCTGAAGTGAAGCATCGAAATCGAAAACTGGACTCACAGGAGAAGTTCAAATCATAGAAAGTTAGAGTGTCAGTTCACTTGTACTTAAGTCGGCATTGTGCCTTTTGTATTAAATTCAGATGCAATATCTGTGTTTCATTGTCAATATGAAGTTACAAGGGATACAGTAAACCTGAAGTGAAGCATCGGAATCTAAAACTGGACTCACGAGAGAGGTTCAAAACAAAGAATTTAGAGAGTCAGCCCTCTTTCATCGTCAATAAGAAGGTCCAAGGTATACAGTAAACCTGAAGTGAAACATCGGAATCTAAAATTCGACTCACAGGAGAAGTTCAAATCATGGAAAGTGAGAGAGTCAGTCCTCTTGTACTTACGTCGGCATTGTGCCTTTTGTATTAAATTCAGATGCAATTTCTGTTTTTAATCGTCAATAAGAAGGTAAGAGGGATACAGGAGACCTGAAGTGAGGCATCGGAATCCAAAACTGGACTCACAGGAGAAGTTCAAAACATAGAAAGTGAGAGTGCCAGTCCTCTTGTACTTAAGTCGGAATTGTGCTTTTTGTATTTAATTCGGATGCATTTTCTGTGTTTCATCGACAATAAGAAGGTCCAAGGTATACAGTGAACCTGAAGTGAAGCATCGAAATCGAAAACTGGACTCACAGGAGAAGTTCGAATCATAGAAAGTTAGAGTGTCGGTTCTCTTGTACTTAAGCCGGCATTGTGCCTTTTGTATTAAATTCAGATGCAATATATGTGTTTCATTGTCAATAAGATGTTCCAAGGGATACAGTAAACCTGAAGTGAAGCATCGGAATCTAAAACTGGACTCACGAGAGAGGTTCAAATCAAAAAATTTAGAGAGTCAACCCTCTTTCATCGTCAATAAGAAGGTTCAAGGTATACAGTAAACCTGAAGTGAAGCATCGGAATCTAAAACTGGACTCACAGGAGAGGTTCAAATCATAGAAAGTTAGAGTGCCAGTACTCTTGTACTTAAGTCGGCATTGTGCCTTTTGTATTAAATTCAGATGCAATTTCTGTTTTTCATCGTCAATAAGAAGGTAAGAGGGATACAGTAAACCTTAAGTGAGGCATCGGAATCCAAAGCTGGACTCACAGGAGAAGTTCAAAACATAGAATGTGAGAGTGCCAGTCCTCTTGTACTTAAGTCGGCATTGTGCTTTTTGTGTTTAATTCGGATGCAATTTCTGTGTTTCATCGACAATAAGAAGGACCAAGGGTTACAGTGAACCTGAAGTGAAGCAACGGAATCTAAAACTGGACTCACAGGAGAAGTTCAAATCATAAAAAGTGATAGTGTCAGTCCTCTTGTACTTAAGTCGGCATTGTGCCTTTTGTATTAAATTCGGATACAATTTCTGTGTTTCATCGTCAATAAGAACGTTCAAGGTATATAGAAAACCTGAAGTGAAGCATCGGAATCTAAAACTGGAATCACAGGAGAGCTTCAAATCATAGAAAGTTAGAGTGTCAGTCCTCTTGTACTGAAAACGGCATTGTGCCTTTTGTATTAAATTCGGATGCAATTTCTGTGTTTCATCGTCAATAAAAAGGTCCATGGTATACAGGAAACCTGAAGTGAAGCATCGGAATCTACAACTACACTCACAGGAGAGGTTCAATTCATAGAAAGTTAGTGTGCCAGTCCTCTAGCACTTAGGTCGGCATTGTGCCCTTTGTATTAAATTCAGATGCAATTTCTGTGTTTCATCGAAAATAAGAAGGTCCAAGGTATACAGTAAACCTGAAGTGAAGCATCGGAATCGAAAACTGGACTCACAGGAGAAGTTCAAATCGTAGAAAGTTAGAGTGTCAGTCCTCTTCTACTTAAGTCGGCATTGTGCCTTTTGTATTAAATTCGGAGGCAATTTCTGTGTTTCATCGTCTATATGAAGGTCCAAGGTATACAGTAAACCTGAAGTGAAGCATCGGAATCTAAAACTGGACTCACAGGAGAGGTTCAAATCATATAAATTTAGAGAGTCAGTCTTCTTGTACTTAGGTCGGCATTGTGCCCTTTGTATTAAATTCGGATGCAATTTCTGTGTTTCATCGTCAATAAGAAGGTCCAAGGGATTCAGAAAACCTGAAGAGAAGCATCGGAATCTAAAACTGGACTCACAGGAGAGGTTCAAATCATATAAATTTGGAGAGTCAGTCTTCTTGTACTTAGGTCGGCATTGTGCCCTTTGTATTAAATTCGGATGCAATTTCTGTGTTTCATCGTCAATACGAAGGTCCAAAGTATACAGTAAACCTGAAGTGAAGCATCGGAATCGAAAACTGGACTCACAGGAGAATTTTAAATCATAGAAAGTTAAGTGTCAGTCCTCATGTACTTAAATCGGCATTGTGCCTTTTGAATTAAATTCGGATGCAATTTCTGTGTTTCATCGTCAATAAGAATGTCCAAGGGATTCAGAAAACCTGAAGAGAAGCATCGGAATCTAAAACTAGACTCACAGGACCGGTTAAAATCATAGAAAGTTAGAGTGTCAGTCCTCTTGTACTTAAGTCGGCATTGTGCCTTTTGAATTTAATACCGATGCAATTTCAGTGCTTTAACGTCAATAAGAAGGTCGAAGGTATATAGTAAACCTGAAGTGAAGCATCGGAATCTAAAACTGGACTCACAGGAGAGGTTCGTATCATAGAAAGTTAGAGTGTCAGTCCTCTTGTACTTAAGTCGGCATTGTGCATTTTGTATTAAATTCGAATGCAATTTCTGTTTTCCATCGTCAATAGGAAGGTCCAAGGGATACAGTAAACCTGAAGTGAAGCATCGGAATGTAAAATTCGACTCACAGGAGAAGTTCAAATCATAGAAAGTGAGAGTGTCAGTCCTCTTGTACTTACGTCGGCATTGTGCCTTTTGTATCAAATTCAGATGCAATTTCTGTTTTTCATCGTCAATAAGAAGGTAAGAGGGATACAGTAAACCTGAAGTTAGGCATCGGAATCCAAAACTGGACTCTCAGGAGAAGTTCAAAACATAGCAAGTGTGAGTGTCAGTCCTCTTGTACTTAAGTCAGCATTGTGCCATTTGTATTAAATTCGGATGCAATTTCTGTGTTTCATCGTTAATAAAAAGGTCCATGGTATACAGGAAACCTGAAGGGAAGCATCGGAATCTAAAACTAAACTCACAGAAGAGGTTCAAATCATAGAAAGTTAGTGTGCCAGTCCTCTAGCACTTAAGTCGGCATTGGGCCGTTTATATTAAATTCGGATGCAATTTCTGTGTTTCATCGTCAATAAGAAGGTCCAAGGGATACAGTAAACCTGAAGTGAAGCATCGGAATCTAAAACTGGACTCACAGGAGAGGTTCAAATCTTATAAAATTAGAGAGTCAGTCCTCTTGTACTTAGGTCGGCATTGTGCGCTTTGTATTAAATTCGGATGCAATTTCTGTGTTTCATCGTCAATAAGAAGGTCCAAGGTAAACAATAAACCTGAAGTGAAGCATCGAAATCGAAAACTGGACTCACAGGAGAAGTTCAAATCATAGAAAGTTAGAGTGTCAGTTCAGTTGTACTTAAGTCGGCATTGTGCCTTTTGTATTAAATTCAGATGCAATATCTGTGTTTCATTGTCAATATGAAGTTACAAGGGATACAGTAAACCTGAAGTGAAGCATCGGAATCTAAAACTGGACTCACGAGAGAGGTTCAAAACAAAGAATTTAGAGAGTCAGCCCTCTTTCATCGTCAATAAGAAGGTCCAAGGTATACAGTAAACCTGAAGTGAAGCATCGGAATCTAAAACTAGACTCACAGGAGAGGTTCAAATCATAGAAAGTTAGATAGTCAGTACTCTTGTACTTAAGTCGGCATTGTGCCTTTTGTATTAAATTCGGATGCAATTTCTGTTTTTCATCGTCAATAAGAAGGTCCAAGGGATACAGTAAACCTGAAGTGAAACATCGGAATCTAAAATTCGACTCACAGGAGAAGTTCAAATCATGGAAAGTGAGAGAGTCAGTCCTCTTGTACTTACGTCGGCATTGTGCCTTTTGTATTAAATTCAGATGCAATTTCTGTTTTTAATCGTCAATGAGAAGGTAAGAGGGATACAGGAGACCTGAAGTGAGGCATCGGAATCCAAAACTGGACTCACAGGAGAAGTTCAAAACATAGAAAGTGAGAGAGCCAGTCCTCTTGTACTTAAGTCGGAATTGTGCTTTTTGTATTTAATTCGGATGCATTTTCTGTGTTTCATCGACAATAAGAAGGTCCAAGGTATACAGTGAACCTGAAGTGAAGCATCGAAATCGAAAACTGGACTCACAGGAGAACTTCGAATCATAGAAAGTTAGAGTGTCGGTTCTCTTGTACTTAAGCCGGCATTGTGCCTTTTGTATTAAATTCAGATGCAATATCTGTGTTTCATTGTCAATAAGATGTTCCAAGGGATACAGTAAACCTCAAGTGAAGCATCGGAATCTAAAACTGGACTAACGAGAGAGGTTCAAATCAAAAAATTTAGAGAGTCAGCCCTCTTTCATCGTCAATAAGAAGGTTCAAGGTATACAGTAAACCTGAAGTGAAGCATCGGAATCTAAAACTGGACTCACAGGAGAGGTTCAAATCATAGAAAGTTAGAGTGCCAGTACTCTTGTACTTAAGTCGGCATTGTGCCTTTTGTATTAAATTCGGATGCAATTTCTGTTTTTCATCGTCAATAAGAAGGTCCAAGGGATACAGTAAACCTGAAGTGAAGCATCGGAATCTAAAATTCGACTCACAGGAGAAGTTCAAATCATAGAAAGTGAGAGTGTCAGTCCTCTTGTACTTTCGTCGGCATTGTGCCTTTTGTATTAAATTCAGATGCAATTTCTGTTTTTAATCGTCAATAAGAAGGTAAGAGGGATACAGTAAACCTTAAGTGAGGCATCGGAATCCAAAGCTGGACTCACAGGAGAAGTTCAAAACATAGAAAGTGAGAGTTCCAGTCCTCTTGTACTTAAGTCGGCATTGTGCTTTTTGTGTTTAATTCGGATGCAATTTCTGTGTTTCATCGACAATAAGAAGGTCCAAGGGTTACAGTGAACCTGAAGTGAAGCAACGGAATCTAAAACTGGACTCACAGGAGAAGTTCAAATCATAGAAAGTGACAGTGTCAGTCCTCTTGTACTTAAGTCGGCATTGTGCCTTTTGTATTAAATTCGGATACAATTTCTGTGTTTCATCGTCAATAAGAACGTTCAAGGTATACAGAAAACCTGAAGTGAAGCATCAGAATCTAAAACTGGAATCACAGGAGAGCTTCAAATCATAGAAAGTTAGAGTGTCAGTCCTCTTGTACTGAAAACGGCATTGTGCCTTTTGTATTAAATTCGGATGCAATTTCTGTGTTTCATCGTCAATAAAAAGGTCCATGGTATACAGGAAACCTGAAGTGAAGCATCGGAATCTACAACTACACTCACAGGGGAGGTTCAATTCATAGAAAGTTAGTGTGCCTGTCCTCAAGCACTTAGGTCGGCATTGTGCCCTTTGTATTAAATTCAGATGCAATTTCTGTGTTTCATCGAAAATAAGAAGGTCCAAGGTATACAGTAAACCTGAAGTGAAGCATCGGAATCGAAAACTGGACTCACAGGAGAAGTTCAAATCGTAGAAAGTTAGAGTGTCAGTCCTCTTCTACTTAAGTCGGCATTGTGCCTTTTGTATTAAATTCGGAGGCAATTTCTGTGTTTCATCGTCTATATGAAGGTCCAAGGTATACAGTAAACCTGAAGTGAAGCATCGGAATCTAAAACTGGACTCACAGGAGAGGTTCAAATCATATAAATTTAGAGAGTCAGTCTTCTTGTACTTAGGTCGGCATTGTGCCCTTTGTATTAAATTCGGATGCAATTTCTGTGTTTCATCGTCAATAAGAAGGTCCAAGGGATTCAGAAAACCTGAAGAGAAGCATCGGAATCTAAAACTGGACTCACAGGAGAGGTTAAAATCATAGAAAGTTAGAGTGTCAGTCCTCTTGTACTTAAGTCGGCATTGTGCCTTTTGAATTTAATACCGATGCAATTTCAGTGCTTTAACGTCAATAAGAAGGTCGAAGGTATACAGTAAACCTGAAGTGAAGCATCGGAATCTAAAACTGGACTCACAGGAGAGGTTCGTATCATAGAAAGTTAGAGTGTCAGTCCTCTTGTACTTAAGTCGGCATTGTGCATTTTGTATTAAATTCGAATGCAATTTCTGTTTTCCATCGTCAATAAGAAGGTCCAAGGGATACAGTAAACCTGAAGTGAAGCATCGGAATCTAAAATTCGACTCACAGGAGAAGTTCAAATCATAGAAAGTGAGAGTGTCATTCCTCTTGTACTTACGTCGGCATTGTGCCTTTTGTATCAAATTCAGATGCAATTTCTGTTTTTCATCGTCAATAAGAAGGTAAGAGGGATACAGTAAACCTGAAGTTAGGCATCGGAATCCAAAACTGGACTCTCAGGAGAAGTTCAAAACATAGCAAGTGTGAGTGTCAGTCCTCTTGTACTTAAGTCAGCATTGTGCCATTTGTATTAAATTCGGATGCAATTTCTGTGTTTCATCGTCAATAAGAAGGTCCAAGGTATACAATAAACCTGAAGTGAAGCATCGAAATCGAAAACTGGACTCACAGGAGAAGTTCAAATCATAGAAAGTTAGAGTGTCAGTTCACTTGTACTTAAGTAGGCATTGTGCCTTTTGTATTAAATTCAGATGCAATATCTGTGTTTCATTGTCAATATGAAGTTACAAGGGATACAGTAAACCTGAAGTGAAGCATCGGAATCTAAAACTGGACTCACGAGAGAGGTTCAAAACAAAAAATTTAGAGAGTCAGCCCTCTTTCATCGTCAATAAGAAGGTCCAAGGTATACAGTAAACCTGAAGTGAAGCATCGGAATCTAAAACTGGACTCACAGGAGAGGTTCAAATCATAGAAAGTTAGATAGTCAGTACTCTTGTACTTAAGTCGGCATTGTGCCTTTTGTATTAAATTCGGATGCAATTTCTGTTTTTCATCGTCAATAAGAAGGTCCAAGGGATACAGTAAACCTGAAGTGAAACATCGGAATCTAAAATTCGACTCACAGGAGAAGTTCAAATCATGGAAAGTGAGAGAGTCAGTCCTCTTGTACTTACGTCGGCATTGTGCCTTTTGTATTAAATTCAGATGCAATTTCTGTTTTTAATCGTCAATAAGAAGGTAAGAGGGATACAGTAGACCTGAAGTGAGGCATCGGAATCCAAAACTGGACTCACAGGAGAAGTTCAAAACATAGAAAGTGAGAGTGCCAGTCCTCTTGTACTTAAGTCGGCATTGTGCTTTTTGTATTTAATTCGGATGCATTTTCTGTGTTTCATCGACAATAAGAAGGTCCAAGGGTTACAGTAAACCTGAAGTGAAGCAACGGAATCTAAAACTGGACTCACAGGAGAAGTACAAATCATAGAAAGTGATAGTGTCAGTCCTCTTGTACTTAAGTTGGCATTGTGCCTTTTGTATTAAATTTGGATAATATTTCTGTGTTTCATCGTCAATAAGAACGGTCAAGGTATACAGAAAACCTGAAGTGAAGCATCGGAATCTAAAACTGGAATCACAGGAGAGCTTCAAATCATAGAAAGTTAGAGTGTCAGTCTTCTTGTAATTAAGTCGGCATTGTGCCTTTTGAATTTAATTCCGATGCAATTTCTGCTTTTCATCGTCAATAAGAAGGTCCAAGGGATACAGTAAACCTGAAGTGAAGCATCGGAATCTAAAACTGGACTCACAGGAGAGGTTCAAATCATATAAATTTAGAGAGTCAGTCCTCTGGTACTTAGGTCGGCATTGTGCCCTTTGTATTAAATGCAGGTGCAATTTCTGTGTTTCATCGAAAATAAGAAGGTCCAAGGTATACAGTAAACCTGAAGTGAAGCATCGGAATCGAAAACTGGACTCACAGGAGAAGTTCAAATCATAGAAAGTTAGAGTGTCAGACCTCTTCTACTTAAGTCGGCATTGTGCCTTTTGTATTAAATTCAGATGCAATATCTGTGTTTCATTGTCAATAAGAAGTTCCAAGGGATACAGTAAACCTGATGTGAAGCATCGCAATCCAAAACTGGACACACAAGAGAAGTTCAAATCATAGCAAGTGAGAGTGTCAGTCCTCTTGTACTTATGTCGGCACTGTGCCTTTTGTATTAAATTCGGAGGCAATTTCTGTGTTTCATCGTCAATAAGAAGGTCCAAGGTATACAGTAAACCTAAAGTGAAGCATCGGAATCTAAAACTGGACTCACAGGAGCGGTTCAAATCATATAAATTTATAGAGTCAGTCCTCTTGTACTTAGGTCGGCATTGTGCCCTTTGTATTAAATTCGGATGCAATTTCTGTGTTTCATCGTCAATAAGAAGGTCCAAGGTATACAGTAAACCTGAAGTGAAGCATCGGAATCGAAAACTGGACTCACAGGAGAATTTTAAATCATAGAAAGTTAGAGTGTCAGTCCTCTTGTACTTAAGTCGGCATTGTGCCTTTTGAATTAAATTCGGATGCAATTTCTGTGTTTTATCGTCAATAAGAAGGTCCAAGGGATTCAGAAAACCTGAAGTGAAGCATCGGAATCTAAAACTGGACTCACAGGAGATGTTCAAATCATAGAAAGTTAGAGTGTCAGTCCTCTTGTACTTAAGTCGGCATTGTGCCTTTTGTATTAAATTCGGATGCAATTTCTGTTTTTCTTCGTCAATAAGAAGGTCCAACGGATACAGTAAACCTGAAGTGATGCATCGGAATCTAAAACTGGACTCACAGGAGTGGTTCAAATCATATAAATTTAGAGAGTCAGTCCTCTTGTACTTAGGTCGGCATTGTGAGCTTTGTATTAAATTCGGATGCAATTTCTGTGTTTCATCGTCAATAAGAAGGTCCAAGGGATTCAGAAAACCTGAAGTGAAGCATCGGAATCTAAAACTGGACTCACAGGAGAGGTTAAAATCATAGAAAGTTAGAGTGTCAGTCCTCTTGTCCTTAAGTCGGCATTGTGCCTTTTGAATTTAATTCCGATGCAATTTCAGTGCTTTATCGTCAATAAGAAGGTCGAAGGTATACAGTAAACCTAAAGTGAAGCATCGGAATCTAAAACTGGACTCACAGGAGAGGTTCAAATCAAAGAAAATTAGAGTGTCAGTCCTCTTGTACTTAAGTTTGCATTGTGCCTTTTGTATTAAATTCGGATGCAATTTCTGTTTTTCATCGTCAATAAGAAGGTAAGAGGGATACAGTAAACCTGAAGATAGGCATCGGAATCCAAAACTGGACTCACAGGAGAGGTTCAAAACATAGAAATTGAGAGTGTCAGTCCTCTTGTACTTAAGTCAGCATTGTGCGTTTTGTATTAAATTCGGATGCAATTTCTGTGTTTCATCGACAATAAGAAGGTCCAAGGGATACAGTAAACCTGAAGTGAAGCATCGGAATCTAAAAATGGACTCACAGGAGAAGTTAAAATCATAGAAAGTAAGAGTGTCAGTCCTCTTGTACTTAGGTTGGCATTGTGCCTTTTGTATTAATTTCGGATGCAATTTCTGTGTTTCATCGTCAATAAGAGGGTCCAAGGTATACAGTAAACCTGAAGTGAAGCATCGGAATCGAAAACTGGACTCACAGGAGAACTTTAAATCATAGAAAGTTAGAGTGTCAGTCCTCTTGTACTTAAGTCGGCATTGTGCCTTTTGAATTAAATTCGGATGCAATTTCTGTGTTTCATCGTCAATAACAAGGTCCAAGGGATTCAGAAAACCTGAAGTGAAGCATCGGAATCTAAAACTGGACTCACAGGAGAGGTTCAAATCATAGAAAGTTAGAGAGTCAGTCCTCTTGTACTTAAGTCGGCATTGTGCCTTTTGTATTAAATTCGGATGCAATTTCTGTGTTTCATCGTCAATAAGAAGGTCCAAGGTATACAGTGAACCTGAAGTGAAGCATCGAAATCGAAAACTGGACTCACGAGAGAGGTTCAAATCAAAAAATTTAGAGAGTCAGCCCTCTTTCATCGTCAATAAGAAGGTCCAAGGTATACAGTAAACCTGAAGTGAAGCATCGGAATCTAAAACTGGACTCACAGGAGAGGGTCACATCATAGAAAGTTAGAGTGTCAGTACTCTTGTACTTAAGTCGGCATTGTGCCTTTTGTATTAAATTCGGATGCAATTTCTGTTTTTCATCGTCAATAAGAAGGTCCAAGGGATACAGTAAACCTGAAGTGAAGCATCGGAATCTAAAATTCGACTCACAGGAGAAGTTCAAATCATAGAAAGTGAGAGTGTCAGTCCTCTTGTACTTTCGTCGGCATTGTGCCTTTTGTATTAAATTCAGATGCAATTTCTGTTTTTAATCGTCGATAAGAAGGTAAGAGGGATACAGTAAACCTGAAGTGAGGCATCGGAATCCAAAACTGGACTCACAGGAGAAGTTCAAAACATAGAAAGTGAGAGTGCCAGTCCTCTTGTACTTAAGTCGGCATTGTGCTTTTTGTGTTTAATTCGGATGCAATTTCTGTGTTTCATCGACAATAAGAAGGTCCAAGGGTTACAGTAAACCTGAAGTGAAGCAACGGAATCTAAAACTGGACTCACAGGAGAAGTTCAAATCATAGAAAGTGATAGTGTCAGTCCTCTTGTACTTAAGTCGGCATTGTGCCTTTTGTATTAAATTCGGATACAATTTCTGTGTTTCATCGTCAATAAGAACGTTCAAGGTATACAGAAAACCTGAAGTGAAGCATCGGAATCTAAAACTGGAATCACAGGAGAGCTTCAAATCATAGAAAGTTAGAGTGTCAGTCCACTTGTACTGAAAAAGGCATTGTGCCTTTTGTATTAAATTCGGATGCAATTTCTGTGTTTCATCGTCAATAAAAAGGTCCATGGTATACAGGAAACCTGAAGTGAAGCATCGGAATCTACAACTACACTCACAGGAGAGGTTCAAATCATAGAAAGTTAGTGTGCCAGTCCTCTAGCACTTAGGTCGGCATTGTGCCCTCTGTATCAAATTCAGATGCAATTTCTGTGTTTCATCGAAAATAAGAAGGTCCAAGGTATACAGTAAACCTGAAGTGAAGCATCGGAATCGAAAACTGGACTCACAGGAGAAGTTCAAATCATAGAAAGTTAGAGTGTCAGTCATCTTCTACTTAAGTCGGCATTGTGCCTTTTGTATTAAATTCAGATGCAATATCTGTGTTTCATTGGCAATAAGAAGTTCCAAGGGATACAGTAAACCTGAAGTGAAGCATCGCAATCTAAAACTGGACTCACAAGAGAAGTTCAAATCATAGAAAGTGAGAGTGTCAGTCCTCTTGTACTTAAGTCGGCATTGTGCCTTTTGTATTAAATTCGGAGGCAATTTCTGTGTTTCATCGTCTATATGAAGGTCCAAGGTATACAGTAAACCTGAAGTGAAGCATCGGAATCTAAAACTGGACTCACAGGAGAGGTTCAAATCATATAAATTTAGAGAGTCAGTCTTCTTGTACTTATGTCGGCATTGTGCCCTTTGTATTAAATTCGGATGCAATTTCTGTGTTTCATCGTCAATAAGAAGGTCCAAGGTATACAGTAAACCTGAAGTGAAGCATCGGAATCGAAAACTGGACTCACAGGAGAATTTTAAATCATAGAAAGTTAGAGTGTCAGTCCTCATGTACTTAAGTCGGCATTGTGCATTTTGAATTAAATTCGGATGCAATTTCTGTGTTTCATCGTCAATAAGAAGGTCCAAGGGATTCAGAAAACCTGAAGAGAAGCATCGGAATCTAAAACTGGACTCACAGGAGAGGTTAAAATCATAGAAAGTTAGAGTGTCAGTCCTCTTGTACTTAAGTCGGCATTGTGCCTTTTGAATTTAATACCGATGCAATTTCAGTGCTTTAACGTCAATAAGAAGGTCGAAGGTATACAGCAAACCTGAAGTGAAGCATCGGAATCTAAAACTGGACTCACAGGAGAGGTTCGTATCATAGAAAGTTAGAGTGTCAGTCCTCTTGTACTTAAGTCCGCATTGTGCATTTTGTATTAAATTCGAATGCAATTTCTGTTTTCCATCGTCAATAAGAAGGTCCAAGGGATACAGTAAACCTGAAGTGAAGCATCGGAATCTAAAATTCGACTCACAGGAGAAGTTCAAATCATAGAAAGTGAGAGTGTCAGTCCTCTTGTACTTACGTCGGCATTGTGCCTTTTGTATCAAATTCAGATGCAATTTCTGTTTTTCATCGTCAATAAGAAGGTAAGAGGGATACAGTAAACCTGAAGTTAGGCATCGGAATCCAAAACTGGACTCTCAGGAGAAGTTCAAAACATAGCAAGTGTGAGTGTCAGTCCTCTTGTACTTAAGTCAGCATTGTGCCTTTTGTATTAAATTCGGATGCAATTTCTGTGTTTCATCGTCAATAAGAAGGTCCAAGGCATACAGTAAACCTGAAGTGAAGCATCGGAATCTAAAACTGGACTCACAGGAGAGGTTCAAATCTTATAAAATTAGAGAGTCAGTCCTCTTGTACTTAGGTCGGCATTGTGCGCTTTGTATTAAATTCGGATGAAATTTCTGTGTTTCATCGTCAATAAGAAGGTCCAAGGTATACAGTAAACCTGAAGTGAAGCATCGAAATCGAAAACTGGACTCACAGGAGAAGTTCAAATCATAGAAAGTTAGAGTGTCAGTTCACTTGTACTTAAGTCGGCATTGTGCCTTTTGTATCAAATTCAGATGCAATATCTGTGTTTCATTGTCAATATGAAGTTACAGGGGATACAGTAAACCTGAAGTGAAGCATCGGAATCTAAAACTGGACTCACGAGAGAGGTTCAAAACAAAAAATTTAGAGAGTCAGCCCTCTTTCATCGTCAATAAGAAGGTCCAAGGTATACAGTAAACCTGAAGTGAAGCATCGGAATCTAAAACTGGACTCACAGGAGAGGTTCAAATCATAGAAAGTTAGATAGTCAGTACTCTTGTACTTAAGTCGGCATTGTGCCTTTTGTATTAAATTCGGATGCAATTTCTGTTTTTCATCGTCAATAAGAAGGTCCAAGGGATACAGTAAACCTGAAGTGAAACATCGGAATCTAAAATTCGACTCACAGGAGAAGTTCAAATCATAGAAAGTGAGAGAGTCAGTCCTCTTGTACTTACGTCGGCATTGTGCCTTTTGTATTAAATTCAGATGCAATTTCTGTTTTTAATCGTCAATAAGAAGGTAAGAGGGATACAGTAGACCTGAAGTGAGGCATCGGAATCCAAAACTGGACTCACAGGAGAAGTTCAAAACATAGAAAGTGAGAACGCCAGTCCTCTTGTACTTAAGTCGGCATTGTGCTTTTTGTATTTAATTCGGATGCATTTTCTGTGTTTCATCGACAATAAGAAGGTCCAAGGGTTACAGTAAACCTGAAGTGAAGCAACGGAATCTAAAACTGGACTCACAGGAGAAGTACAAATCATAGAAAGTGATAGTGTCAGTCCTCTTGTACTTAAGTCGGCATTGTGCCTTTTGTATTAAATTTGGATAATATTTCTGTGTTTCATCGTCAATAAGAACGTTCAAGGTATACAGAAAACCTGAAGTGAAGCATCGGAATCTAAAACTTGAATCACAGGAGAGCTTCAAATCATAGAAAGTTAGAGTGTCAGTCCTCTTGTACTGAAAACGGCATTGTGCCTTTTGTATTAAATTCGGATGCAATTTCTGTGTTTCATCGTCAATAAAAAGGTCCATGGTATTCAGGTAACCTGAAGTGAAGCATCGGAATCTAAAACTGGACTCACAGGAGAGGTTCAAATCATATAAATTTAGAGAGTCAGTCTTCTTGTACTTAGGTCGGCATTGTGCCCTTTGTATTAAATTCGGATGCAATTTCTGTGTTTCATCGTCAATAAGAAGGTCCATGGTATACAGTAAACCTGAAGTGAAGCATCGGAATCGAAAACTGGACTCACAGGAGAATTTTAAATCATAGAAAGTTAGAGTGTCAGTCCTCATGTACTTAAGTCGGCATTGTGCCTTTTGAATTAAATTCGGATGCAATTTCTGTGTTTCATCGTCAATAAGAAGGTCCAAGGGATTCAGAAAACCTGAAGAGAAGCATCGGAATCTAAAACTGGACTCACAGGAGAGGTTAAAATCATAGAAAGTTAGAGTGTCAGTCCTCTTGTACTTAAGCCGGCATTGTGCCTTTTGAATTTAATACCGATGCAATTTCAGTGCTTTAACGTCAATAAGAAGGTCGAAGGTATACAGTAAACCTGAAGTGAAGCATCGGAATCTAAAACTGGACTCACAGGAGAGGTTCGTATCATAGAAAGTTAGAGTGTCAGTCCTCTTGTACTTAAGTCGGCATTGTGCATTTTGTATTAAGTTCGAATGCAATTTCTGTTTTCCATCGTCAATAAGAAGGTCCAAGGGATACAGTAAACCTGAAGTGAAGCATCGGAATCTAAAATTCGACTCACAGGAGAAGTTCAAATCATAGAAAGTGAGAGTGTCAGTCCTCTTGTACTTAAGTCAGCATTGTGCCTTTTGTATTAAATTCGGATGCAATTTCTGTGTTTCATCGTCAATAAAAAGGTCCATGGTATACAGGAAACCTGAAGTGAAGCATCGGAATCTAAAACTAAACTCACAGAAGAGGTTCGAAACATAGAAAGTTAGTGTGCCAGTCCTCTAGCACTTAAGTCGGCATTGGGCCGTTTATATTAAATTCGGATGCAATTTCTGTGTTTCATCGTCAATAAGAAGGTCCAAGGCATACAGTAAACCTGAAGTGAAGCATCGGAATCTAAAACTGGACTCACAGGAGAGGTTCAAATCTTATAAAATTAGAGAGTCAGTCCTCTTGTACTTAGGTCGGCATTGTGCGCTCTGAATTAAATTCGGATGCAATTTCTGTGTTTCATCGTCAATAAGAAGGTCCAAGGTATACAGTAAACCTGAAGTGAAGCATCGAAATCGAAAACTGGACTCACAGGAGAAGTTCAAATCAGAGAAAGTTAGAGTGTCAGTTCACTTGTACTTAAGTCGGCATTGTGCCTTTTGTATTAAATTCAGATGCAATATCTGTGTTTCATTGTCAATATGAAGTTACAAGGGATACAGTAAACCTGAAGTGAAGCATCGGAATCTAAAACTGGACTCACGAGAGAGGTTCAAAACAAAAAATTTAGAGAGTCAGCCCCCTTTCATCGTCAATAAGAAGGTCCAAGGTATACAGTAAACCTGAAGTGAAGCATCGGAATCTAAAACTGGACTCACAGGAGAGGTTCAATTCACAGAAAGTTAGATAGTCAGTACTCTTGTACTTAAGTCGGCATTGTGCCTTTAGTACTAAATTCGGATGCAATTTCTGTTTTTCATCGACAATAAGAAGGTAAGAGGGATACAGTAGCCCTGAAGTGAGGCATCGGAATCCAAAACTGGACTCACAGGAGAAGTTCAAAACATAGAAAGTGAGAGTGCCAGTCCTCTTGTACTTAAGTCGGCATTGTGCTTTTTGTATTTAATTCGGATGCATTTTCTGTGTTTCATCGACAATAAGAAGGTCCAAGGGTTACAGTAAACCTGAAGTGAAGCAACGGAATCTAAAACTGGACTCACGGGAGAAGTACAAATCATAGAAAGTGATAGTGTCAGTCCTCTTGTACTTAAGTCGGCATTGTGCCTTTTGTATTAAATTTGGATAATATTTCTGTGTTTCATCGTCAATAAGAACGTTCAAGGTATACAGAAAACCTGAAGTGAAGCATCGGTATCTAAAACTGGAATCACAGGAGAGCTTCAAATCAAAGAAAGTTAGAGTGTCAGTCCTCTTGTATTGAAAACGGCATTGTGCCTTTTGTATTAAATTCGGATGCAATTTCTGTGTTTCATCGTCAATAAAAAGGTCCATGGTATTCAGGTAACCTGAAGTGAAGCATCGGAATCGAAAACTACACTCACAGGAGAGGTTCAAATCATAGAAAGTAGTGTGCCAGTCCTCTAGCACTTAAGTCGGCATTGGGCCTTTTATATTAAATTCGGATGCAGTTTCTGTGTTTCATCGTCAATAAGAAGGTCCAAGGGATACAGTAAACCTGAAGTGAAGCATCGGAATCTAAAACTGGACTCACAGGAGAGGTTCAAATCAAAGAAAGTTAGAGTGTCAGTCCTCTTGTACTTAAGTCGGCATTGTGCCTTTTGTATTAAATTCGGATGCAATTTCTGTTTTTCTTCGTCAATAAGAAGGTCCAACGGATACAGTAAACCTGAAGTGAAGCATCGGAATCTAAAACTGGACTCACAGGAGTGGTTCAAATCATATAAATTTAGAGAGTCAGTCCTCTTGTACTTAGGTCGGCATTGTGAGCTTTGTATTAAATTCGGATGCAATTTCTGTGTTTCATCGTCAATAAGAAGGTCCAAGGGATTCAGAAAACCTGAAGTGAAGCATCGGAATCTAAAACTGGACTCACAGGAGAGGTTAAAATTATAGAAAGTTAGAGTGTCAGTCCTCTTGTCCTTAAGTCGGCATTGTGCCTTTTGAATTTAATTCCGATGCAATTTCAGTGCTTTATCGTCAATAAGAAGGTCGAAGGTATACAGTAAACCTAAAGTGAAGCATCGGAATCTAAAACTGGACTCACAGGAGAGGTTCAAATCATAGAAAGTTAGAGTGTCAGTCCTCTTGTACTTAAGTTTGCATTGTGCCTTTTTGTATTAAATTCGGATGCAATTTCTGTTTTTCATCGTCAATAAGAAGGTAAGAGGGATACAGTAACCCTGAAGTGAGGCATCGGAATCCAAAACTGGACTCACAGGAGAGGTTCAAAACATAGAAATTGAGAGTGTCAGTCCTCTTGTACTTAAGTCAGCATTGTGCGTTTTGTATTAAATTCGGATGCAATTTCTGTGTTTCATCGACAATAAGAAGGTCCAAGGGATACAGTAAACCTGAAGTGAAGCATCGGAATCTAAAACTGGACTCACAGGAGAAGTTAAAATCATAGAAAGTAAGAGTGTCAGTCCTCTTGTACTTAGGTTGGCATTGTGCCTTTTGTATTAATTTCGGATGCAATTTCTGTGTTTCATCGTCAATAAGAGGATCCAAGGTATACAGTAAACCTGAAGTGAAGCATCGGAATCGAAAACTGGACTCACAGGAGAACTTTAAATCATAGAAAGTTAGAGTGTCAGTCCTCTTGTACTTAAGTCGGCATTGTGCCTTTTGAATTAAATTCGGATGCAATTTCTGTGTTTCATCGTCAATAACAAGGTCCAAGGGATTCAGAAAACCTGAAGTGAAGCATCGGAATCTAAAACTGGACTCACAGGAGAGGTTCAAATCATAGAAAGTTAGAGAGTCAGTCCTCTTGTACTTAAGTCGGCATTGTGCCTTTTGTATTAAATTCGGATGCAATTTCTGTGTTTCATCGTCAATAAGAAGGTCCAAGGTATACAGTGAACCTGAAGTGAAGCATCGAAATCGAAAACTGGACTCACGAGAGAGGTTCAAATCAAAAAATTTAGAGAGTCAGCCCTCTTTCATCGTCAATAAGAAGGTCCAAGGTATACAGTAAACCTAAAGTGAAGCATCGGAATCTAAAACTGGACTCACAGGAGAGGGTCACATCATAGAAAGTTAGAGTGTCAGTACTCTTGTACTTAAGTCGGCATTGTGCCTTTTGTATTAAATTCGGATGCAATTTCTGTTTTTCATCGTCAATAAGAAGGTCCAAGGGATACAGTAAACCTGAAGTGAAGCATCGGAATCTAAAATTCGACTCACAGGAGAAGTTCAAATCATAGAAAGTGAGAGTGTCAGTCCTCTTGTACTTTCGTCGGCATTGTGCCTTTTGTATTAAATTCAGATGCAATTTCTGTTTTTAATCGTCGATAAGAAGGTAAGAGGGATACAGTAAACCTGAAGTGAGGCATCGGAATCCAAAACTGGACTCACAGGAGAAGTTCAAAACATAGAAAGTGAGAGTGCCAGTCCTCTTGTACTTAAGTCGGCATTGTGCTTTTTGTGTTTAATTCGGATGCAATTTCTGTGTTTCATCGACAATAAGAAGGTCCAAGGGTTACAGTAAACCTGAAGTGAAGCAACGGAATCTAAAACTGGACTCACAGGAGAAGTTCAAATCATAGAAAGTGATAGTGTCAGTCCTCTTGTACTTAAGTCGGCATTGTGCCTTTTGTATTAAATTCTGATACAATTTCTGTGTTTCATCGTCAATAAGAACGTTCAAGGTATACAGAAAACCTGAAGTGAAGCATCGGAATCTAAAACTGGAATCACAGGAGAGCTTCAAATCATAGAAAGTTAGAGTGTCAGTCCACTTGTACTGAAAAAGGCATTGTGCCTTTTGTATTAAATTCGGATGCAATTTCTGTGTTTCATCGTCAATAAAAAGGTCCATGGTATACAGGAAACCTGAAGTGAAGCATCGGAATCTACAACTACACTCACAGGAGAGGTTCAAATCATAGAAAGTTAGTGTGCCAGTCCTCTAGCACTTAGGTCGGCATTGTGCCCTCTGTATCAAATTCAGATGCAATTTCTGTGTTTCATCGAAAATAAGAAGGTCCAAGGTATACAGTAAACCTGAAGTGAAGCATCGGAATCGAAAACTGGACTCACAGGAGAAGTTCAAATCATAGAAAGTTAGAGTGTCAGTCCTCTTCTACTTAAGTCGGCATTGTGCCTTTTGTATTAAATTCAGATGCAATATCTGTGTTTCATTGTCAATAAGAAGTTCCAAGGGATACAGTAAACCTGAAGTGAAGCATCGCAATCTAAAACTGGACTCACAAGAGAAGTTCAAATCATAGAAAGTGAGAGTGTCAGTCCTCTTGTACTTAAGTCGGCATTGTGCCTTTTGTATTAAATTCGGAGGCAATTTCTGTGTTTCATCGTCTATATGAAGGTCCAAGGTATACAGTAAACCTGAAGTGAAGCATCGGAATCTAAAACTGGACTCACAGGAGAGGTTCAAATCATATAAATTTAGAGAGTCAGTCTTCTTGTACTTATGTCGGCATTGTGCCCTTTGTATTAAATTCGGATGCAATTTCTGTGTTTCATCGTCAATAAGAAGGTCCAAGGTATACAGTAAACCTGAAGTGAAGCATCGGAATCGAAAACTGGACTCACAGGAGAATTTTAAATCATAGAAAGTTAGAGTGTCAGTCCTCATGTACTTAAGTCGGCATTGTGCATTTTGAATTAAATTCGGATGCAATTTCTGTGTTTCATCGTCAATAAGAAGGTCCAAGGGATTCAGAAAACCTGAAGAGAAGCATCGGAATCTAAAACTGGACTCACAGGAGAGGTTAAAATCATAGAAAGTTAGAGTGTCAGTCCTCTTGTACTTAAGTCGGCATTGTGCCTTTTGAATTTAATACCGATGCAATTTCAGTGCTTTAATGTCAATAAGAAGGTCGAAGGTATACAGCAAACCTGAAGTGAAGCATCGGAATCTAAAACTGGACTCACAGGAGAGGTTCGTATCATAGAAAGTTAGAGTGTCAGTCCTCTTGTACTTAAGTCCGCATTGTGCATTTTGTATTAAATTCGAATGCAATTTCTGTTTTCCATCGTCAATAAGAAGGTCCAAGGGATACAGTAAACCTGAAGTGAAGCATCGGAATCTAAAATTCGACTCACAGGAGAAGTTCAAATCATAGAAAGTGAGAGTGTCAGTCCTCTTGTACTTACGTCGGCATTGTGCCTTTTGTATCAAATTCAGATGCAATTTCTGTTTTTCATCGTCAATAAGAAGGTAAGAGGGATACAGTAAACCTGAAGTTAGGCATCGGAATCCAAAACTGGACTCTCAGGAGAAGTTCAAAACATAGCAAGTGTGAGTGTCAGTCCTCTTGTACTTAAGTCAGCATTGTGCCTTTTGTATTAAATTCGGATGCAATTTCTGTGTTTCATCGTCAATAAGAAGGTCCAAGGCATACAGTAAACCTGAAGTGAAGCATCGGAATCTAAAACTGGACTCACAGGAGAGGTTCAAATCTTATAAAATTAGAGAGTCAGTCCTCTTGTACTTAGGTCGGCATTGTGCGCTTTGTATTAAATTCGGATGAAATTTCTGTGTTTCATCGTCAATAAGAAGGTCCAAGGTATACAGTAAACCTGAAGTGAAGCATCGAAATCGAAAACTGGACTCACAGGAGAAGTTCAAATCATAGAAAGTTAGAGTGTCAGTTCACTTGTACTTAAGTCGGCATTGTGCCTTTTGTATCAAATTCAGATGCAATATCTGTGTTTCATTGTCAATATGAAGTTACAGGGGATACAGTAAACCTGAAGTGAAGCATCGGAATCTAAAACTGGACTCACGAGAGAGGTTCAAAACAAAAAATTTAGAGAGTCAGCCCTCTTTCATCGTCAATAAGAAGGTCCAAGGTATACAGTAAACCTGAAGTGAAGCATCGGAATCTAAAACTGGACTCACAGGAGAGGTTCAAATCATAGAAAGTTAGATAGTCAGTACTCTTGTACTTAAGTCGGCATTGTGCCTTTTGTATTAAATTCGGATGCAATTTCTGTTTTTCATCGTCAATAAGAAGGTCCAAGGGATACAGTAAACCTGAAGTGAAACATCGGAATCTAAAATTCGACTCACAGGAGAAGTTCAAATCATAGAAAGTGAGAGAGTCAGTCCTCTTGTACTTACGTCGGCATTGTGCCTTTTGTATTAAATTCAGATGCAATTTCTGTTTTTAATCGTCAATAAGAAGGTAAGAGGGATACAGTAGACCTGAAGTGAGGCATCGGAATCCAAAACTGGACTCACAGGAGAAGTTCAAAACATAGAAAGTGAGAACGCCAGTCCTCTTGTACTTAAGTCGGCATTGTGCTTTTTGTATTTAATTCGGATGCATTTTCTGTGTTTCATCGACAATAAGAAGGTCCAAGGGTTACAGTAAACCTGAAGTGAAGCAACGGAATCTAAAACTGGACTCACAGGAGAAGTACAAATCATAGAAAGTGATAGTGTCAGTCCTCTTGTACTTAAGTCGGCATTGTGCCTTTTGTATTAAATTTGGATAATATTTCTGTGTTTCATCGTCAATAAGAACGTTCAAGGTATACAGAAAACCTGAAGTGAAGCATCGGAATCTAAAACTTGAATCACAGGAGAGCTTCAAATCATAGAAAGTTAGAGTGTCAGTCCTCTTGTACTGAAAACGGCATTGTGCCTTTTGTATTAAATTCGGATGCAATTTCTGTGTTTCATCGTCAATAAAAAGGTCCATGGTATTCAGGTAACCTGAAGTGAAGCATCGGAATCTAAAACTGGACTCACAGGAGAGGTTCAAATCATATAAATTTAGAGAGTCAGTCTTCTTGTACTTAGGTCGGCATTGTGCCCTTTGTATTAAATTCGGATGCAATTTCTGTGTTTCATCGTCAATAAGAAGGTCCATGGTATACAGTAAACCTGAAGTGAAGCATCGGAATCGAAAACTGGACTCACAGGAGAATTTTAAATCATAGAAAGTTAGAGTGTCAGTCCTCATGTACTTAAGTCGGCATTGTGCCTTTTGAATTAAATTCGGATGCAATTTCTGTGTTTCATCGTCAATAAGAAGGTCCAAGGGATTCAGAAAACCTGAAGAGAAGCATCGGAATCTAAAACTGGACTCACAGGAGGGGTTAAAATCATAGAAAGTTAGAGTGTCAGTCCTCTTGTACTTAAGTCGGCATTGTGCCTTTTGAATTTAATACCGATGCAATTTCAGTGCTTTAACGTCAATAAGAAGGTCGAAGGTATACAGTAAACCTGAAGTGAAGCATCGGAATCTAAAACTGGACTCACAGGAGAGGTTCGTATCATAGAAAGTTAGAGTGTCAGTCCTCTTGTACTTAAGTCGGCATTGTGCATTTTGTATTAAGTTCGAATGCAATTTCTGTTTTCCATCGTCAATAAGAAGGTCCAAGGGATACAGTAAACCTGAAGTGAAGCATCGGAATCTAAAATTCGACTCACAGGAGAAGTTCAAATCATAGAAAGTGAGAGTGTCAGTCCTCTTGTACTTAAGTCAGCATTGTGCCTTTTGTATTAAATTCGGATGCAATTTCTGTGTTTCATCGTCAATAAAAAGGTCCATGGTATACAGGAAACCTGAAGTGAAGCATCGGAATCTAAAACTAAACTCACAGAAGAGGTTCAAAACATAGAAAGTTAGTGTGCCAGTCCTCTAGCACTTAAGTCGGCATTGGGCCGTTTATATTAAATTCGGATGCAATTTCTGTGTTTCATCGTCAATAAGAAGGTCCAAGGCATACAGTAAACCTGAAGTGAAGCATCGGAATCTAAAACTGGACTCACAGGAGGGGTTCAAATCTTATAAAATTAGAGAGTCAGTCCTCTTGTGCTTAGGTCGGCATTGTGCGCTCTGTATTAAATTCGGATGCAATTTCTGTGTTTCATCGTCAATAAGAAGGTCCAAGGTATACAGTAAACCTGAAGTGAAGCATCGAAATCGAAAACTGGACTCACAGGAGAAGTTCAAATCAGAGAAAGTTAGAGTGTCAGTTCACTTGTACTTAAGTCGGCATTGTGCCTTTTGTATTAAATTCAGATGCAATATCTGTGTTTCATTGTCAATATGAAGTTACAAGGGATACAGTAAACCTGAAGTGAAGCATCGGAATCTAAAACTGGACTCACGAGAGAGGTTCAAAACAAAAAATTTAGAGAGTCAGCCCCCTTTCATCGTCAATAAGAAGGTCCAAGGTATACAGTAAACCTGAAGTGAAGCATCGGAATCTAAAACTGGACTCACAGGAGAGGTTCAATTCACAGAAAGTTAGATAGTCAGTACTCTTGTACTTAAGTCGGCATTGTGCCTTTTGTATTAAATTCGGATGCAATTTCTGTTTTTCATCGACAATAAGAAGGTAAGAGGGATACAGTAGCCCTGAAGTGAGGCATCGGAATCCAAAACTGGACTCACAGGAGAAGTTCAAAACATAGAAAGTGAGAGTGCCAGTCCTCTTGTACTTAAGTCGGCATTGTGCTTTTTGTATTTAATTCGGATGCATTTTCTGTGTTTCATCGACAATAAGAAGGTCCAAGGGTTACAGTAAACCTGAAGTGAAGCAACGGAATCTAAAACTGGACTCACGGGAGAAGTACAAATCATAGAAAGTGATAGTGTCAGTCCTCTTGTACTTAAGTCGGCATTGTGCCTTTTGTATTAAATTTGGATAATATTTCTGTGTTTCATCGTCAATAAGAACGTTCAAGGTATACAGAAAACCTGAAGTGAAGCATCGGTATCTAAAACTGGAATCACAGGAGAGCTTCAAATCAAAGAAAGTTAGAGTGTCAGTCCTCTTGTATTGAAAACGGCATTGTGCCTTTTGTATTAAATTCGGATGCAATTTCTGTGTTTCATCGTCAATAAAAAGGTCCATGGTATTCAGGTAACCTGAAGTGAAGCATCGGAATCGAAAACTACACTCACAGGAGAGGTTCAAATCATAGAAAGTTAGTGTGCCAGTCCTCTAGCACTTAAGTCGGCATTGGGCCTTTTATATTAAATTCGGATGCAGTTTCTGTGTTTCATCGTCAATAAGAAGGTCCAAGGGATACAGTAAACCTGAAGTGAAGCATCGGAATCTAAAACTGGACTCACAGGAGAGGTTCAAATCATAGAAAGTTAGAGTGTCAGTCATCTTGTAATTAAGTCGGCATTGTCCCTTTGGAATTTAATTCCGATGCAATTTCTGTTTTTCATCGTTAATAAGAAGGTCCAAGGGATACAGTAAACCTGAAGTGAAGCATCGGAATCTAAAACTGGACTCACAGGAGAGGTTCAAATCATATGAATTTAGAGAGTCAGTCCTCTGGTACTTAGGTCGGCATTGTGCCCTTTGTATTAAATGCAGGTGCAATTTCTGTGTTTCATCGAAAATAAGAAGGTCCAAGGTATACAGTAAACCTGAAGTGAAGCATCGGAATCGAAAACTGGACTCACAGGAGAAGTTCAAATCATAGAAAGTTAGAGTGTCAGTCCTCTTCTACTTAAGTCGGCATTGTGCCTTTCGTATTAAATTCAGATGCAAAATCTGTGTTTCATTGTCAATAAGAAGTTCCAAGGGATACAGTAAACCTGAAGTGAAGCATCGCAATCCAAAACTGGACACACAAGAGAAGTTCAAATCATAGAAAGTGAGAGTGTCAGTCCTCTTGTACTTAAGTCGGCATTGTGCCTTTTGTATTAAATTCGGAGGCAATTTCTGTGTTTCATCGTCAATAAGAAGGTCCAAGGTATACAGTAAACCTTAAGTGAAGCATCGGAATCTAAAACTGGACTCACAGGAGCGCTTCAAATCATATAAATTTATAGAGTCAGTCCTCTTGTACTTAGGTCGGCATTGTGCATTTTGTATTAAGTTCGAATGCAATTTCTGTTTTCCATCGTCAATAAGAAGGTTCAAGGGATACAGTAAACCTGAAGTGAAGCATCGGAATCTAAAATTCGACTCACAGGAGAAGTTCAAATCATAGAAAGTGAGAGTGTCAGTCCTCTTGTACTTAAGTCAGCATTGTGCCTTTTGTATTAAATTCGGATGCAATTTCTGTGTTTCATCGTCAATAAAAAGGTCCATGGTATACAGGAAACCTGAAGTGAAGCATCGGAATCTAAAACTAAACTCACAGAAGAGGTTCAAATCATAGAAAGTTAGTGTGCCAGTCCTCTAGCACTTAAGTCGGCATTGGGCCGTTTATATTAAATTCGGATGCAATTTCTGTGTTTCATCGTCAATAAGAAGGTAAAAGGCATACAGTAAACCTGAAGTGAAGCATCGGAATCTAAAAATGGATTCACAGGAGAGGTTCAAATCTTATAAAATTAGAGAGTCAGTCCTCTTGTACTTAGGTCGGCATTGTGCGCTTTGTATTAAATTCGGATGCAATTTCTGTGTTTCATCGTCAATAAGAAGGTCCAAGGTATACAGTAAACCTGAAGTGAAGCATCGAAATCGAAAACTGGACTCACAGGAGAGGTTCGTATCATAGAAAGTTAGAGTGTCAGTCCTCTTGTACTTAAGTCGGCATTGTGCCTTTTGAATTAAATTCGGATGCAATTTCTGTGTTTCATCGTCAATAAGAAGGTCCAAGGGATTCAGAAAACCTGAAGAGAAGCATCGGAATCTAAAACTGGACTCACAGGAGAGGTTAATATCATAGAAAGTTAGAGTGTCAGTCCTCTTGTACTTAAGTCGGCATTGTGCCTTTTGAATTTAATACCGATGCAATTTCAGTGCTTTAACGTCAATAAGAAGGTCGAAGGTATACAGTAAACCTGAAGTGAAGCATCGGAATCAAAAACTGGACTCACAGGAGAGGTTCGTATCATAGAAAGTTAGAGTGTCAGTCCTCTTGTACTTAAGTCGGCATTGTGCATTTTGTATTAAGTTCGAATGCAATTTCTGTTTTCCATCGTCAATAAGAAGGTCCAAGGGATACAGTAAACCTGAAGTGAAGCATCGGAATCTAAAATTCGACTCACAGGAGAAGTTCAAATCATAGAAAGTTAGAGTGTCAGTCCTCTTGTACTTAAGTCAGCATTGTGCCTTTTGTATTAAATTCGGATGCAATTTCTGTGTTTCATCGTCAATAAAAAGGTCCATGGTATACAGGAAACCTGAAGTGAAGCATCGGAATCTAAAACTAAACTCACAGAAGAGGTTCAAATCATAGAAAGTTAGTGTGCCAGTCCTCTAGCACTTAAGTCGGCATTGGGCCGTTTATATTAAATTCGGATGCAATTTCTGTGTTTCATCGTCAATAAGAAGGTCCAAGGCATACAGTAAACCTGAAGTGAAGCATCGGAATCTAAAACTGGACTCACAGGAGAGGTTCAAATCTTATAAAATTAGAGAGTCAGTCCTCTTGTACTTAGGTCGGCATTGTGCGCTTTGTATTAAATTCGGTTGCAATTTCTGTGCTTCATCGTCAATAAGAAGGTCCAAGGTATACAGTAAACCTGAAGTGAAGCATCGAAATCGAAAACTGGACTCACAGGAGAAGTTCAAATCAGAGAAAGTTAGAGTGTCAGTTCACTTGTACTTAAGTCGGCATTGTGCCTTTTGTATTGAATTCAGATGCGATATCTGTGTTTCATTGTCAATATGAAGTTACAAGGGATACAGTAAACCTGAAGTGAAGCATCGGAATCTAAAACTGGACTCACGAGAGAGGTTCAAAACAAAAAATTTAGAGAGTCAGCCCTCTTTCATCGTCAATAAGAAGGTCCAAGGTATACAGTAAACCTGAAGTGAAGCATCGGAATCTAAAACTGGACTCACAGGAGAGGTTCAAATCATAGAAAGTTAGATAGTCAGTACTCTTGTACTTAAGTCGGCATTGTGCCTTTTGTATTAAATTCGGATGCAATTTCTGTTTTTCATCGACAATAAGAAGGTAAGAGGGATACAGTAGCCCTGAAGTGAGGCATCGGAATCCAAAACTGGACTCACAGGAGAAGTTCAAAACATAGAAAGTGAGAGTGCCAGTCCTCTTGTACTTAAGTCGGCATTGTGCTTTTTGTATTTAATTCGGATGCATTTTCTGTGTTTCATCGACAATAAGAAGGTCCAAGGGTTACAGTAAACCTGAAGTGAAGCAACGGAATCTAAAACTGGACTCACAGGAGAAGTACAAATCATAGAAAGTGATAGTGTCAGTCCTCTTGTACTTAAGTCGGCATTGTGCCTTTTGTATTAAATTTGGATAATATTTCTGTGTTTCATCGTCAATAAGAACGTTCAAGGTATACAGAAAACCTGAAGTGAAGCATCGGTATCTAAAACTGGAATCACAGGAGAGCTTCAAATCAAAGAAAGTTAGAGTGTCAGTCCTCTTGTACTGAAAACGGCATTGTGCCTTTTGTATTAAATTCGGATGCAATTTCTGTGTTTCATCGTCAATAAAAAGGTCCATGGTATTCAGGTAACCTGAAGTGAAGCATCGGAATCGAAAACTACAATCACAGGAGAGGTTCAAATCATAGAAAGTTAGTGTGCCAGTCCTCTAGCACTTAAGTCGGCATTGGGCCTTTTATATTAAATTCGGATGCAGTTTCTGTGTTTCATCGTCAATAAGAAGGTCCAAGGGATACAGTAAACCTGAAGTGAAGCATCGGAATCTAAAACTGGACTCACAGGAGAGGTTCAAATCATAGAAAGTTAGAGTGTCAGTCATCTTGTAATTAAGTCGGCATTGTGCCTTTTAATTTAATTCCGATGCAATTTCTGTTTTTCATCGTCAATAAGAAGGTCCAAGGGATACAGTAAACCTGAAGTGAAGCATCGGAATCTAAAACTGGACTCACAGGAGAGGTTCAAATCATATAAATTTAGAGAGTCAGTCCTCTGGTACTTAGGTCGGCATTGTGCCCTTTGTATTAAATGCAGGTGCAATTTCTGTGTTTCATCGAAAATAAGAAGGTCCAAGGTATACAGTAAACCTGAAGTGAAGCATCGGAATCGAAAACTGGACTCACAGGAGAAGTTCAAATCATAGAAAGTTAGAGTGTCAGTCCTCTTCTACTTAAGTCGGCATTGTGCCTTTCGTTATAAATTCAGATGCAATATCTGTGTTTCATTGTCAATAAGAAGTTCCAAGGGATACAGTAAACCTGAAGTGAAGCATCGCAATCCAAAACTGGACACACAAGAGAAGTTCAAATCATAGAAAGTGAGAGTGTCAGTCCTCTTGTACTTAAGTCGGCATTGTGCCTTTTGTATTAAATTCGGAGGCAATTTCTGTGTTTCATGGTCAATAAGAAGGTCCAAGGTATACAGTAAACCTGAAGTGAAGCATCGGAATCTAAAACTGGACTCACAGGAGCGGTTCAAATCATATAAATTTATAGAGTCAGTCCTCTTGTACTTAGGTCGGCATTGTGCCCTTTGTATTAAATTCGGATGCAATTTCTGTGTTTCATCGTCAATAAGAAGGTCCAAGGTATACAGTAAACCTGAAGTGAAGCATCGGAATCGAAAACTGGACTCACAGGAGAATTTTAAATCATAGAAAGTTAGAGTGTCAGTCCTCTTGTACTTAAGTCGGCATTGTGCCTTTTGAATTAAATTCGGATGCAATTTCTGTGTTTCATCGTCAATAAGAAGGTCCAAGGCATTCAGAAAACCTGAAGTGAAGCATCGGAATCTAAAACTGGACTCACAGGAGAGGTTCAAATCATAGGAAATTAGAGTGTCAGTCCTCTTGTACTTAAGTCGGCATTGTGCCTTTTGTATAAATTCGGATGCAATTTCTGTTTTTCATCGTCAATAAGAAGGTCCAACGGATACAGTAAACCTGAAGTGAAGCATCGGAATCTAAAACTGGACTCACAGGAGTGGTTCAAATCATATAAATTTAGAGAGTCAGTCGTCTTGTACTTAGGTCGGCATTGTGCGCTTTGTATTAAATTCGGATGCAATTTCTGTGTTTCATCGCCAGTAAGAAGGTCCAAGGTATACAGTAAACCTGAAGTGAAGCATCGAAATCGAAAACTGGATTCACAGGAGAAGTTCAAATCATAGAAATTTAGAGTGTCACTTCTGTTGTACTTAAGTCGGCATTGTGCCTTTTGTATTAAATTCAGATGCAACATCTGTGTTTCATTGTCAATAAGAAGTTCCAAGGGATACAGTAAACCTGAAGTGAAGCATCGGAATCTAAAACTGGACTCACGAGAGAGGTCCAAATCAAAAAATTTTGAGAGTCAGCCCTCTTTCACCGTCAATAAGAAGGTCCAAGATATACAGTAAACCTGAAGTGAAGCATCGGAATCTAAAACTGGACTCACAGGAGAGGTTCAAATCATAGAAAGTTAGATAGTCAGTACTCTTGTACTTAAGTCGGCATTGTGCCTTTTGTATTAATATCGGATGCAATTTCTATTTTTCATCGACAATAAGAAGGTAAGAGGGATACAGTAGCCCTGAAGTGAGGCATCGGAATCCAAAACTGGACTCACAGGAGAAGTTCAAAACATAGAAAGTGAGAGTGCCAGTCCTCTTGTACTTAAGTCGGCATTGTGCTTTTTGTATTTAATTCGGATGCATTTTCTGTGTTTCATCGACAATAAGAAGGTCCAAGGGTTTCAGTAAACCTGAAGTGAAGCAACGGAATCTAAAACTGGACTCACAGGAGAAGTACAAATCATAGAAAGTGATAGTGTCAGTCCTCTTGTACTTAAGTCGGCATTGTGCCTTTTGTATTAAATTTGGATAATACTTCTGTGTTTCATCGTCAATAAGAACGTTCAAGGTATACAGAAAACCTGAAGTGAAGCATCGGTATCTAAAACTGGAATCACAGGAGAGCTTCAAATCAAAGAAAGTTAGAGTGTCAGTCCTCTTGTACTGAATACGGCATTGTGCCTTTTGTATTAAATTCGGATGCAATTTCTGTGTTTCATCGTCAATAAAAAGGTCCATGGTATTCAGGTAACCTGAAGTGAAGCATCGGAATCGAAAACTACACTCACAGGAGAGGTTCAAATCATAGAAAGTTAGTGTGCCAGTCCTCTAGCACTTAAGTCGGCATTGGGCCTTTTATATTAAATTCGGATGCAGTTTCTGTGTTTCATCGTCAATAAGAAGGTCCAAGGGATACAGTAAACCTGAAGTGAAGCATCGGAATCTAAAACTGGACTCACAGGAGAGGTTCAAATCATAGAAAGTTAGAGTGTCAGTCATCTTGTAATTAAGTCGGCATTGTGCCTTTTAATTTAATTCCGATGCAATTTCTGTTTTTCATCGTCAATAAGAAGGTCCAAGGGATACAGTAAACCTGAAGTGAAGCATCGGAATCTAAAACTGGACTCACAGGAGAGGTTCAAATCATATAAATTTAGAGAGTCAGTCCTCTGGTACTTAGGTCAGCATTGTGCCCTTTGTATTAAATGCAGGTGCAATTTCTGTGTTTCATCGAAAATAAGAAGGTCCAAGGTATACAGTAAACCTGAAGTGAAGCATCGGAATCGAAAACTGGACTCACAGGAGAATTTTAAATCATAGAAAGTTAGAGTGTCAGTCCTCTTGTACTTAAGTCGGCATTGTGCCTTTTGAATTAAATTCGGATGCAATTTCTGTGTTTCATCGTCAATAAGAAGGTCCAAGGGATTCAGAAAACCTGAAGTGAAGCATCGGAATCTAAAACTGGACTCACAGGAGAGGTTCAAATCATAGGAAATTAGAGTGTCAGTCCTCTTGTACTTAAGTCGGCATTGTGCCTTTTGTATAAATTCGGATGCAATTTCTGTTTTTCATCGTCAATAAGAAGGTCCAACGGATACAGTAAACCTGAAGTGAAGCATCGGAATCTAAAACTGGACTCACAGGAGTGGTTCAAATCATATAAATTTAGAGAGACAGTCCTCTTGTACTTAGGTCGGCATTGTGCGCTTTGTATTAAATTCGGATGCAATTTCTGTGTTTCATCGTCAGTAAGAAGGTCCAAGGTATACAGTAAACCTGAAGTGAAGCATCGAAATCGAAAACTGGATTCACAGGAGAAGTTCAAATCATAGAAATTTAGAGTGTCACTTCTGTTGTACTTAAGTCGGCATTGTGCCTTTTGTATTAAATTCAGATGCAACATCTGTGTTTCATTGTCAATAAGAAGTTCCAAGGGATACAGTAAACCTGAAGTGAAGCATCGGAATCTAAAACTGGACTCACGAGAGAGGTTCAAATCAAAAAATTTTGAGAGTCAGCCCTCTTTCACCGTCAATAAGAAGGTCCAAGATATACAGTAAACCTGAAGTGAAGCATCGGAATCTAAAACTGGACTCACAGGAGAGGTTCAAATCATAGAAAGTTAGATAGTCAGTACTCTTGTACTTAAGTCGGCATTGTGCCTTTTGTATTAAATTCGGATGCAATTTCTATTTTTCATCGACAATAAGAAGGTAAGAGGGATACAGTAGCCCTGAAGTGAGGCATCGGAATCCAAAACTGGACTCACAGGAGAAGTTCAAAACATAGAAAGTGAGAGTGCCAGTCCTCTTGTACTTAAGTCGGCATTGTGCTTTTTGTATTTAATTCGGATGCATTTTCTGTGTTTCATCGACAATAAGAAGGTCCAAGGGTTACAGTAAACCTGAAGTGAAGCAACGGAATCTAAAACTGGACTCGCAGGAGAAGTACAAATCATAGAAAGTGATAGTGTCAGTCCTCTTGTACTTAAGTCGGCATTGTGCCTTTTGTATTAAATTTGGATAATATTTCTGTGTTTCATCGTCAATAAGAACGTTCAAGGTATACAGAAAACCTGAAGTGAAGCATCGGTATCTAAAACTGGAATCACAGGAGAGCTTCAAATCAAAGAAAGTTAGAGTGTCAGTCCTCTTGTACTGAAAACGGCATTGTGCCTTTTGTATTAAATTCGGATGCAATTTCTGTGTTTCATCGTCAATAAAAAGGTCCATGGTATTCAGGTAACCTGAAGTGAAGCATCGGAATCGAAAACTACACTCACAGGAGAGGTTCAAATCATAGAAAGTTAGTGTGCCAGTCCTCTAGCACTTAAGTCGGCATTGGGCCTTTTATATTAAATTCGGATGCAGTTTCTGTGTTTCATCGTCAATAAGAAGGTCCAAGGGATACAGTAAACCTGAAGTGAAGCATCGGAATCTAAAACTGGACTCACAGGAGAGGTTCAAATCATAGAAAGTTAGAGTGTCAGTCATCTTGTAATTAAGTCGGCATTGTGCCTTTTAATTTAATTCCGATGCAATTTCTGTTTTTCATCGTCAATAAGAAGGTCCAAGGGATACAGTAAACCTGAAGTGAAGCATCGGAATCTAAAACTGGACTCACAGGAGAGGTTCAAATCATATAAATTTAGAGAGTCAGTCCTCTGGTACTTAGGTCAGCATTGTGCCCTTTGTATTAAATGCAGGTGCAATTTCTGTGTTTCATCGAAAATAAGAAGGTCCAAGGTATACAGTAAACCTGAAGTGAAGCATCGGAATCGAAAACTGGACTCACAGGAGAATTTTAAATCATAGAAAGTTAGAGTGTCAGTCCTCTTGTACTTAAGTCGGCATTGTGCCTTTTGAATTAAATTCGGATGCAATTTCTGTGTTTCATCGTCAATAAGAAGGTCCAAGGGATTCAGAAAACCTGAAGTGAAGCATCGGAATCTAAAACTGGACTCACAGGAGAGGTTCAAATCATAGGAAATTAGAGTGTCAGTCCTCTTGTACTTAAGTCGGCATTGTGCCTTTTGTATAAATTCGGATGCAATTTCTGTTTTTCATCGTCAATAAGAAGGTCCAACGGATACAGTAAACCTGAAGTGAAGCATCGGAATCTAAAACTGGACTCACAGGAGTGGTTCAAATCATATAAATTTAGAGAGACAGTCCTCTTGTACTTAGGTCGGCATTGTGCGCTTTGTATTAAATTCGGATGCAATTTCTGTGTTTCATCGTCAGTAAGAAGGTCCAAGGTATACAGTAAACCTGAAGTGAAGCATCGAAATCGAAAACTGGATTCACAGGAGAAGTTCAAATCATAGAAATTTAGAGTGTCACTTCTGTTGTACTTAAGTCGGCATTGTGCCTTTTGTATTAAATTCAGATGCAACATCTGTGTTTCATTGTCAATAAGAAGTTCCAAGGGATACAGTAAACCTGAAGTGAAGCATCGGAATCTAAAACTGGACTCACGAGAGAGGTTCAAATCAAAAAATTTTGAGAGTCAGCCCTCTTTCACCGTCAATAAGAAGGTCCAAGATATACAGTAAACCTGAAGTGAAGCATCGGAATCTAAAACTGGACTCACAGGAGAGGTTCAAATCATAGAAAGTTAGATAGTCAGTACTCTTGTACTTAAGTCGGCATTGTGCCTTTTGTATTAAATTCGGATGCAATTTCTATTTTTCATCGACAATAAGAAGGTAAGAGGGATACAGTAGCCCTGAAGTGAGGCATCGGAATCCAAAACTGGACTCACAGGAGAAGTTCAAAACATAGAAAGTGAGAGTGCCAGTCCTCTTGTACTTAAGTCGGCATTGTGCTTTTTGTATTTAATTCGGATGCATTTTCTGTGTTTCATCGACAATAAGAAGGTCCAAGGGTTACAGTAAACCTGAAGTGAAGCAACGGAATCTAAAACTGGACTCGCAGGAGAAGTACAAATCATAGAAAGTGATAGTGTCAGTCCTCTTGTACTTAAGTCGGCATTGTGCCTTTTGTATTAAATTTGGATAATATTTCTGTGTTTCATCGTCAATAAGAACGTTCAAGGTATACAGAAAACCTGAAGTGAAGCATCGGTATCTAAAACTGGAATCACAGGAGAGCTTCAAATCAAAGAAAGTTAGAGTGTCAGTCCTCTTGTACTGAAAACGGCATTGTGCCTTTTGTATTAAATTCGGATGCAATTTCTGTGTTTCATCGTCAATAAAAAGGTCCATGGTATTCAGGTAACCTGAAGTGAAGCATCGGAATCGAAAACTACACTCACAGGAGAGGTTCAAATCATAGAAAGTTAGTGTGCCAGTCCTCTAGCACTTAAGTCGGCATTGGGCCTTTTATATTAAATTCGGATGCAGTTTCTGTGTTTCATCGTCAATAAGAAGGTCCAAGGGATACAGTAAACCTGAAGTGAAGCATCGGAATCTAAAACTGGACTCACAGGAGAGGTTCAAATCATAGAAAGTTAGAGTGTCAGTCATCTTGTAATTAAGTCGGCATTGTGCCTTTTAATTTAATTCCGATGCAATTTCTGTTTTTCATCGTCAATAAGAAGGTCCAAGGGATACAGTAAACCTGAAGTGAAGCATCGGAATCTAAAACTGGACTCACAGGAGAGGTTCAAATCATATAAATTTAGAGAGTCAGTCCTCTGGTACTTAGGTCAGCATTGTGCCCTTTGTATTAAATGCAGGTGCAATTTCTGTGTTTCATCGAAAATAAGAAGGTCCAAGGTATACAGTAAACCTGAAGTGAAGCATCGGAATCGAAAACTGGACTCACAGGAGAATTTTAAATCATAGAAAGTTAGAGTGTCAGTCCTCTTGTACTTAAGTCGGCATTGTGCCTTTTGAATTAAATTCGGATGCAATTTCTGTGTTTCATCGTCAATAAGAAGGTCCAAGGGATTCAGAAAACCTGAAGTGAAGCATCGGAATCTAAAACTGGACTCACAGGAGAGGTTCAAATCATATAAATTTAGAGAGTCAGTCCTCTTGTACTTAGGTCGGCATTGTGCGTTTTGTATTAAATTCGGATGCAATTTCTGTGTTTCATCGTCAGTAAGAAGGTCCAAGGTATACAGTAAACCTGAAGTGAAGCATCGAAATCGAAAACTGGATTCACAGGAGAAGTTCAAATCATAGAAATGTAGAGTGTCACTTCTGTTGTACGTAAGTCGGCATTGTGCCTTTTGTATTAAATTCAGATGCAACATCTGTGTTTCATTGTCAATAAGAAGTTCCAAGGGATACAGTAAACCTGAAGTGAAGCATCGGAATCTAAAACTGGACTCACGAGAGAGGTTCAAATCAAAAAATTTTGAGAGTCAGCCCTCTTTCACCGTCAATAAGAAGGTCCAAGATATACAGTAAACCTGAAGTGAAGCATCGGAATCTAAAACTGGACTCACAGGAGAGGTTCAAATCATAGAAAGTTAGATAGTCAGTACTCTTGTACTTAAGTCGGCATTGTGCCTTTTGTATCAAATTCGGATGCAATTTCTATTTTTCATCGACAATAAGAAGGTAAGAGGGATACAGTAGCCCTGAAGTGAGGCATCGGAATCCAAAACTGGACTCACAGGAGAAGTTCAAAACATAGAAAGTGAGAGTGCCAGTCCTCTTGTACTTAAGTCGGCATTGTGCTTTTTGTATTAAATTTGGATAATATTTCTGTGTTTCATCGTCAATAAGAACGTTCAAGGTATACAGAAAACCTGAAGTGAAGCATCGGTATCTAAAACTGGAATCACAGGAGAGCTTCAAATCAAAGAAAGTTAGAGTGTCAGTCCTCTTGTACTGAAAACGGCATTGTGCCTTTTGTATTAAATTCGGATGCAATTTCTGTGTTTCATCGTCAATAAAAAGGTCCATGGTATTCAGGTAACCTGAAGTGAAGCATCGGAATCGAAAACTACACTCACAGGAGAGGTTCAAATCATAGAAAGTTAGTGTGCCAGTCCTCTAGCACTTAAGTCGGCATTGGGCCTTTTATATTAAATTCGGATGCAGTTTCTGTGTTTCATCGTCAATAAGAAGGTCCAAGGGATACAGTAAACCTGAAGTGAAGCATCGGAATCTAAAACTGGACTCACAGGAGAGGTTCAAATCATAGAAAGTTAGAGTGTCAGTCATCTTGTAATTAAGTCGGCATTGTGCTTTTTAATTTAATTCCGATGCAATTTCTGTTTTTCATCGTCAATAAGAAGGTCCAAGGGATACAGTAAACCTGAAGTGAAGCATCGGAATCTAAAACTGGACTCACAGGAGAGGTTCAAATCATATAAATTTAGAGAGTCAGTCCTCTGGTACTTAGGTCAGCATTGTGCCCTTTGTATTAAATGCAGGTGCAATTTCTGTGTTTCATCGAAAATAAGAAGGTCCAAGGTATACAGTAAACCTGAAGTGAAGCATCGGAATCGAAAACTGGACTCACAGGAGAAGTTCAAATCATAGAAAGTTAGAGTGTCAGTCCTCTTCTACTTAAGTCGGCATTGTGCCTTTCGTACTAAATTCAGATGCAATATCTGTGTTTCATTGTCAATAAGAAGTTCCAAGGGATACATTAAACCTGAAGTGAAGCATCGCAATCCAAAACTGGACACACAAGAGAAGTTCAAATCATAGAAAGTGAGAGTGTCAGTCCTCTTGTACTTAAGTCGGCATTGTGCCTTTTGTATTAAATTCGGAGGCAATTTCTGTGTTTCATGGTCAATAAGAAGGTCCAAGGTATACAGTAAACCTGAAGTGAAGCATCGGAATCTAAAACTGGACTCACAGGAGCGGTTCAAATCATATAAATTTATAGAGTCAGTCCTCTTGTACTTAGGTCGGCATTGTGCCCTTTGTATTAAATTCGGATGCAATTTCTGTGTTTCATCGTCAATAAGAAGGTCCAAGGTATACAGTAAACCTGAAGTGAAGCATCGGAATCGAAAACTGGACTCACAGGAGAATTTTAAATCATAGAAAGTTAGAGTGTCAGTCCTCTTGTACTTAAGTCGGCATTGTGCCTTTTGAATTAAATTCGGATGCAATTTCTGTGTTTCATCGTCAATAAGAAGGTCCAAGGGATTCAGAAAACCTGAAGTGAAGCATCGGAATCTAAAACTGGACTCACAGGAGAGGCTCAAATCATAGGAAATTAGAGTGTCAGTCCTCTTGTACTTAAGTCGGCATTGTGCCTTTTGTATAAATTCGGATGCAATTTCTGTTTTTCATCGTCAATAAGAAGGTCCAACGGATACAGTAAACCTGAAGTGAAGCATCGGAATCTAAAACTGGACTCACAGGAGAAGTTAAAATCATAGAAAGTGAGAGTGTCAGTCCTCTTGTACTTAGGTTGGCATTGTGCCTTTTGTATTAATTTCGGATGCAATTTCTGTGTTTCATCGTCAATAAGAAGGTCCAAGGTATACAGTAAACCTGAAGTGAAACATTGGAATAGAAAACTGGGCTCACAGGAGAAGTTCAAAACATAGAAAGTTAGAGTGTCAGTCCTCTTGTACTTAAGTCGGCATTGTACCTCTTGAATTAAATTCGGATGCAATTTCTGTGTTTCATCGTCAATAAGAAGGACCAAGGGATTCAGAAAACCTGAAGTGAAGCATCGGAATCTAAAACTAGACTCACAGGAGAGGTTATAATCATAGAAAGTTGGAGGGTCAGTCCTCTTGTACTTAAGTCAGCATTGTGCCTTTTGAATTTAATTCCGATGCAATTTCTGTGCTTCATCGTCATAAAGAAGTTCCAAGGGGTACAGTAAACCTGAAGTGAAGCATCGGAATCTAAAACTGGACTCACAGGAGAGGTTCAAATCATAGAAAGTTAGTGTGTCGGTCCTCTTGTACTTAAGTCGGCATTGTGCGTTTTGAATATAATTCCGATGCAATTTCAGTGCTTTATCGTCAATAAGAAGGTCGAAGGTATACAGTAAACCTGAAGTGAAGCATCGGAATCTAAAACTGGACTCACAGGAGAAGTTCAAATCATAGAAAGTGAGAGTGTCAGTCCTCTTGTACTTATGTCGGCATTGTGCCTTTTGTATTAAATTCGGATGCAATTTCTGTTTTTCATCGTCAATAAGATGGTCCAAGGTATACAGTAAAACCGAAAGTGAAGCATCGCAATCTAAAACTGGACTCACAGGAGAGGTTCAAATCATATAAATTTAGAGAGTCAGTCCTCTTGTACTTAGGTCGGCATTGTGCCCTTTGTACTAAATTCGGATGCAATTTCTGTGTTTCATCGTTATAAGAAGGTCGAAGGTATACAGTAAACCTGAAGTGAAGCATCGAAATCGAAAACTGGACTCACAGGAGAAGTTCAAATCATAGAAAGTTAGAGTGTCCTTCTCTTGTTCTTAAGTCGGCATTGTGCCTTTTGTATTAAATTCAGATGCAATATCTGTATTTCATTGTCAATAAGAAGTTCCAAGGGATACATTAAACCTGAAGTGAAGCATCGGAATCTAAAACTGGACTCACGAGAGAGGTTCAAATCAAAAAATTTAGAGAGTCAGCCCTCTTTCATCGTCAATAAGAAGGTCCAAGGTATACAGTAAACCTGAAGTGAAGCATCGGAATCGAAAACTGGACTCACAGGAGAAGTTAAAATCATAGATAGTTAGAGTGTCGGTCCTCTTGTACTTAAGTCGGCATTGTGCCTTTTGAATTTAATACCGATGCAATTTCAGTGCTTTAACGTCAATAAGAAGGTCGAAGGTATACAGTAAACCTGAAGTGAAGCATCGGAATCAAAAACAGGATTCACAGGAGAGGTTCGTACCATAGAAAGTTAGAGTGTCAGTCCTCTTGTACTTAAGTCGGCATTGTGCTTTTGTATAAAATTCAGATGCAATTTCTGTTTTTCATCGTCAATAAGAAGGTAAGAGGGATACAGTAAACCTGAAGTTAGGCATCGGAATCCAAATCTGGACTCTCAGGAGAAGTTCAAAACATAGAAACTGTGAGTGTCAGTCTTCTTGTACTTAAGTCAGCATTGTGCCTTTTGTATTAAATTCGCATGCAATTTCTGTGTTTCATCATCAATAAAAAGGTCCATGGTATACAGGAAACCTGAAGTGAAGCATCGGAATCTAAAACTAAACTCACAGGAGAGGTTCAAATCATAGAAAGTCAGTGTGCCAGTCCTCAAGCACATAAGTCGGCATTAGGTCGTTTATATTAAATTCGGATGCAATTTCTGTGTTTCATCGTCAATAAGTAGGTCCAAGGGATACAGTAAACCTGAAGTGAAGCATCGCAATCTAAAACTGGACTCACAGGAGAGGTTCAAAGCAAAGAAAGTTAGAGTGTCAGTCCTCTTGTACTTAAATCATCATTGTGCCTTATGAATTTAATTCCGATGCAATTTCTGTGCTTGATCGTCAATAAGAAGGTCCAAGGTATACAGTAAAACCTAAAGTGAAGCATCGCAATCTAAAACTGGACTCACAGGACAAGTTCAAATCATAGAAAGTGAGAGTGTCAGTCCTCTTGTACTTATGTCGGCATTGTGCATTTTGTATTAAATTCGGAGGCAATTTCTGTGTTTCATCGTCAGTAAGAAGGTCCAAGGTATACAGTAAACCTGAAGTGAAACATCGGAATCTAAAACTGGACTCACAGGAGAGGTTCAAATCATATAAATTTAGTGAGTCAGTCCTCTTGTACTTAGGTCGACATTGTGCCCTTTGTATTAAATTCGGATGCAATTTCTCTGTTTCATAGTCAATAAGAAGGTCCAAGGTACACAGTAAACCTGAAGTGAAGCATCGGAATCTGAAACTGGTCTCACAGGAGAGGTTCAAATCATAGAAAGTGAGAGTGTCAGTCCTCTTGTACTGAAGTCGGCATTGGGCCTTTTATATTAAATTCGGATGCAATTTCTGTGTTTCATCGTCAATAAGTAGGTCCAAGGGATACAGTAAACCTGAAGTGAAGCATCGGAATCTAAAACTGGACTCATAGGAGAGGCTCAAATCATAGAAAGATAGGGTGTCAGTCCTCTTGTACTTAAGTCGGCATTGTGCGTTTTGAATTTCATTCCGATGCAATTTCTGTTTTTCATCGTCAATAAGGAGGGACAAGGGATACAGTTAACCTGAAGTAAAGCATCGGAATCTAAAACTGGACTCACTGGAGAGGTTTAAAACATAGAAAGTGGGAGTGTCAGTCCTCTTGTACTTAAGTCGGCATTGTGCCTTTTGTATTAAATTAGGATGCAATTTCTGTGTTTCATCGTCAATAAGATGGTCCAAGGGACACAGAAAAACCTGAAGTGAAGCATAGCAATCTAAAACTGGACTCACAAGAGAAGTTCAAATCATAGAGAGTGAGTGTGTCAGCCCTCTTGTACTTAAGTCGGCATTGTGAGTTTTTGTATTAAATTCGGATGCAATTTCAGTGTTTCATCGTCGATAAGAAGGTCCAAGGGATACAGTAAATATGAAGTGAAGCATCGGAATCTAAAACTGGACTCACACGAGAAGTTCAAATCATAGAAACTTAGAGTGTCAGTCCTGTTGTACTTTAGTCGGCATTGTGCCTTTTGTATTAAATTCGGAATCAATTTCTGTGTTTCATCGTCGATAAGAAGGTCCAAGGGATACATTAAACCTGAAGTGAAGCATCGGAATCTAAAATTCGACTGACAGAAGAAGTTCAAATCATAGATTGTGAGAGTGTCAGTCATCTTTTACTTAAGTCGGCATTGTGCATTTCGTATTAAATTTGAATGCAATTTCTGTTTTTCATCGTCAATAAGAAGGTAATAGGGATACAGTAAACCTTAAGTGAAGCTTCGGAATCTAAATCTGGACTCACAGGAGAGGTTCAAATCATAGAAAGTGAGAGTGTCAGTCCTCTTGTACTTAAGCCGGCATTGTGCCTTTTGAATTCAATTCCGATGCAATTTCTGTGCCTCATCGTCAATAAGAAGGTCCAAGGTACACTGTAAACCTGAAGTGAAGCATCGGAATCTAAAACTGGACTCGAAGGAGAGGAACAAATCATAGAAAGTTAGAGTGTCAGTCCTCTTGTACTAAGGTCGGCATTGTGCCTTTTGAATTTAATTTCGATGCAATATCTGTGTTTCATCGTCAATAAGAAGGTCCAAGGGATACAGTAAACCTGAAGTGAAGCATCGGAATCTAAAACTGGACTCATAGGAGAGGTTCAAATCGTAGAAAGTTAGATTGTCAGTCCAATTGTACTTAAGTCGGAATTGTGCCTTTTGAATTTAATTCCGATGCAAATTTCTGTTTTTCATCTTCAGTAAGAAGGTACAAGGGATACAGTAAACCTGAAGTGAAGCATCGGAATCTAAAACTGGACTCACTGGAGAGGTTCAAAACATAGAAAGTGAGAGTGTCAGTCCTCTTGTACTTAAGTCGGCATTATGCCTTTTGTATTAAATTCGGATTCAATTTCTGTGTTTCATCGTCAATAAGATGGTCCAAGGGATACAGTAAACCTGAAGTGAAGCATCGCAATCTAAAACTGGACTCACAAGAGAAGTTCAAATCATAGAGAGTGAGAGTGTCAGTCCTCTTGTACTTAAGTCGACATTGTGAGTTTTGTATTAAATTCGGATACAATTTCTGTGTTTCATCGTCAATAAGAAGGTCCAAGGGATACATTACACCTGAAGTGAAGCATCAGAATCTAAAACTGGACTCACTGGAGAGTATCAAATCATAGATTGTGAGAGTGTCAGTCCTCTTGTACTTAAGTCGGCATTGTGCCTTTTGTATCAAATTCGGATGCAATTTCTGTGTTTCATCGTCAATAAGAAGGTCCAAGGGACACAGTAAAACCTGAAGAGAGGCATCGGAATCTGAAACTGGTCTAACAGGAGAGGTTCAAATCATAGAAAGTGAGAGTGTCAGTCCTCTTGTACTTAAGTCGGCATTGTGCCTTTTGTATTAAATTCGGATGCAATTTCTGTGTTTCATCGTCAATAAGAACGTCCAAGGTATACAGAAAACCTGAAGTGAAGCATCGGAATCTAAAACTGGAATCACAGGAGAGGTTCAAATCATAGAAAGTGAGAGTGTCAGTCCTCTTGTACTGAAGTCGGCATTGTGCCTTTTGTATCAAATTCGGATGCAATTTCTGTGTTTCATCGTCAATAAAAAGGTCCATGGTATGCAGGAAACCTGAAGTGAAGCACAGGAATCTAAAACTAAACTCACAGGAGAGGTTAAAATCATAGAAAGTTAGTGTGCCAGTCCTCTTGTACTTAAGTCGCCATTAGGCATTTTATATTAAATTCGGGTGCAATTTCTGTGTTTCATCGCCAATAAGAAGGTCGAAGGTATACAGTAAACCTGAAGTGAAGCATCGGGATCTCAAACTGGACTCATAGGACAGGTTCAAATCATAGAAAGTAAGGGTGTCAGTCCCCTTGTACTTAAGTCGGCATTGTGACTTTTGTAATAAATTCGGATGCAATTTCTGTGTTTCATCGTCAATAAGAAAGTCCAAGGGACACAGTAAACCTGAAGTGAAGCGTCGGAATGTAAAACTGGACTCACAGGAGAATTTCAAATCAAATAAAGTGAGAGTGTCAGTCCTCTTGTACTTAAGTCGGCATTGTGCCTTTTGTATTACATTCGGATGCAATTTCTGTGTTTCATCGTTAATTGTCTTGTGACAGCCAGAGCGACAGCACCAGCAGCAGCGAGTACTGTTTGTATAAAGCGTTTATTTTGCATTTTGTTTACGACCTTCCACTAAGGAAGGGATTCTATTTGTGTTTATCTGCTCTGCATAGTAACTAACAGTTCTTGATAAAACTTTACGTAGTTTTCGTGTTAGATTTCTTAGTGTTTTCTTGATCGTTTAGTACAGAAAGCGCCCTAAAACCGTCTTTTGTTTGTTTCGCGGCCGTTAGCCACTAGTCACTTGAATCAGCAGTTGTCTTGTGACAGCCAGAGCGACAGCACCAGCAGCAGCGAGTACTGTTTGTATAAAGCGTTTATTTTGCATTTTGTTTACGACCTTCCACTAAGGAAGGGATTCTATTTGTGTTTATCTGCTCTGCATAGTAACTAACAGTTCTTGATAAAACTTTACGTAGTTTTCGTGTTAGATTTCTTAGTGTTTTCTTGATCGTTTAGAACAGAAAGCGCCCTAAAACCGTCTTTTGTTTGTTTCGCGGCCGTTAGCCACTAGTCACTTGAATCAGCAGTTGTCTTGTGACAGCCAGAGCGACAGCACCAGCAGCAGCGAGTACTGTTTGTATAAAGCGTTTATTTTGCATTTTGTTTACGACCTTCCACTAAGGAAGGGATTCTATTTGTGTTTATCTGCTCTGCATAGTAACTAACAGTTCTTGATAAAACTTTACGTAGTTTTCGTGTTAGATTTCTTAGTGTTTTCTTGATCGTTTAGAACAGAAAGCGCCCTAAAACCGTCTTTTGTTTGTTTCGCGGCCGTTAGCCACTAGTCACCTGAATCAGCAGTTGTCTTGTGACAGCCAGAGCGACAGCACCAGCAGCAGCGAGTACTGTTTGTATAAAGCGTTTTTGTACTTATTTGCTGCGCTTAGCTTTTAAATAGTTTTTCTGGGAAAACCTAGCGTAGTTTTCGCGTCTCGTTTTTCAGTGAGTGTTTCTTGATTATCAGAGTAGCTCATCAGAAGATTATCTTGGGAATTTGTCACCTTATAGAGTAGGGTAAACATAGTCATGTGTAGGGACTGTGGTTGTTGTGAGCGGACGCAAGGAGAATTGGCCACTCTTCGGGGGCAGGTGGAGGCTTTGTCTGTTAGGCTCATCGAGCTCGAGGCGCAGGCGTCGGCTCGTAGTGGCGTTGGGGCAACTGTGGTGAGACCTATGCCTACTTCGGTGGCCTTGGAATCACATGGAACCCCTGATGTCGCTGCGTCTTCCGGCAGTGAGCATCTTACCGGTCAGCCATCACTCCAGGGTGAATGGCGGACAGTGGTGGGCTCGCGCGTGCCTGGCCGAAAGGCGAAGGTGGGATCTGGCCGCGTGGCAGCTGCCTTACCCCTTTCCAACAGGTACGGGGTGCTTCCTAGTGGTGATGACATCGTTTCCGAGCCACCACAGGGTGCCTCGCCTGTTGGGCCAGTGGCCGATTCTCCGGCAAGGTCCCGACAGTCACAGAGGGCGGGCCTATTAGTTATAGGGAGCTCCAACGTTAGGCGGGTTATGGAGCCCCTCAGGAAAATAGCGGGTAGGTCGGGGAAGAATGCCAGTGTGCACTCGGTGTGCTTGCCGGGGGGTCTCGTCCGTAATGTGGAGGAGGCCCTTCCGGCAGCTATTGAACGCACTGGGTGTGACCGGCTGCAGATAGTAGCACATGTCGGAACGAATGACGCCTGCCGCTTGGGTTCTGAGGCCATCCTTGGTTCCTTCCGGCGGCTGGCTGATTTGGTGAAGACAACCAGCATCGCACGCGGAGTGCAAGCTGAGCTTAATATCTGCAGCATAGTGCCCAGAGTCGATCGCGGTCCTCTGGTTTGGAGCCGTGTGGAGGGTCTAAACCAGAGGCTCAGACGACTCTGCGACTATAATGGTTGCAAATTCATCGACCTCCGTTATTGGGTGGAGAACTGTAGGGCCCCCCTAGACAGGTCAGGCGTGCACTACACACCGGAAGCAGCTACTAGGGTAGCAGAGTACGTGTGGCGTGCACACGGGGGTTTTTTAGGTTAGAGGGACCCCCCCCTTGGGCGAAACGATAAAATACCTGACGGCTTACCAGAGAGGACATTATCATCGTTTATAAAGAATGTCCGTCCTCGGAGACCAAAAACAGGAAAAGTTAACGTAATATTGGTAAACTGCAGGAGTATCCAGGGCAAGGTTCCTGAATTAGTATCTCTTATTGAAGGAAATAGTGCGCATATAGTATTAGGAACGGAAAGTTGGTTAAAACCGGAAGTGAACAGTAACGAAATCCTAGACACAGAATGGAATATATACCGCAAGGATAGGATAAACGCCAATGGTGGAGGAGTATTTATAGCAGTAAAGAATTCAATAATATCCAGTGAAGTTATTAGCGAATGCGAATGTGAAATAATCTGGGTTAAGTTAAGTATCAAAGGTGGGTCAGATATGATAGTCGGATGCTTCTATAGACCACCTGCATCAGCAACCGTAGTAGTTGAGCGCCTCAGAGAGAACCTGCAGAATGTCGTGAAGAAGTTTCGTGATCATACTATTGTAAGAGGGGGAGACTTCAATCTACCAGGTATAGAATGGGATAGTCACACAATCAGAACTGGAGCCAGGGACAGAGACTCTTGTGACATTATCCTGACTGCCTTGTCCGAGAATTACTTCGAGCAGATAGTTAGAGAACCAACTCGTGAAGCTAACGTTTTAGACCTCATAGCAACAAATAGACCGGAACTTTTCGACTCCGTGAATGTAGAAGAGGGTATCAGTGATCATAAGTCAGTGGTTGCATCAATGACTACAAGTGTAATAAGAAATGCCAAGAAAGGAAGGAAAATATATTTGCTTAACAAGAGTGATAGGGCACAAATCGCAGAATATCTGAGTGACCACCATCAAACGTTCATTTCTGAGGAAGAGGATGTGGAACATAAATGGAAAAAATTCAGAAACATCGTCCAGTACGCCTTAGATAAGTTCGTACCGACTAAGGTCCAAAGCGAGGGGAAAGATCCACCGTGGTATAACAATCATGTACGAAAGGTACTACGGAAACAAAGAAAGCTTCATCATAGGTTTAAGAGTAGTCGAATCATAGCTGATAAGGAAAAGCTGAACGAAGCGAAAAAGAGCGTAAAGAGAGCAATGAGAGAAGCATTCAACGAATTCGAACATAAAACATTGGCAAACAATCTAAACAAGAACCCTAAAAAGTTTTGGTCATATGTAAAATCGGTAAGCGGATCTAAATCCCCTATTCAGTCACTCGTTGACCACGATGGCACCGAAACAGGGGACGACCGAAGAAAGGCAGAAATACTGAATTCAGTGTTCCGAAACTGTTTCACTGCGGAAAATCGTAACACGGTCCCTGACTTCAGCCGTCGCACGGACGCCAAAATGGAAAATATTGAAATAAACGATATCGGAATTGAAAAACAACTGCTATCACTTAGTAGCGGAAAAGCATCCGGACCAGACGAGATACCCTTAAGATTCTACAGTGATTATGCTAAAGAACTTGCCCCCTTTCTATCAGCAATTTATCGTAGATCGCTGGAAGAACGTAAAGTACCTAGCGACTGGAAGAAAGCGCAGGTCGTTCCCATTTTCAAGAAGGGTCATAAATCAGATGCGAATAATTATAGGCCTATTTCGCTTACGTCAATCTGTTGTAGAATAATGGAACATGTTTTGTGTTCTCGTATTATGACGTTCTTAGATAATACAAATCTCCTTCATCATAACCAACATGGATTCCGCAAACAGAGATCATGTGAAACTCAGCTCGCCCTATTTGCCCAAGAAATTCACAGTGCCGTAGACACTGGCGAGCAGATTGATGCCGTATTCCTGGACTTCAGGAAGGCATTTGATACGGTTCCGCACTTACGTTTAGTGAAAAAAATACGAGCCTACGGAATATCGGACCAGGTTTGTGGCTGGATTCAGGATTTCCTAGAAGAAAGAGCACAACATGTCATTCTTAACGGTTCAAAATCTGCAGATGTAGAGGTAATTTCGGGAGTACCGCAGGGAAGCGTGATAGGACCTTTATTGTTTACAATATACATAAATGACTTAGTTGACAACATCGGTAGCTCCGTGAGGCTATTTGCAGATGACACGGTTGTCTACAAGAAAGTAGCAACATCAGAAGACTCGTACGTACTCCAGGAGGACCTGCAGAGGATTAATGCATGGTGCGACAGCTGGCAGCTTTCCCTAAACGTAGATAAATGTAATATAATGCGCATACATAGGGGCAGAAATCCATTCCAGTACGATTATGCCATAGGTGGTAAATCATTGGAAGCGGTAACGACCGTAAAATACTTAGGAGTTACTATCCGGAGCGATCTGAAGTGGAATGATCACATAAAACAAATAGTGGGAAAAGCAGGCGCCAGGTTGAGATTCATAGGAAGAATTCTAAGAAAATGTGACTCATCGACGAAAGAAGTAGCTTACAAAACGCTTGTTCGTCCGATTCTTGAGTATTGCTCATCAGTATGGGACCCTTACCAGGTTGGATTAACAGAAGAGATAGACATGATCCAGCGAAAAGCAGCGCGATTCGTCATAGGGACATTTAGTCAGCGCGAGAGCGTTACGGAGATGCTGAACAAGCTCCAGTGGCGGACACTTCAAGAAAGGCGTTACGCAATACGGAGTGGTTTATTATCGAAATTACGAGAGAGCACATTCCGGGAAGAGATGGGCAACATATTACTACCGCCCACATATATCTCGCGTAATGATCACAACGAAAAGATCCGAGAAATTAGAGCAAATACGGAGACTTACAAGCAGTCGTTCTTTCCACGCACAATTCGTGAATGGAACAGGGAAGGGGGGATCAGATAGTGGTACAATAAGTACCCTCCGCCACACACCGTAAGGTGGCTCGCGGAGTATAGATGTAGATGTAGATGTAGAATAAGAACGTCCAAGGTATACAGAAAACCTGAAGTGAAGCATCGGAATCTAAAACTGGAATCACAGGAGAGGTTCAAATCATAGAAAGTGAGAGTGTCAGTCCTCTTGTACTGAAGTCGGAATTGTGCCTTTTGTATTAAATTCGGATGCAATTTCTGTTTTTCATCGTCAATAAGAAGGTAAAAGGGATATAGTAAACCTGAAGTGAAGCATCGGAATCTAAACCTGGACTCACAGGAGAGGTTCAAACCATAGAAAGTTAGTGTGCCAGTCCTCTTGTACTTAAGTCGCCATTGTGCCTTTTGTATTAAGTCCGGATGCAATTTCTAAGTTTCATCGTCAATAAGAAGGTCCAAGGTTCACTGTATACCTGAAGTGAAGCATCGGAATCTAAAACTGGACTCGAAGGAGAGGGACAAATCATAGAAAGTTAGAGTGTCAGTCCTCTTGTACTTAGGTCGGCAATGTGCCTTTTGAATTTAATTCCGATGCAATTTCTGTGTTTCATCGTCAATAAGAAGGTCCAAGGTATACAGTAAACCCGAAGTGAAGCATCGGAATCTAAAACTGGACTCACAGGAGAGGTTCAACTCATAGAGTGTGTCAGTGTCAGTCCTCTTGTACTTAAGTCGGCATTGTGAGATTTGTATTAAATTCGGATGCAATTTCTGTGTTTCATCGTCAATAAGAAGGTCCAAGGTATATAGTAAACCTGAAGTGAAGCATCGTAATCTAAACCTGGACTCACAGGAGAGGTTCAAAGCATAGAAACTTAGAGTTTCAATCCTGTTGTACTTTAGTCGGCATTGTGCCTTTTGTATTAAATTCGGAATCCATTTCTGTGTTTCATCGTCAATAAGAAGGTCCAAAGGATACATTAAACCTGAAGTGAAGCATCGGAATCTGAAATTCGACTGACAGAAGAAGTTCAAATCATAGAAAGTGAGAGTGTCAGTCCTCTTGTACTTAAGTCGGCATTGTGCCTATTGTATTAAATTCGTATGCAATTTCTGTTTTTCATCGTCAATAAGAAGGTAAAAGGGATATAGTAAACCTGGAGTGAAGCATTGCAATCTAAACCTGGACTCACCGGAGAGGTTCAAACCATAGAAAGTGAGGGTGTCAGTCCTCTTGTACTTAAGTCGGCATTGTGCCTTTTGTATTCAGTCCGGATGCAATTTCTAAGTTTCATCGTCAATAAGAAGGTCCAAGGGATACAGTAAACCTTAAGTGAAGCTTCGGAATCAAAACCTGGACTCACAGGAGAGGTTCAAATCATAGAAAGTGAGAGTGTCAGTCCTCTTGTACTTAAGCCGGCATTGTGCCTTTTGAATTTAATTCCGATGCAATTTCTGTGCCTCATCGTCAATAAGTAGGTCCAAGGTACACTGTAAACCTGAAGTGAAGCATCGGAATCCAAAACTGGACTCGAAGGAGAGGAACAAATCATAGAAAGTTAGAGTGTCAGTCCTATTGTACTAAGGTCGGCATTGTGCCTTTTGAATTTAATTGCGATGCAATTTCTGTGTTTCATCGTCAATAAGAGGGTCCAAGGTATACAGTAAACCCGAAGTGAAGCATCGGAATCTATAACTGGACTCACAGGAGAAGTTCAATTCATAGAGTGTGGTAGTGTCAGTCCTCTTGTACTTAAGTCGGCATTGTGCCTTTTGTATTAAATTCGGATGCAATTTCTGTGTTTCATAATCAATAAGAAGGTTCAAGGTATATAGTAAACTTGAAGTGAAGCATCGGAATCTACAACGGGACACACAGGAGAGGTTCAAATCATAGAAAGTTACAGTGTCTGTCCTCTTGTACTTAAGTGCATTGTGCCTTTTGAAATTATTGCGGATGCAATATTTATGCTTCATCGTCATTAAGAAGGTCCATGGGGTACAGTAAACCTGAAGTGAAGCATCGGAATCTAAAACTGGACTCACAGGAGGGGTTCAAATCATAGAAAGAGAGAGTGTCAGTCCTCTTGTACTGAAGTCGGCATTGTGCCTTTTGTATTAAATTCGGATGCAATTTCTGTGTTTCATCGTCAATAAAAAGGTCCATGGTGTACAGGAAACCTGAAGTGAAGCACAGGAATCTAAAACTAAACTCACAGGAGAGGTTCAAACCATAGAAAGTTAGTGTGCCAGTCCTCTTGTACTTTAGTCGCCATTGGGCCTTTTATATTAAATTCCAATGCAATTTCTGTGTTTCGTCGTCAATAAGAAGGTCCAAGGGATACAGTAAACCTGAAGTGAAGCATCGGAATCTAAAACTGGAGTCACTGGAGAGGTTCAAAACATAGAAAGTGAGAGTGTCAGTCCTCTTGTACTTAAGTCGGCATTATGCCTTTTGTATTAAATTCGGATGCAATTTCTGTGTTTCATCGTCAATAAGGTGGTCCAAGGGATACAGTAACCCTGAAGTGAAGCATCGCACTCTAAAACTGGACTCACAAGAGAAGTTCAAATCATAGAGAGTGAGAGTGTCAGTCCTCTTGTACTTAAGTCGGCATTGTGAGTTTTGTATTAAATTCGGATACAATTTCTGTGTTTCATCGTCAATAAGAAGGTCCAAGGGATACATTAAACCTGAAGTGAGGCATCAGAATCTAAAACTGGACTCACTGGAGAGTATCAAATCATAGATTGTGAGAGTGTTAGTCCTCTTGTACTTAAGTCGGCATTGTGCCTTTTGTATTAAATTCGGATGCAATTTCTGTGTTTCATCGTCAATAAGAAGGTCCAAGGGATACAGTAAACCTGAAGAGAGGCATCGGAATCTGAAACTGGTCTAACAGCAGAGGTTCAAATCATAGAAAGTGAGATTGTCAGTCCTCTTGTACTTAAGTCGGCATTGTGCCTTTTGTATTCAATTCGGATGCAATTTCTGTGTTTCATCGTCAATAAGAAGGTCCAAGGGATACAGTAAACCTGAAGTGAAGCATCGGAATCTAATACTGGACTCACAGGAGAAGTTCAAATCATAGAAAGTGAGAGTGTCAGTCCTCTTGACTTAAGTCGGCATTGTGCCTTTCGTATTACATTCTGATGCAATTTCTGTGTTTCATCGTCAATAAGAACGTCCAAGGTATACAGAAAACCTGAAGTGAAGCATCGGAATCTAAAACTGGAATCAAAGGAGAGGTTCAAATCATAGAAAGTGAGAGTGTCAGTTCTCTTGTACTGAAGTCGGCATTGTGCCTTTTGTATCAAATTCGGATGCAATTTCTGTGTTTCACCGTCAATAAAAAGGTCCATGGTATACAGGAAACCTGAAGTGAAGCACAGGAATCTAAAACTAAACTCACAGGAGAGGTTCAAACCATAGAAAGTTAGTGTGCCAGTCATCTTGTACTTAAGTCGCCATTGGGCATTTTATATTAAATTCGGATGCAATTTCTGTGTTTCATCGTCAATAAGAAGGTCCAGGGTATACAGTAAACCTGAAGTGAATCATCGGAATCTAAAACTGGACTCATAGGAGAGGTTCAAATCATAGTAAGTTAGTGTGTCAGTCCTCTTGTACTTAAGTCGGCATTGTGCTTTTTGTATTAAATTAGGATGCAATTTCTGTGTTTCATCGTAAATAAGAAGGTCCAAGGTATACTGTAAACCTGAAGTGAAGCATCGGAATCTAAAACTGGACTCTTAGGAGAGGTTCAAATCATAGTAAGTTAGTGTGTCAGTCCTCTTGTACTTAAGTCGGCATTGTGCCTTTTGTATTAAATTCGGATGCAAAATCTGTTTTTCATCGTCAATAAGAAGGTCCAAGGGATACAGTAAACCTGAAGTGAAGCATCGGAATCTAAAATTCGACTGACAGAAGAAGTTCAAATCATAGAAAGTGTGAGTGTCAGTCCTCTTGTACTTAAGTCGGCATTGTGCCTTTTGTATTAAATTCGGATGCAATTTCTGTTTTTCATCGTCAATAAGAAGGTAAAAGGGACATAGTAAACCTGAAGTGAAGCATCGGAAACTCAACCTGGACTCACAGGAGAGGTTCAAACCATAGAGAGTGAGGGTGTCAGTCCTCTTGTACTTAAGTCGGCATTGTGCCTTTTGAATTTAATTCCGATGCAATTTCTGTGCCCCATCGTCAATGAGAAGGTCCAAGGTTCACAGTAAACCTGAAGTAAAGCATCGGAATCTAAAACCGGACTCGAGGGACAGGGAGAAATCATAGAAAGTTAGAGTACCAGTCCTCTTGTACTTAGGTCGGCATTGTGCCTTTTGAATTTAAGTCCGATGCAATTTCTGTGATTCATCGTCAATAAGAAGGTCCAAGGTATACAGTAAACCCGAAGTGAAGCATCGCAATCTAAAACTGGACTCACAGGAGAGGTTCAATTCATAGAGTGTGTCAGTGTCAGTCCTCTTGTACTTAAGTCGGCATTGTGAGATTTGTATTAAATTCGGATGCAATTTCTGTGTTTCATCGTCAATAAGTAGGTCCAAGGGATACAGTAAACCTGAAGTGAAGCATCGGAATCTAAAACTGGACTCACAGGAGAGGTTCAAAGCAAAGAAAGTTAGAGTGTCAGTCCTCTTGTACTTAAATCGGCATTGTGCCTAAGAATTTAATTCCGATGCAATTTCTGTGCTTGATCGTCAATAAGAAGGTCCAAGGTATACAGTAAAACCTAAAGTGAAGCATCGCAATCTAAAACCGGACTCACAGGACAAGTTCAAATCATAGAAAGTGAGAGTGTCAGTCCTCTTGTACTTATGTCGGCATTGTGCATTTTGTATTAAATTCGGAGGCAATTTCTGTGTTTCATCGTCAATAAGAAGGTCCAAGGTATACAGTAAACGTTAAGTGAAACATCGGAATCTAAAACTGGACTCACAGGAGAGGTTCAAATCATATAAATTTAGTGAGTCAGTCCTCTTGTACTTAGGTCGACATTGTGCCCTTTGTATTAAATTCGGATGCAATTTCTCTGTTTCATAGTCAATAAGAAGGTCCAAGGTACACAGTAAACCTGAAGTGAAGCATCGGAATCTGAAACTGGTCTCACAGGAGAGGTTCAAATCATAGAAAGTGAGAGTGTCAGTCCTCTTGTACTTAAGTCGGCATTGTGCCTTTTGTATTAAATTCGGATGCAATTTCTGTGTTTCATCGTCAATAAGAAGGTCCAAGGGATACAGTAAACCTGCAGTGAAACATCGGAAACTAAAACTGGACTCACAGGAGAAGTTCAAATCACAGAAAGTGAGAGTGTCAGTCCTCTTGACTTAAGTCGGCATTGTGCCTTTTGTATTAAATTCGGATGCAGTTTCTGTCTTTCATCGTCAATAAGAACGTCCAAGGTATACAGAAAACCTGAAGTGAAGCATCGGAATCTAAAACTGGAATCACAGGAGAGGTTCAAATCATAGAAAGTGAGAGTGTCAGTCCTCTTGTACTGAAGTCGGCATTGTGCCTTTTGTATTAAATTCGGATGCAATTTCTGTTTTTCATCGTCAATAAAAAGGTCCATGGTATACAGGAAACCTGAAGTGAAGCACAGGAATCTAAAAATAAACTCACAGGAGAGGTTCCAATCATAGAAAGTTAGTGTGCCAGTCCTCTTGTACTTAAGTGGCCATTGGGCCTTTTATATTAAATTCGGATGCAATTTCTGTGTTTCATCGTCAATAAGTAGGATCAAGGGATACAGTAAACCTGAAGTGAAGCATCGGAATCTAAAACTGGACTCACAGGAGAGGCTCAAATCATAGAAAGATAGGGTGTCAGTCCTCTTGTACTTAAGTCGGCATTGTGCGTTTTGAATTTAATTCCGATGCAATTTCTGTTTTTCATCGTCAATAAGAAGGGACAAGGGATACAGTAAACCTGAAGTAAAGCATCGGAATCTAAAACTGGACTCACTGGAGAGGTTTAAAACATAGAAAGTGGGAGTGTCAGTCCTCTTGTACTTAAGTCGGCATTGTGCCTTTTTTATTAAATTAGGATGCAATTTCTGTGTTTCATCGTCAATAAGATGGTCCAAGGGACACAGAAAAACCTGAAGTGAAGCATCGCAAACTAAAACTGGACTCACAAGAGAAGTTCAAATCATAGAGAGTGAGTGTGTCAGCCCTCTTGTACTTAAGTCGGCATTGTGAGTTTTTGTATTAAATTCGGATGCAATTTCAGTGTTTCATCGTCGATAAGAAGGTCCAAGGGATACAGTAAATATGAAGTGAATCATCGGAATCTAAAACTGGACTCACACCAGAAGTTCAAATCATAGAAACTTAGAGTGTCAGTCCTGTTGTACTTTAGTCGGCATTGTGCCTTTTGTATTAAATTCGGAATCAATTTCTGTGTTTCATCGTCAATAAGAAGGTCCAAGGGATACATTAAACCTGAAGTGAAGCATCGGAATCTAAAATTCGACTGACAGAAGAAGTTCAAATCATAGAATGTGAGAGTGTCAGTCCTCTTTTACTTAAGTCGGCATTGTGCATTTTGTATTAAATTTGAATGCAATTTCTGTTTTTCATCGTCAATAAGAAGGTACAAGGGATATAGTAAACCTGGAGTGAAGCATCGGAATCTAAACCTGGACTCACAGGAGAGGTTCAAACCATAGAAAGTGAGGGTGTCAGTCCTCTTGTACTTAAGTCGGCATTGTGCCTTTTGTATTCAGTCCGTATGCAATTTCTAAGTTTCATCGTCAATAAGAAGGTCCAAGGGATACAGTAAACCTTAAGTGAAGCTTCGGAATCTAAATCTGGACTCACAGGAGTGGTTCAAATCATAGAAAGTGAGAGTGTCAGTCCTCTTGTACTTAAGCCGGCATTGTGCCTTTTGAATTTAATTCCGATGCAATTTCTGTGCCTCATCGTCAATAAGAAGGTCCAAGGTACACTGTAAACCTGAAGTGAAGAATCGGAATCTAAAACTGGACTCGAAGGAGAGGAACAAATCATAGAAAGTTAGAGTGTCAGTCCTCTTGTACTAAGGTCGGCATTGTGCCTTTTGAATTTAATTGCGATGCAATATCTGTGTTTCATCGTCAATAAGAAGGTCCAAGGGATACAGTAAACCTGAAGTGAAGCATCGGAATCTAAAACTGGACTCATAGGAGAGGTTCAAATCATAGAAAGTTAGATTGTCAGTCCAATTGTACTTAAGCCGGAATTGTGCCTTTTGAATTTAATTCCGATGCAAATTTCTGTTTTTCATCGTCAGTAAGAAGGTACAAGGGATACAGTAAACCTGAAGTGAAGCATCGGAATCTAAAACTGGACTCACTGGAGAGGTTCAAAACATAGAAAGTGAGAGTGTCAGTCCTCTTGTACTTAATTTGGCATTATGCCTTTTGTATTAAATTCGGATTCAATTTCTGTGTTTCATCGTCAATAAGATGGTCCAAGGGATACAGTAAACCTGAAGTGAAGCATCGCACTCTAAAACTGGACTCACAAGAGAAGTTCAAATCATAGAGAGTGAGAGTGTCAGTCCTCTTGTACTTAAGTCGGCATTGTGAGTTTTGAATTAAATTCGGATACAATTTCTGTGTTTCATCGTCAATAAGAAGGTCCAAGGGATACATTACAGCTGAAGTGAAGCATCAGAATCTAAAACTGGACTCACTGGAGAGTATCAATTCATAGATTGTGAGAGTGTCAGTCCTCTTGTACTTAAGTCGGCATTGTGCTTTTGTATTAAATTCGGATGCAATTTCTGTGTTTCATCGTCAATAAGAAGGTCCAAGGGACACAGTAAAACCTGAAGAGAGGCATCGGAATCTGAAACTGGTCTAACAGGAGAGGTTCAAATCATAGAAAGTGAGAGTGTCAGTCCTCTTGTACTTAAGTCGGCATTGTGGCTTTTGTATTAAATTCGGATGCAATTTCTGTGTTTCATCGTCAATAAGAACGTCCAAGGTATACAGAAAACCTGAAGTGAAGCATCGGAATCTAAAACTGGAATCACAGTAGAGGTTCAAATCATAGAAAGTGAGAGTGTCAGTCCTCTTGTACTGAAGTCGGCATTGTGCGTTTTGTATCAAATTCGGATGCAATTTCTGTGTTTCATCGTCAATAAAAAGGTCCATGGTATACAGGAAACCTGAAGTGAAGCACAGGAATCTAAAACTAAACTCACAGGAGAGGTTAAAATCATAGAAAGTTAGTGCGCCAGTCCTCTTGTACTTAAGTCGCCATTAGGCATCTTATATTAAATTCGGGTGCAATTTCTGTGTTTCATCGCCAATAAGAAGGTCGAAGGTATACAGTAAACCTGAAGTGAAGCATCGGGATCTCAAACTGGACTCATAGGACAGGTTCAAATCATAGAAAGTAAGGGTGTCAGTCCCCTTGTACTTAAGTCGGCATTGTGAATTTTGTAATAAATTCGGATGCAATTTCTGTGTTTCATCGTCAATAAGAAGGTCCAAGGGACACAGTAAACCTGAAGTGAAGCGTCGGAATGTAAAACTGGACTCACAGGAGAATTTCAAATCAAATAAAGTGAAAGTGTCAGTCCTCTTGTACTTAAGTCGGCATTGTGCCTTTTGTATTACATTCGGATGCAATTTCTGTGTTTCATCGCTAATAAGAACGTCCAAGGTATACAGAAAACCTGAAGTGAAGCATCGGAATCTAAATCTGGAATCACAGGAGAGGTTCAAATCATAGAAAGTGCGAGTGTCAGTCCTCTTGTACTGAAGTCGGAATTGTGCCTTTTGTATTAAATTCGGATGCAATTTTTGTTTTTCATCGTCAATAAGAAGGTAAAAATGATATAGTAAACCTGAAGTGAAGCATCGGAATCTAAACCTGGACTCACAGGAGAGGTTCAAACCATAGAAAGTAAGTGTGCCAGTCCTCTTGTACTTAAGTCGCCATTGTGCCTTTTGCATTAAGTCCGGATGCAATTTCTAAGTTTCATCGTCAATAAGAAGGTCCAAGGTTCACTGTAGACCTGAAGTGAAGCATCGGAATCTAAAACTGGACTCGAAGGAGAGGGACATATCATAGAAAGTTAGAGTGTCAGTCCTCTTGTACTTAGGTCGGCAATGTGCCTTTTGAATCTAATTCCGATGCAATTTCTGTGTTTCATCGTCAATAAGAAGGTCCAAGGTATACAGTAAACCCGAAGTGAAGCATCGGAATCTAAAACTGGACTCACAGTAGAGGTTCAACTCATAGTGTGTGTCAGTGTCAGTCATCTTGTACTTAAGTCGGCATTGTGAGATTTGTATTAAATTCGGATGCAATTTCTGTGTTTCATCGTCATTAAGAAGGTCCAAGGTATATAGTAAACCTGAAGTGAAGCATCGTAATCTAAACCTGGACTCACAGGAGAGGTTCAAAGCATAGAAACTTAGAGTTTCAATCCTGTTGTACTTTAGTCGGCATTGTGCCTTTTGTATTAAATTCGGATTCCATTTCTGTGTTTCATCGTCAATAAGAAGGTCCAAAGGATACATTAAACCTGAAGTGAAGCATCGGAATCTAAAATTCGACTGACAGAAGAAGTTCAAATCATAGGAAGTGAGAGTGTCAGTCCTCTTGTACTTAAGTCGGCAATGTGCCTATTGTATTAAATTCGTATGCAATTTCTGTTTTTCATCGTCAATAAGAAGGTAAAAGGGATATAGTAAACCTGGAGTGAAGCATTGCAATCTAAACCTGGACTCACCGGAGAGGTTCAAACCATAGAAAGTGAGGGTGTCAGTCCTCTTGTACTTAAGTCGGCATTGTGCGTTTTGTGTTCAGTCCGGATGCAATTTCTAAGTTTCATCGTCAATAAGAAGGTCCAAGGGATACAGTAAACCTTAAGTGAAGCTTCGGAATCAAAACCTGGACTCACTGGAGAGGTTCAAATCATAGAAAGTGAGAGTGTCAGTCCTCTTGTACTTAAGCCGGCATTGTGCCTTTTGAATTTAATTCCGATGCAATTTCTGTGCCTCATCGTCAATAAGTAGGTCCAAGGTACACTGTAAACCTGAAGTGAAGCATCGGAATCTAAAACTGGACTCGAAGGAGAGGAACAAATCATAGAAAGTTAGAGTGTCAGTCCTATTGTACTAAGGTCGGCATTGTGCCTTTTGAATTTAATTGCGATTCAATTTCTGTGTTTCATCGTCAATAAGAAGGTCCAAGGTATACAGTAAACCCGAAGTGAAGCATCGGAATCTATAACTGGACTCACAGGAGAAGTTCAATTCATAGAGTGTGTCAGTGTCAGTCCTCTTGTACTTAAGTCGGCATTGTGCCTTTTGTATTAAATTCGACTGCAATTTCTGTGTTTCATAATAATAAGAAGGTCCAAGGTATATAGTAAACTTGAAGTGAAGCATCAGAATCTACAACGGGACACACAGGAGAGGTTCAAATCATAGAAAGTTAGAGTGTCTGTCCTCTTGTACTTAAGTCGGCATTGTGCCTTCTGAAATTATTGCGGATGCAATATTTATGCTTCATCGTCATTAAGAAAGTCCATGGGGTACAGTAAACCTGAAGTGAAGCATCGGAATCTAAAACTGGACTCACAGGAGGGCTTCAAATCATAGAAAGAGAGAGTGTCAGTCCTCTTGTACAGAAGTCGGCATTGTGCCTTTTGTATTAAATTCGGATGCAGTTTCTGTGTTTCATCGTCAATAAAAAGGTCCATGGTATACAGGAAACCTGAAGTGAAGCACAGGAATCTAAAACTAAACTCACAGGAGAGGTTCAAACCATAGAAAGTTAGTGTGCCAGTCCTCTTGTACTTTAGTCGCCATTGGGCCTTTTATTATAATTCCAATGCAATTTCTGTGATTCATCGTCAATACGAAGGTCCAAGGGATACAGTAAACCTGAAGTGAAGCATCGGAATCTAAAACTGGAGTCACTGGAGAGGTTCAAAACATAGAAAGTGAGAGTGTCAGTCCTCTTGTACTTAAGTCGGCATTATGCCTTTTGTATTAAATTCGGATGCAATTTCTGTGTTTCATCGTCAATAAGGTGGTGCAGGGGATACAGTAACCCTGAAGTGAAGCATCGCACTCTAAAACTGGACTCACAAGAGAAGTTCAAATCATAGAGAGTGAGAGTGTCAGTCCTCTTGTACTTAAGTCGGCATTGTGAGTTTTGTATTAAATTCGGATACAATTTCTGTGTTTCATCGTCAATAAGAAGGTCCAAGGGATACATTAAACCTGAAGTGAAGCATCAGAATCTAAAACTGGACTCACTGGAGAGTATCAAATCATAGGTTGTGAGAGTGTTAGTCCTCTTGTACTTAAGTCGGCATTGTGCCTTTTGTATTAAATTCGGATGCAATTTCTGTGTTTCATCGTCAATAAGAAGGTAGAAGGGATACAGTAAACCTGAAGAGAGGCATCGGAATCTGAAACTGGTCTAACAGCTGAGGTTCAAATCATAGAAAGTGAGAGTGTCAGTCCTCTTGTACTTAAGTCGGCATTGTGCCTTTTGTATTTAATTCGGATGCAATTTCAGTGTTTCATCGTCAATAAGAAGGTCCAAGGGATACAGTAAACCTGAAGTGAAGCATCGGAATCTAATACTGGACTCACAGGAGAAGTTCAAATCATAGAAAGTGAGAGTGTCAGTCCTCTTGACTTAAGTCGGCATTGTGCCTTTTGTATTACATTCTGATGCAATTTCTGTGTTTCATCGTCAATAAGAACGTCCAAGGTATACAGAAAACCTGAAGTGAAGCATCGGAATCTAAAACTGGAATCACAGGAGAGGTTCAAATCATAGAAAGTGAGAGTGTCAGTCCTCTTGTACTGAAGTCGGCATTGTGCCTTTTGTATCAAATTCGGATGCAATTTCTGTGTTTCACCGTCAATAAAAAGGTCCATGGTATACAGGAAACCTGAAGTGAAGCACAGGAATCTAGAACTAAACTCACAGGAGAGGTTCAAACCATAGAAAGTTAGTGTGCCAGTCATCTTGTACTTAAGTCGCCATTGGGCATTTTATATTAAATTCGGATGCAATTTCTGTGTTTCATCGTCAATAAGAAGGTCCAGGGTATACAGTAAACCTGAAGTGAAGCATCGGAATCCTAAACTGGACTCATAGGAGAGGTTCAAATCATAGAAAGTTAGGGTGTCAGTCCTCTTGTACTTAAGTCGGCATTGTGACTTTTGTATTAAATTCGGATGCAATTTCTGTGTTTCATCGTCAATAAGTAGGTCCAAGGAACACAGTAAACCTGAAGTGAAGTATCGGAATGTAAAACTGGACTCACAGGAGGATTTCAAATCATAGAAAGTGAGAGTGTCAGTCCTCTTGTACTTAAGTCGGCATTGTGCCTTTTGTATTAAATTCGGATGCAAATTCCTGTGTTTCATCGTCAATAAGAAGGTCCAAGGTATACAGTAAACCTGAAGTGAATCATCGGAATCTAAAACTGGACTCTTAGGAGAGGTTCAAATCATAGTAAGTTAGTGTGTCAGTCCTCTTGTACTTAAGTCGGCATTGTGCTTTTTGTATTAAATTAGGATGCAATTTCTGTGTTTCATCGTAAATAAGAAGGTCCAAGCTATACAGTAAACCTGAAGTGAAGCATCGGAATCTAAAACTGGACTCTTAGGAGAGGTTCAAATCATAGTAAGTTAGTGTGTCAGTCCTCTTGTACTTAAGTCGGCATTGTGCCTTTTGTATTAAATTCGGATGCAAAATCTGTTTTTCATCGTCAATAAGAAGGTCCAAGGGATACAGTAAACCTGAAGTGAAGCATCGGAATCTAAAATTCGTCTGACAGAAGAAGTTCAAATCATAGAAAGTGTGAGTGTCAGTCCTCTTGTACTTAAGTCGGCATTGTGCCTTTTGTATTAAATTCGGATGCAATTTCTGTTTTTCATCGTCAATAAGAAGGTAAAAGGGACATAGTAAACCTGAAGTGAAGCATCGGAAACTCAACCTGGACTCACAGGAGAGGTTCAAACCATAGAGAGTGAGGGTGTCAGTCCTCTTGTACTTAAGTCGGCACTGTGCCTTTTGAATTTAATTCCGATGCAATTTCTGTGCCCCATCGTCAATAATAAGGTCAAGGTTCACAGTAAACCTGAAGTAAAGCATCGGAATCTAAAACTGGACTCGAAGGAGAGGGACAAATCATAGAAAGTTAGAGTACCAGTCCTCTTGTACTTAGGTCGGCATTGTGCCTTTTGAATTTAATTCCGATGCAATTTCTGTGATTCATCGTCAATAAGAAGGTCCAAGGTATACAGTAAACCCGAAGTGAAGCATCGCAATCTAAAACTGGACTCACAGGAGAGGTTCAATTCATAGAGTGTGTCAGTGTCAGTCCTCTTGTACTTAAGTCGGCATTGTGAGATTTGTATTACATTCGGATGCAATTTCTGTGTTTCATCGTCAATAAGAAGGTCCAAGGTATATAGTAAACCTGAAGTGAAGCATCGTAATCTAAACCTGGACTCACAGGAGAGGTTCAAAGCATAGAAAGTGAGGGTGTCGGTCCTCTTGTACTTAAGTCGGCATTGTGCCTTTTGTTTAAATTCGGATGCAATTTCTGTGTTTCATCGTCAATAAGAAGGTCCAAGGGATACAGTAAACCTGAAGTGAAGCATCGGAATCTGAAACTTGACTCACAGGAGAAGTTCAAAACATAGAAAGTGAGAGTGTCAGTCCTCTTGTATTTAAGTCGGCATTGTGAATTTGTATTAAATTCGGATGCAATTTCGGTGGTTCATCGTCAATAAGAAGGTCCAAGGGATACAGTAAACCTGAAGTGAGGTATCGGAATCTAAAACTTGTCTCACTGGAGACGTTCAAATACTAGGAAGTTAGAGTGTATGTACTCTTGTACTTAAGTCGGCATTGTGCCTTTTGTATTAAATTCGGATGCAATTTCTGTGTTTCATCGTCAATAAGAAGGTCCAAGGGATACAGTAAAAATGAAGTGAGGCATCGGAATCCAAAACTGGTCTCACAGGAGAGGATCAAATCATAGAAAGTTAGAGTGTCAGCCCCTTGTACTTAAGTCGGCATTGTGCCTTTTATCTTAATTTCGGATACAATTTCTGTGTTTCATCGTCTATAAGAAGGTCCAAGGGAGACAGTAAACCTGAAGTGAAGCATCGGAATCTAAAACTGACTTCACAGGAGAGGTGCAAATCATAGAAAGTTAGAGTGTCAGTCCTCTTTTACATAAGTCGGCATTGTGCCTTTTGAATTAATTTCCCATGCAATTTCTGTGCTTCATCGTGAAAAAAAAGGTCCAAGGGATACAGTAAACCTGAAGTGAAGCATCGGAATCTAAATCTGGACTCACAGGAGAGGTTCAAATCATAGAAAGTTAGTGTGCCAGTCCTCTTGTACTTTAGTCGCCATTGGGCCTTTTATTATAATTCCAATGCAATTTCTGTGATTCATCGTCAATACGAAGGTCCAAGGGATACAGTAAACCTGAAGTGAAGCATCGGAATCTAAAACTGGAGTCACTGGAGAGGTTCAAAACATAGAAAGTGAGAGTGTCAGTCCTCTTGTACTTAAGTCGGCATTATGCCTTTTGTATTAAATTCGGATGCAATTTCTGTGTTTCATCGTCAATAAGGTGGTGCAGGGGATACAGTAACCCTGAAGTGAAGCATCGCACTCTAAAACTGGACTCACAAGAGAAGTTCAAATCATAGAGAGTGAGAGTGTCAGTCCTCTTGTACTTAAGTCGGCATTGTGAGTTTTGTATTAAATTCGGATACAATTTCTGTGTTTCATCGTCAATAAGAAGGTCCAAGGGATACATTAAACCTGAAGTGAAGCATCAGAATCTAAAACTGGACTCACTGGAGAGTATCAAATCATAGGTTGTGAGAGTGTTAGTCCTCTTGTACTTAAGTCGGCATTGTGCCTTTTGTATTAAATTCGGATGCAATTTCTGTGTTTCATCGTCAATAAGAAGGTAGAAGGGATACAGTAAACCTGAAGAGAGGCATCGGAATCTGAAACTGGTCTAACAGCTGAGGTTCAAATCATAGAAAGTGAGAGTGTCAGTCCTCTTGTACTTAAGTCGGCATTGTGCCTTTTGTATTTAATTCGGATGCAATTTCAGTGTTTCATCGTCAATAAGAAGGTCCAAGGTATACAGTAAACCTGAAGTGAAGCATCGGAATCTAATACTGGACTCACAGGAGAAGTTCAAATCATAGAAAGTGAGAGTGTCAGTCCTCTTGACTTAAGTCGGCATTGTGCCTTTTGTATTACATTCTGATGCAATTTCTGTGTTTCATCGTCAATAAGAACGTCCAAGGTATACAGAAAACCTGAAGTGAAGCATCGGAATCTAAAACTGGAATCACAGGAGAGGTTCAAATCATAGAAAGTGAGAGTGTCAGTCCTCTTGTACTGAAGTCGGCATTGTGCCTTTTGTATCAAATTCGGATGCAATTTCTGTGTTTCACCGTCAATAAAAAGGTCCATGGTATACAGGAAACCTGAAGTGAAGCACAGGAATCTAAAACTAAACTCACAGGAGAGGTTCAAACCATAGAAAGTTAGTGTGCCAGTCATCTTGTACTTAAGTCGCCATTGGGCATTTTATATTAAATTCGGATGCAATTTCTGTGTTTCATCGTCAATAAGAAGGTCCAGGGTATACAGTAAACCTGAAGTGAAGCATCGGAATCCTAAACTGGACTCATAGGAGAGGTTCAAATCATAGAAAGTTAGGGTGTCAGTCCTCTTGTACTTAAGTCGGCATTGTGACTTTTGTATTAAATTCGGATGCAATTTCTGTGTTTCATCGTCAATAAGTAGGTCCAAGGAACACAGTAAACCTGAAGTGAAGTATCGGAATGTAAAACTGGACTCACAGGAGGATTTCAAATCATAGAAAGTGAGAGTGTCAGTCCTCTTGTACTTAAGTCGGCATTGTGCCTTTTGTATTAAATTCGGATGCAAATTCCTGTGTTTCATCGTCAATAAGAAGGTCCAAGGTATACAGTAAACCTGAAGTGAATCATCGGAATCTAAAACTGGACTCTTAGGAGAGGTTCAAATCATAGTAAGTTAGTGTGTCAGTCCTCTTGTACTTAAGTCGGCATTGTGCTTTTTGTATTAAATTAGGATGCAATTTCTGTGTTTCATCGTAAATAAGAAGGTCCAAGCTATACAGTAAACCTGAAGTGAAGCATCGGAATCTAAAACTGGACTCTTAGGAGAGGTTCAAATCATAGTAAGTTAGTGTGTCAGTCCTCTTGTACTTAAGTCGGCATTGTGCCTTTTGTATTAAATTCGGATGCAAAATCTGTTTTTCATCGTCAATAAGAAGGTCCAAGGGATACAGTAAACCTGAAGTGAAGCATCGGAATCTAAAATTCGTCTGACAGAAGAAGTTCAAATCATAGAAAGTGTGAGTGTCAGTCCTCTTGTACTTAAGTCGGCATTGTGCCTTTTGTATTAAATTCGGATGCAATTTCTGTTTTTCATCGTCAATAAGAAGGTAAAAGGGACATAGTAAACCTGAAGTGAAGCATCGGAAACTCAACCTGGACTCACAGGAGAGGTTCAAACCATAGAGAGTGAGGGTGTCAGTCCTCTTGTACTTAAGTCGGCACTGTGCCTTTTGAATTTAATTCCGATGCAATTTCTGTGCCCCATCGTCAATAATAAGGTCAAGGTTCACAGTAAACCTGAAGTAAAGCATCGGAATCTAAAACTGGACTCGAAGGAGAGGGACAAATCATAGAAAGTTAGAGTACCAGTCCTCTTGTACTTAGGTCGGCATTGTGCCTTTTGAATTTAATTCCGATGCAATTTCTGTGATTCATCGTCAATAAGAAGGTCCAAGGTATACAGTAAACCCGAAGTGAAGCATCGCAATCTAAAACTGGACTCACAGGAGAGGTTCAATTCATAGAGTGTGTCAGTGTCAGTCCTCTTGTACTTAAGTCGGCATTGTGAGATTTGTATTACATTCGGATGCAATTTCTGTGTTTCATCGTCAATAAGAAGGTCCAAGGTATATAGTAAACCTGAAGTGAAGCATCGTAATCTAAACCTGGACTCACAGGAGAGGTTCAAAGCATAGAAAGTGAGGGTGTCGGTCCTCTTGTACTTAAGTCGGCATTGTGCCTTTTGTTTAAATTCGGATGCAATTTCTGTGTTTCATCGTCAATAAGAAGGTCCAAGGGATACAGTAAACCTGAAGTGAAGCATCGGAATCTGAAACTTGACTCACAGGAGAAGTTCAAAACATAGAAAGTGAGAGTGTCAGTCCTCTTGTATTTAAGTCGGCATTGTGAATTTGTATTAAATTCGGATGCAATTTCGGTGGTTCATCGTCAATAAGAAGGTCCAAGGGATACAGTAAACCTGAAGTGAGGTATCGGAATCTAAAACTTGTCTCACTGGAGACGTTCAAATACTAGGAAGTTAGAGTGTATGTACTCTTGTACTTAAGTCGGCATTGTGCCTTTTGTATTAAATTCGGATGCAATTTCTGTGTTTCATCGTCAATAAGAAGGTCCAAGGGATACAGTAAAAATGAAGTGAGGCATCGGAATCCAAAACTGGTCTCACAGGAGAGGATCAAATCATAGAAAGTTAGAGTGTCAGCCCCTTGTACTTAAGTCGGCATTGTGCCTTTTATCTTAATTTCGGATGCAATTTCTGTGTTTCATCGTCTATAAGAAGGTCCAAGGGAGACAGTAAACCTGAAGTGAAGCATCGGAATCTAAAACTGACTTCACAGGAGAGGTGCAAATCATAGAAAGTTAGAGTGTCAGTCCTCTTTTACATAAGTCGGCATTGTGCCTTTTGAATTAATTTCCCATGCAATTTCTGTGCTTCATCGTGAAAAAAAAGGTCCAAGGGATACAGTAAACTTGAAGTGAAGCATCGGAATCTAAATCTGGACTCACAGGAGAGGTTCAAATCATAGAAAGTGAGAGTGTCAGTAATCTTGTACTTAGGTCGGCATTGTGCCTTTTGAATTTAATTCCGATGCAATATCTGTGCCTTATCGTCACTAAGAAGGTCCAAAGTACACTGTAAACCTGAAGTGAAGCATCGGAATCTAAAACTGGACTCGAGGGAGAGGGACAAATCATAGAAAGTTAGAGTGTCAGTCCTCTTGTACTTAGGTCGGCATTGTGCCTTTCGAATTTAATTCCAATGCAGTTTCTGTGTTTCATCGTCAATAAGAATTTCCAAGGTATACAGTAAACCTGAAGTGAAGCATCGGAATCTACAACTGGACTCACAGGAGAGGTTCAATTCATGGAGTGTGTCAGTGTCAGTCCTCTTGTACTTAAGTCGGCATTGTGCCTTTTGTATTAAATTCGGATGCAATTTCTTTGTTTCATAGTCAATACAAAGGTCCAAGGTATATAGTAACCTCGAAGTGAAGCATCGGAATTTATAACGGGACACACAGGAGAGGTTTCTAATCATAGAAAGTTAGTCTGTCCTCTTGTACTTAAGTCGGCATTGTGCACTTTGAAATTAATGCGGATGCAATTTCTATGCTTCATCGTCAATAAGAAGGTTCAAGAGATACAGTAAACCTGAACTGAAGCATCGGAATCTAAAACTGGACTCACAGGAGAGGTTGAAATCATAGAAAGTTAGAGTGTCAGTCCTTATGTAGTTAAGTCGGCATTGTGCCTTTTGTATTGAATTCGGATGCAATTTCTGTGTTTCATAGTCAATAAGAAGGTCCAAGGTATATAGTAAACTTGAAGTGTAGCATCGGAATCTAAAACGGGACACACAGGAGAGGTTCAAATCATAGAAAGTTAGAGTGTCTGTCCTCTTGTACTTAAGTCGGCTTTGTGCCTTTTGAATTTAATGCGGATGCAATTTCAATGCTTCATCGTCAATAAGAAGGTCCATAGTATACAATAAACGTGAAGTGTAGCATCGGCATCTAAAACTGGACCCTCAGGTGAAGTTCAAATCATAGAAAGTTAGAGTGCCAGTCCTCTTGTACTTAAGTCGGCATTGTGCGATTTGAATTTAATTCCGATGCAATTTCTGTGTTTCATCGTCAATAAGAAGGTCCAAGGAATACAGTCAACCTGAAGTGAAGCATCAGAATCAAAAACTGGACTCACAGGAGAGTTTCAAATCATAGAAAGTTAGAGTGTCGGTCCTATTTTACTTAAGTCGGCATTGTGCCTTTTGAATTTAACCCCGATTTAATTTCAGTGCTTCATCGTGAAAAAGAAGGTCCAAGGGATACAGTAAACCTGAAGTGAAGCATCAGAATCTAAAACTGGACTCACAGGAAAGGTTCATATCATAGAAAGTTAGAGTGTCAGTCCTCTTGTACTTAAGTCGGCATTGTGCCTTTTGTATTAAATTCGTATGCAATTTCTGTGTTTCATCGTCAATAAGAAGGTCCAAGGGATACAGTAAACCTGAAGTGAAGCATCGGAATCTAAAACTGACCTCACCGGAGAGGTGCAAATCACAGAAAGTTAGAGTGTCAGTCATCTTTTACTTAAGTCGGCATTGTGCCTTTTGAATTTAATTCCGATGCAATTTCTGTGCTTCATCGTGAAAAAGAAGGTCCAAGGGATACAGTATACCTGAAGTGAAGCATCGGAGTCTAGATCTGGACTCACAGGAGAGGTTCAAATCATAGAAAGTGAGAGTGTCAGTCCTCATGTACTTAAGTCGGCATTGTGACTTTTGAATTTAATTCAGTTGCAATTTCTGTGCCTCATCGTCAACAAGAAGGTCCAAGGTACACTGTAAACCTGAAGTGAAGCATCGGAATCTAAAACTGGACTCGAAGGAGAGGGACAAATCATAGAAAGTTAGAGTGTCATTCCTCTTGTACTTAGGTCGGCATTGTGCCTTTTGAATTTAATTCCGATGCAATTTCTGTGTTTCATCGTCAATAAGAAGGTCCAAGGTATACAGTAAACCTGAAGTGAAGCATCGGAATCTAAAACTGGACTCACAGGAGAGGTTCAATTCATAGGGCGTGTCAGTGTCCGTCCTCTTGTACGTAAGTCGGCATTGTGCCTTTTGTATTAGATTCGGATGCATTTTCTGTGTTTCATAGTCAATAAGAAGGTCCAAGGTATATTGAAAGCTTGAAGTGAAGCATCGGAATCTAAAACGGGACACACAGGAGAGGTTCAAATCATAGAAAGTTAGAGTGTCTGTCCTCTTGTACTTAAGTCGGCATTGTGCCTATTGAATTTATTGCGGATGCAATTTCTATAATTCATCATCAATAAGAAGGTCCATGGTATACAATAAACGTGAAGTGTCGCATCGGCATCTAAAACTGGACCCACAGGTGAGGTTCAAATCATAGAAAGTTAGAGTGCCAGTCCTCTTGTACTTAAGTCGGCATTGTGCCATTTGAATTTAATTCCGATGCAATTTCTGTGTTTCCTCGTCAATAAGAAGGTCCAAGGGATACAGTCAACCTCTAGTGAAGCATCGGAATCAAAAACTGGACTCACAGGTGAGCTTCAAATCATAGAAAGTTAGAGTGTCAGTCCTATTTTACTTAAGTCGGCATTGTGCCTTTTGAATTTAATCCTGATGCAATATCTGTGCTTCATCGTGAAAAAGAAGGTCCAAGGGATACAGTAAACCTGAGGTGAAGCATCGGAATCTAAAACTGGACTCACAGGAAAGGTTCAAATCATAGAAATTTAGAGTGTCAGTCCTCTTGTACATAAGTCGGCATTGTGATTTTTGTATTAAATTCGAATGCAATTTCTGTGTTTCATCGTCAATAAGAAGGTCCAAGGGATACAGTAAACCTGAAGTGAAGCATCGGAATCTAAAACTAGACTCACAGGAGAGGCTCAAATCATAGAAAGTTAGAGTGTCAGTCCTCTTGTACTTAAGTCGGCATTGTGCCTTTTGTATTAAATTCGGATGCAATTTCTGTGTTTCATCGTCAATAAGAAGGTCCCAGGTATACAGGAAATCTGAAGTGAAGCATCGGAAGCTAAAACTGGACTCACAGGAGAGGTTTAAATCATAGAATGTTAGTATGTCAGTCCTTTTGTACTTAAGTCGGCATTGGGACTTTTATATAAAATTCGGATGCAATTTCTGTGTTTCACCGTAAATAGGAAGGTACAAGGAATACAGTAACCCTGAAGTGAAGAATCGGAATCTAAAACTGGACTCACAGGATAGGTTCAAATCATAGAAAGTGAGAGTGTCAGTCCTGTTGTACTTAAGTCGGCATTGTGCCTTTTGTATTAAATTCGGATGCAATTTCTGTGTATCATCGTCAATAAGAAGGTCCAAGGGATACAGCAAACCTGCAGTGAGGCAGCCGAATCTAAAACTGGACTCACAGGAGTGGTTCAAATCATAGAAAGTTAGAGAGTCAGTCCTCTTGTACTTAAGTCGGTATTGTGCCTTTTGTATCAAATTCGGATGCAATTTCTGTGTTTCATCGTTAATAAGATGATACAAGGTATACAGTAAACCTGATGTGAAGCATAGGAATCTAAAACTGTACTCACAGGAGGGGTTCAAATCATAGAAAGTTAGAGTGTCAGTCCTCTTGTACATAAGTCGGCATTGTGATTTTTGTATTAAATTCGAATGCAATTTCTGTGTTTCATCGCCAATAAGAAGGTCCAAGGGATACAGTAAACCTGAAGTGAAGCATCGGAATCTAAAACTAGACTCACAGGAGAGGCTCAAATCATAGAAAGTTAGAGTGTCAGTCCTCTTGTACTTAAGTCGGCATTGTGCCTTTTGTATTAAATTCGGATGCAATTTCTGTGTTTCATCGTCAATAAGAAGGTCCCAGGTATACAGGAAATCTGAAGTGAAGCATCGGAAGCTAAAACTGGACTCACAGGAGAGGTTTAAATCATAGAATGTTAGTATGTCAGTCCTTTTGTACTTAAGTCTGCATTGTGCCTTTTGAATTTAATTCCGATGCAATTTCTGTGCTTTATCGTGAAAATGAATGTCCAAGGGATACAGTAAACCTGAAGTGAAGCATCGGAATCTAAATCTGGACTCACAGGAGAGGTTCAAATCATAGAAAGTGAGAGTGTCAGTCCTCTTGTACTTAAGTCGGCATTGTGCCTTTTGAATTTAATTCCGATGCAATTTCTGTGCCTCATCGTCAATAAGAAGGTCCAAGGTACACTGTAAATCTGAAGTGAAGCATCGGAATCTAAAACAGGACACGAAGGAGAGGGACAAATCATAGAAAGTTAGAGTGTCTGTCCTATTGTACTTAGGTCGGCATTGTGCTTTTTGAATTTAATTCCGATGCAATTTCTGTGTTTCATCGTCAATAAGAAGGTCCAAGGTATACAGTAAACCTGAAGTGAAGCATCGGAATCTAAAACTGGCCTCGAAGGAGAGTGACAAATCATAGAGTGTGTCAATGTTAGTCCTCTTGTACCTAAGTCGGCATTGTGCCTTTTGTATTAAATTCGGATGCAATTTCTGTGTTTCATAGTCAATAAGAAGGTCCAAGGTATAATGTAACCTTGAAGTGAAGCATCGGAATCTAAAACGGGACACACAGGAGAGGTTCAAATCATAGAAAGTTAGAGTGTCTGTAATCTTTACTTAAGTCGGCATTGTGCCTTTTGAAATTAATGCGGATGTAATTTCTATGCTTCATCGTCAATAAGAAGGTCCATGGTATACAATAAACGTGAAGTGAAGCATCGGAATCTAAAACTGGACTCACAGGAGAGGTTGAAATCATAGAAAGTGAGAGTGACAGTCCTCTTGTACTTAAGTCGGCATTGTGCCTTTTGTATTAAATTCGGATGCAATTTTTGTGTTTCATAGTCAATAAGAAGGTCCAAGGTATATAGTAAACTTGAAGTGAAGCATCGGAATCTAAAACGGAACACACAGGAGAGGTTCAAATCATAGAAAGTTAGAGTGTCTGTCCTCTTGTACTTAAGTCGGCATTGTGCCTTTTGAATTAATTGCGGATGCAATTTCTATGCATCATCGTCAATAAGAAGGTCCATGGTATACAATAAACGTGAAGCGTAGCATCGGCATCTAAAACAGGTCCCACAGGTGAGGTTCAAATCATAGAAAGTTAGAGTGCCAGTCTTCTTGTACTTAAGTCGGCATTGTGCCATTTGAATTTAATTCCGATGCTATTTCTGTGTTTCATCGTCAATAAGAAGGTCCAAGGGATACAGTCAACCTCAAGTGAAGCATCGGAATCAAAAACTGGACTCACAGGAGAGGTTCAAATCATAGAAAGTTAGAGTGTCAGTCCCCTTGTACTTAAGTCGGCATTGTGCCTTTTGAATTTAATCCCGATGCAATTTCTGTGCTTCATCGTGCAAAAGAAGGTCCAAGGGATACAGTAAACCTGAAGTGAAGCACGGAATGTAAAACTGGACTCACAGGAAAGGTTCAAATCATAGAAAGTTAGAGTGTCAGTCCTCTTGTACTTAAGTCGGCATTGTGCCTTTTGTATTGAATTCGAATGCAATTTCTGTGTTTCATCGTCAATAAGAAGGTCCAAGGGATACAGTAAACCTGAAGTGAAGTATCGGAATCTAAAACTGGACTCACAGGAGAGATTCAAATCATAGAAAGTTAGAGTGTCAGTCCTCTTGTACTTAAGTCGGCATTGTGCCTTTTGTATTAAATTCGGATGCAATTTCTTTGTTTCATCGTCAATAAGAAGGTCCCAGGTATACAGGAAACCTGAAGTGAAGCATCGGAATCTAAAACTGGACTCACAGGATAGGTTCAAATCATAGAAAGTGTGAGTGTCAGCCCTTTTGTACTTAAGTCGGCACTGTGCCTTTTACATTAAATTTGGATGCAATTTCTGTGTTTCATCGTCAATAAGAAGGTCCAAGGGATACAGTAAACCTGAAGTGAGGCAGCGGAATCTAAAACTGGACTCACAGGAGAGGTTCAAATCATAGAAAGTTAGAGAGTCAGTCCTCTTGTACTTAAGTCGGCATTGTGCTTTTGTATTAAATTCGGATGCAATTTCTGTGTTTCATCGTCAATAAGAAGGTCCAAGGGATACCGTAAACCTGAAGTGAAGCATCGGAATCTAAAACTGACCTCACAGGAGAGGTGCAAATCATAGAAAGTTAGAGTGTCAGTCCTCTTTTACTTAAGTAGGCATTGTGCCTTTTGAATTTAATTCCGATGCAATTTCTGCGCTTCATCGTGAAAAAGAATGTCCAAGGAATACAGTAAAGCTGAAGTGAAGCATCGGAATCTAAATCTGGACTCACAGGATAGGTTCAAATCATAGAAAGTGAGAGTGTCAGACCTCATGTACTTAAGTCGGCATTGTGCCTTTTGAATTTAATTCCGATGCAATTTCTGTGCCTCATCGTCAATAAGAAGGTCCAAGGTACACTGTAAACCTGAAGTGATGCATCGGAATCTAAAACTGGCCTCGAAAGAGAGTGACAAATCATAGAGTGTGTCAGTGTTAGTCCTCTTGTACCTAAGTCGGCATTGTGCCTAATGTATTAAATTCGGATGCAATTTCTGTGTTTCATAGTCAATAAGAAGGTCCAAGGTATATTGTAACCTTGAAGTGAAGCATCGGAATCTAAAACGGGACACACAGGAGAGGTTCAAATCATAGGAAGTTAGAGTGTCTGTAATCTTGTACTTAAGTCGGCATTGTGCCTTTAGAAATTAATGCAGATGTAATTTCTATGCTTCATCGTCAATAAGAAGGTCCATGGTATACAATAAACGTGAAGTGAAGCATCGGAATCTAAAACTGGACTCACAGGAGTGGTTGAAATCATAGAAAGTGAGAGTGACAGTCCTCTTGTACTTAAGTCGGCATTGTGCCTTTTGTATTAAATTCGGATGCAATTTATGTGTTTCATAGTCAATAAGAAGGTCCAAGGTATATAGTAAACTTGAAGTGAAGCATCGGAATCTAAAACGGGACACACAGGAGAGGTTCAAATCATAGAAAGTTAGAGTGTCAGTCCCCTTGTACTTAAGTCGGCATTGTGCCATTTGAATTTAATTCCGATGCTATTTCTGTGTTTCATCGTCAATAAGAAGGTCCAAGGGATACAGTCAACCTCAAGTGAAGCATCGGAATCAAAAACTGGACTCACAGGAGAGGTTGAAATCATAGAAAGTTTGAGTGTCAGTCCCCTTGTACTTATGTCGGCATCGTGCCTTTTGAATTTAATCCCGATGCAATTTCTGTGGTTCATCGTGCAAAAGAAGGTCCGAGGGAAACAGTAAACCTGAAGTGAAGCATCGGAATGTAAAACTGGACTAACAGGAAAGGTTCAAATCATAGAAAGTTAGAGTGTCAGTCCTCTTGTACTTAAGTCGGTATTGTGCCTTTTGTATTAAATTCGAATGCAATTTCTGCGTTTCATCGTCAATAAGAAGGTCCAAGGGATACAGTAAACCTGAAGTGAAGCATCGGAATCTAAAACTGGACTCACAGGAGAGGTTCAAATCATAGAAATTTAGAGTGTCAGTCCTCTTGTACTTAAGTCGGCATTGTGCCTTTTGTATTAAATTCGGATGCAATTTCTGTGTTTCATCGTCAATAAGAAGGTCCCAGGTATACTGGAAACCTGAAGTGAAGCATCGGAAGCTAAAACTGGACTCACAGGAGAGGTTTAAATCATAGAATGTTAGTATGTCAGTCCTTTTGTACTTAAGTCGGCATTGGGCCTTTTATATAAAATTCGGAGGCAATTTCTGTGTTTCATCGTAAACAGGAAGGTACAAGGGATACAGTAAACCTGAAGTGAAGCATCGGAATCTAAAACTGGACTCACAGGATAGGTTCAAATCATAGAAAGTGTGAGTGTCAGTCCTCTTGTACTTAAGTCGGCATTGTGCCTTTTACATTAAAATCGGATGCAATTTCTGTGTTTCATCGTCAATAAGAAGGTCCAAGGGATACAGTAAACCTGAAGTGAGGCAGCGGAATCTAAAACTGGACTCACAGGAGAGGTTCAAATCATAGAAAGTTAGAGAGTCAGTCCTCTTGTACTTAAGTCGGCATTGTGCTTTTGTATTAAATTCGGATGCAATTTCTGTGTTTCATCGTCAATAAGAAGGTCCACGGGATACCGTAAACCTGAAGTGAAGCATCGGAATCTAAAACTGCCTCACAGGAGAGGTGCAAATCATAGAAAGTTAGAGTGTCAGTCCTCTTTTACTTAAGTAGGCATTGTGCCTTTTGAATTTAATTCCGATGCAATTTCTGTGCTTCATCGTGAAAAAGAATGTCCAAGGAATACAGTAAAGCTGAAGTGAAGCATCGGAATCTAAATCTGGACTCACAGGATAGGTTCAAATCATAGAAAGTGAGAGTGTCAGTCCTCATGTACTTAAGTCGGCATTGTGCCTTTTGAATTTAATTCCGATGCAATTTCTGTGCCTCATCGTCAATAAGAAGGTCCAAGGTACACTGTAAACCTGAAGTGAAGCATCGGAATCTAAAACTGGCCTCGAAGGAGAGTGACAAATCATAGAGTGTGTCAGTGTTAGTCCTTTTGTACCTAAGTCGGCATTGTGCCTTTTGTATTAAATTCGGATGCAATTTCTGTGTTTCATAGTCAATAACAAGGTCCAAGGTATATTGTAACCTTGAAGTGAAGCATCGGAATCTAAAACGGGACACACAGGAGAGGTTCAAATCATAGAAAGTTAGAGTGTCTGTAATCTTGTACTTAAGTCGGCATTGTGCCTTTTGAAATTAATTGCGGATGCAATTTCTATGCATCATCGTCAATAAGAAGGTCCATGGTATACAATAAACGCGAAGCGTAGCATCGGCATCTAAAACAGGTCCCACAGGTGAGGTTCAAATCATAGAAAGTTAGAGTGCCAGTCTTCTTGTACTTAAGTCGGCATTGTGCCATTTGAATTTAATTCCGATGCTATTTCTGTTTTTCATCGTCAATAAGAAGGTCCAAGGGATACAGTCAACCTCAAGTGAAGCATCGGAATCAAAAACTGGACTCACAGGAGAGGTTCAAGTCATAGAAACTTAGAGTGTCAGTCCCCTTGTACTTAAGTCGGCATTGTGCCTTTTGAATTTAATCCCGATGCAATTTCTGTGCTGCATCGTGCAAAAGAAGGTCCAAGGGATACAGTAAACCTGAAGTGAAGCATCGGAATGTAAAACTGGACTCACAGGAAAGGTTCAAATCATAGAAAGTTAGAGTTTTAGTCCTCTTGTACTTAAGTCGGCATTGTGCCTTTTGTATTAAATTCGAATGCAATTACTGTGTTTCATCGTCAATAAGAAGGTCCAAGGGATACAGTAAACCTGAAGTGAAGCATCGGAATCTAAAACTGGACTCACAGGAGAGGTTCAAATCATAGAAAATTAGAGTGTCAGTCCTCTTGTACTTAAGTCGGCATTGTGCCTTTTGTATTAAATTCGGATGCAATTTCTTTGTTTCATCGTCAATAAGAAGGTCCCAGGTATACAGGAAACCTGAAGTGAAGCATCGGAAGCTAAAACTGGACTCACAGGAGAGGTTGAAATCATAGAATGTTAGTATGTCAGTCCTTTTGTACTTAAGTCGGCATTGGGCGTTTTATATAAAATTCGGATGCAATTTCTGTGTTTCATCGTAAATAGGAAGGTACAAGGGATACAGTAAACCTGAAGTGAAGCATCGGACTCACAGGATAGGTTCAAATCATAGAAAGTGTGAGTGTCAGTCCTTTTGTACTTAAGTCGGCACTGTGCCTTTTACATTAAATTCGGATGCAATTTCTGTGTTTCATCGTCAATAAGAAGGTCCAAGGGATACAGTAAACCTGAAGTGAAGCATCGGAATCTAAAACTGGACTCACAGGAGAGGTTCAAATCATAGAAAGTTAGAGTGTCAGTCCTCTTGTACTTAAGTCGGCATTGTGCCTTTTGTATTAAATTCGGATGCAATTTCTGTGTTTCATCGTCAATAAGAAGGTCCCAGGTATACAGGAAACCTGAAGTGAAGCATCGGAAGCTAAAACTGGACTCACAGGAGAGGTTCAAATCATAGAATGTTAGTATGTCAGTCCTTTTGTACTTAAGTCGGCATTGGGCCTTTTATATAAAATTCGGATGCAATTTCTGTGTTTCATCGTAAATAGGAAGGTACAAGGGATACAGTAAACCTGAAGTGAAGCATCGGAATCTAAAACTGGACTCACAGGATAGGTTCAAATCATAGAAAGTGTGAGTGTCAGTCCTCTTGTACTTAAGTCGGCATTGTGCCTTTTACATTAAATTCGGATGCAATTTCTGTGTTTCATCGTCAATAAAAAGGTCCAAGGGATACAGTAAACCTGAAAAGAGGCAGCGGAATCTAAAACTGGACTCACAGGAGAGGTTCAAATCATAGAAAGTTAGAGAGTCAGTCCTCTTGTACTTAAGTCGGCATTGTGCTTTTGTATTAAATTCGGATGCAATTTCTGTGTTTCATCGTCAATAAGAAGGTCCACGGGATACCGTAAACCTGAAGTGAAGCATCGGAATCTAAAACTGACCTCACAGGAGAGGTGCAAATTATAGAAAGTTTGAGTGTCAGTCCTCTTTTACTTAAGTAGGCATTGTGCCTTTTGCATTTAATTCCGATGCAATTTCTGTGCTTCATCGTGAAAAAGAATGTCCAAGGAATACAGTAAAGCTGAAGTGAAGCATCGGAATCTAAATCTGGACTCACAGGATAGGTTCAAATCATAGAAAGTGAGAGTGTCAGTCCTCATGTACTTAAGTCGGCATTGTGCCTTTTGAATTTAATTACGATGCAATTTCTGTGCCTCATCGTCAATAAGAAGGTCCAAGGTACACTGTAAACCTGAAGTGAAGCATTGGAACCTAAAACTGGCCTCGAAGGAGAGTGACAAATCATAGAGTGTGTCAGTGTTAGTCCTCTTGTACCTAAGTCGGCATTGTGCCTTTTGTATTAAATTCGGATGCAATCTCTGTGTTTCATAGTCAATAAGAAGGTCCAAGGTATATTGTAACCTTGAAGTGAAGCATCGGAAACTAAAACGGGACACACAGGAGAGGTTCAAATCATAGAAAGCTAGAGTGTCTGTAATCTTGTACTTAAGTCGGCATTGTGCCTTTTGAAATTAATGCGGATGTAATTTCTATGCTTCATCGTCAATAAGAAGGTCCATGGTATACAATAAACGTGAAGTGAAGCATCGGAATCTAAAACTGGACTCACAGGAGAGGTTGAAATCATAGAAAGTGAGAGTGACAGTCCTCTTGTACTTAAGTCGGCATTGTGCCTTTTGTATTAAATTCGGATGCAATTTCTGTGTTTCATAGTCAATAAGAAGGTCCAAGGTATATTGTAAACTTGAAGTGAAGCATCGGAATCTAAAACGGGACACACAGGAGAGGTTCAAATCATAGAAAGTTAGAGTGTCGGTCCACTTGTACTTAAGTCGGCATTGTGCCTTTTGAATTAATTGCGGATGCAATTTCTATGCATCATCGTCAATAAGAAGGTCCATGGTATACAATAAACGTGAAGCGTAGCATCGGCAATTAAAACTGGACCCACAGGTGAGGTTCAAATCATAGAAAGTTAGAGTGCCAGTCTTCTTGTACTTAAGTCGGCATTGTGCTATTTGAATTTAATTCCGATGCTATTTCTGTGTTTCATCGTCAATAAGAAGGTCCAAGGGATACAGTCAACCTCAAGTGGAGCTTCGGAATCAAAAACTGGACTCACAGGAGTGGTTCAAATAATAGAAAGTTAGAGTGTCAGTCCCCTTGTACTTAAGTCGGCACTGCGCCTTTTGAATTTAATCCCGATGCAATTTCTGTGCTTCATCGTGAAAAAGAAGGTCCAAGGGATACAGTAAACCTGAAGTGAAGCATCGGAATCTAAAACTGGACTCACAGGAAAGGTTCAAATCATAGAAAGTTAGAGTGTCAGTCCACTTGTACTTAAGTACGCATTGTGCCTTTTGTATTAAATTCGAATGCAATTTCTGTGTTTCATCGTCAATAAGAAGGTCCAAGGGATACAGTAAACCTGAAGTGAAGCATCGGAATCTAAAACTGGACTCACAGGAGAGGTTCAAATCATAGAAAGTTAGAGTGTCAGTCCTCTTGTACTTAAGTTGGCATTGTGCCTTTTGTATTAAATTCGAATGCAATTTCTGTGTTTCATCGTCAATAAGAAGGGCCCAGGTATACAGGAAACCTGAAGTGAAGCATCGGAAGCTAAAACCGGACTCACAATAGAGGTTTAAATCATAGAATGTTAGTATGTCAGTCCTTTTGTACTTAAGTCGGCATTGAGCCTTTTATATAAAATTCGAATGCAATTTCTGTGTTTCATCGTAAATAGGAAGGTACAAGTGATACAGTAAACCTGAAGTGAAGCATCGGAATCTAAAACTGGACTCACAGGATAGGTTCAAATCATAGAAAGTGTGAGTGTCAGTCCTCTTGTACTTAAGTCGGCATTGTGCTTTTGTATTAAATTCGGATGCAATTTCTGTGTTTCATCGTCAATAAGAAGGTCCAAGAGATCCCGTAAACCTGAAGTGAAGCATCGGAATCTAAAACTGAGCTCACAGGAGAGGTGCAAATCATAGAAAGTTAGAGTGTCAGTCCTCTTTTACTTAAGTCGGCATTGTGCCTTTTGAATTTAATTCCGATGCAATTTCTTTGCTTCATCGTGAAAAAGAATGTCCAAGGAATACAGTAAAGCTGAATTGAAGCATCGGAATCTAAATCTGGACTCACAGGATAGGTTCAAATCATAGAAAGTGAGAGTGTCAGTCCTCATGTACTTAAGTCGGCATTGTGCCTTTTGAATTTAATTCCGATGCAATTTCTGTGCCTCATCGTCAATAAAAAGGTCGAAGGTACACTGTAAACCTGAAGTGAAGCATCGGAATCTAAAACTGGCCTCGAAGGAGAGTGACAAATCATAGAGTGTGTCAGTGTTAGTCCTCTTGTACCTAAGTCGGCATTGTGCCTTTTGTATTAAATTCGGATGCAATTTCTGTGTTTCATAGTCAATAAGAAGGTCCAAGGTATATAGTAAACTTGAAGTGAAGCATCGGAATCTAAAACGGGACACACAGGAGAGGTTCAAATCATAGAAAGTTAGAGTGTCTGTCCTCTTGTACTTAAGTCGGCATTGTGCCTCTTGAATTATTTGCGGATGCAATTTCTATGGATCATCGTCAATAAGAAGGTCCATGGTATACAATAAACGTGAAGCGTAGCATCGGCATCTAAAACTGGACCCACAGATGAGGTTCAAATCATAGAAAGTTAGAGTGTCAGTCCCCTTGTACTTAAGTCGGCATTGTGCCTTTTGAATTTAATCCCGATGCAATTTCTGTGCTATCGTGAAAAAGAAGGTCCAAGGGATACAGTAAACCTTAAGTGAAGCATCGGAATCTAAAACTGGACTCACAGGAATGGTTCAAATCATAGAAAGATAGAGTGTCAGTCCTCTTGTACTTATGTCGGCATTGTGCCTTTTGTATTAAATTCGAATGCAATTTCTGTGTTTCATCGTCAATAAGAAGGTCCAAGAGATACAGTAAACCTGAAGTGAAGCATCGGAATCTAAAACTGGACTCACAGGAGAGGTTCGAATCATAGAAAGTTAGAGTGTCAGTCCTCTTGTACTTAAGTCGGCATTGTGCCTTTTGTATTAAATTCGGATGCAATTTCTGTGTTTCATCGTCAATAAGAAGGTCCCAGGTATACAGGAAACCTGAAGTGAAGCATCGGAAGCTAAAACCGGACTCACAGGTGAGGTTTAAATCATAGAATGTTAGTATGTCAGTCCTTTTGTACTTAAGTCAGCATTGGGCCTTTTATATAAAATTTGGATGCAATTTCTGTGTTTCATCGTAAATAGGAAGGTACAAGTGATACAGTAAACCTGAAGTGAAGCATCGGAATCTAAAACTGGACTCACAGGATAGGTTCAAATCATAGAAAGTGTGAGTGTCAGTCCTCTTGTACTTAAGTCGGCATTGTGCTTTTTGTATTAAATTCGGATGCAATTTCTGTGTTTCATCGTCAATAAGAAGGTCCAAGGTAGAAAGGAAACCTGAAGTGAAGCATCGGAATCTAAAACTGGACTCACAGGAGAGGTTCAAATCAAAGAAAGTTAGAGTGTCAGTCCTCTTTTACTTAAGTCGGCATTGTGCCTTTTGAATTTAATTCCGATGCAATTTCTTTGCTTCATCGTGAAAAAGAATGTCCAAGGAATACAGTAAAGCTGAATTGAAGCATCGGAATCTAAATCTGGACTCACAGGATAGGTTCAAATCATAGAAAGTGAGAGTGTCAGTCCTCATGTACTTAAGTCGGCATTGTGCCTTTTGAATTTAATTCCGATGCAATTTCTGTGCCTCATCGTCAATAAAAAGGTCGAAGGTACACTGTAAACCTGAAGTGAAGCATCGGAATCTAAAACTGGCCTCGAAGGAGAGTGACAAATCATAGAGTGTGTCAGTGTTAGTCCTCTTGTACCTAAGTCGGCATTGTGCCTTTTGTATTAAATTCGGATGCAATTTCTGTGTTTCATAGTCAATAAGAAGGTCCAAGGTATATTGTAACCTTGAAGTGAAGCATCGGAATCTAAAACGGGACACACAGGAGAGGTTCAAATCATAGAAAGTTAGAGTGTCTGTAATCTTGTACTTAAGTCGGCATTGTGCCTTTACAAATTAATGCGGATGTATTTTCTATGCTTCATCGTCAATAAGAAGGTCCATGGTATACAATAAACGTGAAGTGAAGCATCTGAATCTAAATCTGGACTCACAGGAGAGGTTGAAATCATAGAAAGTGAGAGTGACAGTCCTGTTGTACTTAAGTCGGCATTGTGCCTTTTGTATTAAATTCGGATGCAATTTCTGTGTTTCATAGTCAATAAGAAGGTCCAAGGTATATAGTAAACTTGAAGTGAAGCATCGGAATCTAAAACGGGACACACAGGAGAGGTTCAAATCATAGAAAGTTAGAGTGTCTGTCCTCTTGTACTTAAGTCGGCATTGTGCCTCTTGAATTATTTGCGGATGCAATTTCTATGGATCATCGTCAATAAGAAGGTCCATGGTATACAATAAACGTGAAGCGTAGCATCGGCATCTAAAACTGGACCCACAGATGAGGTTCAAATCATAGAAAGTTAGAGTGTCAGTCCCCTTGTACTTAAGTCGGCATTGTGCCTTTTGAATTTAATCCCGATGCAATTTCTGTGCTTCATCGTGAAAAAGAAGGTCCAAGGGATACAGTAAACCTTAAGTGAAGCATCGGAATCTAAAACTGGACTCACAGGAATGGTTCAAATCATAGAAAGATAGAGTGTCAGTCCTCTTGTACTTATGTCGGCATTGTGCCTTTTGTATTAAATTCGAATGCAATTTCTGTGTTTCATCGTCAATAAGAAGGTCCAAGAGATACAGTAAACCTGAAGTGAAGCATCGGAATCTAAAACTGGACTCACAGGAGAGGTTCAAATCATAGAAAGTTAGAGTGTCAGTCCTCTTGTACGTAAGTCGGCATTGTGCCTTTTGTATTAAATTCGGATGCAATTTCTGTGTTTCATCGTCAATAAGAAGGTCCCAGGTATACAGGAAACCTGAAGTGAAGCATCGGAAGCTAAAACCGGACTCACAGGTGAGGTTTAAATCATAGAATGTTAGTATGTCAGTCCTTTTGTACTTAAGTCGGCATTGGGCCTTTTATATAAAATTTGGATGCAATTTCTGTGTTTCATCGTAAATAGGAAGGTACAAGTGATACAGTAAACCTGAAGTGAAGCATCGGAATCTAAAACTGGACTCACAGGATAGGTTCAAATCATAGAAAGTGTGAGTGTCAGTCCTCTTGTACTTAAGTCGGCATTGTGCTTTTTGTATTAAATTCGGATGCAATTTCTGTGTTTCATCGTCAATAAGAAGGTCCAAGGTAGAAAGGAAACCTGAAGTGAAGCATCGGAATCTAAAACTGGACTCACAGGAGAGGTTCAAATCAAAGAAAGTTAGAGTGTCAGTCCTCTTTTACTTAAGTCGGCATGTGCCTTTTGTATTAAATTCGGATGCAATTTCTTTGTTTCATCGTCAATAACAAAGCACATGAGATACAGTAAACCTGAAGTGAAGCATCGGAATCTAAATCTGGACTCACAGGAGATGTTTAAATCATAGAATGTGAGGGTGTCAGTCCTCTTGTATTTAAGTCGGCATTGTGCCTTTTGTATTAATTTCGGATGCAATTTCTGTGTTTCATCATCAATAAGAATGTCCGAGGGATACATTAAAGCTGAAGTGAGGCATCGGAATCTAAAACTTGACTTACAGGAGAGGTTCAAATCATAGAAAGTTAGACTATATGTCCTATTGTACTTAAGTCGGCATTGTGAATTTTTATTCAATTCGGATGCCATTTCTGTGTTTCATCGTCAATAAGAAGGTCCAAGGGATACAGTAAACCTGAAGTGAAGCATCGGAATCGAAAACTGGACTCACAGGAGAGGTTCAAATGATAGAAAGTTAGAGTGTCAGTCCTCATGTACTTAAGTCGGCATTGTGCCTTTTGTATTGAATTCGGATGCAATTTCTGTGTTTCATAGTCAATAAGAGGGAGCATGGTATATAGTAAACTTGAAGTGAAGCATCGGAATCTAAAACGGGACACACAGGAGAGGTTCAAATCACAGAAAGTTAGAGTGTCTGTCCTCTTGTACTGAAGTCGGCGTTGTGCCTTTTGAATTTAATGCGGATGCAATTTCTGTGCTTCATCGTCAATAAGAAGGTCCATGGTATACAATAAACGTGAAGTGTAGCATCGGCATCTAAAACTGGACCCACAGGTGAGGTTCAAATCATAGAAAGTTAGAGTGCCAGTCCTCTTGTACTTAAATCGGCATTGTGCCATTTGAATTTAATGCCGATGCAATTTCAGTGTTTCATCGTCAATAAGAAGGTCCAAGGGATACAGTCAACCTGAAGTGAAGCATCGGAATGAAAAACTGGACTCACAGGAGAGGTTCAAATCTTAGAAAGTTAGAGTGTCAGTCCTATTTTACTTAAGTCGGCATTGTGCCTTTTGAATTTAATTCCGATGCAATTTCTGTGCCTCATCGTCAATACGAAGGTCCAAGGTGCACAGTAAACCTGAAGTGAAGCATCGGAATCTAAAACTGGACTCACAGGAGAGGTTCAAATCATAGAAAGTTAGAGTGTCAGTCCTTTTGTACTTAAGTCGGCATTGTGCCTTTTGAATTAAATTCCGATGCAATTTCTGAGTTTCATCGTCAATAAGAAGGTCCAAGGTATACAGTAAACCAGAAGTGAAGCATCGGAATCTAAAACTGGTCTCACAGGAGAGGTTCAAATCATAGAAAGTTAAAGTGTCAGTCCTCTTGTACTTAAGTCGGCATTGTGCTTTTTGTATTAAATTCGGATGCAATTTCTGTGTTTCATCGACAAGAAGAAGGTCAAAGGTACACAGGAATCCTGAAGTGAAGCATCGGAATCTAAAACTGGACTCACAGGAGAGGTTCAAATCATAGAAAGTTAGTGTGTAAGTCCTCTTGTACTTAAGTCGACATTGTGCCTTTTGTATTGATTTCGGATGCAATTTCTGTGTTTCATCGTCAATAAGAAGGTCCCAGGTATAAAGGAAAACTGAAGTGAAGCGTCGTAATCTACAATTGGTCTCACAGGAGGGGTTCAAATCATAGAATATTAGAGTGTCAGTCCTCTTGTACTTAAGTTGGCATAGTGCCATTTGTATTAAATTCGGATGCTATTTCTTTGTTTCATCGTCAATAAGAAGGTATAAGGGATACAGTAAACCTGAAGAGAGGCATCGGAAACTAAAACTGGTCTCACAGGAGAGATTCAAATCATAGAAAGTTAGAATGTCAGTCCTCTTGTACTTAAGTCGGCATTGTGCTTTTTGTATTAAATTCGGATGCAATTTCTGTGTTTCATCGTCAATAAGAAGGTCCAAGGGATACAGTAAACCTGAAGTGAAGCATCGGAATCTAAAACTGGACTCACAGGAGAGGTTCAAATCATAGAAAGTTAGAGTGTCAGTCCTCATGTACTTAAATTGGCATTGTGCCTATTGTATTGAATTCGGATGTAATTTCTGTGTTTCATAGTCTATTAGATGGTCCAAGGTATATAGTAAACATAAAGTGAAGCATCGGAATCTAAAACGGGACACACAGGAGAGGTTCAAACCATAGAAAGTTAGAGTGTCTGTCCTCTTGTCCTTAAGTCGGCATTGTGCCTTTTGAATTTAATGCGGATGCAATTTCTAAGCTTCATCGTCAATAAGAAGGTCCATGGTATACAATAAACGTGAAGTGTAGCATCGGCATCTAAAACTGAACCCGAAGGTGAGGTTCAAATCATAGAACGTTAGAGTGCCAGTCCGCTTGTACTTAAGTCGGCATTGTGCCATTTGAATTTAATTCCGATGCAATTTCTGTGTTTCATCGTCAATAAGAAGGTCCAAGGGATACAGTCAACCTGAAGTGAAGCATCGGAATCAAAAGCTGGACTCACAGGAGAGGTTCAAATCATAGAAAGTTAGAGTGTCAGGCCTATTTTACTGATGTCGGCATTGTGCCTATTGAATTTCATCCAGATGCAATTTCTGTGCTTCATCGTGAAAAAGAAGGTACAAGATATACAGTAAACCTGAACTGAAGCATCGGAATCTAAACCTGGACTCACAGGATAGGTTCAAATCATTGAAAGTGAGAGTGTCAGTCCTCTTGTACTTAAGTCGGCATTGTGCCTTTTGTATTAAATTCGGATGCAATTTCTGTGTTTCATCGTCAATAAGAAAGTCCAAGGGATACAGTAAACCTGAAGTGTTGCAGCGGAATCTAAAACTGCACTCACAGGAGAGGTTCAAGTCATAGACAGTTAGAGAGTCAGACCTCTTGTACTTACGTCGGCATTGTGCCTTTTGTATTAAATTCGGATGCCATTTCTGTGATTCATCGTCAATAAGAAGGTCCAAGGTATAAAGGAAACCTGAAGTGAAGCATCGGAGTCTAATACTGGACTCACAGGACAGGTTCAAATCAAAGAAAGTTAGAGTGTCAGTCCTCTTGTACTTAAGTCGGCATTGTGCCTTTTGTTTTAAATTCGGATGCATTTTCTTTGTTTCATCGTCAACAAGAAAGCACATGGGATACAGTAAACCTGAAGTGAAGCATCGGAATCTAAATCTGTACTCACAGTAGACGTTCAAATCATAGAAAGTGAGAGTGTCAGTCCTCTTGTATTAAAGTCAGCATTGTGCCTTTTGTATTAATTTTGGATGCAATTTCTGTGTTTCATTATCAATAACATGGTCCGAGGGATACAGTAAACCTGAAGTGAAGCATCGGAATCTAAAACTGGACTCACAGGAGAGGTTCAAATCATAGAAAGTTAGAGTATCTGTCCTCTTGTACTTAAGTCGTCATTGTGCATTTTTATTAAATTCGGATGCCATTTCTGTGTTTCATTGTCAATAAGAAGGTCCAAGGGATACTGTAAACCTGAAGTGAAGCATCGGAATCTAAAACTGGACTCACTGGAGAGGTTCAAATCATAGAAAGTTAGAGTGTCAGTCCTCTTGTACTTATGTCGGAATTGTGCCTTTTCAATTTAATTCCGATGCAATTTCTGTGCCTCATCGTCAATACAAAGGTCCAAGGTACACAGTAAACCTGAAGTGAAGCATCGGAATCTAATACTGGACTCACAGGAGAGGATCAAATCATAGAAAGTTAGAGTGTCGGTCCTCTTGTACTTAAGTCGGCATTGTGCCTTTTGAATTTAATTCCGATGCAATTTCTGTGTTTTATCGACAATAAGAAGGTCCAAGGTATACAGTAAACCTGAAGTGAAGAATCGGAATCTAAAACTGGTCTCACAGGAGGGGTTCAAATCATAGAAAGTTAAAGTGTCAGTCCTCTTGTACGTAAGTCGACATTGTGCTGTTTGTATTAAATTCGGATGCAATTTCTGTGTTTCATCGTCAAGAAGAAGGTCCAAGGTACACAAGAAACCTGAAGTGAAGCATCGGAATCTAAAACTGGACTCACAGGAGAGGTTCAAATCATAGAAAGTTAGTGTGTCAGTCCTCTTGTACTTGAGTCGGCATTGTGCCTTTTGAATTAAATTCCGATGCAATTTCTGTGATTCATCGTCAATAAGAAGGTCCAAGGTATACAGTAAACATGAAGTGGAGCATCTGAATCTAAAACTGGACTCACAATATAGGTTCAAATCATAGAAAGTGTGAGTGTCAGTCCTCTTGTACTTAAGTCGGCATTGTGCCCTTTACATTAAATTCGGATGCAATTTCTGTGTTTCATCGTCAATAAGAAGGTCCATGGGATACGGTAAACCTGAAGTGAGGCAGCGGAATCTAAAACCGGACTCACACGAGAGGTTCAAATCATAGAAAGTTAGAGACTCAGTCCTCTTGTACTTAAGTCGGCATTGTGCTTTTTGTATTGAATTCCGATGCAATTTCTGTGTTTCATCGTCAATAAGAAGGTCCAAGGAATACAGTCAACCTGAAGTGAAGCATCGGAATCAAAAACTGGACTCACAGGAGAGGTTCAAATCATAGAAAGTTAGAGTGTCAGGCCTATTTTACTGAAGTCGGCATTGTGCCTTTTGAACATAATCCAGATGCAATTTCTGTGCTTCATCGTGAAAAAGAAGGTCCAAGAGATACAGCAAACCTGAAGTGAAGCATCGGAATCTAAAACTGGACTCACAGGGAAGGTTCAAATCATAGAAAGTTGGAGTGTCAGTCCTCTTGTACTTAAGTCGACATTGTGCCTTTTGTATTAAATTCGGATGCAATTTCTGTGTTTCATCGTCAATAAGAAGGTCCAAGGTATACAGGAAACCTGAAGTGAAGCATCGGAAGCTAAAACTGGACTCACAGGAGTGGTTCAAATCATAGAAAGTGAGAGTGTCAGTCCTCGTGTACTTAAGTCAGCATTCTGCCTTTTGTATTAAATTCGGATGCCATTTCTGTGATTCATCGTCAATAAGATGGTCCAAGGTATAAAGGACACCTGAAGTGAAGCATCGGAGTCTGAAACTGGACTCACAGGAGAGGTTCAAATCAAAGAAAGTTAGAGTGTCAGTCCTCTTGTACTTAAGTCGGCATTGTGCCTTTTGTTTTAAATTCGGATGCAATTTCTTTGTTTCATCGTCATCAAGAAAGCACATGGGATACAGTAAACCTGAAGTGAAGCATCGGAATCTAAATCTGTACTCACAGTAGATGTTCAAATCATAGAAAGTGAGAGTGTCAGTCCTCTTGTACTTAAGTCGGCATTGTGCCCTTTGTATTAAATTCGGATGCAATTTCTGTGTTTCATCATCAATAAGAAGCTCCAAGGTATACAGTAAACCTGAAGTGAAGCATCGGAATCGAAAACTGGACTCAAAGGAGAAGTTCAAATCATAGACAGTTAGAGAGTCAGACCTCTTGTACTTACGTCGGCATTGTGCCTTTTGAATTAAATACGGATGCAATTTCTATGTTTCATCGTCAATAAGAAGATACAAGGTATACAGTAAACCTGAAGTGAAGCATAGGAATCTAAAACTGGACTCACAGGAGTGGTTCAAATCATAGATAGTGAGACTGTCAGTCCTAGGGTACATAGGTCGGCATTCTGCCTTTTGTATTAAATTCGGATGCCATTTCTGTGATTCATCGTCAATAAGAAGGTCCAAGGTATAAAGGAAACCTGAAGTGAAGCATCGGAGTCTAATACTGGACTCACAGGACAGGTTCAAATCAAAGAAAGTTAGAGTGTCAGTCCTCTTGTACTTAAGTCGGCATTGTGCCTTTTGTTTTAAATTCGGATGCATTTTCTTTGTTTCATCGTCAACAAGAAAGCACATGGGATACAGTAAACCTGAAGTGAAGCATCGGAATCTAAATCTGTACTCACAGTAGACTTTCAAATCATAGAAAGTGAGAGTGTCAGTCCTCTTGTATTTAAGTCAGCATTGTGCCTTTTGTATTAATTTCGGATGCAATTTCTGTGTTTCATTATCAATAACATGGTCCGAGGGATACAGTAAACCTGAAGTGAAGCATCGGAATCTAAAACTGGACTCACAGGAGAGGTTCAAATCATAGAAAGTTAGAGTATCAGTCCTCTTGTACTTAAGTCGGCATTGTGCATTTTTATTAAATTCGGATGCCATTTCTGTGTTTCATTGTCAATAAGAAGGTCCAAGGGATACTGTAAACCTGAAGTGAAGCATCGGAATCTAAAACTGGACTCACTGGAGAGGTTCAAATCATAGAAAGTTAGAGTGTCAGTCCTCTTGTACTTATGTCGGAATTCTGCCTTTTCAATTTAATTCCGATGCAATTTCTGTGTTTTATCGACAGTAAGAAGGTCCAAGGTATACAGTAAACCTGAAGTGAAGAATCGAAATCTAAAACTGGTCTCACAGGAGGGGTTCAAATCATAGAAAGTTAAAGTGTCAGTCCACTTGTACGTAAGTCGACATTGTGCTGTTTGTATTAAATTCGGATGCAATTTCTGTGTTTCATCGTCAAGAAGAAGGTCCAAGGTACACAAGAAACCTGAAGTGAAGCATCGGAATCAAAAACTGGACTCACAGGAGAGGTTCAAATCATAGAAAGTTAGTGTGTCAGTCCTCTTGTACTTGAGTCGGCATTGTGCCTTTTGAATTAAATTCCGATGCAATTTCTGTGATTCATCGTCAATAAGAAGGTCCAAGGTATACAGTAAACATGAAGTGGAGCATCTGAATCTAAAACTGGACTCACATTATAGGTTCAAATCATAGAAAGTGTGAGTGTCAGTCCTATTTTACTGAAGTCGGCATTGTGCCTTTTGAACATAATCCAGATGCAATTTCTGTGCTTCATCGTGAAAAAGAAGGTCCAAGAGATACAGCAAACCTGAAGTGAAGCATCGGAATCTAAAACTGGACTCACAGGGAAGGTTCAAATCATAGAAAGTTGGAGTGTCAGTCCTCTTGTACTTAAGTCGACATTGTGCCTTTTGTATTAAATTCGGATGCAATTTCTGTGTTTCATCGTCAATAAGAAGGTCCAAGGTATACAGGAAACCTGAAGTGAAGCATCGGAAGCTAAAACTGGACTCACAGGAGTGGTTCAAATCATAGAAAGTGAGAGTGTCAGTCCTCGTGTACTTAAGTCAGCATTCTGCCTTTTGTATTAAATTCGGATGCCATTTCTGTGATTCATCGTCAATAAGATGGTCCAAGGTATAAAGGAAACCTGAAGTGAAGCATCGGAGTCTGAAACTGGACTCACAGGAGAGGTTCAAATCAAAGAAAGTTTGAGTGTCAGTCCTCTTGTACTTAAGTCGGCATTGTGCCTTTTGTTTTAAATTCGGATGCAATTTCTTTGTTTCATCGTCAAGAAGAAAGCACATGGGATACAGTAAACCTGAAGTGAAGCATCGGAATCTAAATCTGTACTCACAGTAGATGTTCAAATCATAGAAAGTGAGAGTGTCAGTCCTCTTGTATTTAAGTCAGCATTGTGCCTTTTGTATTAATTTCGGATGCAATTTCTGTGTTTCATTATTAATAAGATGGTCCGAGGGATACAGTGAACCTGAAGTGAAGCATCGGAATCTAAAACTGGACTCACTGGAGAGGTTCAAATCATAGAAAGTTAGAGTGTCAGTCCTCTTGTACTTAAGTCGGAATTGTGCTTTTTAAATTTAATTCCGATGCAATTTCTGTGCCTCATCGTCAATACGAAGGTCCAAGGTACACAGTAAACCTGAAGTGAAGCATCGGAATCTAATACTGGACTCACAGCAGAGGACCAAATCATAGAAAGTTAGAGTGTCGGTCCCCTTGTACTTAAGTCGATATTGTGCCTTTTGAATTTAATTCCGATGCAATTTCTGTGATTCATCGTCAAGAAGAAGGTCCAAGGTATACAGTAAACCTGAAGTGAAGCATCAGAATCAAAAACTGGTCTCACAGGAGAGGTTCAAATCATAGAGAGTGTCAGTTCTCTTGTACTTGAGTCGGCATTGTGCATTTTTATTAAATTCTGATGCATTTCTGTGTTTCATCGTCAATAAGAAAGTCCAACGGATACAGTAAACCTGAAGTGAGGCATCGGAATCTAAAACTGGACTCACAGGAGTGGTTCTAATCATAGAAAGTTTGAGTGTCAGTCCTCTTGTACTTAAGTCGGCATTGTGCCTTCTGTATTAAATTCGGATGCAATTTCTGTGTTTCATCGTCAATAAGAAGGTCCAAGGTATACAGTAAACCTGAAGTGAAGCATCAGAATCTAAAACTGGACTCACAGGATAGGTTCAAATCATAGAAAGTGAGAGTGTCAGTCTTCCTGTACTTAAGTCGGCACTGTGCCTTTTGTATTAAATTCGGATGCAATTTCTGTGTTTCATCGTCAATAAGAAACTACAAGGGATACAGTAAACCTGAAGTGCAGCATCGGAATCTAAAACTGGACTCACAGTAGGGGTTCAAATCATAGAATGTGAGAGCGTCAGTCCTCTTGTACTTAAGTCGGCATTGTGCCTTTTGTATTAAATTCGGATGCAATTTCTGTGTTTCATCGTCAATAAGAAGGTCCAAGGGATACAGTAAACCTGAAGTGAAGCATCGGAATCTAAAACTGGACTCACAGGAGAGGTGCAAATCATAGAAAGTGAGAGTGTCAGTCCTCTTGTACTTAAGTCGGCATTGTGCCTTGTGTATTAATTTCGGATGCAATTTCTGTGTTTCATCGTCAATAAGAAGGTAAAACGGATACAGTAAACCTGAAGTGAGGCATCAGAATCTAAAACTGGTCTCACAGGAGTGGTTCAAATCATTGAATATTTGAATGTCAGTCCTCTTGTACTTAAGTCGGCATTGTACCCTTTGTATTAAATTCGGATGAAATTTCTGTGTTTCATCGTCAATAAGAGGGTCCAAGGGATACAGTAAACCTGAAGTGAAGCATCGGAAGCTAAAACTATACTCACAGGAGAGGTTCAACTCATAGAAAGTTAGAGTGTAGGTCCTCTTGTACTTAAGTCGGCACTGTGCCTTTTGTATTAAATTCGGATGCAATTTCTGTGTTTCATCGTCAATAAGAAGGTCCAAGGTATACAGAAAACCTGAAGTAAAGCATCGGAATCTAAAACCGGACTCACAGGAGTGGTTCAAATCATAGAAAGTGAGATGGTCAGTCGTCTTGTACTTAAGTCGGCATTGCGCCTGTAGTATTAAATTCGGATGCAATTTCTGTGTTTCATCGTCAATAGGAAGGTCGATGGTATACAGTAAACCTGAAGTGAAGCATCGGAATCTAAAACTGGACACACAGGAGAGGTTCAAATCAAGGAAAGTTAGAGTGTCAGTCCTCATGTACTTAAGTCGGCATTGTGCCTTTTGTATTAAAATCGGATGCAATTTCTCTGTTTCATCGTCAATAAGAAGGTCCACGGTATACAGTAAACCTGAAGTGAAGCATCGGAATCTAAAACTGGACTCACAGGATAGGTTCAATTTATAGAAAGAGAGAGTATCAGTCCTCTTGTACTTGAGTCGGCATTCTGCCTTTTGTATTAAATTCGGATGCAATTTCTGTGTTTCATCGTCAATAACAAGGTCCAAGGTATAAAGGATACCTGAAGTGAAGCATCAGAATCTAAAACTGGACTCACAGGAGACGTTCAAATCATACAAAGTTAGAGTGTCAGTCCTCTTGTACATAAGTCGGCATTGTGCCTTTTGTATTGAATTCGGATGCAATTTCTGTGTTTCATCGTCAATAAGAAGGTCCAAGGGATACAGTAATCCTGAAGTGAAGCGTCGAAATCTTAAACTGGACTCACAGGAGAGGTTCAAATCATAGAAAGTGATAGTGTCAGTCCTCTTGTACTTAAGTCGGCATTGTGCCTTTTGTATTAAATTCAGATGCAATTTCTGTGTTTCATCGTCAATAAGAAGGTCCAAGGTATACAGGAAACCTGAAGTGAAGAATCGGAATCTAAAACTGGACTCACAGAAGAGGTTCAAATCATAGAAAGTTAGTGTGTCAGTCCTCTTGTACTTAAGTCGGCATTTGGCCCTTTATATTAAATTCGGATGCAATATCTGTGTTTCATCGTCAATAAGAAGGTCCAACGGATACAGTAAACCTGAAGGGAGGCATCGGAATCCAAAACTGGTCTCACAGGAGAAGTTCAAATCATAGACAGTTTGAGTGTCAGTCCTCTTGTACTTAAGTCGTCATTGTGCCTTTTTTATTAAATTCGGATGCAATTTCTGTGTTTCATCGTCAATAAGAAGGGCCAAGGTATACAGTAAACCTGAAGTGAAGCATCGGAATCTAAAACCGGACTCACAGGTGAGGTTCAAATCATAGAAAGTGAGAGTGTCAGTCCTCTTGTACTTATGTCGGTATTGTGCCTTTTGTATTAAATTCGGATGCAATATCTTTGTTTCATCGTGAATAAGAAGGTCCAAGGGATAGAGTAAACCTGAAGTGAAGCATCGCAATCTAAAACTGGACTCATAGGAGAGGTTTAAAATCAAAAAAAGTGAGAGTGTCAGTCCTCTTGTACTTAATTCGGCATTGTGCCTTTTGTATTAAATTCGGATGCAATTTGTGTTTCATCGTCAATAAGAACGTCCAAGGGATACAGTAAACCTGAAGTGAAGCGTCGGAATCTAAAACTGGACTCACAGGTGAGGTTCTAATCATACAAAGTGAGAGTGTCAAACCTCTTGTACTTAAGTCGGCATTGTGCCTTTTGTATTAAATTCGGATACAATTTCTGCATTTCATCGTCAATAAGAAGGTCCAAGGTATACAGGAAACCTGAAGTGAAGCATCGGAATCTAAAACTGTACTCACAGGAGAGGTTTAAATCATAGAAAGAAAGTGTGTCAGTCCTCTTGTACTTAAGTCGGCATTGTGCCTTTTGAATTAAATTCCGATGCAATTTCTGTGCCTCATCGTCAACAAGAAGGTCCAAGGTACACAGTAAACCTGAAGTGAAGCATCGGAATCTAAAACTGGACTCACAGGAGAGGTTCAAATCATAGAAAGTTAGATTGTCAGTCCCCTTTTACTCTTGTCGGCATTGTGCTTTTCGAATTTAACTCCGATGCAATTTCTGTGTTTCATCGTCAATAAGAAGGTCCAAGGTATACAGTAAACCTGAAGTGAAGCATCGGAATCTAAAACTGGACTCACAGGAGAGGTTCAAATCATAGAAAGTTAGAGTGTCAGTCCCCTTGTACTTAAGTCGGCATTGTGCCTTTTGCATTTAGAACCGATGCAATTTCAGTGTTTCATCGTCAATAAGAAGGTCCAAGGTATACATTAAACCTGAAGTGAAGCATCGGAATCTAAAACTGGACTCACAGGAGAGGCTCATATGATAGGGATTGTCAGTCCTCTTGTACTTAAGTCGGCATTGTGCCATTTGTATTAAATTTGGATGCAATTTCTTTGTTTCATCGTCAATAAGAAGGTCGAAGGTATACAGTAAACCTGAAGTGAAGCATCGGAATCTATAACCGGACTCACAGGAGAGGTTCAAATCTTAGAAAGTGAGAGTGTCAGTCCTCTTGTACTTAAGTCGGCATTGTGCCTTTTGTATTAAATTCGGATGCAATTTCTGTGTTTCATCGTCAATAAGAAGGTCCAAGGTACAAGGCAAAATTGAAGTGAAGCATCGGAATGTAAAAGTGGACTCACAGGAGAGGTTCAAATCACAGAAAGTTAGAGTGTCAGTCCTCTTGTACTTAAGTCGGCATTGTGCCTATTGAATTTAATTCCGATGCAATTTCTGTGCCCCATCGTCAATAAGAAGGTCCAAGGTACACGGTAAACCTGAAGTGAAGCATCGGAATCTAAAACTGGACTCACAGGAGGGGTTCACATGATAGAAAGTTAGAGTGTCAGTCCTCTAGTACTTAAGCCGGCATTGTGCCTTTTGAATTTAATTCCGATGCAATTTCTGTGCCTCATCGTCAATAAGAAGTTCCAAGGGACACAGTAAACCTGAAGTGAAGCATCGGAATCAAAAAATTGGAGTCACAGGTGAGGTTCAAATCATAGAATGTTAGAGTGTCAGTCCTCTTGTACTTAAGACGGCATTGTGAATTTTAAATTTCATTCCGATGCAATTTCTGTGTTTCATCGTCAATAAGAAGATCCAAGGTATAAAGGAAAACTGAAGTGATGCATCGGAATCTAAAACTGGACTCACAGGAGAGTTTCTAATCATAGAAAGTTAGAGTGTCAGTCCACTTGTACTTGATCGACATTGTGCCTTTTGTATTAAATTTGAATGCAATTTATGTGTTTCATCGTCAATAAGTAGGTCCAAGGGATACAATAAACCTGAAGGGAAGTATCGGAATCGAAAACTGGACTCACAGGAGAGGTTCAAATCATAGAAAGTGAGATTGTCAGTCCTCTTGTACTTAAGTCGGCGTTGTGCCTTCTGTATTAAATTCGGATGCAATTTCTGTGTTTCATCGTCAATAAGAAGGTCCAAGGTATACAGGAAACCTGAAGTGAAGCATCGGAATCTAAAACTGGATTCAAAGGAGATGTTGAAATTATAGAAAGTTAGTGTGTCAGTCCTCTTGTACTTAAGTCGGCATTGGGCGTTTTATAATAAATTCGGATGCAATTTCTGTGTTTCATCGTCAATAAGAAGGTCCAAGGTACACAGTAAAACCTGAAGAGAAGCATCGGAATCTAAAACTGGACTCACAGGAGAGGTTCAAAACATAGTAAGTTAGTGTGTCAGTCCTCTTGTACCTAAGTCGGCATTGTGCCTTTTGATTTTAATTCCGATGCAATTTCTGTGACTCATCGTCCACAAGAAGGTCCAAAGTACACAGTAAACCTGAAGTGAAGCATCGGAATCTAAAACTGGACTCACAGGAGAGGTTCAAATCATAGAAAGTTAGAGTGCCAGTCCCCTTGTACTTAAGTCGGCATTGTGCCTTTTGAATTTAAAACCGATGCAATTTCTGTGTTTCATCGTCAATAAGAGGTTCATAGGGATACAGTAAACCGAAGTGGGGCATCGGAATCTATAACTGGTCTCACAGGAGAAGTTCAAATCATAGAAAGTTCGAGTGTCAGTAATCTTGTACTTAAGTCGGCATTGTGCCTTTTGTATTAAATTCGGATGCAATTTCTGTGTTTCATCGTCAATATGAAAGTCCAAGGTATACAGTAAACCTGAAGTGAAGCATCGGAATCTAAAACTGGACTCACTGGATAGGTTCAAATCATAGAAGGTGAGAGCGCCTGTCCCCTGTACTTAAGTCGGCATTGTGCCTTTTGTATTAAATTCGGATGAAATTTCTGTGTTTCATCGTCAATAAGAAGGTCCAAGGGATACAGTAAACCTGAAGTGAAGCATGGGAATCTAAAACTGGACTCACAGGAGAGGTTCAAATCATAGAAAGTTAGAGTGTCAGTCCTCGTTTACTTAAGTCGGCATTGTGCCTTTTGTATTATATTTGGATGCAATTTCTGTGTTTCATCGTCAATAAGAAGGTCCAAGGTATACAGTAAACCTGAAGTGAAGCATCGGAATCTAAAACCGGACTCACACGAGAGGTTCAAATCTTAGAAAGTGAGAGTGTCAGTCCTCTTGTACTTAAGTCGGCATTGTGCCTTTTGTATTAAATTCGGATGCAATGTCTGTGTTTCATCGTCAATAAGAAGGTCCAAGGTATAAAGGAAAACTGAAGTGAAGCATCGGAATCTGAAACTTGACTCACAGGAGAGGTTCAAATCACAGAAAGTTAGAGTGTCAGTCCTCTTGTACTTAAGTCGGCATTGTGCCTATTGAATTTAATTCCGATGCAATTTCTGTGCCTCATCGTCAATAAGAAGGTCCAAGGTACACAGTAAACCTGAGGTGAAGCATCGGAATCTAAAACTGGACTCACAGGAGAGGTTCAAATCATAGAAAGTTAGAGTGTCAGTCCTCTAGTACTTAAGTCGGCATTGTGCCTTTTCAATTTAATTCCGATGCAGTTTCTGTGCCTCATCGTCATTGAGAAGGTCCAAGGAACACACTAAACCTGAAATGAAGCATCGGAATCTAAAACTGGACACACATTAGAGGTTCAAATCATAGAATGTTAGAGTGTCAGTCCCCTTGTACTTAAGACGGCATTGTGAATTTTGAATTTCATTCCGATGCAATTTTTGTGTTTCATCGTCAATAAGAAGGTCCAAGGTATAAAGGAATACTGAAGTGAAGCATCGGGATCTAAAACTGTACTCACAGGAGAGTTTCTAATCATAGAAAGTTATAGTGTCAGTCCTCTTGTACTTGAGTCGGCATTGTGCCTTTTGTATTAAATTTGGATGCAATTTATGTGTTTCATCGTCAATAAGAAGGTCCAAGGGATACAGTAAACCTGAAGTGAAGCATCGGAATCTAAAACTGTACTCACAGGAGAGGTTCAAATAATAGAAAGTGAGAGTGTCAGTCCTCTTGTACTTAAGTCGGCATTGTGCTTATTGTATTAAATTCGGATGCAATTTCTGTGTCTCATCGTCAATAAGAACGTCCAAGGGATACAGTAAACCTGAAGTGAAGCATCGAAATCTAAAACTGGACTCACAGGAGAGGTTCAAATCATAGAAAGTTAGAGTGTCAGTCCTCTAGTACTTAAGTCGGCATTGTGCCTTTTGAATTTAATTCCGATGCAATTTCTGTGCCTCACCGTCAATAAGAAGGTCCAAGGTATAAAGGAAAACTGAAGTGAGGCATCGGAATCTGAAACTGGACTCACAGGAGAGTTTCTAATCATAGAAAGATAGAGTGTCAGTCCTCTTGTACTAGAGTCGGCATTGTGCCTTTTGTATTAAATTCGGATGCAATTTCTGTGTTTCATCGTCAATAAGAAGGTCCAAGGTATACAGGAAACCTGAAGTGAAGCATCGGAATCTAAAACTGGACTCAAAGGAGAGGTTGAAATCATAGAAAGTTAGTGTGTCAGTCCTCTTGTACTTAAGTCGGCATTGTGCCTTTTGTATTTAATTACGTTGCAATTTCTGTGTCTCATCGTCAACAAGAAGGTCCAAAGTACACAGTAGACCTGAAGTGAAGCATCGGAATTTAAAACTGGACTCACAGGAGAGGTTCAAATCATAGAATGTTAGAGTGCTAGTCCCCTTGTACTTAAGTCGGCATTGTGCCTTTTGAATTTAAAATCGATGCAATTTCTGTGTTTCATCGTCAATAGGAAGGTCCAAGGTATAGAATAAACCTGAAGTGAAGCATCGAAATCTAAAACTGGACTCACAGGAGAGGCTTATATGATAGAGAGTGTCAGTCCACTTGTACTTAAGCCGGCATTGTGCTTATTGTATTAAATTCGGATGCAATTTCTGTGTTTCATCGTCAATAAGATGGTCCAAGGGATACAGTAAACCTGAAGTGAAGCATCCTAATTTAACACTGGACTCACAGGAGAGGTTCACATAATAAAAAGTTAGAGTGTCAGTCGTCTTGTACTTAAGTCGGCATTGTGCCCTTTGTATTAAATTCAGATGCAATTTCTGTGTTTCATCGTCAATAAGAAGTTCCAAGGTATACAGTAAACCTGAAGTGGGGCATCGGAATCTATAACTGGTCTCACAGGAGAAGTTCAAATCATAGAAAGTTTGAGTGTCAGTAATCTTGTACTTAAGTCGGCATTGTGCATTTTGTATTAAATTCGGATGCAATTTCTGTGTTTCATCGTCAATATGAAGGTCCAAGGTATACAGTAAACCTGAAGTGAAGCATCGGAATCTAAAACTGGACTCACAGGATAAGTTCAAATCATAGAAAGTGAGAGTGCCTGTCCCCTGTACTTAAGTCGGCATTGTGCCTTTTGTAATAAATTCGGATGAAATTTCTGTGTTTCATCGTCAATAATAAGGTCCAAGGGATACAGTAAACCTGAAGTGAAGCATGGGAATCTAAAACTGGACTCACAGGAGAGGTTCAAATCATAGAAAGTTAGAGTGTCAGTCCTCGTTTACTTAAGTCGGCATTGTGCCTTTTGTATTAAATTTGGATGCAATTTCTGTGTTTCATCGTCAATAAGAAGGTCCAAGGTATACAGTAAACCTGAAGTGAAGCATGGGAATCTAAAACCGGACTCACAGGGGAGGTTCAAATCTTAGAAAGTGAGAGTGTCAGTCCTCTTGTACTTAAGTCAGCATTTTGCCTTTTGTATTAAATTCGGATGCAATTTCTGTGTTTCATCGTCAATAAGAAGGACCGAGGTATAAAGGAAAACTGAAGTGAAGCATCGGAATCTAAAACTTGACTCACAGGAGAGGTTCAAATCACAGAAAGTTAGTGTGTCAGTCCTCTTGTACTTAAGTCGGCATTGTGCCTATTGAATTTAATTCCGATGCAATTTCTGTGCCTCATCGTCAATAAGAAGGACCAAGGTACACAGTAAACCTGAAGTGAAGCATCGGAATCTAAAACTGGACTCACAGGAGAGGTTCAAATCATAGAAAGTTAGAGTGTCAGTCCTCTAGTACTTAAGTCGGCATTGTGCCTTTTGAATTTAATTCCGATGCAATTTCTGTGCCTCATCGTCATTAAGAAGTTCCAAGGAACACACTAAACCTGAAGTGAAGCATCGGAATCTAAAACTGGACACACATTAGTGGTTCAAATCATATAATGTTAGAGTGTCAGTCCCCTTGTACTTAAGTCGGCATTGTGAATTTTGAATTTCATTCCGATGCAATTTTTGAGTTTCATCGTCAATAAGAAGGTCCAAGGTATAAAGGAATACTGACGTGAAGCATCGGGATCTAAAACTGTACTCACAGGAGAGTTTCTAATCATAGAAAGTTATAGTGTCAGTCCTCTTGTACTTGAGTCGGCATTGTGCCTTTTGTATTAAATTCGGATGCAATTTCTGTGTTTCATCGTCAATAAGATGGTCCAAGGAATACAGTAAACCTGAAGTGAAGCATCCTAATTTAACACTGGACTCACAGGAGAGGTTCACATAATAAAAAGTTAGAGTGTCAGTCGTCTTGTACTTAAGTCGGCATTGTCCCCTTTGTATTAAATTCAGATGCAATTTCTGTGTTTCATCGTCAATAAGAAGTTCCAAGGTATACAGTAAACCTGAAGTGGGGCATCGGAATCTATAACTGGTCTCACAGGAGAAGTTCAAATCATAGAAATTTTGAGTGTCAGTAATCTTGTACTTAAGTCGGCATTGTGCATTTTGTATTAAATTCGGATGCAATTTCTGTGTTTCATCGTCAATAATAAGGTCCAAGGGATACAGTAAACCTGAAGTGAAGCATGGGAATCTAAAACTGGACTCACAGGAGAGGTTCAAATCATAGAAAGTTAGAGTGTCAGTCCTCGTTTACATAAGTCGGCATTGTGCCTTTTGTATTAAATTTGGATGCAATTTCTGTGTTTCATCGTCAATAAGAAGGTCCAAGGTATACAGTAAACCTGAAGTGAAACATGGGAATCTAAAACCGGACTCACAGGAGAGGTTCAAATCTTAGAAAGTGAGAGTGTCAGTCCTCTTGTACTTAAGTCAGCATTTTGCCTTTTGTATTAAATTCGGATGCAATTTCTGTGTTTCATCGTCAATAAGAAGGACCAAGGTATAAAGGAAAACTGAAGTGAAGCATCGGAATCTAAAACTTGACTCACAGGAGAGGTTCAAATCACAGAAAGTTAGTGTGTCAGTCCTCTTGTACTTAAGTCGGCATTGTGCCTATTGAATTTAATTCCGATGCAATTTCTGTGCCTCATCGTCAATAAGAAGGACCAAGGTACACAGTAAACCTGAAGTGAAGCATCGGAATCTAAAACTGGACTCACAGGAGAGGTTCAAATCATAGAAAGTTAGAGTGTCAGTCCTCTAGTACTTAAGTCGGCATTGTGCCTTTTGAATTTCATTCCGATGCAATTTCTGTGCCTCATCGTCATTAAGAAGTTCCAAGGAACACACTAAACCTGAAGTGAAGCATCGGAATCTAAAACTGGACACACATTAGTGGTTCAAATCATATAATGTTAGAGTGTCAGTCCCCTTGTACTTGAGTCGGCATTGTGAATTTTGAATTTCATTCCGATGCAATTTTTGTGTTTCATCGTCAATAAGAAGGTCCAAGGTATAAAGGAAAACTGAAGTGAAGCATCGGAATCTTAAACTGTACTCACAGGAGGGTTTCTAAACATAGAAAGTTAGAGTGTCAGTCCTCTTGTACTTGAGTCGGCATTGTGCCTTTTGTATTAAATTTGGATGCAATTAATGTGTTTCATCGTCAATAAGAAGGTCCAAGGTATACAGGAAACCTGAAGTGAAGCATCGGAATCTAAAACTGGACTCACAGGAGAGGTTAAAATCATAGAAAGTTAGTGTGTCAGTCCTCTTCTACTTATGTCGGCATTGGGCGTTTTATATTAAATTCGGATGCAATTTCTGTGTTTCATCGTCAATTGGAAGGTCCAAGGAACACAGGAAACCTGAAGAGAAGCATCGGAATCTAAAACTGGACTCACAGGAGAGGTTCAAATCATAGAAAGTTAGTGTGTCAGTCCTCTTGTACTTAAGTCGGCATTGTGCCTTTTGAATTTAATTCCGATGCAATTTCTGTGCCTCATCGTCAACAAAAAGGTCCAAGGTACACAGTAAACCTGAAGTGAAGCATCGGATCTAAATCTGGACTCACAGGATAGGTCCAAATCATAGGATGTTAGAGTGTCACTCCCCTTGTTCTTATGTCGGCATTGTGCCTTTTGAATTTAATTCCGATGCAATTTCTGTGTTTCATCGTCAATAAGAAGGTCCAAGGTATACAGTGAACCTGAAGTGAAGCATCGGAATCTAAAACTGGACTCACAGTAGAGGCTCAAGTGATAGAGAGTGTCAGTCCTCTTGTACTTAAGTCGGCATTGTGCTTATTGTATTAAATTCGAATGCAATTTCTGTGTCTCATCGTAAATAAGAAGGTCCAAGGGATACAGTAAACCTGAAGTGAAGCATCCTAATTTAACACTGGACTCACAGGATAGGTTCAAATCATAAAAGGTTAGAGTGTCAGTCCTCTTGTACTTAAGTCGGCATTGGGCCATTTGTATTAAATTCGGATGCAATTTCTGTGTTTCATCGTCAATAAGAAGTTCCCAGGGATACAGTAAACCTGAAGTGTGGCATCGGAATCTAAAACTGGTCTCACAGGAGAGGTTCAAATCATAGAAAGTTTGAGTGTCAGTAATCTTGTACTTAAGTCGGCATTGTGCCTTTTGGATTAAATTCGGATGCAATTTCTGTGTTTCATCGTCAATCAGAAGGTCCAAGGTATACAGTAAACCTGAAGTGAAGCATCGGAAACTAAAACTGGTCTCACAGGATAGGTTCAAATCATAGAAAGTGAGAGTGCCTGTCCTCTGTACTTAAGTCGGCATTGTGCCTTTTGTATTAAATTCAAATGAAATTTCTGTGTTTCATCGTCAATAAGAAGGTCCAAGGGATACAGTAAACCTGAAGTGAAGCATCGGAATCTAAAACTGGACTCACAGGAGAGGTTCAAATCATAGAAAGTTAAAGTGTCAGTCCTCTTGTACTTAAGTCGGCATTGTGCCTTTTGTATTAAATTTGGATGAAATTTGTGTGTTTCATCGTCAATTAGAAGGTCCAAGGTATACAGTAAACCTGAAGTGAAGCATCGAAATCTAGAACCAGACACACAGGAGAGGTTCTAATCTTAGAAAGTGAGAGTGTCAGTCCACTTGTACTTCAGTCGGCATTGTGCCTATTGAATTTAATTCCGATGCAATTTCTGTGCCTCATCGTCAATAAGAAGGTCCAAGGTACTCAGTAAACCTGAAGTGAAGCATCGGAATCTAAAACTGGACTCACAGGAGAGGTTCAAATCATATAATGTTAGAGTGTCAGTCCCCTTGTAATTAACGCGACATTGTGAATTTTCGAATTTCATTCCGATGCAATTTCTGTGTTTCCTCGTCAAAAAGAAGGTCCAAGGTACACAGGAAACCTGAAGAGAAGCATCGGAATCTAAAACTGGACTCACAGGAGAGGTTCAAATCATAGAAAGTTAGTGTGTCAGTCCTCTTGAACTTAAGTCGGCATTGTGCCTTTTGAATTTAATTCCGATGCAAGTTCTGTTTTTCATCGTCAATAAGAAGGTCCAAGGTATACAGTAAACCTGAAGTAAATGATCAGAATCTAAAACTGGACTCACAGGAGAGGTTCAAATCATAGAAAGTTAGAGTGGCAGTACTCTTGTACTTAAGTCGGCATTGTGCCTTTTGAATTTAATTCCGATGCAATTTCTGTGCCTCATCGCCATTAAGAAGGTCCAAGGAACACAGTAAACCTGAAGTGAAGCATCGGAATCTAAAACTGGACTCACAGGAGAGGTTCAAATCATAGAATGTTAGAGTGTCAGTCCCCTTGTACTTAAGACGACATTGTGAATTTTGAATTTCATTTCGATGCAATTTCTGTGTTTCCTAGTCAATAAGAAGGTCCAAGGTATAAAGGAAAACTGAAGTGAAGCATCGGAATCTAAAACTGGACTCACAGGAGAGTTTCTAATCATAGAAAGTTAGAGTGTCAGTCCTCTTGTACTTGAGTCGTCATTGTGCCTTTTGTATAAAATTTGGATGCAATTTATGTGTTTCATCGTCAACAAGAAGGTCCAAGGGATACAATAAACCTTAAGTGAAGCATCGGAATCGAAAACTGGACACAGGAGAGTTTCAAATCATAGAATGTGAGAGCATCAGTCCTCTTGTACTTAAGTCGGCATTGTGACTTTTCTATTAAATGCGGATGCAATTTCTGTGTTTCATCGTCAATAAGAAGGTCCAAGGGATACAGTAAACCCTAAGTGAAGCATCGGAATCTAAAACTGGACTCACAGGAGAGGTTCAAATCATAGAAAGTGAGAGTGTCAGTCCTCTTGTACTTAAGTCGGAATTGTGCCTTTTGTATTAAATTCGGATGCAATTTCTGTGTTTCATCGTCAATAAGAAGGTCCAAGGTATACAGGAAACCTGAAGTGAAGCATCGGATTCTAAAACTGGACTCACAGGAGAGGTTAAAATCATAGAAAGTTAGTGTGTCAGTCCTCTTGTACTTAAGTCGGCATTGGGCGTTTTATATTAAATTCGGATGCAATTTCTGTGCTTCATCGTCTATAAGAAGGTCCAAGGTACACAGGAAACCAGAAGAGAAGCATCGGAATCTAAAACTGGACTCACAGGAGAGGTTCAAATCATAGAAAGTTAGTGTGTCAGTCCTCTTGAACTTAAGTCGGCATTGTGCCTTTTGAATTTAATTCCGATGCATGTTCTGTTTTTCATCGTCAATACGAAGGTCCAAGGTATACAGTAAACCTGAAGTGAAGGATCGGAATCTAAAACTGGACTCACAGGAGAGGTTCAAATCATAGAAAGTTAGAGTGACAGTACTCTTGTACTTAAGTCAGCATTGTGCCTTTTGAATGTAATTCCGATGCAATTTCTGTGCCTCATCGTCATGAAGAAGGTCCAAGGAACACAGTAAACCTGAAGTGAAGCATCGGAATCTAAAACTGGACTCACAGGAGAGGGTCAAATCATAGAATGTTAGAGTGTCAGTCCCCTTGTACTTAAGACGACATTGTGAATTTTGAATTTCATTTCGATGCAATTTCTGTGTTTCCTCGTCAATAAGAAGGTCCAAGGTATAAAGGAAAACTGAAGTGAAGCATCGGAATCTAAAACTGTACTTACAGGAGAGTTTCTAATCATAGAAAGTTAGAGTGTCAGTCCTCTTGTACTTGAGTCATCATTGTGCCTTTTGTATTAAATTTGGATGCAATTTATGTGTTTCATCGTCAACAAGAAGGTCCAAGGGATACAATAAACCTGAAGTGAAGCATCGGAATCGAAAACTGGACACAGGAGAGTTTCAAATCATAGAATGTGAGAGCGTCAGTCCTCTTGTACTTAAGTCGGCATTGTGCCTTTTGTATTAAATGCGGATGCAATTTCTGTGTTTCATCGTCAATAAGAAGGTCCAAGGGATACAGTAAACCTGAAGTGAAGCATCGGAATCTAAAACTGGACTCACAGGAGAGGTTCAAATCATAGAAAGTGAGAGTGTCAGTCCTCTTGTACTTAAGTCGGCATTGTGCCTTTTGTATTAAATTCGGATGCAATTTCTGTGTTTCATCGTCAATAAGAAGGTCCAAGGTATACAGGAAACCTGAAGTGAAGCATCGGATTCTAAAACTGGACTAACAGTAGAGGTTAAAATCATAGAAAGTTAGTGTGTCAGTCCTCTTGTACTTAAGTCGGCATTGGGCGTTTTATATTAAATTCGGATGCAATTTCTGTGTTTCATCGTCAATAAGAAGGTCCAAGGTACACAGGAAACCTGAAGAGAAGCTTCGGAATCTAAAACTGGACTCACATGAGAGGTTCAAATCATAGAAAGTTAGTGTGTCAGTCCTCTTGAACTTAAGTCGGCATTGTGCCTTTTGAATTTAATTCCGATGCAAGTTCTGTTTTTCATCGTCAATAAGAAGGTCCAAGGTATACAGTAAACCTGAAGTGAAGGATCGGAATCTAAAACTGGACTCACAGGAGAGGTTCTAATCATAGAAAGTTAGAGTGACAGTACTCTTGTACTTAAATCGGCATTGTGCCTTTTGAATTTAATTCCGATGCAATTTCCGTGCCTCATCGTCATTAAGAAGGTCCAAGGAACATAGTAAACCTGAAGTGAAGCATCGGAATCTAAAACTGGACTCACAGGAGAGGTTCAAATCATAGAATGTTAGAGTGTCAGTCCCCTTGTAAATAAGACGACATTGTGAATTTTGAATTTCATGTCGATGCAATTTCTGTGTCTCCTCGTCAATAAGAAGGTCCAAGGTATAAAGGAAAACTGATGTGAAGCATCGGAATCTAAAACTGTACTCACAGGAGAGTTTCTAATCATAGAAAGTTAGAGTGTCAGTCCTCTTGTACTTGAGTCGTCATTGTGCCTTTAGTATTAAATTTGGATGCAATTTATGTGTTTCATCGTCAACAAGAAGGTCCAAGGGATACAATAAACCTGAAGTGAAGCATCGGAATCGAAACCTGGACTCACAGGAGAGGTTCAAATCATAGAATGTGAGAGCGTCAGTCCTCTTGTACTTAAGTCGGCATTGTGCATTTTGTATTAAATTCGGATGCAATTTCTGTGTCTCATCGTCAATAAGAAGGTCCAAGGGATACAGTAAACCTGAAGTGAAGCATCCTAATTTAACACTGGACTCACAGGAAAGGTTCAAATCATAAAAAGTTTGAGTGTCAGTCCTCTTGAACTTAAGTCGGCATTGTGCCTTTTGTATTAAATTCGGATGCAATTTCTGTGTTTCATCGTCAATAAGAAGTTCCAGGGGATACAGTAAACCTGAAGTGGGGCATCGGAATCTAAAACTGGTCTCACTGGAGAGGTTCAAATCATAGAAAGTTTGAGTGTCAGTAATCATGTACTTAAGTCGGCATTGTGCCTTTTGTATTAATTTCGGATGCAATTTCTGTGTTTCATCGTCAATCAGAAAGTCCAAGGTATACGGTAAACCTGAAGTGAAGCATCGGAATCTAAAACTGGTCTCACAGGATAGGTTCAAATCATAGAAAGTGAGAGTGCCTGTCCTCTGTACTTGAGTCGGCATTTTGCCTTTTGTATTAAATTCAAATGAAATATATGTGTTTCATCGTCAATAAGCAGGTCCAAGGGATACAGAAACCTGAAGTGAAGCATCGGAATCTAAAACTGGACTCACAGGAGCGGTTCAAATCATAGAAAGTTAGAGTGTCAGTCCTGTTGTACTTAAGTCGGCATTGTGCCTTTTGTATTAAATTTGGATGCAATTTCTGTGTTTCATCGTCAATTAGAAGGTCCAAGGTATACAGTAAACCTGAAGTGAAGCATCGGAATCTAAAACCGGACACACAGGAGAGGTTCTAATCTTAGAAAGTGAGAGTGTCAGTCCTCTTGTACTTAAGTCGGCATTGTGCCTTTTGTATTAAATTCGGATTCAATTTCTGTGTTTTTAATCGTCAATAAGAAGGTCCAAGGTATAAAGGAAAACTGAAGTGAAGCATCGGAATCTAAAACTGGAATCACAGGAGAGGTTCAAATCACAGAAAGTTAGAGTGTCAGTCCTCTTGTACTTAAGTCGGCATTGTGCCTACTGAATTTAATTCCGATGCAATTTTTGTGCCTCATCGTCAATACGAAGGTCCAAGGTACACAGTAAACCTGAAGTGAAGCATCGGAATCTAAAACTGGATTCACAGCAGAGGTTCAAATCATAGAAAGTTAGAAAGTCAGTCCTCTAGTACTTAAGTCGGCATTGTGCCTTTTGAATTTAATTCCGATGCAATTTCTGTGCCTCATCGCCATTAAGAAGGTCCTAGGAACACAGTAAACCTGAAGTGAAGCATCGGAATCTAATACTATACTCACAGGAGAGGTTCAAATCATAGAATGTTAGAGTGTCAGTCCCCTTGTACTTAAGACGACATTGTGAATTTTGAATTTCATTCCGATGCAATTTCTGTGTTTCCTCGTCAATAAGAATGTCCAAGGTATAAAGGAAAACTGAAGTGAAGCATCGGAATCTAAAACTGGACTCACAGGAGAGTTTCGAATCATAGAAAGTTAGAGTGTCAGTCCTCTTGCACTTGAGTCGTCATTGTGCCTTATGTATTAAATTTGGATGCAGTTTATGTGTTTCATCGTCAACAAGAAGGTCCAAGAGATACAATAAACCTGAAGTGAAGCATCGGAATCGAAAACTGGGCACAGGAGAGGTTCATATCGTAGAAAGTTAGAGTGTCAGTCCTCTTGTACTTAAGTCGGCATTGTGCCTTTTGTATCAAATTCGGATGCAATTTCTGTGTCTCATCGTCAATTAGAAGGTCCAAGGGATACAGTAAACCTGAAGTGAAGCATCGGAATCTAATACTGGACTTACAGGAGAGGTTCAAATCATAGAAAGTGAGAGTGTCAGTCGTCTTGTACTTAAGTCGGCATTGTGTCTTTTTTATTAAATTCGGATGCAATTACAGTGTTTCATCGTCAATAGGAAGGTCGAAGATATACAGTAAACCTGAAGTGAAGCATCGGAATCTAAAACTCGACTCACAGGAGAGGTTCAAATCATAGAATGTTACAGTGTCAGTCCTTTTGTACTTAAGTCGGCATCGTGCCTTTTGTATTAAATTCGGGTGCAATTTCTGTGTTTCATCGTCAATAAGAAGGTCCAAGGTACACAGGAAACCTGAAGTCAAGCATCGGAGTCTAAAACTGGACTTACAGGAGAGGTTCAAATCATAAAAAATTAGAGTGTCAGTCCTCTTGTACTTGAGTCAGCATCAAGCCTTTTGTATCAAATTCGGATGCAATTTCTGTGTTTCATCGTCAATAGGAAGGTCGAAGGTATACAGTAAACCTGAAGTGAAGCATCGGAATCTAAAACTGGACTCACAGGAGAGGTTCAAATCATAGAAACTTAGTGTGTCAGTCCTCTTGTACTTAAGTCGGGATTGTGCATTTTAAATTTAATTCCGATGCAATTTCTGTGCCTCATCGTCAACAAGATGGTCCAAGGTACACAGTAAACCTGAAGTGAAGCATCGGAATCTAAAACTGGACTCGCAGGAGTGGTTCAAATCATAGAAAGTTAGAGTGTCAGTCCCCTTGTACCTAAGTCGGCATTGTGCCTTTTGAAATTAAAACCGATCTAATTTCTGTGTTTCATCGTCATTGAGAAGGTCCAAGGTATACAGTAAACCTGAAGTGAAGCATCGGAATCTAAATCTGGACTCACAGGAGCGGTTCAAATGATAGAGAGTGTCAGTCCTCTTGTAGTTAAGTCGGCATTGTGCTTATTGTATTAAATTCGGATGCAAATTCTGTGTTTCATCGTCAATAAGAAGGTCCAAGGGATACAGTAAACCTGAAGTGAAGCATCGGAATCTAAAACCGGACTCACAGGAGAGATTCAAATCTTAGAAAGTGAGAGTGTCAGTCCTCTTGTACTTATGTCGGCATTGTGCCTTTTGTATTATATTCGGATGCAATTTCTGTGTTTCATCGTCAATAAGAAGGTCGAATTTATAAAGGAAAACTGAAGTGAAGCATCGGAAACTAAAACTGGGCTCACAGGAGAGGTTCAAATCACAGAAAGTTAGAGTGTCAGTCCTCTTGTACTTAAGTCGGCATTGTGCCTACTGAATTTAATTCCGATGCAATTTCTGTGCCTCATCGTCAGTAAGAAGGTTCAAGGTACACAGTAAACCTGAAGTGAAGCATCGGAATCTAAAACTGGACTTACAGGAGAGGTTCAAATCTTAGAAAGTTAGAGTGTTAGTACTCTTGTACTTGAGTCGGCATTGTGCCTTTTGTATTAAATTTCGATGCATTTTATGTGTTTCATCGTCAATAAGGTGGTCCAAGGGATACAATATACCTGAAGTGATGCATCGGAGTCGAAAACTGGTCTCACAGGAGAGGTACAAATCATAGTATGTGAGAGCGTCAGTCCTCTTGTACTTAAGTCGGCATTGTGCCTTTCGTATTAAATTCGGATGCAATTTCTGTGTTTCATCGTCAATAAGAAAGTCCAAGGAATACAGTAAACCTGAAGTGAAGCATCGGAATCTAAAACTGAACTCACAGGAGAGGTTCAAATCATAGAAAGTGAGAGTGTCAGTCCTCTTGTACTTAAGTCGGCATTGTGCCTTTTGTATTAAGTTCGGATGCAATTTCTGTGTTTCATCGTCAATAAGAATGTCCAAGGTATACAGGAAACCTGAAGTGAAGCATCGGAATCTAAAACTGGACTCACAGAAGAGGTTAAAATGATAGAAAGTTTGAGTGTCAGTCCTCTTGTACTTAAGTCGGCATTGTGCTTTTTGTATTAAATTCGGATGCAATTTCTGTGTTTCATCGTCAATAAGAAGGTCCAAGGGATACAATAAACCTGAAGTGGGGCATCGGAATCTAAAACAGGTCTCACAGGAGAGGTTCAAATCATAGAAAGTTTGAGTGTCAGTAATCTTGTACTTAAGTCGGCATTGTGCCTTTTGTATTAAATTCGGATCAAATTTCTGTGTTTCATCGTCAATAAGAAGGCCCAAGCGATACAGTAGACCTGAAGTGAAGCATCGGAATCTAAAACTGGACTCACAGGAGAGGTTCAAATCATAGAAAGTTACAGTGTCAGTCCTCTTGTTCTTAAGTCGGCATTGTGCATTTAGTATTAAATTTGGATGCAATTTCTGTGTTTCATCGTCAATAAAAATGTCCAAGGTATACAGTAAACCTGAAGTGAAGCATCGGAATCTAAAACCGGACTCACAGGAGAGATTCAAATCTTAGAAAGTGAGAGTGTCAGTCCTCTTGTACTTATGTCGGCATTGTGCCTTTTGTATTATATTCGGGTGCAATTTCTGTGTTTCATCATCAATGAGAAGGTCCAAGGTATAAAGGAAAACTGAAGTGAAGCATCGGAATCTAAAACTGGACTCACAGGAGAGGTTCAAATCACAGAAAGTTAGAGTGTCAGTCCTCTTGTACTTAAGTCGGCATTGTGCCTATTGAATTTAATTCTGATGCAATTTCTGTGCCTCATCGTCAATAAGAAGGTCCAAGGTACACAGTTAACCTGAAGTGAAGCATCGGAATCTAAAACTGGACTTACAGGAGAGGTTCTAATCATAGAATGTTAGAGTGTCAGTCCTCTTGTACTTGAGTCGGCATTGTGCCTTTTGTATTAAATTTGGATGCTATTTCTGTGTTTCATCGTCAATAAGAAGGTCCAAGGGATAAAGGAAACCTGAAGTGAAGCATCGAAATCTAAAACTGGACTCACAGGAGAGGTTCAAATCATAGAAAGTGAGAAAGTCAGTTCTCTTGTACTTGAGTCGGCATTGTGCCTTTTGTATTAAATTTGGATGCTATTTCTGTGTTTCATCGTCAATAAGAAGGTCCAAAGGACACAGTAAACCTGGAGTGAAGCATCGGAATCTAAAACTGGACTCACAGGAGAGGTCCAAATCATAGAAAGTGAGAGTGTCTGTCCTCTTGTACTTAAGTCGGTAATGTGCCTTTTGTATAAAATTCGGATGCAATTTCTGTGTTTCATCGTCAGTAAGAAGGTCCAAGGGATACAGTAAACCTGAAGTGAAGCATCAGAATCAAAAATTGGACTCACAGGAGAGGTTCAAATCATAGAAAGAGAGAGTGTCAGTCCTCTTGTACTGAAGTCGGCATTGTGCCTTTTGTATCTAATTCCGTTGCAATTTCTGTGTCTCATCGTCAATTAGAAGGTCCAAGATATACAGTAAACCTGAAGTAAAGCATCGGAATCTAAAACTGGACTCACAGGAGAGGTTCACATCATAGAAAGTGAGAGTGTCAGTCCTCTTGTACTTAAGTCAGCATTGTGCCTTTTGTATTAAATTCGGATGCAATTTCAGTGTTTCATCGACAATAGGAAGGTCGAAGGTATACAGTAAACCTGAAGTTAAGCATCGGAATCTAAAACTGGACTCACAGGACAGGTTCAAATCATAGAAAGTTAGAAAGTCAGTCCTCTTATAATTAGGTCGGCATCGTGCCTTTTGTATTAAATTCGGATGCAATTTCTGTGTTTCATCGTCAATAAGAAGGTCCACGGTATACAGTAAACCAGAGGTGAAGCATCGGAACCTAAAACTGGACTCACAGGAAAGGTTCAAATCATAGAAAGTGAGAGTGTCAGTCCTCTTGTACTTGAGTCGGCATTGTGCCTTTTGTATTAAATTTGGATGCAATTTATTGTGTTTCATCGTCAATAAGAAGGTCCAAGGGATAAAGGAAACCTGAAGTGAAGCATCGGAATCTAAAACTGGACTCACAGGAGAGGTTCAAATCGTAGAAAGTGAGAGTGTCAGTCCTCTTGTACTTGAGTCGGCATTGTGCCTTTTGTATTAAATTTGGATGCAATTTATGTGTTTCATCGTCAACAAGAAGGTCCAAAGGATACAATAAACCTTAAGTGAAGCATCGGAATCGAAAACTGGACACAGGAGAGTTTCAAATCATAGAATGTGAGAGCATCAGTCCTCTTGTACTTAAGTCGGCATTGTGACTTTTGTATTAAAAGCGGATGCAATTTCTGTGTTTCATCGTCAATAAGAAGGTCCAAGGGATACAGTAAACCCTAAGTGAAGCATCGGAATCTAAAACGGGACTCACAGGAGAGGTTCAAATCATAGAAAGTGAGAGTGTCAGTCCTCTTGTACTTAAGTCGGAATTGTGCCTTTTGTATTAAATTTGGATGCAATTTCTGTGTTTCATCGTCAATAAGAAGGTAGAAGGGATACAGTAAACCTGAAGAGAGGCATCGGAATCTGAAACTGGTCTAACAGCAGAGGTTCAAATCATAGAAAGTGAGAGTGCCTGTCCTCTGTACTTGAGTCGGCATTGTGCCTTTTGTATTAAATTCAAATGAAATATATGTGTTTCATCGTCAATAAGCAGGTCCAAGGGATACAGAAACCTGAAGTGAAGCATCGGAATCTAAAACTGGACTCACAGGAGCGGTTCAAATCATAGAAAGTTAGAGTGTCAGTCCTGTTGTACTTAAGTCGGCATTGTGCCTTTTGTATTAAATTTGGATGCAATTTCTGTGTTTCATCGTCAATTAGAAGGTCCAAGGTATACAGTAAACCTGAAGTGAAGCATCGGAATCTAAAACCGGACACACAGGAGAGGTTCTAATCTTAGAAAGTGAGTGTGTCAGTCCTCTTGTACTGAAGTCGGCATTGTGCCTTTTGTATTAAATTCGGATTCAATTTCTGTGTTTTATCGTCAATAAGAAGGTCCAAGGTATAAAGGAAAACTGAAGTGAAGCATCGGAATCTAAAACTGGAATCACAGGAGAGGTTCAAATCACAGAAAGTTAGAGTGTCAGTCCTCTTGTACTTAAGTCGGCATTGTGCCTACTGAATTTAATTCCGATGCAATTTTTGTGCCTCATCGTCAATACGAAGGTCCAAGGTACACAGTAAACCTGAAGTGAAGCATCGGAATCTAAAACTGGACTCACAGCAGAGGTTCAAATCATAGAAAGTTAGAAAGTCAGTCCTCTAGTACTTAAGTCGGCATTGTGCCTTTTGAATTTAATTCCGATGCAATTTCTGTGCCTCATCGTCATTAAGAAGGTCCTAGGAACACAGTAAACCTGAAGTGAAGCATCGGAATCTAAAACCGGACTCACAGGAGAGGTTCAAATCATAGAATGTTAGTGTGTCAGTCCCCTTGTACATAAGACGACATTGTGAATTTTGAATTTCATTCCGATGCAATGTCTGTGTTTCCTCGTCAATAAGAATGACCAAGGTATAAAGGAAAACTGAAGTGAAGCATCGGAATCTAAAACTGGACTCACAGGAGAGTTTCGAATCATAGAAAGTTAGAGTGTCAGTCCTCTTGCACTTGAGTCGTCATTGTGCCTTATGTATTAAATTTGGATGCAGTTTATGTGTTTCATCGTCAACAAGAAGGTCCAAGAGATACAATAAACCTGAAGTGAAGCATCGGAATCGAAAACTGGGCACAGGAGAGGTTCATATCGTAGAAAGTTAGAGTGTCAGTCCTCTTGTACTTAAGTCGGCATTGTGCCTTTTGTATCAAATTCGGATGCAATTTCTGTGTCTCATCGTCAATTAGAAGGTCCAAGGGATACAGTAAACCTGAAGTGAAGCATCGGAATCCAATACTGGACTTACAGGAGAGGTTCAAATCATAGAAAGTGAGAGTGTCAGTCGTCTTGTACTTAAGTCGGCGTTGTGTCTTTTCTATTAAATTCGGATGCAATTACAGTGTTTCATCGTCAATAGGAAGGTCGAAGATATATACAGTAAACCTGAAGTGAAGCATCGGAATCTAAAGCTGGACTTACAGGAGAGGTTCAAATCATAGAAAATTAGAGTGTCAGTCCTCTTGTACTTGAGTCAGCATCAAGCCTTTTGTATCAAATTCGGATGCAATTTCTGTGTCTCATCGTCAATTAGAAGGTCCAAGGGATACAGTAAACCTGAAGTGAAGCATCGGAATCTAAAACTGGACTCACAGGAGAGGTTCAAATCATAGAAAGTGAGAGTGTCAGTCGTCTTGTACTTAAGTCGGCATTGTGTCTTTTCTATTAAATTCGGATGCAATTACAGTGTTTCATCGTCAATAGGAAGGTCCAAGGGATACAGTAAACCTGAAGTGAAGCATCGGAATCTAAAACTGGACTCGCAGGAGAGGTTCAAATCATAGAAAGTTAGAGTGTCAGTCCCCTTGTACCTAAGTCGGCATTGTGCCTTTTGAAATTAAAACCGATCTAATTTCTGTGTTTCATCGTCATTGAGAAGGTCCAAGGTATACAGTAAACCTGAAGTGAAGCATCGGAATCTAAGTCTGGACTCACAGGAGCGGTTCAAATGATAGAGAGTGTCAGTCCTCTTGTAGTTAAGTCGGCATTGTGCTTATTGTATTAAATTCGGATGCAAATTCTGTGTTTCATCGTCAATAAGAAGGTCCAAGGGATACAGTAAACCTGAAGTGAAGCATCGGAATCTAAAACCGGACTCACAGGAGAGATTCAAATCTTAGAAAGTGAGAGTGTCAGTCCTCTTGTACTTATGTCGGCTTTGTGCCTTTTGTATTATATTCGGATGCAATTTCTGTGTTTCATCGTCAATAAGAAGGTCGAATTTATAAAGGAAAACTGAAGTGAAGCATCGGAAACTAAAACTGGGCTCACAGGAGAGGTTCAAATCACAGAAAGTTAGAGTGTCAGTCCTCTTGTACTTAAGTCGGCATTGTGCCTACTGAATTTAATTCCGATGCAATTTCTGTGCCTCATCGTCAGTAAGAAGGTTCAAGGTACACAGTAAACCTGAAGTGAAGCATCGGAATCTAAAACTGGACTTACAGGAGAGGTTCTAATCATAGAATGTTAGAGTGTCAGTAATCTTGTACTTAAGTCGGCATTGTGCCTTTTGTATTAAATTCGGATGCAATTTCTGTGTTTCATCGTCAATATGAAGGTCCATGGTATACAGTACACCTGAAGTGAAGCATCGGAATCTAAAACTGGACTCACAGGTTAGGTTCAAATCATAGACAGTGAGAGTGTCTGTCCTCTGTACTTAAGTCGGCATTGTGCCTTTTGTATTAAATTCGGATGAAATTTCTGTGTTTCATCGTCAATAAGAAGGTCCAAGCGATACAGTAGACCTGAAGTGAAGCATCGGAATCTAAAACTGGACTCACAGGAGAGGTTCAAATCATAGAAAGTTACAGTGTCAGTCCTCTTGTTATTATGTCGGCATTGTGCATTTAGTATTAAATTTGGATGCAATTTCTGTGTTTCATCGTCAATAAAAATGTCCAAGGTATACAGTAAACCTGAAGTGAAGCATCGGAATCTAAAACCGGACTCACAGGAGAGATTCAAATCTTAGAAAGTGAGAGTGTCAGTCCTCTTGTACTTATGTCGGCATTGTGCCTTTTGTATTATATTCGGATGCAATTTCTGTGTTTCATCATCAATGAGAAGGTCCAAGGTATAAAGGAAAACTGAAGTGAAGCATCGGAATCTAAAACTGTCCTCACAGGAGAGGTTCAAATCACAGAAAGTTAGAGTGTCAGTCCTCTTGTACTTAAGTCGGCATTGTGCCTATTGAATTTAATTCCGATGCAATTTCTGTGCCTCATCGACAATAAGAAGGTCCAAGGTACACAGTAAACCTGAAGTGAAGCATCGGAATCTAAAACTGGACTTACAGGAGAGGTTCTAACCATAGAATGTTAGAGTGTCAGTCCTCTTGTACTTGAGTCGGCATTGTGCCTTTTGTATTAAATTTGGATGCTATTTCTGTGTTTCATCGTCAATAAGAAGGTCCAAGGGATAAAGGTAACCTGAAGTGAAGCACTGAAATCTAAAACTTGACTCACAGGAGAGGTTCAAATCATAGAAAGTGAGAAAGTCAGTCCTCTTGTACTTGAGTCGGCATTGTGCCTTTTGTATTAAATTTGGATGCTATTTCTGTGTTTCATCGTCAATAAGAAGGTCCAAAGGACACAGTAAACCTGGAGTGAAGCATCGGAATCTAAAACTGGACTCACAGGAGAGGTCCAAATCATAGAAAGTGAGAGTGTCTGTCCTCTTGTACTTAAGTCGGTAATGTGCCTTTTGTATAAAATTCGGATGCAATTTCTGTGTTTCATCGTCAGTAAGAAGGTCCAAGGGATACAGTAAACCTGAAGTGAAGCATCAGAATCAAAAATTGGACTCACAGGAGAGGTTCAAATCATAGAAAGAGAGAGTGTCAGTCCTCTTGTACTGAAGTCGGCATTGTGCCTTTTGTATCTAATTCCGTTGCAATTTCTGTGTCTCATCGTCAATTAGAAGGTCCAAGATATACAGTAAACCTGAAGTAAAGCATCGGAATCTAAAACTGGACTCACAGGAGAGGTTCAAATCATAGAAAGTGAGAGTGTCAGTCCTCTTGTACTTAAGTCAGCATTGTGCCTTTTGTATTAAATTCGGATGCAATTTCAGTGTTTCATCGACAATAGGAAGGTCGAAGGTATACAGTAAACCTGAAGTTAAGCATCGGAATCTAAAACTGGACTCACAGGAGAGGTTCAAATCATAGAAAGTTAGAAAGTCAGTCCTCTTATAATTAGGTCGGCATCGTGCCTTTTGTGTTAAAACCGGATGCAATTTCTGTGTTTCATCGTCAATAAGAAGGTCCACGGTATACAGTAAACCAGAGGTGAAGCATCGGAACCTAAAACTGGACTCACAGGAAAGGTTCAAATCATAGAAAGTGAGGGTGTCAGTCCTCTTGTACTTGAGTCGGCATTGTGCCTTTTGTATTAAATTTAGATGCAATTTATTGTGTTTCATCCTCAATAAGAAGGTCCAAGGGATAAAGGAAACCTGAAGTGAAGCATCGGAATCTAAAACTGGACTCACAGGAGAGGTTCAAATCGTAGAAAGTGAGAGTGTCAGTCCTCTTGTACTTGAGTCGGCATTGTGCCTTTTGTATTAAATTTGGATGCTATTTCTGAGTTTCATCGTCAATAAGAAGGTCCAAGGGATAAAGGAATCCTGAAGTGAAGCATCGGAATCTAAAACAGGACTCACAGGAGAGGTTCAATCCATAGAAAGTTAGAGTGTCAGTCTTCTTGTACTTAAGTCGGCAGTGTGCCTTTTGTAATAAATTCGGATGCAATTTCTGTGTTTCATCGTCAATAAGAAGGTCCAAAGGACACAGTAAACCTGGAGTGAAGCATCGGAATCTAAAACTGGACTCACAGGAGAGGTTCAAATCATAGAAGGTGAGAGTGTCTGTCCTCTTGTACTTAAGTCGGCATTGTGCCTTTTGTATCAAATTCCGTTGCAATTTCTGTGTCTCATCGTCAATTAGAAGGTCCAAAGGACACAGTAAACCTGGAGTGAAGCATCGGAATCTAAAACTGGACTCACAGGAGAGGTTCAAATCATAGAAAGTGAGAGTGTCAGTGCTCTTGTACTTAAGTCGGCATTGTGCCGTTTGTATTAAATTCGGATGCAACTTCTGTGTTTCATCGTCAATAAGAAGGTCCAAGGGATAAAGGAATCCTGAAGTGAAGCATCGGAATCTAAAACTGGACTCACAGGAGAGGTTCAATCCATAGAAAGTTAGAGTGTCAGTCCTCTTGTACTTAAGTCGGCATTGTGCCTTTTGTTATGAATTCGGATGCAATTTCTGTGTTTCATCATCAATAAGAACGTCCAAAGGACACAGTAAACCTGGAGTGAAGCATCGGAATCTAAAACTGGACTCACAGGAGAGGTTCAAAACATAGAAAGTGAGAGTGTCAGTCCTCTTGTACTGAAGTCGGCATTGTGCCTTTTGTATTAAATTCGGATGCAATATCTGTGTTTCATTGCGAATACGAAGTTCCAAGGTATACAGTAAACCTGAAGTGAAGCAACGCAATCTAAAACTGGACTCACAGGAGAAGTTCAAATCATAGAAAGTGAGAGTGTCAGTCCTCTTGTACTTAGGTCGGCATTATGCCTTTTGTATTAAATTCGGAGGCAATTTCTGTGTTTCATCGTCAATAAGAAGGTCCAAGGTATACAGTAAACCTCAAGTGAAGCATCGGAATCTAAAACTGGACTCACAGGAGAGGTTCAAATCATATAAATTTAGAGAGTCAGACCTCTTCTACTTAGGTCGGCATTGTGCCCTTTGTATTAAATTCGGATGCAATTTCTGTGTTTCATCGTCAATAAGAAGGTCCAAGGTATACAGTAAACCTGAAGTGAAGCATCGGAATCGAAAACTGGACTCACAGGAGAAGTTCAAATTATAGAAAATTAGAGTGTCAGTCCTCTTGTACTTAAGTCGGCATTGTACCTTTTGAATTAAATTCGGATGCAATTTCTGTGTTTCATCGTCAATAAGAAGGTCCAAGGGATTCAGAAAACCGGAAGTGAAGCATCGGAATCTAAAACTGGACTCACAGGAGAGGTTAAAATCATAGAAAGTTAGAGTGTCAGTCCTCTTGTACTTAAGTCGGCATTGTGCCTTTTGAATTTAATTCCGATGCAATTTCTGTGCTTCATCGTCATAAAGAAGTTCCAAGGGATACAGTAAACCTGAAGTGAAGCATCGGAATCTAAAACTAGACTCACAGGAGAGGTTCAAATCATAGAAACGTAGAGTGTCAGTCCTCTTGTACTTAAGTCGGCATTGTGCCTTTTGTATTAAATTCGGATGCAATTTCTGTTTTTCATCGTCAATAAGAAGGTCCAAGGAGTACAGTAAACCTGAAGTGATGCATCGGAATCTAAAATTCGACTCACAGGAGAAGTTCAAATCATAGAAAGTGAGAGTGTCAGTCCTCTTGTACTTAAGTCGGCATTGTGCCTTTTGTATTAAATTCAGATGCAATTTCTGTTTTTCATCGTCAATAAGAAGGTAAGAGGGATACAGTAAACCTGAAGTGAGGCATCGGAATCCAAAACTGGACTCACAGGAGAGGTTCAAATCATAGAAAGTGAGGGTGTCAGTCCTCTTGTACTCAAGTCGGCATTGTGCCTTTTGTTACGAATTCGGATGCAATTTCTGTGTTTCATCGTCAAAAAGAAGGTCCAAATGACACAGTAAACCTGGAGTGAAGCATCGGAATCTAAACCTGGACTCACAGGATAAGTTCAAATCATAGAAAGTGAGAGTGTCAGTCCTCTTGTACTTAAGTCTGCATTGTGCCTTTTGAATTTATTTCCGATGCAATTTCTGTTTCTCATCGTCAATAAGAAGGTCCAAGGGATACAGTAAACCTGAAGTGAAGCATCGGAATCTAAAACTGGACTCACAGGATAAGTTCAAATCACAGAAACTTAAAGTGTCAGTCCTCTTGTACTTAAGTCGGCATTGTGCCTTTTGTATTACATTCGGATTCAATTTCTGTGTTTCATCGTCAATAAGAAGGTACAAAAGATACAGTAAACCTGAAGTGAAGCATTGGAATCTAAAACTGGACTCACAGGAGAGGTTCAAAACATAGAATGTGAGAGTGTCAGTCCTCTTGTACTTAAGTCGGCATTGTGCCTTTTGTATTAAATTCGGATGCAATATCTGTGTTTCATTGTCAATAAGAAGTTCCAAGGTATACAGTAAACCTGAAGTGAAGCAACGCAATCTAAAACTGGACTCACAGGAGAAGTTCAAATCATAGAAAGTGAGAGTGTCAGTCCTCTTGTACTTAAGTCGGCATTGTGCCTTTTGTATTAAATTCGGAGGCAATTTCTGTGTTTCATCGTCAATAAGAAGGTCCAAGGTATACAGTAAACCTGAAGTGAAGCATCGGAATCTAAGACTGGACTCACAGGAGAGGTTCAAATCATATAAATTTAGAGAGTCAGACCTCTTGTACTTAGGTCGGCATTGTGCCCTTTGTATTAAATTCGGATGCAATTTCTGTGTTTCATCGTCAATAAGAAGGTCCAAGGTATACAGTAAACCTGAAGTGAAGCATCGGAATCGAAAACTGGACTCACAGGAGAAGTTCAAATCATAGAAAATTAGAGTGTCAGTCCTCTTGTACTTAAGTCGGCATTGTACCTTTTGAATTAAATTCGGATGCAATTTCTGTGTTTCATCGACAATAAGAAGGTCCAAGGTATTCAGAAAACCGGAAGTGAAGCATCGGAATCTAAAACTGGACTCACAGGAGAGGTTAAAATCATAGAAAGTTAGAGTGTCAGTCCTCTTGTACTTAAGTCGGCATTGTGCCTTTTGAATTTAATTCCGATGCAATTTCTGTGCTTCATCGTCATAAAGAAGTTCCAAGGGATACAGTAAACCTGAAGTGAAGCATCGGAATCTAAAACTAGACTCACAGGAGAGGTTCAAATCATAGAAACGTATAGTGTAAGTCCTCTTGTACATAAGTCGGCATTGTGCCTTTTGTATTAAATTCGGATGCAATTTCTGTTTTTCATCGTCAATAAGAAGGTCCAAGGAATACAGTAAACCTGAAGTGAAGCATCGGAATCTAAAATTCGACTCACAGGAGAAGTTCAAATCATAGAAAGTGAGAGTGTCAATCCTCTTGTACTTAAGTCGGCATTGTGCCTTTTGTATTAAATTCAGATGCAATTTCTGTTTTTCATCGTCAATAAGAAGGTAAGAGGGATACAGTAAACCTGAAGTGAGGCATCGGAATTAAAAACTGGACTCGCAGGAGAGGTTCAAATCATAGAAAGTGAGAGTGTCAGTCCTCTTGTACTTAAGTCGGCATTGTGCCTTTTGTTATGAATTCTGATGCAATTTCTGTGTTTCATCGTCAATAAGAAGGTCCAAAGGACACAGCAAACTAGGAGTAAAGCATCGGAATCTAAACCTGGACCCACAGGATAAGTTCAAATCATAGAAAGTGAGAGTGTCAGTCCTCTTGTACTTAAGTCTGCATTGTGCCTTTTGAATTTATTTCCGATGCAATTTCTGTTTTTCATCGTCAATAAGAAGGTCCAAGGGATACAGTAAACCTGAAGTGAAGCATCGGAATCTAAAACTGGACTCACAGGATAAGTTCAAATCATAGAAACTTAGAGTGTCAGTCCTCTTGTACTTAAGTCGGCATTGTGCCTTTTGTATTAAATTCGGATGCAATATCTGTGTTTCATTGTCAATAAGAAGTTCCAAGGTATACAGTAAACCTGAAGTAAAGCATCGCAATCTGAAACTGGACTCACAGGAGGGGTTCAAATCATAGAAAGTGAGAGTGTCAGTCCTCTTGTACTTAAGTCAGCATTGTGCCTTTTGTATTAAATTCGGATGCAATTTCAGTGTTTCATCGTCAATAGGAAGGTCGAAGGTATACAGTAAACCTGAAGTGAAGCATCGGAATCTAAAACTGGACTCACAGGCGAGGTTCAAATCATAGAAAGTTAAAAAGTCAGTCCTCTTGTACTTAAGTCGGCATCGTGCCTTTTGTATTAAATTCGGATGCAATTTCTGTGTTTCATCGTCAATAAGAAGGTCCACGGTATACAGTAAACCAGAGGTGAAACATCGGAATCTAGAACTGGACTCATAGGAAAGGTTCAAATCATAGAAAGTGAGAGTGTCAGTCCTCTTGTACTTGAGTCGGCATTGTGCCTTTTGTATTAAATTTGGATGCAATTTATTGTGTTTCATCGTCAATAAGAAGGTCCAAGGGATAAAGGAAACCTGAAGTGAAGCATCGGAATCTAAAACTGGACTCACAGGAGAGGTTCAAATCATAGAAAGTGAGAGTGTCAGTCTACTTGTACTTGAGTCGGCATTGTGCCTTTTGTATTAAATTTAAATGCTATTTCTGTGTTTCATCGTCAATAAGAAGGTCCAAGGGATAAAGGAATCCTGAAGTGAAGCATCGGAATCTAAAACTGGACTCACAGGAGAGGTTCAATCCATAGAAAGTTAGAGTGTCAGTCCTCTTGTACTTAAGTCGGCATTGTGCTTTTTGTTATGAATTCGGATGGAATTTCTGTGTTTCATCGTCAATAAGAAGGTCCAAAGGACACAGTAAACCTGGAGTGAAGCATCGGAATCTAAACCTGGACTCACAGGATAAGTTCAAATCATAGAAAGTGGGAGTGTCAGTCCTCTTGTACTTAAGTCTGCATTGTGCCTTTTGAATTTATTTCCGATGCAATTTCTGTTTTTCATCGTCAATAAGAAGGTCCAAGGGATACAGTAAACCTCAAGTGAAGCATCGGAATCTAAAACTGGACTCACAGGATAAGTTCAAATCATAGAAACTTAGAGTGTCAGTCCTCTTGTACTTAAGTCGGCATTGTGCCTTTTGTATTACATTCGGATTCAATTTCTGTGTTTCATCGTCAATAAGAAGGTACAAGAGATACAGTAAACCTGAAGTGAAGCATTGGAATCTAAAACTGGACTCACAGGAGAGGTTCAAAACATAGAAAGTGAGAGTGTCAGTCCTCTTGTACTTAAGTCGGCATTGTGCATTTTGTATTAAATTCGGATGCAATATCTGTGTTTCATTGTCAATAAGAAGTTCCAAGGTATACAGTAAACCTGAAGTGAAGCAACGTAATCTAAAACTGGACTCACAGGAGAAGTTCAAATCATAGAAAGTGAGAGTGTCAGTCCTCTTGTACTTAAGTCGGCATTGTGCCTTTTGTATTAAATTCGGAGGCAATTTCTGAGTTTCATCGTCAATAAGAAGGTCCAAGGTATACAGTAAACCTGAAGTGAAGCATCGGAATCTAAAACTGGACTCACAGGAGAGGTTCAAATCATATAAATTTAGAGAGTCAGACCTCTTGTACTTAGGTCGGCATTGTGCCCTTTGTATTAAATTCGGATGCAATTTCTGTGTTTCATCGTCAATAAGAAGGTCCAAGGTATACAGTAAACCTGAAGTGAAGCATCGGAATCGAAAACTGGACTCACAGGAGAAGTTCAAATCATAGAAAATTAGAGTGTCAGTCCACTTGTACTTAAGTCGACATTGTACCTTTTGAATTAAATTCGGATGCAATTTCTGTGTTTCTTCGTCAATAAGAAGGTCCAAGGGATTCAGAAAACCGGAAGTGAAGCATCGGAATCTAAAACTGGGCTCACAGGAGAGGTTAAAATCATAGAAAGTTAGAGTGTAAGTCCTCTTGTACATAAGTCGGCATTGTGCCTTTTGTTTAAAATTCGGATGCAATTTCTGTTTTTCATCGTCAATAAGAAGGTCCAAGGAATATAGTGAACCTGAAGTGAAGCATCGGAATCTAAAATTCGACTCACAGGAGAAGTTCAAATCATAGAAAGTGAGAGTGTCAGTCCTCTTGTACTTAAGTCGGCATTGTGCCTTTTGTATTAAATTCAGATGTAATTTCTGTTTTTCATCGTCAATAAGAAGGTAAGAGGGATACAGTAAACCTGAAGTGAGGCATCGGAATCCAAAACTGGACTCACAGGAGAGGTTCAAATCATAGAAAGTGAGAGTGTCAGTCCTCTTGTACTTAAGTCGGCATTGTGCCTTTTGTTATGAATTCGGATGCAATTTCTGTGTTTCATCGTCAATAAGAAGGTCCAAAGGACACAGTAAACCTGGAGTGAAGCATCGGAATCTAAACCTGGACTCACAGGATAAGTTCAAATCATAGAAAGTGAGAGTGTCAGTCCTCTTGTACTTAAGTCTGCATTGTGCCTTTTGAATTTATTTCCGATGCAATTTCTGTTTTTCATCGTCAATAAGAAGGTCCAAGGGATACAGTAAACCTGAAGTGAAGCATCGGAATCTAAAACTGGACACACAGGATAAGTTGAAATCATAGAAACTTAGAGTGTCAGTCCTCTTGTACTTAAGTCGGCATTGTGCCTTTTGTATTACATTCGGATTCAATTTCTGTGTTTCATCGTCAATAAGAAGGTACAAGGGATACAATAAACCTGAAGTGAAGCATTGGAATCTAAAACTGGACTCACAGGAGAGGTTCAAAACATAGAAAGTGAGAGTGTCAGTCCTCTTGTACTTAAGTCGGCATTGTGCCTTTTGTATTAAATTCGAATGCAATATCTGTGTTTCATTGTCAATAAGAAGTTCCAAGGTATACAGTAAACCTGAAGTGAAGCAACGCAATCTAAAACTGGACTCACAGGAGAAGTTCAAATCATAGAAAGTGAGAGTGTCAGTCCTCTTGTACTTAAGTCGGCATTGTGCCTTTTAAATTAAATTCGGAGGCAATTTCTGTGTTTCATCGTCAATAAGAAGGTCCAAGGTATACAGTAAACCTGAAGTGAAGCATCGGAATCTAAAACTGGACTCACAGGAGAGGTTCAAATCATATAAATTTAGAGAGTCAGACCTCTTGTACTTAGGTCTGCATTGTGCCCTTTGTATTAAATTCGGATGCAATTTCTGTGTTTCATCGTCAATAAGAAGGTCCAAGGTATACAGTAAACCTGACGTGAAGCATCGGAATCGAAAACTGGACTCACAGGAGAAGTTCAAATCATAGAAAATTAAAGTGTCAGTCCTCTTGTACTTAAGTCGGCATTGTACCTTTTGAATTAAATTCGGATGCAATTTCTGTGTTTCATCGTCAATAAGAAGGTCCAAGGGATTCAGAAAACCGGAAGTGAAGCATCGGAATTTAAAACTGGACTCACAGGAGAGGTTAAAATCATAGAAAGTTAGAGTGTCAGTCCTCTTGTACTTAAGTCGGCATTGTTCCTTTTGAATTTAATTCCGCTGCAATTTCTGTGCTTCATCGTCATAAAGAAGTTCCAAGGGATACAGTAAACCTGAAGTGAAGCATCGGAATGTAAAACTAGACTCACAGGAGAGATTCAAGTCATAGAAACGTAGTGTGTAAGTCCTCTTGTACATAAGTCGGCATTGTGCCTTTTCTATTAAATTCGGATGCAATTTCAGTGTTTCATCGTCAATAGGAAGGTCGAAGGTATACAGTAAACCTGAAGTGAAGCATCGGAATCTAAAACTGGACTCACAGGAGAGGTTCAAATCATAGAAAGTTAGAAAGTCAGTCCTCTTGTACTTAAGTCGGCATCGTGCCTTTTGTATTAAATTCGGACGCAATTTCTGTGTTTCATCGTCAGTAAGAAGGTCCAAGGGATACAGTTAACCTGAAGTGAGGTATTGGATTCTAAAACTTGTCTCACAGGAGAGGTTCAAAACCTAGGAAGTTAGAGTGTCAGTACCGTTGTACTTAAGTCGGCATTGTGCCTGTTGCATTAAATTCGGATGCAATTTCTGTGTTGCATCGTCAATAAGAAGGTCCAAGGTATAAAGTAAACCTGAAGTGAAGCATCGGAATCTAGAACTGGACTCACAGGAGAAGTTCAAATCATAGAAAGTGAGAGTGTCAGTTCTCTTGTACTTTAGTCTCCATTGTGCCTTTTGTATTAAATTCGGATGCAATTTCTGTGTTTCATCGTCAATAAGAAGGTCCAAGGGATACAGAAAACCTGAATGGAAGCATCGGAATCTAAAACTGGACTCACAGGAGAGGTTCAAATCATAGAGGGTGTCTGTACTCTTGTACTTACGTCGGCATTGTGCCTTTTGTATTAAATTCGGATGCAATTTCTTTGTTTCATCGTCAATACGAACGTCCAAGGGATACAGTAAACCTGACGTGAAGCATCAGAATCTAATACTTGACTCACAGGAGAGGTTCAAATCATAGGAAGTGAGAGTGTCAGTCCTCTTGTACTAAGGTCGGCATTGTGCATTTTGAATTTATTTCCGATGCAATTTCTGTGCCTCATCGTCAATAAGAAAGTCCAAGGTACACAGTAAACTTGAAGTGAAGCATCGGAATCTAAAACTGGACTCACAGGAGAGGTTCAAATCATAGAAAATTAGAGTGTCAGTCCCCTTTTATTTAAGTTGGCATTGTGAATATTGAATTTAATTCCGATGCAATTTCTGTATTTCATCGTCAATAAGAAGGTCCAAGGTATACGGTAAACCTGAAGTGAAGCATCGGAATCTAAATCTGGACTCACAGGAGAGGTTCAAATCGTAGAGAGTGTCAGTCCTCTTGTACTTAAGTCGGCATTGTGCCTTTTGTATTAAATTCGGATGCACTTTCTGTGTTTCATCGTCAAAGAGAAGGTCCAAGGGATACAGTAAACCTGAAGTGCAGCATCGGAAACTAAAACTGGACTCACAGGAGAGGTTCAAATCATAGAAAGTTAGAGTGTCAATCCACTTGTACTTAAGTCTGCATTGTGTTTTTTGAATTTAATTCCGATGCAATGTCTGTGCCTCATCGTCATACGAAGGTCCAAGATACACAGTAAACCTGAAGAGAAAAATCGGAGTCTAATACTAGACTCACAGGAGAGGTTCAAATCATAGAGAGTGTCAGTCCTCTTGTACTTAAGCCGGCATTGTGCCTTTTGTATTTAATTCCGATGCAATTTCTGTGCCCCATCGACAATAAGAAGGTCCAATGTACACAGTAAACCCGAAGTGAAGCATCGGAATCTAAAACTGGGCTAACAGGAGAGGTTCAAATCATAGAAAGTTAGAGTGTCAGTCCTCTTGTACTTGAGTCGGCATTGTGCCTTTTGTTTTAAATTCGGATGCAATTTCTGTGTTTCATCGTCAATACGAAGGTCCAAGGGATTAAGGAAACCTGAAGTGAAGCATCAGAATCTAAAAGTGGACTCACAGGAGAGGTTCAAATCATAGAAAGTGAGAGTGTCAGTCCTCTTGTACTTTAGTCTTCATTGTGCCTTTTGTATTAAATTCGGAATGCAATTTCTGTGTTTCATCGTCAATAAGAAGGTCCAAGGGATACAGTAAACCTGAAGTGAAGCATCGGAATCTATAACTGGACTCATAGGAGAGGTTCAAATCATAGAAAGTTAGAGTGTCTGTCCTCTTGTACTTATGTCGGCATTGTGCCTTTTGAATTTAATTCCTATGCAATTTCTGTTTTTCATCGTCAATAAGAAGGTACAAGGGATACAGTAAACCTGAAGTGAAGCATCGGAATCTAAAACTGGACACACAGGAGAGGTTCATAACATAGAAAGTGAGAGTATCAGTCCTCTTGTACTTAAGCCGGCATTGTGCCTTTTGTATTAAATTCGGAAGATTTCTGTGTTTCATCGTCAATAAGGAGGTCCAAGGGATACAGTAAACCTGAAGTCAAGCATCGCAATCTAAAACTGGACTCACAAGAGAAGTTCAAATCATAGAGATTGAGAGTGTCAGTCCTCTTGTACTTAAGTCGGCATTGTGAGTTTTGTATTAAATTCGTATGCAATTTCTGTGTTTCATCGTCATTAAGAAGGTTAAAGGGATACAGTAAACATGAAGTGAAGCATCGGAATCGAAAACTGGACTCACAGGAGAAGTTCAAATCATAGAAACTTAGAGTGTCAGCACTATTGTACTTAAGTCGGCATTGTGAGTTTTGTATTAAATTCGGAATCAATTTCTGTGTTTCATCGTCAATAAGAAGGCCCAAGGGATACAGTAAACCTGAAGTGAAGCATCGGAATCTAAAACTGGACTCACAGGAGAGTTTCAAATCATAGAAAGTTATAGTGTCAGTCCTCTTGTACTTAAGTCGCCATTGTGACTTTTGTATTAAATTCGGATGCAATTTCTGTGTTTCATCGTCAATAAAAAGGTCCAAGGGACACAGTAAACCTGAAGTGAAGTATCGTGATGTAAAACTGGACTCACAGGAGTAGTTCAGATCACAGAAAGTGAGAATGTCAGTCCTCTTGTACTTAAGTCGGCATTGTGCCTTTTGTATTAAATTCGGATACAATATCTGTGTTTCATCGGCACTAAAAAGGTCCAAGGTTTACAGTAAACCTGAAGTGAAGCATCGGAATCTAAAACCGGACTCTGAGGGGAGGTTCAAATCATAGTAAGTTCGAGTGTCAGTCCTCTTGTACTTAAGTCGGCATTGTGCCTTTTGTATGAATTTGGGATGTCATTTCTGTTTTTCATCGTCAATAGGAAGGTCCAAGGGATACAGTAAACCTGAAGTGAAGCATCGGAATCTAAAATTCGACTGACAGGAGAAGTTCAAATCATAGAAAGTGAGAGTGTCAGTCCTCTTGTACTTAAGTCGTCATTGTGCCTTTTGAATTAAATTCGGATGCAATTTCTGTTTTTCATCGTCAATAAGAAGGTAAAAGGGATCTAGTAAACCTGAAGTGAAGCATCGGAATCTAAACCTGGACTCACAGGAGAGGTTTAAAACATAGAAAGTGAGGGTGTCAGTCCTCTTGTACTTAAGTCGGCATTGTGCCTTTTGTATTAAATTCGGATGCAATTTCTGTGTTTCATCGTCAATAAGAGGGTCCAAGGGATACAGTAAACCTGAAGTGAAGCATCGGAATCTGAAACTGGACTCACAGTAGAAGTTCAAATTATAGAAATTGAGAGTGTCATTCCTCTTGTACTTAAGTCGGCATTGTGCCTTTTGTATTACATTCGGATGCAATTTCTGTCTTTCATCGTCAATAAGAAGGTCCAAGGGATACAGTTAACCTGAAGTGAGGTATTGGATTCTAAAACTTGTCTCACAGGAGAGGTTCAAATCCTAGGAAGTTAGAGTGTCAGTACCGTTGTACTTAAGTCGGCATTGTGCCTGTTGTATTAAATTCGGATGCAATTTCTGTGTTGCATCGTCAATAAGAAGGTCCAAGGTATACAGTAAACCTGAAGTGACGCATCGGAATATAAAATAGGACTCTTAGGAGAGGTTCAAATCATAGTAAATGAGAGTGTCAGCCCACTTGTACTTAAGTCGGCATTGTGCCTTTTGTATAAAATTAGGATGCAATTTCTGTTTTTCATCGTCAATAAGAAGGTCGAAGGGATACAGTAAACCTGAAGTGAAGCATTTGAATCTAAAACTGACCTCACAGGAAAGGTGCAAATCATAGAAAGTTAGAGTGTCAGTCCTCTTTTACTTAAGTCGGCATTGTGCCTTTTGAATTTAACTCCGATGCAATTTCTGTGTTTCATCGTCAATAAGAACGTTCAAGGTACACAGGAAACCTGAAGTGAAGCATCGGAATCTAAAACTGGACTCACAGGAGAGTTTCAAATCATAGAAAGTTAGTGTGTCAGTCCTCTTGTACTTAAGTCGGCATTGTGCCTTTTGAATTTAATTCCGATGCAATTTCTGTGTCTCATCGTCAACAAGAAGGTCCAAGGTACACAGTAAACCTGAAGTGAAGCATCGGAATCTAAAACTGGACTCACAGGAGAGGTTCAAATCATAGAAAGTTAGAGTGTCAGTCCCCTTGTACTTAAGTCGGCATTGTGCCTTTTGAATATAATTCCGATACAACTTCTGTGTTTCATCGTCAATAAGAAGGTCCAAGGTATACAGTAAACCTGAAGTGAAGCATCGGAATCTAAAACTGGAGTCACACGAGAGGTTCAAATCATAGAGTGTCAGTCCTCTTGTACTTAAGTCGCCTTTGTGCTTTTTGTATTAAATTCGGATGCAATTTCTGTGTTTCATCGTCAATAAGAAGGTCCAAGGGATACAGTAAACCTGAAGTTAAGCATAGGAAATTAACACTGGACTCACAGGAGAGGTTCATATCATACAATGTTATAGTGTCAGTCCCCTTGTACTTAAGTCGGCATTGTGAATTTTGAATTTAATTCCGATGCAATTTCCGTGTTTCATCGTCAATATGAAGGTCCAAGTTATACAGAAAACCTGAATGGAAGCGTCGGAATCTAAAACTGGACTCACAGGAGAGGTTCAAATCATAGAGAGTGTCTGTACTCTTGTACTTACGTCGGCATTGTGCCTTTTGTATTAAATTCGGATCAATTTCTTTGTTTCATCGTCAATACGAAGGTAAAAGCGATACAGTAAACCTGACGTGAAACATCAGAATCTATTACTTGACTCACAGGAGTGGTTCAAATCATAGGAAGTGAGAGTGTCAGTCCTCTTGTACTAAAGTCAGCATTGTGCCTTTTGAATTTATTTCCGATGCAATTTCTGTGCCTCATCGTCAATTAGAAAGTCCAAGGTACACAGTAAACTTGAAGTGAAGCATCGGAATCTAAAACTGGACTCACAGGAGAGGTTCAAATCATAGAAAATTAGAGTGTCAGTCCCCTTTTATTTAAGTTGGCATTGTGAATTTTGAATTTAAATCCGATGCAATTTCTGTATTTCATCGTCAATAAGAAGGTCCAAGGTATACAGTAAACCTGAAGTGAAGCATCGGAATCTAAATCTGGACTCACAGGAGAGGTTCAAATCGTAGAGAGTGTCAGTACTCTTGTGCTTAAGTCGGCATTGTGCCTTTTAAATTTAATACCGATGCAATTTCTGTGTTTCATCGTCAATAAGAAGTTCCGATGTATACAGTAAACCTGTGAAGCATCGGAATCCAAAACTGGACTCACAGGAGAGGTTCAAATCATAGAAAGTTAGAGTGTCAGTCCTCTTGTACTTAAGGCGGCATTGTGCCTTTTGTATTAAATTCGGATGCAATTTCTGTGTTTCATCGTCATACGAAGGTCCAAGGTACACAGTAAACCAAGAACAGAAAAATCGGAATCTAATACTAGACTCACAGGAGAGGTTCAAATCATAGAGAGTGTCAGTCCTCTTGTATTTAAGTCGGCATTGTGCCTTTTGTATTAAATTCGGATGCAATTTCTTTATTTCATCGTCAATAAGAACGTCCAAGGGATACAGTAAACCTGAAGTGAAGCATCGGAATCTAAAACTTTACACACAGGAGTGGTTCAAATCATAGAAATTTAGAGTGTCAGTCCTCTTGTACTTAAGCCGGCATTGTGCCTTTTGTAATTAATTCCGATGCAATTTCTGTGCCTCATCGACAATAAGAAGGTCCAATGTACACAGTAAACCCAAAGTGAAGCATCGGAATCTAAAACTGGGCTAACAGGAGAGGTTCAAATCATAGAAAGTTAGAGTGTCAGTCCTCTTGTACTTAAGTCGGCATTGTGCCTTTTGAATTTCATTCCGATGCTATTACTGTGTTCCATCGTCAATAAGAAGGTACAAGGGATACAGTAAACCAGAAGTGAAGCATCGGAATCAAAAACTGGACTCACAGGAGAGGTTCAAATCATAGAAACTTGGAGTGTCAGTCCTCTTGTACTTAAGTCGGCATTGTGCTTTTGTTTTAAATTCGGATGCAATTTCTGTGTTTCATCGTCAATACGAAGGTCCAAGGGATTAGGGAAACCTGAAGTGAAGCATCAGAATCTAAAAGTGGACTCACAGGAGAGGTTCAAATCATAGAAAGTTAGAGCGTCAGTCCTCTTGTACTTAAGTCGGCATTGTGACTTTTGTATTAAATTCGGATGCAATTTCTTTGTTTCATCGGCAATAAGAAGGTCCAAGATATACAGTAAACCTGAATTGAAGCATCGGAATCTAAAACTGGACTCACAGGAGAGGTTCAAATCATAGAAAGTTAGAGTGTCATTCCTCTTGTACTTAAGTCGGCATTGTGCCTCTTGTATTAAATTCGAATGCAATTTCTGTGTTTCATCGTCAATAAGAAGGTCCAAGGTATACGGGAAACATGAAGGGAAGCATCGGAATCTAAAACTGGACTCACAGGACAGGTTCAAATCATAGAAAGTTAGAGTGTCAGTCCTCTTGTACTTAAGTCGGCATTGTGCCTTTTGTACCAAATTCCGATGCAATATCTGTGTCTCATCGTCAATTAGAAGGTCCAAGGGATACAGTAAACCTGAAGTGAAGCATCGGAATCTAAAACTGGACTCACAGGAGAGGTTCAAATCATAGAAAGTGTGACTGTCAGTCATCTTGTACTTAAGTCAGCATTGTGCCTTTTGTATTAAATTCGGATGCAATTTCATTGTTTCATCGTCAATAGGAAGGTCGGAGGTATACAGTAAACCTGAAGTAAAGCATCGGAATCTAAAACTGGACTCACGGGGGAGGTTCAAATCATAGAAAGTTAGAATGCCAGTCCTGTTGTACTTCAGTCGGCATCGTGCCTTTTGTATTAAATTCAGATGCAATTTCTGTGTTTCATCGTCAATAAGAATTTCCACAGTATACAGTAAACCAGAGGTGGAGCATCGGAATCTAAAACTGGACTCACAGGAAAGGTTCAAATCATAGAAAGTGAGAGTGTCAGTCCTCTTGTACTTGAGTCGGCATTGTGCCTTTTGTATTAAATTTGGATGCAATTTATTGTGTTTCATCGTCAATAAGAAGGTCCAAGGGATAACGGAAACCTGTAGTGAAGCATCGGAATCTAAAACTGGACTCACAGGAGAGGTTCAAATCATAGAAAGTGAGAGTGTCAGTCCTCTTGTACTTGAGTCGGCATTGTACCTTTTGTATAAAATTTGGATGCTATTTCTGTGTTTCATCGTCAATAAGAAGGTCCAAGGGATAAAGGAATCCTGAAGTGAAGCACCGGAATCTAAAACTGGACTCACAGGAGAGGTTCAAATCACAGAAAGTGAGAGTGTCAGTCCTCTTGTACTTAAGTCGGCATTGTTCCTTTTGTATTAAATTCGGATGCAATTTCTGTGCTTCATCGTCAATAAGAAGGTCCAAGGTATACAGGATACCTGAAGTGAAGCATCGGAATCAAAAACTGGACTCACAGTAGAGGTTGAAATCATAGAAAGTTAGTGTGTCCGTCCTCTTGTACTTAAGTCGGCATTATGCCTGTTGTATTAAATTCGAATGCAATTTCTGTGTTTCATCGTCAATGAGAAAGTCCAAGGTACACAGGAAACCTGAAGTGAAGCATCGGGATCTAGAACTGGACGCACAGGAGAGGTTTAAATCATAGAAAGTTAGTGTGTCAGTCCACTTGTACTTATGTCGGCATTGTGACTTTTGAATTTAATTCCGATGCAATTTCTGTGTCTCATCGTCAACAAGAAGGTCCAAGGTACACAGTAAACCTGAAGTGAAGCATCGGAATCTAAAACTGGACTCACAGGAGAGGTTCAAATCATAGAAAGTTAGAGGGTCAGTCCCCTTGTACGTAAGTCGGCATTGTGCCTTTTGAATATAATTCCGATGCAATTTCTGTGTTTCATCGTCAGTAAGAAGGTCCAAGGTATACAGTAAACCTGAAGTGAAGCATCGGAATCGAAAACTGGAGTCACACGAGAGGTTCACATCATAGAGTGTCAGTCCTCTTGTACTTAGGTCGGCATTGTGCTTTTTGTATTAAATTCGGATGCAATTTCTGTGTTTCATCGTCAATACGAACGTCCAAGGGATACAGTAAACCTGAAGTGAAGCATCAGAATCTAAAACTGGACTCACAGGAGTGTTTCAAATCATAGGAAGTGAGAGTGTCAGTCCTCTTGTACTTAAGTCGGCATTGTGCCTTTTGAATTTATTACCAATGCAATTTCTGTGCCTCATCGTCAATAATAAAGTCCAAGGTACACAGTAAACCTGAAGTGAAGCATCGGAATCTAAATCTGGACTCACAGGAGAGGTTCAAATCATAGAAAATTAGAGTGTCAGTCCCCTTTTATTTAAATTGGCATTGTTAATTTGAATTTAATTCCGATGCAATTTCTGTGTTTCATCGTCAATAAGAAGGTCCAAGGTATACAGTAAACCTGAAGTGAAATATCGGAATCTAAATCTGGACTCACAGGAGAGGTTCAAATCATAGAGAGTGTCAGTCCTCTTGTACTTAGGCCGGCATTGTGCTTTTTGTATTAATTTCGGATGCAATTTCTGTGTATCATCGTCAATATGAAGGTCCAAGTTATACAGTAAACCTAAATGGAAGCATCGGAATCTAAAACTGGACTCACAGGAGAGGTTCAAATCATTGAGAGTGTCAGTACTCTTGTACTTACGTCGGCATTGTGCCTTTTGTATTAAATTCGGATGCAATTTCTTTGTTTCATCGTCAATACGAACGTCCAAGGGATACAGTAAACCTGACGTGAAGCATCGAAATCTAATACTTGACTCACAGGAGTGTTTCAAATCATAGGAAGTGAGAGTGTCAGTCCTCTTGTACTTATGTCGGAATTGTGCCTTTTGAATTTATTACCGATGCAATTTCTGTGCCTCATCGTCAATAAGAAAGTCCAAGGTACACAGTAAACCTGAAGTGAAGCATCGGTATCTAAAACTGGACTCACAGGAGAGGTTCAAATCATAGAAAATTAGAGTGTCAGTCCCCTTTTATTTAAGTTGGCATTGTTAATTTGGATTTAATTCAGATGCAATTTCTGTGTTTCATCGTCAATAAGAAGGTCCAAGGTATACAGAAAACCTGAAGTGAAACATCGGAATCTAAATCTGGACTCACAGGAGAGGTTCAAATCATAGAGAGTGTCAGTACTCTTGTACTTACGTCGGCATTGTGCCTTTTGTATTAAATTCGGATGCAATTTCTTTGTTTCATCGTCAATACGAACGTCCAAGGGATACAGTAAACTGAAGTGAAGCATCGGAATCTAAAACTGGACACACAGGAGAGGTTCTAATCATTGAAATTTAGAGTGTCAGTCCTCTTGTACTTAAGCCGGCATTGTGCCTTTTGTATTTAATTCCGATGCAATTTCTGTGCCTCATCGACAATAAGAAGGTCCAATGTACACAATAGACCCGAAGTGAAGCATCGGAATCTAAAACTGGACTCACAGGAGAGGTTCAAACCATAGAAAGTTAGAGTGTCAGTCCTCTTGTACTTAAGTCCTCATTGTGCCTTTTGTATTAAATTCGGATGCAATTACTTTGTTAGTCGTCAATAAAAAGGTACAAGGGATACAGTAAACCTGAGGTGAAGCATCGGAATCTAAAACTGGACTCACAGGTGAGGTTTAAAATCATAGAAAGTGAGAGTGTCAGTCCTCTTGTACTTAAGTCGGCATTGTGCCTTTTGTAATAAATTCAGATGCAATTTCTGTGTTTCATCGACAATAAGACGGTCTCATGGATACAGTAAACCTGAAGTGAAGCGTCGGAATCTAAAACTGGACTCACAGGAGAGGTTGAAATCATAGAAAGTGAGAGTATCAGTCCTCTTGTACTTAAGTCGGCATTCTGGCTTTTGTATTAAATTCGGATGCAATTTCTATGTTTCATCGTCAATAAGAAGGTCCAAGGAATACAGTAAACCTGAAGTGAAGCATCGGAATCTAAAACTGGACTCACAGGAGAGGTTCAAATCATAGAAAGTGAGAGTGTCAGTCCTCTTGTCCTTAAGTCGGCATTGTTCCTTTTCAATTTAATTCCGATGCAATTTCTGTGTTTCATCGTCATTAAGAAGTTCAGATGTATACAGCAAACCTGTGAAGCATCGGAATCTAAAACTGGACTCACAGGAGAGGTTAATATCATAGAAAGTTAGAGTGTCAGTCCTCTTGTACTTAAGTCGGCATTGTGCCTTTTGTATTAAATTCGGATGCAATTTCTTCGTTTAATCGTCAATAAGAAGGTCCAAGGTATACAGTAAACCTGAAGTGAGGCATCGGAATCTAAAACCGGACTCACAGGAGAGGTTCAAATCATAGGAAGTGAGAGTGTCAGTCCTCTTGTACTGAAGTCGGCATTGTGCCTTTTGTATTAGATTCGGATGCAATATCTGTGATTCATCGTCAATGAGAAGGTCCAAGGTCTAAAGGAAAACCGAAGTGAAGCATCGGAATCTGAAACTGGACTCACAGGAGAGGTTCAAATCATAGGAAGTGAGAGTTTCAGTCCTCTTGTACTTAAGTCTTCATTGTGCGTTTTGTATTAAATTCTGATGCAATTTCTGTGATTCATGGGCAATAAGAAGGTCCAAGGTACACAGTAAACCTGGAGTGAAGATTCGGAATCTAAAACTGAACTCACAGGAGAGGTTCAAATCATAGAAAATAAGAGTGTCAGTCCACTTTCACTTAGGTCGGCATTGTGCCTTTTGAATTTCATTCCGATGCAATTTCTGTGTCTGATCGTCAATAAGAAGGTCCAAGGTGTACAGTAAACCTGAAGTGAAGCATCGGAATCTATAACTGGACTCACAGGAGAGGTTCAAATCATAGAGAGTGTAAGTCCTCTTGTACTTAAGTCGGCATTGTGCCTTTTGTATTAAATTCGGATGCAATTTCTTTGTTTCATCGTCAATAAGAACGTCCAAGGGATACAGTAAACCTGAAGTGAAGCATCGGAATCTAAAACTGGACACACAGGAGAGGTTCAAATCATAGAAATTTAGAGTGTCAGTCCTCTTGTACTTAAGCCGGCATTGAGCCTTTTGTATTAAATTCGGATGCAATTTCTGTGTTTCGTCGTCAATAAGAAGGTCCAAGGGATTAAGGAAACCTGAAGTGAAGCATCAGAATCTAAAAGTGGACTCACAGGAGAGGTTCAAATCATAGAAAGTTAGAGTGTCTGTCCTCTTGTACTTAAGGCGGCATTGTGCCTTTTGTATTAAATTCGGAAGCAATTTCTGTGTTTCATTGTCAATAAGAAGGTCCAAGGGATACAGTAACCCTGAAGTGAAGCATCGGAATCTAAAACTGGACTCACAGGAGAGGTTCAAATCATAGGAAGTTAGAGTGTCAGTCCACATTCACTTAAGTCGGCATTGTGAATTTTGAATTTAATTCCAATGCAATTTCTGTGTTTCATCGTCAATAAGAAGTTCCAAGGTATACAGTAAACCTGAAGTGAAGCATCGGAATCTAAAACTGGAGTCACACGTGAGGTTCAAGTCATAGAGTGTCAGTCCTCTTGTACTTAGGCCGGCATTGTGCTTTTTGTATTAATTTCGGATGCAATTTCTGTGTTTCATCGTCAATATGAAGGTCCAAGTTATACAGTAAACCTAAATGGAAGCATCGGAATCTAAAACTGGACTCACAGGAGAGGTTCAAATCATAGAGAGTGTCAGTACTCTTGTACTTACGTCGGCATTGTGCCTTTTGTATTAAATTCGGATGCAATTTCTTTGTTTCATCGTCAATACGAACGTCCAAGGGATACAGTAAACTGAAGTGAAGCATCGGAATCTAAAACTGGACACACAGGAGAGGTTCAAATCATTGAAATTTAGAGTGTCAGTCCTCTTGTACTTAAGCCGGCATTGTGCCTTTTGTATTTAATTCCGATGCAATTTCTGTGCCTCATCGACAATAAGAAGGTCCAATGTACACAATAGACCCGAAGTGAAGCATCGGGATCTAAAACTGGACTCACAGGAGAGGTTCAAACCATAGAAAGTTAGAGTGTCAGTCCTCTTGTACTTAAGTCGGCATTGTGCCTTTTGAATTTCATTCCGATGCAATTTCTGTGTTTCATCGTCAATAAGAAGGTACAAAGGATACAGTAAACCAGAAGTGAAGCATCGGAATCTAAAACTGGACTCACAGGAGGGGTTCAAATCATAGAAAGTTAGAGTGTCAGTCCTCTTGTACTTAAGTCCTCATTGTGCCTTTTGTATTAAATTCGGATGCAATTACTTTGTTAGTCGTCAATAAAAAGGTACAAGGGATACAGTAAACCTGAGGTGAAGCATCGGAATCTAAAACTGGACTCACAGGTGAGGTTTAAAATCATAGAAAGTGAGAGTGTCAGTCCTCTTGTACTTAAGTCGGCATTGTGCCTTTTGTAATAAATTCAGATGCAATTTCTGTGTTTCATCGACAATAAGACGGTCTCATGGATACAGTAAACCTGAAGTGAAGCGTCGGAATCTAAAACTGGACTCACAGGAGAGGTTGAAATCATAGAAAGTGAGAGTATCAGTCCTCTTGTACTTAAGTCGGCATTCTGGCTTTTGTATTAAATTCGGATGCAATTTCTATGTTTCATCGTCAATAAGAAGGTCCAAGGAATACAGTAAACCTGAAGTGAAGCATCGGAATCTAAAACTGGACTCACAGGAGAGGTTCAAATCATAGAAAGTGAGAGTGTCAGTCCTCTTGTCCTTAAGTCGGCATTGTTCCTTTTCAATTTAATTCCGATGCAATTTCTGTGTTTCATCGTCATTAAGAAGTTCAGATGTATACAGCAAACCTGTGAAGCATCGGAATCTAAAACTGGACTCACAGGAGAGGTTAATATCATAGAAAGTTAGAGTGTCAGTCCTCTTGTACTTAAGTCGGCATTGTGCCTTTTGTATTAAATTCGGATGCAATTTCTTCGTTTAATCGTCAATAAGAAGGTCCAAGGTATACAGTAAACCTGAAGTGAGGCATCGGAATCTAAAACCGGACTCACAGGAGAGGTTCAAATCATAGGAAGTGAGAGTGTCAGTCCTCTTGTACTGAAGTCGGCATTGTGCCTTTTGTATTAGATTCGGATGCAATATCTGTGATTCATCGTCAATGAGAAGGTCCAAGGTCTAAAGGAAAACCGAAGTGAAGCATCGGAATCTGAAACTGGACTCACAGGAGAGGTTCAAATCATAGGAAGTGAGAGTTTCAGTCCTCTTGTACTTAAGTCTTCATTGTGCGTTTTGTATTAAATTCTGATGCAATTTCTGTGATTCATGGGCAATAAGAAGGTCCAAGGTACACAGTAAACCTGGAGTGAAGATTCGGAATCTAAAACTGAACTCACAGGAGAGGTTCAAATCATAGAAAATAAGAGTGTCAGTCCACTTTCACTTAAGTCGGCATTGTGCCTTTTGAATTTCATTCCGATGCAATTTCTGTGTCTGATCGTCAATAAGAAGGTCCAAGGTGTACAGTAAACCTGAAGTGAAGCATCGGAATCTATAACTGGACTCACAGGAGAGGTTCAAATCATAGAGAGTGTAAGTCCTCTTGTACTTAAGTCGGCATTGTGCCTTTTGTATTAAATTCGGATGCAATTTCTTTGTTTCATCGTCAATAAGAACGTCCAAGGGATACAGTAAACCTGAAGTGAAGCATCGGAATCTAAAACTGGACACACAGGAGAGGTTCAAATCATAGAAATTTAGAGTGTCAGTCCTCTTGTACTTAAGCCGGCATTGAGCCTTTTGTATTAAATTCGGATGCAATTTCTGTGTTTCGTCGTCAATAAGAAGGTCCAAGGGATTAAGGAAACCTGAAGTGAAGCATCAGAATCTAAAAGTGGACTCACAGGAGAGGTTCAAATCATAGAAAGTTAGAGTGTCTGTCCTCTTGTACTTAAGGCGGCATTGTGCCTTTTGTATTAAATTCGGAAGCAATTTCTGTGTTTCATTGTCAATAAGAAGGTCCAAGGGATACAGTAACCCTGAAGTGAAGCATCGGAAACTAAAACTGGACTCACAGGAGAGGTTCGAATCATAGTAAGTGAGAGTGTCAGTCCTCGTGTACTTAAGTCGGCATTGTGCCTTTTGTATTTCATTCGGCTGCAATTTCTTTCATTCATCGTCTAAAAGAAGGTCCAAGGGATACAGTAAACCTGAAGTGAAGCATCTGATTCTAAAACTGGATTCACAGAAGAGGTTCAAATCATAGAAAGTTAGAGTGTCAGTCCTCTTGTACTTAAGTCGGCAGTGTGCCTTTTCAATTTAATTCCGATAACAATTTCTGTGTTTCATCGTCAATAAGAAGTTCCGAGGTATTCAGTAAACCAGAAGTGAAGCATCGGAATCTAAAACTGGACTCACAGGAGAGGTTCAAATCATAGAAAATTAGAGTGTAAGTCCTCTTGTACTTAGGTCGGCATTGTGCCCTTGGTATTAAATTCGGATGCAATTTCTGAGGTTCATCGTCAATAAGAAGGTCCTAGGGATACAGTAAACCTGACGTGAAGCATCGGAATCTAAAACTGGACTCACAGGAGAGGTTCAAATCATAGAAAGTGAGAGTGACAGTCCTCCTGTACTTAAGTCGTCATTGTGCCTTTTGTATTAAATTTGGATGCAATTTCTGTGTTTCATCGTCAATAAGAAGGTCCAAGGGATACAGTAAACCTGAAGTTAAGCATCGGATTCTAAATCTGGACTCACAGGAGAGGTTCAAATCATGGAATGTGAGAGTGTCTGTATTCTTGCACTTAAGTCGGCAATGTGCCTTTTGTATCAAATTCGGATGCAATTTCTGTGATTCATCGTCAATAAGAAGGTCCAAGAGATACAGTAAACCGTAAGTGAAGCATCGGAATCTAAAACTGGACTCGCAGGAGAGGTTCAAATCATAGAAAGTTAGAGTGTCAGTCCCCTTGTACATAAGTCGGCAATGTGCCTTTTGAATTTAATTTCGATGCAATTTTTGTGCCTCATCGTCAATAAGAAGGCCGAAGGTACACAGTAAACCTGAAGTGAAGCATCGGAATCTAAAACTGGACTCGCAGGAGAGGTTCAAATCATAGAAAATTAGAGTGTCAGTCCTCTTGTACTTAAGTCGGCATTGTGCCCGTGGTATTAAATTCGGATGCAATTTCTGAGGTTCATCGTCAATAAGAAGGTCCTAGGGATACAGTAAACCTGACGTGAAGCATCGGAATCTAAAACTGGACTCACAGGAGAGGTTCAAATCATAGAAAATTAGAGTGTCTGTCCCCTTTTATTTAAATTGGCATTGTTAATTTGAATTTAATTCCGATGCAATTTCTGTGTTTCATCGTCACTAAGAAGGTCCAAGGTATACAGTAAACCTGAAGTGAAACATCGGAATCTAAATCTGGACTCACAGGAGAGGTTCAAATCATAGAGAGTGTCAGTCCTCTTGTGCTTAAGTCGGCATTGTGCCTTTTGTATTAAATTCGGTTGCAATTTCTTTGTTTCATCGTCAATAGGAACGTCCAAGGGATACAGTAAACCTGAAGTGAAGCATCAGAATCTAAAACTGGACTCACAGGAGAGGTTCAAATCATAGAAAGTTTGAGTGTCAGTCCACATTCACTTAAGTCGGCATTGTGAATTTTGAATTTAATTCCAATGCAATTTCTGTGTTTCATCGTCAATAAGAAGGTCCAAGGTATACAGTAAACCTGAAGTGAAGCATCAAAATCTAAAACTGGAGTCACACGAGAGGTTCAAGTCATAGAGTGTCAGTCCTCTTGTACTTAGGCCGGCATTGTGCTTTTTGTATTAATTTCGGATGCAATTTCTGTGTATCATCGTCAATATGAAGGTCCAAGTTATACAGTAAACCTAAATGGAAGCATCGGAATCTAAAACTGGACTCACAGGAGAGGTTCAAATCATAGAGAGTGTCAGTACTCTTGTACTTACGTCGGCATTGTGCCTTTTGTATTAAATTCGGATGCAATTTCTTTGTTTCATCGTCAATACGAACGTCCAAGGGATACAGTAAACTGAAGTGAAGCATCGGAATCTAAAACTGGACACACAGGAGAGGTTCAAATCATTGAAATTTAGAGTGTCAGTCCTCTTGTACTTAAGCCGGCATTGTGCCTTTTGTATTTAATTCCGATGCAATTTCTGTGCCTCATCGACAATAAGAAGGTCCAATGTACACAATAGACCCGAAGTGAAGCATCGGAATCTAAAACTGGACTCACAGGAGAGGTTCAAATCATAGAAAGTTAGAGTGTCAGTCCTCTTGTACTTAAGTCGGCATTGTGCCTTTTGAATTTCATTCCGATGCAATTTCTGTGTTTCATCGTCAATAAGAAGGTACAAAGGATACAGTAAACCAGAAGTGAGGCATCGGAATCTAAAACTGGACTCACAGGAGAGGTTCAAATCATAGAAAGTTAGAGTGTCAGTCCTCTTGTACTTAAGTCCTCATTGTGCCTTTTGTATTAAATTCGGATGCAATTACTTTGTTAGTCGTCAATAAAAAGGTACAAGGGATACAGTAAACCTGAGGTGAAGCATCGGAATCTAAAACTGGACTCACAGGTGAGGTTTAAAATCATAGAAAGTGAGAGTGTCAGTCCTCTTGTACTTAGGTCGGTATTGTGCCTTTTGTAATAAATTCAGATGCAATTTCTGTGTTTCATCGACAATAAGACGGTCTCATGGATACAGTAAACCTGAAGTGAAGCGTCGGAATCTAAAACTGGACTCACAGGAGAGGTTGAAATCATAGAAAGTGAGAGTATCAGTCCTCTTGTACTTAAGTCGGCATTCTGGCTTTTGTATTAAATTCGGATGCAATTTCTATGTTTCATCGTCAATAAGAAGGTCCAAGGAATACAGTAAACATGAAGTGAAGCATCGGAATCTAAAACTGGACTCACAGGAGAGGTTCAAATCATAGAAAGTGAGAGTGTCAGTCCTCTTGTCCTTAAGTCGGCATTGTTCCTTTTCAATTTAATTCCGATGCAATTTCTGTGTTTCATCGTCATTAAGAAGTTCAGATGTATACAGCAAACCTGTGAAGCATCGGAATCTAAAACTGGACTCACAGGAGAGGTTAATATCATAGAAAGTTAGAGTGTCAGTCCTCTTGTACTTAAGTCGGCATTGTGCCTTTTGTATTAAATTCGGATGCAATTTCTTCGTTTAATCGTCAATAAGAAGGTCCAAGGGATACAGTAAACCTGAAGTGAAGCATCGGAATCTAAAACTGGACACACAGGAGAGGTTCAAATCATAGAAATTTAGAGTGTCAGTCCTCTTGTACTTAAGCCGGCATTGTGCCTTTTGTATTTAATTCCGATGCAATTTCTGTGCCTCATCTACAAAAGAAGGTCCAATGTACACAGTAAACCCGAAGTGAAGCATCGGAATCTAAAAATGGACTCACAGGAGAGGTTCAAATCATAGAAAGTTAGAGTGTCAGTCCTCTTGTTCTTAACTCGGCATTGTGCCTTTTGAATTTCATTCCGATGCAATTTCTGTGTTTCATCGTCAATATGAAGGTACAAGGGATACAGTAAACCAGAAGTGAAGCATCGGAATCTAAAACTGGACTCACAGGAGAGGTTCAAATCATAGAAAGTTAGAGTGTCAGTCCTCTTGTACTTAAGTCGGCATTGTGCCTTTTGTATTAAATTCGGATGCAATTTCTGTGTTTCGTCGTCAATAAGAAGGTCCAAGGGATTAAGGAAACCTGAAGTGAAGCATCAGAATCTAAAAGTGGACTCACAGGAGAGGTTCAAATCATAGAAAGTTAGAGTGTCTGTCCTCCTGTACTTAAGGCGGCATTGTGCCTTTTGTATTAAATTCGGAAGCAATTTCTGTGTTTCATTGTCAATAAGAAGGTCCAAGGGATACAGTAACCCTGAAGTGAAGCATCGGAAACTAAAACTGGACTCACAGGAGAGGTTCAAATCATAGTAAGTGAGAGTGTCAGTCCTCGTGTACTTAAGTCGGCATTGTGCCTTTTGTATTAAATTCGGATGCAATTTCTTTGTTTCATCGTCAATGGGAACGTCCAAGGGATACAGTAAACCTGAAGTGAAGCATCGGAATCTAAAACTGGACACACAGGAGAGGTTCAAATCACAGAAATTTAGAGTGTCAGTCCTCTTGTACTTAAGCCGGCATTGAGCCTTTTGTATTTAATTCCGATGCAATTTCAGTGCCTCATCGACGATAAAAAGGTCCAATGTACACAATAAACCCAAAGTGAAGCATCGGAATCTAAAACTAGACTCACAGGAGAGGTTCAAATCATAGAAAGTTACAGTGTCAGTCCTCTTGTACTTATGTCGGCATTGTGCCTTTTGAATTTCATTCCGATGCAATTTCTGTGTTTCATCGTCAATAAGAAGGTCCAAGGGATACAGTAAACCTGAAGTGAAGCATCGGAATCTAAAACTGGACTCACAGGAGAGGTTCCAATCAAGAAAGTGAGAGTGTCAGTCCTCTTGTACTTAAGTCGGCATTGTTCCTTTTCAATTTAATTCCGATGCAATTTCTGTGTTTCATCGTCATTAAGAAGATCAGATGTATACAGTAAACCTATGAAGCATCGGAATCTAAAACTGGACTCACAGGAGAGGTTAAAATCATAGAAAGTTAGAGTGTCAGTCCTCTTGTACTTAAGTCGGCATTGTGCCTTTTGTATTAAATTCGGATGTAATTTCTGTGTTTCATCGTCAATAAGAAGGTCCAAGAGATACAGTAAACCTGAAGTGAAACATCGGAAACTAAAATTAGACTCACAGGAGAGGTTCAAATCATAGAAAGTGAGAGTGTCAGTCCTCTTGTACTTATGTCGGCATTGTGCCTTTTGTATTAATTTCAGATGCTATTTCTGTGTTTCATCGTCAATAAGAAGGTCCCAGGGATACAGTAAACCTGAAGTGAGGCATCGGAATCTAAAACTGGTCTCACAGGAGAGCTTCAAATCATAGAAAATTTGAGTGTCAGTCCTCTTGTACTTAAGTCGGCATTGTGCCTTTTGTATTAAATTCGGATGCAATTTCTGTGTTTCATCGTCAATAAGAAGGTCCAAGGTATACAGTAAACCTGAAGTGAAGCATCGGAATCTAAAACTGGACTCACAGGATAGGTTCAAATCAAAGAAAGTGAGAGTGTCTGTCTTATGTACTCAAGTCGGCATTGTGCCTTTTGTATTAAATTCGGATGAAATTTCTCTGTTTCATCGTCAATAAGAAGGTCCAAGGGATACAGTAAACCTGAAGTGAAGCATCGGAATCTAAAACTGGACTCACAGGAGAGGTTCAAATCATAGAAAGTTAGAGTGTCAGTCCTCTTGTACTTAAGTCGGCATTGTGCCTTTTGTATTAAATTCGGATGCAATTTCTTCGTTTAATCGTCAATCAGAAGGTCCAAGGTATACAGTAAACCTGAAGTGAGGCATCGGAATCTAAAACCGGACTCACAGGAGAGGTTCAAATCATAGGAAGTGAGAGTGTCAGTCCTCTTGTACTGAAGTCGGCATTGTGCCTTTTGTATTAGATTCGGATGCAATTTATGTGATTCATCGTCAATAAGAACGTCCAAGGGATACAGTAAACCTGAAGTGAAGCATCGGAATCTAAAACTGGACACACAGGAGAGGTTCAAATCATAGAAATTTAGAGTGTCAGTCCTCTTGCACTTAAGCCAGCATTGTGCCTTTTGTATTTAATTCCGATGCAATTTCTGTGCCTCATCTACAAAAGAAGGTCCAATGTACACAGTAAACCCGAAGTGAAGCATCGGAATCTAAAACTGGACTCACAGGAGAGGTTCAAATCATAGAAAGTTAGAGTGTCAGTCCTCTTGTACTTAAGTCGGCATTGTGCCTTTTGTATTAAATTCGGATGCAATATCTGTGTTTCATCGTCTATAAGAAGGTCCAAGGGATTAAGGAAACCTGAAGTGAAGCATCAGAATCTAAAAGTGGACTCACAGGAGAGGTTCAAATCATAGAAAGTTAGAATGTCTGTCCTCTTGTACTTAAGTCGGCATTGTGCCTTTTGTATTGAATTCGGATGCAATTTCTTTGTTTCATCGTCAATAAGAAGGTACAAGGGATACAGTGAACCGGAGGTGAAGAATCGGAATCTAAAACTGGACTCACAGGAGAGGTTTAAAATCATAGAAAGTGAGAGTGTCACTCCTCTTGTACTTAGGTCGGTATTGTGCCTTTTGTAATAAATTCAGATGCAATTTCTGTGTTTCATCGACAATAAGACGGTCCAATGGATACAGTAAACCTGAAGTGAAGCGTCGGAATCTAAAACTGGACTCACAGGAGAGGTTCAAATCATAGAAAGTGAGAGTATCAGTCCTCTTGTACTTAAGTCGTCATTGTGCCTTTTCAATTTAATTCCGATGTAATTTCTGTGTTTCATCGTCAATAAGAAGTTCCGAGGTATACAGTAAACCTGAAGTGAAGCATCGGAATCTATAACTGGACTCACAGGAGAGGTTCAAATCATAGAAAGTTAGAGTGTCACTCCTCTTGTACTTAGGTCGGTATTGTGCCTTTTGTAATAAATTCAGATGCAATTTCTGTGTTTCATCGACAATAAGACGGTCCAATGGATACAGTAAACCTGAAGTGAAGCATCGGATTCTAAAACTGGACTCACAGGAGAGGTTCAAATCATAGAAAGTGAGAGTGTCAGTCCTCTTGTACTTATGTCGGCATTGTGCCTTTTGTATTAATTTCAGATGCTATTTCTGTGTTTCATCGTCAATAAGAAGGTCCCAGGGATACAGTAAACCTGAAGTGAGGGATCGGAATCTAAAACTGGTCTCACAGGAGAGCTTCAAATCATAGAAAATTTGAGTGTCAGTCCTCTTGTACTTAAGTCGGCATTGTGCCTTTTGTATTAAATTCGGATGCAATTTCTGTGTTTCATCGTCAATAAGAAGGTCCAAGGTATACAGTAAACCTGAAGTGAAGCATCGGAATCTAAAACTGGACTCACAGGATAGGTTCAAATCATAGAAAGTGAGAGTGTCTGTCTTATGTACTCAAGTCGGCATTGTGCCTTTTGTATTAAATTCGGATGAAATTTCTCTGTTTCATCGTCAATAAGAAGGTCCAAGGGATACAGTAAACCTGAAGTGAAGCATCGGAATCTAAAACTGGACTCACAGGAGAGGTTCAAATCATAGAAAGTTAGAGTGTCAGTCCTCTTGTACTTAAGTCGGCATTGTGCCTTTTGTATTAAATTCGGATGCAATTTCTTCGTTTAATCGTCAATCAGAAGGTCCAAGGTATGCAGTAAACCTGAAGTGAGGCATCGGAATCTAAAACCGGACTCACAGGAGAGGTTCAAATCATAGGAAGTGAGAGTGTCAGTCCTCTTGTACTGAAGTCGGCATTGTGCCTTTTGTATTAGATTCGGATGCAATTTCTGTGATTCATCGTCAATAAGAACGTCCGAGGGATACAGTAAACCTGAAGTGAAGCATCGGAATCTAAAACTGGACACACAGGAGAGGTTCAAATCATAGAAATTTAGAGTGTCAGTCCTCTTGCACTTAAGCCAGCATTGTGCCTTTTGTATTTAATTCCGATGCAATTTCTGTGCCTCATCTACAAAAGAAGGTCCAATGTACACAGTAAACCCAAAGTGAAGCATCGGAATCTAAAACTGGACTCACAGGAGAGGTTCAAATCATAGAAAGTTAGAGTGTCAGTCCTCTTGTACTTAAGTCGGCATTGTGCCTTTTGTATTAAATTCGGATGCAATATCTGTGTTTCATCGTCTATAAGAAGGTCCAAGGGATTAAGGAAACCTGAAGTGAAGCATCAGAATCTAAAAGTGGACTCACAGGAGAGGTTCAAATCATAGAAAGTTAGAATGTCTGTCCTCTTGTACTTAAGTCGGCGTTGTGCCTTTTGTATTGAATTCGGATGCAATTTCTTTGTTTCATCGTCAATAAGAAGGTACAAGGGATACAGTGAACCGGAGGTGAAGAATCGGAGTCTAAAACTGGACTCACAGGAGAGGTTTAAAATCATAGAAAGTGAGAGTGTCACTCCTCTTGTACTTAGGTCGGTATTGTGCCTTTTGTAATAAATTCAGATGCAATTTCTGTGTTTCATCGACAATAAGACGGTCCAATGGATACAGTAAACCTGAAGTGAAGCGTCGGAATCTAAAACTGGACTCACAGGAGAGGTTCAAATCATAGAAAGTGAGAGTATCAGTCCTCTTGTACTTAAGTCGGCATTGTGCCTTTTCAATTTAATTCCGATGTAATTTCTGTGTTTCATCGTCAATAAGAAGTTCCGAGGTATACAGTAAACCTGAAGTGAAGCATCGGAATCTAAAACTGGACTCAGAGGAGAGGTTCAAATCATAGAAAATTAGAGTGTCAGTCCTCTTGTACTTAAGTCGGCATTGTGCCTGTTGTATTTCATTCGGATGCAATTTCTGTGTTTTATCGTCAATAAGAAGGTCCAAGGGATATAGTAAACCTGAAGTGAAGCATCGGAATCTAAAACTTCATTCACAGGAGAGGTTCAAATCATAGAAAGTTAGAGTGTCAGTCCTCTTGTACTTAAGTCGGCATTGTGCCTTTTGAATTTAATTTCGGTGCAATTTTTGTGCCTCATCGTCAATAAGAAGGCCCAAGGTACACAGTAAACCTGAAGTGGAGCATCGGAATTTAAAACTGGACTCGCAGGAGAGGTTCAAACCATAGAAAGTTAGAGTGTCAGCCCTCTTGTACTTCTGTCGGCATTGTGCCTTTTGAATTTAATTCCGATTCAATTTCTGTGTTTCATCGTCAATAAGAAGGTCCAAGGTATACAGTAAACCTGAAGTGAAACATCGGAATCTAAAACTGGACTCACAGGAGAGGTTCAAAACATAGAAAATGAGAGTGTCATTCGTCTTGATCTTAAGTCGGCATTGTGCCTTTTGTATTAAATTCGGATGCAATTTCTGTGTTTCATCGTCAATAGGAAGGTCGAAGGTATAAAGGAAACCTGAAGCGAAGCATCGGAATCTAAAACTGGACTCACAGGAGAGGTTCAAATCATAGAAAATTAGAGTGTCAGTCCTCTTGTAATTAAGTCGGCTTTGTGCCATTTGTATTGAATTCGGATGCAATTACTGTGTTTCATCGTCAATTAGAAGGTCCTAGGGATACAGTAAACCTGAAGTGAAGCATCGGAATCTAAAGCTGGACTCACAGGAGAGGTTCAAATCATAGAAAGTAAGAGTGACAGTCCTCCTGTACTTAAGTCGGCATTGTGCCTTTTGTATTAAAGTCGGATGCAATTTCTGTGTTTCATCGTCAATAAGAAGGTCGAAGGGATACAGTAAACCTGAAGTTAAGCATCGGATTCAAAAACTGGACTCACAGGAGAGGTTCAAATCATGGAAAGTGAGAGTGTCAGTCCTCTTGTACTTAAGTCCTCATTGTGCCTTTTGAATTTTAATTTTGATGCAATTTCTGTGCCTCATCGTCAATAAGAACGTCCAAGCTACACAGTAAACCTGAATTGAAGCATCGGAATCAAAAACTAGACTCACAGAAGAGGTTCAAAACATAGAAAGTGAGAGTGTCAGTCCTCTTGTACTTAAGTCTGCATTGTGCCTTTTTAATTTAATTCCGATGCAATTTCTGTGTTTCATCGTGAATAAGGAGTTCCGAGGTGTACAGTAAACCTGCAGTGAAGCATCGGAATCTAAAACTGGACTCACAGGAGAGTCTCAAATCATAGAAAGTTAGAGTGTGTATCCTCTTGTATTTAAGGAGGCATTGTGTCATTTGTATTAAATTCGGAAGCAATTTCTGTGATTCATCGTCAATAAGAAGGTCCAAGGGATACAGTAAACCTGAAGTGAAGCATCGGAATCTAAAACTGGACTCACAGGAGACGTTCAAATCATAGAAAGTTAGAGTGTCAGTCCTCTTGTACTTAAGTCGGCATTGTGCCTTTTGTATTAAATTCGGATGCAATATCTGTGTTTCATCGTCTATAGGAAGGTCCAAGGGATTAAGGAAACCTGAAGTGAAGCATCAGAATCTAAAAGTGGACTCACAGGAGAGGTTCAAATCATAGAAAGTTAGAATGTCTGTCCACTTGCACTTAAGTCGGCATTGTGCCTTTTGTATTGAATTCGGATGCAATTTCTTTGTTTCATCGTCAATAAGAAGGTACAAGGGATACAGTGAACCGGAGGTGAAGAATCGGAATCTAAAACTGGACTCACAGGAGAGGTTTAAAATCATAGGAAGTGAGAGTGTCACTCCTCTTGTACTTAGGTCGGTATTGTGCCTTTTGTAATAAATTCAGATGCAATTTCTGTGTTTCATCGACAATAAGACGGTCCAATGGATACAGTAAACCTGAAGTGAAGCGTCGGAATCTAAAACTGGACTCACAGGAGAGGTTCAAATAATAGAAAGTGAGAGTATCAGTCCTCTTGTACTTAAGTCGGCATTGTGCCTTTTCAATTTAATTCCGATGTAATTTCTGTGTTTCATCGTCAATAAGAAGTTCCGAGGTATACAGTAAACCTGAAGTGAAGCATCGGAATCTATAACTGGACTCACAGGAGAGGTTCAAATCATAGAAAGTTAGAGTGTCTGTCCTCTTGTACTTAAGGCGGCATTGTGCCTTTTGTATTAAATTCGGCTGCAATTTCTGTGATTCATCGTCAAAAAGAAGGTCCAAGGGATACAGTAAACCTGAAGTGAAGCATCTGATTCTAAAACTGATTTCACAGAAGAGGTTCAAATCATAGAAAGTTAGAGTGTCAGTCCTCTTGTACTTAAGTCGGCATTGTGCCTTTTGAATTTAATTCTGATCACAATTTCTGTGTTTCATCGTCAATAAGAGGTTCCGAGGTATTCAGTAAACCAGAAGTGAAGCATCGGAATCTAAAACTGGACTCACAGGAGAGGTTCAAATCATAGAAAATTAGAGTGTCAGTCCTCTTGTACTTAAGTCGGCATTGTGCCTTTGGTATTAAATTCGGGTGCAATTTCTGAGGTTCATCGTCAATAAGAAGTTCCTAGGGATACAGTAAACCTGACGTGAAGCATCGGAATCTAAAACTGGACTCACAGGAGAGGTTCAAATCATAGATAATGAGAGTGACAGTCCTCCTGTACTTAAGTCGGCATTGTGCCTTTTGTATTAAATTTGGATGCAATTTCTGTGTTTCATCGTCAATAAGAAGGTCCAAGGGATACAGTAAACCTGAAGTTAAGCATCGGATTCTAATACTGGACTCACAGGAGAGGTTCAAATCATGGAAAGTGAGAGTGTCTGTATTCTTGCACTTACGTCGGCAATGTGCCTTTTGTATCAAATTCGGATGCAATTTCTGTGATTAATCGTCAATAAGAAGGTCCAAGAGATACAGTAAACCTGAAGTGAAGCATCGGAATCTAAAACTGGACTCACAGGACAGGTTCTAATCATAGAAATTTAGAGTGTCAGTCCTCTTGTACTTAAGTCGGCATTGTGCCTGTTGTATTTCTTTCGGATGCAATTTCTGTGTTTCATCGTCAATAAGAAGGTCCAAGGGATGTAGTAAACCTGAAGTGAAGCATCGGAATCTAAAACTTCATTCACAGGAGAGGTTCAAATCATAGAAAGTTAGAGTGTCAGTCCTCTTGTACTTAAGTCGGCATTGTGCCTTTTGAATTTAATTTCGATGCAATTTTTGTGCCTCATCGTCAATAAGAAGGCCCAAGGTACACAGTAAACCTGAAGTGGAGCATCGGAATTTAAAACTGGACTCGCAGGAGAGGTTCAAACCATAGAAAGTTAGAGTGTCAGTCCTCTTGTACTTCAGTCGGCATTGTGCCTTTTGAATTTAATTCCGATTCAATTTCTGTGTTTCATCGTCAATAAGAAGGTCCAAGGTATACAGTAAACCTGAAGTGAAACATCGGAATCTAAAACTGGACTCACAGGAGAGGTTCAAAACATAGAAAGCGAGAGTGTCATTCGTCTTGATCTTAAGTCGGCATTGTGCCTTTTGTATTAAATTCGGATGCAATTTCTGTGTTTCATCGTCAATAGGAAGGTCGAAGGTATAAAGGAAACCTGAAGCGAAGCATCGGAATCTAAAACTGGACTCACAGCAGAGGTTCAAATCATAGAAAGTTAGAGTGTCAGTCCTCCTGTACTTAAGTCAACATTGTGCCTTTTGAATTTAATTCCGATGCAATTTCTGTGTTTCATCGTCAATAAGAAAATCCAAGGTATAAAGTAAACCTGAAGTGAAGCATCGGAATCTAAAACTGGACTCACAGGAGAGGTTCAAATCATAGAAAATTAGAGTGTCAGTCCTCTTGTAATTAAGTCGGCTTTGTGCCATTTGTATTGAATTCGGATGCAATTACTGTGTTTCATCGTCAATTAGAAGGTCCTAGGGATACAGTAAACCTGAAGTGAAGCATCGGAATCTAAAGCTGGACTCACAGGAGAGGTTCAAATCATAGAAAGTAAGAGTGACAGTCCTCCTGTACTTAAGTCGGCATTGTGCCTTTTGTATTAAAGTCGGATGCAATTTCTGTGTTTCATCGTCAATAAGAAGGTCGAAGGCATACAGTAAACCTGAAGTTAAGCATCGGATTCAAAAACTGGACTCACAGGAGAGGTTCAAATCATGGAAAGTGAGAGTGTCAGTCCTCTTGTACTTAAGTCGGCATTGTGCCTTTTTAATTTAATTCCGATGCAATTTCTGTGTTTCATCGTGAATAAGGAGTTCCGAGGTGTACAGTAAACCTGTAGTGAAGCATCGGAATCTAAAACTGGACTCACAGGAGAGTTTCAAATCATAGAAAGTTAGAGTGTGTATCCTCTTGTATTTAAGGAGGCATTGAGTCATTTGTATTAAATTCGTAAGCAATTTCTGTGATTCATCGTCAATAAGAAGGTCCAAGGGATACAGTAAACCTGAAGTGAAGCATCGGAATCTAAAACTGGACTCACAGGAGAGGTTCAAATCATAGAAAGTGAGAGTCTCAGTCCTCTTGTACTTAAGTCGGCATTGTGACTTGTGTATTAAATTCGGATGCAATTTCTGTGTTTCATCGTCAATAAGAAGGTCCAAGGGATACAGTAATCCTGAAGTGAAACATCGGAATCTTCAACTGGACTCACAGGAGAGGTTCACATCATAGAAAGTGAGAGTGTTAGTCGTCTTGTTCTTCAGTTGGCATTGTGCCTTTTGTATTAAATTCGGATGTAATTTCTGTGCTTCATCGTCAATAGGAGGGTCGAAGGTATACAGTAAATCTGAACTGAAGCATCGGAATCTAAAACTGGACTCACAGGAGAGGTTCAAATCATAGAAAGTTAAAGTGTCAGTCCTCTTGTACTTAAGTCGGCATTGTGCCTTTTGTATTAAATTCGGATGCAATTTCTGTGTTTCATTGTCAATAAGAGGGTCCAAGGTATAAAGGAAACCTGAAGTGAAGCATCGGAATCTAAAACTCGACTCACAGGAGAGGTTCAAATCATAGAAAGTTAGAGTGTCAGTCCTCTTGTACTTAAGTCGGCATTGTGCTTTTGTATTAAATTCGGATGCGATTTCTTTGTTTCATCATCAATTAGAAGGTACAAGGGATACAGTAAACCTGAAGTGAAGCATCGGAATCTAAAACTGGACTCACAGGAGAGGTTCAAATCATAGAAAGTGAGAGTGTCAGTCCTCTTGTACTTAAGTCGGCATTGTGCCTTTGAATCTAATTCCGATGCAATTTCTGTGTTTCATCGTCAATAAGAAGTTCCGAGGTATAAAGTAAACCTGAAGTGAAGCAGCGGAATCTAAAACTGGACTCACAGGAGAGGTTCAAATCATATTAAATTAGAGTGTCAGTCCTCTTGTACTTAAGTCGGCATTGTGCCTTTTGTATTGAATTCGGATGCAATTTCTGTGTTTCATCGTCATTAAGAAGGTCCTAGGGATACAGTAAACCTGAAGTGAAGCATCGAAATCTAAAACTGGACTCACAGGAGAGGTTCAAATCATAGAAAGTAAGAGTGACAGTCCTCTTGTACTTGAGTCGGCATTGTGCCTTTTGTATTAAATTCGGATGCAATTTCTGTGATTCATCGTCAATAAGAAGGTCCAAGGGATTAAGGAAACATGAAGTGAAGCATCAGAATCTAAAAGTGGACTCACAAGAGAGGTTCAAATCATAGAAAGTTAGAGTGTCAGTCCTCTTGTACTTAAGTCGGCATTGTGCTTTAGTATTAAATTCGGATGCGATTTCTTTGTTTCATCATCAATTAGAAGGTACAAGGGATACAGTAAACCTGAAGTGAAGCATCGGAATCTAAAACTGGACTCACAGGAGAGGTTCAAATCATAGAAAGTGAGAGTGTCAGTCCCCTTGTACTTAAGTCGGCATTGTGCCTTTTTAATTTAATTCCGATGCAATTTCTGTGTTTCATCGTGAATAAGGAGTTCCGAGGTGTACAGTAAACCTGTAGCGAAGCATCGGAATCTAAAACTGGACTCACAGGAGAGTTTCATATCATAGAAAGTTAGAGTGTGTATCCTCTTGTATTTAAGGAGGCATTGTGTCATTTGTATTAAATTCGGAAGCAATTTCTGTGATTCATCGTCAATAAGAAGGTCCAAGGTATACAGTAAACCTGAAGTGAAGCATCGGAATCTAAAACTGGACTCACAGGAGAGGTTCAAATCATAGAAAGTGAGAGTCTCAGTCCTCTTGTACTTAAGTCGGCATTGTGACTTGTGTATTAAAATCGGATGCAATTTCTGTGTTTCATCGCCAATAAGAAGGTCCAAGGGATACAGTAATCCTAAAGTGAAACATCGGAATCTTCAACTGGACTCACAGGAGAGGTACAAATCATAGAAAGTGAGAGTATCTGTCCTCTTGTACTTAAGTCGGCATTGTGCCTTTTCAATTTAATTCCGATGTAATTTCTGTGATTCATCGTCAAAAAGAAGGTCCAAGGGATACAGTAAACCTGAAGTGAAGCATCTGATTCTAAAACTGGATTCACAGAAGAGGTTCAAATCATAGAAAGTTAGAGTGTCAGTCCTCTTGTACTTAAGTCAGCATTGTGCCTTTTGAATTTAATTCCAATCACAATTTCTGTGTTGCGTCGTCAATAAGAAGTTCCGAGGTATTCAGTAAACCAGAAGTGAAGCATCGGAATCTAAAACTGGACTCACAGGAGAGGTTCAAATCATAGAAAATTGGAGTGTCAGTCCACTTGTACTTAAGTCGGCATTGTGCCTTTGGTATTAAATTCGGATGCAATATCTGAGGTTCATCGTCAATAAGAAGGTCCTAGGGATACAGTAAACCTGACGTGAAGCATCGGAATCTAAAACTGGACTCACAGGAGAGGTTCAAATCATAGAAAGTGAGAGTGACATTCCTCCTGTGCTTAAGTCGGCATTGTGCCTTTTGTATTAAATTTGGATGCAATTTCTGTGTTTCATCGTCAATAAGAAGGTCCAAGGGATACAGTAAACCTGAAGTTAAGCACCGGATTCTAAAACTGGACTCACAGGAGAGGTTCAAATCATGGAAAGTGAGAGTGTCTGTATTCTTGCACTTAAGTCGGCAATGTGCCTTTTGTATCAAATTCGGATGCAATTTCTGTGATTCATCGACAATAAGAAGGTCCAAGAGATACAGTAAACCTGAAGTGAAGCATCGGAATCTAAAACTGGACTCACAGGAGAGGTTCTAATCATAGAAAGTTAGAGTGTCAGTCCTCTTGTACTTAAGTCGGCATTGTGCCTTTTGAATTTAATTTTTATGCAATTTTTGTGCCTCATCGTCAATAAGAAGGCCCAAGGTACACAGTAAACCTGAAGAGAAGCATCACAATCTATAACTGGACTCGCAGGAAAGGTTCAAATCATAGAAAGTTAGAGTGTCAGTCCTCTTGTACTTTAGTCGGCATTGTGCCTTTTGAATATAATTCCGATGCAATTACTGTGTTTCATCGTCAATAAGAAGGTCCCAGGTATACAGTAAACCTGAAGTGAAACATCGGAATCTAAAACTGGACTCACAGGAGAGGTTCAAAACATAGAAAGTGAGAGTGTCTTTCGTCTTGTTCTTAAGTCGGCATTGTGCCTTTTGTATTAAATTCGGATGCAATTTCTGTGTTTCATCGTCAATAGGAAGGTCGAAGGTATAAAGGAAACCTGAAGTGAAGCATCGGAATCTAAAACTCGACTCACAGGAGAGGTTCAAATCATAGTAAGTTAGAGTGTCTGTCCTCTTGTACTTAAGGCGTCATTGTACCTTTTGTATTAAATTCGGAAGCAATTTCTGTGTTTCATTGTCAATAAGAAGGTCCAAGGGATACAGTAACCCTGAAGTGATGCATCGGAATCTAAAACTGGACTCACAGGAGAGGTTCAAATCATAGATAGTGAGAGTGTCAGTCCTCTTGTACTTAAGTCGGTATTGTGCCTTTTGTATTAAATTCGGCTGCAATTTCTGTGTTTCATCGTCAATAAGAAGTTCCGAGGTATACAGTAAACCTGAAGTGAAGCATCGGAATCTAAAACTGGACTCACAGGAGAGGTTGAAATCATAGAAATTTAGAGTGTCGGTCCTCTTGTACTTAAGTCGGCATTGTGTCTTTTGTATTAAATTCCGATGCAATTTCTGTGTTTCATCGTCAATAAGAAGGTCCTAGGGATACAGTAATCCTGAAGTGAAGCATCGGAATCTAAAACTAGACTCACAGGAGAGGTTCAAATCATAGAAAGTGAGATTGACAGTCCTCCTGTACTTAAGTCGGCATTGTGCCTTTTGTATTAAATTCGGATGCAATTTCTGTGTTTCATCATCAATAAGATGGTCCAAGGGATACAGTAAACCTGAAGTTAAGCATCGGATTCTAAAACTGGACTCACAGGAGAGGTTGTAATCATAGAAAGTTAGAGTGTCAGTCCTCTTGTACTTAAGTCGGCTTTATGCCTTTTCTATTAAATTCGAATGCAATTTCTGCGTTTCATCGTCAATAAGAAGGTCCAAGGGATACAGTAACCCTGAAGTGAAGCATCGGAATCTAAAACAGGACTCACAGGAGAGTTTCAAAACATAGAAAGTTAAAGTGTCAGTCCTCTTGTACTTAAGTCGGCATTGTGCCTTTTGAATTTAATTCCGATGCAATTTCTGTGTTTCATCGTCAATAAGAAAATCCGAGGTATCAAGTAAACCTGAAGTGAAGCATCGGAATCTAAAACTGGACTCACAGGAGAGGTTCAAATCATAGAAAATTAGAGTGTCAGTCCTCTTGTACTTAAGTCGGCATTGTGCCTTTTGTATTGAATTCGGATGCAATTACTGTGTTTCATCGTCAATTAGAAGGTCCTAGGGATACAGTAAACCTGAAGTGAAGCATCGGAATCTAAAGCTGGACTCACAGGAGAGGTTCAAATCATAGAAAGTAAGAGTGACAGTCCTCCTGTACTTAAGTCGGCATTGTGCCTTTTGTATTAAAGTCGGATGCAATTTCTGTGTTTCATCGTCAATAAGAAGGTCCAAGGGATACAGGAAACCTGAAGTTAAGCATCGGATTCAAAAACTGGACTCACAGGAGAGGTTCAAATCATGGAAAGTGAGAGTGTCAGCCCTCTTGTACTTAAGTCTGCATTGTGCCTTTTGAATTTAATTCCGATGCAATTTCTGTGCCTCATCGTCAATAAGAAAGGCCAAGGTACACAGTAAACCTGAAGTGAAGCATCGGAATCTAAAACTGGACTCACAGGAGAGGTTCAAATCACAGTAAGTTAGGGTGTTAGTCCTCTTGTACTTAGGTCGGCATTGTGCCTTTTGAATTCAATTCCTATGCAATTTTTGTGTTTCATCGTCAATAAGAAGGTCCAAGCTATACAGTAAACCTGAAGTGATGCATCGGAATCTAAAACTGGACTCACAGGAGAGGTTCAAATCATAGAAAGTGAGAGTGTCAGTCCGCTTGTACTTAAGTCGGCATTGTGCCTTTTGTATTAAATTCGGATGCAATTTCTGTGTTTCATCGTCAATAAGAACGTCCAAGGGATCCAGTAAACCTGAAGTGAAACATCGGAATCTTAAACTGGACTCACAGGAGAGGTTCAAATCATAGAAAGTGAGAGTATCAGTCCTCTTGTACTTAAGTCGGCATTGTGCCTTTTGTATTGAATTCGGATGCAATTACTGTGTTTCATCGTCAATAAGAAGGTCCAAGGTATACAGTAAACCTAAAGTGAAGCATCGGAATCTAAAACTGGACTCACAGGAGAGGTTCAAATCATAGAAAGTAAGAGGGACAGTCCTCCTGTACTTAAGTCGGCTTTGTGCCTTTTGTATTAATGTCGGATGCAATTTCTGTGTTTCATCGTCAATAAGAAGGTCCAAGGGATACAGTAAACCTTAAGTGAAGCACCGGAATCTAAAACTGGTCTCACAGGAGAGGTTTAAATCATAGAAAGTTAGAGTGTAAGTCCTCTTGTACTTAAGTCGTCATTGTGCCTTTTGAATTTTATTTTTGATGCAATTTCTGTGCCTCATCTTCAATAAGAACGTCCAAGGTACACAGTAAACCTGAAGTGAAGCATCGGAAACAAAAACTAGACTCACAGAAGAGGTTCAAATCATAGAAAGTGAGAGTGTCAGTCCTCTTGTACTTAAGTCGGCATTGTGCCTTTTTAATTTAATTCCGATGGAATTTCTGTGTTACATCGTGAATAAGGAGTTCCGAGGTGTACAGTAAACCTGTAGTGAAGCATCGGAATCTAAAACTGGACTCACAGGAGAGTTTCAAATCGTAGAAAGTTAGAGTGTCTATCCTCTTGTATTTAAGGAGGCATTGTGTCATTTGTATTACATTCGGAAGCAATTTCTGTGATTCATCGTCAATAAGAAGGTCCAAGGGATACAGTAAACCTGAAGTGAAGCATCGGAATCTGAAACTGAACTCACAGGAGAGGTTCTAATCATAGAAAGTTAGAGTGTCAGTCCTCTTGTACTTAAGTCGGCATTGTGCCTTTTGTATTGAATTCGGATGCAATTACTGTGTTTCATCGTCAATAAGAAGGTCCAAGGTACACAGTAAACCTAAAGTGAAGCATCGGAATCTAAAACTGGACTCACAGGAGAGGTTCAAATCATAGAAAGTAAGAGGGACAGTCCTCCTGTACTTAAGTCGGCTTTGTGCCTTTTGTATTAATGTCGGATGCAATTTCTGTGTTTCATCGTCAATAAGAAGGTCCAAGGGATACAGTAAACCTTAAGTGAAGCACCGGAATCTAAAACTGGTCTCACAGGAGAGGTTTAAATCATAGAAAGTTAGAGTGTAAGTCCTCTTGTACTTAAGTCGTCATTGTGCCTTTTGAATTTTATTTTTGATGCAATTTCTGTGCCTCATCTTCAATAAGAACGTCCAAGGTACACAGTAAACCTGAAGTGAAGCATCGGAAACAAAAACTAGACTCACAGAAGAGGTTCAAATCATAGAAAGTGAGAGTGTCAGTCCTCTTGTACTTAAGTCGGCATTGTGCCTTTTTAATTTAATTCCGATGGAATTTCTGTGTTACATCGTGAATAAGGAGTTCCGAGGTGTACAGTAAACCTGTAGTGAAGCATCGGAATCTAAAACTGGACTCACAGGAGAGTTTCAAATCGTAGAAAGTTAGAGTGTCTATCCTCTTGTATTTAAGGAGGCATTGTGTCATTTGTATTACATTCGGAAGCAATTTCTGTGATTCATCGTCAATAAGAAGGTCCAAGGGATACAGTAAACCTGAAGTGAAGCATCGGAATCTGAAACTGAACTCACAGGAGAGGTTCTAATCATAGAAAGTTAGAGTGTCAGTCCTCTTGTACTTAAGTCGGCATTGTGCCTTTTGAATTTAATTCCGGTGCAATTTCTGTGCCTCATCGTCAATAAGAAGGACCAAGGTAAACAGTACACCTGAAGTGAAGCATCGGAATCTAAAACTGGACTCACAGGAGAGGTTCAAATCATAGTATGTTAGAGTAACAGTCCTCTTGTACTTAAGTCGGCATTGTGCCTTTTGAATGTAATTCCGATGCAATTTCTGTGTTTCATCGTCAGTAAGAAGGTCCAAGGTATACAGTAAACCTGAAGTGAAACATCGGAATCTAAAACTGGACTCACAGGAGAGGTTCAAATCATAGAAAGTGAGAGTCTCAGTCCTCTTGTACTTAAGTCGGCATTGTGCCTTTTGTATTAAATTCGGATGCAATTTCTGTGTTTCATCGTCAATAAGAATGTCCAAGGGATACAGTAATCCTGAAGTGAAACATCGGAATCTTCAACTGGACTCACAGGAGAGGTTCACATCATAGAAAGTGAGAGTGTAAGTCGTCTTGTTCTTAAGTTGGCATTGTGCCTTTTGTATTAAATTCGGATGTAATTTCTGTGTTTCATCGTCAATAGGAGGGTCGAAGGTATACAGTAAATCTGAACTGAAGGATCGGAATCTATAACTGGACTCACAGGAGAGGTCCAAATCATAGAAAGTTATAGTGTCAGTCCTCTTGTACTTAAGTCGGCATTGTGCCTTTTGTGTTAAATTCGGATGCAATTTCTGTGTTTCATTGTCAATAAGAGGGTCCAAGGTATAAAGGAAACCTGAAGTGAAGCATCGGAATCTAAAACGCGACTCACAGGAGAGGTTCAAATCATAAAAAGTTAGAGTGTCAGTCCTCTTGTACTTAAGTCGGCATTGTGCTTTTGTATTAAATTCGGATGCGATTTCTTTGTTTCATCATCAATAAGAAGGTACAAGGGATACAGTAAACCTGAAGTGAAGCATCGGAATCTAAAACTGGACTCACAGGAGAGGTTCAAATCATCGAAAGTGAGAGTGTCAGTCCTCTTGTACTTAAGTCGGCATTGTGCCTTTTGAATCTAATTCCGATGCAATTTCTGTGTTTCATCGTCAATAAGAAGTTCCAAGGTATAAAGTAAACCTGAAGTGAAGCAGCGGAATCTAAAACTGGACTAACAGGAGAGGTTCAAATCAAAGAAAATTAGAGTGTCAGTCCTCTTGTACTTAAGTCGGCATTGTGCCTTTTGTATTGAATTCGGATGCAATTACTGTGTTTCATCGTCATTAAGAAGGTCCTAGGGATACAGTAAACCTGAGGTGAAGCATCGGAATCTAAAACTGGACTCACAGAAGAGGTTCAAATCATAGAAAGTAAGAGTGACAGTCCTCTTGTACTTGAGTCGGCATTGTGCCTTTTGTATTAAATTCGGATGCAATTTCTGTGATTCATCGTCAATAAGAAGGTCCAAGGGATACAGTAAACCTGAAGTGAAGCATCGGAATCTAAAACTGGACTCACAGGAGAGCTTCTAATCATAGAAAGATGGAGTGTCAGTACTCTTGTACTTATGTCGGCATTGTGCCTTTTGTATTAAATTCGGATGCAATTTCTGTGTTTCATCGTCAATAAGAAGGTCCAAGGAATACAGTAAACCTGAAGTGAAGCATCGGAATCTAAACCTGGACCAACAGGAGAGGTTCAAATCATAGAAAGTTAAAGTGTCAGTCCTCTTGTACTTAAGTCGGCATTGTGCTTTTTGAATTTAATTCCGATGCAATTTCTGTGCGTCATCGTCAATAAGAACGTCCAAGGTACACAGTAAACCTGAAGTGACTCATCGGAATCTAAAACTGGACTCACAGAAGAGGTTCAAATCATAGAAATTGAGAGTGTCAGTCCTCTTGTACTTAAGTCGGCATTGTGCCTTTTGAATTTAATCCCGATGCAATTTCTGTGTTTCATCGTGAATAAGAAGTTCCGAGGTGTACAGTAAACCTGAGGTGAAGCAACGGAATCAAAAACTGGACTCACAGGAGAGTTTCAAATCATAGAAAGTTAGAGTGTCGATCCTCTTGTATTTAAGGCGGCATTGTGCCTTTTGTATTAAATTCGGAAGCAATTTCTGTGTTTCATTGTCAATAAGAAGGTAACCCTGAAGTGAAGCATCGGAATCTAGAACTGGACTCACTGCAGAGGTTCAAATCATAGAATGTGAGAGTGTCAGTCCTCTTGTACTTAAGTCGGCATTGTGCCTTTTGTATTTAATTCGGCTGCAATTTCTGTGGTTCATCGTCAAAAAGAAGGTCCAAGGTATACAGTAAACCTGAAGTCAAGCATCTGATTCTAAAACTGGATTCACAGAAGAGGTTCAAATCATAGAAAGTTAGAGTGTCAGTCCTCGTGTACTTAAGTCGGCATTGTGCCTTTTGAATCTAATTCCGATGCAATTTCTGTGTTTCATCGTCAATAAGAAGTTCCGAGGTATAAAGTAAACCAGATGTGAAGCGTCGGAATCTAAAACTGGACTCACAGGGGAGGTTCAAATCATAGAAAATTAGAGTGTCAGTCCTCTTGTACTTAAGTCGGCATTGTGCCTTTTGTATTAAATTCGGATGCAATTTCTGTGTTTCATTGTCAATAAGAAGGTCCTAGGGATACAGTAAACCTGAAGTGAAGCATCGGAATCTTAAACTGGACTCACAGGAGAGGTTCAAATCATAGAAAGTGAGAGTGACAGTCCACCTATACTTAAGTCGGCATTGTGCCTTTTATATTATATTCGGATGCAATTTCTGTGTTTCATCGTCAATAAGAAAGTCCAAGGGATACAGTAAACCTGAAGTTAAGCGTCGGATTCTGGAACTGGACTCACGGGAGAGGTTCAAATCATGGAAAGTGAGAGTGTCAGTCCTCTTGTACTTAAGTCGGCATTGTGCCTTTTGTATTAGATTCAGTTGCAATTTCTGTGATTCATCGTCAATAAGAAGGTCCAAGGGATACAGTAAACCTGAAGTGAAGCATCGGAATCGAAAACTGGACTCACAGGAGAGGTTCTAATCATAGAAAGTAAGAGTGTCAGTCCTCTTGTACTTAAGTCGGCATTGTGCCTTTTGTATTAAATTCGGATGCAATTTCTGTGATTCATCGTCAATAAGAAGGTCCAAGGGATACAGTAATCCTGAAGTGATGCATCGGAATCTAAAACTGGACTCACAGGAGAGGTTCTAATCATAGAAAGTTAGAGTGTCAGTCCGCTTGTACTTATGTCGGCATTGTGCCTTTTATATTATATTCGGATGCAATTTCTGTGTTTCATCGTCAATAAGAAAGTCCAAGGGTTACAGTAAACCTGAAGGGAAGCACCGGAATCTAAAACTGGTCTCACAGGAGAGGTTTAAATCATAGAAAGTTAGAGTGTAAGTCCTCTTGTACTTAAGTTGGCATTGTGCCTTTTGAATTTTAATTTTGATGCAATTTCTGTGCCTCATCGTCAATAAGAACGTCCAAGGTACACAGTAAACCTGAAGTGAAGCAGCGGAATCAAAAACTGGACTCACAGAAGAGGTTCAAATCATAGAAAGTGAGAGTGTCAGTCCTCTTGTACTTAAGTAGGCATTGTGCCTTTTTAATTTAATTCCGATGCAATTTCTGTGTTTCATCGTGAATAAGGAGTTCCGAGGTGTACATAAACCTGAAGTGAAGCATCGGAATCTAAAACTGGACTCACAGGAGAGTTTCAAATCATAGAAAGTTAGAGTGTCTATCCTCTTGTATTTAAGGCGGCATTGTGTCTTTTGTATTAAATTCGGAAGCAATTTCTGTGATTTATCGTCAATAAGAAGGTCCAAGGGATACAGTAAACCTGAAGTGAAGCATCGGAATCTGAAACTGGACTCACAGGAGAGGTTCTAATCATAGAAAGTTAGAGTGTCAGTCCACTTGTACTTAAGTAGGCATTGTGCCTTTTGTATTAAATTCGGATGCAATTTCTGCGTGTCATCGTCAATAAGAAGCTCCAAGGGATACAGTAAACCTGAAGTGAAGCATCGGAATCTAAAACTGGACTCACAGAAGAGGTTCAAATCATAGAAAGTTAGAGTGTCAGTCCTCTTGTACTTAAGTCGGCATTGTGCCTTTTGAATTTAATTCCGATGCAATTTCTGTGCCTCGTCGTCAATAAGAAGGACCAAGGTACACAGTAAACCTGAAGTGAAGCATCGGAATCTAAAACTGGACTCACAGGAGAGGTTCAAATCATAGTAAGTTAGAGTGTCAGTCCTCTTGTACTTAAGACGGCATTGTGCCTTTTGAATTTAATTCCAAAGCAATTTCTGTGTTTCATCGTCAATAGGAAGGTCCAAGGTATACAGTAGACCTGAAGTGAAGCATCGGAATCTAAAACTGGACTCACAGGAGAGGTTCAAATCATAGAAAGTGTGAGTCTCAGTCCTCTTGTTCTTAAGTCGGCATTGTGTCTTTTGTATTAAATTCGGATGCATTTTCTGTGTTTCATCGTCAATAAGAAGGTCCAAGGGATACAGTAAACCTGAAGTGAAACATCGGAATCTTAAACTGGACTCACAGGAGATGTTCACATCATAGAAAGTGAGAGTGTAAGTCGTCTTGTACTTAAGTTGGCATTGTGCCTTTTGTATTAAATTCGGATGTAATTTCTGTGTTTCATCGTCAATAGGAGGGTCGAAGGTATACAGTAAATCTGAACTGATGCATCGGAATCTAAAACTGGACTCACAGGAGAGGTTCAAATCATAGAAAGTTATAGTGTCAGTCCTCTTGTACTTAAGTCGGCATTGTGCCTTTTGTATTAAATTCGGATGCAATTTCTGTGTTTCATTGTCAATAAGAGGGTCCAAGGTATAAAGGAAACCTGAAGTGAAGCATCGGAATCTAAAACTTGACTCACAGGAGAGGTTCAAATCATAGAAAGTTAGAGTGTCAATCCTCTTGTACTTAAGTCGGCATTGTGCTTTTGTATTAAATTCGGATGCGATTTCTTTGTTTCATCATCAATAAGAAGGCACAAGGGATACAGTAAACCTGAAGTGAAGCATCGGAATCTAAAACTGGACTCACAGGAGAGGTTCAAATCATAGAAAGTGAGAGTGTCAGTCCTCTTGTACTTAAGTCGGCATTGTGCCTTTTGAATCTAATTCCGATGCAATTTCTGTGTTTCATCGTCAATAAGAAGTTCCGAGGTATAAAGTAAACCTGAAGTGAAGCAGCGGAATCTAAAACTGGACTCACAGGAGAAGTTCAAATCATTGAAAATTTGAGTGTCATTCCTCTTGTACTTAAGTCGGCATTGTGCCTTTTGTATTGAATTCGGATGCAATTACTGTGTTTCATCGTCATTAAGAAGGTCCTAGGGATACAGTAAACCTGAAGTGAAGCATCGGAATCTAAAACTGGACTCACAGGAGAGGTTCAAATCGTAGAAAGTAAGAGTGACAGTCCTCTTGTACTTAAGTCGGCATTGTGCATTTTGTATTAAATTCGGATGCAATTTCTGCGATTCATCGTCAATAAGAAGGTCCAAGGGATACAGTAAACCTGAAGTGAAGCATCGGAATCTGAAACTGGACTCACAGGAGAGCTTCTAATCATATAAAGTTAGAGTGTCAGTCCTCTTGTTTTTATGTCGGCATTGTGCCTTTTGTATTAAATTCGGATGCAATTTCTGTGATTCATCGTCAATAAGAAGGTCCAAGGGATACAGTAATCCTGAAGTGAAGCATCGGAATCTAAAACTGGACTCACAGGAGAGTTTTAAATCATAGAAAGTTAGAGTGTCTATCCTCCTGTATTTAAGGCGGCATTGTGTCTTTTGTATTAAATTCGGAAGCAATTTCTGTGATTCATCGTCAATAAGAAGGTCCAAGGGATACAGTAAACCTGAAGTGAAGCATCGGAATCTGAGACTGGACTCACAGGAGAGGTTCTAATCATAGAAAATTAGAGTGTCAGTCCACTTGTACTTAAGTAGGCATTGTGCCTTTTGTATTAAATTCGGATGCAATTTCTGCGTGTCATCGTCACTAAGAAGCTCCAAGGGATACAGTAAACCTGAAGTGAAGCATCGGAATCTAAAACTGGACTCACAGGAAAGGTTCAAATCATAGAAAGTTAGAGTGTCAGTCCTCTTGTACTTAAGTCGGCATTGTGCCTTTTGAATTTAATTCCGATGCAATTTCTGTGCCTCATCGTCAATAAGAAGGACCAAGGTACACAGTAAACCTGAAGTGAAGCATCGGAATCTAAAATTGGACTCAAAGGAGAGGTTCAAATCATAGTAAGTTAGAGTGTCAGTCCTCTTGTACTTAAGTCTGCATTGTGCGTTTTGAATTTAATTCCAAAGCAATTTCTGTGTTTCATCGTCAATAAGAAGGTCCAAGGTATACAGTAAACCTGAAGTGAAGCAGCGGAATCTAAAACTGGACTCACAGGAGAGGTTCAAATCATAGAAAATTAGAGTGTCAGTCCTCTTGTACTTAAGTCGGCATTGTGCCTTTTGTCTTGAATTCGGATGCAATTACTGTGTTTCATCGTCATTAAGAAGGTCCTAGGGATACAGTAAACCTGAAGTGAAGCATCGGAATCTAAAACTGGACTCACAGGAGAGGTTCAAATCATAGAAAGTAAGAGTGACAGTCCTCTTGTACTTGAGTCGGCATTGTGCCTTTTGTATTAAATTCGGATGCAATCTCTGTGATTCATCGTCAATAAGAAGGTCCAAGGGTATCAGTAAACCTGAAGTGAAGCATCAGAATCTAAAACTGGACTCACAGGAGAGCTTCTAATCATAGAAAGATAGAGTGTCAGTACTCTTGCACTTATGTCGGCATTGTGCCTTTTGTATTAAATTCGGATGCAATTTCTGTGTTTCATCGTCAATAAGAAGGTCCAAGGAATACAGTAAACCTGAAGTGAAGCATCGGAATCTAAACCTGGACCAACAGGAGAGGTTCAAATCATAGAAAGATAAAGTGTCAGTCCTCTTGTACTTAAGTCGGCATTGTGCTTTTTGAATTTAATTCCGATGCAATTTCTGTGCCTCATCGTCAATAAGAACGTCCAAGGTACACAGTAAACCTGAAGTGAAGCATCGGAATCTAAAACTGGACTCACAGAAGAGGTTCAAATCATAGAAAGTGAGAGTGTCAGTCTCCTTGTACTTAAGTCGGCATTGTGCCTTTTGAATTTAATCCCGATGCAATTTCTGTGTTTCATCGTGAATAAGAAGTTCCGAGGTGTACAGTAAACCTGAGGTGAAGCAACGGAATCTAAAACTGGACTCACAGGAGAGTTTCAAATCATAGGAAGTTAGAGTGTCGGTCCTCTTGTATTTAAGGCGGCATTGTGCCTTTTGTATTAAATTCGGAAGCAATATCTGTGTTTCATTGACAATAAGAAGGTAACCCTGAAGTGAAGCATCGGAATCTAAAACTGGACTCACTGCAGAGGTTCAAATCATAGAAAGTGAGAGTGTCAGTCCTCTTGTACTTAAGTCGGCATTGTGCCTTTTGTATTTATTCGGCTGCAATTTCTGTGATTCATCGTCAAAAAGAAGGTCCAACGTCTACAGTAAACCTGAAGTCAAGCATCTGATTCTAAAACTGGATTCACAGAAGAGGTTCAAATCATAGAAAGTTAGAGTGTCAGTCCTCTTGTACTTAAGTCGGCATTGTGCCTTTTGAATCTAATTCCGATGCAATTTCTGTGTTTCATCGTCAATAAGAAGTTCCGAGGTATAAAGTAAACCAGATGTGAAGCGTCGGAATCTAAAACTGGACTCACAGGGGAGGTTCAAATCATAGAAAATTAGAGTGTCAGTCCTCTTGTACTTAAGTCGGCATTGTGCCTTTTGTATTAAATTCGGATGCAATTTCTGTGTTTCATTGTCAATAAGAAGGTCCTAGGGATACAGTAAACCTGAAGTTAAGCATCGGATTCTGGAACTGGACTCACAGGAGAGGTTCAAATCATGGAAAGTGAGACTGTCAGTTCTCTTGTACTTAAGTCGGCGTTGTGCCTTTTGTAGTAGATTCAGTTGCAATTTCTGTGATTCATCGTCAATAAGAAGGTCCCAGGGATACAGTAAACCTGAAGTGAAGCATCGGAATCGAAAACTGGACTCACAGGAGAGGTTCTAATCATAGAAAGTAAGAGTGTCAGTCCTCTTGTACTTAAGTTGGCGTTGTGCCTGTTGTATTAAATTCGGATGCAATTTCAGTGTTTCATCGTCAATAAGAAGGTCCAAGGGATACAGTAAACTTGATTTGAAGCACCGGAATCTAAAACTGGTCTCACAGGAGAGGTTTAAATCATAGAAAATTAGAGTGTCAGTCCTCTTGTACTTAAGTCGGCATTGTGCCTTTTGTCTTGAATTCGGATGCAATTACTGTGTTTCATCGTCATTAAGAAGGTCCTAGGGATACAGTAAACCTGAAGTGAAGCATCGGAATCTAAAAGTGGACTCACAGGAGAGGTTCAAATCATAGAAATTAAGAGTGACAGTCCTCTTGTACTTGAGACGGCATTGTGCCTTTTGTATTAAATTCGGATGCAATTTCTGTGATTCATCGTCAATAAGAAGGTCCAAGGGATACAGTAAACCTGAAGTGAAGCATCAGAATCTAAAACTGGACTCACAGGAGAGCTTCTAATCATAGAAAGATAGAGTGTCAGTACTCTTGTACTTATGTCGGCATTGTGCCTTTTGTATTAAATTCGGATGCAATTTCTGTGTTTCATCGTCAATAAGAAGGTCCAAGGAATACAGTAAACCTGAAGTGAAGCATCGGAATCTAAACCTGGACCAACAGGAGAGGTTCAAATCATAGAAAGTTAAAGTGTCAGTCCTCTTGTACTTAAGTCGGCATTGTGCTCTTTGAATTTAATTCCGATGCAATTTCTGTGCCTCATCGTCAATAAGAACGTCCAAGGTACACAGTAAACCCGAAGTGAAGCATCGGAATCTAAAACTGGACTCACAGAAGAGGTTCGAATCATAGAAAGTGAGAGTGTCAGTCCTCTTGTACTTAAGTCGGCATTGTGCGTTTTGAATTTAATCCCAATGCAGTTTCTGTGTTTCATCGTGAATAAGTAGTTCCGAGGTGTACAGTAAACCTGAGGTGAAGCAACGGAATCTAAAACTGGACTCACAGGAGAGTTTCAAATCATAGAAAGTTAGAGTATCGGTCCTCTTGTATTTAATTCGGCATTGTGCCTTTTGTATTAAATTCGGAAGCAACATCTGTGTTTCATTGACAATAAGAAGGTAACCCTGAAGTGAAGCATCGGAATCTAAAACTGGACTCACTGCAGAGGTTCAAATCATAGAAAGTGAGAGTGTCAGTCCTCTTGTACTTAAGTCGGCATTGTGCCTTTTGTATTTAATTCGGCTGCAATTTCTGTGATTCATCGTCAAAAAGAAGGTCCAACGTATACAGTAAACCTGAAGTCAAGCATCTGATTCTAAAACTGATTTCACAGAAGAGGTTCAAATCATAGAAAGTTAGAGTGTCAGTCCTCTTGTACTTAAGTCGGCATTGTGCCTTTTGAATCTAATTCCGATGCAATTTCTGTGTTTCATCGTCAATAAGAAGGACCAAGGTACACAGTAAACCTGAAGTGAAGCATCGGAATCTAAAACTGGACTCACAGGAGAGGTTCAAATCATAGTAAGTTAGAGTGTCAGTCCTCTTGTACTTAAGTCGGCATTGTGCCTTTTGAATTTAATTCCAAAGCAATTTCTGTGTTTCATCGTCAATAGGAAAGTCCAAGGTATACAGTAAACCTGAAGTGAAGCATCGGAATCTAAAACTGGACTCACAGGAGAGGTTCAAATCATAGAAAGTGAGAGTCTCAGTCCTCTTGTACTTAAGTCGGCATTGTGCCTTTTGTATTAAATTCGGATGCAATTTCTGTGTTTCATTGTCAATAAGAGGGTCCAAGGTATAAAGGAAACCTGTAGTGAAGCATCGGAATCTAAAACTCGACTCACAGGAGAGGTTCAAATCATAGAAAGTTAGAGTGTCAGTCCTCTTGTACTTAAGTCGGCATTGTGCTTTTGTATTAAATTCGGATGCAATTTCTTTGTTTCATCATCAATAAGAAGGTACAAGGGATACAGTAAACCTGAAGTGAAACATCGGAATCTAAAACTGGACTCACAGGAGAGGTTCAAATCATAGAAAGTAAGAGTGACAGTCCTCTTGTATTTAAGGCGGCATTGTGTCTTTTGTATCAAATTCGGAAGCAATTTCTATGATTCATCGTCAATAAGAAGGTCCAAGGGATACAGTAAACCTGAAGTGAAGCATCGGAAACTGAAACTGGACTCACAGGAGAGGTTGTAATCATAGAAAGTTAGAGTGTCAGTCCACTTGTACTTAAGTAGGCATTGTGCCTTTTGTATTAAATTCGGATGCAATTTCTGCGTGTCATCGTCAATAAGAAGCTCCAAGGGATACAGTAAACCTGAAGTGAAGCATCGGAATCAAAAACTGGACTCACAGAAGAGGTTCAAATCATAGAAAGTGAGAGTGTCAGTCCTCTTGTACTTAAGTCGGCATTGTGCCTTTTTAATTTAATTCCGATGCAATTTCTGTGTTTCATCGTGAAAAAGGAGTTCCGAGGTGTACAGTAAACCTGAAGTGAAGCATCGGAATCTAAAACTGGACTCACAGGAGAGTTTCAAATCATAGAAACTTAGAGTGTCTATCCTCTTGTATTTAAGGCGGCATTGTGTCTTTTGTATTAAATTCGGAAGCAATTTCTGTGATTCATCGTCAATAAGAAGGTCCAAGGGATACAGTAAACCTGAAGTGAAGCATCGGAATCTGAAACTGGACTCACAGGAGAGGTTCTAATCATAGAAAGTTAGAGTGTCAGTCCACTTGTACTTAAGTAGGCATTGTGCCTTTTGTATTAAATTCGGATGCAATTTCTGCGTGTCATCGTCACTAAGAAGCTCCAAGGGATACAGTAAACCTGAAGTGAAGCATCGGAATCTAAAACTGGACTCACAGGAGAGGTTCAAATCATAGAAAGTTAGAGTGTCAGTCCTCTTGTACTTAAGTCGGCATTGTGCCTTTTGAATTTAATTCCGATGAAATTTCTGCGCCTCATCGTCAATAAGAAGGACCAAGGTACACAGTAAACCTGAAGTGAAGCATCGGAATCTAAAATTGGACTCACAGGAGAGGTTCAAATCAAGATAAGTTAGAGTGTCAGTCCTCTTGTATTTAAGTCGGCATTGTGCGTTTTGAATTTAATTCCAAAGCAATTTCTGTGTTTCATCGTCAATAAGAAGGTCCAAGGTATACAGTAAACCTGAAGTGAAGCATCGGAATCTAAAACTGGACTCACAGGAGAGGTTCAAATCATAGAAAGTGAGAGTCTCCGTCCTCTTGTACTTAAGTCGGCATTGTGCCTTTTGTATTAAATTCGGATGCAATTTCTGTGTTTCATCGTCAATAAGAAGGTCCAAGGGATACAGTAAACCTGAAGTGAAACATCGGAATCTTAAACTGGACTCACAGGAGATGTTCACATCATAGAAATTGAGAGTGCAAGTCGTCTTTTTCTTAAGTTGGCATTGTGCCTTTTGTATCAAATTCGGATGTAATTTCTGTGTTTCATCGTCAATAGGATGGTCGAAGGTATACAGTAAATCTGAACTGAAGCATCGGAATCTAAAACTGGACTCACAGGAGAGGTTCACATCATAGAAAGTTATAGTGTCAGTCCTCTTGTACTTAAGTCGGCATTGTGCCTTTTGTATTAAATTCGGATGCAATTTCTGTGATTCATTGTCAATAAGAGGGTCCAAGGTATAAAGGAAACCTGAAGTGAAGCATCGGAATCTAAAACTCGACTCACAGGAGAGGTTCAAATCATAGAAAGTTAGAGTGTCAGTCCTCTTGTACTTAAGTCGGCATTTTGCTTTTGTATTAAATTCGGATGCGATTTCTTTGTTTCATCATCAATAAGAAGGTACAAGGGATACAGTACACCTGAAGTGAAGCATCGGAATCTAAAACTGGACTCACAGGAGAGGTTCAAATCATAGAAAGTGAGAGTGTCAGTCCTCTTGTACTTAAGTCGGCATTGTGCCTTTTGAATCTAATTCCGATGCAATTTCTGTGTTTCATCGTCAATAAGAAGTTCCGAGGTATAAAGTAAACCTGAAGTGAAGCAGCGGAATCTAAAACTGGACTCACAGGAGAGGTTCAAATCATAGAAAATTAGAGTGTCAGTCGTCTTGTACTTAAGTCGGCATTGTGCCTTTTGTATTGAATTCGGATGCAATTACTGTGTTTCATCGTCATTAAGAAGGTCCTAGGGATACAGTAAACCTGAAGTGAAGCATCGGAATCTAAAACTGGACTCACAGGTGAGGTTCAAATCATAGAAAGTAAGAGTAACAGTCGTCTTGTACTTAAGTCGGCATTGTGCCTTTTGTATTAAATTCGGATGCAATATCTGCGATTCATCGTCAATACGAAGGTCCAAGGGATACAGTAAACCTGAAGTGAAGCATCGGAATCTAAAACTGGACTCGCAAGAGAGCTTCTAATCATAGAAAGTTAGAGTGTCAGTCCTCTTGTACTTATGTCGGCATTGTGCCTTTTGTATTAAATTCTGATGCAATTTCTGCGTGTCATCGTCACTAAGAAGCTCCAATGGATACAGTAAACCTGAAGTGAAGCATCGGAACCTAAAACTGGACTCACAGGAGAGGTTCAAATCGTAGAAAGTTAGAGTGTCAGTCCTCTTGTACTTAAGTTGGCATTGTGCCTTTTGAATTTAATTCCGATGAAATTTCTTCGCCTCATCGTCAATAAGAAGGTCCAAGGTACACAGTAAACCTGAAGTGAAGCATCGGAATCTAAAATTGGACTCACAGGAGAGGTTCAAATCATAGTAAGTTAGAGTGTCAGTCCTCTTGTACTTAAGTCGGCATTGTGCGTTTTGAATTTAATTCCAAAGCAATTTCTGTGTTTCATCGTCAATAAGAAGGTCCAAGGTATACAGTAAACCTGAAGTGAAACATCGGAATCTTAAACTGGACTCACAGGAGATGTTCACATCATAGAAAGTGAGAGTGCAAGTCGTCTTGTTCTTAAGTTGGCATTGTGCCTTTTGCGTTAAATTCGGATGTAATTTCTGTGTTTCATCGTCAATACGAAGGTCCAAGGGATACAGTAAACCTGAAGTGAAGCATCGGAATCTAAAACTGGACTCGCAAGAGAGCTTCTAATCATAGAAAGTTAGAGTGTCAGTCCTCTTGTACTTATGTCGACATTGTGCCTTTTGTATTAAATTCTGATGCAATTTCTGCGTGTCATCGTCACTAAGAAGCTCCAATGGATACAGTAAACCTGAAGTGAAGCATCGGAACCTAAAACTGGACTCACAGGAGAGGTTCAAATCGTAGAAAGTTAGAGTGTCAGTCCTCTTGTACTTAAGTTGGCATTGTGCCTTTTGAATTTAATTCCGATGAAATTTCTGCGCCTCATCGTCAATAAGAAGGTCCAAGGTACACAGTAAACCTGAAGTGAAGCATCGGAATCTAAAATTGGACTCACAGGAGAGGTTCAAATCATAGAAAGTGAGAGTCTCAGTCCTCTTGTACTTAAGTCGGCATTGTGCCTTTTGTATTAAATTCGGATGCAATTTCTGTGTTTCATCGTCAATAAGAAGGTCCAAGGGATACAGTAAACCTGAAGTGAAACATCGGAATCTTAAACTGGACTCACAGGAGATGTTCACATCATAGAAAGTGAGAGTGCAAGTCGTCTTGTTCTTAAGTTGGCATTGTGCCTTTTGTGTTAAATTCGGATGTAATTTCTGTGTTTCATCGTCAATAGGATGGTCGAAGGTATACAGTAAATCTGAACTGAAGCATCGGAATCTAAAACTGGACTCACAGGAGAGGTTCAAATCATAGAAAGTTATAGTGTCAGTCCTCTTGTACTTAAGTCGGCATTGTGCCTTTTGTATTAAATTCGGATGCAATTTCTGTGATCCATTGTCAATAAGAGGGTCCAAGGTATAAAGGAAACCTGAAGTGAAGCATCGGAATCTAAAACTCGACTCACAGGAGAGGTTCAAATCATAGAAAGTTAGAGTGTCAGTCCTCTTGTACTTAAGTCGGCATTTTGCTTTTGTATTAAATTCGGATGCGATTTCTTTGTTTCATCATCAATAAGAAGGTACAAGGGATACAGTAAACCTGAAGTGAAGCATCGGAATCTAAAACTGGACTCACAGGAGAGGTTCAAATCATAGAAAGTGAGAGTGTCAGTCCTCTTGTACTTAAGTCGGCATTGTGCCTTTTGAATCTAATTCCGATGCAATTTCTGTGTTTCATCGTCAATAAGAAGTTCCGAGGTATTAAGTAAACCTGAAGTGAAGCAGCGGAATCTAAAACTGGACTCACAGGAGAGGTTCAAATCATAGAAAATTAGAGTGTCAGTCCTTTTGTACTTAAGTCGGCATTGTGCCTTTTGTATTGAATTCGGATGCAATTACTGTGTTTCATCGTCATTAAGAAGGTCCTAGGGATACAGTAAACCTGAAGTGAAGCATCGGAATCTAAAACTGGACTCACAGGTGAGGTTCAAATCATAGAAAGTAAGAGTGACAGTCCTCTTGTACTTAAGTTGGCATTGTGCCTTTTGTATTAAATTCTGATGCAATATCTGCGATTCATCGTCAATACGAAGGTCCAAGGGATACAGTAAACCTGAAGTGAAGCATCGGAATCTAAAACTGGACTCACAAGAGAGCTTCTAATCATAGAAAGTTAGAGTGTCAGTCCTCTTGTACTTATGTCGGCATTGTGCCTGTTGTATTAAATTCGGATGCAATTTCTGTGTTTCATCGTCAATAAGAAGGTCCAAGGAATACAGTAAACCTGAAGTGAAGCATCGGAATCTAAACCTGGACTCACAGGAGAGGTTCAAATCATAGAAATTTAAAGTGTCAGTCCACTTGTACTTAAGTCGACATTGTGCTTTTTGAAATTAATTCCGATGCAATTTCTGTGCCTCATCGTCAATAAGAATGTCCAAGGTACACAGAAAACCTGAAGTGAAGCATCGGAATCTAAAACTGGACTCACAGAAGAGGTTCAAATCATAGAAAGTGAGAGTGTCAGTCCTCTTGTACATAAGTCGGCATTGTGCCTTTTTAATTTAATTCCGATGCAATTTCTGTGTTTCATCGTGAATAAGGAGTTCCGAGGTGTACGGTAAAACCTGAAGTGAAGCATCGGAATCTAAAACTGGACTCACAGGAGAGGATCAAATCATAGAAAGTTAGAGTGTCTATCCTCTTGTATTTAAGGCGGCATTGTGTCTTTTGTATTAAATTCGGAAGCAATTTCTGTGATTCATCGTCAATAAGAAGGTCCAAGGGATACAGTAAACCTGAAGTGAAGCACGGAATCTGAAACTGGACTCACAGGAGAGGTTCTAATCATAGAAAGTTAGAGTGTCAGTCCTCTTGTACTTATGTCGGCATTGTGCCTGTAGTATTAAATTCGGATGCAATTTCAGTGTTTCATCGTCAATAAGAAGGTCCAAGGGATACAGTAAACCTGAAGTGAAGCACCGGAATCTAAAACTGGTCTCACAGGAGAGGTTTAAATCATAGAAAGTTAGAGTGTAAGTCCTCTTGTACTTAAGTCGGCATTGTGCCTTTTGAATTTGAATTTTGATGCAATTTCTGTGCCTCATCGTGAATAAGAACGTCCAAGGTACACAGTAAACCTGAAGTGAAGCATCGGAATCAAAAACTGGACTCACAGAAGAGGTTCAAATCATAGAAAGTGAGAGTGTCAGTCCTCTTGTACTTAAGTCGGCATTGTGCCTTTTTAATTAATTTCCGATGCAATTTCTGTGTTTCATCGTGAATAAGGAGTTCCGAGGTGTACAGTAAACCTGAAGTGAAGCATCGGAATCTAAAACTGGACTCACAGGAGAGTTTCAAATCATAGAAAGTTAGAGTGTCTATCCTCTTGTATTTAAGGCGGCATTGTGTCTTTTGTATTAAATTCGGAAGCAATATATGTGATTCATCGTCAATAAGAAGGTCCAAGGAATACAGTAAACCTGAAGTGAAGCATCGGAAACTGAAACTGGACTCACAGGAGAGGTTCTAATCGTAGAAAGTTAGAGTGTCAGTCCACTTGTACTTAAGTAGGCACTGTGCCTTTTGTATTAAATTCGGATGCAATTTCTGCGTGTCATCGTCAATAAGAAGCTCCAAGGGATACAGTAAACCTGAAGTGAAGCATCGGAATCTAAAACTGGACTCACAGGAGAGGTTCAAATTATAGAAAGTTAGTGTGTCAGTCCTCCTGTACTTAAGTCGGCATTGTGCCTTTTGAATTTAATTCCAAAGCAATTTCTGTGTTTCATCGTCAATAAGAAGGTCCAAGGTATACAGTAAACCTGAAGTGAAGCATCGGAATCTAAAACTGGACTCACAGGAGAGGTTCAAATCATAGAAAGTGAGAGTCTCCGTCCTCTTGTACTTAAGTCGGCATTGTGCCTTTTGTATTAAATTCGGATGCAATTTCTGTGTTTCATCGTCAATAAGAAGGTCCAAGGGATACAGTAAACCTGAAGTGAAACATCGGAATCTTAAACTGGACTCACAGGAGATGTTCACATCATAGAAAGTGAGAGTGTAAGACGTCTTGTTCTTAAGTTGGCATTGTGCCTTTTGTATTAAATTCGGATGTAATTTCTGTGTTTCATCGTCAATAGGAGGGTCGAAGGTATACAGTAAATCTGAACTGAAGCATCGGAATCTAAAACTGGACTCACAGGAGAGGTTCAAATCATAGAAAGTTATAGTGTCAGTCCTCTTGTACTTTAGTCGGCATTGTGCCTCTTGTATTAAATTCGGATGCAATTTCTGTGATTCATTGTCAATAAGAGGGTCCAAGGTATAAAGGAAACCTGAAGTGAAGCATCGGAATCTAAAACTCGACTCACAGTAGAGGTTCAAATCATAGAAATTAAGAGTGTCAGTCCTCTTGTACTTAAGTCGGCATTGAGCTTTTGTATTAAATTCGGATGCGATTTCTTTGTTTCATCATCAATAAGAAGGTACAAGGGATACAGTAAACCTGAAGTGAAGCATCGGAATCTAAAACTGGACTCACAGGAGAGGTTCAAATCATAGTAAGTTAGAGTGTCAGTCCTCTTGTACTTAAGTCGGCATTGTGCGTTTTGAATTTAATTCCAAAGCAATTTCTGTGTTTCATCGTCAATAAGAAGGTCCAAGGGATACAGTAAACCTGAAGTGAAACATCGGAATCTTAAACTGGACTCACAGGAGATGTTCACATCATAGAAATTGAGAGTGCAAGTCGTCTTTTTCTTAAGTTGGCATTGTGCCTTTTGCATTAAATTCGGATGTAATTTCTGTGTTTCATCGTCAATAGGATGGTCGAAGGTATACAGTAAATCTGAACTGAAGCATCGGAATCTAAAACTGGACTCACAGGAGAGGTTCACATCATAGAAAGTTATAGTGTCAGTCCTCTTGTACTTAAGTCGGCATTGTGCCTTTTGTATTAAATTCGGATGCAATTTCTGTGATTCATTGTCAATAAGAGGGTCCAAGGTATAAAGGAAACCTGAAGTGAAGCATCGGAATCTAAAACTCGACTCACAGGAGAGGTTCAAATCATAGAAAGTTAGAGTGTCAGTCCTCTTGTACTTAAGTCGGCATTTTGCTTTTGTATTAAATTCGGATGCGATTTCTTTGTTTCATCATCAATAAAAGGTACAAGGGATACAGTAAACCTGAAGTGAAGCATCGGAATCTAAAACTGGACTCACAGGAGAGGTTCAAATCATAGAAAGTGAGAGTGTCAGTCCTCTTGTACTTAAGACGGCATTGTGCCTTTTGAATCTAATTCCGATGCAATTTCTGTGTTTCATCGTCAATAAGAAGTTCCGAGGTATAAAGTAAACCTGAAGTGAAGCAGCGGAATCTAAAACTGGACTCACAGGAGAGGTTCAAATCATAGAAAATTAGAGTGTCAGTCGTCTTGTACTTAAGTCGGCATTGTGCCTTTTGTATTGAATTCGGATGCAATTACTGTGTTTCATCGTCATTAAGAAGGTCCTAGGGATACAGTAAACCTGAAGTGAAGCATCGGAATCTAAAACTGGACTCACAGGTGAGGTTCAAATCATAGAAAGTAAGAGTAACAGTCCTCTTGTACTTAAGTCGGCATTGTGCCTTTTGTATTAAATTCGGATGCAATATCTGCGATTCATCGTCAATACGAAGGTCCAAGGGATACAGTAAACCTGAAGTGAAGCATCGGAATCTAAAACTGGACTCACAAGAGAGCTTCTAATCATAGAAAGTTAGAGTGTCAGTCCTCTTGTACTTATGTCGGCATTGTGCCTTTTGTATTAAATTCTGATGCAATTTCTGCGTGTCATCGTCACTAAGAAGCTCCAATGGATACAGTAAACCTGAAGTGAAGCATCGGAACCTAAAACTGGACTCACAGGAGAGGTTCAAATCGTAGAAAGTTAGAGTGTCAGTCCTCTTGTACTTAAGTTGGCATTGTGCCTTTTGAATTTAATTCCGATGATATTTCTGCGCCTCATCGTCAATAAGAAGGTCCAAGGTACACAGTAAACCTGAAGTGAAGCATCGGAATCTAAATTTGGACTCACAGGAGAGGTTCAAATCATAGTAAGTAAGAGTGTCAGTCCTCTTGTACTTAAGTCGGCAATGTGCGTTTTGAATTTAGTTCCAAAACAATTTCTGTGTTTCATCGTCAATAAGAAGGTCCAAGGTATACAGTAAACCTGAAGTCAAGCATCGGAATCTAAAACTGGACTCACAGGAGAGGTTCAAATCATAGAAAGTGAGAGTCTCAGTCCTCTTGTACTTAAGTCGGCATTGTGCCTTTTGTATTAAATTCGGATGCAATTTCTGTGTTTTATCGTCAATAAGAAGGTCCAAGGGATACAGTAAACCTGAAGTGAAACATCGGAATCTTAAACTGGACTCACAGGAGATGTTCACATCATAGAAAGTGAGAGTGCAAGTCGTCTTGTTCTTAAGTTGGCATTGTGCCTTTTGTGTTAAATTCGGATGTAATTTCTGTGTTTCATCGTCAATAGGATGGTCGAAGGTATACAGTAAATCTGAACTGAAGCATCGGAATCTAAAACTGGACTCACAGGAGAGGTTCAAATCATAGAAAGTTATAGTGTCAGTCCTCTTGTACTTATGTCGGCATTGTGCCTTTTGTATTAAATTCGGATGCAATTTCTGTGATCCATTGTCAATAAGAGGGTCCAAGGTATAAAGGAAACCTGAAGTGAAGCATCGGAATCTAAAACTCGACTCACAGGAGAGGTTCAAATCATAGAAAGTTAGAGTGTCAGTCCTCTTGTACTTAAGTCGGCATTTTGCTTTTGTATTAAATTCGGATGCGATTTCTTTGTTTCATCATCAATAAGAAGGTACAAGGGATACAGTAAACCTGAAGTGAAGCATCGGAATCTAAAACTGGACTCACAGGAGAGGTTCAAATCATAGAAAGTGAGAGTGTCAGTCCTCTTGTACTTAAGTCGGCATTGTGCCTTTTGAATCTAATTCCGATGCAATTTCTGTGTTTCATCGTCAATAAGAAGTTCCGAGGTATAAAGTAAACCTGAAGTGAAGCAGCGGAATCTAAAACTGGACTCACAGGAGAGGTTCAAATCATAGAAAATTAGAGTGTCAGTCCTCTTGTACTTAAGTCGGCATTGTGCCTTTTGTATTGAATTCGGATGCAATTACTGTGTTTCATCGTCATTAAGAAGGTCCTAGGGATACAGTAAACCTGAAGTGAAGCATCGGAATCTAAAACTGGACTCACAGGTGAGGTTCAAATCATAGAAAGTAAGAGTGACAGTCCTCTTGTACTTAAGTCGGCATTGTGCCTTTTGTATTAAATTCGGATGCAATATCTGCGATTCATCGTCAATACGAAGGTCCAAGGGATACAGTAAACCTGAAGTGAAGCATCGGAATCTAAAACTGGACTCACAAGAGAGCTTCTAATCATAGAAAGTTAGAGTGTCAGTCCTCTTGTACTTATGTCGGCATTGTGCCTGTTGTATTAAATTCGGATGCAATTTCTGTGTTTCATCGTCAATAAGAAGGTCCAAGGAATACAGTAAACCTGAAGTGAAGCATCGGAATCTAAACCTGGACTCACAGGAGAGGTTCAAATCATAGAAATTTAAAGTGTCAGTCCACTTGTACTTAAGTCGACATTGTGCTTTTTGAAATTAATTCCGATGCAATTTCTGTGCCTAATCGTCAATAAGAATGTCCAAGGTACACAGAAAACCTGAAGTGAAGCATCGGAATCTAAAACTGGACTCACAGAAGAGGTTCAAATCATAGAAAGTGAGAGTGTCAGTCCTCTTGTACATAAGTCGGCATTGTGCCTTTTTAATTTAATTCCGATGCAATTTCTGTGTTTCATCGTGAATAAGGAGTTCCGAGGTGTACGGTAAAACCTGAAGTGAAGCATCGGAATCTAAAACTGGACTCACAGGAGAGTATCAAATCATAGAAAGTTAGAGTGTCTATCCTCTTGTATTTAAGGCGGCATTGTGTCTTTTGTATTAAATTCGGAAGCAATTTCTGTGATTCATCGTCAATAAGAAGGTCCAAGGGATACAGTAAACCTGAAGTGAAGCACGGAATCTGAAACTGGACTCACAGGAGAGGTTCTAATCATAGAAAGTTAGAGTGTCAGTCCTCTTGTACTTATGTCGGCATTGTGCCTGTAGTATTAAATTCGGATGCAATTTCAGTGTTTCATCGTCAATAAGAAGGTCCAAGGGATACAGAAAACCTGAAGTGAAGCACCGGAATCTAATACTGGTCTCACAGGAGAGGTTTAAATCATAGAAAGTTAGAGTGTAAGTCCTCTTGTACTTAAGTCGGCATTGTGCCTTTTGAATTTGAATTTTGATGCAATTTCTGTGCCTCATCGTGAATAAGAACGTCCAAGGTACACAGTAAACCTGAAGTGAAGCATCGGAATCAAAAACTGGACTCACAGAAGAGGTTCAAATCATAGAAAGTGAGAGTGTCAGTCCTCTTGTACTTAAGTCGGCATTGTGCCTTTTGTATTAAATTCGGATGCAATTTCTGTGTTTCATCGTCAATAAGAAGGTCCAAAGGATACAGTAAACCTGAAGTGAAACATCGGAATCTTAAACTGGACTCACAGGAGATGTTCACATCATAGAAAGTGAGAGTGTAAGTCGTCTTGTTCTTAAGTTGGCATTGTGCCTTTTGTATTAAATTCGGATGTAATTTCTGTGTTTCATCGTCAATAGGAGGGTCGAAGGTATACAGTAAATCTGAACTGAAGCATCGGAATCTAAAACTGGACTCACAGGAGAGGTTCAAATCATAGAAAGTTATAGTGTCAGTCCTCTTGTACTTTAGTCGTCATTGTGCCTCTTGTATTAAATTCGGATGCAATTTCTGTGATTCATTGTCAATAAGAGGGTCCAAGGTATAAAGGAAACCTGAAGTGAAGCATCGGAATCTAAAACTCGACTCACAGGAGAGGTTCAAATCATAGAAATTTAGAGTGTCAGTCCTCTTGTACTTAAGTCGGCATTGAGCTTTTGTATTAAATTCGGATGCGATTTCTTTGTTTCATCATAAATAAGAAGGTACAAGGGATACAGTAAACCTGAAGTGAAGCATCGGAATCTAAAACTGGACTCACAGGAGAGGTTCAAATCATAGAAAGTGAGAGTGTCAGTCCTCTTGTACTTAAGTCGGCATTGTGCCTTTTGAATCTAATTCCGATGCAATTTCTGTGTTTCATCGTCAATAAGAGGTTCCGAGGTGTAAAGTAAACCTGAAGTGAAGCAGCGGAATCTAAAACTGGACTCACAGGAGAGGTTCAAATCATAGAAAAATAGAGTGTCAGTCCTCTTGTACTTAAGTCGGCATTGTGCCTTTTGTATTGAATTCGGATGCAACTACTGTGTTTCATCGTCATTAAGAAGGTCCTAGGGATACAGTGAACCTAAAGTGAAGCATCGGAATCTAAAACTGGACTCACAGGAGAGGTTCAAATCATAGAAAGTAAGAGTGACAGTCCTCTTGTACTTAAGTCGGCATTGTGCCTTTTGTATTAAATTCGGATGCAATTTCTGCGATTCATCGTGAATAAGAGGGTCCAAGGGATACAGTAAACCCGAAGTGAAGCATCGGAATCTAAAACTGGACTCACAGGAGAGCTTCTAATCACAGAAAGTTAGAGTGTCAGTCCTCTTGCACTTATGTCGGCATTGTGCCTTTTGTATTAAATTCGGATGCAATTTCTGTGATTCATCGTCAATAAGAAGGTCCTAGGGATACAGTAATCCTGAAGTGAAGCATCGGAATCTAAAACTGGACTCACAAGAGAGGTTCTAATCATAGGAAGTTAGAGTGTCAGTCCTCTTGTACTTATGTCGGCATTGTGCCTGTTGTATTAAATTCGGATGCAATTTCAGTGTTTCATCGTCAATAAGAAGGTCCAAGGGATACAGTAAACCTGAAGTGAAGCGCCGGAATCTAAAACTGGTCTCACAGGAGAGGTTTAAATCATAGAAAGTGAGAGTGTCAGTCCTCTTGTACTTAAGTCGGCATTGTGCCTTTTTAATTTAATTCCGATGCAATTTCTGTGTTTCATCGTGAATAAGGAGTTCCGAGGTGTACGGTAAAACCTGAAGTGAAGCATCGGAATCTAAAAGTGGACTCACAGGAGAGTTTCAAATCATTGAACGTTAGAGTGTCTATCCTCTTGTATTTAAGGCGGCATTGTGTCTTTTGTATTTAATTCGGAAGCAATTTCTGTGATTCATCGTCAATAAGAAGGTCCAAGGGATACAGTAAACCTGAAGTGAAGCATCGGAATCTAAAACTGGACTCACAAGAGAGGTTCTAATCATAGAAAGTTAGAGTGTCAGTCCACTTGTACTTAAGTAGGCATTGTGCCTTTTGAATTAAATTCGGATGCAATTTCTGCGTGTCATCGTCAATAAGAAGCTCCAAGGGATACAGTAAACCTGAAGTGAAGCATCGGAATCTAAAACTGGACTCACAGGAGAGGTTCAAATCATAGAAATTTAGAGTGTCAGTCCACTTGTACTTAAGTCGGCATTGTGCCTTTTGAATTTAATTCCGATGCAATTTCTGTGCCTCATCGTCAATAAGAAGGACCAAGGTACACAGTAAACCTGAAGTGAAGCATCGGAATCTAAATCTGGACTCACAGGAGAGGTTGAAATCATAGTAAGTTAGAGTGTCAGTCCTCTTGTACTTAAGTCGGCATTGTGCCTTTTGAATTTAATTCCAAAGCAATTTCTGTGTTTCATCGTCAATAAGAAGGTCCAAGGTATACAGTAAACCTGAAGTGAAGCATCGGAATCTAAAACTGGACTCACAGGAGAGGTTCAAATCATAGAAAGTGAGAGTCTCAGTCCTCTTGTACTTAAGTCAGCATTGTGCCTTTTGTATTAAATTCGGATGCAATTTCTGTGTTTCATCGTCAATAAGAAGGTCCAAGGGATACAGTAAACCTGAAGTGAAACATCGGAATCTTAAACTGGACTCACAGGAGATGTTCACATCATAGAAAGTGAAAGTGTAAGTCGTCATGTTCTTAAGTTGGCATTGTGCCTTTTGTATTAAATTCGGATGTAATTTCTGTGTTTCATCGTCAATAGGAGGGTCGAAGGTATACAGTAAATCTGAACTGAAGCATCGGAATCTAAATCTGGACTCACAGGAGAGGTTCAAATCATAGAAAGTTAGAGTGTCAGTCCTCTTGTACTTAAGTCGGCATTGTGCCTCTTGTATTAAATTCGGATGCAATTTCTGTGATTCATTGTCAATAAGAGGGTCCAAGGTATAAAGGAAACCTGAAGTGAAGCATCGGGATCTAAAACTCGACTCACAGGAGAGGTTCAAATCATAGAAAGTTAGAGTGTCAGTCCTCTTGTACTTAAGTCGGCATTGTGCCTTTTGAATCTAATTCCGATGCAATTTCTGTGTTTCATCGTCAATAAGAAGTTTCGAGGTATAACGTAAACCTGAAGTGAAGCTGCGGAATCTAAAACTGGACTCACAGGAGAGGTTCAAATCATAGAAAATTAGAGTGTCAGTCCTCTTGTACTTAAGTCGGCATTGTGCCTTTTGTATTGAATTCGGATGCAATTACTATGTTTCATCGTCATTAAGAAGGTCCAAGGGATACAGTAATCCTGAAGTGAAGCATCGGAATCTAAAACTGGACTCACAAGAGAGGTTCTAATCATAGAAAGTTAGAGTGTCAGTCCTCTTGTACTTAAGTCGGCATTGTGCCTTTTGAATTTTAATTTTGATGCAATTTCTGTGCCTCATCGTCAATAAGAACGTCCAAGGTACACAGTAAACCTGAAGTGAAGCATCGGAATCAAAAACTGGACTCACAGAAGGGGTTCAAATCATAGAAAGTGAGAGTGTCAGTCCTCTTGTACTTAAGTCGGCATTGTGCCTTTTTAATTTAATTCCGGTGCAATTTCTGTGTTTCATCGTGAATAAGGAGTTTCGAGGTGTACAGTAAACCTGAAGTGAAGCATCGGAATCTAAAACTGGACTCACAGGAGAGTTTCAAATCATAGAAAGTTAGAGTGTCTATCCTCTTGTATTTAAGGCGGCATTGTGTCTTTTGTATTAAATTCGGAAGCAATTTCTGTGATTCATCGTCAACAAGAAGGTCCAAGTGATACAGTAAACCTGAAGTGAAGCATCGGAATCTGAAACTGTACTCACAGGAGATGTTCTAATCATAGAAACTTAGAGTGTCAGTCCACTTGTACTTAAGTAGCCATTGTGCCTTTTGTATTAAATTCGGATGCAATTTCTGCGTGTCATCGTCAATAAGAAGCTCCAAGGGATACAGTAAACCTGAAGTGAAGCATCGGAATCTAAAACTGGACTCACAGGAGATGTTCAAATCATAGAAAATTAGAGTGTCAGTCCTCTTGTACTTAAGTCGGCATTGTGCCTTTTGTATTGAATTCGGATGCAATTTCTGTGCCTCATCGTCAATAAGAAGGACCAAGGTACACACTAAACCTGAAGTGAAGCTTCGGAATATAAAACTGGACTCACAGGAGAGGTTCAAATCATAGTAAGTTAGAGTGTCAGTCCTCTTGTACCTTAGTCGGCATTGTGCCTTTTGAATTTAATTGCAAAGCAATTTCTGTGTTTCATCGTCAATAAGAAGGTCCAAGGTATACAGTAAACCTGAAGTGAAGCATCGGAATCTAAAACTGGACTCACAGGAGAGGTTCAAATCATAGAAAGTGAGAGTCTCAGTCCTCTTGTACTTAAGTCGGCATTGTGCCTTTTGTATTAAATTCGGATGCAATTTCTGTGTTTCATCGTCAATAAGAAGGTCCAAGGGATACAGTAAACCTGAAGTGAAACATCGGAATCTTAATCTGGACTCACAGGAGATGTTCACATCATAGAAAGTGAGAGTGTAAGTCGTCTTGTACTTAAGTTGGCATTGTGCCTTTTGTATTAAATTCGGATGTAATTTCTGTGTTTCATCGTCAATAGGAGGGTCGAAGGTATACAGTAAAACTGAACTGAAGCATCGGAATCTAAAAGTGGACTCACAGGAGAGGTTCAAATCATAGAAAGTTATAGTGTCAGTCCTCTTATACTTAAGTCGGTATTGTGCCTTTTGTATTAAATTCGGATGCAATTTCTGTGATTCATTGTCAATAAGAGGGTCCAAGGTATAAAGGAAACCAGAAGTGAAGCATCGGAATCTAAAACTCGACTCACAGGAGAGGTTCAAATCATAGAAAGTTAGAGTGTCAGTCCTCTTGTACTTAAGTCGGCATTGTGCTTTTGTATTAAATTCGGATGCGATTTCTTTGTTTCATCATCAATATGAAGGTACAAGGGATACAGTAAACCTGAAGTGAAGCATCCGAATCTAAAACTAGACTCACAGGAGAGGTTCAAATCATAGAAAGTGAGAGTGTCAGTCCTCTTGTACTTAAGTCGGCATTGTGCCTTTTCAATCTAATTCCGATGCAATTTCTGTGTTTCATCGTCAATAAGAAGTTCCGAGGTATAAAGTAAACCTGAAGTGAAGCAGCGGAATCTAAAACTGGACTCACAGGAGAGGTTCAAATCATAGAAAATTAGAGTGTCAGTCCTCTTGTACTTAAGTCGGCATTGTGCCTTTTGTATTGAATTCGGATGCAATTACTGTGTTTCATCGTCATTAAGAAGGTCCTAGGGATACAGTAAACCTGAAGTGAAGCATCGGAATCTAAAACTGGACTCACAGGAGAGGTTCAAATCATAGAAAGTAAGAGTGACAGTCCTCTTGTACTTAAGTCGGCATTGTGCCTTTTGTATTAAATTCGGATGCAATTTCTGCGATTCATCGTCAATAAGAAGGTCCAAGGGATACAGTAAATATGAAGTGAAGCATCGGAATCTGAAACTGGACTCACAGGAGAGCTTCTAATCATAGAAAGTTAGAGTGTCAGTCCTCTTGTGCTTATGTCGGCATTGTGCCTGTTGTATTAAATTCAGATGCAATTTCTGTGTTTCATCGTCAATAAGAAGGTCCAAGGAATACAGTAACCCTGAAGTGAAGCATCGGAATCTAAACCTGGACTCACAGGAGAGGTTCAAATCATAGAAAGTTAGAGTGTCAGTCCACTTGTACTTAAGTCGGCATTGTGCTTTTTGAATTTAATTCCGATGCAATTTCTGTGCCTCATCGTCAATAAGAACGTCCAAGGTACACAGTAAACCTGAAGTGAAGCATCGGAATCTAAAACTGGACTCACAGAAGAGGTTCAAATCATAGAAAGTGAGAGTGTCAGTCCTCTTGTACTTAAGTCGGCATTGTGCCTTTTTAATTTAATTCCGATGCAATTTCTGTGTTTCATCGTGAATAAGGAGTTCCGAGGTGTACAGTAAACCTGAGGTGAAGCATCGGAATCTAAAACTGGACTCACAGGAGAGTTTCAAATCATAGAAAGTTAGAGTGTCTATCCTCTTGTATTTAACGCGGCATTGTGTCTTTTGTATTAAATTCGGAAGCAATATCTGTGATTCATCGTCAATAAGAAGGTCCAAGGGATACAGTAAACCTGAAGTGAAGCATCGGAATCTGAAACTGGACTCACAGGAGAGGTTCTAATCATAAAAAGTTAGAGTGTCAGTCCACTTGTACTTAAGTAGGAATTGTGCCTTTTGTATTAAATTCGGATGTAATTTCTGTGTTTCATCGTCAATAGGAGGGTCGAAGGTATACAGTAAATCAGAACTGAAGCATCGGAATCTAAAACTGGACTCACAGGAGAGGTTCAAATCATAGAATGTTAGAGTGTCAGTGCTCTTGTACTTAAGTCGGCATTGTGCTTTTGTATTAAATTCGGATGCGATTTTTTTGTTTCATCATCAATAAGAAGGTACAAGGGATACAGTAAACCTGAAGTGAAGCATCGGAATCTAAAACTGGACTCACAGGTGAGGTTCAAATCATAGAAAGTGAGAGTGTCAGTCCTCTTGTACTTAAGTCGGCATTGTGCCTTTTGAATCTAATTCCGATGTAATTTCTGTGTTTCATCGTCAATAAGAAGTTCCGAGGTATAAGGTAAACCTGAAGTGAAGCAGCGGAATCTAAAACTGGACTCGCAGGAGAGGTTCAAATCATAGAAAATTAGAGTGTCAGTCCTCTTGTACTTAAGTCGGCATTGTGCCTTTTGTATTGAATTCGGATGCTATTACTGTGTTTCATCGTCATTAAGAAGGTCCTAGGGATACAGTAAACCTGAAGTGAAGCATCGGAATCTAAAACTGGACTCACAGGAGAGGTTCAAATCATAGAAAGTAAGAGTGACAGTCCTCTTGTACTTAGGTCGGCATTGTGCCTTTTGTATTAAGTTCGGAGGCAATATCTGCGATTCATCGTCAATAAGAAGGTGCAAGGGATACAGTAAACCTGAAGTGAAGCATCGGAATCTAAAACTGGACTCACAGGAGAGCTTCTAATCATAGAAAGTTAGAGTGTCAGTCCTCTTGTACTTATGTCGGCATTCTGCCTTTTGAATTTAATTCCGATGCAATTTCTGCGATTCATCGTCAATAAGAAGGTCCAAGGAATACAGTAAACCTGAAGTGAAGCATCGGAATCTAAACCTGGACTCACAGGAGAGGTTCAAATCATAGAAAGTTAGAGTGTCAGTCCACTTGTACTTAAGTCGGCATTGTGCTTCTTGAATTTAATTCCGATGCAATTTCTGTGCCTCATCGTCAATAAGAACGTCCAAGGTACACAGTAAACCTGAAGTGAAGCATCGGAATCTAAAACTGGACTCACAGAAGAGGTTCAAATCATAGAAAGTGAGAGTGTCAGTCCTCTTGTACTTAAGTCGGCATTGTGCCTTTTGAATTTAATTCCAATGCAATTTCTGTGTTTCATCGTGAATAAGAAGTTCCGAGGTGTACAGTAAACCTGAGGTGAAGCATCGGAATCTAGAACTTGTCTCACAGGAGAGTTTCAAATCATAGAAAATTAGAGTGTCGGTCCTGTTGTATTTAAGGCGGCATTGTGCCTTTTGTATTAAATTCGGCAGCAATATCTGTGTTTAATTGTCAATAAGAAGGTCCAAGGGATACAGTAACCCTGAAGTGAAGCATCGGAATCTAAAACTGGACTCACAGCAGAGGTTCAAATCATAGAAAGTGAGAGTGTCAGTCCACTTGTACTTCAGTCGGCATTGTGCCGTTTGTATAAAATTCATCTGCAATTTCTGTTATTCATCGTCAAAAAGAAGGTCCAAGGGATACAGTAAAAGTGAAGTGAAGCATCTGATTCTAAAACTGGATTCACAGAAGAGGTTCAAATCATAGAAAGTTTGTGTGTCAGTCCTCTTGTACTTAAGTCGGCATTGTGCCTTTTGAATTTAATTCCGATGCAATTTCTGTGTTTCATCGTCAATAAGAAGTTCCGAGGTATAAAGTAAACCTGATGTGAAGCTTCGGAATCTAAAACTGGACTCACAGGAGAGGTTCAAATCATAGAAAATTAGAGTGTCAGTCCACTTGTACTTAAGTCGGCATTGTGCTTCTTGAATTTAATTCCGATGCAATTTCTGTGCCTCATCGTCAATAAGAACGTCCAAGGTACACAGTAAACCTGAAGTGAAGCATCGGAATCTAAAACTGGACTCACAGAAGAGGTTCAAATCATAGAAAGTGAGAGTGTCAGTCCTCTTGTACTTAAGTCGGCATTGTGCCTTTTGAATTTAATTCCAATGCAATTTCTGTGTTTCATCGTGAATAAGAAGTTCCGAGGTGTACAGTAAACCTGAGGTGAAGCATCGGAATCTAGAACTTGTCTCACAGGAGAGTTTCAAATCATAGAAAGTTAGAGTGTCGGTCCTCTTGTATTTAAGGCGGCATTGTGCCTTTTGTATTAAATTCGGAAGCAATTTCTGTGTTTCATTGTCAATAAGAAGGTCCAAGTGATACAGTAACCCTGAAGTGAAGCATCGGAATCTGAAACTGGACTCACAGCAGAGGTTCAAATCATAGAAAGTGAGAGTGTCAGTCCTCTTGTACTTAAGTCGGCATTGTGCCTTTTGTATTAAATTCATCTGCAATATCTGTGTTTCATCGTCAAAAAGAAGGTCCAAGGGATACAGTAAACCTGAAGTGAAGCATCTGATTCTAAAACTGGATTCACAGAAGAGGTTCAAATCATAGAAAGTTAGTGTGTCAGTCCTCTTGTACTTAAGTCGGCATTGTGCCTTTTGAATTTAATTCCGATGCAATTTCTGTGTTTCATCGTCAATAAGAAGTTCCGAGGTATAAAGTAAACCTGATGTGAAGCGTCGGAATCTAAAACTGGACTCACAGGAGAGGTTCAAATCATAGAAAATTAGAGCGTCAGTCCTCTTGTACTTACGTCGGCATTGTGCCTTTTGTATTAAATTCGGATGCAATTTCTGTGTTTCATTGTCAATAAGAAGGTCTTACGGATACAGAAAACCTGAAGTGAAGCATCGGAATCTTAAACTGGACTCACAGGAGAGGTTCAAATCATAGAAAGTGAGAGTGACAGTCCACCTACACTTAAGTCGGCATTGTGCCTTTCATATTATATTCGGATGTAATTTCTGTGTTTCATCGTCAATAAGAAAGTCCAAGGGATACAGTAAACCTGAAGTTAAGCATCGGATTCTAGAACTGGACTCACAGGAGAGGCTCAAATCATGGAAAGTGAGAGTGTCAGTCCTCTTGTACTTAAGTCGGCATTGTGCCTTTTGTATTAGATTCGGTTGCAATTTCTGTGATTCATCGTCAATAAGAGGTCCAAGGGATACAGTAAACCTGAAGTGAAGCATCGGAATCGAAAACTGGACTCACAGGAGAGGTTCTAATCATTGAATGTTAGAGTGTCAGTCCTCTTGTACTTAAGTCGGCATTGTGCCTGTTGTATTAAATTCGGATGCAATTTCTGTGTTTCATCGTCAACACGAAGGTCCAAGGGATACAGTAAACCTGAAGTGAAGCATCGGAATCTAAAACTGGACTCACAGGAGAGGTCAAATCATAGAAAGTTAGAGTGTCAGTCCTCTTGTACTTAAGTCGGCATTGTGCCTTTTGAATTTAATTCCGATGCAATTTCTGTGTTTCATCGTCAATAAGAAGTTCCGAGGTATACAGTATACCTGAAGTGAAGCATCAAAATCTAAAACTGGACTCACAGGATAGGTTCAAATCATAGAAAGTTGGAGTGTCAGTCCTCTTGTATTTAAGTCGGCATTGTGGCTTTTGTATTAAATTCGGAAGCAATTTCTGTGTTTCATTGTCAATAAGAAGGTCCAAGGGATACAGTGACCCTGAAGTGAAGCATCGGAATCTAAAACTGGACTCACAGGAGAGGTTCAAATCATAGGATGTGAGAGTGTCAGTCCTCTTGTACTTAAGTCTTCATTGTGACTTTTGTATTAAATTCGGCTGCAATTTCTGTGATTCGTCGTCAAAAAGAAGGTCCAAGGGATACAGTAAACCTGAAGTGAAGCATCTGATTCTAAAGCTGGATTCACAGAAGAGGTTCAAATCATAGAAAGTTAGAGTGTCAGTCCGCTTGTGCTTAAGTCGGCATTGTGCCTTTTGAATTTAATTCCGATGCAATTTCTGTGTTTCATCGTCAATAAGAAGTTCCGAGGTATAAAGTAAACCTGAAGTGAAGCATCGGAATCTAAAACTAGACTCACAGGACAGGTTCATATCATAGAAAATTAGAGTGTCAGTCCTCTTGTATTTAATTCGGCATTGTGCCTTTTGTATTATATTCAGATGCAATTACTGTGTTTCATCGTCAATAAGAAGGTCCTAGGGATACAGTAAACCTGAAGTGAAGCATCGGAATCTAAAAGTGGACTCACAGAAGAGGTTCAAATCATAGAAAGTGAGAGTGTCAGTCCTCTTGTACTTAGGTCGGCATTGTGCATTTTGAATTTAATTCCGATGCAATTTCTGTGTTTCATCATGAATAAGAAGTTCCGAGGTGTACAGTAAACCTGAAGTGAAGCATCGGAATCAAAAACTGGACTCACAGGAGAGGTACAAATCATAGAAAGTTAGAGTGTCTGTCCTCTTGTATTTAAAGCGGCATTGTGCCTTTTGTATTAAATTCGGAAGCAATTTCTGCGTTTCATTGTCAATAAGAAGGTCCAAGGGATTCAGTAAACCTGAAGTGAAGCATCGGAATCTTAAACTGGACTCACAGGAGAGGTTCAAATCATAGAAAGTGAGAGTGTCAGTCCTCTTGTACTTAAGTCGGCATTGTGCCTTTTGAATTTAATTCCAATGCAATTTCTGTGTGTCATCGTGAATAAGAAGTTCCGAGGTATACAGTATACCTGAAGTGAAGCATCAAAATCTAAAACTGGACTCACAGGAGAGGTTCAAACCATAGAAAGTTGGAGTGTCAGTCCTCTTGTACTTAAGTCGGCATTGTGCCTTTTGTATTTAATTCGGAAGCAATTTCTGTGTTTCATTGTCAATAAGAAGGTCCAAGGGATACAGTAAACCTGAAGTGAGCATCGGAATCAAAAACTGGACTCACAGGAGAGGTTCTAATCATAGAATGTTAGAGTGTCAGTCCTCTTGTACTTAAGTCGGCATTGTGCCTGTTGTATTAAATTCGGATGCAATTTCTGTGTTTCATCGTCAATACGAAGGTCCAAGGGATACAGTAAACCTGAAGTGAAGCATCGGAATCTAAAACTGGACTCACAGGAGAGGTTCAAATCATAGAAAGTTAGAGTGTCAGTCCTCTTGTACTTAAGTCGGCATTGTGCCTTTTGAATTTAATTCCGATGCAATTTCTGTGTTTCATCGTCAATAAGAAGTTCCGAGGTATACAGTATACCTGAAGTGAAGCATCAAATTCTAAAACTGGACTCACAGGAGAGGTTCAAATCATAGAAAGTTGGAGTGTCAGTCCTCTTGTACTTAAGTCGGCATTGTGCCTTTTGTATTAAATTCGGAAGCAATTTCTGTGTTTCATTGTCAATAAGAAGGTCCAAGGGATACAGTAAACCTGAAGTGAAGCATCGGAATCTAAAACTGGACTCACAGAAGAGGTTCAAATCATAGAAAATGAGAGTGTCAGTCCTCTTGTACTTAGGTCGGCATTGTGCCTTTTGAATTTATTTCCGATGCAATTTCTGTGTTTCATCATGAATAAGAAGTTCCGAGGTGTACAGTAAACCTGAAGTGAAGCATCGGAATCAAAAACTGGACTCACAGGAGAGGTACAAATCATAGAAAGTTAGAGTGTCTGTCCTCTTGTATTTAAGGCGGCATTGTGCCTTTTGTATTAAATTCGGAAGCAATTTCTGTGTTTCATTGTCAATAAGAAGGTCCAAGGGATTCAGTAAACCTGAAGTGAAGCATCGGAATCTTAAACTGGACTCACAGGAGAGGTTCAAATCATAGAAAGTGAGAGTGTCAGTCCCCTTGTACTTAAGTCGGCATTGTGCCTTTTGAATTTAATTCCAATGCAATTTCTGGGTTTCATCGTGAATAAGAAGTTCCGAGGTGTACAGTAAACCTGAGGTGAAGCATCGGAATCTAGAACTTGTCTCACAGGAGAGTTTCAAATCATAGAAAGTTAGAGTGTCGGTCCTCTTGTATTTAAGGCGGCATTGTGCCTTTTGTATTAAATTCGGAAGCAATTTCTGTGTTTCATTGTCAATAAGAAGGTCCAAGTGATACAGTAACCCTGAAGTGAAGCATCGGAATCTGAAACTGGACTCACAGCAGAGGTTCAAATCATAGAAAGTGAGAGTGTCAGTCCTCTTGTACTTAAGTCGGCATTGTGCCTTTTGTATTAAATTCATCTGCAATTTCTGTGTTTCATCGTCAAAAAGAAGGTCCAAGGGATACAGCAAACCTGAAGTGAAGCATCTGATTCTAAAACTGGATTCACAGAAGAGGTTCAAATCATAGAAAGTTAGTGTGTCAGTCCTCTTGTACTTAAGTCGGCATTGTGCCTTTTGAATTTAATTCCGATGCAATTTCTGTGTTGTTCATCGTCAATAAGAAGTTCCGAGGTATAAAGTAAACCTGATGTGAAGCGTCGGAATCTAAAACTGGACTCACAGGAGAGGTTCAAATCATAGAAAATTAGAGCGTCAGTCCTCTTGTACTTACGTCATCATTGTGCCTTTTGTATTAAATTCAGATGCAATTTCTGTGTTTCATTGTCAATAAGAAGGTCTTAGGTATGCAGAAAACCTGAAGTGAAGCATCGGAATCTTAAACTGGACTCACAGGAGAGGTTCAAATCATAGAAAGTGAGAGTGACAGTCCACCTATACTTAAGTCGGCATTGTGCCTTTCATATTATATTCGGATGTAATTTCTGTGTTTCATCGTCAATAAGAAAGTCCAAGGGATACAGTAAACCTGAAGTTAAGCATCGGATTCTAGAACTGGACTCACAGGAGAGGTTCAAATCATGGAAAGTGAGAGTGTCAGTCCTCTTGTACTTAAGTCGGCATTGTGCCTTTTGTATTAGATTCGGTTGCAATATCTGTGATTCATCGTCAATAAGAGGTCCAAGGGATACAGTAAACCTGAAGTGAAGCATCGGAATCGAAAACTGGACTCACAGGAGAGGTTCTAATCATTGAATGTTAGAGTGTCAGTCCTCTTGTACTTAAGTCGGCATTGTGCCTGTTGTATTAAATTCGGATGCAATTTCTGTGTTTCATCGTCAACACGAAGGTCCAAGGGATACAGTAAACCTGAAGTGAAGCATCGGAATCTAAAACTGGACTCACAGGAGAGGTCAAATCATAGAAAGTTAGAGTGTCAGTCCTCTTGTACTTAAGTCGGCATTGTGCCTTTTGAATTTAATTCCGATGCAATTTCTGTGTTTCATCGTCAATAAGAAGTTCCGAGGTATACAGTATACCTGAAGTAAAGCATCAAAATCTAAAACTGGACTCACAGGATAGGTTCAAATCATAGAAAGTTGGAGTGTCAGTCCTCTTGTACTTAAGTCGGCATTGTGACTTTTGTATTAAATTCGGAAGCAATTTCTGTGTTTCATTGTCAATAAGAAGGTCCAAGGGATACAGTGACCCTGAAGTGAAGCATCGGAATCTAAAACTGGACTCACAGGAGAGGTTCAAATCATAGAATGTGAGAGTGTCAGTCCTCTTGTACTTAAGTCTTCATTGTGCCTTTTGTATTAAATTCGGCTGCAATTTCTGTGATTCGTCGTCAAAAAGAAGGTCCAAGAGATACAGTAAACCTGAAGTGAAGCATCTGATTCTAAAGCTGGATTCACAGAAGAGGTTCAAATCATAGAAAGTTAGAGTGTCAGTCCGCTTGTACTTAAGACGGCATTGTGCCTTTTGAATTTAATTCCGATGCAATTTCTGTGTTTCATCGTCAATAAGAAGTTCCGAGGTATAAAGTAAACCTGAAGTGAAGCATCGGAATCTAAAACTAGACTCACAGGAGAGGTTCAAATCATAGAAAATTAGAGTGTCAGTCCTCTTGTATTTAATTCGGCATTGTGCCTTTTGTATTATATTCAGATGCAATTACTGTGTTTCATCGTCAATAAGAAGGTCCTAGGGATACAGTAATCCTGAAGTGAAGCATCGGAATCTAAAACTGGACTCGCAGAAGAGGTTCAAATCATAGAAAGTGAGAGTGTCAGTCCTCTTGTACTTAGGTCGGCATTGTGCCTTTTGAATTTAATTCCGATGCAATTTCTGTGTTTCATCATGAATAAGAAGTTCTGAGGTGTACAGTAAACCTGAAGTGAAGCATCGGAATCAAAAACTGGACTCACAGGAGAGGTACAAATCATAGAAAGTTAGAGTGTCTGTCCTCTTGTATTTAAAGCGGCATTGTGCCTTTTGTATTAAATTCGGAAGCAATTTCTGTGTTCATTGTCAATAAGAAGGTCCAAGGGATTCAGTAAACCTGAAGTGAAGCATCGGAATCTTAAACAGGACTCACAGGAGAGGTTCAAATCATAGAAAGTGAGAGTGTCAGTCCTCTTGTACTTAGGTCGGCATTGTGCCTTTTGAATTTAATTCCAATGCAATTTCTGTGTGTCATCGTGAATAAGAAGTTCCGAGGTGTACAGTAAACCTGAGGTGAAGCATCGGAATCTAGAACTTGTCTCACAGGAGAGTTTCAAATCATAGAAAGTTAGAGTGTCGGTCCTCTTGTATTTAAGGCGGCATTGTGCCTTTTGTATTAAATTCGGAAGCAATTTCTGTGTTTCATTGTCAATAAGAAGGTCCAAGGGATACAGTATCCCTGAAGTGAAGCATCGGAATCTAAAATTGGACTCACAGCAGAGGTTCAAATCATAGAAAGTGAGAGTGTCAGTCCTCTTGTACTTAAGTCGGCATTGTGCCTTTTGTATTAAATTCATCTGCAATTTCTGTGTTTCATCGTCAAAAAGAAGGTCCAAGGGATACAGTAAACCTGAAGTGAAGCATTTGATTCTAAAACTAGATTCACAGAAGAGGTTCAAATCATAGAAAGTTAGTGTGTCAGTCCTCTTGTACTTAAGTCGGCATTGTGCCTTTTGAATTTAATTCCGATGCAATTTCTGTGTTTCATCGTCAATAAGAAGTTCCGAGGTATAAAGTAAACCTGATGTGAAGCGTCGGAAACTAAAACTGGACTCACAGGAGAGGTTCAAATCATAGAAAATTAGAGTGTCAGTCCTCTTGTACTTACGTCGGCATTGTGCCTTTTGTATTAAATTCGGATCCAATTTCTGTGTTTCAATGTCAATAAGAAGGTCCTAGGGATACAGTAAACCTGAAGTGCAGCATCGGAATCTTAAACTGGACTCACAGGAGAGGTTCAAATCATAGAAAGTGAGAGTGACAGTCCACCTATACTTAAGTCGGCATTGTGCCTTTTATATTATATTCGGATGTAATTTCTGTGTTTCATCGTCAATAAGAATGTCCAAGGGATACAGTAAACCTGAAGTTAAGCATCGGATTCTAGAACTGGACTCACAGAAGAGGTTCAAATCATGGAAAGTGAGAAGGTCAGTATTCTTGTACTTAAGTCGGCATTGTGCCTTTTGTATTAGATTCGGTTGCAATTTCTGTGATTCATCGTCAATAAGAAGGTCCAAGGGATACAGTAAACCTGAAGTGAAGCATCGGAATCGAAAACTGGACTCACAGGAGAGGTTCAAATCATAGTAAGTTAGAATGTCAGTCCTCTTGTACTTAAGTCGGCATTGTGCCTTTTGAATTTAATTCGAAAGCAATTTCTGTGTTTCATCGTCAATAAGAAGGTCCAAGGTATACAGTAAACCTGAAGTGAAGCATCGGAATCTAAAACTGGACTCACAGGAGAGGTTCAAATCATAGAAAGTGAGAGTCTCTGTCCCCTTTTACTTAAGTCGGCATTGTGCCTTTTGTATTAAATTCAGATGCAATTTCTGTGATTCATCGTCAATAAGAAGGTCCAAGGGATACAGTAAACCTGAAGTGAAACATCGGAATCTTAAACTGGACTCACAGGAGAGGTTCACATCATAGAAAGTGAGAGTGTAAGTCGTCTTGTTCTTAAGTTGGCATTGTGCCTATTGTATTAAATTCGGATGTAATTTCTGTGTTTCATCGTCAATAGGAGGGTCGAAGGTATACAGTAAATCTGAACTGAAGCATCGGAATCTAAAACTGGACTCACAGGAGAGGTTCAAATCATAGAAAGTTATAGTGTCAGTCCTCTTGTACTTAAGTCGGCATTGTGCCTTTTGTATTAAATTCGGATGCAATTTCTGTGTTTCATTGTCGTTAAGAGGGTCCAAGGTATAAAGGAAACCTGAAGTGAAGCATCGGAATCTAAAACTCGACTCACAGGAGAGGTTCAAATCATAGAAAGTTAGTGTGTCAGTCCTTTTGTACTTAACTCGGCATTGTGCCTTTTGTATTAAATTCGGATGCAATTTCTGTGTTTCATCGTCAACACGAAGGTCCAAGGGATACAGTAAACCTGAAGTGAAGCATCGGAATCTAAAACTGGACTCACAGGAGAGGTCAAATCATAGAAAGTTAGAGTGTCAGTCCTCTTGTACTTAAGTCGGCATTGTGCCTTTTGAATTTAATTCCGATGCAATTTCTGTGTTTCATCGTCAATAAGAAGTTCCGAGGTATACAGTATACCTGAAGTGAAGCATCAAAATCTAAAACTGGACTCACAGGATAGGTTCAAATCATAGAAAGTTGGAGTGTCAGTCCTCTTGTACTTAAGTCGGCATTGTGACTTTTGTATTAAATTCGGAAGCAATTTCTGTGTTTCATTGTCAATAAGAAGGTCCAAGGGATACAGTGACCCTGAAGTGAAGCATCGGAATCTAAAACTGGACTCACAGGAGAGGTTCAAATCATAGAATGTTAGAGTGTCAGTCCTCTTGTACTTAAGTCTTCATTGTGCCTTTTGTATTAAATTCGGATGCAATTTCTGTGTTTCATTGTCAATAAGAAGGTCTTAGGGATACAGAAAACCTGAAGTGAAGCATCGGAATCTTAAACTGGACTCACAGGAGAGGTTCAAATCATAGAAAGTGAGAGTGACAGTCCACCTATGCTTAAGTCGGCATTGTGCCTTTCATATTATATTCGGATGTAATTTCTGTGTTTCATCGTCAATAAGAAAGTCCAAGGGATACAGTAAACCTGAAGTTAAGCATCGGATTCTAGAACTGGACTCACAGGAGAGGTTCAAATCATGGAAAGTGAGAGTGTCAGTCCTCTTGTACTTAAGTCGGCATTGTGCCTTTTGTATTAGATTCGGTTGCAATATCTGTGATTCATCGTCAATAAGAGGTCCAAGGGATACAGTAAACCTGAAGTGAAGCATCGGAATCGAAAACTGGACTCACAGGAGAGGTTCTAATCATTGAATGTTAGAGTGTCAGTCCTCTTGTACTTAAGTCGGCATTGTGCCTGTTGTATTAAATTCGGATGCAATTTCTGTGTTTCATCGTCAACACGAAGGTCCAAGGGATACAGTAAACCTGAAGTGAAGCATCGGAATCTAAAACTGGACTCACAGGAGAGGTCAAATCATAGAAAGTTAGAGTGTCAGTCCTCTTGTACTTAAGTCGGCATTGTGCCTTTTGAATTTAATTCCGATGCAATTTCTGTGTTTCATCGTCAATAAGAAGTTCCGAGGTATACAGTATACCTGAAGTGAAGCATCAAAATCTAAAACTGGACTCACAGGATAGGTTCAAATCATAGAAAGTTGGAGTGTCAGTCCTCTTGTACTTAAGTCGGCATTGTGACTTTTGTATTAAATTCGGAAGCAATTTCTGTGTTTCATTGTCAATAAGAAGGTCCAAGGGATACAGTGACCCTGAAGTGAAGCATCGGAATCTAAAACTGGACTCACAGGAGAGGTTCAAATCATAGAATGTGAGAGTGTCAGTCCTCTTGTACTTAAGTCTTCATTGTGCCTTTTGTATAAAATTCGGCTGCAATTTCTGTGATTCGTCGTCAAAAAGAAGGTCCAAGAGATACAGTAAACCTGAAGTGAAGCATCTGATTCTAAAGCTGGATTCACAGAAGAGGTTCAAATCATAGAAAGTTAGAGTGTCAGTCCGCTTGTACTTAAGTCGGCATTGTGCCTTTTGAATTTAATTCCGATGCAATTTCTGTGTTTCATCGTCAATAAGAAGTTCCGAGGTATAAAGTAAACCTGAAGTGAAGCATCGGAATCTAAAACTAGACTCACAGGAGAGGTTCAAATCATAGAAAATTAGAGTGTCAGTCCTCTTGTATTTAATTCGGCATTGTGCCTTTTGTATTATATTCAGATGCAATTACTGTGTTTCATCGTCAATAAGAAGGTCCTAGGGATACAGTAATCCTGAAGTGAAGCATCGGAATCTAAAACTGGACTCACAGAAGAGGTTCAAATCATAGAAAGTGAGAGTGTCAGTCCTCTTGTACTTAGGTCGGCATTGTGCCTTTTGAATTTAATTCCGATGCAATTTCTGTTGTTTCATCATGAATAAGAAGTTCCGAGGTGTACAGTAAACCTGAAGTGAAGCATTGGAATCAAAAACTGGACTCACAGGAGAGGTACAAATCATAGAAAGTTAGAGTGTCTGTCCTCTTGTATTTAAAGCGGCATTGTGCCTTTTGTATTAAATTCGGAAGCAATTTCTGTGTTTCATTGTCAATAAGAAGGTCCAAGGGATTCAGTAAACCTGAAGTGAAGCATCGGAATCTTAAACTGGACTCACAGGAGAGGTTCAAATCATAGAAAGTGAGAGTGTCAGTCCTCTTGTACTTAAGTCGGCATTGTGCCTTTTGAATTTAATTCCAATGCAATTTCTGTGTGTCATCGTGAATAAGAAGTTCCGAGGTGTACAGTAAACCTGAGGTGAAGCATCGGAATCTAGAACTTGTCTCACAGGAGAGTTTCAAATCATAGAAAGTTAGAGTGTCGGTCCTCTTGTATTTAAGGCGGCATTGTGCCTTTTGTATTAAATTCGGAAGCAATTTCTGTGTTTCATTGTCAATAAGAAGGTCCAAGGGATACAGTATCCCTGAAGTGAAGCATCGGAATCTAAAATTGGACTCACAGCAGAGGTTCAAATCATAGAAAGTGAGAGTGTCAGTCCTCTTGTACTTAAGTCGGCATTGTGCCTTTTGTATTAAATTCATCTGCAATTTCTGAGTTTCATCGTCAAAAAGAAGGTCCAAGGGATACAGTAAACCTGAAGTGAAGCATCTGATTCTAAAACTGGATTCACAGAAGAGGTTCAAATCATAGAAAGTTAGTGTGTCAGTCCTCTTGTACTTAAGTCGGCATTGTGCCTTTTGAATTTAATTCCGATGCAATTTCTGTGTTTCATCGTCAATAAGAAGTTCCGAGGTATAAAGTAAACCTGATGTGAAGCGTCGGAAACTAAAACTGGACTCACAGGAGAGGTTCAAATCATAGAAAATTAGAGTGTCAGTCCTCTTGTACTTACGTCGGCATTGTGCCTTTTGTATTAAATTCGGATCCAATTTCTGTGTTTCAATGTCAATAAGAAGGTCCTAGGGATACAGTAAACCTGAAGTGCAGCATCGGAATCTTAAACTGGACTCACAGGAGAGGTTCAAATCATAGAAAGTGAGAGTGACAGTCCACCTATACTTAAGTCGGCATTGTGCCTTTTATATTATATTCGGATGTAATTTCTGTGTTTCATCGTCAATAAGAATGTCCAAGGGATACAGTAAACCTGAAGTTAAGCATCGGATTCTAGAACTGGACTCACAGAAGAGGTTCAAATCATGGAAAGTGAGAAGGTCAGTATTCTTGTACTTAAGTCGGCATTGTGCCTTTTGTATTAGATTCGGTTGCAATTTCTGTGATTCATCGTCAATAAGAAGGTCCAAGGGATACAGTAAACCTGAAGTGAAGCATCGGAATCGAAAACTGGACTCACAGGAGAGGTTCAAATCATAGTAAGTTAGAATGTCAGTCCTCTTGTACTTAAGTCGGCATTGTGCCTTTTGAATTTAATTCGAAAGCAATTTCTGTGTTTCATCGTCAATAAGAAGGTCCAAGGTATACAGTAAACCTGAAGTGAAGCATCGGAATCTAAAACTGGACTCACAGGAGAGGTTCAAATCATAGAAAGTGAGAGTCTCTGTCCTCTTTTACTTAAGTCGGCATTGTGCCTTTTGTATTAAATTCAGATGCAATTTCTGTGATTCATCGTCAATAAGAAGGTCCAAGGGATACAGTAAACCTGAAGTGAAACATCGGAATCTTAAACTGGACTCACAGGAGAGGTTCACATCATAGAAAGTGAGAGTGTAAGTCGTCTTGTTCTTAAGTTGGCATTGTGCCTATTGTATTAAATTCGGATGTAATTTCTGTGTTTCATCGTCAATAGGAGGGTCGAAGGTATACAGTAAATCTGAACTGAAGCATCGGAATCTAAAACTGGACTCACAGGAGAGGTTCAAATCATAGAAAGTTATAGTGTCAGTCCTCTTGTACTTAAGTCGGCATTGTGCCTTTTGTATTAAATTCGGATGCAATTTCTGTGTTTCATTGTCGTTAAGAGGGTCCAAGGTATAAAGGAAACCTGAAGTGAAGCATCGGAATCTAAAACTCGACTCACAGGAGAGGTTCAAATCTTAGAAAGTTAGTGTGTCAGTCCTTTTGTACTTAACTCGGCATTGTGCCTTTTGTATTAAATTCGGATGCAATTTCTGTGTTTCATCGTCAACACGAAGGTCCAAGGGATACAGTAAACCTGAAGTGAAGCATCGGAATCTAAAACTGGACTCACAGGAGAGGTCAAATCATAGAAAGTTAGAGTGTCAGTCCTCTTGTACTTAAGTCGGCATTGTGCCTTTTGAATTTAATTCCGATGCAATTTCTGTGTTTCATCGTCAATAAGAAGTTCCGAGGTATACAGTATACCTGAAGTGAAGCATCAAAATCTAAAACTGGACTCACAGGATAGGTTCAAATCATAGAAAGTTGGAGTGTCAGTCCTCTTGTACTTAAGTCGGCATTGTGACTTTTGTATTAAATTCGGAAGCAATTTCTGTGTTTCATTGTCAATAAGAAGGTCCAAGGGATACAGTGACCCTGAAGTGAAGCATCGGAATCTAAAACTGGACTCACAGGAGAGGTTCAAATCATAGAATGTGAGAGTGTCAGTCCTCTTGTACTTAAGTCTTCATTGTGCCTTTTGTATTAAATTCGGCTGCAATATCTGTGATTCGTCGTCAAAAAGAAGGTCCAAGGGATACAGTAAACCTGAAGTGAAGCATCTGATTCTAAAGCTGGATTCACAGAAGAGGTTCAAATCATAGAAAGTTAGAGTGTCAGTCCGCTTGTACTTAAGTCGGCATTGTGCCCTTTGAATTTAATTCCGATGCAATTTCTGTGTTTCATCGTCAATAAGAAGTTCCGAGGTATAAAGTAAACCTGAAGTGAAGCATCGGAATCTAAAACTAGACTCACAGGAGAGTTTCAAATCATAGAAAGTTAGAGTGTCGGTCCTCTTGTATTTAAGGCGATATTGTGCCTTTTGTATTAAATTCGGAAGCAATTTCTGTGTTTCATTGTCAATAAGAAGGTCCAAGGGATACAGTATCCCTGAAGTGAAGCATCGGAATCTAAAATTGGACTCACAGCAGAGGTTCAAATCATAGAAAGTGAGAGTGTCCGTCCTCTTGTACTTAAGTCGGCATTGTGCCTTTTGTATTAAATTCATCTGCAATTTCTGTGTTTCATCGTCAAAAAGAAGGTCCAAGGGATACAGTAAACCTGAAGTGAAGCATCTGATTCTAAAACTGGATTCACAGAAGAGGTTCAAATCATAGAAAGTTAGTGTGTCAGTCCTCTTGTACTTAAGTCGGCATTGTGCCTTTTGAATTTAATTCCGATGCAATTTCTGTGTTTCATCGTCAATAAGAAGTTCCGAGGTATAAAGTAAACCTGATGTGTAGCGTCGGAAACTAAAACTGGACTCACAGGAGAGGTTCAAATCATAGAAAATTAGAGTGTCAGTCCTCTTGTACTTACGTCGGCATTGTGCCTTTTGCATTAAATTCGGATCCAATTTCTGTGTTTCAATGTCAATAAGAAGGTCCTAGGGATACAGTAAACCTGAAGTGAAGCATCGGAATCTTAAACTGGACTCACAGGAGAGGTTCATATCATAGAAAGTGAGAGTGACAGTCCACCTATACTTAAGTCGGCATTGTGCCTTTTATATTATATTCGGATGTAATTTCTGTGTTTCATCGTTAATAAGAAAGTCCAAGGGATACAGTAAACCTGAAGTTAAGCATCGGATTCTAGAACTGGACTCACAGGAGAGGTTCAAATCATGGAAAGTGAGAAGGTCAGTCCTCTTGTACTTAAGTCGGCATTGTGCCTTTTGTATTAGATTCGGTTGCAATTTCTGTGATTCATCGTCAATAAGAAGGTCCAAGGGATACAGTAAACCTGAAGTGAAGCATCGGAATCGAAAACTGGACTCACAGGAGAGGTTCAAATCATAGTAAGTTAGAATGTCAGTCCTCCTGTACTTAAGTCGGCATTGTGCCTTTTGAATTTAATTCCAAAGCAATTTCTGTGTTTCATCGTCAATAAGAAGGTCCAAGGTATACAGTAAACCTGTAGTGAAGCATCGGAATCTAAAACTGGACTCACAGGAGAGGTTCAAATCATAGAAAGTGAGAGTCTCTGTCCTCTTTTACTTAAGTCGGCATTGTGCCTTTTGTATTAAATTCAGATGCAATTTCTGTGATTCATCGTCAATAAGAAGGTCCAAGGGATACAGTAAACCTGAAGTGAAACATCGGAATCTTAAACTGGACTCACAGGAGAGGTTCACATCATAGAAAGTGAGAGTGTAAGTCGTCTTGTTCTTAAGTTGGCATTGTGCCTTTTGTATTAAATTCGGATGTAATTTCTGTGTTCCATCGTCAATAGGAGGGTCGAAGGTATACAGTAAATCTGAACTGAAGCATCGGAATCTAAAACTGGACTCACAGGAGAGGTTCAAATCATAGAAAGTTATAGTGTCAGTCCTCTTGTACTTAAGTCGGCATTGTGCCTTTTGTATTAAATTCGGATGCAATTTCTGTGTTTCATTGTCGTTAAGAGGGTCCAAGGTATAAAGGAAACCTGAAGTGAAGCATCGGAATCTAAAACTCGACTCACAGGAGAGGTTCAAATCATAGAAAGTTAGTGTGTCAGTCCTCTTGTACTTAACTCGGCATTGAGCTTTTGTATTAAATTCGGATACGATTTCTTTGTTTCATCATCAATAAGAAGGTACAAGGGATACAGTAAACCTGAAGTGAAGCATCGGAATCTAAAACTGGATTCACAGGTGAGGTTCAAATCATAGAAAGTGAGAGTGTCAGTCCTCTTGTACTTAAGTCGGCATTCTGCCTTTTGAATCTAATTCCGATGCAATTTCTGTGTTTCATCGTCAATAAGAAGTTCCGAGGTATAAAGTAAACCTGAAGTGAAGCAGCGGAATCTAAAACTGGACTCACAGGAGATTTTCAAATCATAGAAAATTAGAGTGTCAGTCCTCTTGTGCTTAGGTCGGCATTGTGCCTTTTGTATTGAATTCGGATGCAATTAATGTGTTTCATCGTCATTAAGAAGGTCCTAGGGATACAGTAAACCTGAAGTGAAGCATCGGAATCTAAAACTGGACTCACAGGAGAGGTTCAAATCATAGAAAGTAAGAGTGACAGTAATCTTGTACTTAGGTCGGCATTGTGCCTTTTGTATTAAGTTCGGATGCAATTTCTGCGATTCATCGTCAATAAGAAGGTCCAAGGGATACAGTAAACCTGAAGTGAAGCATCGGAATCTAAAAGTGGACTCACAGGAGAGCTTCTAATCATAGAAAGTTAGAGTGTCAGTCCTCTTGTAATTATGTCGGCATTGTCCCTGTTGTATTAAATTCGGATGCAATTTCTGTGTTTCATCGTCAATAAGAAGGTCCAAGGAATACAGTAAACCTGAAGTGAAGCATCGGAATCTAAACCTGGACTCACAAGAGAGATTCAAATCATAGAAAGTTAGAGTGTCAGTCCACTTGTACTTAAGTCGGCATTGTGCTTCTTGAATTTAATTCCGATGCAATTTCTGTGCCTCATCGTCAATAAGAACGTCCAAGGTACACAGTAAACCTGAAGCGAAGCATCGGAATCTAAAACTGGACTCACAGAAGAGGTTCAAATCATAGAAAGTGAGAGTGTCAGTCCTCTTGTACTTAAGTCGGCATTGTGCCTTTTGAATTTAATTCCAATGCAATTTCTGTGTTTCATCGTGAATAAGAAGTTCCGAGGTTTACAGTAAACCTGAGGTGAAGCATCGGAATCTAGAACTTGTCTCACAGGAGAGTTTCAAATCATAGAAAGTTAGAGTGTCGGTCCTCTTGTATTTAAGGCGGCATTGTGCCTTTTGTATTAAATTCGGAAGCAATTTCTGTGTTTCATTGTCAATAAGAAGGTCCAAGGGATACAGTAACCCTGAAGTGAAGCATCGGAATCTAAAACTGGACTCACAGCAGAGGTTCAAATCATAGAAAGTGAGAGTGTCAGTCCTCTTGTACTTCAGTCGGCATTGTGCCGTTTGTATAAAATTCATCTGCAATTTCAGTGATTCATCGTCAAAAAGAAGGTCCAAGGGATACAGTAAAAGTGAAGTGAAGCATCTGATTCTAAAACTGGATTCACAGAAGAGGTTCAAATCATAGAAAGTTTGTGTGTCAGTCCACTTGTACTTAAGTCGGCATTGTGCCTTTTGAATTTAATTCCGATGCAATTTCTGTGTTTCATCGTCAATAAGAAGTTCCGAGGTATAAAGTAAACCTGATGTGAAGCGTCGGAATCTAAAACTGGACTCACAGGAGAGGTTCAAATCATAGAAAATTAGAGCGTCAGTCCTCTTGTACTTACGTCGGCATTGTGCCTTTCCTATTAAATTCGGATGCAATTTCTGTGTTTCATTGTCAATATGAAGGTCCTAGGGATACAGAAAACCTGAAGTGAAGCATCGGAATCTTAAACTGGACTCACAGGAGAGGTTCAAATCATAGAAAGTGAGAGTGACAGTCCACCTATACTTAAGTCGGCATTGTGCCTTTCATATTATATTCGGATGTAATTTCTGTGTTTCATCGTCAATAAGAAAGTCCAAGGGATACAGTAAACCTGAAGTTAAGCATCGGATTCTAGACCTGGACTCACAGGAGAGGTTCAAATCATGGAAAGTGAGAGTGTCAGTCCTCTTGTACTTAAGTCGGCATTGTGCCTTTTGTATTAGATTCGGTTGCAATTTCTGTGATTCATCGTCTATAAAAGGTCCAAGGGATACAGTAAACCTGAAGTGAAGCATCGGAATCTAAAACTGGACTCACAGAAGAGGTTCAAATCATAGAAAGTGAGAGTGTCAGTCCTCTTGTACTTAGGTCGGCATTGTGCCTTTTGAATTTAATTCCGATGCAATTTCTGTGTTTCATCATGAATAAGAAGATCCGAGGTGTACAGTAAACCTGAAGTGAAGCATCGGAATCAAAAACTGGACTCACAGGAGAGGTACAAATCATAGAAAGTTAGAGTGTCTGTCCTCTTGTATTTAAGGCGGCATTGTGCCTTTTGTATTAAATTCGGAAGCAATTTCTGTGTTTCATTGTCAATAAGAAAGTCCAAGGGATTCAGTTAACCTGAAGTGAAGCATCGGAATCTTAAACTGGACTCACAGGAGTGGTTCAAATCATAGAAAGTGAGAGTGACAGTCCACCTGTACTTAAGTCAGCATTGTGCCTTTTGTATTGAATTCGGATGCAATTTCTGTGTTTCATCGTCAATAAGAAGATCCAAGGGATACAGTAAACCTGAAGTGAAGCATCGGATTCTAAAACTGGACTCACAATAGAGGTTCAAATCATGGAAAGTGAGAGTGTCAGTCCTCTTGTACTTAAGTCGGCATTGTGCCTTTTGTATTAAATTCGGATGCAATATCTGTGATTCATCGTCAATAAGAAGGTCCAAGGGATACAGTAAACCTGAAGTGAAGCATCGGAATCTAAAACTGGACTCACAAGAGAGGTTCTAATCATAGAAAGTTAGAGTGTCAGTCCTCTTGTGCCTATGTCGGCATTGTGCCTGTTGTATTAAATTCGGATGCAATTTCTGTGTTTCATCGTCAATAGGAAGGTCCAAGGGATACAGTAAACCTGAAGTGAAGCATCGGAATCTAAAACTGTACTCACAGGAGAGGTTCAAATTATAGAAAGTTAGGGTGTCAGTCCTCTTGTACATAAGTCGGCATTGTGCCTTTTGAATTTAAATCCGATGCAATTTCTGTGCCTCATCGTCAACAAGAACGTCCAAGGTACACAGTAAACCTGAAGTGAAGCATCGGAATCTAAAACTGGACTCACAGAAGAGGTTCAAATCATAGAAAGTGAGAGTGTCAGTCCTCTTGTACTTAGGTCGGCATTGTGCCTTTTGAATTTAATTCCAAAGCAATTTCTGTGTTTCATCGTCAATAAGAAGGTCCAAGGTATACAGTAAACCTGAAGTGAAGCATCGGAATCTAAAACTGGACTCACAGGAGAGGTTCTAATCATAGAAAGTGAGAGTGTCAGTCCTCTTGTACTTAAGTCGGCATTGTGCCTTTGAATTTAATTCCAATGCAATTTCTGTGTTTCATCGTGAATAAGAAGTTCCGAGGTGTACAGTAAACCTGAGGTGAAGCATCGGAATCTATACCTTGTCTCACAGGAGAGTTTCAAATCATAGAAAGTTAGAGTGTCGGTCCTCTTGTATTTAAGGCGGCATTGTGCCCTTTGTATTAAATTCGGAAGCAATTTCTGTGTTTCATTGTCAATAAGAAGGTCCAAGGGATACAGTAACCCTGAAGTGAAGCATCGGAATCTAAAACTGGACTCACAGCAGAGGTTCAAATCATAGAAAGTGAGAGTGTCAGTCCTCTTGTACTTAAGTCGGCATTGTGCCTTTTGTATTAAATTCATCTGCAATTTCTGTGTTTCATCGTCAAAAAGAAGGTCCAAGGGATACAGTAAACCTGAAGTGAAGCATCTGATTCTAAAACTGGATTCACAGAAGAGGTTCAAATCATAGAAAGTGAGTGTGTTAGTCCTCTTGTACTTAAGTCGGCATTGTGCCTTTTGAATTTAATTCCGATGCAATTTATGTGTTTCATCGTCAATAAGAAGTTCCGAGGTATGAAGTAAAACTGATGTGAAGCGTCGGAAACTAAAACTGGACTCACAGGAGAGGTTCAAATCATAGAAAATTAGAGTGTCAGTCCTCTTGTACTTACGTCGGCATTGTGCCTTTTGTATTAAATTCGGATCCAATTTCTGTGTTTCAATGTCAGAAAGAAGGTCCTAGGGATACAGTAAACCTGAAGTGAAGCATCGGAACCTTAAACTGGACTCACAGGAGAGGTTCAAATCATAGAAAGTGAGAGTGACAGTCCACCTATACTTAAGTCGGCATTGTGGCTTTTATATTATATTCGGATGTAATTTCTGTGTTTCATCGTCAATAGGAGGGTCGAAGGTATACAGTAAATCTGAACTGAAGCATCGGAATCTAAAACTGGACTCACAGGAGAGGTTCAAATCATAGAAAGTTATAGTGTCAGTCCTCTTGTACTTAAGTCGGCATTGTGCCTTTTGTATTAAATTCGGATGCAATTTCTGTGTTTCATTGTCGTTAAGAGGGTCCAAGGTATAAAGGAAACCTGAAGTGAAGCATCGGAATCTAAAACTCGACTCACAGGAGAGGTTCAAATCATATAAAGTTAGTGTGTCAGTCCTCTTGTACTTAACTCGGCATTGAGCTTTTGTATTAAATTCGGATGCGATTTCTTTCTTTCATCATCAATAAGAAGGTACAAGGGATACAGTAAACCTGAAGTGAAGCATCGGAATCTAAAACTGGACTCACAGGTGGGGTTCAAATCATAGAAAGTGAGAGTGTCAGTCCTCTTGTACTTAAGTCGGCATTGTGCCTTTTGTATTGAATTCGGATGCAATTTCTGTGTTTCATCGTCAATAAGAAGGTCCTAGGGATACAGTAAACCTGAAGTGAAACATCGGAATCTAAAACTGGACTCACAGGAGAGGTTCAAATCATAGAAAGTAAGAGTGACAGTAATCTTGTACTTAGGTCGGCATTGTGCCTTTTGTATTAAGTTCGGATGCAATTTCTGCGATTCATCGTCAATAAGAAGGTCCAAGGGATACAGTAAACCTGAAGTGAAGCATCGGAATCTAAAATTGGACTCACAGGAGAGCTTCTAATCATAGAAAGTTAGAGTGTCAGTCCTCTTGTAATTATGTCGGCATTGTCCCTGTTGTATTAAATTCGGATGCAATTTCTGTGTTTCATCGTCAATAAGAAGGTCCAAGGAATACAGTAAACCTGAAGTGAAGCATCGGAATCTAAACATGGACTCACAGGAGAGGTTCAAATCATAGAAAGTTAGAGTGTCAGTCCACTTGTACTTAAGTCGGCATTGTGCTTCTTGAATTTAATTCCGATGCAATTTCTGTGCCTCATCGTCAATAAGAACGTCCAAGGTACACAGTAAACCTGAAGTGAAGCATCGGAATCTAAAACTGGACTCACAGAAGAGGTTCAAATCATAGAAAGTGAAAGTGTCAGTCCTCTTGTACTTAAATCGGCATTGTGCCTTTTGAATTTAATTCCAATGCAATTTCTGTGTTTCATCGTGAATAAGAAGTTCCGAGGTGTACAGTAAACCTGACGTGAAGCATCGGAATCTAGAACTTGTCTCACAGGAGAGTTTCAAATCATAGAAAGTTAGAGTGTCGGTCCTCTTGTATTTAAGGCGGCATTGTGCCTTTTGTATTAAATTCGGAAGCAATTTCTGTGTTTCATTGTCAATAAGAAGGTTCAAGGGATACAGTAACCCTGAAGTGAAGCATCGGAATCTAAAACTGGACTCACTGCAGAGGTTCAAATCATAGAAAGTGAGAGTGTCAGTCCTCTTGTACTTCAGTCGGCATTGTGCCGTTTGTATAAAATTCATCTGCAATTTCTGTGATTCATCGTCAAAAAGAAGGTCCAAGGGATACAGTAAAAGTGAAGTGAAGCATCTGATTCTAAAACTGGATTCACAGAAGAGGTTCAAATCATAGAAAGTTTGTGTGTCAGTCCTCTTGTACTTAAGTCGGCATTGTGCCTTTTGAATTTAATTCCAATGCAATTTCTGTGTTTCATCGTGAATAAGAAGTTCCGAGGTGTACAGTAAACCTGAGGTGAAGCATCGGAATCTAGAACTTGTCTCACAGGAGAGTTTCAAATCATAGAAAGTTAGAGTGTCGGTCCTCTTGTATTTAAGGCGGCATTGTGCATTTTGTATTAAATTCGGATGCAATTTCTGTGTTTCATTGTCGTTAAGAGGGTCCAAGGTATAAAGGAAACCTGAAGTGAAGCATCGGAATCTAAAACTCGACTCACAGGAGAGGTTCAAATCATAGAAAGTTAGTGTGTCAGTCCTCTTGTACTTAACTCGGCATTGAGCTTTTGTATTAAATTCGGATGCGATTTCTTTGTTTCATCATCAATAAGAAGGTACAAGGGATACAGTAAACCCGAAGTGATGCATCGGAATCTAAAACTGGATTCACAGGTGAGGTTCAAATCATAGAAAGTGAGAGTGTCAGTCCTCTTGTACTTAAGTCGGCATTGTGCCTTTTGTATTGAATTCGGATGCAATTTCTGTGTTTCATCGTCAATAAGAAGGTCCTAGGGATACAGTAAACCTGAAGTGAAGCATCGGAATCTAAAACTGGACTCACAGGAGAGGTTCAAATCATAGAAAGTAAGAGTGACAGTAATCTTGTACTTAGGTCGGCATTGTGCCTTTTGTATTAAGTTCGGATGCAATTTCTGCGATTCATCGTCAATAAGAAGGTCCAAGGGATACAGTAAACCTGAAGTGAAGCATCGGAATCTAAAAGTGGACTCACAGGAGAGCTTCTAATCATAGAAAGTTAGAGTGTCAGTCCTCTTGTAATTATGTCGGCATTGTCCCTGTTGTATTAAATTCGGATGCAATTTCTGTGTTTCATCGTCAATAAGAAGGTCCAAGGAATACAGTAAACCTGAAGTGAAGCATCGGAATCTAAACATGGACTCACAGGAGAGGTTCAAATCATAGAAAGTTAGAGTGTCAGTCCACTTGTACTTAAGTCGGCATTGTGCTTCTTGAATTTAATTCCGATGCAATTTCTGTGCCTCATCGTCAATGAGAACGTCCAAGGTACACAGTAAACCTGAAGTGAAGCATCGGAATCTAAAACTGGACTCACAGAAGAGGTTCAAATCATAGAAAGTGAGAGTGTCAGTCCTCTTGTACTTAAGTCGGCATTGTGCCTTTTGAATTTAATTCCAATGCAATTTCTGTGTTTCATCGTGAATAAGAAGTTCCGAGGTGTACAGTAAACCTGAGGTGAAGCATCGGAATCTAGAACTTGTGTCACAGGAGAGTTTCAAATCGTAGAAAGTTAGAGTGTCGGTCCTCTTGTATTTAAGGCGGCATTGTGCCTTTTGTATTAAATTCGGAAGCAATTTCTGTGTTTCATTGTCAACAAGAAGGTTCAAGGGATACAGTAACCCTGAAGTGAAGCATCGGAATCTAAAACTGGACTCACTGCAGAGGTTCAAATCATAGAAAGTGAGAGTGTCAGTACTCTTGTACTTCAGTCGGCATTGTGCCGTTTGTATAAAATTCATCTGCAATTTCTGTGATTCATCGTCAAAAAGAAGGTCCAAGGGATACAGTAAAAGTGAAGTGAAGCATCTGATTCTAAAACTGGATTCACAGAAGAGGTTCAAATCATAGAAAGTTTGTGTGTCAGTCCTCTTGTACTTAAGTCGGCATTGTGCCTTTTGAATTTAATTCCAATGCAATATCTGTGTTTCATCGTGAATAAGAAGTTCCGAGGTGTACAGTAAACCTGAGGTGAAGCATCGGAATCTAGAACTTGTCTCACAGGAGAGTTTCAAATCATAGAAAGTTAGAGTGTCGGTCCTCTTGTATTTAAGGCGGCATTGTGCCTTTTGTATTAGATTCGGTTGCAATTTCTGTGATTCATCGTCAATAAGAAGGTCCTAGGGATACAGTAAACCTGAAGTGAAGCATCGGAATCTAAAACTGGACTCACAGGAGAGGTTCAAATCATAGAAAGTAAGAGTGACAGTAATCTTGTACTTAGGTCGGCATTGTGCCTTTTGTATTAAGTTCGGATGCAATTTCTGCGATTCATCGTCAATAAGAAGGTCCAAGGGATACAGTAAACCTGAAGTGAAGCATCGGAATCTAAAAGTGGACTCACAGGAGAGCTTCTAATCATAGAAAGTTAGAGTGTCAGTCCTCTTGTAATTATGTCGGCATTGTCCCTGTTGTACTAAATTCGGATGCAATTTCTGTGTTTCATCGTCAATAAGAAGGTCCAAGGAATACAGTAAACCTGAAGTGAAGCATCGGAATCTAAACATGGACTCACAGGAGAGGTTCAAATCATAGAAAGTTAGAGTGTCAGTCCACTTGTACTTAAGTCGGCATTGTGCTTCTTGAATTTAATTCCGATGCAGTTTCTGTGCCTCATCGTCAATAAGAACGTCCAAGGTACACAGTAAACCTGAAGTGAAGCATCGGAATCTAAAACTGAACTCACAGAAGAGGTTCAAATCATAGAAAGTGAGAGTGTCAGTCCTCTTGTACTTA